>NW_026622786.1:72581182-73788057 GCF_023065955.2 Ursus arctos | reverse complement strand
AATATGCTAAGTCAGTCACAAAAGGTCACATATGATTCCAATTATATGAAATGCTTAGAACAGGCAAATTTATAGAGACAGAAAGTAGATTGGTGGTTGTTAGGGCTAACGATGGGAAGTGGGGAAGGGGATTGATCGCTGATGGGCATGGAGTTTCTTTGAGGTGGGGATGCAAATGTTCCAAAAGTAGATTATGGAGATGATTACACAACTCTGAAGATGCTAAAATTAAATTAAAATTAGAAAACATTGCATTTACATGTTAAATGGGTGCATTGTATGGTATGTAAATTATACCTTAACAAAGCTATTTTTAAAAATGGATCAGAGACCTGGGGCACCTTGGTGGGTCAGTTGGTTAAGTGTCTGACTCTTGGTCTTGGCTCAGGGTGTGATCTCAGGGTTGTGGAATCAAGCCCCGCATTGGTCCTTATGCTCAGCACAGAGTCTGCTTGAGATTCTCTCCCTTATCCTCTGCCCCTCTCTGCACACAAATGCTTGTGCACTCTGTCTCTCTCAAATAAATAAAATCTTTTAAAAAATTGATTAAAGACCTAAGTGTAAAGCATAAGATTATAAAACCCTTAGAAGACGACATAGGAGAAAAATTTCATGACCTTTAGTTAAGCAATGTTCTTGGATATGATACCAAATGCATAATCTATGCATTTAAAAATGATTTCATCAAAATTTAAAACTTTTGTACTGTGAAGGACACTGTTAAGAGAATAAAGACAAATCACAAACCGGGAGAAAACATTTGTATGACACATAACAAAGGAATATATCCAGAAGATATCTTTTAAAAACCTCCTAAAACTCAACCAAAAAATTAAAAAAAAAAAAAAAGAATGGACAGTTCACCAGAGAATATACAAATGGTAAATAAGCACCCAAAAAGACTCTCGACATCATTAGTCCCTAGGGAAATGCCAACTAAAACCACAACAAGGTATTATTACATACTGTATTAGTTATCTAATGCTCTAACAAATTATCCCCAAATCTAGCATCTTAAAACAACATACATTTATTATCTCCGTTTCTATGGGTCATGGATTTAGGCACAGCACCAATGGATCCTCTATTTTAGGGTCTCTCGTAAGGTTTCAATCAAGGTGTTGGGTGGTGGGGGGCAGGGGCAGTCTCAAATGGAAGCTTCACTCGGACAGGACCTGATGCTAAGCATGGTTATTGGCAGGATTCAGTTACTTGAGGGCTATTGGACTTTGAGCCTTAGTTCCTTGCTGGATGTTAGCTGAAGACTGCCTTAATCCTTTGGCAGGTGGTTCTCTCCATCAAGGTGAGCTCACAAGAAAAGCCAGAAGAGAAGGTCAATAAGATAGAAGTCAGTCTTTTGTAATCTAATCACAGAAGTAACACCCCATGACTGTTGCTATAATCATTTCAGTTTAAGAAAATGAAAGGGAAATTAATACTGTATTTCTTATTCTGTTAGAAGCAAGTTATTAGATCCAACCCAAACTCAAGAGGTAGGGATTATCCAAGAACGTGATTATCTGGAGCAATGAACACCATGGGAGCCATGTCCAAAGCTTCCTTCCACACACCCTTTTTAGATGAGCCAAAATTTTAAAATACTGACAATTCTAAGTGCTCACAAGGGTGCAAAGCACAATGCTTTCATACATTATTGGTGGGAATGTAAAATGTTAACAGCCACTCTGGAAAACTGGCAGTTTCTTAAAATGTTGAACATACACTATAGGACCCAGTGATTCCACTTCTCGATAATTGGCCTAGAAAATTGAAAGCTTACATTCACAAAAAAACATGCACACAAATGTGTATGGCAGCATTCACAATCACCCAAAGGTGGAACCAACCCAAATGTCCCTCAGTGGGTAAATGGGTAAACAAATTGTATCCACAAAACAGATACTATCCATCGATAAAAGGGAATGAATTATTGATGCATGCAACAACATGGATGAATTGCAAATGAATTATGCTAAGCAAAAGAATTCCATCTCCAAAGGTTACATGCTGTATAATTTCATTTAAGAACATTCTGGAAAAGGCAAAAATAAATAGAGAACAAATCATGGGTTACCAGGGTTAGGGGCTGCGGGAAGCAACCTGAATACAAATTAGCTAGGAATAGTATATTTAACCATGAAAAAAATAAACGTGGTTTCTGAATCTGAAGAGGGAGACATTGTACCCAGACACTATAAAGAATTTCATGTGCATCGACTTGACAAGAAACAAATACCTCTTTTCTACCTGGTTTAAATCTTCATCAAAAGATCACTATGCCTTACATGAACCCATGAAATTTTTTTTTTTAGATTTTATTTATTTGACAGAGAGAGAGCCAGCCAGCAAGAGAGGCAACACAAGCAGCGGGAGTGGGAGAGGAAGAAGCAGGCTCCCAGTGGAAGAGCCTGACGTGGGGCTCAATCCCAGGACTCCAGGATCATGCCCTGAGCCAAAGGCAGATGCTTAACGACTGAGCCACCCAGGCGCCCCAAACCCATGAAATTCTTAATGTATTTTAAAATCAAATTGTTTATATAGATGGAGGCTCTGCAAAAAAATTTGCCCAGACAGTTGCACATCCTAGATAGACAATTCAACTTGACTGAGGCAGAGCACATTTGCTGGGACCATAGGAAGCCCTCCTTTGAAATACATAGAGATTTTGTACTAGGGGAAGATTTAATCTTCTAGACATTTGAGAAGTGAATATATGGGTTTTTTTAATAGACACAGAAGGGAAAAGGGTAGAGACAGCAATAGTCAAAAGTTGAGAACAATAGTTGCATTTATTGCATGCTAACTACATACTAGATGTGATTTGAAGTGCTTTGTCTATATTAACTAATCTTATCCTCCCAACAATCCCAAAAGTCAGATACCATTATCCCTACTTTATGAATGAGGAAACTGAAGCACAGAGAGGTTATACAAAGAACACAGCTAATAAGGATTTCAGATCAGGAAGACTTGGTTCCAGAGCCATGCTCTTAATTATTCTTCTGTACTTCCTTTGCAGTATAAGAACATGAAAGAAAAATTTGTATTGTTAGTATTTCTTATATACCAATATATATTCTTATATATAGTATTTCATATATGTATATATATATACATATATCTTACATACTTATATGTCATTGTGTAATATATTTTATAATGAAAACCATTTATCAACCTCATTATATCCCTAGTCACAGAATCAGGTTGCTATTCCTGTTTCACTGAAAAAGAAAACCAAGGTACAGAGATTTCATACCATGTTCCACATTATACTGTAAAAAGTGATGGTTTCAGAATTTGAACCCAGGCCTATCTAAAAGAATCCTGTCTCCCTATTCTGAAATACTAAACTCTGGGGGATGAAGGGTTGGGAGAGCAAGGAAAGGACCTTACATGTCCCCACTGTGTCTCACAGAAGACTGGAATTAACACTGTCTAGGAAATCTTCAAATAAAGTAAGTCTAGGAAACTTTACAGATAGAGATTTCGTGTCAGCAAGTCTAGGGAAAGGTGATCATCTAAAAACTGAGAGTCACAACTACATTATGACTCTTCAAGGGGAGGATTTTAGTGACATGGAACAAAATCTTGCCCCCATAATAGATGTTAAGGAGAACTTACAGATGCAAGAACATGAAGTTAGTCTTCAAGAGGCTGATTCTAAGAACCTAGAAAACCAAGAATACCCACCTTGAGAAATAGAAATCTGCCCACTCAGAGCCTTGTGTAAAATCCTATGTGAGTGAAGACAGATTTATTCTCCAGGCAGCAAAGATTACTTTGGGACCCAGAAAAAATGTTGAAGAAGTAAAATGGGGTAAAGAACATCTCCCATAGAACATCATTCAGAGAAGCTCCAAGGTCAACTGTTGCCTGACCTTATAGAGAAAGACTCCCCATTTCCTAACGACTACATAACCTCATTCAGCCCTATGTATGAAGAGCTAAGAACAATTATAACTGAAAATCATAATTTGTCATAAATAGGCACCAAAGAACTCACTCAGAAGAGAAGCCCTAAATTTGTAATAACCATGAGGAAATTCTTTATAATACCACAAACTTAGAAAGATATAAAATTATTCAGAGAAATCATTACATATCCATGAATTGTATGTAATTATATTAATTATAATAATATGAATGAATGGCTTGGATATAGCCAAGTCCGTTAGTACATATCTTCAAACTCAGACACTCCACAAATGAGGAAAACACTGCAAATGTTTGAGCGTGGTAAGGGCTTCAGCTGGAGCATGGATCTTTGATTACATCAGAAGATCCATACAGAGGAGATACTATATATTTGAGAAGAATGTGTTAAGTACTTCAGCAGAATTTATGTTGGAGTTCACACAGTAGAAGAGCCTTACAAATGTGACAAGTGGGTTGTAGGTGTCAGAAGCATAATAATATTTACAAATGTGAAAGTGTCCATTGGCTCACTGGGTAAAATGGCAGAATAGGAGGACCCTGATCTCCCCCTGTACCACAGACACACTTGGGCAACATCTACAGCTATGCAACTAACTCTGTAAATGACCAGATCTTCCATAGCTAGTTGTCGAGGGAAGACCACATGAAAAAGGGTAGAAGCAGCAGAGATGTGGTAGGGAACAAAGCCCCCATCCCAGATAGCTGTAAATGGGAAGGACATCACAAACACAGAAACAAGGGGATCAGACTGTACACCAGAAAGCCCTAGCCCTGGGAACCTACACCAAGATGAGTCCCCATCACGTCTGGCTTTGGAAATTAGCAGGGCTTAACTCCAGGGGCTTTGGAAATCAGTGGAGATGAACTCTGGGAGAGCAGGAGGGTAACAGGAAAAAAAGCCCCCACCTTTAAAGACCCAGCAAGATAAAGAACTCAGCCTGAGATACAGCACAGAAATGGAGGTTTGAAAAGTGCATGGGATATAGGTGAAGGAGATTTATTGACTCATCTTAGAATGTGTGCCAGAGAGTCAGGGTCTGCAGATTTCTCCAGAAACAAAAGTGCAGACAGTTACAATTTCTTCTGCCCTCCCCCAGCCTAGATAGATGGATGCTTACGTAAATCAGGTCCAACACTCTCCATCCACTGCTACATTGTTAGCACTGCACGCCCTGCCCTAGCATTCCCCTGCATACCCACCCCACCCAACCCACCCAACTGGGCAAGCATTCTTGCACACCTAGCCAGGACCAGCACCAGTGACTGCCCTGGGGAAGGGGGGAGATAACACCATACACCAGTGTGTCTGTAGTTCCTGCCTTTCCATAAACCTTCAGGTGTGGGAGAGAAGCTAATTGCAGACAACTAGGTGAGTGCTTACACCCACCCACCAAAGGGCCCATGGTAGCAGCAGCTGGGCCTGTCAACAGCAAGGTGAGTGAACCCTGCTTGGTACACCCATAGCAGACAAAGTTGGTCATTGCCACCAGGTAGGCTGAAGACAATCATGGCTTAGCCACAACAGGAAGATACATGCAGCCCACACAGGCTACACCCCTGGAGTTCTTGGTTCTGGTGACCAGGGGATTATGTTACAGGGCACCACAGGAACTCTTCTATACAAGGGCTCTACTTTTGAAACCAAGAGCTGACCTACCTAATATGTAGAAACAAACAGTGTCAGACAAAATGAGACAGAGGAATATGTCTCAAATGAAATAACATGACAAAAATCACAGAAAAAGTGCTAAGTGAAACAGAGATCAACAATATACCTGATAAAGAGTTCAAAGTAATGGTCAAAAAGGTACTCACTGGACTTGAGAAAAGAGTAGATAGAAAATATAAAAAAGAACCAGACAGAGCTGAAGAATAAAATAACTGAAATGAAAAATACACTAGAGGGAATCAACAGCAGATTAAGGGATGCAGAAGAATGGATCAATGATCTAGAAGACAGGGTAATGGAAAGCAACAAAGCCAAACAGCAAAAATGAAAAATGAGAATAGGTGAAGGGAACTCTGACATCATCAAGCATAATAAAATTCACACTATAAGAATCCCAGGAGGAGAAGAGAAAGACAATGGTGCAGATTTGAAGAAATAATAGCTGAAGACTTCCCTTGTTTGGGGAAGGGAATAGACATCTAGATCCAGGAAACACAGAGAGACCCTAATAAGAAGCCAAGGAAGTCCACAGCAAGACACATAATGATTAAGATGGCAGAAAGTAGTGATGAAAAGAGATTCTTAAAAGCAGCAAGAAAAAGAAAACAGTTACATATAAGGGAAACCCCAAAAGGCTGTCAGCTGGTTTTTCCACCAGGAACTTTGTAGGCCAGAAGGGGTTGGTAGGATATATTCAAAGTGCTTAAAAGGAAAAAATCCGCAACCAAGAATACTCTACACAACAAGGTTATCATTCAGAATTGAAGGAGAGATAAAGAGCTTCCCCACACAAAAATTAAAGGAGTTAATCATTGCCAAACTAGCCCTACAAGAAATTTTGAAGGCATGAGTTTAAGTGAAAAGAAAAAGTCATAACTAGAAAAATTATGAAAGGAAAAATGTTCATAAGTAAAAGCAAACATATTGTAAAGGTAGTAGATTCATCACTTAAAAGCCAGTGTGAAGGTCAAAACACAAAAGTACTAAATCAATTACATCTACAAAAATTGGTCAAGGGATACACAAAATAAAAAGATGTAAAATATGACATACATAAAATATGGACGGGAGTAAAATTTTGTGCTTTTAGGATGTTGTGCAAACTTAAGTGACCATCAATTTCACATAGACTGCTATGTACATGGGGAGCTATATGTGAACCCAAGGGTAACCACCAATCAAAACCTAAAACATATACACCAAAAATACACAAAAAATAAAGAGAAAGGAAATCAAGTATAATACTAAAGAAAGCTATCAAATCACAAGGGAAGAGAGCAAGAGGAGAGGAACAGAAAAGAACTACAAAAACAACCAGAAAAAAATTAACAAAGTTGAAGTACATACTTATCTATAATTACTGTAAATGTAAATGGATTACACACACACAAATAATGTTTCAAAAAATCACATTAAAAACATTTTTTAGAATGTAAGTGGACTAAATGCTCCAATCAAAAGACATAGGATAACTGAAAGAATAAAAGCACAAGACCCATAGATATGCTGCCTACAAGAGACTCACTTCAGACCTACAAACACATACAGACTGAAAGTGCAGGGAGGGTAAAAGATATCCCATACAAAAGGGCGGGGGTGGGGAGAAGCCAGGGTAGCAATACTTACATCAGACAAAATAGATTTTAAAGAGTGTAGCAAGAAACAAATAAGGGCATTACATAATAATAAAGGGAACAATTGAGCAAGAGGATACAGCAAATGAAAATATCCTAATACAGGAGCACCTAAATACATAAAGTAAATATTAACAGAGATAACAGGAGAAAATTACAGTAATACAGTAGTAGTAGGGGACTTTAACACCCCCACTTACATCAATGGATATATCATTCAGACAGAAAATCAATAAGGAAACAGTGGCTTTGAAAGACACATTAGACCAAATAAAACCTTAAAGATAAATACAGAACATTCCATTGAAAAACAGCAGCATACTCTTTTCAAGTGCACATGGAACATTCTCCACGGTAGATCACATATTAGGTCACAAAATAAGTCTCAATAAATTTAAAGAAGATTGAAATCATATCAAGCATCTTTTCTGACTACAACGATATGAAACTAAAAAACAATTACAAGAAAAAAACTGGAAAAACACAAACACATGGAGGCTAGACAGCATGCTACTAAACAACCAATGGGTCGATGAAAAAATCAAAGAGGAAATTTTTTAAAAAGTACCTGGAGACACATTAAAAATGAAAATACAGTGGTCCAAAATCTTTGGAACATAGCAAGAGCAGTTCTAAGAGGGAAAGTTATAGTAATGCTGCCCTACCTAAAGAAACAAGGGAAATCTCAAATAAACAATCCAACCTTACACTTAAAGGAACTAGAAAAGAAGAAACAAAACCGAAGTTAGTAGAAAGAAGGAAATAATAAAGATTAGAGTGGAGATAAATGAAATAGAGACTAAAAAAATTAGAAAAGATCAAAGAAACCAAGAACTGGTTCTTTGAAAAGCTAATCAAAATTGATAAACCTTTAGCCAGACGCATCAAGACTAGAAGAGAGAGAACTCCAATAAAATCAGAAATGGAGAAATAACAACTGACACCACAAAAATACAAATAATGACACTATTATAAAATTATATATAAAAAATTGGACATCTTAGAAGAATGGATAAATGCCTAGAAACATATAATCTTCCAAAACTGAATCAGGAAGAAATAGAAAATCTGAACAGATTACTAGTAACAAAATTGAACTGGTAATCAAAACACTCCCAACCAATAAAAGTCAAGGACCAAATGGCTTCACAGGTGAATTCTATTAAACATTTAAAGAACAGTTAATACCCCTTCTCAAACTATTCCAAAATATAGAAGAGAAAGGAAAGCCTCCAAATTCCTTCTATGAGGCCAGCATTACCCCGATACCAAAACCAGACAAAGACACTGCAAAAACGAAAACTACAGGCCAATATCCCTGATGAACATAGATACAAAAATCCTCAACAAAATATTAGCAAATCAAATTCAAAAATACATTAAAAGGGAGCGCCTGGGTGGCTCGGTCGTTAAGCGTCTGCCTTTGGCCCAGGGATCGAACCTCACATCGGGCTCCCTGCTCCGCTGGAAGCCTGCTTCTTCCTCTCCCACTCCCCCTGTCTGTGTTCCCTCTCTCACTGGCTGTCTCTCTCTCTGTCAAACAAATAAATAAAATCTTTTAAAAAAAATACATTAAAAGGATCATTCACCACAACCATTTAGGATTTATTCCAGGGATGAAAGGTGGTTCAATTTTTGCAAAATCAATGTGATACATCACATGAACAAGAGGAAGGGTAAAAACCACATGATTATCTCAATACATGCAGGAAAAACATTTGACAAAATATAAAATCCATTTGTGATAAAAGCTGTTAACAAAGTGGATTTAGAGGGAACATACCTCAGCATAATAAAGGCCATATATGATAAACCTACAGCCAACATCATAATCAGTGGTGAAAAACTGAAAACATTTCCCCTAAGATCAGGAACAAGACAAGGATGTCCACTCCCAACACTTTTATTTAACATGGTACTGGAAGCTCTAGCTGTAGCAATCAGACAAGAAAAAGAAATAAACAGCATCCAAGTTGGTAAGGAAGAAGTAAATCTGTCACTATTTCTAGATGACGTGATACTATATATAGAAAATCCTAAAAACTCCACCAAAAAAAGCTATTAGAACTGATAAATGAGGGGCGCCTAGGTGGCACAGCAGTTAAGCGTCTGCCTTTGGCTCAGGGCGTGATCCCGGTGTTATGGGATCAAGCCCCACATCAGGCTCTTCTGCTATGAGCCTGCTTCTTCCTCTCCCACTCCCCCTGCTTGTGTTCCCTCTCTCACTGGCTGTCTCTCTCTCTGTCGAATAAATAAATAAAATCTTAAAAAAAAAAAAAAAAGAAAGAAATGTCAAGTCCTTTAAAAAAAAAAAAGAACTGATAAATGAATTCAATAAAGTTGCAGTTTACAAATTTAATATACAGAAATCTGTTGCATTTCTATACACCAATAACAAAGTATCAGAAAGAGAAATTAAGAGAACAGTCTCATTTCCAATTGCACTAAAGAGTAAAATACATAGGAATAAGCTTAACCAAGGAAGTGAAAGACATATATTCTGAAAACTATAAGACATTGATCAGAGAAATTGAAGACAACACAAATAAATAGAAAGAGCAGGCTCATTAAGTGGGAGAACAAGTATTGCTAAAATGTTCATACTATCCAAAGCAATTTACAGATTCAGTGCAATTCCTATCAAAAGCTTCTGCACAGCCAAGGAAACAGTCAAAAAAAAATAAGAGGCAGCCCACGGAATGGGAGAATATATTTGCAAATGATACTAAAGATAAAAGACTGGTATCCAGGGGTGCCTGGGTGGCGCAGTCGTTAAGCGTCTGGGCGTGATCCCAGCATTCTGGGATCGAGTCCCACATCAGGCTCCTCCACTGGGAGCCTGCTTCTTTCTCTCCCACTCCCCCTGCTTGTGTTCCCTCTCTCGCTGGCTGTCTCTCTCTGTCACATAAATAAATAAATAATCTTAAAAAAAAAAAAAGACTGGTATCCAAGATCTACAAAGAACTTCTCAAACTAAATACATAAGAAACAAATAAACAAATCATAAAATGGGCAGAAGATATGAACAGACACTTTTCCAAGGATGACATACAAATGGCTAACAGACACATGAAAAAGTGTTCCAAATCATTAGCCATCAGGGAAATTCAAACCAAAACCACACTAAGACACCACCTTATGCCAGTTAGAATGGCAAAAATTGACAAGGCAAGAAACAACAATTGCTGGAGAGGATGTGGAGAAAGGGGATCCCTCCTACATTGTTGGTGGGAATGCAAGTTGGTACAGCCACTCTGGAAAACAGTGTGGGGGTCCCTTAAAAAGTTAAAAATTGAGCTACCCTATGATCCAGCCATTGCACTCCTGGGTGTTTACCCCAAAGATACAGACATAGTAAAGAGAAGAGCCATATGCACCCCAATGTTCATAGCAGCAATGTCCACAATAGCTAAATCGTGGAAGGAGCTGAGATGCCCTTCAACAGATGACTGGATTAAGAAGCTGTGGTCCATATATACAATGGAATATTACTCAGCTATCAGAAAGAACGAGTTCTCAACATTTGCTGCAACATGGACGGCACTGGAGGAGATAATGCTAAGTGAAATAAGTCAAGCAGAGAAAGACAACTATCATATGATTTCTCTCATCTATGGAACATAAGAACTAGGATGATCAGTAGGAGAAGAAAGGAATAAAGAAAGGGGGGGTAATCAGAAGGGGGAATGAAACATGAGAGACTATGGACTATGAGAAACAAACTGAGGGCTTCAGAGGGGAGGGGGTTGGGGGAATGGGATAGGCCGGTGATGGGTAGTAAGGAGGGCACATATTGCATGGTGCACTGGGTGTTATACGCAACTAATGAATCATCAAGCCTTACATCGGAAACCGGGGATGTACTGTATGGTGACTAACATAATATAATAAAAAATCATTTTAAAAAAATTGAGCTACCCTATGACCCAGCCATTGCACTACTGGGTATTTACCCCAAAGATACAGACGTAGTGAAGAGAAGGGCCATATGCACCCCAATGTTCATAGCAGCATTGTCCACAATAGCTAAATCGTGGAAGGAACCGAGATGCCCTTCAACAGATGACTGGATTAAGAAGTTGTGGTCCATATATACAGTGGAATATTACTCAGCTATCAGAAAGAACGAGTTCTCAACATTTGCTGCAACATGGACGGCACTGGAAGAGATAATGCTAAGTGAAATAAGTCAAGCAGAGAAAGACAATTATCATATGGTTTCTCTCATCTATGGAACATAAGAGCTAGGAAGATCGGTAGGGGAAGAAAGGGATAAAGAAAGGGGGTAATCAGAAGGGGGAATGAAGCATGAGAGACTATGGACTCTGAGAAACAAACTGAGGGCTTCGGAGGGGAGGGGGTGGGGGAATGGGATAGGCTGGTGATGGGTAGTAAGGAGGGCACGTATTGCATGGTGCACTGGGGGTTATACACAACTAATGAGTCATCGAACTTTACATCAAAAACCAGGGATGTACTGTATGGTGACTAACATAATATAATAAAAAAAAACATTAAAAAAAACCACCAATAGCATTTTTCACAGAACTAGAACAAAGAATCCTAAAAATTCATATGGAACCACAAAATGCTGAATAGCCAAAGCAATCTTGAGAAAGAAGAATAAAGCTGGGGGTGTATCACAATCCCAGATTTCATGATATACTACAAGGCTACAGTAATCAATACAGTATGTTACTTCTTGAAATTAGACACATCGATCAATGGAACAGGATAGAGAGCCCATAAATAAACCCATGCCTATATGGTCAATTAATCTAAGACAAAGGAGACAAGAATACACAATGGGGAAAAGATGGTCTTTCCAATAATAAAATGGCATTGGGAAAACTGGACAGCTACATACAAAATAAAGAAACTTGACCACTTTCTTACACCAAGCATAAAAGTACACTCAAAATGGATTTAAGATCTATGTAGACCTATGTGAGATCTGAAACCATAAAACTCCTAAAGGAAAATATAGGCAATAATCTTAGACATCAGCCTTAGCAACAGATTTATGAATATGTTTCTGTGGGTAAGGGAAACAAAAAAAAATGAGCTATTGGAACGATGCCAAAATAAAAAACTTTTGCTTAGGAAAACATATATAAAACTTCTACCACTCAACACCAATAAAACAAACAATCCAGTTAAAAAAATGGACAGAGGACCTGAATAGACATTTTTCCAAAGAAGATGTACAGATGGCCAACAGACACATGAAAAGATGCTCAACATCACTCATCATCAGGGAAATGCAAGTCAAAACTACAATAAGATGTCATCTCACACTAGTCAGAATGGCTAGCATCAAACAGACAAGAAATAACGAGTGTTGTTGAGGATGTGGAGAAGAAAGACTCTTCATATGCTGCTGGTGAGACTGTGTTTTGGTGCAACCACTGTGGAAAACAGTATGGAGGTTCCTCAAAAAATTAAAAATAGAAATACCATATGACCCAGCAATTCCACTACTGTGTACTTACCTAAAGAAAACAAAAACAGTAATTCAAAAAGATATATGCATCCCTATGTTTATTGCAACATTAGTTTCAATTATGATATGTTAGTCACCATACAGTACATCATCAGTTTTTGATGTATGGTTCCATGATTCATTGTTTGCTTATAACACCGAGTGCTCCATGCAATTCGTGCCCTCCTTAATACCCATCACCAGGCTAGCCCATCCCCCCACCCCCCCCCTCCCCGCTAAAACCCTCAGTTTGTTTCCCGGAGTCCATAGTCTCTCGTGGTTCATTTCCCCCTCTGTTTGCCCCCCTTCACTTTTCCCTTCCTTCTTCTAATGATCTCCCTGCTATTCCTTATGTTCCACAAATGAGTGAAACCATACGATAATTGTCTTTCTCTGCTTGACTTATTTCACTTAGCATAATCTTTTCCAGTCCTGTCCATGTTGATGCAAATGTTGGGTAATCGTTCTTTCTGATGGCTGAGTAATATTCCATTGTATATATGGACTGCATCTTCTTTATCCATTCATCTGTTGAAGGGCATCTCAGCTCTTTCCACAGTTTGGCTGTTGTGGACATTGCTGCTGTGAACATTGGCAGCATTATTTACAATAGCTAAGATATGGAAGCAACCCAATTGCCCATGAATAGATGAGCAGATAAAGATGTGGTATGTATATGTGGGTGTACACACACACACACACACACACACACACACACATAATGGAATATTATTCAGCCATAAAATAGAATAAAATCTTATTCATATCAACATGAATGGACTTAGATGGTATTATGCTAAATGAAATACATCTGAGAAAGACAAATACCATATGATTTCACTTATCTGTGGAATCTAAAGACTAAAACAACCACCACCAACAAAACTCCCCGAAGACTCCTAATTACAGAGAACACACCGGTGGTCAGCAGAGGGGAGGTGGGCGGGAAGATGGGTAAAGTTGGTGAAGGGAATTAAAAGATTCAAACTGCCAGTTATAAAATAAATAAGCCATAAAGATGACAACTAAGGCACAGGGAATACGGTCAATAATCTTATGACAATATTATACGGTGACTACACTTGTCATGAGAGCACTGAGTAGCGTATAGACTTGTTGAATCACTATGTTGTACACTTGAAACTAATATAACTTTGTGTGCCAACTAAACTTCAAAAAAAAAAAAAAGATCACTATGGGATCTCCTAGACCCATGAGAAAAAAACCTCATGAAGAGTTGGGTTCAGACCACCGCCCATCCTGTGGTACAAGATTCTGCCAAGAAAGTATGTGATCATGAAGGTAGGTCCACCGTGCTACCTCTCTCAGGTAACGCGGTCCTATGCATTGCATAAAATCTTGTCTTGAGATGTATGAAATTTTCCACTTTAACATCTCTTATGTGAGTATTCTTATTTCTCAAAATGTCATTTGCAGATCACCTATATCAGAATTACTCAAGGTGAGTCCCAGAGTGTAAATACTTTATTATTCAGTGCACAAAACATCAGTATACATAATTATCCAGGAGTCTTGGAAAAATTCAGATTCCTGGGCCTCACCCCAGTATCTCTACTTAACCAGTCTGTAGGGGTGGGGACCAAGGATTCGCATCTGTAAAAGCTCCCCTTGCCCTCGAGGCTGGTTGTCATGTGCACCAAAGTTGGAGAATCACTGTGCTTTGGGACCTTTGGATAAAGTTAAGAACCAAAATCTTAGGCAGCACTTTTGTTTGTGTGCTGAATCCACTAGCTGCAGAAATTTTTACCAGGAGATTGATTGAAGTTGGGAAGTAAAATTCAGGGCCTGGAACACGCACATCAGGTAGCCCGAGGACATGTGACAGCCCCACCGACAAAAGCCAATGGGGACGACCCGTCACAACTGGTCTTTTAAATGAGGTTCTTTCTTTCTTTCTTCTTCTTCTTCTTCTTCTTCTTCTTCTTTTTTTTTTAAGATTTTATTATTTGTTTGACAGAGAGAGCGAGTGAGCACGAGCAGGGGGAGGGGCAGAGGGAGAAGCAGACTCCCCGCTGAGCAGGGAGCCCAAGGTGAGAGTCGATCCCAGGACCCTGGGATCATGACTTGAGCTGAAGGCAGACAATTTACCCAACTGAGCCATTCAGGCGTCGTTTTTTGTTTTTTGTGGTTTTTTGAGAGAGAGCACGCATGGGCACAAGCGGATGTTATTTTGAAAGCCTCAAACAACATTAAACATACTTTGGGGTGGGAATGCACATCTTGATAAGGGGGATCTGGTAGGAGACTATTATATATGAGAAATAAAACACAGATGGAGAAATTCCTATAGTAGAGTGGGATAATGATGAAATCATCCTTAGCGCAGCAATGATTAAATCAGAAACATCAGCATAAATCCAATCTGTAACTGAAATAATCAGCCTAGTGACTGCAAATAGTCCTAAGGAATGGCATCAACATGCAATCTGTACCCCTATCTGAGTCTGTATCCATGGCTCCCAGATGTGACAGGGCATTGGAATCAACTCCATAGCTTGTTAAAAATATAGTTTCTTTTAAAAAATTATATTTATATAGATATGTAGTTGATCTTGGGTCCCACAGCACTTCTGTGAGAAGGCCTCCAAAACATCTCCGTTCCAGGTTGGGGAGCCCCTGTTTAATACTCCTTTTCTAAATGGAACTGGGGCTTCCTAGAAGCTGGTCCTTCAGAATCTTGGTCATGGCAGTTAAGATGGGGCCTGGGACATCCTGTTAAAGTACTGATGCTTGCAGAGTCTGCAGGGGTGGTAATTACGGGAAGTAAAGCGCTAGATGAGATGAGGGCTTCCACCTGTGAGCACAGCAGGCAACCACGAGCGGAAGTCGCTAGTGCAGTCTCCTGTCACCCAGCCACAGGGCCCGCAAATGTATTCCCCAGCACTGCTTATAAAGAGCATAAAAATAATTGTGCACTTGTCAGCAATTCCTCCCTGAAAAGGATTTCTGGTACTGGAACATTTTGCTCTCCAAGTAAGAAGCTGTTGGTCCTGGGATGAATAAGACCTGCTTTTTTTGACATAGAGCCAGAGGACGAGTGAACCAATAGATTCCAAGCGCCGCTCCAGCCCCTCTATGGAAACCTTAAGAGGGAGCTCTGATACTTTTTCAAAGACACTCAAAAGAAATAGAGAAGAAACGGGTGTCTGCTTCTGAGAACAGGCTGTGGAGAGGCAGAGAGATCACAGGGATTGAGCAGTTGTCAAGGGCAGGGCTACTGTGGTGTCTGTCCTGCTTTGATGACACTTTAAGACATTGAACACCTTGGCTTTTCTGAGACCAGCAAAGAGCGAAGGGTGAGGTCCCTTCAGGAGACCAGCCAGAGTCAGGAGACACCTCCTTATCAAGGGCACTTGTCTGAGACTAAGGGTGGGAAATTTGGGGGTGAGGTTAAAGACATTACCATTTTGGAAGGTCCATGGATCCCCAAAAATAAGCCTTTAAAAGTCTATGAAGCAACTAAATTGATCAGTCCACACAGGTAGGTTATGGAGGATAGGGACAAACGCTCCTTAGTACCAGGAGGGACAGACAAATTCTTTCCTGATTCTCCTGCTAACCTGGCCATCCAGAGCACTGAAGCGTGCTTGGCAAACTCGCCCGTGAGCAGCTGAGGCAACTTTATCAAGACGTTCTCCCAACTTAAAATTTCCTCTTCAACAGGAAAGAGTTATTTTTGTTATTTTTTAAATCTTGGTTTGTATTAAACCACAGCAAATGAATGCCTAAACCCAGGAACAGCTCTTGGGCATTAGGGAGTGACTTCTCTCCTCCGTCCCTACTTCCGGAATCCTGGAAAGGTTACCCTTCAGTGACTATGATCGTTAGCTTTACTCTTGATCTCTTTCTCACCGGCTCTTTGCCTGAATGTTGGTCTTCAGAACTGGCAAAGAGTGACAGCTCTCAGGCCAGGGCTAGCCTGTTCCTCAATGGTTTCTAAGTATGTAGCTCCTGGTAATCCTTGGTGAGATTCTGGTCCCTTCACCATCCAGATTTCTGTTTGTAAGCTCTTTCACTCGGAGGTCAAGGACAGCCATGGCTTATTTCAAACACTCTCAGTGGAGAAAATAATAAGCATTGACTACATTCATATTTTAAATGGTATTGGTGGAGGGAAATGGTGCACAGAACGCAGCTTTGGTAACGCCAGGGAGCTGGCCCTCTCTCCCAGCCTCTCCATCTCCCTCTTCACCAGTTCGGAACACAACTTTGTCACATCTCTACATTTGGGATACTGACCCAAGCTTTGCTTAATTCAGTCATCTTATTCTAGTTAAATGAATTGCAACCTTCAAAACGAATTTGTGTAATCCTGATATTCATTTAATTCCAAATATTGTTAACCTTCCAGCCATAAAGTCCTCGGAGCCACTTTACTCACTTGCTCTTAAAATTTCCAGAGCTTTAAAATTTCCAGAACCCATTCAAATTGCCTTAAATTCAACCATGAATTGTCCTTGACAATCTCCTTGGATGGATATATTTAGTAAATGCTCCTGCATTGAAAGCCATTCACTCATTTAAGAGGCATTCACTGAGCGCCCGTCCTGCGCCAGGCAATCTGATGTGTAAAGCCCAGCCTACTCATTCCTCCTTCATGAGCTCTTCTGTGTGGTCTGGAAATGCCTGTCCTCTCTGTGAGTTAGCTAAGGTTGGCCAGTATGAGGTAGGTCACTTGGAACATTCTAGAATTTCAATAAAAATTGTCATGTTTGCAGATATCAATGAGGTCACTTAAAGCAGGATTCCCTTTATTCATCTTTTATGACTGACTGGAACTCAGATCATGGAAGGCTCTCACTATATACAGCAGGATAAAGTATGGATGGCCTAGAAAATTAGGTAGAGGTCTGTGACTTTCAGCAGCGAATAAGGAACCACTTAAGGTTTGTTTGTTTGTTTGTTTGTTTTAAGATTTTTTTATTTATCTATGTGACAGAGAGACAGCCAGCGAGAGAGGGAACACAACAGGGGAGAGGGAGAGGAAGAAGCAGGCTCCCAGCCGAGGAGCCCGATGTGGGACTCAATCCCGGAACGCCAGGATCACGCCCTGAGCCAAAGGCAGACGCTTAACGACTGCGCTACCCAGGCGCCCCATCCACTTAAGGTTTTTATACCAGGTGCAGAATAAATAAAATTGGATGTTCCAGGTAAAAAATCTGGCAGAGGCGTTACAATTACTTAGAAAGTATGTGACACTCTAGCTCCATGCATGTTGCTGCACATGGCGAGAGGTCGTTCTTTTTGATGGCTAAATAATCCCAGTGTGTGTGTGTGTGTGTGTGTGTGTGTGTGTGTGTGTGTGTGTATCTCCCATCTTCGTTATCCATTCATCAGTTGATGGACATTCGGGCTCTCTCCATAGTTTGGCTATTTGTTGATGGATGGAGTTAGAGTGTATGTTGCTGAAATAAGTCAGTCAGAGAAAGACAAATACCACAGGATCTCACGCATATGTGGAATTTGAGAAAGAAAACAGATGAACATAAGGGAAGGGGGAAAAGAAAAAAAGGAAAGAGGGAAACAAACCATAAAAGACTCTTAATGATAGAGAACAAACTGAGGGTTGATGGAGGGATGTGGGTGGGGGATGGGCCAGATTGGGGATGTGTAGGCAAGAGGGCCCTTGTTGTGGTGAGCTCTGGGTGTTATGATGAATCCCTGAATTCTACTCCAGAAACCAATATTGCACTATAGGTTAACTAACAAAATTTAAGTTAAAAAAAAAAAAAAGGAAAGTGTGTGGCAGCAGAAAATGCTCACAAGGAATTTCATATTTCAGTCGTGGAGTGGTGGAGACCCAGCTCAGCAGTGTACAACAGGAAAGGTATTTCCTGAAGTATTTCCCTAGAAAAACTGTAGAAACAAGGAGAAAATTTGTGGTAGAAAATAGAGTATTTATTAGGGCTGACACTATGTTTTCTAGAAGAGAATGCCATGAAGATGAAAAGTTAGATTTATTCCAAGTTTTCTGAACAGCACAGAGACAATGAACTGGAGTTTGGAATGACCAGTCTGCTGTCAGTGTACCCACTCCCCCTCTTGGTGGCTCAATGACTTTACAGAAGTTACGTAACCCCACTGACCTCCACCTCCTGTCTTTCCAGTTTGGGTTCTCTGGTACCCACATTCTCATAATTCTTCAACCTCACTGGGACCTCGATGTGGTTGCCCACAGCTTTCCACTAATTATCCTTCCCCTCCTGTCTCCACTTTTCACTTTTCCTGGCATAGATTCCACTGTCCATCATTTTGGATCTTTTAAAAAGAGTTCAACCCTCTCTCCCCTCTCCACCCATTACACTAATCTAGGAAACCCCCAACCCTCAATAAACCCAACTCTGACTTCAGGCCCAGTACTAAAGCAGCTGATTGTCGCAGGAGGCGGTCCACACAACACCAACTGCCTTCACCTTAACTCCCTGACTACAGACAGATATGGTGAGGAAGTACCCCTCATGACAGAATTAAACGGCTTGGTCTCTTACCATCCCTTTAAGACTTATTTAGTGGGGGGTCATCTCCTTCCCTGGAAGAATCCAGCAGACCTGTGACTTTTCTTCTCCTAACAAACAGTCCTACACTCACTTTTGGTCCCAAACCCACTCTGGGTACAATGACCAGAATGTCCAGAGAGGACTTAGTGTTGAGGCTTCCCACCTGCCCCAGGTGGGAACTGTGTTTGGTAGGAAGCTTGCAGTGGGAAAGGGGCTTCCTCACTGTGCTCCCTCCTCTCTTCCTGCTTCCCCCCTCCCCTACTCGTTAAGCATTGTTGGGGACTCACCAGAGTGTAAGGACAGAGGAGGAGAAGGTATGATAGTACATGAAATCTGGTTTCAAGCCCTTGGGTGCACCCCATCTCGTTGGGTCTGGTAGATGAAGAAAGACAACGCTCTCATGGTGCTTTGACGGTTATTCAGAGGTTCCACATTACAGACACATCTCTCCTTGGGTGAGCTTGACTCAGGAATGCCCCTCTGTTTGAGGTGGCTGCTGAGGATTCCTTCCTCAGCCCTGGCACCAAGCACCACTTCTCAGCCTCTGTCCACCAAGGTCTCCTCAACCCTCCAGACAGCCCTGTTGGTGGGACCCTGTTGGTGGGACACCACCACCTGCTCCACTCAAGCTTCTGGCCCACAGGAAACATTTGTATCCCCTTGCCATGGCACATTCAGGCACGAGATCTGTCCCAGTAGCAAGACACCCTGACCAACACCATCAGACAGACTTCCTCCAGCCCTCCAGATTTCCATGGCCACGGCCACTGCTTCATTCCCAAGCATCATCCCTCAGCTTCTCTGCTCCTGGCTCAGGAGCACAATTCTCAGTTGTCCTGGTGGGCCACTGAAAGCCCCCTTCAGGAGGCCGAGGTTCCAGAATAGCGTCCTCCCTCCCCACCGCCAAAGTGGAGGGAGGACCCTCAGCCTGGAGTCCGCAACATTGCCCCATAGAAGGCCCTTCACTCCTCTGCTCTCTGCCCCCTTTGTCTGGCAGAAGGTTTGAGGAGTTCTGGGAGAGATCCTGAGGTCATTTTCTTTGCAGGTCCCCATGGAGTGATCAGGGCCCCCAACCCTGGGATCTCACAGGTCTGGCATCTCATCTCACATCGACTAGCTCTTGTTGCCAAGTCAAAACTTCAATGTCAACCACTCGGTTCCCTCTGCAGAGTACTCAGTACCACCCAGGAACTCTGCAGCTCCCCAGCAGCCGCAGCCGGCTCTAAGACAACTCAAGAGGTAGGACAATGGTGTCTGCAGGTGAGAGCTCTCTCTGCCCACTGAGCCCCAGGGTAACCTCAGGCAAGTTATTTAACTTCTCTGTGTCTTATTTCCGCCTCTGCAGGATGGGCTCAAAATGGTCCGCACTTCTCAGGGCTGTGATGAGGATTAAATGCGCGGATGCCAGCCAAGAGCGGAGAAGAGCACGTGAAGTCTAGTGAGCCCTAAGTTCACGTCCGCTGTTCCTACTCTCTCCCCTCCCGCCAGCCAGCAGCAGCTCATCCCCGGCACAGGGTGGCTTCCCTCATTTTACTGGAAGAACAGAGCCACCAGAAAGGGAAGCCCTCCTCTTCCTGCCGTCGAATCTACCAGCATGCCTGTGTCTGTGAGGACGGATGTCCTTTCTGGGCTCTCCCCATTAAAAATACCCTCACCAACACCCCCCAACCCCAACCTGGGCTCAAGACCCCATCCCGTCTCCCTTCAGGGACTTGACTTCCCCGGCTGACAGCATGCAGACAACTTTTAGAAGAAGAGCAAAAAACACCCCAAGCCCTTCCTCAAACCTGCTCCCCCGGCAGCCTCTGCCGAATGGGGCGGGAAAGCAGAAGAGAGACACCCGCCCCCCCCCCCCGGCCCCCGTGGGCACCCTGAGAGAAGGACCTCAAACCATGTCAAGGGCTAAACGCAGCACCTTGCTGACGGCAAGCACAGACACCTCAGCTGCTAGCACTCGTGCTGCTCTCCTTGGGGCAGCAATTTTCGTTTCAGAGGCTGCTGCCAGGGTGGCATCTCTTCAAAAGACATTTTAGACAACAATGACATTTTCCGATCCAAACTTGAGCTTCACGTCATGCAGCTCATTTCAATATTTCCCTCTCTTCTAGCCTATTCCCACTTGATCCATCAGCCACCACCGTCTTCTGCCTGCCAGCTGGCAAGTGTTCACTCGCTCACGCTCTTCATCTTAGTACTTTTATCATCCATGTGTCTGCCACTTTCTCTGCCCTGACAAGGAGAAAACGCTTTGGCACAAAGTAAGAGGCGCCGTGGGCCTTGGCTTGGGGACAAGTCTTCCCTCTGGGTTAGGGCTGCCCTCCCTGCCCTCCAGGCCGAGCACCGGGAGAGTCCCAGCGACCTGGGGTGCTCTGCCCTCAACCCCAACTGTGTTGGCAGAGGCATCGAGGCTCCCAAGGTGAGGGGGTTCCAGACCTCTATTTTGGGGGGCAGCCCGCAGGCTTCTGCTGCAATCCTGCCTCCAGGCCCCTAAAGCCAGCGGAGGAACAGCCCCTCCCCCACCAGCTCCAACACGGAGCTGCCATATTTTTTCAGGCCTCAGTGGAGAAACTTTACGGTGCACTTCAATTCACGTCCAAATCCATTCAAACCAGAAGAAGCTGAGAAATTCTTTCTGAAGATAAGCGTTCCGGGTGCCCTCTCCTGCCTAAGGCAAAGAGCAAATCTGTGCAGAGTGAGCATAATTCTACAAAAGGAAGCATTGGAGGAAAGGCCCTCCCTCCAGGCCAACACTCACCGCGCGCTCGCAGGGCGGTCTCCGCTGAGCGGGGGCGAGGGCTCCGAGCTGCCTCCCTTAAAATAAGCCCGCGCTCTGTGGGGCACAGCTGTCTTCCTTGCCAGCTATAGGGAGTTCCTTGATTGGATTGGGTTACCGCCCTCCTGATAATTCAATCACCTTGATTCAATTACAGGTGATGTTCCCTTAGATTACCCATGAGGGTGGTAGCTCGGTGGGCTCTTTGATCCACTGGACTAATTTTCTTTGAATGTCCAGTGCAGGGTGGGTCCGAGCAAAAGGCAGTGTGCCTTGGCCCTCTTAGTAAGGCCACGAGATGCGGGTACTCTGAGCAGTTATTAGCCATGTCACTCCTGGCCCCTGACCAGCCCCTTCCACGACCCGCTGAGGCTGCTCACCGTCCTCTGTGTAAAAGCAGAAAGTCCTTATTTTACCTCTGATTATTCCCTTCATCTGAAAACACTGTCTTGCCTGGGCTTCCAAGACACCCCACACTCCCAGGTTTCCTCCTGCCCCTTGGGCTGCTCATCTCCAGTCCAGTTTGTAGGCTCCTCAGTCTGTCTGGGGCCATAAATGCTGTTCCTGGGTCCTGGGTGCTGTCCCTTCTCCCTTTGTACACCTTTGCGGAGTGTATTTCTGCAGACGCCTCTCACGCGGCACGCCTCCCTCAGATCTCCTGAGCTGCCCGCAGAGCACGCAAAGGCCCGCGGATGTCCTCCAGCGCACTTGAATCTTAGTAGCTCAAAACCAGGACCGTCGCCTTCCCGTGCTCTCTCCCATCAGACACACCCGCTCTGCTAATACCCCAGCACCCTGTGTCCTAAATCAGAAACCTGGGCGCTGAGCTGACTTCTCCTGGTATCCCACTCCCAACGAGTCAGTGAGTCCTGCCCCTTCTTCCTCCTTCAGCTGTCTCAGATTGGCCCCTCCCTCCGCCTCCCTGACCTGGGGGAGGCCACTGGCCACCGTCCGTCTCCAGATTCGGTACAATCCTCCCTAACCGCTCTCCTCGCTTCCTTCTTCGCTGGAGCCCACGCGGGATCCGAGGAGTGTTTCTAAAACATGATTCCAACCGTGTCTTTCTCCCTCTCAAAAGCTTTCAAGCCTCCCACCTTCCGTAGGCACAGTCCATTCCCTTGAAGGTGGGTCGCAAAGCCCTTCAGGAGAGAAGGCAGCCCAGCTGTTGAGGAGCGCTCTTGCAGAAACGCCCCGAAACTCCCCACGCGCTGAGCTCGGCCTTGCGGGGAGACTCCTGCGCGCTCTCTCCACGCTGGGCTTCTCGGCTTCTCCGGGGTTCTTTCTTTTCCCTGGACGTTGCTGCCATAGCAACCCCACCCCTTTCGTTCCGCTAATTCTCCCCCCAACCCACCCACCTTCTTACTTTAGGGGCCTGGGTGAGGCCTCCGGACGTGCTGGTGGTGGCTCCGGGCTCCACCCCAGCCACGAGCCCCGAGCTCCCACTCCCCTTACAGTGTCCCCTGAGCAGTCTCTGTCTCTCTCCTGAGCCACCCAGCCTGGCTCAGCACCTCCTGTGAGCTTCCGCCGCACCCTGGGCCTCCCCTAGCAGCCCTTGTCACACGCTCTCTGATGACCTTTTGCTTGTGTCCCATTAGATGGCAACCGGTTTGTGACAACAGAGGGTTCTCGTCCTATTGGTCCTGTTGCTCTGGAGAACCATGACTAATACAGGGTATGAAGAGTCCAGGGAAGGGGGGCGTCTGGGTGGCTCCCTTGGTCAAGTGTCGGACTCTTGGTTTTAGCCCAGGTCATGATCTCAGGGGTTATGGGATGGAGCCCTGCACTGGGCTCCTCACTCAGCAGGGAGTCTGCTTGAAAGCTTCTCTCCCTCCGCCTCTCCCCCCTCCCCCATCCCTCATGCTCGGCTCTCTCTCTAAAAATAAATAAATCAGTCTTTAAAAAAAAACAAAAGAGTTCATGGAAGGGGCAGGTGCACACATACACACACACACACAGTAATAGAACGGGGCTCACTGATAAAGCAGAGGTTCTGGTCCAAGGTGGGAGGCTTAGTAACCCTATGAGATCCTGCTTCTGCGCCAAATCAGAGAAATGAAAAATACATATATTTTAATAAATCCATTTTAATGCTGAGAACCAGGAAGGGATTTCCTCAGTGGACCAGAAACGATCAGGAAACCCTGAAAGCCAGAACTAGATCGGCCCATAGGGACACATCAGTGACCAGTGAGTATGTGAGAACCCCCAACATTGGAGGAATTCTACGATCAGAAAAGACAGAGCACAACAGAGACAGAAGGGGGGGTTGTGGCTGCTGTCATTACATCCATGTCCCCTTACATGCCCGTCCCCTTTCCCCATGTAGTCATTTAACGAAAAGAACACAGAACCAGGTGCCTGGTTTCTGGTTCTGCTATCATTTCAAGGCTGTGTGGCTCTGGGCAACTGTCTACCCCTACCTGGGCACACTTTCTTCTTCCTTAACACGGAGGTAACACCCGGCCTGTGACATTCTACTGGGACAGAGTGAGACAGGTGTGTGGACATCTAAGGCAATGACCAGAGGGAAGCTCTAAACTCCCTCAACTCCTGTTCCAGGGCCTTCTTCCCCTGACCTCCATACCCAGGCCTGGAGGTGAGCTCAACTGTTGCTCAGTGAGTGGTCAGTTTTGCTGTTCCCTTCCTGTTGTCTCTCTCCCGGGCATATGCAGCGGGCTTTCCCGTGGCAGGGAGATAAGGGGCTTATTGTAAATTCTGGCAATGGCTGGACAGGGATAGCAGGTGCCTTTCTAATCTCCTTACAGGATGACAGAGAGTGGCCACCTCCCTCACCTCTATCTAAGGCAGACCCGAATGGCCAGAGGGGCCCCCGCCACTCCCTGGAGAGCCCTACACTTTGACCCACTGCCAGTCAGCCTGGGATTTGTTTTGGTTGTTTGTTTCTGAGATTTATTTATTTGAGGGGGGGGCAGGGAGCAAGAATCCCAAGCAGATTGCGTGCAGAGCATGGAGTCCTCCTTCCCGCCCCCGATGCAGGACTGGATCTCCCGACCCCGAGATCAAGACCTGAGTTGAAACCAAAAGCCAGATACCTAACCAACTGCACCACCCAGGCACCCCGGGATTGTTTTTATGAGCTCTGGATTGGGTTCTGTGCAAACTGTGTCCTTAACAGACTGTTGGGTGATTTTGAACAACCCTCTGGGCCTTTGTTTCTTAATTTACAAGATGGAGAAAGCTGAACTCGAGGCTCTCAAGAGTATCCTCCGAGTCAAAAGTTTGTAGAATCTTGGTCTCTGTGTTAACGAATCAGAGTCATAATGGAATCAAGCAAAGAAAGAATGCAGAACAGTGGACCCATCACACAGACCCTCATTTCTCCCCTGAGAGCCATGGAGAAGAGGCTGCCGGCCTCACTCGGGCTCCACGTCCTCTTCACCATACCTCTCTGGCCCCCTCCCTGCCTCCTGTCCTGCCTCGTCCCTATGACTTCCCTGTCCCTCCTCCCTGTGCCTGACTCAGTAGCCAGTTACCCAGACCCACCTGGTCTTCCCACCCCATGCCCAGACCACCTGCCTCCTCTAACCGGTTTCACCCCTTCCCACCTCCCTGCCTGGGGCCCCTCCACCCTTGCCTTCCCCCCTTCTCCTCCCACCACCACCTGCTTTCCCCCTTCCCCTCTCCCCTGCATCTGCCGCCCCTTCCGACTTGCCCCTCTCTTCTCCCACACCTCTCCCTTTACCCCAGCCCCTCCTCCTCACCCTGCTTCTTCCCCCACCTGCATGGGCCTTGGGCCCAGATAGGCCTCCCCTGCTCCTGCTAGGACATCTGCCCCAGCCAGCCCTCACCATGTCTGATGATTCCCACGTGCCATCGTGGGGGCCTCGCGTCCCTCCCAGTGGGGCCCCTGGCCCAGCCCAGAATTCCTGGGAAGGCAGTACCCAGCATCCTGGTGACCCGGTTTGATGGGGGCCTCTGAGCAGCAGGCATACAACCAGAAGGGGCCTCTCCCTCAGGTAAGGGTCTCTTTCCCAAGTTGGGGTGCTCAGCTACCCCCATGTCCTGGCGATCTGGCTGCCTGAGAATAGTTTCCATTCCTTATATCATAGATAAATGGAGATCTTTTTATTTTACATACGAGATGCCACAGGGAATACAGCTCGGGGCAAATGGCTGCATCCTGATGGTCCTTGTTCATCTCAACGCCTAAGTCAGGGTCACGGATACACACACGGACACACGCCATGTGCATCAGCAGGCCCGGGTCACCATAACCCTGCATGGAGCGCGAGGCAGCTTTGGCCTGATGAGGGTGTGAACGGAATGTTCTGAGATGCTGTTTTCCGGCCCTTTTATGCCATCCGAAAAACTTGGTTCCAAGCTCTCAGTTAGTTTCTCTATCACGTTGATCAGCTGAGGTCCATGTGGCCATAGAACACATTTCCCATGGGATGAGGACCCTTTTTTTTTTTAACATCAGGATCAGAGCATGAGTTAATCATGCTTTTATCATTGACCTGAGTGAGGCCCCTCTCTTGTTCTATTTATTCCCTTTTATGCCCATTTCTCACTTCTCCTCACCTCATGGAAACACTACTCAAAATATTTTGACATGTATGTGTATGTCTTCTCACAAAATCTGTGGTGTTATTTTGTGAGCTCTATTTTTAATTTTCATACATGAGATTACGTGCTAGGCTTCGTTCTGTTTGCTACCGTTCACCCAGCCCTCTCTTTTCAAGATGTGCCTCCGTGCGTGTGTCACCTCTGCTTCTAATTTCCACACTGTGTCCTGCCGAGCATCTCCTCCAGATTACACTCAGCCATTTCCCCAGGGACAGCCACACACCTAGACCCTCTGACTTTCCATCACAGTAGACGCTGCCAAACCAACCATCCTGCTACATCCTTATGACACTATGGGAGAGTTCCTGGGGACAGGTGCCCAGCACCGGGAGCACTGAGTTAGAGGGTCTAATCTCCCCTCATTCACATGCCAATGTTCTTGTTGGGGTGAGCAACTGTTCATTAAATATGTCCCTAAGGTGAGTTCAGCGAGCTCCCTCTGGGCCATTCTACGCCCAAGACCTAGGAAGCAATAGTTTTACGAAACCTTTTATAACCAGCCTATATCTTACAAATTTTCCTGGATATCAGTGGTGGTTCTTTATAGTTTCTGGAGTTTTGAGGTAAGTACACATGCCTATGAATCAAGACTGTAGCCTCTCTTCCTGACAGCCTGCACCAGCCAACAGCAGCGAATGAGTCAACATCTATTGTCAGGCTTTATTTATAAAGGGGCTGCATGTTGGACATCCTCTGCAACCTCTTTGCAATTTGTGGTTATAATCATTAATTAGTATTACTAATTACTATTAGTAGTTACTATTCTATGTCAGCCCACAAAGCCTCACACTTTCAGAAGCTACTGGGATCTTTAGGAAGTTCCTTTCCCTTCAGCAGGCTTCTCTTCCTGTGTCCCTTCTCCCTGTCTTGTTGGTTGGTCAGTCTTGAAGTTCACCCCCTTTTGTAATTGTCCTCTTATACTACCTGGGCCTCTGGCTAAACCATGAAGATGCAGGACTGGTGATGGCTGAGCTGGGGAAGAATGCAGGGCCCTACCCTCAGAGAGACCATGGCTGGAGTTTCCTGGGTAACTTCCTTCCAGGTGCACCATCTCATCTGTATCCCAGCAACACCCAGAATAATTCTCTCTGACCACCAAGGCCTCCTCACTCTGAGAATGCACTTCTTGCAGGAAGAAGGAAGGTTTCCAGTGTTCTTATCAAAGCTGTGATCTTCTTAGATGGCCCTTACCCTGGAATTTACAAAATAGCGTTGCTGAATGTGTATGCCCACGTAACCACGGCCACATCCAGATATGGACCACATTCATCATCACCCCAAATTTCTCTGTGATCCTTTGCAGTCAGTACCACGCACCCCAAATCCTCAGGAAACAGGCTTTTTGTCCCTATAGCTTATTCTTGTATGGGCTAGAATTTCATATGATGGTATTTACCCTCTCGTGTCTGATTTCTTTCATTCAGTTGCTGTTTCTGCCATCCGTCCATGTTGTTTTGTGTATCAGTAGTTCATTCTATTTAGTGTTGAGTGGGATCCCATTATATTAATATACCAAATTGTTTTTCCATTGCACTTGTTGCTAGGTATGACAGTTATCAACCTGATGTCTCTCAGCTCCAAATCGGCCCTTCATTACCTGCTCTGCAATAGGAGGCTAGCCCCTTGAAGCAATTTTCCTTTGCAATGAGAACAATACCGAGCCGTGTCAGTAGATGGCGCTGGAGGGACACTGCAAGAGGAAGGCTCTTCCCTCCCCTCTCCCAGGGTGCTTCTGCTTGCTTCTCCTTTGATTGAGACTGCTGCCGGAGATGCATGCATGGGGACATCCATTGCACTGCCCCAGCTATGCATCCAGAGCAAACAATGCCTGTGAGCTTACAGCCTCCGCCTAGCCCAGTGCCCACCTTGCTACAGCCCTCCCTTCATGGACCCTGCAAACCTCCAGGGTCACACGCCCTGCTTGTGAGCAGGACACTGAATCCCCTCTGTCACCAGCTCCCTGCAGGAGTGTTTCCGGTGGCCCTCCAGACACGGGCACATGCATCCCAGGTCTTCGCCACTCTGCCTGCAAGTAGGTTCCCGGCTGGGACTCTCCCAGAGCACTCCCTGCTAGCCTCTGCCACCAGCACCCCAGAGGGACATTTGCTACTGACCTGGAGACCATAGGCCAAGCATGACACATTTTTCAACAAGGTTTGAGTCCCAGCTTGAAGGAGAGGGTCCCCTTCCAATTTGTTCCCTCCTTGGATACTCTCCTTCTGCCTTGGAATATACTGTGTAGAGTTCTCTTAGGGTTACTCCACTGCTGAGGTAATAATTTTTAAAATTACATTCTCCTTGTTGAAATTACTGTGTTATTTCCGTATTCGGATGGGCTGCTGAGAGGTATGTAAGACACTTGTATTGTTTCAAAGTTTTGGCTAGTATGAATAAAGCTGCCATCAACATTTTTGTCCTTGGATGGCCATGTGTTGTCATTTTTCCTGATAAACACCTAGAGCTGGAATTGCTGGGTTACATGGTAAGTGTATAAGAAATTTAAAAGAAATTGCCAAACTGTCTTCCAGAGTGGTTGTACCATTTTATATTTCCAGGAAAGATGCTGCTCCCATCCTGCCAGCACTTCACATCCTCAGTCTTTGATCTGAGCTGTTCTAGTGGGTATGCAGCTCCCTGATGAATAATGGTGATGAGTGTCTCTTCATATGCCAGTTGGCAATTTGTGTATCTTCTTTTGTACTGTATCCGGCCCGACCTTTTGCCCATTTTTCCTGTGGTTCTCTTATTTAGTTGTCATCTTATTAGGAATCTTAATGGTATCTTTCAGAGATTTTAGTTTGCATGAAATCCAATTTATCTTTTTATTTCAGGGTTAGTGCTTTGTATGTTCTAAGAAACCACTGCCTACCATAAAGTTGTGAGGATTTTTTCCCCTACATTTTCTTCTAGGAGTTTCATAATTTCAACTTTTATATTTAGATCTATGACCCACTTTGAGTTAGTTTTGTGTATAATGTGAAGTAAGGGTCAAGGTTTGTATTTTTCCATTCAAATATTCAGTTGTTGCAGCACCATTTGTTGAAAAGATTATTGAATTACTTTGGCACCTTTGCCAAAAGTCAATTGGCTGAGCATAAGTCTGTTTCTCCATACTGTTTTGTTCCACTGGTCTACAGGTCCGTTCTTATACTAAGACCACTGTTACTTTATAGTTAGTCTTACAGTCAGGTGACAGAACTCTTCCAACTTGGTTCTTCTTTTTCAGAATTTCTTTAGCTATTCAAGGTCTTTGGCATTTCCAAATAAATTTTAGCATCAGCATGTCAATTTCTCCAGAAAGCCTGTTGGGATTTTTACTGAAAGTGCAATGAATCTAATGATAAATATGGGGAGAATTGACAATCTCCACAATATTGTGTCTTTCAATCCATGAACATGGTATGACTTACTCTCTGTATATTTAGTCTAATTTCTCTCACACTGCCCCTCTCTGACCAATCTTCTGCAATCATACCTCGCTTTGACGACAGCCAGGAAAAGTTTTCTACCTTTAAAGACCCAAGTCATTAGACTGGGACCACCCAGATAACCCAGAGAGCAGAAGTGGAAAAGAAGTGAATGACAGAAACCCGGGAAGCACTGGAGCTCATAGAGTGAGCCTGGTTTCATGAGCCTTCCCTCAAGAGAGGGTGCCCCTGCATTGCAAGGCCAAGGGCCAGAGCCCAAGCACTGGAGGTCATGCTGGAGGACCCCTGAGGAAGAGGATGCCAGACTTTCCCCTGGCAAGCATGTGACATTAGGACACTTCCTTCATCTATCTTCTGTCCCCACAGACCCAGCCCTAGGAAGACAAAGGCACTGCCTAGAAGTGATTAAATGTCAACATACCTTTCTGTCCCTCCCTGAGGCAGGGAGGAGAAGGGGTGCCCTAGGGGTCAATGATTACTGTCGTCCACAACACTGGAGGTCAACTGCATGTTTACTGCTTGTATCAAGTGTGCGTGAAGTAAACAAGACCACCCCAGCCATATGCCTGAGCAGAGCTCCTAGACCCGAGAGCTCAGAAAGAAACGGGGTCAAAAGCAGTGGCTTTAGCTCCATCTTACCTTCCCCCCTACTTGACTCTGCGCATCCTTTGTGGAGTCTGTGGGAACAGAAGGCTTTGAGGGCTTGTAAGCAGGAACCGTGGGACAGCTGGGAAGCCGCCTGGCCCCATCAGATTCCATGGCCTATAGACATCAGTGTGGCAACAGAGTTCCCACACAGGAGTCGGAGGCCCTGGTCAGACCTTGGAGGCCTTTTCCCAAGATGTCCTGCCCTCTCCTGCCTCTCCACCTTGGCGTCGTCCTCCTCGTTTTGGTCACCCGGAACTCTGTTTTCTCTCTCCTAGAATTAAGAACCGTCTTCAGAAAGCAACACAAGAAACCATTTTCAAACTGACTTTAATTTTTTTTTTTTTTTTTTTTTTTGCTGCCCAAATATTGTACATGCAGAAGCCATGTGAAGAATTTTCTCCTCGAGAGAATTGGCAAGAATGTTGTCGGAAACAGCCGGCGGTCCTCCCCAGCCGTCCACCTGCCACCTAGGAGCCACAGCAAGTTTGGAAAGATGCTGCACATAGAAAATGTATAGGGCACAGATATAAAAGGCTAATTGCTTCTTATCTAAACAGTGTGCTTGTCAGTCCCTATCAGCTATCTCTTTCTTTGCAGGATGCATTTGGAAATTCTAAAAAAGGGGTTCCTGCCTCCTGTGAATTTACATTCTAAAGGAGTGGATAGAATAATCAGGCCAACTTTTCCTAAGGAAGCAGCCACTCTGCTCGCTGAGGTGATGTCTGCTGAGAGATTCTGGAGAGAGAGGTGGTTTCAAGAAGCAAAATACTTTGATGGGGAATAAGGGCCCTCTCTCCTCCCATCAGAGAGCATTGCCTTTAACATTCTCAGGTGTTCGACTATCCCACGGATGTCATTCTAGAAGCAGAGATGAGGACTGACCCAGTCTCATCTGCCAGTGGGGGTACTGACCTACGCAGGATGCAGCTGAGGTGGTCACATCACATCAGCACCTTGAAAATTGTCCATTGTAGACAACCCTTGAGTATTTCCGGTCATTACACAAGAAGAAAAGAGGAAGAACAAACCACAAAGAGGTGGAAGCTGAGTCTGTTAGGATTCCCAGAGTTCTTGTCAGAAGCAACATCTGGGCGTGGACAGATGAGGACCTGCCCCCAATCAGGGTGCCAGGGGCTGGACGAAACCAGCCCGAGGACCCAGGCGCACCAGGCTGGAAACCCTCCTCAGCTCCAGATCAGACTTCTAGAACCTGGAGGGAACCATGGAGCAACTAGCAAATGCTCTGATTTTGCAGATGAGGAAGCTGAGGCCCAGACAAGTGAGGAGTCTTGCACAAGGTCACGGTTTTGGACAAAACTGTATAGAACAGCCGATTCCCTGTAGCCAGCTGTCCAGGCCATCAACCTGTGGGGCGGATACTCTGTGGCCCCTGGATTCCCAGGGCCTGTTTCTTTAGCCAAACTCTCTGAACCCAGTCCCAGGGATCCTTCCTGACATCGGTGTGAACTCCCTGGGGGGGGGGGGTGGCCAAGGCCCCTGGCCTTACTGGCTAAGTTTCCAACTAGAGCCCTGGGAGGTTTCCCCAAAGCAGTAACGCACTTTTCTCAACAAGCACTCGCCCCAAGCTAGTCTAGGCCCCTGACAGAATTCAGCTTCTCTTCCTGGTGTGGTTTTCCTCACAGGCACAGCCATGCTGGGCCCACAAAAGCCCAAGCTTGGGGTTGAGGGAGAAGGAGTTGCTTTGCTACATGGAAAGATTCAGCCCTTTGTCAGAGAACAAGGTCCCACCGTCAGGCATGCCAACACCCGAAGCCACATTTCTGCAGCCTCACCGGCGGAGCTGGCGCCCAGGGAGACCAAGTTGCTGTCTTTGGCATCACCGACACGGCTCCGAGATGCTCAGGCACTCTCAAAATCAGCCTTTCCCAGCCAGCGCAGGCCCCGCCAGGCACCCTCAGGCCGCGCCTGACCGGGCGGGGCTCCCCTGCCTTCAGTCGTGAGTGTTCGGTTTTGCCCCATCCTCTTCTGACCTGAGTGAAAAGCAGACTTGAGGAAGAAGGCAGGGAAGAGTCTACATGCCCATCTCCTGCCTCTTCATTCGATGAAAGAGAATCCAGTACAGGAAGCAGCATTTTCACGAGCCTCTTTCCGTATCAGGAGCAGGGAGAAGAAAACGCCCCGGAGAGGAACATAAAGGGAGGAGCCGGCAGGGAGGCAGGGAGGCAGGCCTCTTCTTTTCCATCTCCTTGCAGACGCCCGCAGAAACGCAGCTGGACCACCTGGGCCTGCACGGCACCCCCTCTCCCCAGCCGGGTGGAGGGCACCTCGTCTGCATCAAGCAAAGGCAGCTGTTTCTTGCACAGAGTTTGCACAGTGCAGGAAGCAATCAGAGACACAGAAGAGCGGCCTTCCTGAAGCTCTGCTGCTTTCCGGGCCGAGGAAGAGAGGGAATCGGAGGCACCGGGAGCCCTGGGGCCCCAGCGGGGGAGGAGCTCAGAGGCCCCCTGGGCAGCACGGTGTGGAGCGAGAACCCTGCTTGCACGGCAGGGTTCCTGGTCACGCAGTCGAAGATTGTGCTACATTTCGTTTCCAGAGACGTACCTTTGGAGGTCTCTATGGTCTCTAAGGTGGGGAGGGGTCTGCTCTCCTCAAGGCTGGCAGTAAAGAAGAGCGTGGGCAAGCTTGCCCTGGTAGGCGTCGCGCCCCTGGGAGAGCCGGCGATCCCGGGGACCTCCTTCCGGAGCCCCTGGGCTCTGCCTCACCCCCACCCCTGGAACGCTGGCATGCCAGGGAGAGCCTCCTAAGCCCTCCGCTCCTTTCCTGGGAGAACTGGGAGGTGGAAGAGACGGGATGGAGAGGAGTTTCGGAGCTGGTTCTTCCCTGAAGGATCAAATCCCCCTTGTCAAACCTAGACTTGGCCCCATTTACTGGAACCTGATTCATACCAAAGGCCCTCTGACGTCCCTGGAGGGAAGGAGTCTATGAAGGAAGTGGGACACGTTGAACAGAGCAGAAACGTGAAGACAGATGCTCTGAGTCATCCGTCACGGTTCCTGCCCACAGCCCAGCACTGCCGCAGGGCCACCCCCGTCTCTGTCGCATCCTCCATGGACCTGCCCGAGCAGAGGATGGGGAAGGACAAAGAGCCCCATCCCGTCCTCAGCTCTGGGTCTCACCTGGGGGAAGCAGGCCTGCAGAGCCAGGATGCGGTACCTGGCAGTGCCATCCGGCCCCGGTTAGGGAGCCCTCTGGGGGAGAACGTGCTCCCTCCTTCCCCCACCATCCCCTCTTCAAAGGTGCTCCCCACCCCAGGGAAGGCCAGGTGGCACACTGCGACCCCTCCTCTCCCGGGACAGGCTAACTCCCAAACGGCTTCTCAGACAAGCCCCTGTATCGAGGAGGATGAGAAACAGACCCTGAAACCCAGCCATTCACCATCACACACGCGTAAGCCTCACGTGACCTCACCATCTTGGGGGGAAAATCCAGGGGGGGATTAGTAACTGATTTGGTGCAGAGGTTGAAAGAGGATAATTCCTTAAGGTCAACCTGGGGAGAATTACTTCCCATTAGAGAGGTGGGATAGGAGCAGCCCAGCTCCTGGGCGGTTTTGGCGTCTGGGGACTGGAGGCGAGTCAGCGCAAGTTACCAACAGGCCAGGCCCCAGCTCCAGCGAGACCTTTCTGCTGTTCTAACCAACCTGCCCCCAAAGGCGAGGGGACCACGGCCTACAGCCACCCAGAGGCTGGCTCTCTGCTGGCAGCCCTCGACCTTCTCTGTCTTCCCAGGCCCCTCGTGGAGTGAGAGTGAGCTCCCTCCCTGATATCCCCCATTCCCTGGGAGGTACTGCATGGTCTCAGGCTCAGTAGCAGCACTCCAGCTACATCAGCAAATGTCTACAGCATCCTAGGAATCCTTACTAATCCCACCGTTCCGAAAGCATAGAGAATGTTCACGGCATCCGGAGGGTGACTGTTCGGAAGAGGTGAATACACCACAGACAGGACATAAAATGCCCTTTTGTGAGTGAGTTTCCTCCCTCTCCCACCCTAGGGTCAAAGAGTACAGAGCCCTTTGCCGTATTTTTAGAAACATGAGAAATGCGCGCATTACCCAATCCCGACAACGGGAGAGAATTTCTGCCGAAAGAGAAAACTCGACCCAGCTGCCTCCTCCTCCCTCCGCCCACAACAGTCCTCATCCGTGATAAGACAAGAACGGAGGCTCTGGCAGGAGCCAGGAGCCCCTTTGGTTCATTTCTTACCGCCCTTGCCCACTTTCCGTCTGTGGGCAGGACCGATGGGGTTTTCCTGGGAGGGGGGCTACCAGGCTCTGGCTTCAACCAGATGTGGTCCCTACCAGGAAAGGAGGCCCTTTGGGTGGAGAAGCCTTCACCTGAGAGCCGCCTCCTCCACCTGCCCTCAGAATCCGCCTGTATGCCCATCTGTCTGGCTTTGGTTACGAATGGAGTCCAAGCACTCAGGCCCCGAGACCTCCACTGCCCGGCTGGGTAGCTCCCCTCCACCTAGAGCATGTGAGTCGGAGTCACCGCAGCACTTGGGGCCGACGTCTGGGGAGGAGGCAGAGGGATGGTCTTCTCCATGCCTTGACCCCTCCTGTCGCCTCTTTCCTCCCTACCAGACATGGACCCAAGGGCTACTGTGTCCACCCCCTGGGCAACCTCTCGCCTTTGGCCCTAGACCTGAGGAGGGAGAGGACAGATGTGAGCCTTCCTAGCAGACATCTCACGGGTCCAAGCCCTGGTACCCTCCCCGACACAGGGCCCAGCTGTCACGTGAAGTCAGGGTTTGAGTGGCTTTGGGAAGCTCCAACCAGACAAGGGTGGAAAGAAAACAGAGGCAGGCGAGGTGCCGAGAGCAGGCCAGGCCACTCTGCAGAGGGCAGCCGCGGAGCGCAAGGAGGCAGGGAGGCGGAGAGGGGAAAGTATTGCTTGTACAGAGCTGGTGACTGTGGCAGTCTAGCTGAGTCCAGAGCCAGGCTGTCCGTGAGGCCAGGAAGCTGGAGCCCAAGTGAGTCTGAGCTCCCAGACAGGGACCCTGGTCTGGAAATGAGCAAACAAAGAGAGACCCAAATGATCGACCTCATGCAGCTAATCCCCAAAGGTTAGACAGGGTTCTCAACAGTGGCACAGAGCAGGTCAGCCCCAGCCTTCCTCACTCCCGTAAACAGCTCCACCCTGAGCGCTTCCTCCACAAGCCAGGCCCCACCACGATGCACCCCGAGGGGGACAGGGCCACCCCCAGGGGCTGGAGAGCACACAGGAGCCTCCAGGGACCATCTGCTTTGGCAGAGAACATCCCCTCCAAGGCCAGCCTCTGGGGTGTCAAGACCCCCCAAGTCCACACCTCCTGGGGTCTACTGGGAGAGCTCCTTTGGCATGTTGGAGGCTCGGAGGAAGACAGGAGGTGGAGAACAACGCTAAGGGAGGTGCCCGCACTTCCCTCTAAGGGGCCTGGCCAGCCACCCTGGGAACTAAGTCTTCCTAGTGTTTTGCTTATAGAAAGGAGGCGGCTCCTGCCAAAGGAGGAGGCCATCTCCAAGCCCTCGGCTTCCCAGGCACGTTCTGCTCGCCCGTTCCCCGGCCAGGGCCCCCAGTGAGCATGCTCCATGCTGCAGGTGCATTCGATGGGAGGAGGGTGGCGGGTCCCCGAGGGGCCTCCGTGTGCCCAGCTGCAGTGGGTGCTACATTCCTCAAAATAGAGCAGCGGTGCTGGGAGAAGCACAGGTGGGACAAAGGACGAGACAGAAAACGAAGCTGGGACCACCAAGAGGCGGCCCCGACAGGGACACGTGAGTTCCTCCCTGGGCACAGGACCAGGCAGGGTGGATCGGTGGCCACACGTCCCCGGCTTCCGCCCCTGGACTGGGGGATCCGCGCCCATACAACACTCCTTTGGGTTTCTTTTCAACGAGACACAGAGAGATGTGGATTATAGCTCATGTAGTCACCAAGACTGACTAAACCAGACATGTGAACGGATAGAACAGGGTCACACACAGTACAGACAGACAGACACACACACACACACGCACACACGCACTACGGTCTCCACTGCCAGCTGGGATGGGCCCAGTAGCCGACAGGCATGCAGCAGGGCAAGGGGTCCAGAAAGACACAAAGACTATATACAGGGGAGGGGGGGGGCCACAAGGCACCCCTTCCCACACTACATGCCGGCCTCTTCCGGAGGTCCTTAGGAGCACGAAGGGCTGGTGGCACTCTCCAGGGAGGACTGGGACAGGCGCCTGGTGAGGGATCCAAGCGTAGAGTCTGCCACTGAGGACGTGGGGAAGAGTTTGTACCAGCCAGTGACCGCGGCAGTCAGGTCCAGCTCGTCCAGCATGATCTGGGCCATGCCCATGAAGCACTTGTGGTCCATGCGGCCGTAGTCTCCCCAGACAATCACCTGCCGGTGGGGGGGGGGGGGCGGGCAGGAGACGGGGGCGCTGAGCCAACTCCCCAACTCCGGGGCTCAGTAGTGGGCCCAGGAAACTACAAATCTCGCCAGAGCCCAGATGAAACAGAGAGAGCAGGAACTAAGACTGATTTGGGGGTAAAAATTCCTCTCCATTATCTCAACCGTTACAACCGTCTAAGTAAAGGTGCTGTGTATCATCATTTCAACAAAGAGGAAATGACAGCTCAGAGAGACTAATTAACTAACCCAAAGATGCACAGTAATTGGTGGCAGAACTGGGCTCAGAACGTGGATCTGACCTCCAGAGTTTCGCAGCATCCCAGATGACAGCCTTCCCCATTAAGGAGCAGACTGAGAGTCTGGGACCTGAGTCACAGCTCCTAGTCTGCTGCTGGCTCACGGCGGAGTTTAGGGGAGACCCCTGGCCCTCACTGGCCCTGTGTTCCCATCCAGAAAACTGGAAGAGGGGAAGAGATTAGCTTGGTGATTTTCAAACATATTTTTATCAGTGGATCCTTTTCTCAAAATGGAATCCTAATATACACATACATGAAAACAGACACCGAGAATCCCCCCCAGCCCCACAGAACCCTAGGGTTCTACAATCCTGGCCATTTGTGACCCCAAGGGCTCTTGCCACGCAACCACCTCAGCCCGGAGGAACAGCCCTAGGTGAGCAATCACACAGCCCAGGCAGCCCCTGGCTCAGGCCTCTTCCTCTGCCACCCACGTGTCCTCAGGCAAGGCCATCAGCCACAACCACCACTGCTAATACTCAAGAGCAGCTGTCTGTGGGCCAGCCACTCAGTGAGGCCCTCCGTGTGCGTCTCTCTTTGACGCTTCACAATACAATCCCCACAGTCCATGATGGAGCTGGAACTTGAACCCAGGACTGAACCCAGAGACCAGCCCCCACTCAGCCTCTTGCGTACCACTCCGGTGCTTCATCTGTGAATGGGCGTGATGATCCCCCCTCTCCCCCCCGGGACTGTTGTGAAGGGCACTGCACTCCCTTGGAGTTGGGGTGGGGTCACCTTGGCCTGGGTCACCTTGGTTCCGCAAGTCACTAGCTGACACCTTAAGTGAGTCACTTCACCTTTCTGAGACTGCAAGATGGGGAAAATCATACCTACTTTCCAGCATCGTCTGGAGGATGAAAGGAGGTCAGGATTGGAAAGTACTTTGCCCAGAGCCTGGCACGGAGCTGATGGGCAATAAAGCATTAGCACCAGGCGGAAAGAGAAGGCAGCGGTCAGACGCTGCTTCTACCTCCAGCTGAGCAAACTGGGGAGGCAGGGGACTTAACCCCCCGAACTCTGGCTTCTTTATGAATCAGCCAGGGGCAGTAACCCCTCACTGGGCTGTGAAAACAAACGGGTCGAGTGCATTAATGCATCTGGGATGGTGCCTGGGCACAGGACACATCAAATGTGAAAGAGATTTTAAATTACAACTAGAAGTTTTTGGGAGTCGCCCTGCCCCAGGGACCCATCACACTCACCTGCAGCACCTTGCCCTGGGGCCCCTCATCAAAGAGCAGCGCCTGCTGGTACAGGGGGTCACAGGTCTTCTTGGCCACCTTTGTCTTCTTTTTGGCCAAGCAGGCCCCGTTCTCAAGCAGGTAAACCTTGATATAGGTGGCTGAGGGATGGGAGAGAGCATGCTGGGGAGGGGCCCAGGAGAGACTGCTATGGCCTGCTCCATCCCCTAACTTCCAGCTGGTCCTGGAGGTGAGCAAGGTGAGTGGGATGAGCTGACCAGTGGACAGCAGTAGAAAAGACAGACTCAAACACTGACTCGTCCTTCCCCCTCCCCCAACCCTGCCCACTGGCCTTCCAGACAAGCCATGACTCCAGGGTTGAGAATACTGATCTAGGCCAAGGGGCAGCTGAGAACACACTAAACCCGGAGCTCAGCTGCATACCCCTGCCTCGTAGGACCCCATATCCAAAACCCCTCTCCCCACTGCTCCGCCTCACCTGGGAGGGATTTGGAGCCTGGTTTTGGGGTCAGGCCCCGAGCCTCAATCACTTCCACCTCCAGCTGGCCACTCCGGTCCATGATGGCAATGTGCACGTCCCCTGCAAGGGAGAAGAGGGACAGTCCAGGCAGAGGCAGACCCAGGGGCGGGCCGGCTAGTTGCTGTGCAGAGAACAGTCTGCAGAGGGCGCTACAGGGCTGGAAAGGACAGAACATGCCGAAGACTGCTGGCGCCAGACTTGCTCTTAAGAGGCCTGTTGAAAGCAGCTGAGAAATACTTTGATAGGCCCCCCGGGGCAAGGGTGAGGGCATGACCCTCAGGGGTACGCTTGGGTAGCAAGGAATGGCTGCCAAACTCCCAGGTAAGTCTGGTTAACTTGGGGGGAGCAGAAGAGCAGCCCTCAACCACTCCCCTAAATACACATCAAACAAATATTTACAGCGTCTCAGTTTGAAGAGATGCCGAGATAGCAGCCTGAGTGGGACAGGAGGCACTGCCTGGGAACGAGGGCCAGCTCGCACCCTGGCGGAGGACGCAGGGAAGGCCAGATTTCCTGGGAACAGAGAACCGAGAACTCCTCACTGCACTCCCACAAACGATTACCTTGCTGAGGCAAGTTCTGTAGCAAGTCATGTCAGTTATTTCTAGAACTCTTAGCTTTGTTCATCGTCGGTTCGCGGAATTTGAAATTATGCATTAGTCACTGGGAGCACCCTTCAAAGGAGTGCAGAATCCTAAGCCTCATGCAGAGGAATTAAAATTGGCCAGACTTTGGGTTCAGCCACCCATTTTAGATCCTCTGAGCTATCATGCAATTGTTTTATTTGCATACTTGGGAAGATGGGGATTTATTACTTTCAGGAAACATCCTGGAAGTCCTCGCCCTCCCTCTATCTATTTCTGACCTCGCCCTGGGGGAGGGAAGGGGAAGGTCTCACTGTAACATCCCTAAGGAGAGGAGCAAAGGCAAGCCTGTCCTTCCCATGTCTCGACACCAGGAGGCACCACACACAAGTGTTCTAGGCTGGGAAGGCACAAAAGCCTTGTGGAGGTGGCTGGCTCCTCTCACTGCCTCCCAGCCTGTGGCCGGGCCTAGGGTTGGGAAAAGCAGACTCCCCAGGCCCTTAAGAGCCTGTGAGTCAGATCTGAGAATTAGCCAAACCCAACCCCAGGGCCAGAGGAGAGCTGGTGCTCACTCTCTGAGGGTCTCTGCAGACCATGGCTCCTGTGGTTCCTGTGGCAGCCCGTCTGAGGAAAACGGAGCAGTGCCTGGGAAGAGGACTGCCCTGGGAGAGAAAGCCAGCTCCACTGCATGGCTCACAGCAGGGCACTGTCTGAGCCCCGCTTCCTCATGCTCTGTGAGGTCAAAGGTCAAACGCTGTTCCAATGAGGACTGAGTCCAGATGCCTGGGGCAGACTGCTCAGGTCAGACTGATGGGGAAGGGAGAGAGGCAAGGGGGCATCTCTGGGGAAGCGAGTTCCTGGGAGGAGCCCCCTAAAGCCAACACAGCCAGTATCTAAGACAGAGGGAGAGAGGGAGGGAGGTGGGAGGCAGCCAGAGTGCAGCTCAGAGGACCAAGTAGAGACTCCAGGAAATAGGTCCCAGCTGCAGGGAAGGGGGATGAGAAAATTATTTAAAAGGCTTTTAGGTGCCAGGCAGGTAGAAGTAACAAGTCCAATAAGACACAGTTCCTCAGGAGTAAATGAAACACTTCATTCAAAGCATCGAATAGGACTAAGGCAGGGATTCTTATTCCCATTTTACAGATGAGGAAATGGAGGCTCAAAGAAGGGGAGTGACTTGCCCAAGGTCACACAAAGCACCAGGGGTAGCACAGACTCACTGAACATCAGTGCTGTGACGACTTTGGTTCAGCATTTTACACGGAGCAGACACTCGGTGCTGCCAGGCGCGCAGCTGGCGGTGGGAGGGTGGGGGGGCGGGTGTGTGGTGAGGCAAGGGCGGAACGTGCTGTAAAGCCGCTGCGGGGGTAGCCGGCAGAGCAAAGCTGGAACCCCTGCCCTCTCTGATGAGGGAGGGACTGCGGAGGGCCCAGCTGACGCCTTCTCCCTGCTGCAAAAGCCAGACTGAGGGCTCCTCTCTGCAGCTAGCATTGCATGGGGGGGCCCCCCCGGAGCTCCCCCCTTCTGCGGCGTGGCCGCCATCACCCCACTCACTCGGCTCTCGGGAAGACTCACCCATCGGTGGCGTCGCCAATGTCTGTCGCCCCACAATCTGGGCCGGCCCCAGCCCATCCAGGAAATCACTGAACTGGCTTTCAGCCCCAAGCCGGGTAGTGGGGAAAATGAACCTGGAGGAAGACGCAGAGGGGTACATGAGGTGGTCTGGATGGTGAGATGCAGTGGCTCTGCCCCACGGACACTGGGCCATGCCCCTCTGTGCCTCAGTTTCCCCTCTCCATAGCATCAGTGCACTGCTTTAGCTGGGGACAAACAGAACTCTTCATCTGTTCACGTTAAAGAAAAATACTCTGATGTCCCTTGAGAAATAATAAACATAATAATGTTATCTAATCCTCAAGCACCAGGATTTTCTAAGGTGACCCGTAAAGGGTAGGGCTTGCTGGACACCTGTGTCCTCCCCAGGGGATAGAACCAGAAACATAGGCCAGAAATGGCAAAGCCTGGAGCAAGTTCCAAGAACTGAGGTTCAGTTGACCATATGTTTGAAATGCAAGTCAATAACGTGAGGTGGTGCCCAAAACAGCAACCGAGACCAAAATAACACAATTACAGGGTTGAGATAAAAGGCGAGGGATGGTGGGTGGTCCCTGGTTGTGGGGGCCTGGAAAGAGTAGCGAGTGACACTGACAGGGCTCGAGAGCTGGCCCGGCGCCAGCAGGGCACTAAACGCGCGGCTCGCGTCATGTTCATTTCATCCACGCGGCCATCCTGTGCGACAGCGGCTCTGCTTCAGTTTTACAGATGAGAAGACAGAGGCTCCGAGACGTGAGAGACTTGCCTTGACTGCAAAACAGAGACGATGCCCAACTCCCAGGGTTATGGTGGGGATTGGGCCGTGAGAGGTTCCAGACAAGCAGGAAACAATAAAATGGTAGTTATGACGTTGCTGCTGTGAACATCGAGGGAAGGGCCCCTCCTCGTGCACTCAAGGCCAGATGTTCTGGGGCTGGCCAGCAGAGAAAGGACCAGTGAGGGAGGGCTGACCTGGGTCTGCTCAGGGGCTACAATGGACCAAAGTTCTAAGAACTCCTAGAACAGCCCGAGCGTCTGGCCTGGAGATGGGACTGTCCTAGAACGACTCCCTGTTGGAAAGTTTGGCTGTGAGTCTTCCTTGGCCAGTGACAGGCAGGGAGAAAGACGGGTGGCATATGCTTGTCAAAGAGAGCCTGAATTTCCCCAACCAGGCTGGCCTCTACTTTGTGGGAAGGGGCGTCGAGGCCCACCCACTCTTACTGGCCATTAGCAATAGCCTCAGCCTGCACTCTGAGGAAAACCTGAGGTTAAATAAGGTCACCGACTCTCAAGGTCACAGAATTTTGGGAGCTTGGTCTAGAGAGTGTAGAGGTTGTGAACAAAGGTGGTGGAGTCAAATGGCCTTAATTCAAACCCTGACTCCACCACTGAACAGCTATGACCTTGGGTAGGGTACCTCACCCTCCTTCTGGGCCTCAGTCTCCCCACTCGGAACACGGAGATCATGGTAGTGCCGACATCCCTCCGTGTTAAATGAGACACTATTTTTGGTCTGATGGTGGCTGGCAGATGCCGGAGTTAGAAGCACCTGTCTGAAGTACCCAGGGACGTCCTGCATACGGTAGGACACAGTAAATGCCAATGGCCGTCTGCATTCATGGAGCTGAGCACAGTAGTGAGACGCAAGATCACAGAACCCTAAATAATACAGCCACAAGGCCCAGCAACCAATGGGCCTTGATGAAGCCAAACCAGAAAATCTTAGTCGTATAACAGGCTTCATAGATTTGGGAGGGACTGAGCGATTATCTAACCCAGTGACTTTAAAAATTTTGACTGCAACCCCCATGCAATGGAAAAAATACATGTAACATCATAGACCTCTGTGCATCCATACATTAAAAAACCAAAACAGAAATTCACAAGGTAACTCATCCTCACGCCACAGGATATGTTTGAAATTTCTATTTCTTTCCCTGATGCTGGTTTTGACCCACTAAACTGATTTTACTTCCTGCCTGATTCACCAACCACAGTTTGAAAAACACCAATCCAGTCCAACCTCCTTCTCTAAGCTCCATGCAAGACCACTTGTGAAAACTCCATTCACCTAAGCCTTAATAATGGTTTCAGATTGAAAAGGATTTGGGGTCCACATTTTCCTCTGGAACCCTCTCATCTGGAGCAGGGCAGTGTGTAGGTGCCTGAGGGTGGGAGGCCTGAAACGTAGACGGGATGCCCTGCCCCCGGGGCCACTGGGGTATTTGGATGGGAAACAGCAGCCTGGAGCAAGAAGACTGGGGTGCAGGCAGCAGATGTGCATGGAAGGCAGGGATGCAGAGGAACCCAGACATCCAGCCCCAAAACCCAGACTGAAGATTCCCCCACCCTGCCCCCAACTCTGGGACTAGGGGACCACGCAGGAGGGTGGGGACCACAGGGGGCGTGGGCTGCACGCACGTGCCCTCGGAGCTGTTGCTGTTGGTGCTCCCATCCGTGGACTCCCGGCTGCCCTGGCGCGTGACCCGACTCCGCATCTCCACCGCGATGCCCGTCTCCGTGCTCCGCCGGATGTTGCTACGCAGCTTCTTGGTGGCCCCTTCTGGGACCCCCGAAAACAGAGAAAGGGAACAAGGTCAGGTCACTGATGAGGCTTCTGTGCCAGTGCTGCCAAGGTCACCTCATGGGAGGGGGCAGACCGGGCAGGGCTCGGACTGGAGGCAGGGGCACTGCTGAGCCCGTCTGCACAGTGACAGGGACAAAGACTAGAAAGATGGCTGGAGTCAGGACAGTGGGAGTCATCAGGTGGAGCCCAGCCCTGCAGCGCTCACCCTCATCCCTGCCAGGCTCCCTGATGACCACCTTCCCAACTCAATTCCAACCCTTGCCCCAAATGATGAAGTGTTCCTTTCCCTTCTGGAGAGGTTGCCTTTTCTGGCATTCCCAGATTTGCTTTCCCTCTTCCAGGTACCCTCATGAACCCTATCACACCCGGACCGCACGCTCCACCTCTGTGATACCTTCATAGGCCCAATAAGAAACCCCCATGGGAAGCCTGGCCACTCTCAAGCTAACCCGCATTCTCAAGTGGGTCTAAATGTAGGGGGGTGGAGAGGCCGTTAGGGAAGCAAGACTGAGAGGGACCACTGGGTGGACCTGAACTGACCTTGGCTTTGAGAGAGAGGTCTGCAGAAGAACCCAGAAGCCACATGGTGAGAGCTCACTCCGTGTCTCTGTACCTCTTGTTTGGAGGGCCCTCTACCTCACCCCAGCCTCCTGCTGGAGCCTTGCAGGGAACATGGGGCACTTTGCCTCTCCTAGCAGCTGCACCATCCTGCCTGCGTTTCCATGGCAACCTCCTCAGCATTGCAGCAAGGTCCCCCTAGACACCCTCTCCTCCTGGGGGTGGGGGGAGCAGAAGACGGGTTGAATTGAAGGTTTGTGGGGCCTTCCCCTGGTGAAGCTTCACTGACTGAAGAGCTTGATAGGGAGGGAAGTGGCATCACATAAGGACTGTGCCAAAGGAGCCACTGGTTAGAGGCCTGGGCAAATTAAGAGTGGAATTGCCAACGGGGCTGGGGAGGCTAGGAGTGGGGTGGGCAGCGCAGCCTCCAAGAGCAGTGGGAAGGGGGGCGTTGGTTATGCTGGCAACCCCCTCTCCAGGCCACACCCGATGGTGGGTTGGGGAGTTGTTCAAATGCCAGCCTGAGAAAAGGGGGCCTTTAGTCTCCCTGCTTCGTTCTACTTATGTTTCAGGAAGTCCCACCAGGGGAGGGAAGGCTGAGAGGGCTGGTATCACCAGTGGATGGGATGGGGGGGGACTGGGAGTGGGGATGGGCTGGTGGTGAGGAGGAATGTCTTCTCTGAAACCAGCCCAGCTTCTGGGGTATTAGAATAGCTGCTATCCAGTGGTCAATGAGACCAGTGATATGTCTGTCAGTCTGTTTCTCTCTGTCTCTGTCTCTCTCTCACACACACACAGTCACTTCAGCTGATACATATTTCTTTCACACAGGCATAAGCAGCTACACATGAGTGCTAACCATCACATATATGAGTACAGTCATCCCCACACCTGCTCACGCATGTTCATATAACGAGCACATGGTCACAAAGACCTGCCAGGTCTTAGTCATACATACACATGACATGCTCTGCCACATACGTGTGACCGTCATACCATAACACCTGATTGAACCCATCCGCTTGATCACACAAACTCAGACACGGTGTGTGACCCACCACACAGAGGACTGGGCAATGACAGTGAGTGTCGGGGGCTCGTCCCGTCCCTGGCTCCTAAATGTCACCTTCCCTCAAACCAGTTAGGAGACAGATAGGCCTGTGGGAGCTACACTTTACCCTCTCCCCATACCCACCCCCCCAACAACACACACCCTGAGCTGAAGCCAGAGCCTCACCACCCCATGGCCCCAACCCTCTTCTTCTAGACACACTTGGGAACAAATTTACCTTCTTTGACCTACCCAACCCACTGCCAGCCCCTGGGTAGGGGTGTCAGAGAATCCTGAAGTATTAGAGACGCCTTGCTAGCCCCCCCACTGCCATTTCACAGATGGGGAACCTGAGGTGCACGTGCTCACACAGCTGGGGCCAGACCCCAGGCCCACACTCTTCTGATCTGTTGACGGCCTACTTTTCACTCGTCTCCATCAAGTCCACATTGGTTTGAGAGGTGATTCAGCAGAGATTAAGTTCCATATCTTCTGGGTGGGGAGAAAGTTCTTCCAGCCTCAGAGAAAATTCATCTACTAGTTTCATGCTTGTCCAGTCTGAACTCTGTCGATCTGGGAGTAACCTTATGTAGGCTCTTGCTCTCTAGAGAACTGGGCCAAGTTGCTTGCAATAATTCTGTAGTGCCTGGAGACTGAAAGACTCCACGAACCATCCCATCTGTCCCACCACATACAAGGGAGAGGCAGAGCCTTCGGCAGCACTCTCCATGGTGTCTCCGGGAATGGTCCTGAGCCCTCTCCCCAGAGCCCAGAGCCCAGAGCCCAGAGCCCAGAGCTCAGGTGGGAAGAGCTGCTGTCCCTGGTACTGAAAAGAAGAGCTCCATTTGGGCAGAGGCCGGAATGGTCCACCCTAAGGCCAGGCCAGAACCCACCTACGTTCTGGGACCCCAAAGCTCTGACCCTACCCTCATCATTGCTCCCACAACTTAGAGAATGTTAGCTCTAGAAGGAAGCTGGGAGATGGTCTTTATGGCTCCATTTTACAGAAGAGGAAATTGAGACCCAGTGGGAATGTGACTTTCCCAGGGTCTCAAGGGTAGTTACAGAGCCAGAACTAAACTTTAAAGTTTCAGGGTGCATTTCTGGAAGGCCACTTGAGTTAAATGTGAGGAATAAACTGGAAGGGGCAGGCATGAGGCAGGGGAACTAGAGAGGAGGCTGGGGCAATAGTCCAGGCTGGATATCACAGGGCCTGAACTAGGACAGAGGCTTTGAAACAAAGAGGAGGAGATGGGTGGGGCTGGAGCCAATAGAGAGTATGGACAGACCAGGAGGAGGGAAGCCCCTAGAGGGGCAGAAATAGAGCTCAAAAGATTGGGTCCCGACTTCACACAGCCCAGCCCTGCAGGGATCCTAGCAGGAACAGAGCCGTTTCCCAGGCCAGTGCCCATGGTGAGTCAGCCCATACATCCCTCTGGGGCCAGGATGGGACTCCAAGCTGGGACACTGGCAACCTCAAGGCTGGGGGGGAAATGGGAGAAAGAATTATAGACGGAAGAGGAGTATGCTACAAGCACCGGGCAGAGCTGTGGGGGCTAGGGAACTCACTTCTTATTTGGTCCTACTGTGTGACCATGGCCAACAATAACACTGACAATTTACCAAGTATGTACTATGTGCCAAGCACGAGGCTGGGTGCCTTTGCATACCCTGTCTCATGTAATTCCCTGGACAACTCCGCAAGGCAAGTATCACTGTCCATATTCCACAATCAAGGAAGCAGGCTCAAAGAAGTGAAGTAACTTGCCTGAGTCACCCAAGTAACAAATGACAGTGTGTGGCTCGAGAGGCCAACTTGAAGTTGTTCTCCAGGAAAGTGCCTTCTCCTCTCCAGGCTCAGATGCCTCATCGATAAAATGAGTATATCGGACTAGATGACCCCAAGGGGCCCTCCCTGCTCTCACATTCAGAGACTGGATGATTCACAGAGACTTTCAGTTAAAAGGGCATCCGGGCTGTTCCCCTGGCTCAGGCCTCAGGCCTTCCACTGTTACCTTGCATACTACGGACACAAGTGACCCTGAAGCCCTATTGTCATTCATCTGCCCTTGAGGCTTGAGGTCTTCTTGGGGTCTACTCCAATCCCTGCCTGCTGACTGTGGCGTCTGGGTAGGTGGACAGTCCCAGGCCGACCGCCGGGATGTCTCCCTGCGACTCAGACCTCGGCCCTGGTCTTGGAAGACTGTCTGTCCAAATCTCCTGGGCATGAAGAAGCCTTTGGGTCTGAAGCTGAATCGGCTGGATTCAGCTGGAGATCAATAGGGCTGGGTCTCCTGAAGCCACACTCCTGGGGTCCAATACCTCTTCAACACAATCTTAATCCCCTAAACTTAATCCCACCCCTTGGTCCTGCACCAGCCCAACTCCTGGATCCATATCTCTTTGACTCCCTAGTGCCAGGCCTAAATTGCATACTTACGGAGGCCATGCCCATTCTGAGGCACGGATAACCTCCAGCCCCCTCCCCATCCAGCGTTACCCTGAGCCAGAAACCGCATCGCAGCTTGATTGCTGGAAAAGACCATCCCACGTGCTCCTGTGAAGGGCTTTGTAAAAATCTATTTTAAGGCCTGGAAAAGTCTCCCACCCTCAGCCCCAACTGGGAGTCTTGATGAGCATTCTCTCTGGATCCTCCGGCGCCCCCGCCCCCTCACCGCCCCCATCCAGCTGCCCTATTTGAAGGTTTCCTGGGGAAGTTGTTACTCTGAACAAAATAAGCAGGAAGAGATTTTAAAACAAAACCAGCTGGTGTCTGGGCTGATGCCACAAAGTGAGGAGGTCTTGGCGGGGTGGGGTAGGGCTGGCTCCTCTGTGATGTGGGGTCCAGTGTGACTGTGTGTGACAAAGTGGGTCACCCACCAGTCTGAGCATAACTGGCATTCCAAAACTAGGTGTCTGAGAAAATACGTTTTTCCAGATGTAGCTTTTAAGATGTGTGTGAACCTGGGTTCACGAGGTATGTGCAGAGAGGGGCGCACCGTGCTTCTGTGACCAGGGGCCGTTGTGTGTGCATGTGCGTAACTATGCTTCTGTCGTCTGGGTCTGTGCGTTAGCTCTCAGAGGGCTGTGCTTGTGTGATTTGCATGGCTGCCTTTGTTGTGACCACGAACAGCGTGAATGGCTGTAATGTGCTTTCGTGGCAGTAGGGGCGGCTTACCTGAGCAACGGAGCACACTATTGATAGGACAACGCAAGGTGTGTGCGTCTCTCTTGTGACTTGTAACGTATATGCGGCACTGTCACTACATTCGTGTGGCTGTTTGCACTTGGGAAACTCAGAGAACACAGGTGAGACTGAACCCTGTGGATGTGTGTCTGTGACGCTGTGTCACTTAGCACAGCACCGGGGAGTGACGGCTGGTTAATGAAGAACCCGTGACGATGTATACCGTAAGTCTGTGCACGGGGGCAGCAGAGGGTAAAGCCTGGGAGCATGAACCCAGGGCCCGGCTGCTGGGCTTTGAATTCAGGTTCCGGCAACCCACTAGCTATGTAGTTTGCGGCATCTTACTCCCCCGTCTCTGTGCTTCAGTATCTGCCTCACGGACTTTGTGGGGATTCCATGAGGCAGGACGGGGACCGGACCCGGAACAGCACGTGGTATACGGTACATGCTACAGGAATATTGGTGGCTGTGAGGACATTCCCTGGGTGTCCTGTCATTGCAAGGTGCCCCAACCCAGCCCCTCCCGGTGTCCCACGCCCTCTCACCAGACTGGGGCAGCTGGAGCGTGCTCTTGCTCCACTGCGTCAGGCCCACGATGGCCACCATCTTGGCCCCAAGGCTGCTGCGCCGCTTCTTGGCTGTGGTGGTCCCGGTCCCCCCGCCAGGCTGCTGGGAGCCGCAGATTTCACCACTGATGCTGGAGCTCCGAACCACATTCCTGGAGGCCGCAGCCGAGGCCGGACCCGGCTCCCCGTTAAACATGGTCTGAGGGGCGGCAAGGCCTCAGGCAACCCTGGGGGGGAAGGCAGGAGACAAAGGGGTCCCACGTCAGGCCCTGGAGCCACTCTCCTGCAGCCTGCCACTCCCTAGCTGTGTGACCTTGGGTCGGTCACTTGGCCTCTCTGAGGCTTTGAGGATTCACTGAATAAATAAAAGTCAAGAGTGTACACAGGGTCTGGCTCAATGAATGGTACTGTTCTCATTAGCACTTGGCTGTCCCGGCAAGTGACCTGGTTTGGCAGTAAAGGCAGAGGCTGTGGAGTCTTTCAGCCCACTCTTGAACTCCAAAGGCCTCTCCGCACTGGCTGTGGGATCTTGTGACCAAGCACCTTGGGGTTTCAGTGAACACCTCAGCAAAATGAGAAAGAGAAACACTTACCTCATCGGACTGTCGTAAGGATTAAATTAGAGCACGTGGAGGCGCCCAGAGCAGTGTCAGGCACGGAGTAAGTATCAGTAGCTGTGATTACTTTCATAGCCAATAATAAGAACGAGGAGAGCAAAAGCGGCCCCAGCCTGGGGGGACGACGGAAGGGGACCTCCTGCTAATGGGCACAGCACAGAGACGTATAAAGGAGCGGGTACAAGTCTCCGTTAAGCACACTGCAGAGTGGCAGCCGCTGGAGCTGTTTTAACCTGATTCCCTCCCAGGGTCTTTCCTATGCATTTTAAAAGATAATTGAGCTCATACTGCAAATACAATTTTACATCCTGGTATTTTTTCATTTGACACCAGATCACAAGCATCTCCCAATGTCATTAGCATGTTTTAATACGTGATATACCTGTTTTAATACCACGCTAATATCCCATTGTATAGAGGTAACATAATTGACTTAGCGATTTCAATACAGTGACCTCTCAGATCAGGTCCGGCTTCTTTCCCTCTCTCCTGCCTTTTAAACATCTCTGCAATAAACATCTTTCTATACCGCTTTGATCTGCTTATTTCCTTAGGATTGATTCCCACAAACAGAGTGACTGGCCTGGGTGCAGAGACTGCTGGGAGCCTCCCCACATCCGCTCTCCCTTCCTGCTTCCTGACAGAGCGTTGCTTTGGTCAGGCACCACCCATCCCATTAGTTCAAGCCCATCCTGGAGTGGTACTCCCCTTGGTAACTAGCACTGCTCTGAGGGCAGGCCTATGACTCCGTTGGCCTGATCTGACTTAAGGGGAAGATTTGGATTTCATGCTTATCGGAGAGGTGGGGTTCTCCCTCCCCCCTTCTTCCAAGACCCTTCCCCCTAGAGAGGGCCCGGTCCCAGGAGGAAGCCAGTGTCTCTGCCGCAGAGCAATAGGAAGGACCTCAGGCCACCCTGGAGCCTGTCTTTCTCTGGCCGATCCAGTTATGGGAGATAATGTGCTTATGCAAGTTGGAATCAGTGATCTCCATTACACCCAAAAGTATCCCACCTGATACTGAGCACAGAAACATTTCTTTGATTCTTGGAAAATATCGCCAAATTCCTTTCCAAAGCTGCATTCAACAAATAGTTAAGCACCCCAAATTCCAAGGCCTAGGCTGAGTGCCAAGGATACGGCAGTGAGCCAGGCTGACGTGGTCCTGCCCTCCTAGAGCCTCCAGCCCAGGAGGAGAGACAGACGGTAAGTCACTGACTGTGTAATTCAAAATTAAATCTGATGAGTGTGAGGGAAGACAGAGGGCACTGGGAGCCACTCTAGGGGAGTGAGGGGGGCCAGGAAGCAGGCGTCTATGGCTCGGTTTTGCACAGAGATGGGATCTCCAGCTGTCGGCCTCTACAACTTGGCTGAAAGTCCAATGCAGCAGCGGGTGTCCTGTGCTCAGAGTATAGGAAAAGCGGTGCTCCGGCAGGCTCAAGGGCCTACAGCCCTTCCTAGCTCTGTCCCCAGGTACAGAGCTCTTCCCAGGGCAGCTCCCCATCCCAGGTGTCTGATCACTCTGCTTGCCCCTCTGCCCTCAGGCCTGTCACCCTGAGGGAATCTGACTTTTCAAAAGGGCAGAGTTGAAGTATGTGGGTGGGTGGAGGAGAAAGAGGGAGAAGGGAAGGGGCCACTCTAGAGGATTTAGTCCCCAGATAGCTGCTAATGGTAGCTGCTTGGCCTCCTGGTCAGAGCGGCTCCTGCCAACCAGGCAAATTGGGGCAGACAGTGGGGATGAGTCAAAGCTGTGTTCTCCCTCCTTTGTGGTTGTCTGGGCTGTTTTTGCTCACCCTGTGACATGTGCAGAGTTCCGGATTATATTTCTCCATCCATCCCCCATTAACCTTGCAGCCAATGGAAAGTCCCCCTGGACTTGGGCCTATGATGATCTCTTCTCTTTAGTTTCCAATTCTAGTGCCAGTCTCTGTGCTGTTTTGGGTACCTGCATGGTCTTTTGGTGGCTAGTGGGAGAGGGCTTACAATGTAAATCTAATTTACTCGTTAATTTCTGTTAGGTGTGTGGTAATCTCCACGTCACCGATGAGAAACTTGAGTCTCCAAAACGTCAGGGCTTTGCCCATCCTACTCAGCTAAGAAATGGCAACATCTTGACTCGAACCCAGGTCTCCTTTTCCCACAAAGAGGCAGACATAGGGGCACCTGGGTGGCTCAGTCAGTTAAGTGTCCTACTCTGGGTTTTGCCTCAGGTTATGATCTCAGCGTTGTGGGACTGAGCCCCCTGTTCCCCGGCTCCTAGCTCGGCAGGGAGTCTGCTTGAGATTCTCTCTTTTTCTCTGCTTCTACCCCCCCCTTCTCTCTCAAAATAAATAAAATATCAAATAAATAAAATCTTTTAAAAATCTTTTATTTATTTATTTGTCAGAGAGAGAAAGAGAGCAAGCAAGAGAGCACAAGCAGGGGGAGTGGCAGGCAGAGGCAGAGGGAGAAGCAGGCCCAATGCGGGACTTGATCCCAGGACCCTGGGATCATGACCTGAGTGGAAGGCAGATGCTTAAGCGGCTGAGCCACCCAGGCGTCCCTCAAAATAAATAAAATCTTAAAAAAAAAAAAAAAAAAGATGCAGACACACTCGGCAGCTCCTGTTCCTCCAACCCAGAGCTCACCCAAAGGTGTGGGCCCATCCCTCCCATTCAGCCTTCGCCCTGGGTCTCTGGCTTTTTGAAAACCCTTCAAAAAAAAAAAAAGATCTCTGATGAGAAAAAGCTCTCTGGGCCAGGTTTCACAGCTGGCATGAGCACGTGAGGGGCAGGAGAAACCCATCCAGACCATAGCGGGAGAAGCAAGTGCTTCCCCAGCACAGTCTCCAGGAAGCTCAAGTATCCCCTCCCAGGGGCTGAGAAGGGAGGAAGGTATGGGACAAAATTCCTGACCCCACCAACCCAGGGGCTCATGTCTCCTCATGAATAATGAATGACATTGACAAGCAGATGGTTTGACATCCAGGACTCAGCACCATCTGGAACTACTTCCTCATCTTTAACCACCCAGGGATCACCCAGGGGGCCTGGAGGGCTGATGAATGCTTCAGAGGGCCCCGCCAGACAGGCCACCCTCAAGGGGACAGGAGGAGCCAAGGGTACAGGAGCGCTGGGTTGGGCGGCCTGGGAGAAGGAAGCATCAGAAAGTGGGATTAGAACGTATACAGAGTCCTTGTGTCGCTTTCTCTGGGCCTTGGTTTCCTCATCTGTGCGTAAAACGCGGCGGCTGGACTAGGTGATCTCCAGAAGCTGTTTTAGCTAGAGAGCAGATCCTGTGAACACAGGCTGCATTGGCAGGCCCAGAACTGGGGCTCCCGGTGCTTCTCGGACAGCTGGTCTAGCTCAAGAGCAGTGAGACAAGGAGACAGAGCTGGTCACCTGGCCTCTATGAGGAGGAAGTCCTCCTCACAGTGACACCACAGGGCCCAGTTATGGCCCTGAGCCATGACACTACAGGGAAAGAGGCAGCAGGCAGAGATGGGGGTAGAATGGTGAGGGGCCGGCAAGGCACAGAACACAGCACTCCCCCATACTGGTAGTTGTGAAAGATTGCTAAATGAACTACATCCTTCCTACAAAAGTCACTTCAACAATTCCCTGCCTCTGAGCTGACTGTCCCTTTCCCAGCCCAGTTCATGGCTCCCCAAGGAAGGGAACCCTTCCCTACCAGGTCACGGGCCCTCGCCCTGGAGTTCTCTCTGCTGACTCCACAACTACCACAGCAGCACCTGCTACTACGGCTCGGATTTCCATCCAGCGACAAGGACTACCGTTCCCACTCCTGCCAAAGCTCCATGCCAGCACAGACCTTCCAAGCCCCTCAAGGAAGGAGGCTAGTGTTTTCTTTCCAGCCGTGGCTATTTGGCTTTCGCCCTGGAGTCTCAGTACCCTAAGGGCTCTCCAAACCATCTCTTGAATCCTGACCACAGGGGTCTCAGGGCTCTGCCAGGCTACCCAGCCCCTTGGTCCCTTTGACCATGTGTCTAACCAGATCAGCCTTTTTTGAGCATCAGTGAGGCCATCTGAAAGCCCAGGATAAACCCAGCTACCCACCCTTTCAACAGGAGAGAGCAAGGAATCTGTCACAGGGTGATGGACTGGTAGATCGACCCACAACAGATATCCCTGATCCATCTGTCTCCCATCAAGGCCAGATTTAACCTCAGAATTCCTCTCAACCAGTTGGTGGAGAACTGGCTCATGATTTAAAATAGTGTTGCCATCCCTATTCCAGCCTGAGTCTTTCATCTTGCAGAGTGGGACCTCAAGACCCAGGATGGGAAAGAGACACACCCAGGGTCACATAGAACGTTGGTGACAAAACCAGAGCTCTGACTCAAGTCTCCTAACTCTCAGGTCCCACATCACCTGGCAGGTGCTTCCTCCCCACTTTGAAGAAAACCCAAACTCACCAAACTTATGAGTCTGAGCGTGGTGTTCCACATCACAGGGGGCTGTGCCCCTCCCAACAGCACACCCCTAGGGCATTTACACGAGGCTTCAGTTAACTTCCGCCCAGACACCCGTTTTCAGGAAAGCAGGTGAAGGCAATCAGGGTAGCTCCCAGGAGGAGATGATGTGATAAGAGTCTGGAAGGAAAGAGGGGCATTTAGAGGAAGGGCATCGAAAACATCTGTCCTTAAAAGCTTCCTGTTGCTTGTGGTGTAAAAAGACAGACTTCACAGATAGCTGTGTGATGTTGAGCAGATCATTCAAACTCTCTGATTCTGTCTCCTACTTTGTAAAACCATCCCAACTCCTGGGTCTCCTAATCTGCCTTTTGGCACTTTAATGTCAAACGGCTGTTACTGAACTCCACCCACAACGTTAAAACTTTTAACACATGAGGGACACACAGAGGTGCAACTGCTAAGGAGCTCTAGACCCCATTCTTCCTTCTTCCGTCCTCCCCCTGACTGATAGGGTCCGCCTCCCTCCCCAGACTCAGTGATGTGCCCAGCAGGGTGGGGGTGGGGGGCACTCCTGGGTCCACCCCCAGCCATGGGACCCTGAGCAAGTCATTCAGCTTCTCTGAACTTCCGTCTCCTCTTCTATGTGATGAGTCCACTTGCCACCTGGACCCAGCCCCACTCTCCAGGTGGACTGGGTGTCAGGTGGGTATAACGAGGAGCAGGAAAACACTGTGATTAAAAACACAGGCTTGAGGGGCACCTGGGTGGTTCAGTCAGTTAAGCGTCTGCCTTCGGGTCGGGTCAAGTCGTGATCTCAGGGTCCTGGAATTGAGCCCTGCCTCATCTCTTGAGTGATAATAATGCCTGACTCAGGGTTAATAGAGATGTTGCAAAACAAAGGTTGGTGACCGGCTAAATGCTCAGCTGGGCAACTACACTGTTACTACTCATAATGGTGCCTTTGCCAACAGTGAAGGACTGTATGGGTGTCCGTGTTTATTGGTCTGGATTGCACATCAGACGCAACCATGGAAGGCTCAGAGACCACCAGGATCACCTCTCCGTCCGGCCCGGGCTGCTTCCACCCAGAGCCCAGGATAGCGTGGGATCCGGGTCCCTGTGCCTCAGTTGAGGTGGGAGCTGGCACATGAGACTGTCCTCTTCTCTGCCAGCATCTCAACTCCTGGCCCCTCACTGGATGCTGGGTCTGGCATTTGAGACCCCTGAATCAACTTAACCCAGCACCGGGGCTGCCCACCACACCTCCCATCCCAATCCGTACCCGTGTCAGAGGCCCATGTCTGCATTCAGAGAAGGGGAAAGGGGTGCTCTTTTTTCTGGCCTCTCCTTTCCCCTCTCAGGAAAAGATGGGCGGGTGACAGGGCTGGCACCTGGTGGGAGAGGTAGGCTGGGCTGAGGGCGCACACCCAGCTTGCATGGAGAGCACCATGCCAGCTCCCCTCCTGATTATGTGACCCCCAGCTAGACACACACACAACGCTACACACACAGGGAGAGACATAAGGCACTCAATCTCAAATGTGTGATCACACACCCTACAGACCCAGACAGATGACATACACGTAAAGACATAATCACACACGTACACAGCACCCCCAAGACAAAGGCACACGGAAGCCGCCACACGGACAGCCACAGGCGTTTGCAGACTCACATATGTGTACCCACCCACGCACACCCACACACACACACCCCTCCTTGGCCCTTGCCCAGCCCGGAGAGGCGGGAAGAGCCCAGCCCTTCAGTGGGCAGGGAAGCGGGAAGTGTCTTACCTGGATCTTGGGTTCTGTTGGCTGGGGCACACACACCAGCTCTGAGCAGGTGCTTGTGTGAGCTTGAGTACACACACACTCATACCCCCTCCAGCCCCCAGTACCACCCTCCCGGCCCCCATCCCTGAGGGTCGGACAAAAGAGCTCCTCGGTGAGGTTTGTGGTGAGGAGATGAGAAGGCTGGCAGGGAGCAGTGGCTGTCACCATGGCTACGGAGCTGACCCACTTCTCCTCCACCCAGCCTGGCCCACCCAGCCCAGGCAAGGGAGGACAAGCAGCCTGGGGCAGGGGGGCCCTCCCCTTCACACACAGTAAAGAGGTGGCCCTCTGAGGGTGTGGTAAGGGATGGATTGAGCACCAGGCTGGTTCCTGAATAGAAAGGCAATAGCCTGACATTCTTGGAGGGGAAGCAAGGTAGTAAGAAGATGGTCCCTGCTAAACCTAGCCCCTGGCCTCCCTCAGCATCCACACCTCTGGCCTCAGGGACCTCCATGGGTCATGTGCTTGCTCTGGACCCATTCTCGGACACAGGCCTCATGGCAGGGCACAAGGTGGGGTGGCCAGGCTCAAATCTGTGTCCCCAGCTCCAAGGACTCAGGACACCGAAGGGCAAGAGAGACCCAGAGCTGGTTGAACCCTGTGTCCTGCTCAGATCAAGGTTGCGGAGGGCAGGGCTTGTTCTCCCGACTTGGCCTGGGGGCTGCTGGAGGCATGGCCAGGCCTTCAATTCCTCAGCCCGGGCTGCCATGTGTCTTCTCTCAGCCAGGGGGCTCCTGAGGACATGGCCATGTGTCTTCCCTCAGAACGGGGGATAGAGAGGAACCACACAGCTTCAGACAGCTCAGTTTCGTGAGGAGATAGCTCACAAAGCAGAATGAATCACTCCTGTATGACAGCTTCCCATAGTTCCCCACTTCCTTCAGGATAAAGTAAAAACCCCTCACACCAAGTCCCATAAGCCCAGTGACCCAGCTCATCCCATGCTCTTGCCCCTCTTCTGTATTCCAACTGGATTCGCCTTCACCCCATTCCTCAAAAGCACCCTGTGTCTCTCTTGTCTGCCTGGAGTGCTCTTCTCCAGCCTCCCCACCCTCATGTCCTGAGGCCCTGTCTTTATCTGCTGTGCCCCGTTTGCCTGGCCCATCCCTACTCATTGCTCGGCCCCAGGTGCAATGTAATTTTCTAGAAGAGTCTTCCCAGACAAAGTGAGTCCCCTGTCATGCTCTCCCAGACTCTGTACTGTCCCTGCCTATTATGTGAATTGTGCCCCCCCCCAAAAGATATGTTGAGGTAGTAACCCCAGTACCTCAGAATATGACCTTGTTTGGAAGAGGGTCATTGCAGACGTGATTCGTTGAGGCCATGCTGGAGTAAGGTGGCCCCTAATCTAACATGACTGGTGTCCTTATAAGAATACAGCTATGTGAAGACACAGACACACAGGGAGAATGCCATGGGACGATGGAGGCAGAGTTTGGAGTGAGCGGCAACAGATTAAAGAATGCCAAGGATTGCCAGCTGTCACCAGAAGCTAGGAGAGAGCCATGGAACAGCATCTCCGTCAGAAGGAACCGAGCCTGCTCACACTTTGGTCTCCAACTTTTAGCCTCCAGAACGTGAAAGGATAAGTTTCTGTTGTTTTCGGCAACCAGGTCTGTGGTACTTTGTTATAGCTGCCCTAGGAAACTCATATACTTCTATTCCCAATTTGGTCTCCCACACCCCAGCCCCTCGCTGTGAGCTGCCTAAACACAGACACCATGTCTTCACCCTGAACCTCCAGGGCCTGGCATAGGTCTGCCCCATAGTAGGGCTCTGTAAAAATGTGTTGAATGAATGAATGATGATCTCAAACAAATATTAAATTAACAGTATTTATAGTTGGATAGTAGACTTGTGAGTCATCTTTATTTTCTTCATGCAACATATTGTGTTTTTCTAAGTTTCCACTTTAGAAACTATATTGATGTTATCCCAAAGAAAAACTAAAATACATATTTTTCTTTTCAAAACATACGTTAAAATAACAGTCATTTCCACCAATGTGTGTTTTGTGAAGAGGAAGGAGTTCTGCTATCTGCTTGATAACTAGTTTTTCATGGATTAATTGATTCCTCCTTGTGTTGCTAGAGTGCTTTCTGGAGTCAGATTTACAGAGCTTGAGCTCTGGGGCCTTGGGGGGAATAGATTCCAGGTGGGAGGGGTCCAGACAAAGTACGCATGCTTCTCAACCATCTCAACCATTCATCCTTTCCCGTAGCTCATGGGATCTGGCCAGATGTGGCACCTGTCACCTGGTGGGGGCTGCCAGACTTGGCACTTGAGAACACCACCAGTCCTGGCTGAAGGCCATTCCCAAACAGAAGCAAAATCCTACCCTTCATGAATGCACCCTCAAACTTGAATAGTCACACCAATCACTTGGGGATCTTGTTGAAATACAGACCTCAGTGCAATGGGTCCCAGGCGGAACCTGAGATACTGCATTTCTAACAAGGTCTCAGGTGATAATCCATGTTGCTAGTCTATGGACCACCCAAGGCACTGAAAGTTAAAGATAAAATATTCTGGTTGTTCTGCAAGATTGAATGCTTCGGGATAGGGAGATCAGAAAAGACACATTGGGAAGAACATTGCAGAGTACTTCAAAAAGACAGGTGGGATTTGGAGAGGTAGAGCTGGCAGGAAAGAGGTGGGAACTACCTGGGAAGTTCTAGAGAGAAAGTGCCATGTTCGCAGGATGGTGAATAGAGCTAGAACAGGAGGTAAGTACAATTGTGGCAGGGAAGGCAGAAAGGTAGGCTGGGAACAGCCAATGAAGGGCTCTGAATGCAGGGCTAAGAAGCTTGGCTTTAATCCCATAGGGAGTGAAATCTGACATGACTTAGATGTAATGTTTTACAGAGATCAATCTGACACCGAGTGCAGACTCAGAAGAAAGTCTGACAGAAGGAAGAAGAGTCAAAAGGCAGATAAGAAGGCTGTACTGCTTCAGATAATGCAGACAGGAAAAGGAAAGGGGTGGCCGGCCAGGAGTCATGAGAAGTCTTCAGGTTGCCTAGAGTTACTGATGGAACACAGTTGGGGAGAAGAAAAAACAGAATCCAAAGTGATTTACAGGAAGGGTGGAGACTGAGAAGCACCATCAGCAAAGCTTGAGGTCCCAGAGGAAAACACTGGCTTAAGGGGAAGATGAGTCCCATCTTAGATGCGATGAGTCTGACATAATACTCCAATTCCCACATAGAGGCGTTGGGCAGGTAAGCAGATTCAGTGGAGCCCAGGAGAGCAATGTGAGTGGGCAAGATTTTTATGTGTACCCTGAAGGGAAAAATGGGGTACAGAAAGGAAAGAGAATGCCCAGAGGGGAGTACACAGTGAGCAAAGGGTGAGAAGTAATACCCACAGCTAGGGGTAGGAGGAAAATAGAATCTACTGAAGAAGGGAGAATCAGCAGAGAGGTCAGAGAAGCTACCATAAGTATACACATGGCCAACCTGGAGGCCCTACCATACTGTGACATCAAAACCAAGGAAAGGCCTGCCCAGCCAAGGCTGTAGGAGGGCAAGGGAAGCCCAGGCTTGAAAAAGAGCACTGTTTGAATGGAAAGCAGGATTTGAATTGGTGGAGAAGAGGACTGGATTCCCTGGAGTAGGTCTGGGCTTCAGCAGGATCCCAAGGGGCCTGGGGCTCCCAAACACTTATTCCAGATCAGCCTAGCACAGGAAGGACAATCCCTTATCCTGCAAACACACATACATGACGTGCACACCCCAGAACATACCAAACCCCCAGGACAGAGCAGAGAAATGGGTAGAAGAGGTCTTTGGAGCAAAACCCTATGGCCGGGAAGCGCATAATTTATCATCCAACTAGGACTCTTTTGAGAGTGAGCAGAGATACTACCAACAATCACACCACAGGTGTGCAGTAAGACTGTCCCCAACCCTATCGTTACCCTAGCCCTGGGGGATACTGGATCCCCCCAAAATGCCCGTTTGTTCCCTATTTCCCCTTTCTAGATGGGGTGGCAGAATTGAGTCACAAGCGGTAGGAACAGGTAAGCTCATACTCTGGGGCAGGGGCCCCAGCGGAGGATGTTGGTGGATGGGGAGATCTGGCTCCCCCCTCCCCGCAGCACCATGGACAGCGACCGGCCCAGCTCGCTCCCCATCCTCTGGCCCGGGTTTCGCCAGGGCCGCCGCGAGGCTCGATCAATATTTCATGGGGGAAGGGGCTCGGGTGACCAGCCCCGCGCCTAACCGGAAGGCGCCGCCCGCCCTGGGGACCCTCCCCGGGAACCCAGCACACCCGGCGGCCCCGGCTCAGACAGACACCGCCCTCAGGCGCGCTCCTCATTCCGGGCACACCGCTCCGCCCCCGGACCCTTCCCGGGGCACAAAGACCCGCGCACACGCCACACAGCTTCCCGCCGCCACTCAGACGCACCACACAGCCAGACGCGCGCTGTACAAAGACGGCAACTGCACAGAACAACAGGCACACACCACACCCAGCAGCAGGCCACCTAGACACACAGCACACACACAATACGCCTCGCAGACACACACCGCCACAGACCCCCCGCACATCACACAGGCACTCTGCCACACGTACACAAACTCACATGCTGCACAAAAACTCCCTCCCAGAGAAGCTCAGACACATTTCCTACAGACACACACAGTGTGCCTCCGCGGAGTCCCTCAGACATACGGCCCCGGAGCGACTCTGTCACACTCTCACACACACACACACACACACACACACACACACACACACACACAGAGTATGCCTTCACAGAGACCCTAAGACATTCACCACACTACCCAGGCCCTCCACCCTCCTGGAGCCCAGGCCTGCCCTCCTGCTGTGGACACGGGACTGGGGAAGAGACAGGCAGTACTTCTGTCCCTCCTGCCTGGCCCTGGTGTTGAATCCTGCGGATAAGTTCTTGGTGTACTCTGAGGCCTCCGGGGGTTGCTGCCCAATCCCCCAGGGCAGACAGGCAGCAGCACAAAGAGGTGGGAAGGGGGTAAGCAGGGGAAAGGGGACCTTTGAGACCCCAAAGCCTTCCCGGCCTCCCTGTCCCCAGGCCCCAAGCTCTGGGGCATGAGGCTCCAGGGATGGCCTTGCCCTCACCTGCATCTCCCACAGCCTCTGTGCTCCCTGGGACTCCACTCTCTGGGAGGCCCTGAGGTTTGTGTTGTGCACGGGGACCAGGAGGACTATGGAGTCTGCAACTTCTGCTCCCCCAGGAGTGCCCAAGTAACGCCTCAGAGATGAGGGCACATGCTATGCCCATCCAGACACCCCAACTCCAAGAGCCTCCCCCCCCCCCAGCAGGGGAGGGAAGGATGGCACAAATTCTCCTGTCTGCAGAATAATCATGGAAGGATTTTCTGAAAGAACCCCAAGACAGGGCATGAGGTGAAGAGAGGGAAGCAGGCTGGCAGAACAGAAGGAGACCCCCAAATTTTCCAGGCAGTTGGAAAGGACCTTCAAGATTATCTAGGCCAATAGGCCATGTCTCTGACGTCCCCATACCACTTCCCAATTTTGCATTATCCACACAACACTGTGTGCCCCCTCAACAATTTCTGCCAAATCTCCATACTCTTGTACTGTTCCTTATTTGTGGTCTTGAAATTGACACTTTTAACTTACATGCATTTACTGTAAATAGAAACTTTCTGTTACTACTATAAATGCAAAGGCTATTGTTGCTTTTAAAAAATAGAAAATGATGGTAAAATAAATATAGTAAAAGCAAACTATATTATTAAACGTTAGCTACATCGAGTTGCCTGTCAAGGCCTCTTTGTTAAAAAGAGAAGGGCAGCAGTGTGGGAACGTTGTTAAAGACACACTGACACTTTCTCCCTGGGACAACCTTGGACTTGACAGAGTTGAAAGGGAACCGACTTTCTCACTACGTGAGCCAATGCTATGTAATGACAAGTCCACAAGCCACTGAAGGCCACCTCAGGTCTTGCTGAAGGTGCTACTCCCCACAGTGGGAAGCTCTAGGCTTGCCCGCTTCCTGTAGGGGCGTGGGCACAGTGACTAGCTGGAGCCTTGGTGCCATGGTCCATTCCGGTAATTATAATCCTTAGAAATTGCTCAGGTCTTTCCTTTTTTTTTTTTTTTTTTAAGATTTTATTTATTTATTTGACAGAGAGAGAGACCGCCAGCGAGAGAGGGAACACAAGCAGGGGGAGCGGGAGAGGAAGAAGCAGGCTCCCAGGGGAGAAGGGAGCCTGATGCAGGGCTCGATCCCTGGACCCTGGGATCATTCCCTGAGCTGAAGGCAGAGGCTAAACGACTGAGCCACCCAGGCGTCCCAGTTCAGTTCTTTCCTATTTACAAATTGTCCCTACAGCCACCAACTAGTATGAGCTGCACAGTAGGAATTATTACTCCCATTTCTGAATGAGAAAACAGAGGCTCTAAAAGATTAAGATTTGTTCAGAGTCACATAGCTAAACAGGGTAGATCCTCACCTCCCACCCCTCTTTTCTACTCTACCTGCCTCCATCTGTCCCATCTTTGGGAGCCCTTGATCTAGGCTGACCCCTTCCCGGGCAGGAAGGAGTAGCGGGAAAATGGTAACCTTGCATCTGCCTATGAGACCCTCACAATCCCAAAGGCAAACAGGCAAGTGAGTAAGTAGAACTTTCACTCTTGGGTCAAACTGCTGTGTGTCCCTAGCTGAATAATGGCACCTCTCCAGACCTCAGATTCCTTATCTGTAAAATGGGATAATAATAGTACCTATCTTATAGGGTGTGAGGATTCAATGAAATAATGCATGCGCATAGAGTCTGGCACAAAGTGAAGACTGAAAAATATTTATTACTAGGGAAGTAAAAGGAATAATTAATTCAGGTAAAAAAAATGGCTGCTGGGGGTGGGTAGGCATGGCATGGTTCTTCACTACAGAGAGGAAATGAGTTCTGTCTTAGAGAATGAATATGATTTTGGTAGAGAGAACTATTCTGTCTGCTCATGCCCTCCTCTTCCTTCTCTGCCCACTCCAAAGAGAAGTGACAAAATTTAGGGTCTCATCTTCCTATCTTTCTGCTCTGGCCTTTGAATGACAACTGACAGACTCTTCAGAGCCTGCCGGCGGCATAGCTGCCCCAGGAAAAGACTTCCCTTTAAGTCAGAATGCCTGGGCTGTTTTCTCCAGGTCCTATCCAGATGGAAGGTTGGGGGCCAGGCACACCCTGGCACTCTAAGGATTCCAGCAGATGTCTTTTAATGTACTTGCTCAGACAACAAAGACCCTCCCTACCACCCCCTTTCTCCAAGGGGGTCAAGAGCGATGACTGCCTGTGTGACTTTGAGAGCCTTCCCAGCAGGCTGCAGTTGATTGGACCTGGGTGGGCACCTGACCCACTCAGAGCCAATCAGATCCTCTCATACAAGTTCGGACTTGGATCGGCCAAACCCGGGTTCTCTGAATGAGGCTGGAAGGAAGGACACACTACAGCAATTACAGGTTGCCCAGGGTCTGGTAAAGCAGAGAAAACCCAGTCTGTGGAGAAAGAAAGGTATAAAGGCGGCCAGCAAGGTGCAGAGAACGGCTGCTTCCATTTCTCCTGGCCTACAGGTCCCGCCTCCCAGAAGCTAACGATTTTTCTGCCCCTCTGTTCTCAGGAATCCCTTGTGTCCTGGTAATAAACCCTTCTTTATTACTGAAGCTGGCTTGAGTGGGTTTCTACATACAAGCAAAGACCTAATTAAGAAAGGGGAGAAGCTGGGGAGCTAGAGGCACAAAGATGAACAATCCTGGCCCGGGGGAGAGGGATCAGTGTGTCTGCACTGGATGAGCTCAGCTTAACGGGAGACAAGGAAGTAGGGATGTAGGCTCTGTACAGATGTGGCCGAAGGAGGGTGAGTTAACACCGTCCAGGAAGGGCTGGGAGGGTCCTCGGAGGCTTCGCAGCAAAGGTGGTGGCTGAGCCGGTTTTGAAGAGTGAAGGACATTCTCCAGGGAGACAAAGCAGGGGTGCGGGAGGCCTTACAGGCAGCGAGAACAGCAAGTGCAGAGGAACAGAGGCACAAAACAGCCTGACGTGTTAGAGGAACTGCCAGAAGTTCAAAGTGTTGGGAGGGGGGAGGGGGGAAGAGCAGGGAAGATGAAGCTGGGAGGCAGTCCGGTGCTGATCACAAAGGGCTTTGAATTCCATGCTAAGAAGTTGAGGCCTTTCTTGTCAGCAATAGGAAGCTATTGAAGTATTTTAAGTAGCAGGGGGGTGACAGGGTCAGTTCTGTGCTTTAGAAAGATGGCTTTGGGGCCATGCGAAGAAAGGACTGGAGAAGGCAGGCCTGAAGGCAGGGAGGCCAGTTAGGAGGCTGCAGCGATGATTCATCTGTTCCTTTCATCCACTGAACAGCTCACTGTGTACCTACTGTGTGCTGGGGCTAGGCAAAACAGGATTCCTGACCCCACGGAGTTCACAGGCTAGCCAGAAAGAGAAACAAGGAAGAAGCAATTCAAGTGTGATGAGTGGCATGACGAAGTACGAGGTCCTCCTCTTGGGGGGGGGGCAGTGTTTAATTTCTGGTTTTTAGGCTTCACCGGGGAAACAATGTTTGAGCTGGTATCTCTCTGAAAGCTAAGTAGGAGTTAACAAGGCAGCAGGAGGAGGAGTGCATTCCAGGATGGAGGACCATGTGCGAAAGTCCTGCTGCTCAGGGAGAGGGAGAATGGTACCAGATGATAGAAAAAGGTAGGCAAGGACCAGATCACACAGGGCCTTGGAGCCTGCGTCAGAGTCTGGCTTTGGTTCCAAGAAGTCTTGGAAGGGTCTTACACAGGGAGATGATACAATCAAACGTGTATCTTTCGAAGGGCACTCTGGCTGCGGTGTGAAAAATGAAACGAAGTGGGGTAAGAACAGACACAGAAGAAACCAACTCTAGGAGGCTGTCACTGTGGTCCAGGTGGGAGCTGATGGTAGTCTGGAATGGGGCGGCGGGCAGGGAGAGAGATACCAGAGAGCTAACACGACTTGCTGAGGACGGCTGTGGGATGTGGGGGTGAGGGAGAGGGAGGTGTCCAGGAGAACTTCCAGCTTTCCAGCTTGAGCAAGTGGGTGGATGGTGGCAGCAGAGATGAGCTGGTGATGCTGGAGGCAGAGCAGGTGCCAGCAGGCGGAGCTGGGGACCTGGGGACCTGGGTTTGGACCCTATGTGGATTGTGAGACATCTAAATGTGGCCCAGGAAGCAGTTAGACTTGCAAGGCCCGAGCCCAGAAGAGACCACTCAGGTCCAGAGGGTAATGAGGTTACCTGGCAGTGGAGGAGGCGTGGGCAGTACGGAGAGAGGGATGAAGGGAGGCAGCTGGGGAGGTGGAATCCTGGTGGCAGCAGGGCCTGGGGGCAGAGTGACCAGAAGCCCTGAGCTCAGCAAATCAGAACCGTGAAATCCAAAGGTTAATTCCCTCAGCCCCAGGAGGCATCAGGCTTTGGCTCCACCTCCCCTGGCCAAGCCTCAGGCCTCAGCACAGACACTTTTCCAGCTGAGACAGCCCTCCCTCCCCCACAGCACCTCTTCCTCCTCCAAGGACACAGCTCAGGGGGCCCCTCCTCCTAGGGAAGACTTCCCCCAGTCCCGGCATGCACTCTGCTGTCCAACAACCTGGGTTCGAATCCCAGTTCTGCTACTTGATAGCTATGTCTTGGGCCAAGAAATTGAACCTCACTTCCCTCATCTGTATCACGGAAATAATAATGGTACCTACCTCGCAGGGCTGTTTGAGGGTGAGTGTGTAAAGTACTTAGCAGAGAACCTAGCACACAGTAAGCACTAAATAAATATTACTATTATTAACATCCTACCCACCTTGGGACAGTTAGTCATGCCCTCCACCTTGTATCTCCTCCATGTGGGAACTTTTTCCAGGTCTGTGTCTCTCCCTGCCTCTTCTTACCCCTACCCAATTTGTGGGGCTACATAATATGCAGGGCCCAGTGCTAAATGAAAATGTGGGACCCTTGGTCAAGATGAAGAATTTCAAGATGGTGATCGCAGAACACTAAACCGAGTGTGAGGTCCTGCTAACCTAGGGCTCCGTGCAGCCATGCACTCATGAAACCAGCCCTGTCTCCACCCCCACCCAGCCCCGGGCCTGGCCTGGAGTAGGTGTCGGCCCCATGCAACAGAGTAAAAATGCCAACGGACATCAAGATAGGGTTTTGTAATTTCCATCTGGAATTTCATTTTCTCCCTCCCACAGAAATAACATCGACTCTGTGTTACAGTTGACGACGCTGAGGTTTAGAGATGCGGTGTGTCTTGCCAGAAGTCACCGCCTCATGAACTATGGAGCTGGGATGTGAACATAGGTCAGCCTGGTGCCAAAGCCCTGCCTCCTGCCCTCTGGCTCCCTGGGGAGGTGGGGAGAACGTGGCCCCAAGGGGCGAACTTTGTCAACAAGGCCGAGAGAGAGGGAGCTGGAGGGACTGGGACCGGCCCCCTCCCTCCTGGGGCAAGCCACATAAACAACCCGCTCCCTGGGCACCCGGGCTGCTACCCAGGGAAGGGGGTGTGAAAGGGCAAAAGGTCACTCCCAAGAAGGCTCTGCCTGAGGGCCACAGACCCTAGCCCATGCTCTCTGGAAATGAAACCCTGCCTTCTCGGCTTAAAGCCCTTTAGGGACTGCTGTTGGCCTCAGGAGAGCTCCTGAGCCTTTAGCATCCTACTGACCAGGAAGGTCTGGTCTGCCACCTGCACACTCTCTACCCTCTCTCCCCCACTGCTGCCCTCCCCCACCACACCAGGCCCCTCCCACCATCACCCAGGCCTGCTCCCTCTCCTTATCCCTGCTTCTTTGCCTCCTCAACTCCTTGTCACCCTACGCTCCCTGAATCGTTCCTTTCAACACACTGACACAAGTGTCATTAGCTGCCGTGGGCCACCCTAGCTGGAATGCAGGCTCTAGGGAGGCAGGGCTGTGTGGCTCACAGAGCTTGTCCGTCGGGTGTCTGAAGGCAGCCCCCTGCAACAGAGGCAGGAGGGTCCTGCACACCTTCTCCCCTTCTCTCCACTCCCCCCTCATCTTCTTCATCTTGTTCAGGTATCTAGAACTCAAAGCGGGAGAAGCCCAAGCTTGCAAAAGGAAGAGAATCGTCCTATAGTATGCACCCTGCACCTGCCAGCCCTGGGTTGGGGGCTGTACATCCAGTCACTGCATCTAATCCCCAAGCACCTTCCTGATGGGGGTGGGGCAGTATGAGTGTCAATTATTCCAATTTTCCAGAGGAGTCTGAGACCAGTTGCCTGAAGTGGTAACAGAGCCTGGAAATGGAGAATGCAGGATTTGAACCCAGGTCTGTCTGATGCTCAAATACCCGGTGTCCTCTCTGCCCCTGTGACTGTTCCCAGCCAGCTCACTTCCAACCAAGGAGCAATAGTTTCTCACCCGTGCCTTCAATTCACACACACCCAAAGCAGCTCAGTTCCACTGTCAGGTCAGCAAAACCCCAGTGCAGAAGGCAGCTCCTCGGACAGTGAGAGGCCAGCGTAGAAATCACCCCTCCCCTGGGTCAACAAAATGCCAGTGTAGGAGAAATACACTCCCCCTCCATCAGCCAAACACTAATGGGGGAGACACCCCCATTGTCAGTAAAATGCTGGTACAGGAGGTATACCCTGCGCCCCAAGTCAGCAAAAAGCCCGTGCGAGAGACACTTCCCCACCCCTCTCTGCCCAGGGTCCAAGACATGAGCTGGGGGTGCACAGAGTCCTCCAAGGTAGAGCTCTTGGGTGGGGTAGGGGGAAGCAGTGGGGCTGGGGCTGCCGCTGCCTGGTGGAGGAGGCTGCAGCTGGGGAGCGGGCAGACTCGGGTGAGAGTTCTCACATGGCACTAATGAAATCAACCACCAGCCGGCCCCCCTTTCCCCAGGGACCCTCCAGGCTCCAGCTGATGCAATGCCCAGGCCAGATAATTGTTTTCTTCCCTCCTTAAAGGGCCAGCTGCTGTTGCAGCTGCAGACATCGCCCAGACCCCTGAGAGACCCCACAGAGCTTAGCACCTGGTTAGGGATAGGGGGAGCCCAGAAAGTAGCAGCTTGGCCCCAGGCTCTGCAGAGGAAAATCCAATTAATGTCCGAGACCAGAAATGTCTGTGAGCAAGGGGGGAGGGCGACATGAGAGTTAAGACAGAGACAGCGCCTGGCCCACAACCACATGCCCCGGGGGAAGGGAACCTGGTCCCTGGCTGCGACCTCAGCACCTGGCTTCTGCCTGCCTGTCCCGTCAAGCCCTTGGCACAAGGGTTGCTAGTGAGTTCATTAGTGCCAGGCACTGTGCGAAGCAGCTAAGATCCACCATTTCAATCACTTCTCCCAGCAGAACGGGAAGGTGGGTCTATTTCACCGAAGGAGGCTCCTAGAGGGGAAGTGATTCCCTCAATAGCACACAGCCAGAAAGTGGCAGAGCCCGGGTTTGAAGTCAAGTTTGCCTGACTCTGGGCTTCATTCCCTGCAGAGGGTTGAGTAGGTGTCAAACCCCAGGGCTGGAGGTCCCTAAGGCAGGCAGCCCAGACACTGAGGGCAGGAAGGGGGTCTGTGGGCCCTAAACAGGTTCAGAAGGGCATAGTGCTTGGTTTAAGCACAGATTTCATGGACCCCTTCCCCAATTCCATACCCCCACACACCCCCAACCAGAGAATGTCCCATTAGGCTACCCACATGCCCCCAGGGACAGTTGGCAGCTGCCTGATTACAGACTAATTGGTGGCTGGCAGCAACGGGGGGGGGGGGGGGGGGGCGGGGTTTGCCGGCTAGTTAACCCTTGGTGACCAGGCCTAGCCCAGAAAGGCCCTCTCCCTGCCACTTCAGGCCCCAAACCCAAGGACCATAGACTTAAAAAGGCATCACAGGCAGAAGACAGGACCAAAGGGGCATCAGCCTTCCTCTCCACACCCAGACAACACCACTGGGGCTACGGGTGGACACTGACATTCACCCAGGCTCCCCAGCCCCAAAATGGCAGTGCCAGCCCAGCACCCCTTCTTCTCTGGCATCTGATATGGCATTGCCCACTCCATTCAAGACCACAGGAGCTATGGGCCCTCCCTGGGTTTCCAGGCCCAGGATACTGGGAAGGAACCTACTCCTCTGGGCTGGGTTGTCCAGAGAAGGGGATGTGAGCATGGGTCCAGGCAGCCTGGAGGCCAGCCAGTGAAGCTACCCACCCCATGAATGAAAGGGTGTCCAGGTTGCCTACCAAGAGTCCTGCCAAGCCTCCCTCAACCTTCGACTCCCCACCGTGGACTGACCAATTGCCTTCCCCAGCTTCCCAAAAGCCCCCTCTTCCTACCCTAGGGCTGGAGTGAGAACCACCCCTTTCCTTTCGTGGGCTGGGTGGGGGGTGTCCTGTGGGCACCACGATGGTGTTTCACTGGGAGGAAAGAGTGCCTGCTTCTCAACCAGGGCACAGGCAGGAGGGAGAAAGCAGGCTGCCTTCCAGCTCCCTTTCCAGGAGAGATTTTAAGCACTTTCCAAAAATGCCATGCGAGGCAATGCTGTTGAAGACCAGGGCCCCAGGTGCTCTGAGAATCAGGAAAGAACTCAAGACTCTGGGGTCCCCTACCCCATTTTCCAGGCTTCCTCAAACACCCCACGTTCCCCTCTCATACCTTAGCCCCCACCCCCGAGCCATCACATACACTCTGCTCATCCTCTGAGCCGCCGCCCCCCCTCCCGACCCTGCACACTCACATCCCTACATGGCGCCTCACGGCCAGAACCCCCTCCCCCCCGGTGGTCCCGCAGACCTCGGCAGCCCCCTCCCCACGTCCACTCCCAGGCGAGCAAGGCCTACTGACTTACCCGGAGGTGGGGCCAGGGTCCAGACAGGGAGGGGTCTCCGCTGGGCGAGGCTGCTCCACAAGGCGGGGCAGGTGCTGCCCCGGGACCCCGCCCCGCGGACCCGGCGGCGGGCGCGGCCCGGTCCCAGGCGGGCGGCGGACTCCGAGGGGGTAGGGGCGCGGGGCGGGGAGGGGCGGCGAAAGAGGCTCACGGGGGCATCGCCCGCCACCGGGCCGGGCAGCTCCGCTCCGCCCGCCTGCGCTGCTGGCTCCGCAGCCGCCACGGTTCTCAGCCGCCGCCGGGTGCAAACCCCAAGCCCCGGCCGGCGGGAGGCGAAGAGGGAGGCGGGGCCTGATGGGGGCGGGGCCTCTGCCAGGCGGGTGGGGCCATTGGGGGCGGGGCCACTGGGGGCAGGGCCTTTGGTGGTGGGCGGACCTAGGGGAATGGGGAGAGTCTGGGTTTGCCTGGTTGCAGGCGACCCAGGCTAACAAGACCTCGAAGGGTTGGGGTCTAGAAGACGCCTCAAGCTTCTCCACGTCTCTAGGACACTCCTGCTCATGACTGCTTCCCCCTCCACCACCATTTCTATCTGTACTTTTTCATCCTTCCTCTTCTTTGGGGCACCTCGCAGGACATCTCTGACACCATGGTACCCCTACTCCATCCTGGACCAGATCCAGGAAAGTCAGATGGTGGGAAATAGGGGAAATGACTTACAAACTCAAATTCAACTTAGGGGTGGAAAAATTGACGCCGAGAGAGGAGAAAAGACTTGCCCAAGTTCCTGCTGTGAAGAAAAAGACTTTATGAGACCCTAAAATGTGGAGAGCCTGAAGCTGGGTCTCACAGCTGGCCAGACGTGGAGCCGGGACTCAATTTTATTCAACTATTAATTAAACTTTTGTTATCACCTAATCTACATCAGGCCTAGAACTAGGCCTGTGTCATAGAATGATTATTCTGGAGCAGCAAGGGGGATTAGATTAGAGGGACAAGATGGAGGGCAGGGAAATAGCTGCAACAATGGAGGTGAGGGATGGGGAGAGCAGAACCTGTAAGGGTGTGGGAAAGGGGGAAGGAATCAAGAGTCCCTTGTGCTCTTCCCATGCACCCTATCACAGAGACATGGAATTCGGGGGCTCCCTTTGGAATCATGGTCCCTTTGCACATTTGGTGAAAACTTGGGCCTTCTCTCTGGACAAATGTGCAAATATACACTTTGCATATAATTTCAGGGACTCCAGGAAAAAAGGATTGGGTGGAGGGTTGATTCTTAAGTGGATATAAGAAGAATAAACACGCAGGAATAAAAAAAAAATCTAGAGAAAAAGGAACGGAAAGAGATTCTGCCTTACCTGACATGAAAACATAAAGTCAATGTATTTAAAGCAACATGGTAATGAAGCAGGACTACACGAATCAGTGGAACAGATTGGAAAAGAGAAATGGTTCCAACCACACAAAGGAATTCGGTGTATGATAAAGATGGCACTTCAGGTAAATGGGTGAAATAACTAGCAAGTCATTTGAAGAAATGAGAGAAAACTGTGTCCTTACACCAAAATAAACTCCAGGTGACGAGCACATTTATATATTTTATGTGCCAGCAGAAAGCATAAGTGAATGTTTTAATAATCCTGGAGATGGCAAAGACTTTCCTAGGCATGATGAAACCTAGAAGCCAAAGGAAAAACATCGATAAATTGGACTATAAAAACTTCTATAAAGAAGAAATTATCATACTCGAGTTTGAAAGACATACGACAAACTGGAGAGGATGGATCCCAGCAGTCCCCTACTCTAGCCGCCCGTCCCTCCCCCAAGGCGTGAAAGGGGCGAGCAGGAGGGACGGCCGTGGTTGTGAGAGGGCAGAGCACACCGTGGAGACTCCTCCCACAGCGCCCCGGCCAGCGCCCACCTGTTCAGGGGCCGGGAAGCCCCGGGAATCCCAGCCCAGCCATCTGGGTCCTCAGCAGGTGCCTCGGCAGGGCAGAGCCAGTCTGCCCTGAGGCTGCTCACCACTCCCCTCCTATGGCCATCCTGGGAACTGAAATCCTCCGTTCCAATTCGTGCCGCTTCTGGATCTGAAGGCGGCAATTTTTTTTTTTTTAAGATTTTATTTTTATTTTTTTTTAAGATTTTATTTATTTATTTGACAGAGATAGAGACAGCCAGCGAGAGAGGGAACACAAGCAGGGGGAGTGGGAGAGGAAGATGCAGGGTCATAGCGGAGGAGCCTGATGTGGGGCTCGATCCCAGAATGCCGGGATCATGCCCTGAGCCGAAGGCAGACGCTCAACGACTGAGCCACCCAGGCGCCCCTAAGATTTTATTTTTAAGTAATCTCTACATCTAGCGTGGGGCTGGAAACGACAACCCGGAGATCAAGAGTCTCCCGCTCCAACCGACTGAGGCAGCCAGGCGCCCCATGGGAATGTTTTTCTTAAAATAAATAACAGCTAAATTTTTGAGGGCGCTAACAATGTTCCAGGCATTGTACTGAACACTTAAACATACGGCATTTCATTTAATGCCCAAAGCCGCTCTTCTGGGTAGGTCTACGTTATGATCGGCTCCATTTGACAGATGAGGAAGTAGTGTTAGAGAGAAGTGACCTGGCCAAATTGTGCGTGGCCGCATTAGGATTCAGCGTCCGACTCCTGGCCCCGCTCTTGATATAAGAAAGCCAAAGTCTGGGAAGAATTCAGTAAAACAAAGTTTTTTGAAGTTAACCTTGATCCGGGCTTTGTCCCAGGTGCTGGGGATTCAAAATTGAGAAAAACAGTCATTAGGGGAGACAGAAGAGAAACATTTCTGGCACAGCGAATCCTGGAAACAGCCAAGGACATGTTAGCCACAAGAAGAGGTATGGGGAGAGAGGAAGGGTGTGGGAGAAGATGTCTTTGAAATGAGTCTTGCGGAGTTGAAGGGAGGGGTGAAGGAGTAGGGCAACATTTACAAGTCTGGGTGAGGAAGAACGGAGCTTGGGGGAGGAGAAGTGGTCTACATGCCCTGAGTCTAGGGTTGGTTAGAGATAATGCTGGACAAGTATACCAGGGCCAAGCTAGAGTTTGGGCACAGAGGAGTTTGGGCACAAAGATTTTGAGAACTTTTCCCTGGTTCAGTTGACTTGGTCTAAGGGGCACCTGCTCTGCCAGCCCAACCTGCCTCTTTCTTCCCAAAAGGTCCCCACCTGAGTTCAAGCTACCGGTTGCTTAAGCCAGAAACCTAAGAGTCACCTTTGACTCCTCCCTTGTCCTCGCCTCCAACCAGTTAATTGTCAAGGCCTGCCCAATCTACCTCTTAAACATTCCCCAGGTTCATTTACTGCTATCCATTCCCATGGCCACTCCCCTCATCCACACTGCCTTCCTCTCACTCTTGAATCCAGCTGGGGGCAGTGACTTGATTTGGACATCTCCAAACTTTCACCCAAGAGAAATCCTTCTAAAACGAATCTGCCCACACCTACTCTCCTACTGAAATTCCTTTTCATTGATTCATTCAACAAATATGGAGCAAGTGTTTGTTACCTGTTAAATACTGAGGAGACAACAACGAGCAAAACAGAATTTAAAGTCTGTTGGAGGGGGTGCCTGGGTGGCTCAGTCAGTTAAGCATCCGACTCTTGATTTCGGCTCAGGTCATGATCTCAGGGCTGTGAGATTGAGCACCACGTTGGGCTCAGTGCTGAGCGGGAGCCTGCTTAAGTTTCTCTCTCTCTCTCTCTCCCTCTGCCCCTCCCCCCACTCCCTCTAAAGAAATAAATAGAGTCTATTGGGATGGCAGACATCAATCAAATGACCACCACACCAAAATAATACATAATTACAAACTAGAATATGTGCCATATGAGGTCGTGCTGGAACGTTCTTCAAGGTCAGCCAGATCAGAGTCAATGGGAGGGTAAAAGCCTATGCAAAAAAGCCCAAAAGGTACTTCTGAGTCTCAGTTTTCTCATCTGTATCATGGGAATATTCATAGTTGTGAGGATTAAATGAATTAATATATATAAAGTCCTTAGAATGGGTTTTAGGACATAATAAATTTTCCATAAGTGTTAGCTATAATAACAATAACTATTATCTAATTTTCTTTAAAGTAGAGAGCCTTTGAAGGTTTATCAGCAAAGTTGTTAAATCATAAAGAAGCACTTTTTTTTATTTTAAAGTATGGAGTCCAAGGCAGGGCCTGAACTCATGGCTCTGAGATCAAGATCCTAAGATCAAGACCTGAGCTGAGGTCAAGTGTTGGATGCTCAAACGACGGAGCCACCCACATGCCCCACAAAGAAGCATTTTTTAAAGGTCACTCGCACTGCAGTGAGGAGCGTGGTTTGGAACAAGGAAAGAGCAGATTCGGGGAATTAATGAGGGTACTTTGCGGGGGCTCATTGAGAACTGTGGGGCATTTAAACCAAGGAACAGGAGAGATTTGGAGACATTTTGTGATTTGGGTGGGGGAAACGACTGGCCTTGGTGTTTGGTTGGTGGTGGGAGGCTGTGGGAGGTGGCAGGAGGCTCCCAACATCTTGGCCCCAGCAGCAGGGTAGATGGTGATGTTCTTGACCAGGTTGGGGAAGCCTGGGAGAGGACCGGGCCTGGGGGTGGTGCTCAGGCCAGTTGTGGACGGGTTCAGGCACTGTGGGGAGTCCTGGATGCAGGGATGCAGAAGCAGCTGCTTGGTTCTGGAGTTCAGGGGGGAAATTGTGGCTGAAGACATAAAATTGAGATTGAAGGCAAATACCTGAAAATGGGACCTCAATCATCCCATCTGTAAAATGGTAGGAGGAAGGAGATAGCTAGATGATTTTTAAGGTTTCTCCTACATGTGTAAGATGCCAGTTGTTGAGGTTGGTAGGCCCACAGAGACAGGAAGAAAAAAATCCATGTGGCCTGAAAGATTGGGCCGAGGCCCCTTGGAGGCTACTTGTTATTCTTTAATCTGTCTTTTACTGAGCAGCTACTATGAGCCAAAGGCTCTACCAGGGATGGAAGGGTGAGTAGGACCCAGCCCTTGCCCTCAGGGAATTCAGTCTGGTGCAGAGACAGGCAAAGCGGAGGACAATTATTAAAAAAGTAACCCAAGTGCCTAAAGGCAAGCTTGGGAGACCAAGGAAGCCTTTAGAGGAGCTGACATCCAGGAGGAGACCTGAAAGTCAGGCAGAAGAAGAAAGCTGTGTGGGGAATCTGGGCTGGAGAAGATTGGGTTTATTGTTCTTGTTTTGTTTTTTTCAGGGGGGGAGGGGCAGAGGGATAGAGGAAGGGGGAGAGAGAATCCCAAGTAGGCTCCATGCCCATCACAGAGCCTGCAGCAGGGCTCGATCTCACAACCCCAAGATCATGACCTGAGCAAAAATCAAGCGTCAGACGCTCAACTGACTGAGCCACCCAGGCGCCCCTGCAGAAGATTGTTTATGTGGTTAAAGATTTTCATCCCTCTTGAATTTTTTGCTTCGGATTCAACCCATGTGCCCTGAGAGTCTATTTCAGGTACAAAGGCCCCAATACTGGTAGTTGCATTTCATAGCCTGTGTTGAATTTGTCTTCTTCTTCTTCTCAATGCTCCACGTGGCCTCAACTCCCCATGCTTTCCCAGTGCTTGGATGAAGGCAGGGCAAGAGAGGCACCTAGGACACAAATTTAGGGAGGCACTCACTCTCAGGGATATGCAACGTGCTCCTGGCCCTGCTCCCTGCTTACACCCGCACTCCAGCCCTTCTGGTGCTCACATCTTGTTGTCTACACACATGGCCCACCCCCACTGGCCTGGTGAAAGCTCACTCCTGCTCCAAGGCTCAGCTCCTTCTGGAAGTCTACTGCTCTCCCCACCCATCCCTGCCTCCTCCCATGGCCAAGGTGGTCCTCTGCGCTCTAACAGCACAGTTAAGGCTGCATCGCACTGACAGACTTTGGCATCAGAGCCCTGCTGTGCTATTTATCATCTGTGAACCGCTTTCTGAGACGGTTTCCACTTGTGTAAAATGTGGGGCTGACTTCACAGGGGAGTTGTAAAGATTAAATAAGAAAATGTATGTAAAGTGATCAGCAGCGATTGGTACAGGGTACTCAGTAAGTGGTAGATATTATTAGTCTGTTTACACTCCTTCTAAAGCACTCATGTATTCTAATGAGTCTCCTGCCTTTATCTTCACTATACCATAAGTTCCTTGAGTCAGGGAAGAGGAGGAGAGGAAGGAGGAGGGAGAGCTTTATGAATGACATTGAACAGGCACTAAGACATGCCTGCTGCATAAATAAGGGAAAGAAATGACAAATTCTATGGAAAAAGGTCTGGGCAGGAAACCTGGAGCCTTGGGCTCTAGTCACATGGTCCCAGTGACAGCACAGTGCCTGCCCAACTTACATTCAGTTGGAAGAAGAGCTGCCCAGACCACAAACCCTTTTGGGCTCCTGCTTTAGACCACTTGGCCCTTTCAGCTTCTAGACTTGAACAAATGGGGCCAGCACAACAGCCAAGGGTTACCATTTCATATATTAGCTGGTGACCTTTAACTAATGGCCTACCACAACAATCCAAGACAGGCCAATTAGAGGCTGTCTTGAACCACGGAACAGAAAGAAACTGTCAGGTAGCAGAGAGGGTAGCAGTAGGGAGGTCAGAGAAAGTGAGCCTTGGCCAGTAGAGCCATGTGTGAGCCAAGATAAAAGGGAGCAGAGACCAAGAAGCAGTAGAAGCTGGTTGGTATGTGGAGGCGAAAGGAGCAGCCCTGTGCAGAGATGGGGGAGGGTGTCAGGAGAGGGAGAATGAATAGAACAGTGAGTCCTAGAGCTGCCTTGTTCATGCTGGCATTTCAGTTCCAGTCCTTACAAGAAAATCCTTTATATTTGACCTAGATTGGGTAGATTTCTCTACCTTGCAGCAAAATGAGCCTGATTCTACTTGTTATCTTGGTCAGTCTCTGCCCCTTTCTGCGTCTCAGTTTGACTAGACCATCTCTATGGTCTTCTCCAAATCAATGTTTGCTTTGAACACCATGTAGAGAGAATGGATTTTAGGTTGTTGGCAACAGAGTTCAGTATTAGTTACAGACTGCCATGACATCCTGGCTCCCAAAATAGCTTGGTAACTGGTTAAGGAGCCTGTGGAAGGATTCAACATACATCTGACTTTGAACCTGAGTCCAGCTGATACAGTCCACCTCCAGTGCCCCTGCGCCCCCCCCCCCCAATTCACTGCATCCTTTGTTGGATCATAAAGGAACTGAGAAACCAGGGATGGTGTTTCTCCAGTGTCTTTGGCTGCTAAATGCCCTACCTACCCCCTCAACACTTTCCTGGACCCACTTCAGCATTTCAGAGGAGTCCACTGCCAGGTCTGCTCCAAAGAAAGTGCCACTCCAGGAAGATTTTGAACAAAGAAAGTTTCCTTCTTTGGTGTTAAGATTTCCTGCCTTCCAGCTGTTTGGCTTTCAGCCTGGGCCCTGTCTCCATCTTTCTAAGCCAACAGCTCTGTTGGTAATAATATTTCCTTGCTTCTGTGTGGTGCTTTGTACTTTTCAGAGCATTTTCATGCATGCCTTATTTGATACTCATGGACATCCAGGGAGGATGGGCAAGAAGGAGAGTGTAGAGGATAATACCTCTCTCCCATCCCATCCAACCCCTTAAAATTATTTATTTTAAAAGAACTTAACATAGATGAAAATACTGAGACTGAGCTTGATTAAGTGACTTGCCCAAGATCACAGAGCAGGTAAATGGCTGAGCTGGATCTAGAAAGTTCCTAATCGTAGATCACACTGAAGCAGGACTTGCCTAACACTGCCCTGCAGAACACTGCTGGCCATGTCAAGGGACCCCTGAGAGAAGTGGTGTTCTTGGCGCTGCTGCCCTTCCAGGAATCATTCACAATCTTATCCCCCCAGTCTCTACGGAGACTTGCCTACCCCACGGTGGTTTGGGTAGCACCAGGAGCCCACAGAGGGTTAGATGTAAGCATTTAGTAGCAGTGCCCTATGTACTGGCAAAAGTGAATGCTAATGGAAGTCAGTTTTCTTGGTTTGATTACAGAGCGCTTCATGGAAGGTAAGACAGGAAAGGTTGAGAACCATGGGTCCACCCTTCTACCATCACCTCTGAAAAAGAGGAAGCAGAGGTAATCATTCCTGCCCACCCCCCCCTTCCTAAACTCTTGTCTGCAGCAAGGACACCCTGTCCTGGCCCCTCTGTTTTGGGCCCCTTGCCAACTGCATTCATTGCTGCACTCCCACCTAATCAAGATGGGCCCATCCCTCCCAATCACAACATGAACTCAAGTTGTCCTGGGAGACAGCAGTAAGTTCTAATAGTTAGGGGCAGGTGAGGAAGCAATGGGAGTAGGAAGCTTCATCTGGGCTTTCTCCAGGGTCTGCCCTTGCTCCTTCCCTAGTGCCCCCCTGGAGAGCATAGTGTGCTTTAGTTGTGGCAACCACCCAGCCCGGCAACTCCAAACAGCACAACTGGGAAATTAGTCAAGGAAGTGGGCCTATCCAATGGCCCGGACAACAATATGTCCGCTGAGGTGAGGACAAGAAACCAGGAAGTGTGCTTGGAATTTCAAACAGAGGGAATTTATTCCAGAGAACTGGTTAGAAACCTGTTGGCTTGAAGGAGCAGAAGGGTAAGGTGAGGCAGAGTAGAGATCACTACCTGCAGGAAGCTTCTACCACCCCTAGGCTTGGAAGATCAAGTGGAAGGGTGTTACTGGGTCCGGAAGTGCATTTGCTGCTGACACTGTGGGAGCTTAGGTTTTCTTCTTTTAAAGATTTATTGATTTATTTGAGAGAGAGACAGACAGACAGAATGAACCAAGCAGGGGGAAGAAACAGAGGGAGAGGGAGAAGCAGACTCTCCACTGAGCAGGGAGCCCGATGTGGGGTTCGATCCCAGGACCCCGAGATCATGACCTGAGCCAAAGACAGACACTTAACCCAGTGAGCCACCCAGGCGCCCCAGGAGCTTAGTTTTTGAAATGATGCTGCTGGCAGAACTGCCAGAGGTCACTGGAGCCCGCAGGCACCCACTGCTGTCCTTCCAGTACCACTGACACTGCTGGAGCCTGAGGCAGTAACCCACCACTGCTGGAAACGCTGAGTGCAGCCCGTCACCACCAGCTGCTGCCAGAGTCTCCAGTGGATGCAGAGAGAAAATGATTTTGCCTGTGCTGCTGCCGGGCCATCTCCAGCTTGCGATTTCTCACCTGTACTTCCCATTCACTGAATCTGACAGGAAGCCAGCTGGCAAAGGGAGTCTGGGAAATGTAGTTTTCAGGGCCCAGCACTCTCCAGTACAAAGCAGAGCCTGGAAAGGCTGGAGCAACAGGCAAATGACCAGCATAAATGCTACTGAAACTTACAGCTCATTTCAGCACGTTAGGGCCATATGTATTGGACATTAGTTGATTACCTCATTACTTTCCAGGATTCATGTGTTTCTAGGAAGCCAACTCCATGGGAGTAGAGCAGGGCTGAGCCAGTCAATGGTGAGAATGGTTGGTTCAGAGTGGTCATATGAATCAGCCAATCCAATCACAGGGAATCTCAGGATTTTTGCTGAGAAGGCTGGTATGCGGACTGTCTCTTCCTTGCTAACCATGAATGAGGAAGCAGGCAGGCCTTGGCAGTCATCTTGGGGCAATAGGGGAGCAGAAACCAGGAAGAAAGAGTAGCCCTGATGACTAGGAGATCAATTTTGGGGGGGGTACATATGCAACCTACATGTGTGTCCACTACTTAGGAAGCTCTGGCATAGTTGATCAGTCTCTTGCCCTTTACGTTGTCTATTATCAGCCACAAAGCAAGGCCAATTTATGAGTATCATGGAAAAATCTGGAAGAGAAAGAAAGTTCTAGGAATCAGCCACTACTCCCACGGTCACATCGTGAACCAGTGGCTTTTAAACATTTTTTATTGTACCCTCAATAAGAAATCAATCGTACAGTGTGACCAGTACACATGTAGCTGTATAAATAACTGAAATAAAGTTTCACAACAGTTTCCATGGTATTTACCCTGCAAAGTGAAATTAATTCAAATTTACAATTCTATTCCATTTTAAAAAAATAGTTTACTTATTTATTTGAGAGAGAGAAGGAGAGAGGGCACAAGCAGACAGAGGGGCAGAGGGAGAGGGAGAAACAGACTCACTGCTGGGCGGGGAGCCCGACTTGGGGCTTAATCCCAGGACCCTGGGATCATGACCTGAGCCAAAAGCAGATGCTTAACCGACTGAGCCACCCAGGTGCCCCTCTATTCCATTTCTAAATATAGCTGGTCACAAACTTTTAAATGATTTCATGACCTATTAATGGATTATGACCTGCAATTTGAAAAACATTGCCCTATACCATGCCACCATCAATTGCTGTAAAACTTAACTCTTGATTTTTAAGCATCCTAACCTTTACTAACTTTCCTGCTTTTGTACACATATTCCCTGTCTTCCTTTGCTATGAAGGAATGTCAAGGTGTCCCAGGTCTTAGAGGCCAACCTCTCCCCAACCTGATGTAAGGACACCAAGAACTTATCTCTGTAGATATTCTCTTTCGCATTGCCGATTTCTGCCTGTCTACTGGAATGTTTAGTTTATAAAATGGCTCGAGTCTCTCTTCTTAAAATCAAAACCAAACCAAAAAATAAAAAGCCCCCTTTGACTTCATTTCAACTGCCACTTCCTTAGGTCAACCCAGAGTAGATATGGTTGAATGGGATAGGAATTGGAAGGATGGCTTAGAGGTAAACTCAGAAGGGATGAGGACCCTGTCAAGAAGGCAAGTAGTGGGTGTGGAAGGGAGAAGAACGCATCATAACTTATGTGAACAGATAGAAATCAGAAGTGAATTTTGACCCAAGAACCGCCTTCCTTAAACTCCTCTTTTGAGAATCCTGCTCCCTGGCTCCCTTGTTGGTGGAGCCTGGAGTATGGAGTCATATAAACTCAGGTTCAATACCAGCTCTGCCATTTCTGAGCTAGCTAACTTTGGATAAATTACATCTCTAAGTTTTCTCGTCTGTAAAATTAGTCTAATAAAACCTACCTTATCAAGTCGGCTTAAGGATTAAATGAGATCAATACATTTTAGCTCTTATTAAGGCCTTCTCCCATCCTTTATCAAAACCTTACCTCCCCCCAACAATTCTCATTAGCATAGTGACACTTGTTGAGCAACTCCTCTATGCTAGGCAATAGCTAAGCTAAGGACCTTACCACTAGTTTCCAAGCCAAGAAGGATTCCCTGGCACCTTCTTACTGCAGTTTTTTCTCTCTGATGATGTAATTAATATTTCTAGAGTGTCCACAATGCATCAGTGAACTGGCTTACTTGCATCCATTCATTTTATAGAAGTTAGTTAAGTACCATCTATGGTGCCAGGAACTTACTAGGTGTTGGAGATACCAAGGTGAACAAGACCCCGAACCTTGAAGGACTCACAATCTAGTCACACAGTAAGTGTTATGTAACGAGGAGATGTATATGACATGTTCATTCCCTGTGGCTTCCTTGGTCTAGGCAACCCCATCTTTGGGTCCAGACCTAATGACTGATAATGTTTGATCCTGTTTTTCTGGCTTGACTGTGGAGCCCTACTTTTAGAACATGCCTTTCAGTTCTCAGCTCCCTACAAGCCACCAGGATTAAGAAAAATGTTTGTGCTCCTTATCTCTCGCTGCCTGGGATCCCCGTCCAGGGGAAAGAAAAATAGCAGATGTGCAAAAGACAGGTACATTGCTGGTCTGGCTTTCACCCCATCACACTTTTAACACTTTTCTGTCTTAATCCACGCAGTCTCCTAATGGCTAAATTCAACTGACTCTTTGTGCCTTTGCAGATCTTTTGCCCCTTTCTCTTTTTCTAGTACCACATATCATTTTCTGTTCTTTGTACCTTACACCTCTACACCTCAGAGGGGTTAAGTAACCTGTTCAATTTATACCGCTAAGAAGTAGAGTTGGGACTTGAACCTAGAGTAGGCTGACTCCAAAGCACATGCTTTAGCCAACATTCCATACTGTCTTCCCAAGCAGACCAGTAGTCTAGATCTGTGCTGTCCAATATGGAGTTATTAAATGCATATAGCTATTTAAATTGAAATTAAAATAAAGTAAAATAAAAATTCAGCTTCTTAGTTGCACTACCTGTCTTCAAGTGCTAAACAGCTACATGTGACTGGTGCCCACTATACTGAACAGCATAAATATAAAACATTTCTAGGTTGCCTGGGTGGCTCAGTCAGTTAAGTGTCCGACTCAGGATTTCGGCTCAGGTCATGATCTCAGGGTTGTGAGATCAAACCCCACGCTGGGCTCTGTGCTTAGCAAGGAGTCTGCTTGAGAGTCTCTCTCTCCCTCTGTGCCTCCCCCCACTCTCACGCTCTCTCTCTAAAATAAATAAACAAATCTTAAAAAAAACACACACATTTCCATCACTGCATAAAGTTATATGGAATAGTGTTGGTTTAGAAAAAGTGTAGGGTAGTATTGGGTTAGACTGCATTCTGCCCTCCGACTTCTCTTTACCTTCTGTCCCCTTATTTATTCTCAGGGAGTGGGCAGCCATTCTTTCGTCTTCCCAACTCTCTCTTCCCACTTTTCTGGGACGCGTTATTCTGTCCTGCACCTTGCTACCACACCATTATCCACAGGGTCACAGTGAATACAGCCATGTTTATACATGACCCTGCACCCCTCTCCACAATGTTGATAGCTTCAGGGGTGGACACCTGGCCAAAGGTAGCCTATGCAGTAGCTCTTCTCCCAGAAATTTGAAATGGAACCTAAAAGTTTAGTCGCCTGGCTGATCTCTAGAATGGAGGTGACTTGGGATCCACTGGTGACCATGTTTTGATCTGGACTGGGAAAACTGGTCTTCAGAGAGATCAAGAAATGACAAAACAGCTACACATATTGGGGAGAGTTGGATCTAGGAGCTCAAAGGATGTTAGAGCTCTTCTCTCTGAGCTCTGCCTTCCTCTGTGATGCCTTCATGCTCAGGCAGGCTCTCTTTATGAAGCAGAAATGGTGGCCACCCCCAGATTCATATGGCTCAAGACCTCCAGAAGAAACGTCCTGTCTTTCCTGGATCTATATGTCACATCTTCCAGAGGGCTTTGCTTAGCTTAGGTTGGGTCACGTGCTCATCTGTTAAAAAACTGTGACCTGTCTCAGCAAGGGTTCCTAGAAAACGGAGTCTGAAGAAGGGATTGAGTGCTGAAGTGCTGAAGGTTTTTGTGGGATGTACATTTCTAGGGTAATGAGAATGAAAGAAGGGATAGGGGAAGCAGGGAAAGATGGGAAGCAATGCAAGGAAATGTTTGCTACTTCACAATGAGCTGTGAAGAGACACAGCTGGTCTCTTGAGAGGTCCACCCACTTGGCCATGTGGAATGTCTCTAGATAGGTTGTATAGAGAAATTATACCTTGAAACAGTCCATCAGAGAAAGGAAAAGAGACTGGATTGTTCTATCCTGCTGCTTCCTGTCTCCTGTCTCCCATTGACTACTTTGCCCTATGGGTAGTTAAACCTCCTGTACTTCTAGGTTGCTTCATTGGCCCCTTCAGCGGCTCGCTCAGGAAGCCGGAGCTCATGCTCTGTGAGGAGGTGTGTCATCAGGGTCTGGAAGTTTCAGGAGCCTTAGAATCCACGTTTGCAATTAGTTGGCCTCAGGCAGAACTGCCAGGCCTCACTTGAGTTGGTCACCCATGCCTATGGGTGAGGTGGACCAAATAACTAATGGTCTGAGAGTGAAATGACGTTGAGAGACTGTGAGGAGGCACTGGGCCAAGATGCGGGGATCATTATGATCAGTAAGACTAGGTCATATGCCTACCCCTACAGCTGATGGGATATGGAAGATCTGCTGTGGAAGGAAATATCCCATCTTCCTTCCCTCATGCCAGTTCAGATCCTCAGAAAATGAGATACCAAGACAGGATTAAATGCAAGGAATTTATGATGAAAAACACCGGTGAGAGAAAATGGGGCAGGAGCTGAGAGACTGAGGACCATCAGACAATGAGGCAGATCTGACCCTAAGCGAAGGAGAGAGAAGGAAGGAGTTCTAGGTGGAAGGGTCTTAGACTGCAGTGTAGTTCTAAGGAAAGTTTGGCAAGGCCATTGAGGGTTGAGCCAAAGTGGTCCATCAGAAGTGTATCATTTATCCTGGAAAAAAGCCTGTCCTAAAATTCCTGCAGGGCTATCGGTGGCTAGGACCAGCCCGGGGGAGGGGAGGCCTGGGAGTGAGGGGTGATGGATTTCAGAGCTCAGCACCTGGGCTGCTGATAAATCACACTTCTCCCAGCTGGAGATCTGAAAAGCGCAGTCTCATGGCCACATATGTTCTCAGCCCAGCACTACATGCTGATGAAAGAGGAGGGTTCTACAATACAAAAGGAAGAAAAAAAAATTAGGGTGCCACTACCAGTTGAAGGGGCAAAGGTGTTGAGCAGGCAAGACAACAATGTCCACATCACGGCTTACAATGTCTCATTTATAATTCAAACTCTACATGTTCCAATCTGAACTCATGACTTCTCTATGCTCTGGAAAAGTCCAGAAGTCTTCATCTGGAGACTACCATCCTCTGTGAAATATGAAAGTCATATTAAACACCTCTTGATTCCCTCTCCCCTTGCCCCCAAAATAGCCAGCCAATAGTCAAGTCCTTCCAATCCTACCTTGGCAATATCACTTCTGCATTTGTTTTTTTGTTTTTTTTAAAGATTTTCATTTATTTATTTGATGGCGAGAGAGCTAGCCAGCGAGAGAGGGAACACAAGCAGGAGGAGTGGGAGAGGAAGAAGCAGGCTTCCAGTGGAGGAGCCTGATGTGGGGCTCGATCCCAGGACTCCGGGATCACTCCCTGAGCTGAAGGCAGATGCTTAACGACTGAGCCACGCAGGCGCCCCACACTTCTGCATTTGTACCTCTTCCCTCCATTGTCATTGCTGATGTGTTCAGGAGCTCACTGCGTCCTGCCTGAACTACTGTGGAAGTCTCCAGTGGACCTTTTGCAATCCAATTCCATCTTATCATCTCTGCCAGATTGTCTTTAACTACAGTTTTCACCATGTCAATCCCTTTGTAAAAACTTCTGTCACTGGGAATGTAAAATGGTATAGCCACGGCGGGAAGCAGTACAGCGGTTCCTCAAAAATTTATTATTATTTTTTAAAGATTTTATTTATTTATTCGACAGAGATAGAGACAGCCAGCGAGAGAGGGAACACAAGCAGGGGGAGTGGGAGAGGAAGCAGCAGGCTCATAGCGGAGGAGCCTGATGTGGGGCTCGATCCCATAACGCCGGGATCACGCCCTGAGCCGAAGGCAGACGCTTAACCGCTGTGCCACCCAGGCGCCCCTCCTCAAAAAATTAAACACAGAATCACCATATGATCCAGCAATTTCACTTCTAGGTATATACCCCAAGAATTGAAAGCAAGGACTCAGATATTTGTACACCAATATTCATAGCCAGCATTATTCACAGTACCCAAAGGATGGAAAAAAAACCCAAATGTCCATTGATGGATAAATGGATAAACAAAATATGTTATATACACGTAACAAAATACTAATATTCAGCCATAAAAAGAAATGAAATTCTGGCATGACATGGATGAACCTTGAATATATGATGCTAAGTGAAATAAGCCAGACACAAAAGGACAAATATTGAATGATTCCACTTACGTGAGATACCTCAATAGTCAAATTTCAAACAGACAGAAAACAGAACAGTTGTTATCAGGAGCTGGGGGAGGGGAGGATTGCGTATTACTGTTTAATGGGTACAGTTTCTGTGGGGACCATGAAACAATTCTGGAGATGGAGAGTGCCGATAGACACACAACAACGTAAATGTACTCAATGCCAACAAACTACGTACTTAAAAATGGCTAAAGTGGTAAAACAAGCAAAACCAAAAAAACGTCCATACTAACTCTCCTTAGCAGAAAATAAAACCTAAGAGCCTTAGCCTGATCATATGTAACTTTCCAGATGATTCTTCTTTCTTTTCCTGTTACTCCATATTTCCTTAGTTGATCTTCTGCTTCTTATATTTGCTCCATTGGCTACCTACACATGGCATGCTCTTTCCCTAGTTCTACTCATTTTTTTCAAGATCCAAAGGTCACATGCTTGCCAATCTTTCTCCTCCCACTATTCCATACTAAGTGGAAGTAATTGCTCCCCTTTTTGAACTCCCAGAGCTTGTGAATTATGTCTGTCTTTAACACTTACAGCTTTTCTTTTAGATCAAAGAAGGTCCACAAAGAGATAGAGAGGTAGAGCTGAGGGTAGTCTAGTCAGCCCTCTAGACTGGTCCCTCTACTACAGTGCTATAACCTTAGGGAATTTACCAACATCCTGGAGCTGGTCTTTAGCCTTGTAATTTCAGAAGCCTGATTTTAATAGTAAGCAGAGTGGAACCATCTCTAGTATCCATTAAGTTCACAGAAACTGATGGTTATATAAGCCAGAATCCAATAGGCTGATTTACAATGAAAAATGTAATTATCAAAAGAATCGGGACCCTCTAGGTGGCAGATCACTAATTCCGTCCCCAAAGGTAAGTCATTTGCTGGATGAGTGTAGAATCACACCAGGGAAGCACGTTGATCTTGAGAAGCATTTCTTAGCTGAGGCAGCCTGAGATAGTCTCACCCACTGTAGGGATGACGTGGACAAGGAAATACTAACGCTCAGGTCAGTTTGACTAAGGCAGGACTTAGAAGGGCGATGCTAATGCTTGCCTCTGTGACTGCCCTGTTTTCGGCTGTCATGTCTGATTAAGCCCTTTGGTTCACAGAATCTCTCTCCAAATAAGATACAGAATGACTGGTTGATAAGACTGATTAGACATCTGTTTATTAATTACAATCACATCTGCCTTCTTGAGATTTCTCTTGTATGCCTGAATCAGAGGGTTTTTTTCTTTTTTTAATCATGTTTGTAGATAAACTCTAGGCTTACCACCACAGGTAGCTATTTTTAAGGTTGTATTAGTCAGGTTAGCTAGGTTATGTGGCAGTAACAAACAACTAAACCAATTTCAGTGGCTTACAATAACAAAGGTTTATTTCTTACTCACCTTACATTACATGTCATGTACATCAGCTGTGGCTCTGCACATCTTCATTCTGGGACCAATGCTGGAGAAGCAGTTCTATTTGGGACATGTGGCTTTCACGGCAGATGAAAAATAATATGGTGGAATCATTAGATTGCCCATACATTTCTGCTCAGAACTGGCTCATGCCATTTTTACTTACATTTCATTGACCAAAACAATGCCTAGCTTGATGACATTAGGGTGAGAATTATAATCTCCAAGGGACAGACTAGATAGGCTGTGTTTTAGAAAAGCAGGGCCAGAGAGTATTGGTAATAGTCTACAACAAGGATTAATAGTCTGTGTGTACTGGAATAGTTTCATACTAGCTGATAAATACCTGCTTTCCCCCGTCTCCTGACAACTCCCCTCCTCTGGGAGCCCTTGGGACCTACTCTTCACACGTTAGCTAGTAAAGGGTTAATACCTAGCACAGAAAGGTATCTCCACAACTTTAGGGACTTCAAATCTGCTACATAAATGCTTGAGCACTACTTGTTAAATATGTTTATAATCACCTTTGGCTGATTTTCTCCATGTAAATTCTTACTAGTTTAATTCTGAAGGCAATCTGATTCCAGGCTCTTAGAGGGAAACTGACTGCAGCCCCTATGTGCTGTCGATACTTAATCATAACAGTAATATCTAATAATATTAATTTATGCTGATTCCTACACATTTTTACATCTTTTGTAACAAAATATATGCAATAATTAACGCAATACTTTAGAGAGACTCACTTAGCTTATTCCCATTAGCTAAGCTCATCTTTCTACTATATTAACATACTATTTATTTTGAGTCTGTTTTGAATTTTTTATGCCATTTTTCATGTCTGAAAATGTCATCATTTTCATTAACTTATTTGACACTTTTGCAATTTCCAAAGCACTCTCCTTTACACTATTTCAATCTCCCCAGTACTCCCAGGAGGTAGGAATTAGATCATTTTACAGATGAAGAAATTGAGACTCAGTGAAGTCAGGTGTCTTATAGCTAGTTAGGTTTTGTTCATTCATTCATCGAATATTTAGTGAGTGCCTGGGGGTGCCTGGGTAGCGCAGTCATTAAGCGTCTGCCTTCGGCTCAGGGGTCATCCCGGCGTTGCGGGATTGAGTCCCACATGGGGCTCCTTCGCTGGGAGCCTGCTTCTTCCTCTCCCTCTCCCCAGCTGTGCTCCCTCTCTCGCTGGCTGTCTCTCTGTCACATAGATAAATAAAAAAAATCTTAAAAAAAAAATTTATTGAGTGCCTGAAGTGAGATTTATTCAGGTTGGATTCGGAAACAATTTTCCTGAATTCATGTCAAGGGCTATTCCAGTATTCTTAACACCTTTATCACCAGAGTCATACATTCAAAGGAAAGAAAGAATAATAATGTTGATTATATTGTTGAAGACTCCTGCAACCCAAGTGGAACCCAAGTCTCAAAAAGGCTCCAAGGTCATTTATAAAATTCAAGGTAACCGCAAGAGCAGTTTCATTTCTCTCCGTGCTTACACTTAACTCATTGGCTCATTGTAGACAATTCATCTACAGGTTTTGGAGCTACTCAAATTGAGTTTGGACACTTGCTAGCTGTGGGACTTTGATCGAGTTACTTAACCCTTCTGAGCATCAGTTTTATCTGTAAAACAGAAAATATTAATGCCTCGGGACCAGCTGGTTGCGGAGATTAAAGAGAGAAGGTATCAAAAAGATGTAATCCTCATGGAGTTTTCAATTGTCTTGATGGCAGTTTTAAACTGCATTCAAATGAGAAAAGCAGTGTCTATGTACGACGTAGGGTTACACGCTAATAATTCTTGGGAGGTGCTGTTCTTTACTCTGGAGTATATCATTTTACAGTTTTGGTCGTAAGTCCCCTTTTATGGTACTGGTAGCTATCTTCTTTAGCGGCGCACGTAATCGAGCATCCCCATGTCGTCCTTCGTCCCCCAGCTCTCCTTCCTCCCAAATTAAAAAAAAAAACCCAAACCCAAAAACCGTATTTCTTAATATTCAAGTGTGCGCGCCACATCAAAGGCCCACAAGCGAAGAACGCCCTGTGGAGGTCACCAGGCAACGCCTCCGGATCCCCTAGAAGTGGGTGGGGTCAGAAGGCTCTCTGACCTCATTCCGCCTCCCCGGGACGTCGCCCCTTCCTAATTCTCGCGAGACTTCAAACAACTCAGCTTCTGCGCATTACAAGATACAGGGAGTCCAGGCGCCAAGGGAGGGGGAGGGGAAGGGAGCAGACGGTGCAAACGGCGTGGCCGCCATCTTGTTTGTGCCCCCGCTTCGCGCGCGCGCTCCGTTCTCCGTGACGCACGCTTCCCCCTCCCCTCCGCCGTGCCCAGGCCTCTGCATTGCCCGACTCCGCAGGAGCGCGGGGGCGGCTCCTGCTCTTCCCTGGACTCCTGAGCAGAGGCGTGTGAGTGTGCGGGAGCGTCTGTGGGAGGGAGGGTGAGAGGCGAGCGGCGGCGGCGGGGGGAGGGGCAGCGCTTCCCGCCTTCGGCGGAGACCTCACTTCCCTCTCGCGGCCGCTGCTGTAGTTCGGTCCGGCCTGCCCGCCGCCATGTTGTGTTCTCGCCGGACCCGCCGCTGCCGCCGCCGTCGCGCTCCTGGGGTCCGTGCGCCTCGTCGGCCCGGCCCGCGGGCTTTCTCCCATTGGCGGAAGGCGACTGCGGGGGGGCTCGCTCGTGATTGGTCGGTGGCGGGGAGGCCGCGGACCTGGCACCTTATTGGTCGCGCTGGCTCCGGCCTGGGGGGTGATGGAGTCGGCGGCTGCAGGGGTGCGCGCGTCTCGGGCTTGGGCAGCAGGGTGGTGACCCCCTTCGGTGCAGGCATGGGATGGAGGCTGGGGGCGAACTTAGAGACCTTAAGGGGGAAGACAGGGTGATGGTCTGGCAGGTACTTCGGGGATAGCCTGTGCACGGCCCGGAGTGGGTGGCGCTCCTAACTCCAGAGGTACCCTCCATGGAACATGCGTGGCCCAGTATAAGGGCGTATAAGCCCCAAGGGTGCCAAACTTGGAAACCCTGAAACCTGACTTAGGGGCTGAGAGGGTCTTCGAGAGCCGAGAGAGCTAGACTTGGAGGGTTTTTGTTTGTTTTGTTTTGCTTTTTTTTCCTTTTTGTGCAACATACAGTGTTACTTTAGTTTCAGGTGTACAATGTAGTGACTCAACAATTCCATACATCGCCTAGTGCTCATCGCGACAAGTGTATTCCTTCATCCCCATCACCTACTTCACCCATCCCCTGACCTGCCTCCTCTCTGATAACCATCAGTTTGTTTTCTATAGTTAAGATAGACGGGAGTGTAACGCAGTTTGTGAGTGACCTCGATGTCCACGGATGCCACGTCTGAGGGCATGGTATAGGAAGAAGGGCCATGAGGGCGTTAGGGACCTATCTAAGCGATAGGATCAGATCGGGATTTTGCTGGAGAGTGCCAGCATTGAAACCGAGGTTCCAGTTACCAGATCTGGGATGTGATATCAGGAGAAAGTAAACAACAAGCCTGAGAGGGATCCTATTGGATCTGTGTACCGGGTCTTAAGAACTGAATGCCAAGCCTAAGAGGCACAGCATTAAGCAGTGACCTGTCTGTAGGAATGAGGAAGTGTGAAGCATTGTGTGGAACATTTTCAGACTTGGGAATTATAGTAAGGGAGCAGTTATAGACTATTGGGTCTCAGGACCATGCAGCTAACTTTGAGACGTTATGTATGAAATTTTCCTGCATTAGGAAGGATACAGTATCGTTGGGGCTGAGTTTCTAAAGCTACATTTGCTAGCAGATATTAGATGCTTGGCATTTATTTGTTGAATGGATATTGTTAGGTTCCTCGTTAGTGGAAAAGAGCTTAACAGAGATTCTGGACCTGGCTTATTTGTTTTCTTTTATATATGCCTAAAAAGTACACCCACCCTCATGTGCACTTAAATTATTATTATTTTTTTAAATAAGAAGCTTGGAAGGAGAATAAACTAGTGCATAGTTTCTTGCATCTTGTCAGTAGTTACAGAACTTGTCAACACTTTCTGGTTTTATTTCAAAAACCTTTTGTTCTAGTCAAGAGTTGTTAAGAGTCAGCTTGGGATATTTTATCACTTTCCATTTTATTTTAATGAATTGTTCTACATTTGCTCTTCCCAAGGTTTGGGGATCATAGAAACATATTTGTGTTAAACCTCTGTGTTTCCTAATTTGTTTTTCATTTTCTATATTAGGTGGTCCTTTCTAGCTTTAGATAGGTGTTATACATCTGTTTTCATACCAGTTTCCAGAAACTTCTCCAGTTTTCAAATTTGGTCAGTTTTACGTGAATGCAACAAAATTTTCAAGAGCGAAAAGGAAAGTAGTAGAGGAAGGGAATTGATATTTTGAGGTACATTTACTACCCCATTCTTGTTAGGTAGGCATTATCATTCCCATATTGGAGATGAGAAAATTGAGGATCACAGAGGTTGTAACTTGTCCAGTGTCACTCAGTGGTTGAACTGGGATTCAAATCCAAGTTGTCTGATGCCACAGCCTGTAGTTTTAACTGCTATGTCATGCTATCAGTATAAACCTGACTACTCAAACTTCCAGCTAGTGTTATAGTACAAAGTGGGTCATCTTTCTTTTGATTGCTGGGTGTCAGGAGTGTATTGAGTGGGGTGAATATAATTTAAAAGAATTTGTTGTACTGTTTCAAAAATTCAGATCACAGGATAGAATATAGGTTCTTCAACGAGGTATTTAAATCATATCTCTTGTTTCCTATTGTGTACTGAAAGATTTACAAAGTAAACTGTTGGAGTTTTTCTGAAGCCAGGTAGATAATAGGGAAAAAATATGTTCAGAAAGTTTAAGAATCTCATTCTTTAAAATCAGACTTAAGAAAATTGATGACATAGTCTCTCTCTCTATGGCAGTGATTAATGCCAAGGAGCGAGGGGCTACCAAATGTATAAAAACTCATTTGGGAGCTTTTTCATATATCATTACTTATTTAAGATGTTTTTCTCCAAACACTGGGACCTATGCAGAAGCCTAATGCTTTCTTCAAACCATGGGATATTGAGTCTAGTATATGCTTATCCTAAATGATGTGTAAAATTAACACTGGATACAAAAAATTATTTGCAGTTCTAGTATTTGCTTGGAAATCTTTAAATAACTCTGGTTTCAAGGGGAGACCAGTGAATTAGAAGTCTGAGTTGCTTTATGACTTGATACAATTAGGTGAGGGTCTCCTCCCTTTTATTTGCAGTTACATTGCAGTGTGGAAAATAGAGTCAAAAGAACAAGGGGAAATAGGGCTTGCCATGCATTTTGTACATTGGTCATCTAACCTTTGTTTGACTCAATCATTAAGTTAGCCGAATATGAGGAATGTTATGGCATCCATAACTTAGTTTCTTTTTAGTAAATCTAGACAAGGTTGCAAAAACAAGCTGCACATATTTGCGACTATCTGTTCTTCCACACCGGTGATCACCTTCATTCCCATTAGCTCCTTACACCCATGGCCGGTTGCTGGGCCTTGTTACCATCTGGCATTGACCACCCTAGAAATCTTGAACTCCCAGGAGGTCTGCGTTTATGTTAAAAACTTGAGAACATCAACTTGGCCTTCTAAGGAGACTCATACTAATGTTTAATACTTAACAGACTGTGTCCATGTTTTGTTATCTAAATCCTTACAACAATTCTGTTATCTCATTTATACGTACATATTTTCCATTTGGTCAAAATTGATGTATTGTACTAGAAAAGATACAGGGTTTCTTATCCCCACTTAAAGAGAAGTAGAGGCAAAGTGAAATGAAGAGCCGGTGCTAGTTCAGTTTTGAGGCAATTTTGAAATTCACATCTGTTTTAGTTCAGAGATACCGAACCACTAAAAATCTATGACTCAAACTCAGGAATGATATTATAGTTACTACCTTTGATTGAGTGATTTCCTTGTACCGGCTAGGTTATAAATGTATTATGCATATTATCCGCACAGGCCACATGGTAGATCCTATTACCACCTTCATTTTTAGGTGTGAAGAAACTAAGGAGTTAACTAATTTGTTCCAGGTCACATAAGGTGGCAGAGCCCAGATTCAAGCATTGGACTATAACTCTTAATTCGTACAAAATTTGTGGAACTCTTACTCTTAATTACTGGGTTCTTTTCTTTCTTGAGAGTGAGTGAGAATGCATGAGGGAGGATGGGGGACGGAAGAGGGAGAGAGACTTTTTTTTTAAGATTTTATTTATTTAGCGACAGAGCTTGTTGAGGGGGGGGCAGAAGGAGAAGGAGAGAGAGACTCTCAAGCAGATTCCACGCTGAGTGCGTAGCTGACATGAGGCTCAGTTCCAGGACCCTGAGACCACAACTGGAGCCAGCATCAAGAGTTGGACGCTCAAAGAGAGAGATAGAATCTTCTCCACCTCACCACCCTGAGATCATGACCTGAGCTGAAATCAAGAGTTGAACACTTAACTGACTGAGCCACCCAGGTGCCCCAAACACTGTGTTCTCTCGACACCAAAAAATATTAGAAAAGAAAAATTCTTGCATCTTAGATCAGGAAGTGGCTTTTGATTTCTTTCAGGTAAGTGCTTTGTGCTGAGACCCTAAAGAGTGGGATGACCTTGACAAGGTCACTTGGCTATGCAAGGGGAGAACAAGGCCTAATCCAGATTACTGGATTCCCAGTCCAGTGCTCATTCCACTGGGCAGCATTGCATCTTCCGTGGAAACATTGACTTGATGATGGAGATGACTCTACAGCATCTTTTGTATTTTTTTTAATTATATATCAGGAAGCCTGACTTTTTATTTTAATTTTTTTTTATTTTTAAAGATTTTATTTATTTATTTGACAGAGAGCCAGCCAGCGAGAGAGGGAACATAAGCAGGGGGAGTGGGAGAGGAAGAAGCAGGCTCCCAGGGGAGGAACCTGACCTGGGGCTCCATCCCAGGACCCGGGGATCATGCCCTGAGCCGAAGGCAGACAGACGCTCAATGACTGAGCCACCCAGGCACCCCACATCTTTTGTATTTTGGCAAGTTTGCCTCATTCGTAGGAGAATGGCAGAGCCACCCAGGCACCCCACATCTTTTGTATTTTGGCAAGTTTGCCTCATTCGTAGGAGAATGGCAGAGCCACCCAGGCACCCCACATCTTTTGTATTTTGGCAAGTTTGCCTCATTGTAGGAGAATGGCAGAGGACATTATTAAAGTCACAGATGACCTTCTTGAGGTTCATTCCAGCCTCAGGCATACAACCTAGGAGGAACATTCCTTAGCCAGCAAGTTGTTCTTTTCCATTCAGTTTCTTGTGCTCAAAGCAAACTGATTGTGAGTTATCTGATGTCTTCCAGTCTCTCTTTTCATTTTGTTTATTCAGTTTTTCATGCATGTGCTGTGACTAGTTAGGAAGGCTACAAGGTCATTTTCGTATTTTCCCAGAGACTGAAAGCACTTAACATAATTTAAGTAGATTAATTGTTGGAGGAAATGGATTTAAAATACTTTGGCCAAAAAGTGCTATTGGGAGGGGGTAGTGTAGTTGCTGACGCTGGAGTCAGACCTGGGAAAGAATTCTTCTGTGATGCATTTACTCTCTGTGTGAGCTGGAGGTCAGTTTCTTAACCTGTCTGAGCCTTAGCTTCTTCCTATGTAAAGTAGTGGTAATGACACCTGTCTTACAGAGTAGTTATGAAAAATGAATACAGTAGCAGACGGTAGGTGCCAGTCACCAAGTGGACCTTAATAAGTGGTAGGGCACATCATTTTCTTTTTAGAACAGCATAAAATCTATCCTTTCAGCCTGTTAGAGCTTCCCTAATGAGGAGGCCTTTTATAATTATCTACTCTTTTACGTATGGTAAGATTTCTGCATGGGGGAGCAACCACTTGGCATGAAAGAAATAACCTAATTTAGTTATATTGTGGTTTAGGAGCTGATTTACAGTGGACCTATATTATTATTAGTCTATATTTATGAATGTACGAAGTAGTAGGACCATTTATTTCAGGGTTAGGTTGTCTCCCGATGGCTCTGTTCATCCTCAGATGCTGAGTGGTAATGATTTTGATGAGATGAGAACTCTTCCTTATTTGCCAAATAGCAGTAATTATTGAAATCAGAACAACCAGTTTTATCCTTCAGTCCAGAAAGAGATTTGCATTATAGTCATTTAAAAATTTTTCTAATTGTAGAAATTGTCCGTTGAAGTAGGACTGTCAGTTTGGTTTCTAGTCACCTGGGTAACATTTTCTTTGAAGTAAGCAGGAAGGCAACATTGTAGAATGGTTCAGGAAAAAATCTCTGCCTGCAGAAATTTTTGCCAGGTTGCAAAATTTGCTCCACCTTTCCCACACTTCTCCATGTTTTGGCAGTGATGTACCTGATAGCAGTGAAGCAACATCTGTGCTTATTTTCAGCACGGGAGTTGTATTTCCTATTTTGGTTTAAGTCTTTATTCGTTGGGGGGTACCTGCCCGACTCAGTCAGTGGAGTGTGTGACTTTTGATCTTGGGGTTGTGGGTTCGAGCCCCATGTTGAGTGTGGAGATTGCTTAAAAAGAAAATCTTAAAAAAAAAAAAAAGTCCTTACTTGTCTGCAGACAGATTACTTCTAAATTCAGTGTACTTTTATACAACGAGAGCCTTCTAATGGATAAACTTCAGGTGCAGTTTAGAGAGAGGGACTAAGCTAACCTTTGCATTTGAATGTTTCCAGTAGAATAGGTTTAACTCAAAGGTTCAAATCTTCATGTCCAAGGTATATAAAGTGTCTTATTTAGATGAATACTCTCCATTTAAAATCAACAGTATATTGTTAGATCAGATTCAATAATTAATCTTAAATACATTCAAAGGTAGGAGCTATAAATAGTGATCTTGAGCAGTGCTTCAATAAATGGTTCAGTGACTCATAGGAAATGATATTGGAGTATAGAATATTTTGTATGATGTCATTGGCTTAAATCTATTAGAGTTACAGCAGTCCACCCATTCTTCGCAGTTTTGCTTTTTGCAGTTTCAGTTACCTCAGTCATCCGAGGTCCAGAAGCAGATGATCCTTCTGATTATTGTCAGATCAGTAGTGGCCTAACGCTGCATCGCAATGCCTGTCATTCCTCTCACTTCATCTCATCACACAGGCCTTTTATCATCTCACATCATCACAAGAAGGGTGAGTGCAGACCAGAAAGAGATTTCGAGAGAGAGAAAGACCACATTCACATAACAGTATATTGTTACAATTGTTCTCTTTTATTATTAGTTATTGTTGCTGATCTCTTTACTGTGCCTAACTTATGAGTTAAACTTACATCATAGATATGTACGTATAGGAAGAAACATAGTGTATATGGGGTTCGGTACTATCCGCAGTTTCAGGCATCCACTGGGTGGGGGGGTTGGAATGTATCTCCTATATATAAGGGGGGACTACTGTACTGAAGGTTTTCACAATTTCTACTCTTGTTAACCCTGCCCTCCGAAGCTGCACATTGTCCGCTGATCTATGTGAAGTGAGTTTCTTTGCCCAGTGTTAAGAAAACATATCCCCTCACTAGTGGCATGATCGTTCAGATAAAAGTAGAAAGTGAAAGTACATGCAATCTGCACAGTTGAACATCTTTGTCATTTTTAACTGTCTTAAAAATTATTACTGTACCCTGAAGGGTAAGTAGCTTAGAATTTGCTCATTATCAGCTGACAAAGTTGTGGCCTTTTAAAAAAGCAAAGCACACTTGGTTGGCGATAATTTGGAAGGCAGAGGATTGCTATTTATGGTGATATTTAATGTCATTTTCAGTAGGACTAAATTAAAAGGGAAATGCCATAATGTGTGTAAAACCAACCATTTTAGAAGGTGGTCAGAATAGAGTTGCCTATAATCTTTTCATTCCACTAAAATCTGTAAGGCAGCTTAAGGCGGCATTTCCTAAGCTGTTTCATTGAACATTAGTTCTCATACAATGTAATAAATGTCCTCTGGAGTTGGAAAAAGGATCCTTGACTGAAAGATGGCTAAAGTGAAATGCATTTCCTTACTGCAGAATTAGTATTCAGAGCGTGTGTGTTGGTGTGCCATATGACCCTTCAAGAGAGAGGATACATAATGCAGTGTTTCTTGAACTTATTTGGCCATGGAACCCTGTTTGTGAGAACATCTAAAAGGCATTTCATGTTATGACTAGTGTGTAGTGGAGCCCAGTTGAACAGTTCTGGTGTGGAGAGTTTATGAGTAAAAAAGTGAATCTTTTTTGTATAGGACAGCTTGGCCAATAGTGGAAAAGGATTTGTCTGGGAGCATACAACATATGTCTCCAAAATCACTTAGACTCTTAGGGATAAATGTGATTTCAAAAGGTCATTCTAGGGGTCCCTGGGTGGCTCAGCCGTTAAGCATCTGCCTTTGGCTCAGGTCATGATCCCAGGGTCCTGGGATCAAGCCCCGCATTGGGCTCCCTGCTTGGCGGGAAGCCTGTTTCTCCCTCTCCCACTTCCCATGCTGGTGTTCCCTCTCTCGCTGTCTCTCTCTGTTAAATAAATAAATAAATAAAATCTTAAAAAAAAAAAAAGCTCATCTAACCCAGTTGCCTATATCAACGATAATACTAGCAGCTACCATTTTTTAGAGTACTTGCTGTTTATCCGTCACAGTGCTGTTATTCCACAGGCATTGTTAACCACTGGTCTTCATGATTTTTTATCTTCTTAATATTTCCCATTCATCTTTTCAACATCTGCACTACCACATTTTCCATTAGCTAGATGACGCAGGGTCTCGTCTGCCCTGCTGTCTGTCCACTTCTCCATACTATAGCCCAAATGTGACCTTTTCAAAGGGTAATTCTGATTGTGCCAGTCCCATGCTTAAAGCTCTTCAGTGGCTCCCTATTGTCCTCAGAATAAAGTTCTAGTATCTTAGTCTTGTCCAGCCCTGTTCACTTTTCTAGGTTAACTTCTAGTCTCTTGTCTCTGGGCTGCTGCCATAGCAAACCATAGCCATTCCAGGAATGTAATGCTTTCTGTCAGCTCCAGGACTTCGCACATGCAGTTTGCTTGTCTGTCTCAGTAGGTTCCTATTCTTACAATTTAAAATCTCCCAAGAAGCCTTTGACCAGCCTGAATTGAGTTAGGCCCTGGGTTAGGGCTCTGCTTGTGTCTTATACTATGCATGGTCCTGTTGGAACTCTTGACACACAGCACTATGACTGCCTATTTTAATTTAATAGACTTTAGTCTCCTTGAGGACAGGACTGTGTATTGTTTAGGATCCCCAGATCTTAGCACAATACCAGCACATAAGTATCGATTGAATGAATGAAAGTATCCCTAATCCTTATAGCCTTGCAAGATGGTTTATAGTTTAGGAGATTGGCCTCAGTGGGGTTAAGTAACTAGTTTGAGGTTACTCAGCTAAAAAGAGGTGAGGAGGGATTAGAATCTAAATCTGTCTAACTGCAAAGACTGGGCTTTTTTTCCTTTGCTTCTCCACATGGCTGCTCTTTTTCATCTTGTCTTTACATATTCCTGTCAAGTGTTCAAACAGCCTGTGCTAACAACCCCATCCATAGCTTCTGAAGCAGCTTGTGCCATCTTTGGACAGCTATGAGAGAATAGAATAGTTTTCTAGAATAGTTTTCCATCCATTGGTTTTAATTTATGCTTTGGAGAATATAATTTATTTTTAAAAAAACAAATAATTCAGAATTTATGATCCACTTAAGGTCTCATTTATTGGTTTACTTCATTAATTTATTGGGCAGCGATTTACTGGGCACCAGCAAGCCCTGTGTTCCTTATTCTAGTGATATTGTCATTGCTCAGAATGTTTCTGGGACTTCTTTGGGGATGATCTTCAGAACTTCTGTCAGATTCTTTTGAAAATGTGTTGACATATTCTTTTAAACCTTGAAGGTGAATTTGGGAAAGAACTAATAGTTGCTCACGACCAAGTCAGGTGAAAGATATGGGTCAGAAGCAACAATCTGGCAGCCCTTAATTTTCTCTGATCTGCTTATAATTAAAAAATTCGAACCAAAATTGAAAATGGGAAGATTTAACATTAAAACAATCTGGTTTTGATGGGTTTTTGTTTTGTTTTTTATTTTTTGTTTTTTAACCAGACAAAATGATACTATTTATGAAACCATTGCTGTGGTTCTGGAAGGGATAATGAGGGTACAAGGAATGGGCATAATGGATGTTCTCTGTGATGCTATTTATAATATTTTAAAATTGAAGACATTGAGGGATTAATATCTAAAATATATGAAGACCTTATACATTTCAGTACCCCCCCCAAAAAAATCCAGTTTAAAAAATGGGCAAAGGACCTGAAAAGACATTTTTCCAAAGAAGACATACAGATGGCTGACAAACACATGAAAAGGTGCTCAACATCACTAATCATCAGGAAAATGGAAATCAAAGACACAGTGATACATCACCTTACACCTGTCAGAAAGGCTAAAATTAAAAAGACAAGAAATAAGTGTTGGCAAGGGTGTGGAGAAAAAGGAACCTTTGTATGCTGTTGGTGGAAATGTAAATTGGTACAGCCACTGTGGAAAACAGTATGGAGATTCCTCAAAAAATTAAAAATAGAAATACCATTATGATCCAGTAAATCCACTACTAGCTTTCTACCCAAAGAAAATGAAAACACTAATTCAAAAAGATATATGTACCCCTGTGTTCATTGTAGCCTTGGCATTATTTATAATAGCCAAGATGTGGAAGCAACCTCAGTGTCCATCAGTAGACTAGTGGATAGGAGGATGCGGTGTGTGTGTGTACACACACACACACACACCACACACACACACACTGGAATATTACACAGCCATATAAAAGGATGAGATTATGCCATTTGTGACAACATGGATGGACCTAGAGGATATTGCGCTAACTGAAATAAGTCAGACTGAGAAAGACAGGTACTATATGATTTTACTCATATGTGGAATCTAAAAAACAAAACAAATGAACAATGAAAAAGCATAAACCTATAAATACAGAAAACATACTGATGGTTGCCCGGGGGGGGGGGGGGGCATGGAATGGCTGAAATGGTGTGGGAGATACAGGTTTCCAGTTATGGAATGAATAAACCACAGGAATGACAGGCACAGCATAGGGAATATAGTCAGTGATACTGTAATTGTGTTGTATGGTGACAGATGGTAGCTACAGTTGTGGTGAGCATAACAACATAGAAAAGTTGAATCACTATGCTATGCACCTGAAACTAGTGTAACATGTCAGCTATACTCAAAAATTTCAAAAGGTAGGGGCGCCTGGGTGGCTCAGTCGATAAGCGTCTACCTTCGGCTCAGGGCGTGACCCCGGTGTTCTGGGATCGAGCCCCGACTCAGGCTCCTCCGCTGGGAGCCTGCTTCTTCCTCTCCCACTCCCCCTGCTTGTGTTCCCTCTCTCACTTGCTGTCTCTCTCTCTCTGTCAAATAAATAAATCTTTAAAAAAAAAATTTCAAAAGTAAAAAAAACAATTGAAGACACTGAAGTTATTAATATAAAACAGATTGAAAATTATAGTACACCCATTCAATCAAATGTAACCCAATTATAAGTGATATAGATATATATTTGATGTGGAAAGTTCACATTTTTTAAGTGAGAAAGATTACAAAACAGTTTGCATAGTATTATCTAAGAGTGGGAGACTAACTCAGCCTTGTTTCTCATTTACATAAGCAAAATGCAGTGTTTGACTCTGAGTGGTTGCATTAAAGGGATTCTTTAAAAAAGAAAATACCCCATTCCCTTAACCTATCACGATATCAGTACAAAATTGCTATATACATCTTAATATATAATAAGTCATACAATGTATTTAATATTCAAATGAATATGACTTTTTGTTTACATCACAACATATGAAAAGTTCATTTTTCTTAAGAGGTTCTCTGATATTTCTTGGGGCTTCCGGGTTTACTTACTGTACTAAGTCCAAAGGAATCAGTTCGGGTACCATCAATAAAATGTTTGTTCAGGGCACTGAAGAGCCCAGTATCTTTGCTGCTAGTTATGCTTCTGATGTGATACAATATAGCCTCCAAGATTAGGTTATCTGGGGGACTGAGCAAGACCCTGTCCTTGACAAGAGCTGTCATGGTGGTTAAGGCCAACTTCTGCCATAACTGTTGTCCTTCAGTCATTCCTCAGGATGCCAGGTCAAGAGCTGTTCTAGCATCAACTTTTGGGGTTCAGGATCTGGCTTTTGCTTTTATTGATTCTGAAGCTTTTGCTGCAGTGGACTAGTATTTCTTCATGGCCTTTGTCAGTTGGAGCTGAACAGTGGCTGCCCCTTTAGGTGGGACATGCACTGTCCAGTTTTCCTCAATCCCCACTACTCCTTGTTACTTTGTTGACACTATGGCTAAGGTTGTGTTTGATATACATCTCTGTACTGAGTACTGGGGATATATGTAGATATAAATAAAACACAGCCACTGTCTGCAGGAAGCCCTCCTCTGGCAATAGAGACATGGTTGAAAGTAATTATAATGTGCGATAAGTGCTACAGTCAAGTATATATTTAGATATTAATTGAGTACCTACCACTTGCTAGGTATTAATGCTGAGTGCTTTACCCTGTCATTTAAGACTCAACATTCCCATGGGTTGGTGTTATTTTTTTCCATTTTATACATGAAGAAGTGAGCTCAGAGATGGTTAAGTAACTTGGCCAGGATCATAGAATTTTCTGACCAAGAGCATCAGTTCCCACCATACCTACTTTGAGAGCATTTAAGCTTGAACCACTTAATCAGAGGCCTTCATTTTGCCTCATAGTGATCTGGTTGTTTTTTAGGGCAAGACGACACAGTTGTCTCGTTGGAGGGCTGCTGAGATCCAGGACCAGGGAAGAATGTGAGTTGGAATCCCAGCGATCCCATGAGGCTTTTATCTACAGTAACAGGCTAGAGAGGGGAGAGCAATAGTAAATGAATGGGCCAGGCTGCCACATGGAAATTCTAGGATAATTTCACTTCTTTTCCCACTAGTAGCTTGAATTATAGCAAGGTGGCTGTTGATGAGAAATAGGGGTTGAGGGGCACCTGGGTGGTGCAGTTGGTTATGTGTCTGATTCTTGGTTTCAGCTCAGGTCATGACCTCAGGGGTGTGAGATAGAGCCCCAAGTAGAGTGCAGAGTTCCTGCTTAAGCTTGCTTAAGTTTCTTTCAAATAAATAAATAAAATCTTTTTTTAAAAAAAAGATTTTATTTATTTATTTAACAGAGAGAGACAGTGAGAGAGGGAACACAAGCAAGGGGAGTGTGAGAGGGAGAAGCAGGCTTCCTGCCGAGCAGGGAGTCCGATGCAGGGCTCGATCCCAGAACCCTGGGATCGTGACCTTAGCCGAAGGCAGATGCTTAACGGCTGAGCCACCCAGGCGCCCCTAAATAAATAAATCTTTAAAAAAGAAAAAAATAGGGGTTGAAGTGTTTTTCTTGCAAACTTTCCAAGAACTAGTAAAAACTATGCCAGAGACCTTCACAGAGTATTAAGGGACATGTTTGGTTTAATCGGGTACATCAAACACAGAGTCAAGGATGGGGATTTGGAACAAGAACCAAATTTCAGCCTGGATTGGTGGTGAAAGGCATGGGGAAGATTTTTTGTAGCAGCTGGTAGTCCTCCCACACTGCCCTTTATGGCTCAGGAGTTGCTTTCTGCAGGGTTGCAGAGTATGCTGGAGATAGAAGAGAAGACAGTCCCTTCTAGTAGCTTTGGGGCCCTAAGGAGAGGGTGATATTTTGTCACATACTTAGCTAGGTCTCTAACCAAGAGATCAAGCTCAACATCAGTCAGATTTCTGATTTTTAAATTAATGAAGTTGGGTGTAATAGTTTATGCTGCCTCTACGTACGTGTGACCCCTAAGAATTTCCTTGGCTGTGCCCTGAGGTGCCCTGGGTCTTGGTGTCAGAATTGTGGTACAATAAAAAGAATAGCACCCTGTATGGGACCTGAGTTTGCATCCTCAATGTATGGTTAGGAGCCAGTTGTCAGACTTCTCCTTCACTCTTTCTCACATACAAAAGAGGATAGTGAGGATTAGAGGGGGATGTCTGTAACATACCTAAGCATAGAACCTGGCACTAATTGGTGGTGTTCAGAAATTATTATTTCAATGTGAGAAATGAGTGGAATATGTGTAGAAGTTAATATGGCAAAGCAATTGGGAGGACCACCTTGCTTCTGTTTCAGGGCGCTGCCAGATCTCTGCATATGCCCATGATGATCTCACATGTAAGGTCAGCCGAGGTATTTCTCCTTCTGCTAGCAAAACAGTTGTGTTGTTTAGTCCTGGGATACTTAGCTTTCAAGGGAGGAAGCAGATCTAAGGAGACTGTTAAAGGCCTTTGGTAATAGTGCAATGTTTCTATTTGAATATTTTGTAAAAAGAAAAGAAAAAAGACTGTTAATTCATTTTCACCATATTAGGAGGCTCCTCTTAACACCTCAGTAGTTGGGCCCAAAATCCATAAGCAAATCTTTGACCACCATGGTGTAAACCCCAGAATGTCTTCAGTAACTGCAGTACTCACAGTATCTCTCCTGAGATCATCCCTGCTACTTATTCTTGAAAATGTGGCAGAAAAGTTTATTCTCTATGATATCAAAACTGTAATATTAAAAGCTAATCAACATTTTTTTATGACCAACCTAAATTAATTAATCCATCAAACTGTAATGAGCTTTAAACTATAGTCACTGGTGTTCTATCTCTGCCAGTTCCTCCCCATCCCCCTTTATCATTGTATTTCCCTCTCGGGTTCCTGGTAGACCTTTTGGAAATGCTACCATCTCTGTCACTGCCTTCTTATCTTACTTCAGAATTTTCCTATTTAGTTTGTGTTTCAAAATAAGGTGATTTATCCTAGTACTGATATGGGTTTTTAAAATTACCAGGGACGTAATGACAGATGCCTTTTTAGAAAGACTACAAGCTGTTGTATGGCCATTGGTATCACTATTTGTTACTGTTAAAGAGGTCACATTTTCTTTGAAGCTGTTGGATGAGCCCACCCTGTTTTCTTTTTCTTCTTCTGTTAATGCTCAACAGAAAACTGTAGATAGTTAAGTCACAACTTTCCGATCTTGTGCACATTGCTTCTCTGGTTTACTGCCATAGGATACTGTAGCAGTATCTTACAGACATCTTTGATGGCCAATCAGAAGCAGTTAAATTACCTTAAATTTTTTAAATGGAACTCTGACAGCCAATAAGAAATCCTTTGGGTGGGAACTGTAACAACCCTTTCGTGGGATTTTAAGAACAATTGTAAATTTGCAGTTTCCTCTGTTTTGGAAACACAGGAGGCCCTAGTGCATCTGCTGTGTGCATTTGCCAGGCATTTCCAAGCCTTAAGTTCCCCATAGTTTGAAGTCTGGATCTGACCCCTGTTCTGCGTCTCAAGGTAACTTTAAAACAGGAAGTGTACAAAGGAGGTAACTGATGACGTGAACAGCCAATCGTGGCTTTGTGTTCTTAGCTGATAAAGCAGCTCAGCCAATGGGACCACTCTGGAGGCAAGGTTTGGTGTCAAATAGCATGCTAGATTGAATGCCTTTGACTGTTAAAGTGGAAGGAGGCTGCAGGGCTTCATTGGAGCCTCGGAGTTTTTCACTGAGGCAGGGGTCAGCTGAAAGACAAAGAAAAATGGCGAATAGTTTGCTGGGGGGTGGGGGGACAGCTGTTCGGGCTTTCACTGGAGTGGACATTCCAGACTCAGGTTTCTGCATCTCCTGCTGCCTTTTGTTTCCTCCGTCCTTTGGGGGGGAGGGCTAGGAGTGACTTAAATTCTCCCTGTCCGAGGAGATATAAATAACTACATGTAAAATTAATGCAGTTCCCGGTAAGTTTAATTCTTTGTTTTGTGTTAAAATGGTAGAAACTGTTTAGCTTCAGAGAGTGTAGACAAGTTGCACTGTTTCAGAAAATGGCCACTTTACATTCCATGCATACCTTTTGGTGCACCTAGAATACCTTGGCTCTGTTTCGATTTTGCATGCCCTTCACCAAGGATTTCTTTTCCTAGTTGAGTATTGACAAGATCAGGTACATGAAGAAAGGCTAATCATTTTTCAGGGGTACACAGAAGCAAAGCACTTTCTCTTTGCATTGGGTAAACTTAACTGTTTTCCAAATAATTTTCCTTTGTTCAAGTGCACTGAAGCTTTCCTACAGAATAAGCTGAGTTGTTGTAAGACTTTTTCTGTTTCCATGCACTTTGTTGACATCTGTGTTTTCAGAGGTGGAAGCAGCACTACTGCTTTTCTAAATTTGTGTGAAAATGTGGTTTGCACGGACGCAGGTTCTAACGGTGAAGGCCCACATGCCAATGTGGAATTCTCCCGTAACTTTCCTGATTTACCTGTCTGCTTCTATTCTAATACGTACCAGTAATTAAGCAACAATCTTTGTTTTAAAATACACATTCTAGCTTAGAATGTTGGTGAGAGACATACTTTTCCACTATATTGGCAGTGACAGGAGCAAATCTTTTTCTACCAGTTTCACACATTTTGTCAGACATTGGTTTGGTTTTTTAAAAATGGTGTGAGCAAAGTGTTTTTCATGTTCTGTATGAAATATTTTGAATCCTAATTTATCTGCAGTTTGTGAATAGGAAAGTTAAGAATACGGGTACCCTATCTTTTGCCCTTGATAATTTTCCCCCCTCTTTTAGGGATACGGAGCTAATGCTGGTTGCTTGCAGCCAGTTTTTGTGAATAGTGAACTCTTCTGTCCCATGTACTAACATCTATAATACACTTGATTTTCAAAAGCAATTCTTTGTTTTCTTCTTCTTTGCAAATACGGAATGAAGGTCATTGGAACATTTCTGCAGCAGACTCAGCGTGGAGCAGTGAGCCAGCAGTACTCAGTCTCTGGGTAGGGAAAAGGAGCAGGCCCTTGTAGAGAAGTTTGGAGGGTGTTTGATTTGCCTTCCCCTGGCTTCCCCTCGTGTAAAGGATTTACCTGAGAGGATAGGTAGAGGTTTAGATTTGGGGCTCTTCGATTTGGAGTGGTGTAGCAGTCAAAGTTGCTCGATGCAGGCCTCTGTCGTTGCTCGCAAAAGTGACCTTGAAAAACTGCCGAGGAGTTGAAAGATTGAAGGACAAAGTTTGTTTATACAGATTTAGACTGAAAAGCTCTATTTAAGATGAAAAGAGGCTGCACTTCTGATGTTCAAGTCCAGTGGTTGGTAGGAATATGTTACAGATTTAGATTAGGAGTTTTCAAGCAGTAAGACAATAGGGCTGCATTCATTCTCTCTCCCACTCTTCTCCGTTCCTTCCCCCAGCAAAAAAATTCTAAATCCTTTTGGTATGATAGTTGAGTGAACTGCCTAACAGATTCAGAATTCCTTGCACGCTACCTTGTCTTCTCTATAATCTAGAGGGTTCTTAGTGAAGAATGGCATTTCAGGAGTTCAAAGCAGTTATGTTTGTAAAACTTCTTTGAGGGAATTGGAATGCTTATGGTAAGAAAACTGTCATTCTGGGAAGTTAAATCATAAGAGAAAGGAGTGTGTGTTAGGATTACATTTTAACAGATAACTTAAATTTATATTTTATAAGTCATTGATTTATATGTTATCAGTTGCTCCAGGTTTATGTATGATTTAAAAAACTGATGTAGATACCGAATGACTCTTTTAGCCTGGGAAGAGGCCTGGAGCAGGGAAGGCAGAAGGTAAGTGGGGCACAGTATGAGGCCTTGATTAAAACTCTTTATTCTGAGAACTTTGTGGATTTCGCTGCTTGGAACGATACCTAGCCATTGCCTCTAGCGTGGGTTCTTATCCTTTTCAGAGTCATGGACTCTTGAGAATCTGACCCACTACTGGAAAAATGCACATAGGCACGCCTATGCAGAAGCCCTGGTGACTAAGGTATCTTCCAGTATATGCCGGATGGTGTTTATATGATCTCCTTATTTAACACATTAGCCAGATAAATGTTTTTCCAGAAAAATGAAGAAAACTCTACTTCCATAAGGAGCATAGACCTTCCACAGCTAACTAGAACTTAGACTAGCAGTGGGTGTGTGGGGGTGGGGGCGATTTAGAAGGGGTCTTAGATTTGGGCATTTATTTATACTCTGATTACAGTATTGGAGGCAGCATGGCGCGGTAGCAAAAGCAGGCCACTTCAAGTCAGGAGACCTGTGTTCAGGTTCCATGTAGCTGTCACCAGCTTTGTGAGCTTGGGCAAGTCAGCCATTTAGTGTCAGCTTCGTCACATGTAAAAATGGGACCTAAAAATAGCACCTTCCTATTTAGTGGTGAGTCTCAAATGAGAGCATGTATGTCAAAGTGGTTTGCAAATTATGAATTGCTACATAAATACTAGTTGCTATTAATCCACACTATTGGGGGCGGGGGTTAAGTACTTGGGAGGATAGGTGAGGCGTCAAAGAAAAGAAATGCCAATATTTTAATGTTTACAAAAGAGTTTGCTTAAACCCGACACATCTCTTTTTAAACATGGTTCCACATGCCTTCACATGCATATTCCCGTTTGTGCTGACATGACCCTAAGTAATTCATTTGTTGAGACCATCAGACCTTCCCTTACCAGGATTCCTGTGAAAGAATTTTAACCCCTTTGTCAAAAGTTGAGAGTGTCTCAGAATAAGATGAAATGGGAATGCTGGTTTTTTAAAAATCCTTACTAGATGTGGGAGTCTCTCAGAATAAAAACTGGGAACCTGTTCTGATTGGATACTGAGGTTTGTGTTATAATGCAGGTAAGTTCTAATAGTTGCAGATGTTTACTAAGCAGAGGTTACATTTTTAGTTTGTGCAACAAATATTTATAAAGTAAACTGGAGCCATTTTTTTGTGTTTGTTTGCTTTGTGGTCATATTTTTTGGGTCAGTTTTCAAACTTGGGACGTAGGTAGAGGTTGCCAAGTAGTAGCAAGCAAGTAAATGTTGGGATAAAGACTTGAAAAAAAATAATTGGGGTCTCATCAAAATATAAACACTGGCATGAATTCCACATAGCTGATACATATTGTGAGATACATTTCCAAGATAAATGGTGGAAACCCATGGGGATTTCTTTCTCACCCATTTTACATGCCTGGTGTCATCTATTTTTAGGACTCTTTTTCTTCCCCTGGGGGGGGGGGTGGATATTTTGTGATCTGTTTGATTTCCTGTCCTACTAAGTCACTTCCTATCAGGCGTGGTCAGTCAGCATTGATGTCTGCCTCCTTTCTATGCATTGAGAGAATCATTCACACAGAATAGGGTTTGGCACAATTGGAATTGGCCTCAAATAAAAGTCCACTTCCTGGGATGTGTATGTTTGAAAGCAGCAGTCATGGTCACTGTGGGCTTTTTGTTCCTAAAACAAGATGAGGTCTCCTTTTAGAGAAGCTATATACTTTCATGGAGGCTTCAGTAACCCTAAAAGTATTCTTAAAGCTAATCATTTATACATGGTCTTCTTCATGAATGGAGTTATTTTTGCATGTTCCTGGCCCCAATAATATATGCATACATAGCTTTTATAGTCTTAAGTTCGGCTGATGGAAATCATTTAGGGATCTAGTCTTTTCCCTTCTTGTAAAGTGGGGAAATTGAGGCCCAGAGAGGTTAGGTGCCCCAATCTTTCAGCTTTTTACTGATTGGCCTATGCAGATTCAGACATTCAACTCCTGCTTAGTTCCTTCCAGGTTTCTTTTCTTCCTCCAGGTTGTTTTTAATTTTTCATATTTCTCTTCCTTTTAGTACATCCATACAGGTTTGCTATTTGAACACAGAAGGAGCAGAGAAAATGGGCCATGGAAGTGGTTCAAAAGTCTCCATGTGGAGTCTGTTGGTTAGAAAATCTGCTGTGCAGACTTAAGTCCCTTTTGGGATCTGAAGATTTCTTGCCTCAGCCAACTGGCTTATTCAGAAAGCAGAGAATCAGCTGGGAAGCTAATGGTGCCCACCTGGCTGAGGTGTCCCAGAGAGCTGGGCTACTTTTATATATTACAAGGAAGTAAACTAAGGTATACAGATACAACACCTGCATGCCAGTTGGGGTTTGGTTTTGTTTTGTGTTTTGGTGGTGGTGGTGGTTACTACACCTCAAGAACAAGTTAACTCCCAAACAAGTTCGGGCCTGGTTCTTCAAGTGAGTCCTTAAGCCAACTGGTATTTCATAAACAAAGATCCCAGGGTCATTTTAAGCATTTGACAAGACTGAAATAGAAATCATTGTCTATATACTCCCCAAATAATATTTTAACTATGTTAACTTTAATCTTTACCACCAACAAAGTAGTAGTATTGTGTATCTGCACGTGTGTGTTTGGGTAGTTGTGGGTTTGGTTTTGTTCTCATTTGCATATTCTCTGATAGACCATAATCTGCTTGAACCTTTTAAAGTTTTTTCTTATGTAGTTGGATTTCTTTTCACCACCTTCATATAGTTGAACTAAAGTTACAATTTACTGAAAGAGTGAGAGCTTGAATGATATGCATCTTAAGTGATGTGTAAGTGCTGAGGGTTACCGCGTCTGAAAAGTAGAGTAGACACAGCTGGATAGTATCGTCCTTGTGTTTGCATCTCCCAGAAACTTTGTTTTCTTTTTAACCTCTTCTCTCTGCTGCCTCAGTATTGCGCCCAGACCTTTAAAACTTGGTCAGATTCTGTCTGTATTGTCACCCTTATCTTCCCGTCTCTCCCCTGAGCATCCTGGAGCCACATCCCACTGTTCAGTACATGACCAAAAGTTTTCCTCTGTTTAGAGCATTTACTATAAATTAAGTTACAGCGCTGCACTCTGTAGTGAAAAAGGGCAGTTGAAAGATAAGAAATGAAGGTAAATTCCAGTGTAAAGGCAGAACTAAGGAAAAAAAAGCCACGTAGTAAATGTTTAACTTTAAAGTGGCATAACATAGCTGGTGACCTGTGTTGCTTAGTTCAAAGGAAGAAAGGAGACAAACCACAGCAAACAGCTGTGCTGATTCACTTGGTTACTTTTTTTCTTGGAAGTACTATCATTTGGTCTGTCCTCATCATTTCATTTACATAGAAAACTAAAGCAAGACCTACTTGATTGGAAATACCCAGATAAAATGAATTTTCCTTTATCTCCCTAAGCTGTATAGTTCTTACCTCTGAGAAAATACTGAAAGTGGATGCTTTACATTTCCTTTCACTAATTCACCAGACATGCACGTCTTATATGTGGAGACTTTAAAAATGTGTGCAAATAAAATTTTACTCCAGGATCTAAGGTAAGGGAGACAGAGGATGTATATCAAGTATGTGAAACTGATATGGAAGGTACAACCAAAGGACACAGAATTCAGAGGAAGGGAGACCTTTACTTCTGACTTAGGAATGAAGGAAGGCAGTTGAACCGGGCGTTGGACTCAGGGAGGTAGGGACAAGGGCACTCCAGGCACAGGGAAAGGAGGAGCAAGGTCATGATTTAAAAAATACAGCATGTGCTGAAGAGAGCAATAAATGGCCCAGTCTGCTTAGAGCATATAAAGAGGTGAGTTAGGAACCAGAGGGAGTGGAAAAACAAGGAAATCTGGAGAAGTAAGTTGGGGTCAGCTGTGACTGCCAGGTTAAGAAATTTGAACTGTCTCTGTTGACATTGATGAACTGTTGAAGATTTTGGGTAGTAGGTTGATGTGGCATTATCAGAGGTGTGCTTTTATAAGATTTAGTAAGCATCATTATGTAGAGATAAGCAGAATTTGAGTAGAAGACACCAGAAACAGTGAACAATGCAGTGCGTTCACATACTAGGTTCACAACCCTCACAGGATTGTTTTGAGGGTGAAAAAAAGCAATGCAGAAGGCTTAGAACTGTACCTGGCACTCAGCCTTAAATGCATTAGCTGTTATCATCATTTTCGTTATTATATGGAGATGATAAGGACCTCTGAACAAAGAGTGTGACCATAAGAAGAAAAGTCAGGGGATGGACACTGTTGGACACTGTTACTACAGATTCTAGAAGTTGATTAGAATTGAGCAGCGTCCAGGATGACTCTGAGGTTTTAAGCCTCGGTGACTGGAGGATAGAAATTGAAAAGTTAGAAGGAGCAGGTTTGGGAGAAGAAGATTTTGGACACATGGAGCTTGAGTTTGAGTTCCAGGTGGCTTTCCGGTTGGAGATCCAGGTTGCAGGACTGGAGAAATAGTAGAATTGGTAATGTATATTTGGAATTTAAGCTATAGAGATTATAGCTGACCCTGGGGAATAGATGGGAGGGCATCAAGGGAGAGAGAATGGACTGAAGGACCAGAAGAATAAAGCTTCGTGTCAAAGTTGGAAACACAAGAAAGGCTGGACCCTCAAGTTGAGACATGTAGAAATGAACATGGTAGAGTCTTCTAGGTCAGTGTTCTTTTTTTTTTTTTTCCTTTTAAAGATTTTATTTATTTACTTGACAGCACAAGTGGGGGGTGGGGGTGGCAGGCAGAGGCAAAGGGAGAGGCAGGCCTCCTGTCAAACGGGGAGGCTGATGTGGGGCTTGATCCTTGGACCCCGGGATCATGACCTGAGCCGAAGACAGATGCTTAACCTCTGAGCCACCCGGGCACCCCTAGGTCAGTGTTCTGTAAGCTTTTTTGATTGTGCACCCCTATTTATTTTTTTTACCCTAAAGCTTTACTCTAAAGCTACTTATTTATTTTTTGAATGTTAGTTTAGTTAAAACTGCAGAATATCTATAACTTCCCTAATTCAGACCTGCATAACAAAGTACAGTATCACTGTTAGCCCACATTTTTTCAGCATACTTAGAGCACCATGCGTGATATATGATCTTGTGACAAGTTAAATGGAATGAGGGCATCGCTATCAGCCCATAGGTTAAGTATTCAGAAAACTAATATTAACATTTTCAATGTGTGCCTTGGTATGTAGATTAGAAATACTGCCCTAAAATCCGGTGGCCTTCACTTATGCTGAAAATGTACAAATGTTTCTGTGAAATGTTACCTGGTAGTTCCTTGAGATTAGTTATATATATATATATATGTTTCTGCATATGTGTGTATGTACAGCCTTAAGCTTTCGTATTTAAGTATACACACACACCTCCATCCAGTGCAAAATCTAGGGTTTTTTTTCCTGAGTCGCATTGGGCTTAATCTTCACTGCGTTAGCTTTATGAAGTCTCAGACGGCAGCCTCTGCATGAAACATAAATACACGTGGAGGAATGAATTTGGCAGCATTTGCTTAGCAAGTAATATATAGCCGCATGATCATGATAACACCGGTGAGCAGCATACAATATAAATTACCATGAGTAGGATAGCCTCATCTGTAGGATTTAGCAGAACTTTTAATATAAGGCATGTGTATTTAGTTACTAGCCTAGGTATGTTGTAATTATCCTCAGTCTAAAATAAAGATAATAAACTTTTCACTAGAGAAAGAGTGGTAAATTTCCAGCCACTCTACCTGATTATTTATTTATATCCTGAATTCCATGGTTATTTCTCTCCTGGTAATTGGCCAAATACCCATGAAGCTACCCTTGAAGGTAGTTAAGCAATGTAATAATGAAATAGTACTTTACAGTTAATGGAGTGATTTTATATTTATTCTCTCACTTCATATTTACGTAAGGTAGGTGGGTAGGACAGAAGATTATTATCCCCATTTTGTGGGTGAGAAAATCAGAGGCAGAGCCTAGTGACATAAGCCCTGTGTTCTTTGCACTGCACCTTGTTACTGCCTATGAAAGGCAAGCTGTAGCTATGTCTGTCTAATAGCACTAATTCTTCCTTCCGCCTCCCCTTTCCCTGTGTGTGCTGCTGTTCCCCCAAAAGGAGACACATTTTTTTCTCCCAGAATTCATACATAATCTTACATGCAGCGAGTAAACAGGTTGGTCATAAAAGGAGCAAATACATAGTCAAACTGAATTATATTTTAAGTTTTTTGTCAAACACAGCCATCTTTCTTTTCAGAACAAAGCATAGTGGAATAGATAGGTGCTAAATGAGTACCACCAATGAGTGTGGTGGGAAATTGTCTTTCCTGAACCCTAAATTCCCTGAGAAAGAGTAAGTAGTTGAAGAACTTTTTCCACACAGATATGAGGTTAGATTTGTGTTAGGTGTCCTGTGGTGTTCCTTAGTTGTGCAGATACACACATTATGGTATGTATTGGGCACCCCATACATTTGTGTTCTTATCTGGAGCTGCAGAGATTGGTATTTTTAGATGAGTCATGGTATTCTTAAATAATCATTTGCTTTATATTTCCTGTCTGAGATTTATAATACTTGCCTTAGCCCTAGTGATGAGGTAGTTGGAACAAAGGAATGCTGATTTCTTGGAGTGATGACTGCATAATTAAAATAACATTGTCCCCATGTTCACAGTGTGGCAATAGCTATAATTTTGAATCACTGCATAGTATTGAGCCAGATGATTCCTCCTGTGAGTGTGCACCTATGGAAGCATCTCCAGCAAGGGGCCTAGGCTAAGGCTATTCCTCTGAACTGAGGGGAAAAGATAGAGCGACTTCTTATCACTAGGCCCCCAAGGAGTGAACTTCATCTATCAAACCTTTTCATTCTCACTCTTGGTGACCACATGGCTCCGACTCCCAGTCCTTTGGGCAGCTACAGCTTTAACAAGCTTGGAAACCTTAAGCTTTCCACTTTGACATGTGTAAGAATCTGGTACCTTGGCCTTTTGGAGCACTTTTGCCAGGAGAATGATCGGGAAAACTGAAGGTAAAATGGACTTAATGTTGTAGGTTTCGAGGAGTTATACATTCTTAAGTTTTGGGTCCCCTGTTGAGTTATTAATTCTACTGAGGGAGGAGAACATGTGGTGGAAGAGTGCAGAACGGAGACTCAGGGCATGTGGGGTTTCATTCCTGTGACCTACGGCAAGTCCTTCAGTCCACCTGGATGAAGTGTCTTTGTCAGATGGGAGTATTAGTAACTGTGCTGGGTTTGTAGTGAAGAACAAGTGAGATGGTGGAAAGAGTGCTGCTGAACGAAGTGTAAAGCACGTACAGGTGTAAAAGATGGTCGGGGCACCTGGGGAGCACAGTCGTTGGGCGTCTGCCTTCGGCTCAGGGCCTGATCCCGCGTTCCAGGATCGAGCCCCACATCGGGCTCCTCTGCTGGGAGCCTGCTTCTTCCTCTCCCGCTCCCCCTGCTTGTGTTCCCTCTCTCGCTGGCTGTCTCTTTCTCTGTCAAGTAAATAAATAAAATCTTGAAAAAAAGGTGAGCATAACCATCTCAGCCCCTGACAGCTGTATACATGCAGGTAGGTGGTGTAGCGCTTGTTTGGCTTGGAGGGTTTGTTTCTTCTCATGCTCTTCTCATTTCCTTCCTTCCTTCCAACATCTGAGGCAACCATAAAAGACAGTACACAGAGGGCAGAATTCAGTGTCTGAACCAACGGAATCCACACAGGCAAATCAGTACAACCAAGCTCCTCCTGTCGTTCTTACAACACCTACAGGTTTTTAATTGAGAACTCTTTGCCCACCCCCCTCCCAAAGTTTTTAGATGGATTAACTCAGCACAATCTCCCATTTTCCAGTGGAGTCTGGGATTAGATAATTATCTATGCTCGTGGTGCATTTTCTGAAGAAGAACAGGTTTCTCTCCTTCCCTACTCTTTTTGACTTTTCTGTTAGATAACTGCACAAAGGGTATTGCACAGCTGGGTATAGGTACTTTAGAAGGGATTTCCCCATATGAACATTTCAAAGAAAAGCCAGAGTGAGGCCAAGATACTTGGGGTCTTAAAATAGTTCTTGAGGAGCCTGTATTTGTTCTGTAGAATTGTGTTGAATTCCCACTATGAGCAAGGCGTGTTTCCCTTGAGGATGTGCCAGAAACAAAGACAATTACATAAGAACTAGGGAGAACATAAGAGCAGGGAAATTTTAGGCTTAAGAAATAACATGCCAGGGGCGCCTGGGTGGCTCACTTCGTTAAGCGTCTGCCTTCAGCTCAGGGCGTGATCCCGGCGTTCTGGGATCAAGCCCCACATCAGGCTTCTCCGCTGGGAGCCTGCTGCTTCCTCTCCCACTCCCCCTGCTTGTGTTCCTTCTCTCACTGGCTGTCTCTCTCTCTGTCAAATAAATAAATAAAATCTTTAAAAAAAAAGAAAAGAAAAAGAAATAACATGACAAATAATAATATGTCACACAAGTCTGAAGAAAGTGAATATGTTAATTGTAGGAATAGATTTTATTGGGTGCTGAGAATGGTTTTTTGGGGAGGAAGAAAAGTTTAGTGACCACTAATTAGTGAATGTGTGTATTTAGTTTGTTACAGTTGTACTGTAAAAAGCAAGCTTCTTAACTGTGCTATTCCGAAAAAAACTTAACAAGGTTGGTTTCATTCCATGAAATAGTCTCCTGCTTTCAGAACATGTTCGCTGTACTCCAGGATTTTGGGAGAGCTCAAAACAGAATCTTTTTCTTGGGTGGTGGGGCCAGGTAAGGTGGATGCTGCCCAGACTCCGGATCTCTTCTGTCCCCTAATGTAACAAACAAGGTTTTCTTTTGAAGGACAAAGCAGCCACACACACTCCTAGCTTACAGAAGTCTGATGTGTCCAAGGAGACATGTTCTAGGAATTTAAATGTTTTTGGATTAGTCTGGAGGGAAAACCTGCATAGCTATTGTTACTGACATTCCTGGGGATTAAAATTTGGAGCATTCCTAGTCATATCCATTTGAATTCTTTGCTTCTTGGGAAGAGTACACTCATTCTAAATTTAACAGTATAAAGGGCTTTACAATTTATTTCATGTCTATAAGAGAGATGGGAAAGGGTTTCTATGTATTTGTTTCCATTCATTGGAAGCTGGACTCTTAGAAATTACGTTAACAAAGTCTAAATTAGAGGAAGAAACAAGTTGGTACTCAAGGGAGATTGGTCTTTGGGCTCGGTGCTCTGCTTGAGACCATTCAGGCCAGGTATAGATGTCTTGCCTTGCTCTCAGCAGTGAAGATGATATACCATCTGGCACTTGTATGATGCTTGGTATTTTTCGAGACTTTCTAGCATGTATCTTCCCATTCGTGTGCTGCAGCTACCCTGTGAGGTGCTTCTACAGGTGAACAGAGGCCCCAAGAAGTTAAGTGATTTGCCCAAGATCATGAACATAGCAAGTTAGTAGCCAGAGAGCCAGAACCTCCATGTCTAGTCCATTTTCTTTATGTATTTCCTGGTACTTTACTGCCCCCCACTGTTCACAGCTGAGTATTCATGGGTGCTGCTTACTGACCTGGAGACAGGCAAAGGGGAAGGATAAAATAGGAAAGAAAAAAGCGACAGAGCTTGGAAAGAAACAACAGAAACGAGAAAAGGATGTTTATATGATAGTAGATAGGAGTGCCACTAGCATTTTCTATTATTGTCACAGAGATGGTGGGAGCAAGTGGATAAAAATGATCTTTTGGGTTAAGGATTTGAGTCATTGGTCCCAGCAAGACTGTTGGTCTCTCTGAACAATTTGAATATAACAACCCTTAAAACAGGGCGAAAAGGGAGAACGAACAAGCTGTAATAAGGCAAGAACAGACTTGCCCCCACCATTTACTATGTTGTGCCCTTGAGCAAATGACTTAACTAATCCTTAGCTTTCGTTTTTGTAAAATTGGAATAATATTGATATCTCTATCACTGAGCCGAGTGAAGATCAGTTGAGAGTAATGTATGTGACAAGTAGTTTGTGAACTCTACAGCTCTTCAGTTGGCATTGCAGCATTCTTCAGAATCACACTTCTCACCTCTGCTGGGCACGCACAAATACAGGATCCTGCCAGAAGCAGGAAGAGGTTGTTCTCAGGATTTCTAAATCTGAGAAGGGATCTAGTAAGCAAAATGCCTCTTTGTTTTAGGATACAGTTTAACTCAGGCTACTGGCATTATTTCTGTCTCCAGCTCCATGTCAGAATTCTCTTTCAGGTTCAGAGCCTGAAAAACAAGTAACTCACCATTCTTCCTGCAAGTATTTACTCTGGTGAGGTTGGAGAGTCAGAGATTAACAAATATTCCTTTGGGCGGAGGGGGCTGGCCCAGCTCACTCCCAATGGAGGCTGAACAGGTGAGGGAGCCGTGTGCTGTAGGGCAACTTCTCAACCTCCACTGCTCAGTTGCCCCGTCAGTAAATGAGGGATGACACTACTTCTGTCGTGGAAGGATTCAGTGAAAGAAAGCAGTTACGGTTTAGAACTGGGTTCTGAATGTTATCTGATCCTTTTTTTTGTAAAGGGCCAGATAATATTTTTGGCTTGCAAGTCCTACAGTTTATGTTGTAACTCTTCAACCCTACTGTTGTGGTGTGAGAGCAGCCTTCAACAGTGTCAATGAATGAGGATGCAGTCTTCCAATAAAACTTAATCTACGAGAACAGGGCGCAGGCCCAGTTTCGGCCTGTGGGCTCTCGTTCCCAGACTCATGCTTTAGAGTACTCCACTGAAATACTTGATTTTTTTTCCTCTGTCATACAAAATAGTGTTTTATTGCTGTCATATATGCAAAGATGGTTTAAGTTGAACATTAATAAACAAATGAGGAAGAAAGTATGCGAAGTAAGATGTTTACATATCATTTTCTCTTCCACAGAAACAGATCTTACACTGTTCTGTTCATGCCTTCCTATCAGTTTCATTATGCTTATACCAGTTGCTATGCCTTCATTTTTTTCCAGTTATAACTGTATTATGATCTGGCCCTTGTTTAAAAGATTATGTTGTAGTAGATAGGAAACAGAAACATGTTTTTGTTTCTGAAGGAAAAGTGTTTCTGCTGCCAATTTAAAAATGTGTCCTTGTGAACAGATCTTTAGGGAGAATAATGTGCAGCTAGTTCCAACCCTTAGTCTTTTGGGAAGCATGGTTCTCCCAGTAGGCAGTTTGAGAAACAGCTTCATACTTAGTTTCTCGGAGCTAGAATCAGGCGTACCCTCAAACATTGAACTTGGCATTAATCAGGGTTGGGGAAAGAGGTCTGCAGTCAGGCTTCGATATTCATACTTACAGTGGTGGGTGCTGTGTAATAACCTGCCATTAAGTTTGACTAGCTGGTATCCAGTTATGTAAGGGTTTAGAATTTAAGTAGTAAGGTTTTTGGCACTAAGCTTAGTGCTTTCTCGCATGATTAAGTAGAAACCTTAGATGAGCTTAAAGATTGCTGACCCCTCTTTTCTCTCTAATCACCCTGTCGTCTTTTGTATTCATTCATTTATTGCACCCTCAATTGGTCAAGTGAAGGTCTTCCATACCAGACCACCCCTGTATGTTCAGTATACATGCTCCTGGAGTGGGTTAGTGGAATGACTGGCCCAAGGCTACCAGTTAGTAGGCAGCAGGCCAGTTAACAAACACAGGTCTTTCAGTTTCCAGAGTAGTGCTGTTTTCTTCCTGAAATTGTTGGTTTGAGATTCGCTTTATTGTAGAGAAAGTATGCCTCCTTAAGGCTTGATATGCTCTTAGCCATGATCGAAAATGGCGTATATCCTCAAGTCCATCTGTACAAACATTAGAACTGAATCGTCTGTTGGTAGAATTGTTTTGTTTAAAAAGTCTTAGTTCTCAAATTTCGTTTACACTTTTCTTTGTAGCGTGGAAGAATTTCTAACATGGCAAGCACAAATAAGCTTAAATCCTACGCCTTTCTTATCCATCTAGTTATTCATGTTAATATTCTTTCTTTCTCTGCATTGCTCACTCACCATTTGAAATATAACATCCCAGCAGTTGGCTAATTCAAATAAACCTGGAACTAACTTCAGTAAATACTTGAACAGTACTGGAACATAATAAAATGCATGTGAAAGTGCTGCCAGTTGGGCAAAATAAAAAGTATGTCATCTAATGACAGGAAGACGTGATCAAAACGCAGGTCACGAAGGGAGTGAAGAAGACAGGTGCTCTGAACATAGGGAGATACAGGAATGCAGGTCACGAAGGGAGTGAAGAAGACAGGTGCTCTGAACATAGGAAGGTACACAGCAATGCAGGTCACGAAGGGAGTGAAGAAGACAGGTGCTCTGAACATAGGGAGATACACAGCAATGCAGGTCACGAAGGGAGTGAAGAAGACAGGTGCTCTGAACATAGGGAGATACACAGCAATGCAGGTCACGAAGGGAGTGAAGAAGACAGGTGCTCTGAACATAGGTACACAGCAATGCAGGTCACAAAGGGAATGAAGAAGACAGGTGCTCTGAACATAGGGAGGTACACAGCAATGTTTGGGGTTGCCTACGGCCTAAAGGCTGTAAGCTGGATTTGGGGGGGTCGTTAAGGGAAACATGGTACCAATGTTTAGATTTTTCAGTTAAAACTGGGGTGGGATATATTAGCTTGCATTTGACAATGAGAGTGTTATTTTTGGGTAACCCTGACCGCCTGGAGTGGCTCAGCTCTACTACTTTAATAGGAAGCAGTGTTGGTCAAGGGTTGGGTTTCATTTCAGGGGAGCTTTCTTTGACCTTTTTTCCTTGAACAGTTATGTGAGGGTTTTAGGTATTATCTCCCAACAACATCTATTTGATTTTAGTTATTTCAAAGACTGTATAGTGGGTTTGGGCATGTTATAAAGGACTCTCAGAGAGAGAATGAGGTATATGCCAAGGAAAGAGAGCTAGAGTCTAAAGGTACAGAATTTTAGAAACCAGGGAATATTGCAATAAAACCTTATAGTTTTTTGTATTTCATGAGGTTGATCACTTTGGTAAATCCTGTTTTATTCTGATTGTATCACTGAGGGAGGATTTGGTGAGCCATGGTACCTGGTCAAGAGCAAGAGCTTGAAAGATTTCCAAGATCTTAAAACGAGGAGCACTCTGCTTCTGAGATGTTTTGAAAACTGTTAGGTCTTTTTCTTTCTTCATCAGTGGTAAAGAGTAACTGGATATTAGCGTGACAGCTAGATTTTTCCATCCTTGAATGATCAGATTGAATCATCTTATCTCCTCTATGATTTTCTCTTTATCTTCCTGCTAAAGAATGGCCAAACAGAGGCATTTGCCCTCCTTCTACTTACCTGTTGTCATTAATTTTTCGAACTTTACTAATCTGTCCTGGTCACTTTTCTGAAAAGTTCTGTCTTTCAAAAGATTTATACTCAGGAGTGGTATGCACCCGTGTTTCCAGGCTTCCAGTCCGCCTTGCAGCTTCAGGGTGTTGGTGAGGGGGACATTGTGGCCTTCCTACCCTGTCCTTTTATCTTAAATTCACTTCAGTAAGTCAGTTTCAGGTGGATTTCTGATTGTTGTCCTTCTTGTTTTAAAGGCCCAGAGAGAACCTCATTTATGCTGAGCTTCACAGGATAGCTTGTATAACCACTTCCTTTGGTTGTTCAGGCAATCCCATTAAGTCTATTTCAGGGCCAGCCCTTCCGAGAGACCTCTTTTTCTCAGAAAGGCCATACCCAGGAACTCTCTTGCCCCTTCATTCAGGAGTAATCTGTCAGACTGTGTGCTAGATGCTGTGAGAGATCCAGAGATGAATCATATTCAGGTCCTACCCACAAGGTGCTTGTAAACCATAAGGGGAAATATGATAAGACATACACATAAATAATGATCATAAAAGATAACATGGTGAGGGCAGAAAGAGGTGTAGATCAAGGGCTCTGAAGGTTCACAGGAAGGAGTGGTCATGTCCGGTTGGGGATGTTTAGAGAAGACTTGTGGACAGATGGCAGTTGAGTTGAGCATTGGAGAAACAGCCTTTTTGTGATGGACTTTGAGTGTCCCCTTTCTAGCTTTGGAAAGCAAACTGTTTTTAAAAGCAGATAAATTAATAGATACTGGGAGTTGAGATTATTTCTGGCAACAACCATTAGATACTTCATCTGATCCTTACATCTTTATTATAAACAGTTAAACAGACATCTTATTCAAGTATTATGAAGTAATTAATGAACATGAATGATAAATCTAAGATTAATAATGAATTAAATCTGGGAAATTCTATGCTGCATGTTGCTTTTTTTTTTTTTTAAGATTTATTTATTTATTTTAGAGCGAGAGCACGAGCCCCAGAGGTAGGAGGGAGAATCTTAAGCAGACTCCCTGCTGAGGTCGGAGCCTGATACAGGGCTCTATCTCATGACCCTGAAATCAGGGCCTGAGCTGAAACCAAGTGTCAGATGCTTAACTGACTGCGCCACCCAGGCGCCCCAAAAGTGACCTGTATTTGTTGTCTTTGTTGTGTTTCTTTGTTTGTTTAAGGTAGGCTCCATGCCCAGTGTGGAGCCCAGTGTGGGGCTTGAACTCACAACCCAGAGATCAAGACCTGAGCTGAGATCAAGAGTTGGATGCTTAACTGACTGAGCCGCCCAGGTGCCCCTAATGCTGCATGTTTCATGAGTGATCTAAAGCAATGCACTTGGTCTTAAGGCAGTTTTGTTGTCAACTGTATGTAACTAGCTTTATCCTGTGATAGAGATAGCAATTTAACATGGAATAAAACGGATCCTGGGGGTGCCTGGCTGGTTCATTCGGTTGAGCATCTGACTTTGGCTCAGGTCATGATCTCAGAGGTCCTGGGACTGAGCCCTAACATTGGGCTCTGGGCTCATCCTGGCGTCTGCTTTTTCCTCTCCCCCTCTCCCTCCCCCTGCTCATGTGTGCATGCATGCGCTCTTCCCTCCCTCCCTCTCTCTCTCAAAGAAAAAAAAAAGGATCCTGAAATATTAGTCTTTCTTACTTTTAAATACATACCTTCTCATTACCCTAGAAATTGGATCTGGCACATATTCCTTGGGCTGTATATGTTATGAATAGGCTGTTTCTGTAGCAAAATCAACTTAGTTGCAATCAGTGTATTTATTTACTAAAGGGAGAAGTGATAAGATTAACCAAGGTTAGTATGTATTTTTTTAGCTTGTTGGGGTGTTTAGTGAACAAAATTTGTTACTGATTAGGTTTCGTTATTTTAATCCTGTGCCACAGTCAGAAACTATTGAGAACAGCAATTTATTTTTATAAAATCTTTTGCTTGAGATTTGGTCTAGTTTTTAAAGCCCCATTAATGACTGAATCTGCTTTGAGGAAAAAAAATTTTTTTAAGGTTTTTAAATTTATTTTAGAGAGAGAGAGAGCTGGGCAAGGGACAGAGGGAGAGAGAGAATCCACAAGCAGACTTCCCGCTGAGCGTAGAGCCCAAAGTGGGGCTCGATTCCACAACCATGAGATCATGACCTGAGCCACCCAGGCACCCCAAGGAAAACCTTTTGAACAAAAGTAGTCACCTTTTCTAGGAATTTATAGTAACAATTTACATTCTTTTAAGAGGTATTAAAAGAATTACCTACTAATCATCTCTGCAAAGACGCTAGAAATCATGTTCCTCATGAGAAGATCTTCTGTTTCTGATGAGAATAGCTTTGTTTTTGAAGTCAAGAATTTATAAAAAGAGGTTTCTGGATGGAAAAATCGTAAGGGCTGAAACTCTAAATCCAGAGCTCAAATGGAACTTTGCAAATATAACTTAATATAAAGAACAGTCAGAGCTGTCCAAAGATGGAAAATCGTACCTTACCAGTAAGCCAGTTTCCTAGAACCAGGGACGGACATGCTCATATTGAAGCTGAATACCACTTGTGATGGGTTGTGGGGGTTGGCAGAGGTTGGAATAGAGCTGTGGGTGTGTTCTTAGAGGGGTGAGCCTTGGTGGCTCTTGATGTCTTTTTTTTAAGTCCTAAACATTTATGATGCAATAAAATAAAAGGACATTATTACTGACTTGTGTATTTTGCCATTATCCATTTGTGATTTTCTAATGTAGATGGGCCTCTGAAGTTAGAAATTTAACCTTTAACACATTTCTCAGTTCCAGAAAGACTTGTTAACTTCTGTTTTATACCTCACCCTCATTCCCAACAGTGTGTGGCTCTGAGCCAGCGAGATTCATTCATGATCTGTTGACTGCACTGATGTTTGGGAACTGATCACACCAGCACATCCTTAGTTGGGATAGCTCAAAATTTAAAAGCAGACTGTCCACAGATAAAGTTTAAAGGTGCTTCTTGAATTGTGTGCCTTTGTAATGTTTGTGGGAACAGATCAGAGGACAACCAAACCTTGTTACCAGCTTTCTAAATCTCACTCAAACTGAACCTACCCATCACTAGCAGGTATACAAAGATACCACACCGGCAGTGGTGTGGTGTGCATCTTCATCCTTTGACTGTAGCAGTTTGTGTGGCCAGTTTTGCTAAGATCAGGCCTGTCCATGGATCCATACAATGAAAGGTTAGATTCTTTAAGTTTTTGATGTTTATTTTTATTTCTAGAAAGATTTTTTGTTTGCTACATTTTAAAAGGTTAAGGTCAAGGGGCGCCTGGGTTGCTCAGTCGGTTAAACGTCTGCTTTCAGCTCAGGTCATGATCCCTGAGTCCTGAGATCGAGTCCCATATGGGCTCCCTGCTCAGCGGGGAGCCTGCTTCTCCCTCTGCCCCTCACCCAGCTTGTGCTCTCTCTCTCTCTCTCAAATAAATATAAAATCTTTTAAAAAATAAAAATATTTATTTTGTTAAAAATAAAAGGTTAGAGTCTCTCTTCATTGTCATCAGTACCTTGTAAGTATCTATTAAAAATAAACTTCTTTAGATTACTTTGATTTCAGATTTCAAAGATTATTTGTTCTTAGTGTATCTAGGAGAATAGTGTATAGGCCCTGTGCATACGGTGATGAATGAAAATGTCATGGGAGTTCAGTTGAGAGGTCCATACTTGGTTATTGAGGACTGAAGATTTTATCTAGTCATTTCAACTATGATTCAACACTCTTCATTTTAATTCCCTCCAGAAACTCCAAGATCATATTGCTTCCTATTACTTAAGAGTTCCTGTTGATGTATAGGGCTGCTTGTTGGCCTCTAGCACCAGAAGTTGGCTCCAAATCTTTTCCCATTACATCATCACCCACTAATGTCATTACACCAGAGTGAAATCTGCTTTGAAGATTTTACTCTTGTTTTCTTTCCATCTCTTTCCTCTCATTATTTCCTTTAGAAGGAAAAAGAAAAATAAAAAATTAGAGACCTCTTGGACAATCCCAGGCAAACATTTAAGAGGGAATCAAACATCCTAAGTCTAAACCTAGATATATCGGTCTTCATTCCACTCTGCTGACGGAAAGGATCTGCCCAGCATGTGTCCTCATGGGGTCTGGAAAGGAACACGTTTGGTCACGCAACACCTGACTTTGGTGCTTTTCTCTCAGCCTTTCAGAATTAGTTCTTAATGATTTCCATAGCTCTCTGCCAGCATCTTGTCACTGGCGTGTTAAACCTTTTTTTTTTTTTTTTAAAGATTTTATTTATTTATTCAACAGAGATAGAGACAGCCAGCGAGAGAGGGAACACAAGCAGGGGGAGTGGGAGAGGAAGAAGCAGGCTCATAGCAGAGGAGCCTGATGTGGGGCTTGATCCCAGAACACCAGGATCACGCCCTGAGCTGAAGGCAGACGCTTAACCGCTGTGCCACCCAGGCGCCCCCGTGTTAAACCTTTTTAAATAATTTCCCAGAATAGAAATTCTTAGGACATCACTAAGTTTCTTATTCTTTGTGTTTAATTAAACTGTTTCTTGCATTTAAGTATTTTCCACATAAGCATTTAAGCCATCTGGAGTTTTATACTTTCCCCCTGTAAATCTTACAAAACTTTACAATATTATCTACAGTTAAAACTGATTCAGGGATCCTTATTTATCTTCCTTCCCCCATCACAAAAGCAGTTGACTGCATGCGGGTTCTTACCCTTTTTTCTCTATCCTAAATTTCATTCCCTATTGTTTTTCAAATGCCTTTAAATCTTCCAATTAATGGTATGTATGCTTTGGCTTTGTTACTAACAGAAAGGTTCAGGTAAGGAAAGAATTGGGAAGTAGTTTCAGTTCAGAGACTTGGTGCTACCCACTCAATTACTGGCCAAAACTATAGTGCTTCTGTGCCCTCTGAGACAGATTAGCTTGAGATGAGAACAAATAGTAATTAAGAGTAGCCTCAAAGAAATGGGACCACAGTGTCTAAAACAAAAGAATAAAATGGGCTCTTACTTTTAAGACTTGAGTTTACATTTCTATACAGTATCAGTCATTGGGACTGATATATATATCTGCTGCAGGCTGTAGTGTGGAGTGTGGGAAACCATGGTGAGCTTGAGAGGGAATGGCGTTGAAAATTATGGACCAGACTAGGGTATCAACCAAGTGCCCTTTTTGTCTCCTCCTAAGACAAGACCTTGATTCACATTAAGATTTCAGTTTGACTTTGTGGTGATTTTAGGTTTTCTAGTTAGAGCTCCTTCATAGTCTCTGTGGTATAAGTTGGATAGAAGGGGAAACTCTTTCCATATGTTTTTGCTAACATTCAAGTCTCTGTTAAGAAACCTCTTCAGCACAATTATATACCTTCTCAGATTGAAAAATTGAATGAATTAGTGAAAACAGCCATAAGGAAAGATATAAATAACCTGGACAGAAAGTCTGTCTTTATTAATTCTAATGTATCTCATGTGTGTGTTTGTTTTCAGTTGTCAAAATGTCCACAGAAGGAGGATTTGGTGGTACTAGCAGCAGTGATGCCCAGCAGAGCCTACAGTCCTTCTGGCCTCGTGTCATGGAAGAAATCCGGAATTTAACAGTGGTAAGAAAGAACGAGAAACTTGCAGAGTGTAAAGAGCTATGAGATGAATAAGCCAGTACTTAGAGTAAAACATTTTAAATCTCAAGCACATAGGCATAGTTCATTCCTGACCTCTGAGTGGGAACATGAAAATATAATTTACCTTAGGTGAGGTGACTACAAGGATTTTTTTTTTTTTTTTTAATATCTTAGTGGCTTTCCTTGGGCATGTGGGTGGATAGTGGATGCTTTGACTCAGAGGTAGTAGCTTAATGTGAGGCATATCTTTTAGAGATGCAGAAAAGCAGAGCTCTCACCTTCCTTCAGTAGCTGCAGCTCATTTCTTCGTCCTGATTCAGTGGCCCTGCCAAATTTCTAGAATCTGGTGAATGCTCTTGGGCAATTTATTCAACAACAGATCTCTTGTACGCAGGCACTCTTTCTGGGTGTTGAAAGATACACCTAGATCAGGGTTTCTCTACAGCAGCTTTATTGGCATTTTAGGCTGGATAATTCTTTGTTGTGAGGGGCTGTCCTGTGCATCGTAGGGTGTGTAGCAGCCTCTCTGGCCTCTACTCGTTAGATGCCAGTAGCAATCCTCCTTCACTTATGACAGCCAAAAATGTCTCCGGACATTGGCAGATGTCTCCCGGGGGCTAAAATCATCTCATTGAGAACCACTGGCTTAGAAGACTCAAATATTACCCTGGCCCTTGCAGAGCTTATAGTCTAGTAATTACAGTCAGAGTCATTTATTCAGTGACCGTTTATTAAATACTTACTGAGTCAGGCACAGTGATGAGTCTGAAGCAGTAAAAAGTCAAAGTGCTCTGGGATTACAGAGGACATAGTGCTTATTCCTCCCTGGTTGAGTTAGGGAGGCTTTAAGTAAAGGGGACATGTTTTTTTGGATTTTGAAATATGAGAAGCATTCACCAGATGGAAAGGGTAGGCAAGTGTATCTTAGGCAGAGAGTATGACATTCATAAAGGCCTGGAGGCCCAGAGGGGAGGGCCTTATGTTTTGAGGACCAGCAAGAAGTTCAGAGTGGCTGGGGGTTACTATGTGGGTAGTGAGATGGGGGTAGGAGTAGAGTGGTATGGCAGTGGTAGCAGGAAGTGATACATTAGAATTAGAATATTTTCAGAGTGTAGTGTTAATTCCTTAATGAAGAATGTTCCATTTGGTGTCATTTTAGCAAATATGGAAGGATCTCTGTGTTTTAGATGTGTCATTCCTGCCTTGAAGGCATTAAGCATCCTGCCAGAGCAGACACTAGACTCCTTCCTAATGTAGAACTGATGTTGCACTTCCTTAGAGCTAGGCCTTTAAACCTCAGACATACGAGGTCAGTTTATTTGTTTACTCAACAATACTTCTTATACACCTGCTGTGGCTGTGCTGGATACTGTGGATCCCGTAGTGAGCCCCACAGACAAGATCATTGTACTCACACAACATGCATTCCGGTGGGGGGGAGATAAACTAGAAACAGGTAATGAGTAAATAAAATAACTTCTCATTATGATAAATGCCCCCACTGACTTCAGGGATTTAAAAAAAAATCGTATTTTGATGTACTTGTGGGTCGTGTTTGTTTATCTAGGGCATTTTTAGCAACTGGACTTGCCTTGGCCTCTCTCAGAGTGGTTTGTGTTCACAGATGAATTTCCATTGAAAAGTCATTTTCTTTTCGGTGGTATAAAGGTGGTAGTTACCTACACTGTCTCAGATGTAAGAGAGAGGAGGAAAAGAAATGATTAAATAGAAAGTAGGGTATTTTGTTCATATTTTGGGTGGGTAATCTCACAGTTAAGCTTATGAGGTTTGTGTGCAGGAGTCGGCCTGGTGTAAAGCTAGTGCCCTCCGGGGCTGCCGTGGGATTAGGCCCGTGCCGCAAGTCTGCACTCCAACTTGAGCGTAGAAGCAAAAATCCAGGATCAGGCAAGTGGCCAGATAAACTCCATGGTTCCAGCTCAGCACTTAACTTTTCTGTATTTTAAGTTTTGATTTTTAAAAATTGTGATAAAAAACATCACAAAATGTACCATCTTAACAATTTTAATTAAAATGTACAGTTCAGTAGTGTCAAGTATATTCACATTTTTGTGAAACCGATCTCCAGGACTTTTTCATCTTGCAGAACTGAAACTGTACCTCTGAAACAACAAGTATCCTTTGTCCATCTCCCCAGCCCTTGGTAGCTACCGTCTACTTTCTGTTTCTGAATTTGGCCACTCCGAGTACCTCACATAAGTGGAATCATACAATATTTGTCTTTTTGTGACGGACTTATTTCACTTAGCATAATGTCATCAAGATTCATCCGTGTTGTAGCGTGTGACAGGATTTCCTTCCCTTCTGAAGCTGACTGGTATTCCATGTATATATGTGTGCCACATGTTGTTTAGCCATTCATCTGTCAGTGGGCATTTGGGTTGCTTCCCCCTCTTGACTGTAGTGAATGATGCTGTTGTGCATATGGGTATTCAGGTATCTCTTTGAGACTCTGGGCTTTGATTTTTATTCGACTTGGTTTAATGTTGAAGTTTGATTGCCCAAAAGAGCAGATTGTGGTGTTAACCAGCTTTTATTATTTAGACAGCTAGCTAGTCCACCAGAGGTTCAAAGTGGGTTATTTTGAGGGATTCAATTTTAGTTCATGTTTTATGAATGAAGAGAAAGACCAGCAAGGAGGACAGTTGTCTTTAATGATTCTTCTATTGATGACTGCAGTTTTCTCCCCTTGACAAAGACTTCTAGACCACTACCATGGGATCTCTTACATCAGATGCTTAGAACAAAGTTTGGCATTTAATAGGTGCACAGTAAATCTTTGAATGAATCAGACTCCTCCATCTCCGATTTCGTATGAAGCAACATCAGTGCCAGATTTGAGTGAGAATGCAGTCTAGGAAAGTTGGGGTGCTCTTTCCCTTTTTAAGACTCTTCTTTTCCCCTCTGCCTATGGCACGTAAAGACATCTGCTTCTCTGACTGCGCCTCGGCCTGTGTAACGTGGCCAGGTATTTTAGCATTTGGTCTGTGCCTTTCCAGAACTCAACAGCACTTACAACCAGACTTCCTGAGATATGTCAGAGCCTAACAGATATGTTAGGTTGACATCTCAAAATGTCTCACAGATTTTTTAAAAATTCATATGTTCGGACTATCCAAACATAAATAAAACTTTTGAGAATATTCATAAGGTGGTGTGGTCTCTCTAAGACTGGGACAGAGATTGTTCCGAAAACAAATTGAAGTTTGCTAGATGATCTATCTCATGATGTATTGGGAACTCTGGCCTCAATCATTTTGGTCTGAGCTTTGCAAAAGCAATTCATCTTTCATCTCCGCTTTGCCAGTATGTTCTTTTCACTCTTAAAAGACGCTGTAATTGTCCATAAATCCAGGTGACGTGCAGCTGGGATTGAAGTTGGTTAAAAATCATACCAAATGATTGTGCACTAGGATGATTTTGCAAAATACTGTATTCCTGCTCTGGGAACACTAATTAACAGACTTCTTGGCATTGAGTTTTACTCCTCTGAAGACCTCTTTGAAGGTGGGGAAGAAAAAGCTAACTTTGTATTTTTGGGCACGGGTGGGGGGGCGACAATGCTGAATCTTGAAAAAAATCTCTTCCACCCCTTATTCCCTCTGTTCCTTTCAGCCTTCACTTAGCTGTAATTTGATGGCTAGATCACTTTCTTTTAATTGCCAGGTACATCTTGTCCTTCTTTGGTACCTTCAGATTGGGCAACGACATTTCTAACATTACAGACAAACCAGTTAACCATTTAAACAAGAGCTTGGGGATGAAAGTTGGTGGACTTTTAGAAAATACGTCTTGTGCTCTTTGAGCCCTTCCTGTAGAGCAGTGCTGCTTAAAGTTTATTGTCTGTATAAACCACTTGGAGATCTTGTTAGAATACAGATTCTTATTTAGTACATTTGGAGTGGAAGCTGAGATTCTGCATTTCTTTTGAGTTTCCAGGTGATGCCATTTCTGGTCTGAGGACCTCGCTTTGAGTAGCAAGGGTTTAACCCTCACTTTGGGTTGTAGTCATCAGGAGAGTTTTCAAAACATGATGCCTGAACTCCACCCCCTAGAATTCCTGGTTCAGTTACTCTGGGGTAGAGCCCAGTCCTTTTGTTTTTTAAAAGCTCCCCAGGTGTCTCTAACAGGCAGCCAAGCTTGAGAAGCACTGCTTTGGAGAGGGTTAGAATCTTGACTTTGCTAGAGTGCCTGACTGGGTAGGCCTGGAAAAGATCTCTCATCATTATTTGAAACTCCGGATATTCTTTGGTGCAGCCTGAGACCCATTGACTTTTCCTTGGCTCCAAGTTCTCATTGAGTGAATTCAGACTTCTTGAAACTCGGCAGTTTCAGATGGCAGCATTTTAAATGTAGTTCTTTGGTTGTGGTCAGGAGCACAAGAATTTTCTGAGAGAATCTCTTCTTCCACCTTGCTGATATCACTCCCAAGGGTAGGGGGAAAAAAGTATGTCACTGGGGCGCCTGGGTGGCACAGCGGTTAAGCGTCTGCCTTCGGCTCAGGGCGTGATCCCGGTGTTATGGGATCGAGCCCCACATCAGGCTCTTCTGCTATGAGCCTGCTTCTTCCTCTCCCACTCCCCCTGCTTGTGTTCCCTCTCTCGCTGGCTGTCTCTCTCTCTGTCAAATAAATAAATAAAATCTTTAAAAAAAAAAAAAAAAAGTATGTCACTTCTTCCACTTGGATCAGCGTCAGGAGAAGTTAAATGGGATTCACATCAGTTGCATGGTTGCCAATGACAAGGGGTCACTGAATTAAAAGGCAAGTAAGTGGACCTCAGCCTATGGCTGGTTGAGCGCTGCCCTCTCCAGTAAGCTTGTTGTCAGCCCTTACATGTGACTGGAAAGCTAGGATGAGATCACAGAAGACTGGGCTGTTCTCAGCGGTAATGAAGCACACATGCGTATCTGAAGATCCACTTTTCACACACTGCCTCTTGAGATCTCCAGGGTTGGGGGTCATGAGAAAGTTTCCTGAAAGAAAAGGTTTTCGTGGAGGAGACTTAGAGCAGGGTTTTTTTGGTAAATTTCTGCCTCATTTTAGACCTCTCCAAGGTGGAAACTTTTGTTGTTGCGTTTGACTGAAGAATAGTCTCATAGAAATTCTGAAAGTAATATTCTTCTCTTTTCACCTTGGGGAAGGAGGTCTTCTTATTGGCTTTGGTTAAGAAACTTTAGGGCAGGGGTGCTCGGGTGGCTCAGTCGGTTAAGTGTCTGCCTTTGGCTCAGGTTATGATTCCAGGGTCCTGGGATCGAGCCCCGCATTAGGCTCCCCCCTCAGTGGGGAGTCTGCTTCTCCCTCTGACCGGCTTCCCTCTTGTGTTCTCTCTAAAATAAATAAATAAAATCTTAAAAATATTAAAATTTATTGTTAAAAAAATTCTACATATGAGTGAAATCATATAGTATTTGTCTTTCTGTGAGTTATTAAAAAAAAAAAGAAAGAAACTTTAGAGCAGTCGTGTGGAAATATATTAAATAACCAAGCTCAGTGAGAGTGCACGTGCAAGTGAGTTAGACCTTGTGGCCATAATCTCGTGCTGTGTGGATCGTCTTGGGAGGCCTTCCAAAGGAGTTATCCCAGCATTCTCCTTGGCATTTCTGTTTAGCATCATCGTTTTGTGTGATCTGCCATACCAGTGATTGATTTCTGTGGTGAAACGTGTTTTTTTAATCCCTTTAGGGTCTGGCCCCAATCCAGCATTCTCTTTCCTGCTGCCTCTCTCTGTACTAAGATCATACATCTAAAACTTAAATAGGCCATGTTTTTTGTGTTGCTTCTGTCTGAATGACGTTCTCATCCTTTTCCAACAAGCAAATTTTGTAACATCCCTTAGACACAGTTCAGATGTCAGCCCTTCCGTGGAGCGTTTGCCAGTTCTCTCATTCATTCCAGCCCCTCCCCCGGCCCCATCAGCAGGTTATTTCCTTTCTTGTCCCTGTGGGATTTTACACCCCCACCCTCCTATAGCATAGGGCGTTATAATATTTTTCTCTGGCAGTCTCTGACAATTAAACTGTAATCTGTTCAAAGGGAAGAATAGATTTGCATCTTTTACACAGTAGCCGGTACCATACACTCACTCTTAGTTGAGTTGCACAAATGAGTCAGTGGAAGAGGAGAAAAAAATGAGAACAAAAAGAATATATCCTGCTGTCTCTTTTGGGCGAGATTTTAGTAATTTGGACTTGTAAAGCCCTGCCACTCCAGGATTAGCTTCAGTAGAGGCTTCTTGGAAAATGTTTTACCTAAGCTGGAAAGGGAAAAGATAAAAAAATTGGTGTTGGAGGTTTATCGAGATGAGTGGTCCCAAGCTGCTTGTTGGGTTTGTGAGGAGAAATCCAGTTTTTCAGTGTGCATTTTATCATAATAAGACTCTTCCTTCTGTAGTCATAAAAGTGGATTCTGGGGAGGCTGGTGACCTTTTTCCAAAAAGCTCCACTGCCTTCTTTGACATATAGTTGAGGGTTTCTGCTGGTCTTGGAAAAAGAAAGTTCACTTATGCACGTTCATTATACCAAATCTCAAATAATAGCTGGTCCTTCCATAATGTGATGGTGCACATTCCCAGGTGAGCACCTTGGGCTTGTGAGTCACGTTTCGGACCACTTATAGAATCTGGCACTTGACACCAGGGCCCAGTAGGGGTTTCGCTGATTTTAGCCAATCTCTGCCTCTGCACCTTTCTCTTCGCGGCAGCTTTGAAACCTAGAATTGATTTTTATTTCTAGAATTGCGTCCATCACTGGGCATGTGTTTGAGTATCAGTAGTATCAGAATAAAAAAGGGCTTAAACCACAAATAATTGGAGTAGTGCTGGTCAAAAAGCCCTTTCCTAAGTCCTATCCACAGTAAAGTCGTGTGCTTTCCTCCCAGCCCAGTCTTGTTTGTTAAAAGAAAAAAGTGCCAGGGCTGTTCCTAAAAGGCAGCTGATAAATTCACCCTTTTTCCCCCTACTCTTCTGCTCCCATCCCCCACCCTCAAGCAAACTTTGGAGACAAGGCCTTTGCTGCTGCGATGGCCCTCCTCCCTGATTCCTGGTGTCAGGTTAGTGCAAAGGTCAGAAGTAGCCAGTGTCAGCCAGTACTGGCTGAAGACAGCTCTGGGTCCCCGTGGTCAGGTGCTGCCAGCACCTTGCCCTTGTAGTCTCAGAATAGAAGAAAGACCTGGCAACTTAAAGGAATGCCCCTGAGGCAGAAGTCTCATTTCAACCTGCATATTGCAGACTGGTAAGCTTTGGGGGAGGGGGGTTGCGGAAGAGACGCTTATAACGCACCTCTGAATTGTGCCAGCAAAGAATCTGATACTCTTTGGGTCTACTTTTCACGAGGGCACTGTTAGATGGCATCGTAAATTTATCCTGAAACCCTTTAATTGTTTGAATCTCTGCATGGGTTAAGAAGAATTTTGCTCCGGGACTTGGATTCTCTTCATTTAATTTGTACCTCCTCTCCTGACGTATTTTCGGAAAGGAGGGACTAGGCCAATCACAGTGTTTCATGGTGCCTGTCATACCCTGCTGATTGTCCCCACCATTTATGTCCCTCTTGTTACTCATTTCAGAAAGATTTCCGAGTACAGGAACTCCCACTGGCTCGTATTAAGAAGATTATGAAACTGGATGAAGATGTGAAGGTGAATTCATAATTCGTTTTTATTGTTCGTATTGAAGCTATAACGATGGGTAGGTTGTTGCTCATTTCTGTAGCGCTCAAAGTTTGGTTAAACAGAATGAAAATATCGTTATTGTCTCTTGCTTGTTTTATTTGGTTCCTGCCTAAAATTGTTAAGTGAGCTTAAATTGGACAGTTTTAATTATTACATGGTGCTTCTCTGGAAATTAGGGATATCCTGTTTTTCAGATGTTGATAATATGCTGAGGGTTTGCTTTTTGAATCAGCCGTCCTTTTCATTGCGCAGGGTAAACACAAATCATCAAATCAGCAGGACAGCGCCATCTCCTCAGTTAACATCTTACTGCAGTCTCTGTTGTTGCTATGAGCTCTACGCTCTAAGAAATGTTTGATAACGATATTTCTCCTGTTATGACTTTCTGTGAGTTGCTTTATGTGACCCATCGCCTGTGAGAAGGTTTCCTTGCAGGCGGCTATTTCTGATTCCTAGGAGCCCACTTCCCATTTCAACTCTCGGAGAGAGAACAACGCACTCTCCTTATCACCCAAAACTAATAGTCCCTTGTGTTTGTATAGAAAGCTAATAGTTCACAATAATTTGCCCTTTTATTAACTCTCACTTCCTTCTCATGGTAACCCTGTGAGATTCGATAGGATAGGAATTATTAGTGCCTTCATAAAGATATGGAAATAGACACAAAGAGGTTAAAAGTAACTTACCCAGAGTAGAAGATCCAAGATCCCTGTTCTTACCTCCTGCTTCCTTAACTCCGTGGCTGTGTCCTGCATGGCTATATCCTGCACAGACCACCTCACCAAGGGCTCAGAGCCTTGTTTGACCAAGAGCTTGAACTTTGAAGTCAGACATGGCAAGGCAGTTTACATTAGTTGAGCACTTACTAAATGCCGGGCCGTGTGCTGGGTGCTTTTACATGGAGCACCTAATTTGATTCCCACAGCAACACGGGAAGGTTGTCTTCTTTTCAGTATGTGAAAAATAAAGCCCAGAAGGATGGGAAGCCTGAAATTTTACCTAAATCCATCGACTCTCAAACTCATTATCTTTCCCTCCATTGTCTCTCCTTGGATTAGAACCTAAACCCTGCCACTTACTGGCTCTGTGGCCATGGACAAGTCACATCTCCTCTCCTAAACCTTAGTTTCTTTGAAAGTCTATTATGAAAGTAAGAAAGTGCATGGTATGTCCTAGAAAAGTAAGTATTTTTCTTCCCTCTTCCTTTCTTCTACCCGCTACCTGCTTTGTCCCTGCTTGTGAATTTATTTTACCTTGGAATCTCTTGAGGCTTTCACCTTCTCATTTTCCAAACCTTGCCCCCTTGTCCATGTCAGGACATGAGGCAAGGGACAAATGGACTGGTTTGAATGACGTGCTGGTGATTGACAGGAAGGGCCTACGTCTGTTGCAGATGATCAGTGCAGAAGCCCCTGTGCTCTTTGCCAAGGCAGCCCAGATTTTTATCACAGAGTTGACTCTTCGAGCCTGGATCCACACAGAGGATAACAAGCGCCGGACTCTGCAGGTAACATTGTAGATGCATGTGGGAAAACTGGACAGGCAGCTGCCTTTGCCTTCACCTGCTTCTCTTGCGTGGTTGTTCTTCCTTAGATTTCTGTCAAGCTGGTGTGTGAAATTGGCATCTTCCTCCACTGTTGTGAGGCAGACCTACCCTATAGCCATGACAGTAGTTCCCCACCAAGAATCTTCATTGCCAGTTCTTGTGGTTTTCACAGCTCAGTGACTGAATTCCTCACTTGGTGAGCCCCCACTATAAACAGGCTAATGTGATACTGATCTATTTCTAGATGTAAACAGCTTCTGGTTGGAAGCCTTGAGAGACTCCAGGAAAGGATAGTCCCAGGAAGAATCCATCTCACCTACCTCATTTGCCCTTTTTGTTTCTTGTCTGCCTTCCTGGGAATCCTTTCTTCCTCCTTTTTCATTTTCTTTTTATTTTAATCCAGAAAAATCAACATTCATATTGTGTGAAGACCCTTGGTCATTGGCTCTAGAGGCCTTTCTCTTAACAGCCAGGTCCTAGTTCTTGGAGGAAAGGTTTCCCAGACATGGAGGAAGGGTGTGACAGATAGAAGATACTGGCAGTCTTTCAGTAAAAAACCCAAGAAAATGTTTTCTCCTTTGTTTCCTTTTACTTACAAATCGAATGCATATTTATTCTGCAAATATTTATTGAACACCCACAGTGTGCCAAGCGCTGTTCTGGGCTCCGGGGATTAACACGGCATTAATACACAAAACAGACCAAAATCCCCACCCTTGGGAAACTTATATTCTAGTGCAGCTAAATATGGCGAACTACCTTATGCTGCTTTGAAGGCGGCCTGTGGCTCTAGAGAGATCCAGTTAAAGCTACCTTCAAGGTCAATTCAGATTAAAAAATAAAATGAGAAAAACACTTGGACAGGTCCTTCAAAGAAGAACATATCCTGGGACACTCAGTCAGTTAAGCATCTGACATTGACTCAGGTCATGATCTCAGGGTCCTGGGCTCAAGCTCCATGTTGGGCTCCCTGCTCAGAGGGGAGTCAGCTTGAGATTTTCTCTCCCTCTCCCTCTGCTCCTCCCCCTACACACACACTCTCTCTCTCTCAAATAAATAAATAAATAATCTTAAAAAAAAAAAAAGATATCCAAATGACCAATATATATGTGAATAGGTGTGTGCCATCATTGTCCCCTGGGAAATAGAAATTAAAACGATGAGATATTTGTTTATACCCACTGGAATGGGACTGACAGTACCAAGTGTTGATGAGGAAGTGGAGGGACTGGAACTCCTGCAGTACCGCTGGGCAGAGTTCAAAGTGGTACAATCACTTTGGGAAACTATTTGGCACTTCCTAATAAGCTTAAACACATCCCTACTGTATGACACAGCCATCCCACTCCTAGGTATATACCCCAAAGGGTGGACTTCCTTGTATGAGAATGTTCATAACAGCCTTATTTATAATAGCCAAAGACTGGAAACAACTCAAGTGTCCACCAACATGGGGATATATAAACAAAAGGGATATGTTCACAAAATGGATTACTGCTCAACAGTAACAACAACAAAAAATGATTGATCCGTGCAACATGGGTGAATCTGAAAAATTATGTTAAGCAAAAGAAACCAGAGGAAAAAATTATATAGCCTACGATACCATATACTGTCACCATCTGTGGTGATAGAAATCAGAGTAGTGGTTGCCTCAGATTCGGGGGGAGGGCAATTGGTTGGAAAGGGATAGAAGGACACTTTTTATAATCTAATCTAGGTGATAGCTACCTGGCTGCATACATTTATTAAAATTCATCAAGCTGTGTCCTTAAGATTTCTGTGTTTTACTGAAGACGAGTATTCAGCAAAATATCACTAGCATTAAGAAAGGCAAAATAAAATGTTAAAAAGACCAACTGAAGTATATTTGTGTTTCCAAAATACTGTAGAACACTTTGGGGTATGTTTGGAGGTGCTTATTACTTTGTTCCCCACCCCTGCCTCTCCCCCAGTTTCATCCATAGACGAGCTGTTTAGATAGCTTTGAGTAGGTGACATCATCAGGAATGTGATACTATATCGTACTGATCTTAAATGAGACCTGGCAGCCTTAAGATGCTCCCTGCTTCGGTTGGAGGGTTTATTATCAAGCGGGTGGTTGGCAAGAAGGGTGGATTGGAGTTTTGCATTTCAGTGGCTTGGGGCCGTCACAGAGACAAGGGAAGGAAAAAACAAAATTTCCATCCCCTTTTATCTGGTGAGTCACCTCTTTTAAGATGTGATATATAGAGATTGCTAGGGATTCCTGTTACCATGTTGACTTTCTTCCCCAACATTTTATTACAAAAACATTCAAACGTAAGCAAAATTAATAGTGAGCACCTGTATACTCACCGCCTAGATCCTGCTGTTAACAGTTTACCTGCTTCATCCTCCTGTCTGTCCCTCTGTCCATCAAGTTACCTATTTTTTTTTTAAGCGGCTCCACGCTGGGCTCCAGTGCAGGGCCCAAACTCATGACCCCGAGATCCAGACCTGAGCTGAGATCAAGGATGCTTAACTGACTGAACCACCTAGGTGCCCCCATCTATTTTTAAATGCATTTCAAAGTTTACTTTCCCCTAAAGACTTCAACACGCATATCATTCACTAGAGTTCACTACTTTTTCTTGTTTTATTTTTTTTTTGCTTTAAAATTTTCATACAGTGAAGTAAATCTTAAGGATACGTAGTGTGTTAGTTGTTAATTTTTTTTTTTACTTTTTAATTTTTTAAAAAATTTTAATTTTATTTAGAGAAAGGGAGTATCACTCTTAGAATTCCATTGGAACAGGGCTTGGTTTCAGAATCATTCAGTCAATTCTAGTAACTTCAGACTTCTGGTATTCATATCACATTAAACAAGATTTAAACCATGGATTTAACATTATGACTTTATTTTTTATTTGTATATTTGTTTATTTTTGAAGATTTTATTTATTTATTTGAGAGACAGCGAGAGAGAGAACACAAGCGGGGGGAGAGGGAGAAGCATGCTTCCTGCCGAGCAGGGAGCCCAATGTGGGGCTCGATCCCAGGACCCTGGGACCATGATCTGAGTCAAAGTCAGACGCTTAACAGTTGAGCCACCCAGGCGCCCCTAACATTGTGATTTTAAATTCCAAAATACAAATCATAGCCGTGTGGGAACTAACATTCTATAGATCCGGTAACTAGAAAATATTGTAATAATTTTTTAATTAGGATTTCAATAGAGATCCCAAAAGGTTATAAGATTGAGTAATAGCCTAACTTTGTAACCACCCAAAGAACAGAAACCTGCCAGTTGAGATTGCTAGATTTGTACAAACTAGCCAGAGGATGATAATTTAATAGCTGTGGGGAGGACTTGGGGTAGGATCCAGCAGAGGTGGAAGTCGTAATTGGAGGCTCAAACACCCGGTTTGTAGAGCCTGAACTACATCTGTATCTTTGTCAGTGTCTGTCCATCAAGTCTGACGTGAAGTTTTAGGAGTTCGGCTGTGTGGATTTCAGCTCTAGGCTTGGCCGTGGTTCTTGAGTTTGGTTTAGAAGTCATCGTCTTCTCTTACTTGTGATGTGGAGGGTATAAAGCCAGGTGAACTAGTTTCTCCCCAGGCTAATTTTTCACCCTGCTTTTCTTTGTTACAGAGAAATGATATCGCCATGGCAATTACAAAATTTGATCAGTTTGACTTTCTCATCGATATTGTTCCAAGAGATGAACTGAAACCTCCGAAGCGTCAGGTGAGCTGGGAAGGCCGGAGAGCGCCGCGCACGCTGGTGTCAGACACGCTCCTTTCCTCTCTCAGCTCAAGTCAGTTGCTGTTCCTTTTGCCTTTCTTTCTCTAGACCAGATCCATCCTTAACATCTCCCTCTGTTACTCATTTATGGATACTTTTAACTCAGTGCCTCGGAGGTGGTATTTCAGTGAAAGTAGACAAAATGAGAATTAAAGACAAGTTACAAACAGTAAAGTGAAGCTCTTTTCAAGGTGCCCTAGGGAGTCTCTCAGAGTTCTTAACCTGGGATGGGAGAACATGCCCAGCAAGGTACAGATTTTAGATTTCTAGGGTTTCAAGAAACCGCGTCTCTATGTGCACAGTGGTGTTTGGAGTGAATGGACTTGGGTTTTCTCTTACTCTGGATTGCGGTTCTCTGTGTAGTGCTCGGGCTATACATTAGATCACCTGCTAGGGCTTAAAAAATACTAGCGTCCAGGCTTCACCCCACACCAGCTGAATCAGAATCTGTGAGGGGGAGGCCCAGGCTGCAGTACTTCCTAAAGCTTTTCAGATGTGTTTAATGTGCAGCCAGATTTGAGAACCACCACTTAAACCGTTTTCTAAGCAATCACGGGAAAGAATGTGAATATCTGTCTTTGCCTCTCTTTTGCCTGCCCCTCTCCAAAGGTCACACTGACTTTTTTTCAGCACCTTGGGTGCATCAAGCTCTTAATTGCAATTGTAATAGACCCCTTTCCTGTATAGCTCATTGTTTGAGGCACGCGGATTGCATGACTCAGTAGGTGTGGTTAGAGACACTCGGGGAATAGTGGCAGTGTCTGGCAGGAGCAAAGCTGTGCTTTGTTCTGCTTGCTTTATCTTGTTAATAAAATTTTAAGTGTTTATAATGAATTATTTCATGATACATTATCCGTAGAACAGAGTCATTCAGTGACAACCATTCTCCTATGCTGTCTCGCACTAAGAACCAGTCAGGAAGTGTAGAAGTGGGCATCTTAAAGAACATCTGTAATCCTGACCCTGCCTGGGGGCCTTTGGATAGGCAGGCCCTCTGTCCCCTCCTTCCTAGAGCAGGGCGCCTCACTGCGGCTCCGTTCTTTCTGGGCAGTCTTTGCTACTGTAAACATCCTTGACTGGAAGCTGTAAGGTGTTCAGAGGAGCTTTCAGTCGGATGTTTACAGCGGCAGGCTGCCACGGTCGTCCCCGGCTGCGCATCGCCTTTGAAACCATTGCAGGTTTGTGCCCAGGGGCTCAGTTCCTCCTCTTGGGGTGTTTCCCTCCTCTCTGAGAAGTCCCTACAACAAGAACTCAGACCACTTCCTCCAAAACAAATGCTACCACACCCCTGCTCTCCTTGTTGGAATTTGTATCAGAAGCCCCCTTTAAAAACACGGTGGTGAGCTCTGTGACAAAATCAGGCCTTGTGCTAACTCCTGCTCGCTCTCTGTGGGCTGTCTGCTAAACCAACCAGCTGGAGGGAAGGATCATGTCTTGTCCCTTCCTCAGGTTCTCAGTGCCTGGCTCTCTCTGGGTGTCCAACAGCTCCTAGTTCCATCCTAGCCTGACTCAGAATGCTGTGATCCATCTCCTTTTAAAGTGTGTCGCTGAAACAGCTCCTTGCTGCCTGGATTCAGGTCTTTGTAGGTGTTCAAGCCATTGATTGGCATCCTATTGGGGACAGCTGCTGCCTGGCCTTTGAAAGGTTGAGATTGCTGAAAGCTGGCCTGAAATTCTAAGATAGCACTTTTAATCCTCTGTAGACGTGAAGTTTTCCCCAGTTCCAAATTGGCTGGCACCTCCTTAAGTCCTTTAAAAGCACCTACTCTCCAAAACTCACCCTTTCTGAAGGAGGCAGCAGTTCATTTCTGGCTACTGAAGCGAATGTACTTTTTTCAGTCTGGGGCTGGCTGCACAACTCTGTAGTGATGGCCCGAGGATGGGACGCTGCTCATTTCTGACATTTGTCAGTCTCCACTTCTGAAAAGATTCCAAGAGCAAGCCCTCTGGTTGGGGAGGCCACCGTGAAAGCTGGGCAAGTGCCCCATTCTGGATTGATCCAGTCATTCCGAGATTGTTCTAGCATGGGGTAGTTTCCCACTGTTGGGGAAAGAAACTAGCCAGAAATACTGAATTGTAGATCTAAGGTCCTTGACTTCTCAGAGATGCTTGGATATTTCTCTTGTTCTTCGGGGAAGCAAGTAAAGACTATTCAGAAGCAGAGGAGAGTTGAGGCTGACTTCTACCCTACTAAAGCTATGAGTTGAAAGTTCCTGCCCATTGAAATGTCATTTTCTCTTCACCCGTTTCTTTAAACCAAGCATAATCATTCCCTTGCTAGCTTGCCCTCCATTGGCCAGATGAGTCTTCATGATGCAGAAGAACCTTAGATGTGCCTCCTTCCATTCCAGTGATTCAAGAGCAGTCATGCCTGGTCCTCACACCACCAACCTAAGCGCTTCTACTTGGTACTTGCAGAGTGTCCTAGACACTGCCTAGTTCATAAACAACTTAAGAGGGTGTGGTAGGCAGTATAGGAGAAGCTCTTTACCTGCTGTCACAGTTTTTGGCAAGGAGTATTTTGGCTTCTGAAAGGGGTGCTTCAAGGATTTGCTTTTTGTCTGGCAGGAAGACTACTCACCTGCAGGTCGGTTGCAGGGAGAGATAACTAGAGACAGAACAATCGCAGGTCAGGGCTGGGAAATGCCAGTTCCTCCCTCCTCCCTCCTCCCTGACTCCTTCAGGTTGGTTCTGGGGGAGTCTGAATCCTCTCTACCCTCTCATTTACCCAAGAGCTTTTGTAAGTTAGGTCTAGAGTATAGTGATTGATGTTTTTTATAAAATGGGAAGGTCATTCTCAGTGGAAAATAAATACACTGAACCTATTTCAAGAGCTTTAAAAAGAGCAGTTGGCCTCTGTTTCTTGGTTAAGGGAGGGTTTGAGTATTTATCCCTGCCACAGCCGAGAGCTAGTTGACAGGCTGACCTTTATGTATAATGGTGACAAGTTGAGTTGAAATGGAGGTGCTGTTGTCACAGTTACATTGTTCTGGAAAGTGAGACCTAGATGAAAAGTAAGGGGACCTCCTTTTTCTTCTGCCTCAGCATGGTTACGTTCAGGGTTCAAACTGTTTGGGTCTGAAGCACAGAACACATTAACCTAGAAAATTCGTTCATGTTTGAGGACTAGCTGAGAAACCCAGAATGTTAAAAGGGTCTGCTGAGGCTGGGTGGGTGGCCATTAGGGAATCTTGTGATGCCAAGACCCCAGTTCCTGAAAGGCTAGATGTCAGCAGTCCTAATTCTAGTATCTGGGGCCCCCAGTCACCAGGCAAGCCTTGTTCTGCAGGGGACACAAGCTTCTCCCCACACCATGGCCACAGATTCCTAGATGTAGCAAAAGAGAGTTTAGGTACTCTTTTCTGTTGGTAACAGCTGTTGGGTTCAAGAGACTATGTCCTACCAACTTCACTTTTAAAAAAGCACTTTCTGGAGCACCTGGCTGGCTCAGCTGGGAGAACGTGCGACTCTTGATCTTGGGTTTGTGAGTTCAAGCCCCACGTTGGGTATAGAGCTTACTTTAAAAAAACAAAAAAATACTTTCCTACCTGCAGCTCTCTGCCTAACTCTCTAAATCTATCCATCATTCAGCAACCTCTTATTGAGTGCCTGCCTTACAAGGGAATGAATGGTTGGAACATCAGAGGGCAAGAGAGAGTTGGTCCTCATAGCACTTTCACTCGAGCAGGGAAGGCAGTGGATCTGACAAGCAAGTACAACAAAGTGTGGTGAGGAAGGGACCATGCAGCATAGATTGGGGCACCTAACCTAGTGAGGGTATGCGGTCAGTACCCACTGTGTCACTGTCACTTTGGGGAGCTTTCAGGCAGTCTACAGCATCTCTGTACTTTGGAGAAGTGTCTTTTCTTCTTTTCTTGAACCTGGCAAACTTAGCCCAGAACAAGGAAGTGAGTAAATTAAGCTAATTTTCTGCTCAGTCAGCCCAAGTGGTTGTATGTTTCTGTTGTTTTTGTTGTCCCAGGCAGGGGCACCGTGTGTCGCAGGGCCCTCCGGAGCAGACGCCGATCTCTGTGTCAGTGGTCAGGGGCCTATCAACCCCGGACCCTCAGGCTCTAACCATGCCGTAGTGTGTGTAAACATCCTACACTCTCAGCTGTGAGCTCAAGGTGGCTGGGAGAGGGTTGTTTACTCCTTCTGCCATGGAAAACGTCAGCTGAAGAAGGAACGGTCTCTTCACCCAGCAGATCGGACAGAATGCGACCTCCCTAGTCAGCCAAGGCAGCCCCCCCCCCCCCCAGCGGACAGCTGTCCCTCAGGCCCCCTGGGTTGCGCTTCTGTGGCTAAGTACAACCAGAACCAGACATGACACTGGATAGACGTGGCCCTCAGTGACTACAGAGCTCTTGATGTACTGTGAAAAGCTGGGCACTTGCCTACTGGTGCTCTCAATCCTGACATTCAATTCCAAAGCTCTCCAGCCCAGGAAAAGCCCTATTTCCCTTTCCCCTGCCTTGTCCCTCCAGAGCTGGCGGGCACCAGATAAGGAGAGTGCTGCTATTGGTAGATTGGGGGCCAGCCTGAGAGCTTGATGTTTGGGTAGCATCTTCCCAGTGCTCGCAATTAGCACCGTCTGCAGATCACAGGCCTTGACAGCGTTTACTGACAAGCACTGCTGGTGCGTGGTTTTTAGTTACGGTAATTATTTGCCCATTTGCAACTCATCACGCAATGGGTGATTACTCTGTGCTTCAGAAAATTGGCTGTATGTTTTGTGAAGCCTATGGAATCTGTTATTTTTAGTTTGATTTAGCACAACTGGTCTCTTCGAATTCCACTTTCCCTTGGCTTCAAATGTGGAGAGCTCAGCATTCAGCCAGCAACTGCACAGAGTCCGTTTGGGGAAAGAATGGAAATTCACTGTGGCGGCTGCTGAGTCGGTTCTTTTCCTCTTACCTGCCTCTCCTTCTACCCCACAGGAGGAGGTGCGCCAGTCCGTGACTCCTGCCGAGCCCGTCCAATACTACTTCACGCTGGCTCAGCAGCCCGCCGCCGTCCAAGTCCAGGGGCAGCAGCAGGGCCAGCAGACCAGCAGCTCCACAACCACCATCCAGCCCGGGCAGATCATCATCGCGCAGCCTCAGCAGGGCCAGGTCCGTGAGCTGCACGGGGTGCCCACCAGCAAGACTGCGCCGCTTAGGTTTGGGATGGGCAAGGCCCGGCCTGGGTGGAAAGGCAGGCCACTCATCATAGAGCACTGGAGTTGAAGTCTGGAAACTTGGGTTTCTCCCAGATTCAGCCACCCAGGTGTTGAGTCACCCTAAGCTCTGTGGGCCCTGGTTTCCTCAGGGTCAGATGAGGGGAGTGCAATGAATAAGACACCCTCCAGGACCCCACAAGCTAAGGGAAAAGGTCTGTATCGTGCCCCCATGAAGAGTAGTGACACCCCCGCAGGAGCTATTGTAAGTGGACCCCGTGTCTGCTGTCCGTGCCTACGCTGGGACTGGACTGTGTCCTACCTCTAAGGAGGCGGTGAGGCATCAGTTCCAGCTTGTGTGCCTCTCCTCCTGTTGTCCCCGTCATTTCTCTGTTGCACCACAGTTGTGTCAAGTGACCTTCCCTTTTTACAGTAGCAGTCAGGATATTCTCTGTCCCCAGTGGTGGTGTTGTAAAAGCAGTAACCTCCATGTCTGTTGGGGATCATGAGAGGCTGTAGAGAACTCTCCTCGAGGTCTAAATCCAAGTTCCCTATCAAGCATTAATGTACTCACCAAGCCCTGAGTCCTATCCTATGTGCTAGAGACAAAAGCATGAATAAAACAGTCCCTGTATTTAAGAATTTTCACAATCTAGTAGGGTACAAATACTTAAAGATTATAATACCACCACATGGGAAATGCAAGAAACTCGTAGGGCTGTGTAAAGGGTTTTATGGGATCACATCAAAAGGGATATCAAACAAAAGTGAGGGAAGTGGTAGAAGCGAATGTCAGAAAAGATTCCCTGAAGGGAATAATACAAGTCTTAGGGGAACAACGGCAACGAACCAGATAAAGGGGGAAGGAAGGCTTTCCAGGAGAGAGCACAGCACAGGCAAAGGCTTGGTGGTGGGAAACTGCACGGGGAGTGGTGGGAGGTTGCAGTCAGCATGGGGGACATCTGGGCAAGTCTGAAAAGAGAGGCAGAGGACACATCCCTCATTTAGCATCCAGGTCTTAGTGGTGTTTGCCTGTCCCGTGGGAAGCCGCGCCCGATCCAGAGCGGCCAGCTGGCCAGTGTGCGCTGGAGTCATTCTGCTGCTTGGTGAAGCCAGCGTGCACTTCATTTCCTTCCCGTGTCTGGCATGCCTAGAAAGGAGTCCAAGGTCCTGAACTTAGTAAATTCATCCTGACCCCCCTCCCTTTACTTGGCTCTCCAAATTCACCTGCTCCAGACTTGACTTTGGCCATGTCTCAAGTGAACTATCACGGTTGCTTTGGATTCTTCTGTACTACATGTGCCTGTCTGTCACTGAAGAGGCTTTGGGAAGCTGCAGCGTTTGAACCATAGAGATGTTTGGGGCCTGGGAAGATATTCTGTACTATGAGCCTAAAAATCTGTGTGGCTTTTTCCCATCTTTTATTTTGGAGAGTTAACTTTAGCAGTGCTCTGGGCCCAAAGGACTCTGAGTATTGTTAATTAATGTCAAGGTGAGTTTAGGTGTCCGTGGAAGGGGTTTGTGCCTAATTAACTGCTCGTCGTTAACTCCTTGGTCAGCCTAATGACTCTGAGCTGGGCTTGAATCAGCTTTCTCATCACTGTTCTTTCTAGACCACACCCGTGACTATGCAGGTGGGAGAAGGTCAGCAGGTGCAGATTGTTCAGGCTCAGCCCCAGGGTCAAGCCCAGCAGGCCCAGAGCGGCACCGGACAGACCATGCAGGTGATGCAGCAGATCATCACGAACACAGGGGAGATCCAGCAGATCCCGGTAAGCCCTGCTCTGCCCACACGTGCAGGGCACTGTGCTCCTGTGGTAACGGGTGTGCTTACAGGTCTCACGTGCACACACAGCATGTTGCGTCTACCCGCGTGTGTGCATGTATGCGTGCGTGTGTGTGTACATACATTGCTCTAAACCAATACCCGTTACCCCAGGCCATGACTTGCTTCGCTGTATGCTCCCCGTTTCCCTTTGGTCCAGCTCCGGTTCACCACTGGAGGGCTGCCGCTCTCGATTTCCCTGCGCTCCACCTACGCAGAGTGCTCGTAACCACTATTCCATGCCAAGACCCAAAGGCCCTGTGAGGCAGTCCTGTCTTTTGACTAGCAGAGACTAAGAGGGAGGTGTACAGGGAGGGCCATAAATACACTTGTTGCATATTCATGAGTCAGTTCCCAGTGGAGCCTGCAGCAAAGTGTATTTTCGGCTTTCATTTAACTTACCCGTCCCGTCACTGTGGACTGCCGCTTCCTGTGTGCCTTGAGGGATTTCATTTCTTGGATTTGTTGGCTTTTTTACTTGTACTTGCTCTTTTGTAAAAAAAAAAAAAAATGTCCTATCTTAACACTTGCCATCTATCTATACATTGGTCATTTTGCCACCCAAATTTGTGGAAAGTGAGTGACATGGAGCAGTCCTTCTGTTTCCTGCCCTTTGCCCTTCCTATTATAAATGACATGTAGGCAGAGAAACTCACTTGGACTTGGTTAACCGCTTCCTCTTTGAAAAAAGCCCCATTTTTGGAACTGTTCTTATTAAGTTAACAGAGTAATAGACCAAGAGAAACCTGAAGGAAAGTGGAGTGTGTGTGTCTCTGTGTATCTTTCTGTCTCCCCTCCCACCTTCCCCCCCGTTTCTCGTAGTTTGGTGCACTCTCCCTCTGCTGGAGCTGGCTCTCTCTCTCTCATACACACATACACACACACACACCCATCAGTTCCAGGTGCCTTGCCTCACTGTCTCAGCCACTAACCCCAAGACCTCTCTTGAATGGTTCTGTTTTACATGTGAAGGTGCCAGAACAAGTTCACTTAAGCCAGAGAAGAGTTCCCACTTTGCAGTAACTAACTCAAGTCTTTTTAAGCCTCCGGGGCACAGGCTTTAGCACACATTTGTTGCAGAATTTGCTATACTCAGATACCTTCTGCAGGAGTCTGCATTTCTAAATTTCTCAGTGCTCACCCCAATAGAGAGGACCTTCAGGAAGGAAACTTTGCTTCTCCTTTGAAAGCCCAAAGGGGAGGCTTTTTTGTCTTGTAGTTAACACCAAAAAGCTGCCAGGCTCCCCAGACCTATCCCTGTGGTAGAGGACTGAGGGCAGAGCATCACCAGATGTCTAAACCTAAGTCTAAAAGAGGAGCTTCTTGTTCTGAGAACTGCTTGGAACTATCTGGCTCATAGCTTTTCAGTCACGTCTGAGTTTCTGCAAAGAGCTCTTCCCAGCTGGGAAATGTAAATCCCTGTGGCTGTCAGTGCACCTTCCCTGTTCTTGGGATAAGGCTTTAGGATTTCATCCTGTGTTCCTTGGCTGGAGTTCTGGTGACTCCTGGGACCAGGCACCGTGAGTCCCAGCAGATGAGGCTCCCCAAGCCTCCACCCAGCTGCCTTCATCCCCAAAAACGACTTAGTGTTGTTGCCTAGAAGCCACGTTATGGGACTTAAGGGGGGCAGTCTGGGCCTGGCATCACAACTTCCCAGCAGCTCTTCTTGGCATATTCTCAGAAAGAAGTGACCGCCCGTCACAATATCTTGCCCTGTCTCCTGTGAACCAGATTCTTAACCGGTTTAGATTTTATGTCCCTTCATTTTGCTATAAGTGGAAAGTTCTGGAATCTGGTCTACCAAGAAGTTCCAAGAACTACACTAACTACCAAGTGTTAGTCTTCTGGTGGCTCACATCCTCTTTGAGGCTGAAGTTGCAGAGAAGTGGTGTGATTTAACACTGCCTGCAGTACTACAGCTTCATTGATCCGCACTTCCCTCATGGAAGTAAACTCCCCTGCAAGGGAATTCGCTCTTGAAGGCGAGGGGAGAACTCTGCTCCAGGACAAAGAGGCATGACTTGCGTGTTCGCCTCGAGAAGCTTACCCTAGCAACAATGGCAGGCTGGGCAGCCAGGGAGGGTGGTATCTGGGCCCCCAGGTAGAGACCAGTCTGTCCTCCTGGCACCTCTTTCATCCCCCAAATCCCGAATGTGAATGTCTGCAGTGCTCTGCTGACTCTCCTCTGCTGAGCCACGTTCCTCTCCTGCAGCCAGCCGCCTTGGTCTCTCCATTCCCGCCCGAGGCACTGAGACTTTATGGTACACTGGAGCGTTAAGAGCCTGAGTTAAGGCTTTTAGTGCACAATTAAATGTAGCATGTGGTATTATTGTATTATCTGAGACTTAATCTTAAGCATGAGGGACTCTAAGGGCATTTTTGTAGCTTTGGTTTCCCATGATGGGGTTTTCTGTGAAAGGTTTATTGATTCAGCTTCCCCTCGGGAGGAGTTTGGCCAGAAGCTAGTGCTGAACACCAAGGATCCTAACAGTCCCACAGACCCCCATTGGTCCTGGCTCTTGGGGACCGAGATAGTGGAGCAGGCCAGCTTTTTCTTCCAAGATGTGCAGTATGAGGTTGGGCAGGACTAGGGCTGGGATGCGGAGTGACAACCATCTGCTTTGGGCTCCTGGCAGATGCTGGAGGTCTTCTCAGTATTACATCAGCCATCCCAGGAGCTGGGGTGGCGGAGTTTGGAGATAGAGGGGAGAGTGGCCCACATTTAAGGTACAAAGCATTCCGATCATCTCTGACAGTCTTTGGGATAAAATCCTAAGATAAACTGAGCAGACGCCTAAGAGCCAGTGAATGTTAAGGGTGTGGCCATGCTATTCCTCACGTATGTGACCAGATCCTCTGGGAATTTTCTCCAAAGTCCTTTAAGGGAACATACCCTCTTCTGTGTTTTGTGACTTGCCAGGTGGGGATGTTACGGTTTTGCTTGTGTTGACCTCTGTTGAAGAGAAACTTTTCAGAGGAGGCTTCTTTGGAGGGCTCAGGGGGGTAGGGGGGCCAGTCAGCACCTCTGGTCGTGGGAAGTTTGCCTGTTGAGGTCGAACTCGGTCTCCTGTACCTGCTTGTGTCCTGCTCCAGGTGCAGCTGAACGCCGGCCAGCTGCAGTACATTCGCTTAGCACAGCCTGTATCAGGCACCCAGGTCGTGCAGGGACAGATCCAGACACTTGCCACCAATGCTCAACAGGTACGTGCCCCAGAGATGCAGGGCTTGGGTAGGGGACCGGCCGAGCTGGCTTCTGGCTGGAAAGGAGGGCTCAGCAATCGCTCTCTTGCCGCCTCACCCTTCGGCAAGAGCCGCCGCCACACCCTGCACATCTGCTTACCCCAAAGGACAGACGGGGCTTATTGGAGGTTGGATTCACAGTGTGTCTCTTACTAGCTTGTTCTTGAGGAACAAAGACACGCGAAGGAGGGGAAGTCTCAAGGACTCTTGAAGAAAGCCGCATGTATGTGTGTGCATGTCTGACCAGAGGAGGCGTTCTGACAGCCTGCCTCTTCGTCAGGCTGAGTTTCCGTCTTCAGAGCCAAATAGCAGTTGTGTCCTGGCACTCCCGCGCGCTTTGGAAAGCTTGCATGGATTTTCCCTCCTTGTGCACACCTAGCCAGAGACTGCCCCCGTCATCTCCTCTCGTGCCCTAAGGGACGGAGGACTGTGAGCCACAGGTGCTGAGGGGGCAGCCCCCCAGGCTCGGGGCTTGGGGGCCATGGGCATCATCTACAGGGAATGGGGAATGCTGGTCCAGGGGAGGCATTGTTAATGGAGTCTTCTGCCTCAGACCCAAAAAAAGCAGCGATCGTTTAAGAGCTGGACCCGTCTGGCCCAGTTGCATTTCTGGTGATGTATCTATTGACAGTGGTGACAGAGCTGAATTGTAGAGCAGGTCTCCAAAGATCTCATTTGGAAAAATAGGAGGAATGAGCCAAAAGCAAGGCTTTGGAGTTCCATATAGTCTCTGGGATCATTAAAGGACCCACTCCAGACTCAGTCCTTGGTTCACATAAGGGCTTGGGCTTTTCCCTAACTTCCTTGGGGCTCACTGGCATGGAGTCACATCTCCAGACTGGTCACACCTTTACATACCCCTCTTTTTTTAAAAAATGAAAGCAAAAACAAAAACCTTATAAGATTCTAACCTGGGATCCAAAAACTTTTCATGGCATGGGGGTGGAAGGAAATGAGAAGGAAGCGTTTTTGGTTCCTCAGAGGTCAGTTCGGGGACCAGAAACTAAAGCCAGAAAGTGGGGAGAGTCAAGTTTTCAGACAGGGGCGGGGGGAAGCAAGAAGGGGACACCTGAGGGCAGTTGGAGTCTGCATTACAGCAGATCTTAATTGTGACAGCCTGGCACATAGTAGGTATTTGTATGTGTTTGTTGAATGAATAATATGTAAATGGAATTTAAAGGTAAATGCAACTTTCTTCTCAGCTCATGTGAAGGGCAGTCCTGCTGGCCACGGGGCACAGTTGACCTCATCTATGAAGAATATTTTCCATTTGTCTCAGGGTCATTCATTTATTCCGCAGACATTTCTTGCATACTTACTGTGCACTGGGGGTTGTAAAGACAAAACGTAGAGCTTCTACCCTCCAGACTGGTAGGAGGGGAAGGACCCCAAACAAGGCACAACAGTAAGAAACCCTCCTGAAGCCCTTGCATGGGTAAGCCTGACGGGTTGTTTTTGGCTGTCGGGAGGACACTCGAGAGGACAGTCCTTGCCTGGCAGGTTGGCTGTGATGGTTCCAGGAGGTGGTACACAGAGGACGTTACTAGGCCGACGTTCCGTAGGTACACATATGCACACGAGCACGCTTCCGTCCTCCTGGTCTCCCGGGCTGTGTCGAGCAGCTGGCACGCTGTGGTGCAGTTCCGCATGTCAGCACAGTTCTCGCGCGTACTTACAATCCCCACGTGAGGTTGTAAGTACATGTGGTGAACGTTTGCTGCGCTCCACCCGCCTCCATCCCCCCCCCCCACCCACCCAGAGGGCTGCGCGCGGCCTGTCTCGGAAAAAGTACTTCATGGTGTGCCACAGGGGCCTCCAGGGCCAAGGCCACGTCCTTGCCAGGGTGTTTCCTATTCCAGTCAGATAATCTCGGTGATACGGGTTTGGTTTGAAGCCCACCTTCCAAGAATGAAAGGGACGACTCACCACTCTGCCCCACGTTTTGCAGTCTGCATTCACTGGCTGAGGGACTCTCGGGTTTTCTGCCTAAGCCGTGAATGTGAGGCCTTGCCATGTTAGCAACTAGGAGCTTGCAGTGAGGGGCAGGCGGGGGACAGGTGGACGTTAAGAGAGATGGTTTGGAAGTTGTATCTGTTTCACGCTCCGGGGTCGTCTGTGGTCCTGTGTGCAGTGCCAGCTCTGAGTAGCCATCAGTAGTAGGGGCTGCTTTCCTGCTACTCCTTAAGCACCTGTTCTATGCCAGGCCTATTCTGGGCACTTTATATGCGTTGTCTCGTGTGGTCTTCACCACCTACTCCTGGTTGTGGGCTGTGGGAGGGGTATACCGGACCCTGCAGCTGACCTGCCTCCTCTGCCGTCTTGATTCCTGCAGATCACGCAGACAGAGGTGCAGCAAGGACAGCAGCAGTTCAGCCAGTTCACGGATGGACAGGTAGGACACCCGGTCTGGGCAGGGGCCGAGGGTGGGGGGTTGTCAGGGGTAGCAGGTGAGATCCGTGGGTTTGGATGGTTAGGGCAATGGTCCCATTTTCTGCTAACGATGGGCAGAAATTGTTAAAGCAAGCACAGTCTTTAATTCGGAGTGCCAGTCCTTTAGATTTAGACTTGTGGGAGCTGAAAATAATCTTAGACATTATATAGCCGCAATCCCCATTTTACAGATGAGTAAACTGAGTCCTAGAGATGAGACGTGTCTTGTCTGTGCTCACTCAGCTCTTCATTGCAGAACCAGAATGCAGGTCTTCTGATTCCCTTTCTAGGACTTGTTTTTTTTCCAAGCTAGGCTGCTTTTTAATAGCATGGATTAGTTGAAATGCAGAGAACATGTAACCTCTCGAGCTCTCTCGGTGCCTGGAATTCAGTAATTCTAAACTGTGAGGAAGAAATCTTTCCCTTTCCCTCCGCCTTTCCCCTCACACTAGTGGTCCCAGAGACCCCTGAGTACATGACAGGCGACGCACCCAAGCCTATGTTCTCTGCTGCCCAGAAGGGAGAGGAGCTGGCATCAGGACCCACCTCCGGCCTCTGCCCGCACCACATTCTAGGCTCACATGCCAGGGCCCCTGTGACGGGGTCTTTTCCTGTGGGGTTTTTGGGGGGACACCTGACAAGTCAAGTGTCCATTTGGCTCTGTCCTTCCATAGCGGCTATGTGAGCTGCTTCTCAGTGCCTCACGGGCCTTGGCTTATACGTGTTAAACCCCAGGCCCCTCCTCAGCAGGGCCCAGGTAGGAAATGCAGGCTCAGTTGTAGCCTCAGCCTGAGCCAGATATTCTGAGGAGAGGAGGAGGGGGTAGCCCTCCTGCCCCTGCTAGTGAGGGTTACCAAGAGTTGGGGATCTGCGGGCTTCCAAGCTGCTGGTACAGTGGTTCGAATTGCTTGTGTTTGTCACAGAGGAACAGCGTGCAGCAAGCTCGAGGCTCTGAGCTAACGGGAGAGGCAGAGCCCAGAGAAGTGAAAGCCACAGGAAATGCAACTCCCTGCACCTCTTCCCCGCCCACCACACACACCCCCTCCCACCGGGCCGGAGCCTCCTGTGTCTGCTGCTCCCAGCCCCCGCAGAGCTCATCCCTTCCTCCCTCTGACGCCTTACAGTGGGTGGTGGTTGAGGTATCTGGGGCCCCCGACCAACTTGAGGCCCATAGGGAGCTGCATGCCCCTCTCCCAGGGGTGACCTCACTCTCTCCTCTCCACCCCTCGCAGCAGCTCTACCAGATCCAGCAAGTCACCATGCCTGCCGGCCAGGACCTCGCCCAGCCCATGTTCATCCAGTCCGCCAACCAGCCCTCGGACGGGCAGGCCCCCCAGGTGACCGGCGACTGAGGGCCTGAGCTGGCAAGGCCAAGGACACCCAACACAATTTTTGCCATACAGCCCCGGGCGATGGGCACAGCCTCCCTCCCCAGAGGACCCGGCCGACCTCCGCGCCTCCTGCAGGCTAGGACACTGGTGCACTACGCCCCACGCCTGGGGGCCGAGATTCTCCAACAGAACGATGCAATATTTTTTATTTCCTTTTTTTCCATTTTTTCTCCAAGGAATCAATATTTCAATATGTTGATCTGTGTGTCCAATGCTATGAAATGAAAATATTAAATAACATATTTATGGCATTTTCTTGAAGAGTGTGGTTGAAGAAATATTTCTTTTGTTTTCCTTTTTTTGGATTCTTACTGCCACTTCTTTTCAGGAGCAAATCTCAGGGGGCACGCTATCTCCTGACCCTTGGAACAGCTCCTGCCCCCAGGATTTGCCACCTTGTTCTGCCCTCAGATTGAGTTAGGTGACCGCATAGCTTCCTCTTCACTAGTGGTCCTGTCCCACGACCCTGCACTTGTCCCAGAGCTCTGTGTGTTTGCACCCAGAGGCCATGGAAACATTCCATGCATTTAAGAGATGAACTCATTCGCCATGGAGAGTGGATGGGTTCATTTCCAAATCCTTCTCTCCCAGGGACCCAAGGAGACTAGAACTCTGTGCATTTGCCCACCTCTACCCCCATTTTTTATTTTTAAAATGCATCAAAAATTGTGCTAGTCTCCTTTGCTGCATGGACTTCAGACTGCATGAAATGCAATAAATCTCATTTTAGATAATTTAGAGTCTGGGTTTCTGTGTCGGGGGGCATTCACGGGGCCACTTTGCTTGGGAAGCCTTGGAAATTGGAAAGGTTTGTTTGCCCTCAGGTTGGGTGTCTGTGAGGGAGGGGGACCCTTGTGAGGAGGGACTTCCACAACTAAGGGAACTTAGGCTGCATATCTGACTCAAACGGAGGTCTTCAGCTGACTTTGAAGATGAACCGCATCAGACTCTATTTGCCGCTCGGACGTGCCTGCCTGCCTGCCTTAGACTACCACAGGTGGGCCGGATTCAGCCGTGTCCTGCTGGTTTGAGGGTCAAGAGAGCATCTCTCATGGAAGAAACTGTCTCTGTCCATCAAACAAGTCCCTTCACTTCTGCCCTGGCACCGGCCTGCGTCCTGAGCTGCCGTGGTGGGAGACCAAGCTCCTCGTCAGCCAGCAGCAGGCCAGAAGGCTTCCACAGCCAGGGCCCACTTCCTAGTAATCGAAGCAGGAAGAACAGACCATTCTACTTCTTCATTGGCTTTCACTGGCCATGGAAGCCAGCAGTGAGCCACCTTCCTAACCTTCGCCATGCCATCCTTACAACCAGAATGAGGCCTGTTGTCATGGGAAGAGCAGGGAACTGAGTGCCAGGAAAAGTAGGTATTAATTTCCTCTCTGACGGTAATATGCCATAAAATCGTGGAAAACTCCCTTTGCTTTGGATTGTCTTAGGGGTGAGATGGGGATAGGGAAGGGGCTTTGGTATTAGGCGATATTGCAAGTCTGACCCTGTTACCATGGTAATTCTCCCTCCAAATACCCACCACTGTCTGCCCTGGTCAGTCCTTGGCCATCCGTCGTCTCCTCATTTTCAGTCATTTACCTAAGTGTACCTTACTTCATTCCACAAGAAAAATTAAGATGGCTTGCATTGAAAACATACACAGTAAAATAATAAAATATGACAAATAAGAATTAGGAAAAATATAATTGAGTAGGAAATCAGGATCATAAAGCAAGAACAGAAATATTCTGGCCATAAAGACCTATATAGTTGTTAGAATTCAGTTTCACATTTGACCCTGAGCTTCCTGGCCGCCAAAGCAAAGCGAGAGATGAGACCAGGTAGGAAGGGAAGAAAAATAACATTCTCTTGCAAACGCAAAGATTTTCTTAGTTTTGAGGTTTTGGATACGTGGTGCCCTTCCGGTGACATCTTGGGAGAAGAAGCAGGTGATAACGATCACAAGAAGTCGGTGGGTCTGCCCCACAGGCTTCTTCCTGACTCCCAAGTCTAGTGCCCACCCCCGTCCTGTATCAAGTTCTCTTCATTCTCGCTTCGGACTTTTCTCTGGCCTTTGCCACTGTTGTGTACCAAGTCTCAGTGAGACGTGCACATACTCCTGAAAGCCCAGCCACACGGGAGAGACGCAAGCTTGGGGGAACCTGGCCGCAGAGGAAGGGCAGCAGCTCAGCTCTTTCATTTCCTGGCTGAGCCCCCACATTGAGGCCGCGGCACTGCCCCACCTTGCTGCTCTTCAACTCGTTCCTGAAAACCCAAGTAGTTGGATTTGCACACCTGAATCAGTGGGTCCCTGTTCCCCACAGACGTTCGTTATTTTGGAGATGTTTCGATCAGTTGTGATTGGCAAGCAGCTTTCTTACTGAGCACGTTCCCTTTAAATTTCCCCGCCAGCAGGCCCCATCTGGGTGTAAACAAACACTTTAGTGCGGCCCAAGAGAGCCCCTATCTAATCCCCAGCACGATCCCCTTACATCCGGAGCATGCTTTCAACATTTTCCCCAGCACTTGCAGCATCCGTCCCCCGATGATCTTCAGGTGACCCTGTAGGGAAGACAGGAAGAGGGATTGAGATCCTGTGTTACAGATGGAGACATGGGAGGCCCAGCAAAGTGCAGTGACTTGTCCAAGGTCACTCCATGAATTGGGGTGAAGCTGAAGCCAAAATACCGGTCTCCTGACCCCTGTGCATACATAGTGGCTTTCTGGCTGAAGGTGGTGGGGGGTGTTTAAGAACAAGGCTTTACTAGATGTGAACCGTCCCCTTTTATTCTACCTCCCCCAGACCACTGGTCCAGGCTTGGGTATATGTGGAATAAATAAAGCAGTTGGATCTGGTGTGTGGACAGCTGGTGGTTGGGATAACTCTCGGAGGCTGATGCCGGAGACTGGAGACCCCTGGGGTTAGGAACAGACCACCTGGCCAGCCTCCTTGCTACTCGGTTCTGCTGAGGCCACAAGGGGGCAGCATGCAGCACTTCCCCAAGACTCAGGGAAGTGCCTGGTCCAAGACTTACCCAACTTGAGACAATTCTATGACCTACAGGGGGTATGACTGTCCCCTTTCTCAATGGGTCCTAGGCCCTTAGCACCCTCCCCCATAAGACCCTTAACTTTTGAAGGCAGGGGCATCCTTGGGGCAACTGAGGGCTGGAAGCACTATCCGAGTATTACATCAGGGTAGGTTCTCAGATTTTATTTTTTAAGTTACCTTTATACCCAACATGGGGCTCGAACTCATGACCCTGAGATCAAGAGTCACATGCTCCACTGACTGAGTCAGCCAGGCGCCCTGGTTCTCAGATTTTATAGGGACTTTCTGGCAGCCCAGATTCATTCAAGGCCCTTCTTTTATTATTATTATATTATGTTAGTCACCATACAGTACATCCCTGGTTTTTTATGTAAGGCTCGATGATTCATTAGTTGCGTATAACCCCCAGTGCACCATGCAATACGTGCCCTCCTTACTACCCATCACCAGTCTATCCCATTCCCCCACCCCCCTCCCCTCTGAGGCCCTCAGTTTGTTTCTCAGAGTCCATAGTCTCTCATGCTTCATTCCCCCTTCTGATTACCCCCCTCTCCATTCAAGGCCCTTCTCATCCCCCTAGCTTTGTGTCTTTCCACTCCTCTCTCTCCTGCACTCCCTGCACACTCCGTTACTCACTGGTCCCTGAGCTCACCTCCCTATTTTCAGAATGTACTGGCCCCAATGCCTGGAATGTCCTTTTATTTCTTTTCCACTTACTGATCTATACATCCATCAAGGCCCCATTTAAATGGCTCTTGCTGAGAAACTTCTAACTCCTGGGGCAGTCTGCAAAGACCTCTTCCATGCTCCCATGGCAACGTCTACAGCCTCGATTATTCGTGCTCATGTCCACAGTCATTCAGCAAATACTTCTTTGGCACTTCCTGTGTGTCAGAAATTGTTTTGAGCATTGAAAAAACAGCTGAAAATGAGCCAGATGAGGTTTGGGCTATCGTGGAGCTTATATTGGGTTGGGGGCTGGGGGAGAGGGCTGATGGGAATGGGAGAGAGAGAGACAATAAACACAAGACGAGTTAGGCTCTGAAGAAACCCCCTATCACTCTGTTAGATGTTCTGGGTTTGGCTATCTTCCTCACAGATGGTCCTCCTCCAGTCCAGAGTCCTCTCTGCACCCCCAGAGCCCAGCACGGGGCCCGGCACCAGGAGGATGGCAGTGACTGATGAAGAGTGAATGCACAGAAACCCTTCTCCGAAGACAGGGCCTCCAAACCCGTGCGCATGCCCACCACTACTCCTTTGCTCTTGTGATTGTTTTTTATTCTTAACTATCTTTTAATTGAGCACTGATAATATGCTATGCAGGGGTATCAGATGGAGATTATTCTTTCAAGGAATTTCTGTGTAGGAGGGGAGCCTGGGTGGCACAGTTGGTTAAGCATCTGGCTCTTGGTTTTGGCTCAGGTCGTGATCTCGGGGTCGTGAGATGGAGCCCCACGTCGGGCTCCACGCTCAGCACGGAGTCTGCTGGAGATTCTCTCTCCTTCTCCCTCTGCTCTTCCTGCTCATGCTCCCTTGCTCTTAAATAAATAAATCTTTAAAAAAATTCTGTGCAGGAAAATATATTTAAGCTTGCTCCCTGATGGGTGACATCATTCCAGCTTCACACCCTCATAAGGTAGGTAGTTTCATTTTCTAAGTGAGAAACTGAGGCTCAGAGAGGCACCAGCTGGGTGAGTGGAGCCAGGAGCTTCAAGAATCTTCCTGTTCCAGCCAGCTCAGCCCCACTTGTCTCTTCCCCCATGTCCGTGATTCTTTTCCTAGAGAGAATGAGAGCCCCTGCACTCCCCTCCCCAGGTAGGGACCTAGCTTTCGTCCCACTGCTCCAGCTGTCCATACAGGCCTTGGGGAGGTGGCATCTGACCTCCCAGGAGGAGGGGACCCTAGAGCAGAGGTCGCACTAGCAACTTGGGTGTGGCCTCTCCGAGGCCCCTGAGCTGGGCTGGCAGTGTTACGCCCCGGCTTGGGTGCTGGGCCACTCTCATGGCCCAGGAAGTAGGGATGGGAGGACAGCAAGGCTGGCACCCAGGAGGGGAGAACCTAAGCTGGGTCCCAGCTGGGCCAGGCTGGCCTGGGTTCCTCTGGCTGCCGGGTGCTGAGGAGCCGTCCCAAACAGCCTGGCCACCCCACTGCAGCCTGGAGCCCCATCACCTCTCCAGCTCCCCAAACCTCCCCCAAGCCCCAGTGCCTCTCTTTCAAGTGAAGTTCTGAGACAGAAGCTTTCTAAGATCTTGTATGTGTCAAAATGTCTTTATTTTGCCCTTTATTTAAATGATGGTTTGGCAATGTATGGAATTCTAGGTTCAGAATTACTTGCCCTCAGCACTCTGAAGATTCTATTTCATTGTCTTTTGGCATCTGTTGTTGCTGATGAGATGCTTACAGTCAATTCAATTATTGGACCTTTGTAGATAAGCTATCTTTTTCTCTCCGGTGCCTTTTAGAATTTCCTTTTTATTCTTGATATTCTACACTTTGGCTAAAAGGTGTCTAGACGTAGTTTTGTTTTGTTTTTAAAGATATCTTACTTGGCAGACTGGGCCTTTTCAATCTAGAAATTCACATCCTATTTCTGAAAAGATCTTGGTCACTCTTTCCAGTATCTTTTTCTGGAACTAATATATGCAGGGGTTTCTCACTCAATCTTCGATGTCTCTTTTCTTTCATATGTTTAATCTCTTCATTGTTATTCTGTGTTTTGTTCTGGAGGATTTCCTTAGTTCTAGTTTCTAATTCACTAATTCTCTCTTCAGCTGCATTTACTCTACTAACCCATCTATTGATTTCTTTCTTTTTTTTTTTTAGATTTCATTTATTTATTTGACAGAGAGATAGAGAGAGCCAGAGAGCACAAGCAGGGGTTATGGCAGAGGAAAAAGGAGAAGCAGGCTCCCCGCTGAGCAGGGAGCCTGATGTGGGGCTCGATCCCAGGACCTGGGGATCATGACCTGAGTCGAAGGCGGACACTTAACCGACTGAGCCACCCAGGCGCCCCTATTGATTTCTTTTTTAATGTCAGTGATTTTAATTTTCATTTCTAGAATTTCTAGATAGTTCTGTTGATATCTGCAACATGGTTTGATATCTTTCTGTTCTTGTTTTATAGATGCTATTCCTTCCTTTATCTTTTTGAAGATTTTAACCATATTAAACTTCCTTTCAGACTGCTCCATTATCTCTAGGTCCTTAGGTATGAATTCTCCCATGAGAGAGGTGTCTCTCAAGATATTGCACTTACTGTTTCTTATATGTTGTGAAGTTCATCCTTGAGATAGTTATTTTCAGCACATTTTCCTGACTGTACCTCGAGTGCAGAGGCCACCCTAAGGGATGATTTCTCGGTTGAATCTGCCTAAGCCATGTGGATGTGCACCAGCCACAAACCCATTCTTATATTAGTGTCTTGGCTTGGGATTTTTCTACCCAAAGCCAAGACCCCGAGGCTAGCAGGCAGAGATATTTTAGTCCTGCTTATGCCAGGCAGCACTTTCCCAGACCCAACACTAGGCAGGGAGCCTGCTGTAGCCCTTGCCACTGGTGGGGTTTGCGATTATCCCTTCCATCCTGCTGGATGCCTTCTCAGAGGGACAGCTTCCACTCCTACTCACCACCAGAATTCCTTCTCATTTCTGGCCCTTAGCGATTTCTCATTCTCGCTTTTGAGTTTGGATATGTATTTTTAAGTTATCCAGCGTTTATCTTGTATATAGCTAATATTTCAGGGAAGAGAGGGACTTCAGTATGTGTTCAATCAAGTTCAACCTGGAAGTCCCACTCTCTGGGCCTCCCACCCATCATTGAGCCCCCAGTCTTCCTTGTGAGCCCCCATTCTCCTCCCTGGACCCCTATCTCCCTTATCAGGTCTTACCCCTTTTCTGAAGCCCATTCTCTGCAACTCGATCTGCAGTCCCTCCCGCTAACATCATCTCCTTCTCTGAGCCCTTGTCCAAGCTTCCCCCACCAGTGGAGCAGGGATCAGGGAGACTTTCTTCCACTGCACTCTCAGCAACTCAGAAATGTCCTTCCTCCTCATCTTCCAACCAACATGGCTGTCCCAGCTGCTCTCACTGAGAACGTGGAGCCTACCAGCACACCTGCAAGTAGTCGTGGCACCTTCTGCATGGTCTTCCAGGAGTTGGGGGTCAAGGAGGAAGAATCCCAAAGGCAGAGGAGGAGCCACAAGAGAAGGGATGGTTTTGACTTTCAATTCCACACCCCCTTCTCCCTCAGTGTCTCCTCTTTGTGGGCCCCCCTCCAGCCCTGAGGATCAATGGGGGTTCACTTTCGCTGAGCTCAGTGACACCGGTCCCTCCCCACTTCCTGTGGCTCTGAGCTCACCGGCCCAGAAGGCCTGTGTGGTCTGGGCTGGGGACAGGTCAGTGGCACCTGGAGATCTGGGGGGAGAGAAACTCCTTTGGCCCCTCCAGGACCTCCCACCTGCTGGGTTGGCCTACGTCCCTTGTTCTCTCTGGCCTCACTGGGACCGGAGGCAGGCCGGATCCTTCTCTTATACTTCCTCCTCCTGCTTACAGTGGAGTGGAGCCCTAGAGGTAAATAATGCATGTGACACCACCACCCCAGGAGCACCCTGCACTCCGAACCCCTGCTCCAAGGAAGCCTTTCCAGATTGAGAAGAGCTGCTAGGACTAGGGACTTCCCACAGCACTCCCCTGTCCACCCACACCGCCCACCTATCGAAGAGCAGTAGGATGACCGGTTCACATGTGTACAGCTCCCTGCACGATCATGACTTGTTCATGCATTCAGTCTTCCTGATAGCTGGGGAAGGTGGGGCGAATGTGGAATGACTTGCCCAAGGTCACCAGCTAGTCCAGAGGAGGAGACAGGAAGCCCAAGCATGACTTGTGGTTCAGTGCTCTTTCCGCCCCTGGTACTGCCAGCCTCCCTGAATTATGACGCTTTAACTCCCCCACTCCTGAGTCCTGTCCTGCAGAGCCCCAGCCTCCGCAGCATGCCCAGGCTAAGGCCTTGGCCACACTGTTTCCTATCAGGCCAAATGGGACCCTGCGGCTTAGCATTCAAGATCCCTGGTGTCCCCCTTGCCAAGCTTACCCTTCCTCCCCCTTGCTCTATAACTTCTTCCCCATCCCCACATCCCACCTACACACACACACACACACACACACACACACACACACACACTACAGCACAGGGGTAGAGAGCTAGATTAGGCAAGTCTCTTCCCTAGCCTCAGTCTTCTTGTCTGGAAAATGGGGGCGTAAGCAGCAGTACATCACAGGGTTGTTAGGGTGCTGAAATAAGACAGTGCAGATAAAGCACCCTGCCCAAGGCTCAGCATTTAGCCCGGACCTCAGCCCAGGGGCTGCAGGCGTTACTGACTATACTTCTTTGCACCTCCCCGAGCCCTCCACCCCTCTGTTCCCTTCTTGGGACCTTGCCAATGGAGACTCTTCCCTCATCTGAACTCTCACAGCCCGGAGAGCTGTAAGAAAAACCCAGGGGGGTTCTGGGATGTGGAGAGGGAAAAGTAGGAGGTCTGGTGGGTGGAAACTTGACCCCTCTCCTCAACCCCAATTCAAGCAGAGCACGTCTGTTTTAATGTTTTTTACACGTTGGGCGCTGCCTCACCACTCCACTGCTAAAGAAGCCTGAGAACCACTGACTTAAAACCCCCTTCCCGCTTCAAGAAAGGGATCTGCACCTTTGGTTGACTGAGGTCACCCTGGTGGCTGTTACAGTCAATGACAGGCTTGAGTCTGGCCCTGGGACCCAGGTCCCAGCCACTTCTAGGCCCGAACGCTTACAGACCTGGCAGGAGAGAGTCCTAGAGAACAAGATCGGGCCATCTGCAGTCCCCTCAGCCCCCAGCATTGATCCCAGGATCCCAGGGCACAGTAGGCAGGTGCCAGCCAGCAGGGAGGATAGGTCACGGACAGTTCTGGGGTTACCACAGGCTCTGTACCCTTCAGTGATTCCCTGTACCTCTCTGAGCCTCCGCTTCCACACATGCAAGTGGCTTCTCTCTGTCCCAGACGAGGCAGGGCCTGGCAACCAGTTGGTGCCCCGCAAATGGGAGCCCCCCCTCCCCACCCTTCTTCTCAATCAATACTTGCTCCATTGATGGATGGTGGTGACAGTGCTGAACTACAGGAGATCCTGGAGCCCTGCCCCTGCCTCTTGTACAGATGGGCAAACTGAAGCCCAGAGTGGGGAAGGGCTCTGCCCGGGTGGCACAGTGAGTCTGGGCAGAGTGGAACCATTCTGGCAGGGTCACCAGGGACAGATTCAGGGGCTGGAGGGTGGGAAAGAAGCTGCTGAGGGTGGGGTGCGGGAAACAGGTGGGAGAGAGGGAGTGAGGGAGGAGGGTGGGAAACCACAACTCCCCACCCCCCACACACCCCTGCAGCAGGGAGGCAGACTGAGAGAGCCTGAGACAGCTGTTTGCTCAGAAAAGTGTCTTAGTCACTAAAGGCTGCAGTGGGGAAAGTCCGTCCTCCCAGTCATGTCCTGGGAATCCGGATGGGGCAGGAAGGCCACCGGGTGACCCTCGGAAGGGCCACCTGTCCTCTCTGAACTGGACTTTCTCCTCTGCTTCCTCCAGTCCCCGTGTGTGTGCATGCACCCCCCCCCCAATAAACTGCTTATGGGCTTCAAGGACCGTCTTCTCCATTCCCCTCACCCCTTAAGAAGAGTCTCGTGTCTTTCCACTTTAAAAAGCAGTGGGCCTGTCCCTCCGCTCGTCACACACACACCTGCAGGAGAAACAGGCCTCTGGGTCCTGTGAAAGTCCTTCCTGAGATCTGACTTCCATCCCTCCAGCTGCAACCATGGTCTCCTCCCTTTTCCTGCTACCTATGAGGGGGGTAATGATGAGGGGCCCTCTCCTCATTAAGAAAGGAAGAGACTTTTTCAGTCCCCCAAATGGGAAGAGATACTAAGCGTAAGGTTCACATTTCCAAGAACAGACCCAATTTCAGATATTCTGGGTGCTGGTAAGGGAAGAGCCTCAAAAAGCCCCCAAATCCCTTACAACTGCTTTTCTTTCCCCCTACCATTCAAGTTCCCAGACCTCAATCCCACCCTCCAGGACCCCCGATTGATGAAGCCTAGACACAGTCCCACAGAGTCCGGAGGGCGGTACCCCGTCTGGGGGCTGCTGGCTTTAGTCCACAGGGAGCGGATGGGTTAGCCCAGCCCAGGCACTGCATCTGTAGCTGGGCCCTGGGGTCCGGAAACCTTCCCCAGCTACCAGTGAGGTCGGGGCATAACCTGCCCAGAGGTATCAGGCTCTGGCCCTGGGCATGCCTGGAGCCTAGAGCAGCAGGAAAGATTCAGGTCTGACCCCAGAAGGCACCCCTTGTTATGCAGAGGGAAAAGGGTCGCCATCCGGGTCAGCGGGTCCCTTGGGGACCCCCCCAGGTCCCTGCACCCCCTCCCCGCCGCCCGCAGATCTGCCTCCCTCCCTCCCCCACGGGCGCTCAGCAGATCAATGCTGCCTTTGCTGACAGCTGAGAATCGAGCTCGCCTTCCCGCCCCCTGCCCCGCCCCTCCCGCTCGGCTCCGTCCCCCGAGAGACTCCCGGAGGAACGAGAAGAGTTTGCAGCGGAAGCCTTCCCCCTGGGGCAGGGCCTGCGGAGGGAGCGGCTGGTGTGGCCGAAGCTTCCCTCAGGGGAAGAGGGAAGGAGGATCGGGAAACCCAAATTACCGCTCTGTGCAGGGCCGAGAGGGCTAAAGGGAACGAAAGGGCCGCCCCCTACTGCTAGAGAGAGGAGGTCAGGCGCCAGGAACTTTCCAGCTGGAGAGGCAGTGCGTGGGAAAGAGTCTCCCGGTTTTGGGTGGGATTCTGCGGGCCTCTGGGGAGAAAGTCGTCCAGCCCGCCGCGCTGGTTCAGAGCTCACCTCCCAACACCCACGTGCCCTGACCCTGACCCCGGAGGCTAGGGAGCGGTTCAGACTGAGGTGGCGCGGAGCAGGCCCCTCATTCCAAGGAGACTCTGGGGCGAGGTGGCCGGCCTGGGGGGCTCTTCCCCCAACCCGAAGAAGGCCAGCTCAGACGTGGGGGTGGGTGGGAGCAAAGAGAAAACACACCCGGGTCCACCGTGCAGCACACCGGCACAGCTCGGCGGCGCGTGGACAGCAGGCCTTGCAGGTAGCCACACGGAGCCCCGGCACGCTTACACACGCCGCCCAGCGCACTAAGGGCACGACCCGGCGTCGCGGCACACCTCCTCGCTTCCACCGCCACCACCCAGCGGGGCCTGGACCGTGCACACTCATCTTCACACCTATCCACACAGTGTCCACGCCACGCACCTGCACGGACTCAGTCCCGTCACCGCGCGCCCACAGCCACCCGCTCTGCACGCGCGGAGCACGCACTTCTGCAGCCACTCACACCTAAACTCCACGGGACGCGGAGTCCCGTCCACGGCCGCGGCCACAACTCCCCACCCCACTCTCCACTTTCCGCAACCCCACACGAGGCGTCCCACCCCAGCCCGGCCTTCGGGTCCCGGCAGCCCCTCGCCGCAGAGTGCGCGCCACTTGCACGCGGCCAGCCCCCGGGGGCCGCCGCCACGCGGTCGGGTCCCGGCACCGACTCGGCGGCCCGCGCGGCCGGTGCGCCCAGCCCCGCCGCCTGCTCCGCGCGCCCCCTCCGCCTCGCCGCGCCCGCCTGCTCGCTCCCTCCCGATTTGGGAAGGCGGCCGCGGGGCGGGCGGGGGCGGCGGGGGAGGGGCGGGGCGGGGGAGGATGACATGTGAGCGGCGCGCCTGAGGCAGGTGGAAAGGCGAGCGGCATGGAGCGCGTAATAAGAGAGTTGGAGTCGGAAAGAGCCGCCCCAGTCGCCGGGGAAGCGGGCGGTCAGTGCGGGCTCCGGCGGCCCCCAGGCTCCGCGCGCCCGCCCCCGGCCCCCGCGCCGCCCCGGCCCGGCCCCTAGCCCCCGCCGCCCGCGCCCGCCCCGGGCCGCCCCCGCCAGGCCCGGGTCCGAGCCATGCGCCGCTGAGCGCCCCGCGCGCGCCCGCCCCGGACCGTAGCCGGGCCCCGGCGCCCCCCCACCCCTCGCCCGGCGCCGCCCATGGCCGAGGCCCCCCCGCGCCGTCTCGGCCTGGCCCCCCCGCCCGGGGACGCCCCCCGCGCGGAGCTGGTGGCGCTCACGGCCGTGCAGAGCGAGCGGGGCGAGGCGGGCGGGGGCGGCTCCCCGCGCCGCCTCGGCCTCCTGGGCAGCCCCCTACCGCCGGGCGCGCCCCTCCCTGGGCCGGGCTCGGGCTCGGGCTCCGCCTGCGGCCAGCGCTCCTCGGCCGCGCACAAGCGCTACCGCCGCCTGCAGAACTGGGTCTACAACGTGCTGGAGCGACCGCGCGGCTGGGCCTTCGTCTACCACGTCTTCATGTGAGTTTGCGACCCCGCGCCCCTTGCCGCGCCCCCGCGCTCGGGCCCCGGCGCCGCCCCTGCCAGAGCCTGGGCTCCCCCGCGGCCACCGGGCCGCCTTGGCTCCGCCCCCTGCCCCCCATTCCCACGGCCGACCCTCCTCTCGCCCACCCCCGGGCCTGAGCCCGATTTCTGATCCCCAGCCTGACCTTAACCCTGATCCCCGGGTCCTGACCCCTGCTTGACCTCGCTCCTAACCTCCCCACCTCAACTATTTTCATCCTGATTGCCAACCCCTACTTCTCTGTCCCAGGTACTCTCCACAGCCAGTCCCCCATCCCCTCTGAAGTCCGGAGCCACTACAGTGGGGTCCCCCTTCCTCTTCCCTGCCTCCGTCTCCTTGTGCCCCAGACACAAAGGGGACCCACTGGCCCCCACACACTTTCTGTCAACATCTCCCCAACTTTGTTGCTACAGTGGGCTCCCACCTGGGCTCGCCTTGGAGATGGCCCTCTACAGGGATGGCCTCCACCCCAGTCTGGGTTGACCCCCCATTGTAGGGGTTTGGGGGTCCCCATGAGCCACCTGAGCCCTGACACTCGTGTGTGCTGTGTGACTGTCTGTCTTCACCCAGCCTCTCCTCCACCCTCTACTCGCCAGTGGCAGCAGCAGCGGGCTGCCCTGCCTGCCCTGCCTGCCCCGTGGCTGGGCCCGCTAGCCTGCCCAGCTCACTGGCTGCTGCACCAGGCCTGGCTCTGGGCACCCTGGGGAAAAAGAAAGAGGAGAGCAGGTCGGTTTGGAAACACTGATGCTGCGGGCCCCCTCCTCCCCCTTACTAGGCTCCTACAACTTTCAAAAACACTGACCCCTCTTGGATGTAAAGAGTCAATTTTGGCAGCCTAGAGCTCAGTCTTGGGGGACGGCCTGGCCCAGCCGGGAACATGAGAGGCCCCGCGGATATCAGTTGAAGGGCTGGGCCTGGCTCTGGGACGCCCGGAAGGTGCCCGAGAAAGACCTCCTGTCCCTGGAAAATGTACCAATATTAATCCCTTCTTGCTGCCTTCAGAGAGGGCCCTCTGGTCTTGGGGTCTCCTGGGTGGCCCCCTTGCCTGTCCACCTGACTGTCGGAAAGTTTTTCTGCCTTGTCTGGCTGTCCCCCTGCTGGAATTTCCACCTGTGTGCGAGTTGGCCTGTCTGTTCGTCTCCCCCTCTCACTGTTAAGCGGTCCTTCTGCTTGTCTGTTTCCATTCCTCCCTGGCACAGGCATCCCTAGGTGTGCCTGTCTGTCCGTCTGTCCATCTGCCTGTCCATCTGACTGTCTTAATCTTCTACTTGTCTGTCTACCTGTCTTTTGGTCTGTCTTTCTGCCTGCCTCTGCCCCATCCTAACGGGGCCTGCAGAATTTCAGAGCTGAAGGGGAGGAAAATGCTGGCCAAAGAGCCCCCTGGCCGCAGGGAGGGTGGAGGAAGAGAACGCTCTCAGCCAGTAGGCTCCCGGGAGTGGCAGCGTTGACTCGGTGTAGAGACTCCCGCCGGGCTAGGCCGGGAGCAGAGGGGAGTTTGTCAGGACACCGGGTCAGACTTAGGGTCAGGATCAACTGTTAGGAGTAGCCCCACCCCCAGTGCCAATCGGGAGGGTCCAGGATGAATATTTTTCGCCACAGAGAGGATTGTTGGAGAGATGACAGTACAAGGGACAGCGGAGTCAGGTGAGAGCAGCAGAGGACTGATAATTAAGGGTGGCCGAGGTGCCCACATGTGGCCCCGGGTGCCCAAGGAGGCTGAGACACTTCGTGGAGAGCGGCTGTGACTTCCATGGGCTCCTCTTGGGAGATGACTCTTCCAAGGCAAGACTGGGCCCCGGGGAAAGCAGTAGGCCTCTGAGGAGGGGGTCTTTCATCCTGAGGCCTGGCTTCTCAGCCCCCACGGGGGTCACCGGAGGTGAAGGACCCGCCTTGTGTCGCCCAGCCAGCTGCTGTCTTCGCCTGCTCTGGAAGGGCCTCTCCTTCCTCTCCAGGAGCTAAATCTGCTGGTACCTTTGCCCCACATCCTGCCCTTTCCGGATGCCAGGAATGCCCTGGCCAGGGGCATGCTTGCTCTGACCACTTGTCCCCGGGAGCCCAGCGATGAGGCTTCTCAGGAGCTCTGGGGGAGGAAAAGCGGTGGGAAAACGTCCAGAGGGTTAGGATCTCGGGGAATCGATCCTCTGGCTTAGAGATCAAATGGAGCGAGGGGTCGGAAGTTCCACCTCTTGGGTGCTGTGTGATCCTGGATTGATCTCTGGGCCTCTCTGAGCTTTTAGATGTCTCGGCTGTAAAAGTGCGTGGAAACCCCAACCTTGTGGGCCTCCCTCTCAGATGAGGTAATGGGTGGGAAAGAGCTGGGTGCGCTGCAAGGGCCTGTCTGAGTGTGAAAGATGGGTGTTATTCCTGGGGCTGGCGGAGGGGGCCAGACAGGAGGCTTCTGCTGTTCTCGAGGCGCTCCAGATGTGGGGCTTCTCAGTCACTTCTGTAGGGTCTTGGCTGTTCTTGCCAGGAAGTGCTTCCTGCTGGTGGACTCCTAGCCCTCCTGCTGCACTTTGGGTCCAATCCTCTCCCACCTCCACGGCAGGTGATCAGAGGTGGCCCAGGTGCAGGGGTCCCAGGGCACACAGTTAGCCAGCACCCCCTCCCCAGAGACTCAGGCCCTAGCAGGAGAGATCCGGCAGGAAAGCCTGGAAGAGTAGGGCTCAGGAAGGAGGGAACTGGGGCGAGCTGGGTCTCTTCACCCCAGGGGACGCCAGCCTCACACCTGCCAGTGAGGTCCCTGCACAACCTGTACCTTTTCTGGTACCGACGTTTGGGGGATTGCCCAGAGGACCAGCCTGGATTCTGTCTCTCCTTCCCCGCCAGCTGTGGGCTCTGGGAAGGGGGCACCGCCGACTCCCGTCTTCTCCTTATTGAGGTCCAGAAGGCGGGATCGCCGGCCCCTCTCTGAGCCCTCTCACCTCTCTGTGGACCCCTGGTCGTGTCACCAAACCCCAATCCCTCCTCAGCATCCCAGTCTTTGATCAAGCCCTCAACCCTTCATAGGCCCAGCTCTCTGAATTTTGAGAAATACCACACCACAGCCCATCCTGCTTCGTGAGCCCTCGGTGAGGGGGGTGGGGTGGGGGAGAAGGCTCACTTCCTGCTGCACCCTCTCAAAGCCCCCCTGCCCCCCAGCGTCCCTTTTGAAGACCAAGGGCTGAAAGGGGCTGATACAGGGCAAGGTCATTACCCGCCATTTTCCGTGAGCCACTGTGAGACTCTGGCTGCTTCCAGCCCCCAGCTGCCCAGCACTTTCTCTGTGTGAAGGTCTACACTCTGTAAACATCCTCCTCAGCCTTGTCCCTGGGGTCAGAAGCTGTGGGAATGGGGAGGGGAGGACGTGGCGGCAGCTCCTGGGGCCCGCAGACTCCCAACCCGGGAGGCTTCCAAGCTCCCACCCTGCCCAGAGTCTGAGAAAGATGGCTCGCTGGGTTGGAAATCAACCCCGCAAAGGAGGCCCGGAGCCCTCAGGCGTCCCCACGAGGTGGGTCCTCAACATTTGGACAGCCCATTTTGCGTATAAGAAAACGAAGGCTCTGGGGACCCAAGTCACACAGTGAATCAGAAGCAGATGCGGAACCAGACCCCAAGACTCCTGACTCCCTATCTGGGACGTCCCCTCCCCCCCCCCACCCCCCACCCCGGCTCCCCGCAGCTGCCTGGGGGGCTCCTGCCCTTGGAACAGAAATCTCTGGAGCGGCAGCTGTGCGCCGTGCGCGGCGCTCTCCGCAAACCACCTCCCCCAGGCAGGTGCCACTATCCTCCTCGTTTGACAGATGGGGAGACTGAGGCTCAGGAGAGGTCCCTGAGGAGCCTCCTGAGAGCTAGGTGTGACTCAGCGCTTGGCCTCAGCCGGCGCCCCAGCCGCAGGCCCGGCAGGAGCAGCGCTCCTGTGTCATTTGTTTCTCTGTCCCCAGCACCCAGCACGCAGCACCCAGCACGCAGCACCCAGCACCCAGCACCCAGGCAGCAGGGGGTGGGCAGGGAGAAGAGTTGGTGAGATTGGACGGCAATTGCCCAGTCTCGCCCAAAGCGGTCATACTTGTGCTGTACTCGGCTTCGCACACATACACACACGTCCCTGCTGCACACTCAGCTGTCCGTCTCATGCACACACTCACTACAGCCCTGACACACGTGGCCATGGGTGTCACAGAAGCACCAGCAGCATTCATCCAGTGAAAGGAAATGTAATGCAGAGCTGCCCCCACCTTTCCACTGACTTCAGAGACTCACCCCTGGGCCTGCAGCCCCAGCCCAGACCCCTAGGACAGAAGAGAGTTGACCCCCTTCCCTGAGTTTCTTGCCTCCACCTGTCCACACCAGCAGGGCTGCCCTTAATAGGCCTATGTTGACCTGCATGTCCACCTGGGAGGGCTGCCTCAGGGCCACGTGGGAGCAGGGTAGCTGGCCTCCTAGAATTCGGCTGGCCTTTGCTTTCCCTGAAGGATCCCCCTGGGACCCTTCTGCCCAGGGCTGCAGTGTGCTGCTGGGTCCACTGAGGCACGGAGAGGGGCAGATACCTGTCCCAGCTCACATCTGGCAGATCGGTGGTCCACGGTGCCAGGACCCCAGTCCTTCGGACTCCCAGGTCAGGACTTTAGGTCTGTTCTCAGCTGATGGTGAAGGCTAACACCCCAGGAACTTGGCCTTACGATGGGGAAAGTCTTGGAGTGTGACCCAGATTTTTGGTGCTTCTGTTTTCAGTGTTCATTCTTTTGTTTGGTCTGTATTGTGAGGAGGGGGCGAATGGAAAGACCATTCTGCTATGGTCGGCTATGGTCTGCTAAGAAAGCTTTCTATGCTTTCTTCTGTCCCTCTCCCTGCCCCTTAGGCCTCTTTGCGCCCTCCTGCCCGAGTTTTCCTTTGGGGTCACTGGAGCAGGTTAGACTTCTCGTTGCTACCCCACCCCAGCTCCATAGTACATTCATTCCTTCCATTGAGGAAGCCCTGCTGAATGTCTGACTTTAGTCCCTATTGCTGCGGAAACCTATATTCTCGGAATGTTGGAGCCAGGCGTGTTTGAAGAGGTGATTACGCTTGGGCTGATGGCAGCACTTTGAGTGGGGGATTAATTTAAGGTCTCGGAGCCAGTCGCGGAGCTGAAACCTCCTGGGGAGCAGGAGAAAGGAAGGCTCTGCAGAGCGGGCAAGGCCCTGCCCCTGCCCCCCAAGGAGGCCACGCAGTGAGCTTCCCCGGACTCGGACTCGGAGCGGCTCATCGCCCTTCCTCCCTGGCACCACACCCATGGGGGTCCCAGCAGGGAATTCAGGGGCAGCCCCTCCCTAACACCCCGAGTGTGGGAGTTGTGGGGCTGGGGTGGAGAAAGAGGGGGGCACTTGTCATCCCCCCAGAGGCTGCCCCACAGCCGGTTAAGAGCATGAGATCTGAGTCTGACAGATTTGGGTTCACTTCTGGTCCCACCCTGAGCAGTTATGTGTCCTTGGGCAAGTGACTAAACCTCTCTGAGCTTCGATTTTGTTACCTGAAAGCGGGCATAGTTGGGGCGAGGGGGTTAAAGCGGGGGCGCTGTGCCGGGCACGGGCGGCAGCCACCGGCGCTGGCACGGGGTGGTTCTGTCGCTGTCACTTTCACTGTCCTCCTGCCTGGGGAGGGTCTGACCGTGTCCTGGCCGAGCGCAGAGCCCAGCGTGACTGCGGGTGGGGGGGAGCTCTCTGCGGGTCCGGCCTTGCAGTCCCTCATCTAACCCACAGCCAGTGCGGAGGGCAGGCCCCGTGTGATCCTCAGTGCACATTTGAGGAAGGTGAGGAAGGGGATGCCACCCACGTGTGCGAGGCCACACAGCTAGTGATCAGTGGTGCCAGGACTCCAATCTGGGTCCCTAGGCTGCTCTGTACCAGACCTGGGGGGCACAGGGAGACAGACCAGGCCTGCACCCCACCTGGGACTCCTGCCCGGCCCCTGGTCTCTCCTGCGTCCTCTCCCAGCCCCTGGCAGAGAGCCCTTGGGGGTGGGGGTGAGCGTGTCTATGTGGGGGGGGAGGGTGTATGTGGCAGCGTCACGGCACGGCCGGGGTGTGGGCCTCGTGGTCAAACCTGCAGCAAGCCTGGCCCCACGGTGCTCAGGGGGACAGCTGGGGACCCCTGAGAGAGGAGGGCGATACCCCACTTTCTCCCGAGCATATCATCCTGGGGAACGGGGACAGGGAATCCCAAAGGAGATGCAGAGATCTCAACACGTGCTGGGAAGGTACCCACCCACATTCCACCCCAATCCCCGAGCCTCACTCTCCCGCTCTGTAAGATGGGGCTAAATAGGAGCGTGGACCATTCAGGCTGCTGGGCACAGAGTGACTGTGAAGGAGCATAGGGAGCCCCTGTGCAGACCTTGAGTTTTGCAGGAAGGCAGTGGCGGGGTGGGCAAGGGAGTCTCCAGCACCTTCTCCCTGGGCCCTTCAGAGGACTGGGAGCACTTGGAAGGGCCCTCGGGAGGCTGCCTGCCCCCAGCTGGGGCTCTGACGGGCTAGGGAGAGGGTGCTGGTCAGACCTCTGGGACCCCCATTAAGTGCCCCTAGGACTCCAGGCTTTCTGGGCAACTCTGTCCCTAGGGCAGGATCTGTGTGCCCTGGGGGTTGGCACCTGGGGGGGAGGTGAGGAAGGAATGGGAGGGGCAGCCCCAGGCAGCAGACTAATTGGGCTGGGAATCTGTGGGCAGCGCCTGAGGGAGGGAGGCCAAGGGAGCAGGAGCTCAGCAATTCCTTCCCTCTTCCTTCCTTCTTGGAGATTGGGGAACAGTGGGTGGAGTGGGATCTCTGACCTAGGGGCCCTCCCCAATCTCTGCAGCAAAATCTGGAGCTGGGGGGGGGGGGGAGTACTTTCTCCTGAGACTCCTCGGACATCCAGGCCAGGGAGGTGGGAAAGGGGGAAAGCTTGCTGGAGATAAATGGAGCATGATTCCCACTGAAGCATAAGGGATGAAGGTCAGACAGCAGGAAGGACTGCCCACTAAGCAGGAGGTAGAGTGAAATTCCCTGGGGTACTCTTCCCAAAACTTGGGGACCCATGTCTAGCTGAGCTGGACAAGATTTACTCTGCTCATTATCCCTGTCAAGCAACTGGCACCCCTCCTTCACAGGGGTGAGGATGGAGAGTAGATAGAGCTTGTTCCCTCTGAGCTGAGCCTGGGGGGTGGGGGAGAGGGATCAGACCAGGTACCCTTTGGCTTTAGGGGGGTGGTCACAGGCTGCCTCGCTGCCACCCTTCCTTCCCTGCCACTCCTCTCTGAGAGCCTCAGGCCTCCCCAGGTCACCGTCTTTGGGTTTATTTTTTGCTGGGCTTGGCTGTCCCCTGGGAGGGGAGGGGGCAGGGAGCAAAGGAGGGGAGAAGGAACAGCTTCGTCAGCACAATCCCGGGCGCCTCTGCTCCTGCCCTCCTTGGCCCGGCTGCCATCCTCTTCCGGAGGGACCAATCCCTGGGCATAATGGGGACCCGGACCCCTGTGCGATTTCCTCTCCTGGGGCAGAAATAGGACTTTCTACCCTCCCTGCTGCAGAGCCTCAGAGCCAGAAAGGCCTCGGAGCTCAAGCAGAGCCGTGGGTTCTTTGCACACATGGGGAAACTGAGGCCAGAAGAAAGGACCTGATTGCCCAAGGACACAGCACACACGGGCCCCCTCAGTAGACAAGGGTTGTGCTGGAGTCGCCCGGGACCGAGGAATGCCTCCCTTGGCATTCCACCCCTGACTTCCTCACTCGTCTAATTTTCCACCTTCTGGGGATTGCTGGCAGTCTGGTGGGGGAGACAGAGGAGGGGAGGAAAGTGTGGCCCGGGGCCCAGCAGCGGGAGGGAGGTGCAGCCTGGGGGTGCGCTGGAGGCCGCCCCAGGATGTCGGCGCCCTCCCCTCTGCCCTTTATTTTCCTTGCTGTAGAAAATAAATCAGCCCTGTTTTACAGATAGGGGAATGAAGGCCCCAGGTCAACATAGCTGGTAAGGTGTAGAGGGAGGATTCAAACCCAGGACGGGGTTCCCGAGGATGCTGCCATGCTGCCCCTGAGGGTCTAAGCCCATTGGGCCTTGCCTTGACTCTCCTCAGTCGGCCTCTCTGGCTCTCTCTCTTTCTGCCCATTGACTGTTGGGGTTCCTTGGGGCTCTGTCCTGTGTCCTCCTCACTGTACAGAGTTTTTGTGTGTGTATGGGGGGGCAGGCTCATGCGGTCCTGTGACCCTGGAGGTCCCCTCTGGGATGACAGCCTGCCCTCTGCAGTTTCATCCCTGAGCTTCCTGTGAACACCTTGCCCCCTCATCCCGTGGGCACCTCAAACTCAGCCTCTCCCTCCAACCTCTGCTTCCCCAGTGCCCCGGCAGTGACTCCCATACCCCTCACTGGCCAAGTCAGGAACCCCCTCCCTCAAGCATCCTTTGTTGGTGTTTTTTAAAGGTTTTGTTTATTTATTTGAGAGAGAGAGAGACAGAGACAGAGACAGAGATAGCGAGAGAGAGCATAAGCAGGGAGGAAAGGGAGAAGCAGGCTCCTGGCTGAGCAGACAGCCTAACGTGGGGCTCGATTCCAGGACCCTGGGATCGTGACCTGAGCTGAAAGCAGCCGCTTAACCGACTGCGCCACCCAGGCACCCCTCAAGCATCTTTTGTTACCTAAGAAGCAACTTGTAGTGTCCCCAAAATGTGCTGTTTAAAGCTCTCTGTGCGTTTCCTGCGGCCTGACACTCCCTCGCCTGGCCTATCCATCATCTAGTGAACTCCTATCCATCCTTCCCTTCTCACCGGGAGCACCACCTCTTCTTGGACTCACTCCCCGCCCAACCCCACCCCAGGCCCCACTGGGGGCCCTTCCCCAGAGCCCGGCTCTCCCCGCCCTGTGCGTTCTTCTGTGCTCTCCTGCATTGGACTGTGAGGTCTGGGAGGTGGGGGTTGGGCACAGTGCTTGGCATGTGGTTGGTAATCTGTAAATGTTTGCTGAGCCAGGGAATGACGGTGGCGTTGAGGCCGGGTATAAGGATGAGAAGGGTTTTGCCAACTAGAGGGAAATTGGAGAAAGGACCCCCGGTTCTCTGTGGGCGGGCACTGAGCTGCAGGCTCTCGTGATTTTTATCCCGAGCGCGCTCCACTTGGAGGCAACAGCGAGAGCAAAGGCTTTGAGCTGGAACTCTCTTCCTCTACCTACCCTGTCCTGGATCATCAAGTTATGGAGGTGGGCTTGGCCCTGTGGGCAATGGGGAGGCAGAGGCAGGGACAGGACAGGGAGGTGCCCCTGGCTGGGAGCCAGGGCCTGCCTGAGTTCTCCGCAGGAGCTAGCATTTTGCAAACACTATTATTGTTCCCATTATGCAGACCAGAAAGTGAAGCTCAGGGAGGGGAAATAACGTGCACCCAAGTACACCGCTTGTCCATGCTGGAGGCAGGATTCGGACCCATGTCTGTGTGTCTCCCAAGCCCGAGCTCTGACTGGTTCTCAGAAATGTCAGCAGACCCATGTGGTTTTCAGTGGCCTAAGGCAAAATCGAGGGAAATAAGCACAATGTGGTGACTTTTTCCTAAAGCTAAATTTATTCCATTTAAAGGACTTTTAGTCTGAGATTACGTCCTTTCTTTTATGAAATGATGGGGCTGGGAATTTTTTTTTTCCAAATGTCCTTACTTGGCAAAATAAAAAGTTGACAACCAGTCCCCAAGTATTTTTTGGAAATTTTACCGGTGCGTGAAATCCTTGAGTCTGGGCACCTCCCTGCCTCCTCCCTGGAGCTGGAGCTGCCAGAAGGGTCCAGGTGCGGATGGAAGGATTAGGGGCATGGAAAGAGCACTCAGTCTCTTTATCTACTCCTCCTGGGTCTCAGGCCCTGTCAGTCCCAGAGAGCAGTGAAGACCAGCCCAGGGCTCTAGCCAAGACCGGCCCCGGGGTGGGTGGGGATAGGGTCAGCCAGAATCAGGGCTCACCCCTCAGTTAGAGGAGCACTGGAGCAGGAGTCAGCGGCTGGGGTTCAGCTCCCGCCTCTGCTCCCTAAAGGCTGTGTGACCCCAGGCAGGTGGCTCAGTCTCTCTGAGGCCCCGGCTTCGTTCTGTGTGGAATGACACTTCCTGCTACAAACTGCGAAGAACAGAGGGCTTATTGCACTCTTCGTGTTCTTACCGCCCTCTCTTGCGGGGTCCTGGGCCCCTCACCACGCTCGGGCCTGTACTGGTTTGAGCCCTGAGGGAGGGACACTGCCGAGCAAGGGGGCGGCGTACAAGCCACGCAAGAGCGCACGGACCAGAGGGCAGTTCCTCTCCTCAGCCCCCCCCCCCCCCACACCACAGTGCACTTACCGGGAGCCAGGATCCGAGTTCTAACCGAGTTTGTCATGCGCTGAGAACATTCACGGTCTGGTCTACACCGGGGATGGTGCCAGATGTTTTCCGTATACTACTTCATTCCGTCCTTCCGAGAGCCCTGGGAGCTGGGTACTGTTATCACCCCGTGGCACAGAGGAGGACACTGACACACGTGCCTTTGTCACACAGCCCGGAGGTGCTGAGCGCCCAGGAGGGTGGCAGTTTCAGGCTGAACGTGCGAGGACTCTCGTGGGAGCAGGTCTCCAGGGCCGCAGTCAGTGTGGGGAGGGGGGGCTGCTGGGGCGAACATTTTTATGTGGGGATGTGGGTTGGGGTGGGAAGGCCGCCTTCCTGCTGTGTGGCCTCCCGTGGCCACCACCCCCAACATGCCTCAGTCTCCCTCTCCTGCTGGGGCTGTCAATGATAAGAGGGATACTAATAGCAAATGTTTCAGGAGGGCTGACCTGGCACCGGCAGCTGCTCTGAGAACTTACCGTGGCGCCTCGTACTTTTTCCCCTCAACACCCGGATGAGGGGGCTACTGCTATGCCCATTTCCCGGCTAAGGACGCTGAGGCACAGAGAGGTTGAGAAACTTGCCTGGGTGTAGGTAAAGCGCCAGGATTCAAAGCCCGGAAGTCCGGTTCTAGGGGCTATGTCCTTGCCCACTGTATTACGTGTAACTGTCCCTCACGGGCCCGCAGCCCATATGAGGACCAGTTGAGCTTTGACGTTCATGGTCCTGTCCTCCACCCTCTCTCATTCGGGAAGCCTTCACGGGAAGTGCCTTGGGGCTAGCCACTATCCCAGATGCTGGGGACAGAGCAGTGAATCAGACCCTCCCTCGGTCTCTAGGGAGATGGGCCAGGGGCTGGCAGCGGTCTGGGCAGGTGCAGAGTCCCATAGGAGCCCAGCACAGAGGCCAAACCCAGCCCCAAACTGGGCATGGCTAGGAAGGCTTCGCAGAGGAAGAGGTTTAAATGGAGACCTGCAACATGAGTAGGAGTAGGAGTCAACCAGGCAAAAAGGAGCATGGAACAGCATTCAAGGCAGAGGGACTAGCATGGGCAAAGCCCAGAGGTGAGGCTGAACATGGCATGTTGCAAAGACCTCCAAGAGGTCAGGAGAGTGGGAGCCTGGAGGGGGCAGGAGGTGTGCAGAGAACAGGCTGGGACATGAACCGAGGATGCCAGGCTAAGGAGCAGTGACTTCTTGGAGGAGACTGAGCCCAGGAAGAAACTGAAGACAGGAATACCTTGGGCAGATTGGTATTTTAGAAACACCTTTCTGGATCTCACAAGGAGAATGGTAAGGGGGAAAACTCTGGCAGGAAGCCACCGGGATGCCATCCACTTGGCCTCCTTTTCCCTCTACCTTCCCCTTCCTGGCCCAGCCCCCTGAGCGGCTCCTCTGGAGCTGCCCACTAACCCTGCCAAGGCCTGGCTGGACCTGGCCTGAAGCCCTAGGACTTTGCCTGTAGGGAAAGTTGAGCGGCTTATGCAAAGGCTGGCCTGGGGGAAGGTGTGTGTGGCTGAGCTGAGGGGGCCCTTGGAAGCAGAGGGAATGGGTGCAGGCCCTGAGGCTGTGGGCAAGGAGGTCTGGGGATACGGGCTTGGCTCTGTAGGGGTCCCCAGAATAGCAGCCTTAGAACAGGCTCGTGAGAGCGCCCAAGGATTTGGCCCAGCTAGTGGTGCGGTGCCCTGGAGAAAGGGGCTGAGCCCAGGCGGTTCGGCCTGCCCCACCTCCCTGCCCTCTCCCTGTCTTGCAGCTCAATAGAGTGTGGAAATCACTGGTCTCACCCTCTCCCGTCATGCTACTGATGGGGAACCTGAGGCCCAGAACAGGGCATGGACTAAACTTAGGTCAGTGGCAGAGCCCAGACTGGAGCGCGGCTTAGCTCAAGAATTTCAGTTGGTCCCCAGGACTGATAAATAACTGAAGAAGTTTTCTCAGAGCTGACCTGGGCTCAGGTCCCCTCTGGGTGGTCTTGGGCAGGGCCCATCACATCCCTGAGCCTCTGATCCAAACTGCTACCCTGTCACGGGAAGGATGCCCCCGCTCCCACTGGATGGTCCACAAAGCACTTGGAGCCATGCCTGGCCCACAGTGGGGCTTCATTAATGTTCGCTCACTGCATTCCACTGAGCTCTCCTAGACAACCCTAGAGGAAGATATTGTTACGCTATTTTGCACTGAGGCGCAGAAAGGAGAAGTGACTTGCCCAAGGTCATTCAGCTGGGAAGTGGCTGCCATGGGCCTAGAGCTCCGGTGTCCAGGCACCTGTCTAAGACCCCTGATAGACACAGCCCCGACCTTGAGCCTCTGCTCTCAGTGAATATCAGCTTAGTATCTCAAGCAAGACCCATCAGTCAGTTGGGCAGAGTGAGTGTGTGTCTGGTGGATTGGGCTGCCCCACAGGCTGGAACTCAGCTCATATCAACCCCTGTAACTCCATGCTCAAGCAGATCACAGCTGCTGCCCCCCCACAGGGAAGGGGACCCCCTTTCCCTCCTGCATGAGGGTTTTTTCCTGGGGAAAGGAGCTGGCCGCAGTGTGACCAACAGGGCACCTGCCTGCCCCACCCATGCTGGGGTCTGGCCATCTAATGCCCTGCACATGACAGGCATGGGATGGGCACTGGGCTGGGAAGAGGGATTTGCACTCCCCTAATCCGGGGGCTGCAGCCCTCCTCTGTCTTGGCCAGGGCCATGGGAGAGGGTTGTCTCTGCCCCCCCAACCCAGCGGCCACAGTTCAGACCCCTGGCACATACCCAGCTCTTCTGCTTGGGGCCTTCCCCTGCCATATTCACGCTCCTCACCCTCCCACGATTTGAGCAGAGTTGAGACTTCTGGGGGCAAATGCTGGGCCATTTGGGGCTAACGGAGACTCCGTGTTGTGCAGCATTTGGGGCTGAAGGGTGGGGGCAATGTCGGGGGGGATTTAGGGCCCATGTTGGGCAAAGTTAGGGGGAGGACCTCATGGGGGTGCAGAGCTGGAGTGTTTGGGGCTAATCCTGGGCCACCCCTTCCTGGGGAAATTTGGCTACAAGTCAGGGAGGCAAATGTGTGGGCTATGCCCCCCCTCGCTGGGCAGTAAACACAGCCGTAGCCCAGGAGACGGGCCCAAACATCCCGGCCCCCCACGGTTATTTATACCAGGACTCCCTTTCCTTCTCAGGCCTGGTCTGGCCTCTCAATCCACTCCTGAGCTGGGCAACCTGAGTGGAGGGTCCAGACCGCTGTCAAGGCAGGGGGCCTCAGCAGCAGGCCTGCTCAAACCCCACCAAGGGACTGGGCACTCATCACCTCCCAACAGCCTGTCCGTTGCAGGCAGTGGGTCTTGCAGGTCAGAAATGTGCTCATGGAGGCCAACGCCTGGGCAGGAGACGGGAGCCTTGGATTTGCTCTAATCCGCTACCTGACTGTGGTCACTGGCACCCCAGTGGGTTCCAGTAGGAGGGAAGGGGCTAGATTAGTGCTTTGCAAACTGTTTTAAACATTAGATCTGGCTCCTTAGATGAAATGTGACACAGGAGCACAATATATAAAACATATCAAAGCAACATCGCTCTGGGTGGACTCAAGGGTAGGGGCCCAGAATCCCGCCCACTCAGCCTGTGGCTCTGCATACCACCAACCCAGAGCCTTACACAGCCCTGCTGATTGTAGAACACATTCCAGGTAACCCTGCAGCTCCCGGCCCCCAGATCCCTGTGCTGCCTTCAGGGCTTCTACAGGCCTCTTTTCCGGCTCATCATCCCAAGGGCCAAGTATATGAGCACTTCTAGGACCAAGGGCAGCTGTTTGCAGCCAGTTGAGATGGCACCTAGAAGAGCAGGTGAGGGCAGCCACAGGAGTGTACCCCACGCCCCTCCTGCTGAGGGATGAGCCCAGTGCGGGAAGAGAAGAGGGCACACCCTGGGCTGGGGACTGGAAGGTAGCACCCCCTCCCTGCTGGATTCCAGCATGCAGCTCCAAAGAGTCCAAGATCTTAGATTCAAACCTGGCCTTCCAGATCGTTACGAAGGTGTAGGTGTCAGGAAGGGTGGAACATATTTTATCGAACAGCTTGTTAGCTTGATTTAAAACTTTTCAATATTTAGACTAATAGTCTGTGGGTCCCCATCTGTACCCTTTCCCCAGCCCTGCCAGTGTTTGGGGTGGGCTTGCAATGGCCCTCACTCCACCTACCCACCTCTGCAGCCATCCCAAGATGCCCTTACCCAGAGCCCGAAGCTTCATAGAATAGTGGCAGAATCCTGACTCACTGATGCTCAAGGCCCTGGTGACCTGGGTCTTCCTGTTCCCTCCCAGATACTGTCTGAGCATCTAATCAGCCAGCCTGGGGGATGTGGGGGAGTCACAACTGGCCTTGCCCTTGGTGGATGGATCCTAATGAGGTGGTGGTGGGTGGGGGATGGACAGAGGCAGAAACAGACTCAGCACAAGGGAGTCCAGGGCTACCCAGAAGGGGCCAGGAATCCCAAGGGGCTGGGGGAGCACGGCTTCCTGTAGTAAAGCAGGGATTCTTGGGGAGGAAGGGGGTCCATCCCAAGGAGGGGAGAGAGCACAAAGTCACCAAGGTAGAAATGTACAGGGTATGGGGGGTGGAGTGTGGCTGATGCTTGTGTGTTTACAGCCTCACGCTCTGGGGTGAGGAGCTTGGAGTTTAGGTGGTACACAGTAAGGAGCCACTGTAGGATTGTAAATGGGGAGAGAGCACTCAGACAGCCAGAGGGAAGTGGACTGGAGCTAGAATCATGGCAGTCAGTGAAGAAGTGGTTGGAGGGAGGGGGAAGGGGCTTAGTTCCCGGACAGACAGGAGTGGGAACTGGGAGGCTAGGAAGAAAGAGCTGATCTCCACTCTGCTCTCTGGAATCTCTTCCTGTATCTTCTCCTCCTGCTTTCTGCAACCCCCCCCCCCCCCGGCTTCTATGGCCCTGTGTCTCCACACTGGGGAGAAGGCCGCCTTATCCCAAACCCACCTCCCTAAGGAAGACCACCTCACACTGGTGGCGAGTGGGAGGCCACGGCTGTATAGGAGGGGACATGCTCGTTCATTCATTCACTTATTCACTCAACACATATTTATTGATGACGTAGGATGCACCAAGCCCTGTTGTAGGTGTGGGAGAGACAGTGGTGAACAGGATAGATCAAGTCACAGGGTTCATGGAGCTGACATTATGGGGGCATCAGACACCAGAAACTGTACCTTTCCCTGGCGTCCACCCTCTGGCTCAATGGTCCATGCTCCTGCATGCCTGGGACAGGGGACTTTCTCCATTACTCACTCATTTGTTCCAGCTGCCCTAGGATCAGAACCCTGGTCTCACGACACTGACGAGGGGGGTCCAATGCCCAGGGCCCTGACCCCAGGGACCATTCATCTAAGAGGAGTCCAGGCCTGAGTGTCAGGTCTGGGCTCAGGCCCTGGTTCTTTTCACTCACGAATGACTTGGAGCCCCTTATGAGGACCTTCCTGGCCTCGGTTTCTTTATCTGTTAAGTGGGGCTTTGGGGGAGGCCCTGAGGAAATGAGGGGAGGAAAAGACCAGTCAATTCCAGTATTCCCCACTGGTGGATAGGGAGGTGAAAGGATGACAATGGCTCAAAATCATCATCATTATCCATGCAAGATGATAATGGCTGCCATCTACTGTGTTCGCTGTGGGCCAACGTCATGCATCTTCTCATTTCATTTATTCCTCACAACCAGCTCTTTATCTTCCCTCCCCATTTTCCAGATGAGGAAACTGAGTCTCTGTAAGGTGAAATGACTTGCTGGAGGCCATAGCAAACCTAGCTGACTCTGGGAGCCCTTAAGAACGGTGCTATGAGGGTGCTGCCTGGCACCTGCCCTCCTGGGCACTCAGCCTCGAGAGTAGTAACCCAGCCCTGGTGCCCCCCCCCCTCCGCCAGCGCCTTCGGGGGCTGGCACCATCTGGACGGAGCCCGGGCACTGGGTCCTGAGACACTGGGCCAGGACAGTAGGAGGGGCTGGATCAGGCCAGGACCCGACTTAGGGGCCTTGGCATCTCTGTGCCCTGGGGCGCTCAGTGCCCACATCCGGCTTTGGTAGGTGGGCGAGCCCCGGGGCAGTCAGGGTGTCGCGCCCCCCTCTCCGCCCCCGTCCTCGGGACGCGGCGGCACCTTCACACTTTCCGCTTGGCCCGCTGCTCGCCTTTCAGGCCGCCGTGTTTTCAATTGTTAATTTGGAAACGGAAAAAGAAGCCGGCGGGGCGGGGGAGGCCGCAAGGAGGTAACCGGAGCCGCAGCACCGCCCCCGCCCCTCCTGCGCGCGGCGCCTGGTGTCGGCGAAGCTCCGCCCCTCCCGGGGACGACCCCAGGGCCCCGCCCGCCTCAGTGCCCGCCCCCAGACTGCCCCGCCCCCTTCCGGTAAGCCCCTCCCCGCGCCGAGGAGGCGGGGCCGACCCTGCGGACCCCCGAGCGCCGAACGGCCGTGCGTCGGCCGCAAACGAAGGGGCCCCTGCGGGGGAAGCGGGTAGAGGGCCGTGCAGAGGGAGGAGACCCCCCGGAGCCCTCCTCCCAGGAGCCCCTCCCTCTCCAGAGGAGTCCCGCCTGAAGTCAGCCTCCCCTGTGTCCCTAAGTGAACCCAAGCCTTTCTGCAACCCCTCAGCGCGGGGTTCATTGGGCCGGACCCCTGCCTCCAGACTGCTGCACCAGGGATCCCTGGCGCCGTTAGATAGACGAAGAAACTGAGTCCCCGAGAGGGACAGCTCACTTGCTCAGGGTCCAGCAAGACAAGGCCGAATTCTTGAGCCTGGCAGAGGTCAGGGTCAGGGCTGAATTCAAGCCTTGCTCCTTTGGCTCTGATACTTAAAGGGTTCTGTCTTCCTCCTTTTCTCTCTGCTAGAAGAGGAGGGGGCGTCAGGACCAGAGAGTTGCAGTACAGCCCCTTCGCTGACCTCCAGCGCCCTTTGTGTGGTTAATAAGCTGTTGGAAGTTTCTCTTTGGTCTACCGTGACTCCTCCTTGCTATTATTATTCAATTATAGAGGAGTTCTGGAGATAGGCTTTCCATGCAAATGACATGTAAAAGATCCTCTCCTCCGACTCTACAAGCTCCTCAGGACTGGCAGCGGTCAGGAGCTGCTAGGGCCTCACTCGCCACTGGGGAAGCTGAAATCACCGTGGAGCGGAAAACAGGGTCCTCAGATACCCTTCCTCAGGAGTCAAGCCAGACTCAGAGACAGCTTCCCACAGCCTCCGCTGAGTGGTGGCAGAGTCAGGATGGAGAGCCCACTGACCTAGGTTCCTAGCTCTGTCCACACCCCTATACCTTGCTTTCTGCAGCCCCTAGCCCCGGCAAAGGGCAGAGAGCCACCAAGCAGGCTCCTGGCTCTTAGAGAACTCTGGATCAGCCGAAACTAGGGGCCGGGCGGCCTCTTCCATTGAAGGCAGACCTGAAAGGATGTCTGCATCCTACTTCTGGCTTCCAGCCTAGGTGAGACCCTCCGAACCACCCTTCCACCTCGGCTGTGGAACAGGCCCAGAGAAGTTGTGCTCCTGGCCCAAGGTCATACAGCAAACCTTTTCTAGCTGTCAGGGCCCACTGGCGTCGGTCTTGCTGGATTCAGTCTGGCTGGACCTGGCTTTGGGCTTCCCATGGGGAGCGAGGCTCTCAGGGCAGCTGTAACCAACTGCCCCAGGTGTGGCCCATGAGTTTGCATACTGCTTTGCTTACTGGTAGCAAAGGCATTGAAACAGCTCTCCCCACCATGCCCCCTAAGCCTCGCACTGGGTGGGATTCTCAGAGGCTGAGTCTGCAGCACTCCCAGGCTGGGCTCAACCTTGGGGGCTGTACTTCCCAGGGGGCCTGACCTTCCCTGAATCTCCTGTTCCACCCTGTCAGCTCTTGGTGCCCTCTCTGCTCCGGGAGTGCTGACAACCAAGTGTTGGGGACAAAGCTCTGCCCTGGTTTGGATTCTTCCCTCCCTCCCCCTCCCCCCTTTGCAAAGGTCTGCTGATTCAGAGGACAGAAGGCTTCTTAGGGGTGACCCTGACCCCGTCCAGGCTCAAGTAGCTGGAGGCCTGAGCCATCCTTGAACCCAGTGCCACCCTGTCACATACAGCAGGAAGGGCAGGGATAAGGCCCCAGCCCGATGCTTAGATGAGGGAATTTCTGAGGTGGGAGTGAGGGACAGGTGCCTGGGTCGTCCTACAGGAAGAGGAGAAACCAAAAGAATATTACCCGAGGAATCAGGAAATCTGGGTGCCAGGCCCAGCTCTTCCTCTCTGATCTAGGGTATCATCACAGGGTAGGTCTCTGGGACTCAGTTTCCCTGTATAAATGAGACTGATTCACTCTAAGAGATCTTTCTGCGCTAACATAGAGTCAGTATCTGCTCACCTCCTGCCACGTCCGTCCCCCTAGTACAAGTCACCCGCATCTTTTGCTTGGATCATACAGCCGGGGGGACAAATGCCATTACCCCGTCCCCGTCCCCGCTCCGCACCACTGCCTGTTCTCTATTCAATAGCCCTTGCTGTTGCAGGTGCAAGTCAGACCGCATTACTCCCTGCCCAGAACTCTGCATCTCACTTGGAGTGAAAGCCAAAACCCTCACGGGAGCTGGCAGCTGATCTACTTCCCACCTCCACTGCCCACCGCTCGCCCCCTCCCTTACTCCGCCCTGGGGACACTTTCTTTCTTTTTCTTTCCTTCTCTTTCTTTCTCTCTTTCTTTCTGTCTGTCTGTCTGTCTGTCTTTCTTTCTTTCTTTCTTTAAGATTTTATTTAATTATTTGACACAGAGAGTATAAACAGGGGGAGCAGCAGTGGGAGGGGGAGAAGCAGGCTCCCTGCTGAACAGGGAGCCATTTGTGGAACTCGATCCCAGGACCCTGGGATCATGACCTGAGCCCAAGGCAGATGCTTAACCAGCTAAGCCACCCAGGTGCCCTTGGGGGCACTCCTTTCTCGATGGTCTAGAACATACGAGGCACCCTCTGGCTCAGGTTTTTACACTTGCTTTTTCTCTCTGCTCAGAACCCTACTTTCCCAGATACCCGTATGGCTCACTCGCTCATCTCCTTGGGATCTCTGCTGGAAAGTCACCTTCTCAATGCTGCTTTCCCCAACCACTCTCTGTACAACAGTCTCCAGCTCCCATACCAATGTTCCCTCTCTCCTTTACCCACTTAATGTTTTTCCATCATCATCTCACATTTTTTTTAGGTCAGCTCAACACACAATGTGGGGCTCGAACTCACCACCCTAAGATCGAGAGTTGCATGCTCCACCGACTGAGCCAGCCAGGCGCCCCAAGTAAACTTTGGGCCCAACGTGGGGCGCAGATCACATTTTGAACTTTACTTGCTTATTATCCATCTCCCCCGTGAGCGTGCACACCCCGCGAATCCCCGAGGGCCTGAGGGAAGGCCCTGGTGCTGGCCTAGGAGCCGCTGCCTGCCCTGATTCACTCTCACCCCACCTGCTGCAGGGAGGGTGGAGATGCCGGGCCAGGAGCGGCCAGCAGGGCGGCGGCGGTGGCACACTGGGGGGTGGGTGATGCCTGAGGTCCCGTGCCTAGGGGGTGCGCTCTTTCTGGGAGCTTCCGCCCGGCACCCACTCTGAGCTGGACATGGGGCATTCAAGGTGAAAAGGACAAGAACCAGCTCTTGGTCTGTGGGAGGAGGTAGTTCCGCCAACAGCTTTGCTCCAGTTGAAGTGAACGCTGCGATAATGGAGGTGGGCATGGGGAGGGGTGGGGAATGCAGGGAGCCTGAGGTGGGCTCCCCCCTGACTCAACCACGCTGGAGGATGGGCAGACAGGGCATGAGCAAAGACTGGGAGGGAAAAGCTGCTGGCTTTTGTGGGGGAATAGAGCTGGGACAATGCAGTGTCCAGTGCGGGGTGGGGCTCTGCGAGGTGGGGAGTGAGGTGGTGGGGCGGTGAGGGCCGTCCTTGCAACCGTGCTTGGGAGCTTGGGCCTGAGCCTGTAAGTCGGTGGATTTCACACTTTTTAAAAAAGCAGCAAAGCTCTTCGTTCAAAGGAAATCTTATGCCAAGCCCAGAATGTAGAACTGAGTCACCGAATCCGCATGGAGCTGCTCAGGTGGAGGGGGGGAGGCTCCCATCGGCTCTCTTGTTGGAGCTTTCAGCAGCCAGGCTGCCTGTGTCCCACTCCTTACTTCACTTGCATCTCGCTGGCCTGCTGGGGAGCCCACGCTCCCTGTTTATTTGAGGAGTCAGCGCTGCCCGGCCAGCCCCAAACAGAGGGATGGCCCCTGCTTCCTCCTTGTGCCCACCCCTGACATGTCGCTCAGCCCCCTCACCTGGTATCCGCGCCAGGTAGTCTGGCTGGCATGGCGGGGGGAAGCAGCGTGAAGGAGTGGGAGGGTTTGGAGCTGGTCCAGGTGGGAGAGGACCAGGCTATGACTCATTAAACACCTGGTCCAGAAGACGCTGCCTTCCACATCCTAGTGGGCCTGAGACCACTCACACTAGCTCAAGACAAGCAGGCATGTGGAGGCGAAGGACCCCCTCCTGCCAGGAAAGGGAAGAACTTCGCGGCATCACCGAGGGAGGCCCGTCGGGGCTTCACGGAACGGAGGAGGGGAGATGAGATTCTGGAACGGCGGCCTCATGTCCATTTTTCTTTGCACCCTTGCCAGCTTTCCTCTGTGGTTCTTTGTTCCATTCCTGAGAAAGGCAACCTGACTGGCTGGGCCCGACCTAGAGGGGGACCTTTCTTGGGTCAGTGTCCAGCTCTAGATGAGTCAGTGGTGGCCAGGAGAGCAGCGCAGAGCCGCGTGGTACCACGTAGGGTTGGTCTTTCCGGGCTGCGGTGGCTGTCAGAGCTGTCCCCAGGGCTGCCCACCCCCTTGTACACCTCGTGCATTGTCAAGGGGCCTGGCCGAGAAGACGTCGGTGGCACTGAAATCCAGCCCTGCTTAGGGCTCGGTCAGCGCAGAACAAGGGATGCCTGTTTCTGGTGGGTCCTTCCACAGGGGTCAACTTCTTATAATTTTTCAGGCTAAAGGGAACGCCTTTTTCTAATTGGTCTTCCAAGAGAGGGCATTTTTTTCATATTTTGTACTATGTGCTGGCGACCGCTGTCCCTCCAGGGACATCCTCAAAGAATCTGGAACTAAGCTGAAGGCTCAGCCCTCTCCCCTCCCCCCTACTCTGGAGAGTAGTGAGACTGAAGGGACTTGAGCCTTCACTGAGTGTGCCCCACCTTCCTGTTGTGGACAGGGAAACTGAGGCTCCACTGAGACCTCATCCCTAACCCTGAGCCCCCAGTATAGGCCTCTGGCCCAGAGAAGCAGCGGCCGCAGCAGCAGCCCTGGTGTGGGGCCCTGGGTCACGTGCTTTTGCTCCCTTTGCCATATTTAGAATCGCTGGATCAGGGGAAACTTCTCGTCCCAGCCCCTGAGGATTCTTGGAAAGAGCTTCACTCTGAGGCCTGGCCGACTGCCCCTCCCCTCTATCCCCCTGCAAGAGAAAGTAAGAGCCTGCTCTCCCCAGAGAAGCCTGGGGCCCTCCAGGCCACGCCGCACCCCCCTGTCAGGGGGAGCCCCTGAGGCCTAGCTGAGGTCCCTTCTTCAGTATCAACTCTGGTTTGGGGTTTCAGAAGCCCTTTTCTGCTGGAAGGTGGTGAGGTTATGGCCTCTGTCCGCCAGGAACCTTGGCTGAATGGGGACAGACTGGCCCTCGCTGTCCCCAGGGGGAAGACAGAAACTTGGCTTTGGGGTCCTGGTCTGGGTGGGGTCACACAGTCCCAAGGCCAGTTGTAGAAATGAGGGAGCCAGCTGGTGGCCAAGAAGGCGGCAGACACTGGCAGGCTGTCTGGGAGGAGGGACACTGGAGAGAAGGAGTCCCAGGAGGAAGAAGGGGCATGGCCCGGTTCTGCATTTACTGTGGCCGGGTGGGGGGCAGGGGTATCCCCTCATCCCACATGGCTGCTTTCCTCCCTCAAGGTCATCAAGCCTTAAAAACAAAACCAAAAAAGTCCCAAACCAAACCAAATAAAAAATGCATGTGTGGTGCACCTGTGATGTTCTGGATCTTTCCTCCCATCCTTACAGTAGGGTATAAAGGTCCTGTGTTCCCCAGGGCCCCTTCTAGGGCCTGGTCTGTTCCCTCCACACTGACTGTTCAAACCTCCCTTACCTCTGCTCCCGGCCTCCTCGGAGAAGGAGGCGTGACTCCTCCATCCCAGAGGAAGTCGCCGCCCCCAGGGAGCGCTCTGGCCTCCCTGTCCCCCAACTTCCTGTCCCACCTAGCCCCTCCCCCTGGCTGCCTGTCCCAAGCTGGCAGGGTCCTTTCTGCTTAGCACCAGCCCTGCCCTGCTCTGGATCCCAGCCTCCCCACTGCCCTGGGGACTTCATTCCATTGATCACTCCCTCACTCTCCCCCATCTTCAACTTCTCCCTCTCTCCTGGCTTCTTCCACTCTGGCTCTCACATCTTAAAATAAAAAACCAAAGCCCGGTCCCTGTGCTCAGCATCCTTCTCCAGCCATGGTCTGCCTCTACTCAGTGCCGGTGCGGGCAGACTTCTTCAGCTATCTGTATGCCCGCTGTTCCCTCTTTCTCACGCCCCTCCACCTCTCCATCCCCCCCCCCGGGCCTGAGCCGTCCCCCCCCCCCCCCCGCCATGTGCTGCCCCTTGCCAAGGTGCCCAGTGACCAACCCGTCACCAAATCCAGTGGACGTTTTTCAGGTCTTATCTTGTTTGGTCTCTTGGCAGCATTTGACGCTGTCGTTCACTCCCTCCTTGAAACCCTCTTGCTTGGCGTCTCCGCCACCTCTTTGTCCTGGTTTCCCTGCCGGCTCGCGGGCAGCTCCTTCCTCGTCTGGGTGGAGCATGTCTCCTCCCTCTGCGCCCCTGGGGTCCCACTGGGTCCTCCTTGAAATGCGCTGCATGTTCTCTGAACTGTCTTGGCCACCACCATGGCCTCTACCCTCCATGTGCCCCAAATCCGCATTTCTGGCTCGGTCTCCCTCTTCACACCCTTGAGTGTTTGCCTATGTGCCGTGGCCCGAAAGGAGCTCCTCACCCCCACCTGCCCCTCCAGCAGGGTCTCCTGTCTCTGCTCACTCACGGCACCTTCATCCACCCGGTGCCCACACCAGAACTGGGAGGGCCATTCTCCCTCCTTGTCCCCATTTCCAGATCATCACCAAATCCTACTCCCTGAACCCTCCATCTGTCCACTTCTCTTTGGTGCTGTCACCCTTGTCTCTCATCTGAATTATTGTGGAACTTTCTACCTGCTTTTCCCTGGTCAGTCTCACCCCCTCCCGTCCATGCTCCACACTACCCCTGAGTGGTAATCCTGAAACACCTATCACACAAGTCGTTCCTCTCCCGACACTCTTCAATGGCTCCCGGTGGCCTCAAGGATACCGTTCGTAATGCCTGGGTCCGGCCCTCTGGATTCTCCACAGAACCTTCGCTTTGGGCCCGCATCATCCAGAACTGCTGTAGACAGGCCCTCACAACCCTGGTGCCCTCCCCTGCTGGGGGCACTGGCTGTCACCTTTCCCAAGTCCTCACGGATCCCTCCGCTTTGGCTCTGTGGAAGCTGTCTTAGGGCTTCTCCCAACCCCTTGGCATCCTGTTATCCCCTCGTCCATCACATCATCGCTTTGCAGTACTTGTTCATTTCTCAGGGGGTCTGGGTTATTCATTTCTGTCTTTACAGTCAACCCGGCTGAGTGCAGATGGCAGATAACGTTTATTACATGAACGTAGCTCAGAGGTTGGGAGATAACCCCTTTCCCACTGTGCGACCCTGACTCTCATCCCTACCTCTTCAGGCGCCAAGCGTCTGTCTCTTCGGGGACATCCCCAGAGAATCTGGAACCAAGCTCGTGGCTGACGCTCTCCCTTCCACCCCTCTGCTGGAGAGTCGTAAAACTGATGTCCCCCACCTCATGTTGCAGACAGGGAAACAGAGGCCCAGAGGGGTAGTATGGCTTGCTGGTCCAGGCGGGCTTGGGTTTAGGTACCGGCCTTACGACTTCGGACGATCTAGTATACTTTTCTTTTTTTCCTTTTAAATAACAGCTTTATTGAGCTCTCAGTCACATACCATAAAATCCCCGCTTACCATTCTGTGTGTTTTAGTGTATTCACAGGGTTGTGCAGCCATCAGAGCCTGCCTCTCTGAGCCTGTGCTTTCTCATTGATAAGCCTTGGGTGATTATGGTACTGCTCACAGGGCGGTTGTGGGAAGTAATTTTAAAAAAATGCAGAGGGCTTGGCACAGTGTCTGGCCAATAGGAAGCCCTCAGCCAGCAGGAGCAGTTTGAGGGGGTCACACGGTGAATCGGGGGTGAAGCTGATGTTGGCATGAGGCCCACGTTCCCAGCAGGGCCGTCCTCGCTCCCCCTGCCCTGTGGCTGTGTCTGCAGTGATTTCGGGAAGGTGGTGGGGGCGGGGGGAGGCAATAATTGCTGTTGTTTAAAAAGTTGTGAGCTGGCTAATGATTGAATCAGCCGCAACCTCTCCTAGCAGCTGAGCCAGTGATTCTCAAAGTGTGGTTCCTGGAGGGGCACCATCCGTGTCACCAGGACCTTTGTAGACATCCCGATTCTCCGGTCCCACCTTGTACTTACATTCTAGGGGTGAGGCCCAGAAGTCAGTGGGTTAACAAGTCCTCTGGGTGGTTCTGACACCAGCGTAGTTTGAGAACCATGGAACTAAGCAAACTGTCTACCTAATCTCCTTGCCTCCTTCCTGAAGGAGCGGGGTAGTCACAGCGTGGGGGTGGGGGTGCGGAAGGGTTGTAATGAGTCTCAAGATAGGCCCAGCCGGGGAGAGTCAGCCAGGCAGCACCCACGTGTCCCAGCTCTGCCTCCTGGGTCTGGCAAGGAAGAGCGTGGGCCCCAAATTGCATCCAGACATGATGGGCAAAGATGATCGGAAAAGTGCATGTCAGTCTGACCTCTTTGTTGGGGCAATTCTGGAGAGCCCCAGCCAGCTGGCTCCTGTGTGCTCTAATTGTTGAGACAGAGACATTGAGGCTCCAGAGGGGACTAGAGACAATCCTTCGTCCTTACTTGTTGCATGAATGAAGCCATAAGGCTGGTTCTGACAGACATGGCAACACCTCGGCTTCGGACTCCTCTCTGCCTCCTCTCTGCCTAAGCTCCAGACATTGCTCTCCCTTCTGCTGTCCCAAGAGTGGGTGTCTGTGTCAGGACCCCTCAGGACGACCAAGGTAGGCCAAGAGATCACACCGATTCACTGTGTGATTTGGGGCAAGTCTGTCCCTCCCTGAGCGCCATTTCTTCCTCTGGAAGATGGGGACAATTATTTAGGTGCCTGGGACACAAGATGTTCTCTATCAGAGTCAGTGTATCTGTTCCCCTGTATTGAGCATTGAGGGTGGAGAAACTCTCACCCAGCGTATGAAGGGTTAGGGGAGGTAAAGCTCGGGGGCTTGTGAAACAGCGTCTACCACATGGAGCTGGTCAAGGTCAGAGACCGGCCTTCTCTTCCCTTCTCGGAAGGATGATGGGGAGTCCAACAGGTCAGGGAGGGATGTGCTTAGAGCTTTGGGAGCCTTCTCAGTGGAGACAAACTGGGGGCTTTGGTGCCGTGGTGTTTCAATGTTTGTTTCATGTGAATTCCTGCTCTTGTTTACTCAGTCTATGACAAAATAAGTAAAGCTGAGCAAGGAAAGAGAGAGTGGGGATGGGGCCATTGTTTTGGAGAGGGGGTGGCTGGGGAAGACCTCTCCAAGGAAGTGATGTTTGAACAGAGACTTGGATGAGTAAGGGAGCAATAAATAGGCAGAGGAAGCAGCAAAACCGATGCAAAGCCTGGAGGTGGAAATAAGTCGGTGTTCCAGGAATGGCATGAAGGTCAGGGTGGTTGGAGCGCAGTGATGGAGGGGCGGGAGGGAGGGGATCAAGTCTGCGAGGTGGGGTGGGGGCCAGAGCTCACACGCTGAGTTTAGCTTTCGCTCTCCAGATGGGATGGGAAGTCAGGGCAGAGTTTTGAGGAGAGTGATGAGTTCCAGCTTTGTAGGGAGATCACCCCAGCTGCTGAGAAGACAGTGGGTCCCCGTTGGGCCAGAGTGGAGGCGGGGAGGCCAGTCGGAGGTGAGATGGTGACGGCGTAGGCAGGGTGGTGAGCTGCGGTCCCTCCAGGGATTTATTCTGAAGGTAGAGCCGACAGAAAATGCTAAAGGACAGGAGGTGGAGCGTTAGCGAGAGGAACAGCAAAGGCACTCTTAGCTGTTTGGCCCAAGCCCCTGGGTGGCAGGTGGTGCTACTGATGGGGATGGGGACACAGGAGGGGAAGAAGATTTGAGGGCAAGTCGAGTTTGGTTTTGACATGTTCGGTTTGAGAGGCCACCAGACATCTGAGAAAGACATGCTGAGTGGCCAGTTGGACATGCGAGCTGGACTCGGGCGGGGAGAGGCCGCCACACCCAGACACCTGCGAAATGGCAAAGGCTGTTGTGGTAAAGGGGTGGGGACAGGACTAAAGGTGGCTCTGTCTCTGTATATTTAAGGAAATGCATTTTAAAATTCCTATTAGTTTGTTATTACTCCTGTTTATTTATTTTTAAAGATTTTATTTTTTTATTTGAGAAAGAGCGTGTGCAGGGAGGGGCAGAGGGAGAGAGAGAGAATCTCGAGCAGGCTCCACGTCCAGCTTGGAGCCCCGTTGCGCTGCATCCCAGGACCCTGAGATTATGACCTTAGCTGAAACCAAGAGTGGGGCGCTCAATGAACTGAGCCAACCAGGCGCCCCTACCCCAGTTTATTCTAAAAGGTAAGAGGAAGTGCAGATAAGCACAAAAGCAAAACAAGCTAAATCGCTCTTAATTTTGCCACCCAGAGATAAGCCCTGCTGATTCTTGGTATGAATATTAAAAAAAAAAATCTATATTTTAGGGGCGCCTGGGAGATTCAGTCGGTTAAGCACCTGCCTTCAGCTCAAGTCGTGATCTGAGTCCTAGGATCGAGCCCTGCATGGGGCTCTCTGCTCAGCAGGGAGTCTGCTTCTCTCTCTCCCTCTGTGCTAGCTCTCTCTCTCTCAAATAAATAAATAAAATATTTTAAAAAATTCTATATTTTAAAAATTAGGATCACCTTGCCCTTCAGATTTGATTATTTGCTTTTTTCATTTAACCCATAGTGATGTGTCCATTTTATAGATATGTAACTATTGACATGGAAAGAACAGTGTTGAGAAAAATAAATTTCTGAAAGCCCCAGCAGGAAGCCCCTCGTGTGGCCCACTTACCTGAGGGTCAGCGAGCAGTGGGGACGGCAGGATTCCTGTTCAGGGCTGGGGTGAAGGCCCATCAAGAGTTGGCTGCACCTCTTCCCAGGGGAGGGGGCTGGATGAGATGACCTCAGCGGGGGGCCCTCTGTCCCTGAGTCAGTGGCAGTCCCCCTCCCTGGGGGATGTGGCTGCTGAGTTTTTCTGTGGTTAATTATTGAACACGAGGAGCTGGTGCGCTCCGTCTTTGCTGACTCAGCTCTTGCCTGGAACTGGCCAAGGAGGCCTCCTCCTCGTTCATTCATTCAAAACCCTTTACTGACATCTGCCACCTGCCTCCTCTCTCCAGGGGCATGTGCTGGCTTGCAGCGCTAAGCTTGCCCTCCAAGCAGGCTGGGAGCCCCTGTCCAAGGAGGGCTGTAAGTCCTTTCCATGTCTGTCCTCCCATCAGTTCCCACTGGACAGATGTGGAGGCTGGCTCAGAGAAGATAGGTGACCGTACAAGCTGGATCAGGATTTGAAGCTAAGTCTCTCTGACCCTGAGCCCATGCCTTTGCCACCGTGAAACAAGAACACAAATAAAGCCATGTGGAAAGTGACTTGGGCCACATACATGCAGGCAAGCCCTGGCAAGTGGCGTTCTGCGGAGGGACCAGGGGGGCGGAGGGCGTGCCCACGGGCTCCCCAGAGCAGAGGGTGAGCAGAGTCTCAGCAGGCCCCGAAGGCGGGGTGTTTCAGGCAGAATGCCGTGTGAGCAGTCCCAGGTGGGGAGACTCTGGGAACATCTGGGGAAGGCTGTGGGCTGGCTCACAACGGCTGTGTTTCCAGAGCAGCCCGTTCCCTCTGGAGTCTCTTCCAAGGGCACATGCATGTCCAGGACATCCCCCTCCCAAAGAGGAGCGCTTCCGGGAGTCCGACTCGGTTTCTTTCCCCGCATCTGCAGCCTGTGGCCCTCAGCCTGGCCTGCCTTGCGTATTCACAAGCTGTCTGAGGCCCCAAGGCCAGCACCTTCTCTCCTCATGCCCTTTACCCCTCTTCCCACCCCTGGGAAGTGGGGAATGCGCACTCTAATCTCACCTCTGTCCTGGACATACTGAGTGACCTTGGGTGAGTCCCTTTCCTTGTCTGGGCCTCAGTTTCCTCATGTGTGCAACTGGGGTTGAGGGAAGTGTTGGATGAGCTGGGTTATAAAGTTCTTTCCATTTCTAAACATCTCTTTCTGGCTTCCCACTGCCCTCAGAGGAGTCGCAGGCCCTGAGGCCTTAACCCCCTCCACATACCCCATCCCCCTCTGCATCCTTCCCTTCTTCCCTGTCCTCCCTAGTCTCCCTTCCTTTCATAGCTGTCTCCTTCTTTAGTTCCGTAAGAGCCCACAGAGGCAGATGTCCCCATTCTGCGAACGAAGCAATGCTCCTGCCACCTTGGCGTGTGCAGGGAGCAGGGACGCCTCCCTCGGCCGCTGGCCTTCCCTGGCCCCTCAGCTGGCCTCTGGGTTACTTTTCTTAAGACCATCTTAAAACTGAGCCAGGGACTGAGGACACCACCTGCGAGTGGCTGAGCCCGCAGGTGCTTCCTGACCGTGGGACCGTGAGCCGGTCCGTTTCCACCGCCAGCCCGGACAGACCTGCCCCCCACAGTGGCGTGGCCCCTTCTCTGAGCGGCAGGCTGCAGTGAGAGGGCAACGGAGAGGGTGGCAGGTGTCTGTGAGCTCCGCAGCCCGGAGCATGGGGGCTTCTCCCTTTGGTGTCCAGTACAGAACCACAACTCCAGGGGATTCTGACTCTGATTCTGCTTTCCAGAAAATTCTTCCCAAATCATGCCTCCCTCCTCCTGCAACTCCACAGGCCCCCGCCAGAGTCTCCTTGGCTGTCCTGTCCATGCAGCAGTCTAACCCTCTCCCTGCTGCTGTTGCAGATTTTTGCTGGTCTTCAGCTGCCTGGTGCTGTCTGTGCTGTCCACTATTCAGGAGCACCAGGAACTTGCCAACGAATGTCTCCTCATCTTGGTGAGTGCCAGAGTCTAGGTTCTGGGAGAGGCTGTGTAAGGCAGCCCCTCAGGGCTCAGGGTGGGGGGAGAGAGAGGCTTCTCCTACTGCGGCTCAGAGAGTGGCTTGTGGCGCTGTGCTGTGTTGATGGCTGCCCCTGTCTGGACTTCCTGTCCTTCCTTCTAGCCGATGTTGAGGGACCTCGTGCCGCTAAGCCAGGGCTGATGTTGGGCCCAGAGAAGAGGTGAATAAGTCCCACTCGTTCTCAGGACCCAAACTGCTAACTCAACCCCTGGTGTGATTTCTTTTTTCCTCTCAATGAAGCACCTTGGAAGTGGACAGCTGACAGAGAGCCACCCCTCATGTCACCCAGTCAGGGTGTCTGGGATAGCTGGCAGGGGGAGGGCTGGGCCAAGAGCAGAAAACCCCACACGGCTGGTGGACAGGAAGTGGAAGACAGACTTGGGCCTTCTGTCTGTGGAAGGGGCCACGTGCCTTCTGGAATCTTCCTTGGGTCCAGCCAGGTGGTCTGAGGAAATCCTGGTACCCCTAACCCAAGGACTCCGGGCTGGGCCAGTACTGTGTGACCTGGGCCCTTGCTCCTGGAGAGAGACCAGAACTCAGGCCCCTGGCCCCGCAGGAATTCGTGATGATCGTGGTGTTTGGCCTGGAGTACATCATCCGCGTCTGGTCGGCCGGATGCTGCTGCCGCTACCGAGGATGGCAGGGCCGCTTCCGCTTTGCCAGAAAACCCTTCTGTGTCATCGGTGATAAGCCCTGCCCGCCCGCGCTTGACCCCTGACCCCAAGCCCCAGGGTTGACACCCCGACCCAGACCCTGGCTGCTGACAGAGATTCTGCGGACCCTCCCGATCCTCCCACCCCCCCCCCCCCACGGCCCCAGGACCCCCCGCCCCCACTTCGGAGCCTGATTCAGGGCGTGACCTCGCCTCCCCGCCTGCAGACTTCATCGTGTTCGTGGCCTCGGTGGCCGTCATCGCCGCGGGCACGCAGGGCAACATCTTCGCCACGTCGGCGCTGCGCAGCATGCGCTTCCTGCAGATTCTGCGTATGGTGCGCATGGACCGCCGCGGCGGCACCTGGAAGCTGCTGGGCTCGGTGGTCTACGCGCACAGCAAGGTGCGCCCTGCGCGCCGGCGGGGGCGAGGGCAGGCGAGACCTGGACCCGCGGGGCCCCGACACAGGACCCCATCTCTGAGGCCGGGCAGGGGCTGGGTCGGGGGGCAGGTGTAGGCCAGGAGGCGGGGCCTGCGGGGTAAGGCTGGAGGGGCCCACTTGGAAGCTTCTGGGTTTCGGGGGTCTATGCGCACAGCCAAGCGGGGAGCTGGGGCGGTGTGTGTGGGGCGGCGTGGGGCGCTGGGGGCAGCGGGCCTGGGGCCTGAGGTCTGAGTGTGGAATCTGGAGGGTCAAGGGCGGGGTCGGGGGTGTACCCTTGTTTTTGTGAGGGCCTGGCCCCCTCCTGGAAGGCGGGAAGGCCAAGCAGGTGAGGAGCTGGGAAAGGAAAGAGGCAGAGCCGCTGTCCGGCAACTCCGAGAGGTGGGGAACTTTTGTCCCCCCTCCAGAACACCTCTCTCAGGTCATTGTGGGAACCTCCCCCGCCCACCTCTGGCAGGTGGGCACAGCGTACCTCCCTTCCCCATGCCCCTCCCCCTCGGCCCTCCTCATGTTCTCACCCTTGCTGCCCTCGCAGGAGCTGATCACCGCCTGGTACATCGGGTTCCTGGTGCTCATCTTCGCCTCCTTCCTGGTCTATCTGGCTGAGAAGGACGCCAACTCGGACTTCTCCTCCTACGCCGACTCGCTCTGGTGGGGGACGGTGCGTGAGGGTCTGTGCGGGTCTGGCCTTCTTCCTGAGACCCTCCCCTGGGGGACCACTGTGACTCTGACTCAGGGTTGAGCGAGCCTGTCCTCTCAGCTAGGGCCAGGACCCCCTGTGACCAGCCCCTGTGTTAGCCCCCAGCTTGCCCCAGGAGATCGGCTTGTGCTCCACAGTTCCCACACCAAGCCCCTGCGACCTTACCCCTGACTAGCACCGGGCAGGGAAGGGGAGCGGTCCATCTACGCCCCTACCCAGCTCTTGTGGACGACCATAGGGCACCCCCCCTCTTGATCAGGCTCCCACCTGCCACCCAACAAGCTCTTTAGCCCTGAGGGTAAACTCTTTGTGTCCCCAGATCACACTGACGACCATTGGCTATGGTGACAAGACACCGCACACATGGCTGGGCAGGGTCCTGGCGGCCGGCTTCGCCTTACTGGGCATCTCCTTCTTTGCCTTGCCTGCCGTGAGTTCCCCTGCACTTAGGATCTCCCAGACTGGGGGAGAGGGCCCCCGGGGGGCAGAGCCAGCTAAGCCCTTCTCCTGGATTTGCATGGATGGGGGAGGAGAGAGCTCAGAGGGGCCCAGATGAGGCCCAAAAGGGCCTTTCCCACCTTTTGTTGTCCCCCTCCACCCCTTTCTCCCAACCACGCCTCTGCCCCTAGGGCATCCTGGGCTCTGGCTTTGCCCTGAAGGTGCAGGAGCAGCACCGTCAGAAGCACTTCGAGAAGAGGAGGATGCCTGCAGCCAACCTCATCCAGGTACAAGACGCCCAGGAAGCCCCTGAGATGAACTGGTGTGTCAGCTTCTCTGTGCTGACCCAGGTGTCCCAGTTTCACAATTGTGACTCCACTTTGAAGCTCCGAGAGCAGATGTGACTTCTCTGGGGTCACATGCCAAGTCAGGGCTAGAGCTGGGGTGCTAAGTGGGACTGTCAGAAACTTCCTTTGCGTCACATGCCCAGTTCAGGCCTCATCAGAGCTGCCCCACTGTTCCGCTCCAGCCCCAGCTCTACGTGGCCGGCAGTGGAGTGGGGCCTAGGGCCTTTTGTCCTGCCACCCGAAGGCTGTGCAGTCATCAGTAAGCCCACACTGCTCCCAACACCCGTTCATTCCATAAGCACTCACACAAATGAATGTTGTAACTATAAACTGAGACAAATACTTTGAAAGAAAGAATAGTTCTCTGAAGAGCATTTAACAAGGTCCTGGCCTGATCCGACCTGGAAGGGGAACTCTGGGATGACGACCCTGGGAAACTGATGCTTGAATTGGGAGCTGGAGGTCTGGTAGGAGTCAACTAGGTGAAGAGGTGAAGGAGGGGAGCATTCAAAGTAAGGGAACAGCACGTGCAAAGGCCCTGTGGTGGAAGGGAGCGTGGTGTGTTTGTGAACTGGAAGGCAGCTAGCGAGGCTGGGACAGAAAGCTCAAAGAGGAGTATATAGTGGAAGGGGTTGGGTAAGTGGCCGAGGCCCAGACCTGAGGGCCACAGGGAGGAGTTTAACACTATCCTAAAAGCAATGAGGAATCACTGACAGGTATGAAATAGGAGGAATGGGTGACATGATCAGATTTCAGATTTGTGTTTTGAAAAGAGGTGAATGGCTTGCAGAGTGCCCCAGGTGTGTGTGGGAGATGACAAGAGGCTCTGGCAACTGTCGGGGCAAGGCAGGGTGCTGGACTAGCATCGCAACAGTTGAGATGGGAAGAAGTGGGCCAATTCTGTATATTTAGGGGGGAAATTCGTGGCCTCAGGAGTGAGGGAGAGGGCGAGGGAGGTGCCTGGCGGGTGACTTCCAGGTTTCTGGCTTGCCCAGCTGGTGATTGATGGCCCTCCCCACTGGAGGGGGACCAGATTCGGGGCCTGAGGAATGTGAGTTTGGCTGGAGCACGGAGAGCGTGCGGGGCCTCCGTCCCGAGCGCTGAAGAGGCAGCTGCACATACGGTCTGCAGCTGAGGGGAGAGGGATGTGCTGAAGCCCAGGGCACGGATGAGCTGGCCCAGGGTGGAGCAGACACCGAGACGAGGAGCGTTTAGGAACCTCAGCATTCGGCGACCGGGCGAGCAGAGTGCACCAGTCAAGGAGACAGAAAAGGAGCAACCGTAGGGGTGGGAAGAAAAGCAGGAGTGTGTGGTCCCCGTTTCCTCCACTGTGCTGAGGCATTCTGATAGGGCATGGGGGGAGGGAGGCAAGGGCTCTGATTTTTGGGGGGACTCTGTGACTCGGCCCTGGCTTCTCTATAGTCAGGCTGAGCGCGAGAGCAGCCCCTGCGGGAAGTAGTTCAGGGAATACTTGGCCTGGTCCCAGCATGCCACCCTCGGACTCCCCGATCCAAGTCTGACTCAGCCCCCCCTTACCTCTCCTCCCCAGGGTGGAGCCCCCTCCCCATCCCTGCTATCTCCAGCCACCAGCCCAGTCTTTCCTTCTCAGCGTCCCGTGGGGCACAATGGCCGTCGTCCCCTGGGAGCTGGACTTCCAAGGGGCATTGGAGGGGCAGGCGGCTGGCACTGTCCATGCCACGAGACAGCTGGTATTGTGGTGCCCGTAATTAATGAGACAGCCCTGGCAGCTGCTCCCCAGCTCAAGCCAGGGGCCTAGGCAAGCAGGAAGCAAAAATATTCCTGTCCTCGGAGGGTGCCTGGCCAGTGAGGTCAGCGGTGGGCCGTCCCTTAAGGACAAGAGACACCCAAAGAAGGGGGGCCTCCAGGGCTCAGCTAGCCTTGGTCCGTGCCGCCTGCCCTCCCTAATCACCGCACTCACAGTCCCTCCTTGGCTCTTCTTCTTACCTGGAGGGAGAGAGACAGTCCTTCCTCTTGTCCACCCCGCATCCCTCCTGCTGCAGAGAAAACCCTGCAAGTCCCTGGAGGCTGAGGGCTTGGTGAGTGATGCTCCCGCCTTCCCTCCTCAACCCCGTGGGCAGTGACAGGCAGCTGGCACAGATGAAGTGGATGTATTCGTAGCAGTAAGAATTCACTCAGTCAGTATTTATTCCCCACACCGTTGCCGAGCACCTACCATATGCCGAAGGGTACAGTGGTGACCAAGACCCAGCTTAGGGTCTAGGGAGGGAGAAGGACGACGTTCATCAAATACACGAGGCCTAGATACTTTCCAGCCGTGGTAACAGGAGGGACAAGAGTCGTGAACAGGGAAGCCTGGTATTAAGGGCCTTTGTGCCAGGCGCTGTGCTTGGCATCTAACAGACATCTGCCCTTTTTTTCTTCCTGTCAGGCTGTTAGGTGAGTCGTATTTTATCCAGTTCACAGGTGAGGCAGGCGGGGCTCTGCAGCCTTACCTCATCTGCCCACGCTAATAAAGGGCAAAGCCGGGCCTAGAAACCCACGTCTGCCTGATGACAGAGCCCAGCTCTTACCTTAGACCCCTGGCTCTGATGCCGACCCGCGGGCCGCCTTGGGGAAGTCCTTTCTCTCTGGGTCCCCGTGTCTGGCCCTGCCTGGAGCTGGAACTGGCCTCTGGCTCTGGGTCTCCTTCAGCTGACCCAAGGACCGGTTCCTCTGAGGGCAGAGGGCTGGTGAGGGGTGGAGTGGCTTCGCTGATGCCTTGTCCTCCCTTCCCCTTCCCTCCTACGACAGGCTGCCTGGCGCCTGTACTCCACCGACACGAGCCGGGCCTACCTGACGGCCACCTGGTACTACTACGACAGTATCCTCCCATCCTTCAGGTAGGCCCTGCTGCAGGGGGGCATGGGCGGAGGGGGGCGGTGGTGATGTACCCTGGAGGACAAGTGACTGGGACCCGGCCCTGGAGGGTGGGAAAGGGGTGACAGCTCCCAAAGGAGTGTCTGGGGCGGGCTCTGCATATCCCGTGTAATGCAGAGCCCCGAGTGTCTTCTCTCCCAGTCCGCTCTGCCCCGTGGTGGATGCTGGGCCTGGGCCCGGGGTGGAGCCCCGCCCCCCTGCTGCACCCCGGGCTCTGGAGCGCTGGCTGTCCGCATGCTAGCCCCTAGTGCCGCCATTCAGGGCGGAGGCGCTGCCAGCTCATCTCCCCTCTGTCGGAGTCACGGGTCGGGTTAGCCCTTGCCAGCCTGCCGTACACACACATGCAAGAACGCGTGTGCCAGAGCTGGGTTCAGGGGCCCACCCCAGCACCCCTGTGTGTGAATAGGCCCCTACTTTTCCAGGCCCTAGTGCCCAGAAGTGAGTTCATCCCACTGCACCTGGGGGTGGCTGCCCACAGAAGATTATTAATAGCGATCACCAGGGTCTGTGTGGCCAGGTGGCTGGCCAGGCCCTCGGGCAGGAATGAAGACCACGGAGTGTGGCTCAGTCCTGCGGGCAGGCAGGGAATCAAGCGCGAGGCTGGGTGAGGCTGGGCGAGGCAGCTGTGCTCAGCGCTTCTGCGGGTGCCGGGTGCCTCATTCCTCATTAGTTCTCACTCACCCCTACACCTGGCTCCCTCTCCCTGCTCCCTCCCAGCTCCAGGGGCTTCCTAGGGGAAGAGGCAGGAGAGAACGGGTTGGGGGGGGGCTCCCAGAATCACACGGGGTCCCCCCCATCTCCTCTTGGCAGAGGCAAGCTCCCACCTCAGAGACAGGGCGGTGGTTGGTTTGGAAGGGTCCTCCCTTTCTGGGGTGGCTCTAAGGACGCAAGGCCAGGCCTTGGGGAGTGGGGCAGGGTCTGGTTTGTTAGAAATAGGGTGTATGTGAGGGGGAGGGAAGATTTGGGGGTAGTACTGGGCCCTCTGATAAGAGGGACAGAGCTTGGATTAGAGATTCTAGGTCCACGGGCCTTCTGCTCCTCGGAGCTCAGTTTCCTTGTCCATATAATGGGAAGGCAGAGGGGAGATACCGTCCTTTGGTCATGGAAATAGAAGTGGCATGGAGAGTTAGAAAGAAGCTGAGCCCCAAAGCTAGTCTCCAAGAACCCAGTGGCAGGAGTGGATGCTGGAGGAGTGGGTAGCTGAGCTAGCTACCCAATCAAGTCTCTCTCCCGCGCCTCAGTTTCCCCCGACAATCCAGTCAGATCTGGAGGGTGAGGGTTTCAGGGCAGCCGCTGGCCTCCAGGAGGGCATAGCTCCATGTCTAGGCACTCCGCTTGACAAGCAGAGAGTAGGTTAGATTCAAGCTGCCACTTACCGCCTTCTGAGGGGGCCCTCGAGTTGTGCCCAACCTGCACAACCGTCCTCGGCAGCCCTGAGGATTTCCTAGGAGCTGAGTGCAGAAAGGGAGGGAGGAGGATTGGTCTCTCCCACCCCCCACCCTGCCGGTTCCGGCTTGGGGTGTGTGCTGAGCACCTCTGGAGGCAGAGCCTGGGGGGATCTGAGCTCTGGAGCTCGGTGCCCAGCAGCCCTGCCTGCCGCTGATGGTGCCCTCTCCTGCAGAGAGCTGGCCCTCTTGTTTGAGCACGTGCAACGGGCCCGCAACGGGGGCCTACGGCCCCTGGAGGTGCGGCGGGCGCCGGTACCTGACGGAGCGCCCTCCCGTTACCCGCCCGTTGCCACCTGCCACCGGCCGGGCAGCGCCTCCTTCTGCCCTGGGGAAAGGTAGGGGCCCCCCGGGGCCGCCACCTCCTCTCGCTTCTCCTCCTCCTCTTCCATTCTTTGTCTCACCCTCTCTCAGACTTGTGTGCAGCCACCGTGTGGGTGTCTGGGCCTGTTCTGGGGACTCCCAAGCCTTGTCACAAGGCCTGGGCAGGTGTCGTCGGACGGCCTGCCAGGTACAGACTGAGAGCCTCTCTGGAGAGGCCAGGCTGGACTCACCTGCTTGTCACCTGGGGCTCTAAGGGTCTGAGTGGGGGAGATATCCGCACCGTCCTTTCCCGGCACCTCCTCCATTCATTCCATTTGTCCTCTTTCTTTCTCTGTTTCCACGTCCCCTCACTCTTCCATCCCTGCACCCCCATCCCTCCCGGGCAGCTGGAGAGAGGAGGAGGCCGCTGGCCACAGGTGCTTACGGCTCAGGTAATCGTGGGCACCATCCTGGGACGTGAGGGCAGGGCACCCCCTCCCACAGCATGTCCCTCTAGAAGGGGCCACTGAGCTTGCTCCTCGGGGTCGAGGTACCAGCTGGAGAGAGAGCCCTGTGACTAAGAACCGCTGTCGGACCTCCGTAAACTCAGCCGATGACTAATGCTCTTGTCTTGCGCAACCCCGGTCCACAGCTTGGCTAATCCCAGAGGGTCCTCTGGGGATTCTCCCACAATGCCTTTCTTCCTTACTGAGGGACATTTTGCTTATCCTCACAGTCTCTTTCCTCTTGACCTGTCTCTCTGGGAGCTTTTGCATTTTGGAAGAAGAACAAAGAAAGAACCATGCTTACCCCACATAAATGTTCAAAGTTGTGGAATTCCAGGCATTTTTGGAGAAGGGAAGCTCACGGACTCACAGAATGAGAAAGGGGCTGCCCCCTGTAGAGGGACAGCTCTGAGGTCAAGAATTCAATCCCTCCTCATTCCTCCCCTGCCTCCTCCCCATCTCTGTTTTGTCTCATCTTCACACATCACCCCTCATCAGCCAGGTAGACATCTGGGCCTTAAGCCTCGGGTGTGATTCTGAGCCCTGGGCCCAGAACGAGGGAGCGGAGAAGAGGCCAGCCACTCGGAGATCCGAAGGAGGCGGTGTGGTGAAAGCTGGCCTCTACCACCTGACGCTGTGTGTCCTTGAGAAAGTCATCGAGTCACTCTGGGCCTCTGGGTCCTGAGCGGAACACCAGCAATGTTTAGGCTGACCGGGGCCCTGGGTTCTCTCGGCTGAAAAGGCCAGGGGAAACGGGGTGGTGGGGGGGAGTTGGTGCAGAGGATTTTGGGAGCAGCATTTCTTCCCAGTGAAGGCAGATCAGTGAGGGCATCTGTGGCCAGGGGCTGAACAGAAGCAGGGAGATGGAGGGTCGCTCCAGGTCAGGGGCTGGAGGGAGGGGACGCACGACTGGCCAGACCAGGCTGGGAGCTCCCTGGAAGAGAGTCCATGGTGTGGCTCCGGGTCGGATTCTCTGCCCCTGGCCGAAGGCCCTTCAGTGTTATCCCCACCCCCATCCAGCCGCAGCTCATAGGTAAAACTCAGAAGTTTGGGTATTTGAGCAACTCTGCCCAGGGCCTGGGCTAGTGCTTTCTGGAGCTTCCAGTTTGCGCTGGTCTCACCTGGCCTGGATAGGAAGGTTCTGGAGATGGAGACACACCTGGAGCCCAGCACCTCTCCCACCCACAACTGCTCTGGGGCTCTGGGTCCCCCAAAGCCTAGGACCAGATGACTGCCGAGGGCTTGGCATTCACTAATTCCCAGCCTTGTGTCCGTCTGTCCTGGGGTGTCTGTGTGGCCGGGGCTCGTGGTGATGGTGGTGGAGTGTCCCCTCTCCCCAGGCACCCCAGGAGGTTGAGCTGTGACTTCTAGGGCGTCAGCCACTAGGCTCAGGCCCGTATCCTTACTTTTGGCTGACTGGGCCCTATGGGGTGGGTGCTCCAGACAGGACCCCTCTTCCCCACCACCACGTACACGTACACACTTCTCCTGGTTGGCCACACCCTGAGTGGTGCTTGTGGGTAGGCCCAGGCGGAGTGCGTTCCCAGGACTACCAGAAGCAGGACTTCCTGGGGGGTGGCATTGCTGAGGCCAGCGCCTCCTCTCTTGGAGGTTTTTCAATGAGGCGCTAAGATGATGTTTCTCAAGGCATGGTCCCCTGACTTCCTGCAGCAGCGGCTGTGGGGTGTTCGCTAAAAAATGCAGATACTGGACCTCTCCCCAAGCCCACAGAATGAGAATCTCTGGAGGAGGGGCACAGAACTCTATTTCACGTGCTGCGCAGACCCTTATGCAAATGTTGAGAATCTGCATTCTGGGGATGCGGGTGGAGGGTGGCTTGGGAGGGGTTCTTCTCTCCCACCAGCCGCAGGAAGCCAGCCCCATCCTGGCCGCTCCCCACGCTCGGCCCACCTGCCCCCTTCCCACTAACCTCTGTTTGTGTCTTGTTCTCAACTTCCAGCCAGATGTTTAGTAATAAGCGGAGTTTCTTTCGGATCCACGCCAGCTGGAGACCGAGGTACCCCCTCGCCTGCTCCTCCTGCCCCCACTCCTCCTTGCCCCACCCAGTTCAGGGGCTGGAGAGGGGGACAGGATAGGCCAAGGACAAGGTGCATGTGCCTGCTGCCTGCTGTCTGCCTTGGGACCCTGACGAGCCTCTTACCTTCCTGCGGATGCCTCTGCCAGGTCGGGGGGCATGGGCCTGGTGCCCACTCTGCCAGGAGGGACATCTGTAGGGAGACTTGGAATGAGTTCTGGCTCTGCCGCTGACCCCCTGTGTGACCTGGGTCACATCGCTTCCTTTCTCTGGACCTCGGTTTCCCATCTGTAGAATGGGCAGATTGAACTAGAGGCTCTCTGAGGGTCCTTCCCACTCTGACTTTTGCTGGGCTTTGGGTTTAGCTTCCTGGCTTCCCACTGCCCCCCCTCCCCCCAGGGACCTAGCTGATGCCTGAAAGAGCTGGGGTTGGCACCTCTTTGGCTAACTCTAGAGCCGGGCTCGGATAGCCGCATCACCACCACGTTCCAGGCCCCGCACTGGGGACACAGCGGTGACTAACAGATGGCGCCCAGAGACTTGCAAAGGGCGAAGTGCTGTTCAGTGTGATGAATGCAATGAAAGGAGGAAGCAGAGGGGCTCTGGAGCCAGGGTCAGGCCCTTCACCTAGAGGCCGCCCACAAAGGAGTGGACGTGAGGGAGGGCATCCCGGGCCAAAGAAACGGCATCAGTGAGGAGGCTTGAGCAGGCACAGCCGTGGGGAAGGAGCAGGCAGCCCAGCATGGCCAGATCGGAGAGTGTGGGGTCACGAGTGAGGTCGGGGCAGAGCTGGATCGCAAAGAACCCCAGAGCCCTGCATGAGCGCCATCCTGTAGGCCCTGCCTGGCAGCCTGGGCTCCTTGACCCTTGGGTTGCCCAAAAGTGCTTCTGGAGCCTTGTGGGTTGAGGAGCCCATAAGTGCCTGGGGGACCGAGCTCCTGCCTGCCCATCCAAGAGGCAGCGCTTCTAAGGAACTAGTATTCTGGATCCAACCCTGGCCACCACTCCCTAGCGAGGGGACTGTCCCCTTAAGCCCTGGGTGCCTCAGTTTCTTCAGACGTAACCTGCGGATCGTAACCGCATCTGCTCCCGTTCACAACGTGCTCGGGTCATAGGAAGTGCTATATAAATGGTCGGCCGTGCTCCATGTGGCCTGCGGAGCAGTTAGGGCTCATTTCTAAAAGTAGCTTGGAAACCATGGCTGAAGGAAATAGAGACGCGCCGCAAGGGTTAAGCCAAGGAGTCTCTGGGTTAGACCTGCCCCTTTGCAAGATGACTTTAGCTGTGTGGGCAGGAAGGGCAGGAAGGGCAATGCTGGGGCAGAGGGGCCAGCGATGGGGCTGCATCCACCGTCCTGAAGAGAGGGGATGTCCGCAGCATCAGGAGGGGTTGGCTGCCTCTTCCCCCATGCGCTCGGCCTTTGGTAGCAGATGGAACCCTTAAAGTCATTCCTTGGGAAAGCGGACACAGGGGTTGACCCAGCAGGGCAGTAGAGGGCAGCTTGTGTCCGGAGCTTGCCCTCCGCCACTGGATAGCCTCAGGCAAGCCTAGCCCATCTGTGCGCCAGGACACCAACAGACCCCTTAGACCCGTTTCTCAACCTCGGCGCCATGGAAGTCAGGTTCGGAGAATGCTTCATGGGTGGGGGCTGTCACAGGCGTTATTTAGCATTGTTAGGCAACCTTCTGGCCTCGACCCACTAGCTGCCAGGACCACCCTCCAATGGGACAACGAGAAACATCTCCAGACATTGCCACATGTCCCCTAGTGAGCAAGATTGCCCCCATTAGAGAAGCGCTGCCCTAGACGCTCTCCTGATCATTAGTTCCAGAGAAAGAACAGTGTCTGAAGTCAGAAAAAACTGGGTTCTGATCCTTGCTGCATCCACAGGGGCTCTAGGCCTTTGCGCAGGTCACTTTCCCTCCTTCCCAGTCTGCAAACTAGGGATGGTAAATGTGGAGCCCACCCCATGAAGCAGCCCAGAGAGAGCTGGAAGGGCCAAGGCGTTCAGACAGAACCGTGCGTGTGCTGAGGAGCCGGGATGGGAAGGAGCTCTTCCGATGTCCACCGTGTGCCAGGTTTCTTTCCATTTTGTTTGAGCTTTTAGGCTCCAGAGAGGCTGACATGAGCCATTTTCTGGGCCTCGCCCAAGGAGCTGGAATCCAGGGCCACCCCTGGGAAAACAGTGCCTTCTTACATTGAAGAGGAGCCCAGGGCCTCTGGCTGGCTGGAAAGTTACAGAACCCCACAAACCAGGCTAGAAGCTCCTTCAACCATCACAGAATCAGAGCTGGAAAGGGACCTTTCAAGGCCTCTAGTGCAAGCCTCCAGACCCCTTCCTCCCTAAGTCCTGCTGAGAGCAAGCTCGGTCTTGCTTGTACACTTCTCGTGACAGGGAGGTCACCCCCTTCCCCCACAATGTCATTGGAGTGATGTGCTGGGTGCAGAGATCTGGAGTTCCAGGCCCTTGGCTATGTGTCAAGGCCTTCTCCACCCCCCCCCACACCCCTTGGAGGAGTGGAGGACAGAGGGAGGGGTTGCACGGGCCAGGAGGGTGGGGGTTGCTTGCCAGCATGAGGAGAGCCTGAAGGAATGGCTCTGCAGAGGAAAGTTTGGGAGACCCAGCCTCAAACTTTGGTTGGAATCCTTGGGATGTGTTGAGGGGATCCTGGGCCAGCAAACAGCGTGCTGGATTGTGGGGTTGCCTCGTCCTTCCCTTCTGATATCCTCAGGGCTCCAACCCATGACCTATAACCTCTCCCTTCTAGAAGAGCAGAGGCCCTACTCATAAGGATGGCCTTTCATCCTGGCTGCCTTCCTGAAGGTGCCCCTGGTTTCAAGATCTTCCTCACCTCAGCACTTTGGCTCTGTACCCTGTACCCCATGCCTAGGGCATGGGGGATCCTCACTCCCACCTAGCCCTGAAACCAGAATCTATCCTCTGGTCAACTCTTGACCTGAAAGTCCCTGATAGTAGGTGACACAGTCTCCTCCCCCAATCTGTGCCCCACCTTAGGCCTCCTCCAAGACTGGCTGGTGCTCTCCTGAGCCAGGGCCCCGGACATTTGGGGTGGAAGGGTCCCCAACCTGTCTTTAAGCCACAGCAGGGAGGCAGTGGTGACACCCCAGGACGTGGGGTGGGGGACGTTTGCATAGGTCCTACTCAGACAGTGAGAACATGGTCCTTGAAATTCTTGGGCACAGATTACTCTACCAGGTATTGGCTGACCAGGGCTTGCCTGGGGCGACCTGGGGCCTCCCTGCACCCGTCTTCCTCCAAGGTTTGGGGATGTGGTGGGGAGTCGGGGTGTGGGAAGGGAAGTCTGAGCACACGCACAGACACGCACATGTGTGTTCCCCTACACACAGACGTGTGTGGGTGTTGCTGAAATGGGGGTTCGTTAGGCAGTGGGGGTTGCAGGGCTGGGAGGGTGAACATCCATCCAGGTCGGCAGAACTCAGGCGGGGAGACCACAGAAGAACAGGTTAAGACCTTCGCCAGGAGGGTGGGCACCAGACATGTCCGGAGTGTATATGTGGGCCCAGCAGCTAGACCCACAAGGCCAAGGCCCTCTGCAGCCAGCACATTGCACCCCTGGGTGGCCCCGTTTATGCTGAAGCCTGTGTGATGCCGACCTTTGGAGTTTTGCAATGTTCCACCTGCAAAGCTGGACCAGGTCCTAAACCCTGACCTGACCGATCAGTGTGGGATCAAGAGCTCCAGCAGGAAAAGAAGAAAATAGAAATTGACACATGTAGACACACTGGTACCTGGGTACCCACACTGTCACATGGTGTGCACACACGTGTGTGCACACATACACACACACACACACACACACACACACCATCGACTCCACACAGCCTGCCTCTGTGTACAGTGAGGACCTGGAGGCCTTTCTCAGTGTGTATGGCCAGGTGAGCTTCTCCATCCCCCAGCAGCCTATCTGTGCCCAAAGGGGTGGCCACTCCACCTTCACCCACCCACCTGAGCCAGGCCCAGCTCTCCCATCCTCCTGTCTGTCACTGACTCCCTTCTTGGGTCTCTCTCACTGCTTCCGCTCTGACATCTGTCTCCTGTGCACCCCCTATCTGTGTGCAATGAGGGGTGGGAGATGGGGGTAGGGAGGGGATCTGCTCAGACTGACCCTGCATCGGCTTCCTGTAGGGGTCAGGGTTCCCCTCGCCACACCCTTGTTCCATCCCAGGAAGTCTCCACTTGGTGGAGAAGCAAAACCCAGTAGCCACCCCCAAGTCCTAAGTCAGCTGCGTCCCCACGCACACCCGCCCCCCAGCTCCGGCTAACTTGGCTCTCTCCCCCACCCGACCTGCCCTGCCAGCAGCCGGATGGGCATCAAGGACCGCATCCGCATGGGCGGCTCTCAGCGACGGACAGGCCCCTCCAAGCAGCACCTGGCCCCCCCGCCGATACCGACCTCCCCCAGCAGCGAGCAGGTGGGCGAGGCCGCCAGCCCCACCAAGGTGCAGAAGAGCTGGAGCTTCAACGATCGCACCCGCTTCCGGGCCTCCCTGAGACTCAAACCCCGCACCTCTGCTGAGGGTGAGCCCCCAGGACCTACCTGCTGTGGAGGGTGGGGCAGGGACAGAGTCTGGGCTGGGGGTGGAAAGATGGTTCTAGTCCCTGCTCTCTGAGCATCTTTGGGCACTGGTCTTCTGGTCTGTGAACTGGGCGTCATAACACCTGCTTTGCTGGGCTCCAGACTGTTCAAGAATCAAATGAGAATGCGGAGGGTGGCACTTGGTGGTGGTTAAGAGCGCAGCCTTTGGGAGTCAGGCTGCCGGGGTTTTGAATCCTGGCTTTGCCACTTACTGGAAAGTTACAGAATCCCACGCACCAGTCTTTGGGAGGTGCTGACCTCTGGGAGTCCGGGCATGGCTGGTGCCCAGGGCCTCCTCTCCCCTGCCCAAGAAGCTGCCTGGCCTTCCACCCTCTCCTGCCCCCACGGAGCAAGGATAGCATCCTGTCCTCGTGCAGGGCACCAGCCGGGGAGAAGCATTTCTCTCTCCCGGAGGCAGAAGGACTTGCTTTCAGGGCCTTCCCCCGCAGCAGAGCCGGGCATGGGAGCCAGGCCCTGGAGCGTCCTTCCCTCTTGGCTGAAGGATAAGACTGTGTGTGATTATGCGCAGAGGCCTCAGGTCCCTTGTCTCTGAGGCTCACTGTCCTGGTGGGACCAGTGGGGCTTCCTTCACGGCTGTGTGCAATTTGCCTTAGGCCAAACCAGATGTGCCCTAAAAGAACTCCCACTTACGTGGCCACCAGGCACATTCTTCCTCTGACTGGTCAGAGGGCAGACGGGCGTGCAGTAAGCCAGGATTTTCCACCCTGGCTAAGGCAGCCAGGGAAGAAGCCTGGTCTGCCTTGTGCCCCCAGGAAGGTTCTGGACCCTTTCTGAGCCTCTGTCTCCTTATCGGTATCTCTAAGGCTGGTTCGGCAGGTGGTGGTAGGGGTTGGGAGTGGCCCCTTCTGCTGCCACCACCTGGACCCCCTGACTTTCCAGAGGGCCCCTCGGAGGAAGTGGCAGAAGACAAGAGCTACCAGTGTGAGCTCACAGTGGATGACGTCATGCCTGCTGTGAAGACGGTCATCCGCTCTGTCAGGTGAGTCTAAGGCCTGAGGTGCCCCCACCCTCCACAATTCGTCTGCCACCCATTGCTGCTCCCCATCTGGGGCCTGCCCTCATGGCCAGGCCTGGCCTAGCTCCCAGGCACGCCAGCTGCTGCCCGCCTGGCACCCTCGGTGGAGCTGGCTGGCGGGGACCCTGGAGTGTGGGTGGGGTGGGAGGTGGCATATGGCTCCCAGCAGGGTTTGCTCATCCTCTTCACGTCTGGAGGGCTGGCTGGCTGGGGCGGTAAGCTTGGCCGCCCACCATAGTCCCCTCCTCCACCCGCAGTGTCCTCTCTGCGTCTCTGCCCTCCTCCCCCCTAGCTGTGCACCAGCCACTGCCTCTCCCTGCGTCTGTCCTGTATGCTTTTTCCCTCCAACTCTGTGTCTCAGTTTCATCCTCCTTTTGCTTCTGTGTCTCAAAGTTTCTCTCTCTCCTTGGGTATCTTGACCTCAGCTTGTCTGTCTCCCTCAGGGCTTCCTCTAGAGCGGTGCTTTTCAAACCACAGGTCACAATGGTTTGAAATCAACTTAGTGAAATCAATTCAGTGGGCCATGGTCAGCATAAAAAAAAAAAAAAAAAAGGAATAGAATAGAAAATAGCAGAGTGCATTCCCCCATAGGAAGGGCAAATAATGTTGATGAAACCTACATTTCAGTTACGTGTGTGTGTGTGTGTGTGTGTGTGTGTGTACTAGTTTCTGATGTAAAATGTATATATTTTTTAAGATTTATGTATTTGATAGAGAGAGAGCACAAGCAGGAGGAGGGGCAGAGGGAGAGAGAGAATCCCAAGCAGACTTCCCACTGAGTGTGGAGCCCAGAGACTGTGGGGCTGGATCCCCCAACCCTGAGATCACGACATGAGCCAAAATCAAGAGTCAGACGCTTAACCAACTGAGCCACCCCGGTGCCCCGTAAAATGTATTTCTTATGGTGGGTCTTGGTCAAACAAGTTTGAAAGCCCCTGTCCTTCTGGCTCTACTGGCTCTCTCCCTGCCTTGACAAGAGTGGGCCAGAGTCTCCTGAGCCCTTTAGCCATGGCTCTGGCCCCCAAGCTTCTTGGTGTGGAGTCCTGGCCTAGACTCCGTCTCCACCCAAACGCCCTTTACCCCCAGGCCTTCCAGGCTCACCTCCTCTCCTCTCTGGCTGATGCATCTACCCACAAGCCTCTTTGTTTTGTGTTCCTGGTAAAATCACAGTCAGCTGGGCCCCCTTCCACTCCCCGGAGAGTTTGAGGCTTCTCCCCACCCCCCCTGACACATGCTGTCTCTCCCCTCCAAGTGACCAGCTTGTGGAACACATCGCCTGAGCCACCACCTGGCCCAGGTCAGGTCTCCTTGGCCACCCCACAGACCCCTCATAGCCAGCATGCCCCAAACCTGCCCTTCCTCCCCTGTTCCCATTTCAGGCAGTGGCACCACCGTCCTGCCCGTTGTCTAAGCCATGGGAGTTATTCTGGACTCAGACTCAGAACCCTTGAAGTCCCTTTTAGTCCTGAATTGCTCCAAGCTGCCCACTCCCAGCTCAGGCCCAGCCCCGGGGTCTGGTCTTCCTGCCCAAGACTCTGCCGCTCTGGAGCATTCCCCACACAGGTGGGCAGAACCATCATGCTAAGGCAGGGGAAACCCTTCCCCACCACCCCAGCCGCCCATCAGCCAATGTCTGCCAGGGATTCAGGGCTGTTCAGAGTACGTCCTCCCCCTGCCCACCAGCCTCCTCTTCAAGGCCAGCTTCTTTCTCTGTCGTCTTATATGTCACCCCACCTCCCCAGGTGGATTGACCCCTTAGCTTCACATTCTGTCCCAGCTACTTTGAATGGACTCTCACTCACATGCCTCCATGTCTGTCTATGTCCAGAAAGCCTCTTTTCATCCCCCTCTTGCCCTTGGGAATGGAAGGTATCATTCTCAAACTTGTCCTCTGCCCTCCCCAGCTGAGACTCCCCCTTCTCATCATCCTAGACCACTGTCTCCATTCCTTGACATGGCCCTTGTCACCCCATAATTGTGTGTCCTGTCTCCCACTCCAGAACAGGGCTCCTGAAACCAGGGACTGGGTCTGATGTTTCTTTGGGTGCTCAGGGTCCAGCACAGTGGCGCTAACAAGCATCTGTGGAGTGAACGCAAAAATGTCTTGTCCCAAGCCGTCTTGATCACCAGTGGTCACAGATACCTGCCCTGTGTCCCAGCTCGCAAGGAGAAACCAGGCCCAGTCCCTGTCCTCCCAGGCTAAGGCTACTGCAGATACAGGCACGTTAACACACACACACACACACACACACACACACACACACACACACACACACACACAAGAGACGTCCAGGGGGTGGGGGTGGAACATGCTGGGGAGGGAGGGAGGCTGGGAGACCCAGCAGAGGCTGTTTGCAGTGACCCAAGCAGAAGGTGCCCTCGCTGGGCAAAAAGTTAGCAAAGGGATGGAGAGGGGGCTGGAGAAGAATCCCCTCCCGCTGAGACCCCCTCTCCCGACAGGATCCTGAAATTCCTGGTGGCCAAAAGGAAATTCAAGGAGACACTGCGACCATACGACGTGAAGGACGTCATCGAGCAGTACTCGGCGGGGCACCTGGACATGCTGGGCCGGATCAAGAGCCTGCAGGCTCGGTGGGTGTGCAGGCAGGCGGTGAGGCGGGGGCCCCAGCTCCAAAGCCAGGACTGCGGGCTCAAGCCCCCCGCCCCCGGGCCCGGGCCCGCGCCCCCGCGAGCGCCCCCTACGGGCCTCGGCGGGAGCTGCAGTTTCTGGCCTGGGCAAGGCTTCCGGCTTGCGGCGCGCCACTGAGGCCTGACCCCGCACCTGCCTTGAGTCTGAAGAAGGACCCAGCTGCAAGTCCTCTCTGCGAACCCTACCGACCTGCACTCCCCGGGGGACGTCTTTAGAGGACTGTTTCCTAGTCCTAAAAGAATAGGATTAAAATAATTAGTGATCTCCCATCTCCCAAGGGGACTGGCAAATTGTCCTCAATGCTGCCCACCTCTTGCCTCTGGAACCCTCCTGCACCTCTTCTCTCCACCCAGCACATAGGAAGAATTCTTGCACCAAGACCCTAATCACCTACACCTTGCCTTTCTCCTCTTGCGGCCTGCATTCTCACTGCCCATCCACTCACTTGTTCTCTTAAGAAATAGTCGTCGGGCTTTTGTTACTTGCCAGGCAGTGGGGCTCTGGTGGAAAGGAAGAGTCCCTGCCCTCACAGAGCTTGTATTCTAGTGGGAGAGAACAGATGGTAAATAAGTGAGACTAGACGATGTCAGATGATGATCAAGGCTAAGGAGAAACGTAAGGGTTAGGGCATTGGGATTTGTGATTTTAAATAGGTAAGAAGATGACATTTGAGAAAAAAATAAAAGAAAGGTGGGGCAACCAGCCCGGTGGCTGTTTAAGTAAAGAGGTTTCAGAGGCAACAGCAAGAGCATAGGCTTGGGCAGGTGTCTGGGGTGTTGTTTTAGGACCAGCAAGGAGCTCGGCGTGTCTGTTCTGGCCTGGCGCTTGGACTGTATAAAGTCCCGTGGGCCACTGCACACACGCTGGCATTCATCCAGGGGGAGATGCAAGCCTTGGAGAGCTTGGAGCAAAGGACTGACAAGATCTGAGCTGTATTTTAAAGGTGCACCCTAGGTGCTGTGCTGAGGGTGACCTATAAGGGATCCAGGGTGGAAGCCCGGTGACCAGTCAGGAGGCTGCTTCAGACTTGCAGGCAAGAGATGATGGGGACTTGGACCGCGGTGGCAGCAGTGAGGGTGGGGAGAAGTGTGCAGACTCCAGATAGATTTTAAAGGTAGAGCTGACAGGGTTTTCTGATGGGGTATAAGAGGAAAACAAAGAGAGTCAAGGCTGAAGCCCAGGGTTGTGGCTCAAGCAACAGGAGAAAGCCGCCATTTGCTGACACAGAGACGGCAACTAGAGCAGCAGATTTGGCTCAGGTGAGTCGGGGGGGTGTTGGGTTATGAGGCCCATCGGACATCTTCGGGGAGTGTTGCTCTGGCAGTTAGACTGGGCAGTGTGGACTCCAGAGGAGAGGTGTGGACTGTGAGATACTGATTTGAGGTCAACAGCTTACAGAGGAATTGCAACTCTGCAGCTGAAGACGTCACCTAGTGAGCGTGCATAGAGAAAAGAGGTCCCAGGAGTTAGCCTTGGGTCCTGCAGTTTCGTGGGGGTAAAGGAGGAGGAACCAGCAAGGGAGAGTGAGAAGGAGAGGTCAGTGAGGTAGGCAGGAGGAGAACTGGGAGGTGGTGTTTGCCACCCCACATGACGGAAGCGCCAGAAGAAGGGTGGCCAGATGTACCGAGTGCTACTGAAAGGTCAAGTATAACAAGGCCTGAGAGTTGATCATCAAATTTAGCAGCATGGATCTTGACAACAGTAGTTCTGGGGAGATGGTGGGAATGAAAGCCTGACTGGAGTAGATTTGAGAGAGGGAGGGAGGAGAGAAATTGGAGACGGGGCAGAGATAAGGCTTTCAAGAATCATGCTGTGAAGGAGAGCAGAAAAATAAGGTGGGACCAGCTCCAGCCTTGTCCACCTTATACCTCACATTCCCGCTCGGCTCTCTTTTGCCAGTCCACATTTCCCACCTGTCTTCCCAGGAGGCAGTTGCTTTACCTGTCATGCTTGTGTGTGTGGTCCCTCTGCTCGCTAGTTGGCAAACCCGCAAAGCAGAGGTCCGGCCCCTCTATCCAGCTCAGTCTCCATTTGTCAGGGCCAAAGGGCCCCCTCCTACCAGTGCAGGCTGTGTCTCCCCGTTCAGCAGGTAACCTAGAGCTCTTGAGGGAGGGGCGGGTGGCATGTGTCTGGGCCCTTTGACGGTTACTTTCTTCCACAGGGTGGACCAGATTGTGGGCCGGGGGCCCGGGGACCGGAAGGCCCGAGAGAAGGGAGACAAGGGGCCCTCCGACACAGAGGCGGTGGATGAGATCAGTATGATGGGACGCGTGGTCAAGGTGGAGAAGCAGGTGAGTATGGGATGGAGTTTCACTTGTATGGCGGAGCTGGTCGTCGACCAAGAGGCTCCGGAAGGCCGCGGGGACCAGCACAGGGGAGGGTGCGCTTCTCGGAGCCGCAGCCCAGGACACCGGCCAGGGAGGCCTGAGCAGAGCCCACGCGTCCGGGGCCCCACAGACCAGCCCCGCCTCCCAGGAAGCCCGCCCACTCCTGCTAGACGACCCCCGAGAAACCCACCCTCTCCTGCCAACCCCCGCCTGCACGTGGCTGTGGTCTCCGACAAACCCGTCTAAATTTCATCTCCTGCCGTGTAACCCCGCCTCAGTTGTCTTTCTCTAGCTCCCGGACTATTCCAACCAATCACAACTAAATTTCCCTCCGGGAATGAACCCCGGCTTCCCACCTTCCCGCCCTCTTGCCAAGCTCCGCCTTTCCTGCCGCACCTCCCCCGGGAGGAGACGCGTCTCCCAGAAGCGCCCTTCCCCGGCCAAGCTCCGCCTCCTGGCCGCGCTCCTCCCCAAGCCCCGCCCCAGCCACAAGCCCCGCCTCCAGCCCCGCCCCGCCCCCAGGTGCAGTCGATCGAGCACAAGCTGGACCTGCTGCTGGGCTTCTACTCGCGCTGCCTGCGCTCCGGCACCTCGGCCAGCCTGGGCACCGTGCAAGTGCCGCTCTTCGACCCCAACATCACCTCCGACTACCACAGTCCTGTGGACCACGAGGACATCTCCGTCTCCGCACAGACGCTCAGCATCTCCCGCTCGGTCAGCACCAACATGGACTGAGGGGCTTCTCAGGGGCGGGGCAGCACCGGCAGGCCCCTGGGCCTGGCGCTCGGACCCGCCCTCTGAGGCCTCCGGACTCCTCTCTTACTTGAACTTGCCCCCTTGCGGGGAGAGAGGCCACACGCAGTATTTGGCGGCCTGGGTAGGCGAGATACCCACCGTGGGGGTGCCAGCGACCCGCCCCACCTCAGGAGCGTGAGATGCCAGGCCGCACGGAGGGCAGCAGCAGCGGCTGCCCCGTCGCCTCTGGGCCCCCCAGTGCCCTGCCCGTTCCATCAAGGCCCGACATGGCTGGTCTATCTGGCAGGGGCACTGTCCCGGGAGTGGGAGTGGGGCGCTGGGGTCCTGAGCCCTGACCCATCTTCCAGCTATGCAAGGTGAGGTCTCTGGCCCGCCCTTCGGACAGAGCAGAGAAACCCTCCCGCCAAGTCCCCGCCCCACTTGGGGGTGGGCCCAAGGTGCCCAAAGGTACCCATAAGCATAGGACCCTGTCACAAGGCAGCTGGGCACCATATATGCAAACTATGTTAAATATGCAACTTTGGGGACCCCCATGGGGTCCCTCTGCCCCTCCCTCGTCGGGAGATGGGCCCCCAGCAATAGCTGGTCTCAGGCTGCTTGGCCATGACCCCCATCCCTGTTCTTTGGCTTATCACCTGCTCCTCACCCAGCATGGGGCCTGTTTCTCCCTTGCCTCCCCAAGGGCAGTGCTTGGGCCTTTCTTCCCATTTGCAGGTATCCCCTCCCAGGGGTGCCTTCTTCCTGCTGGATGTCCACTCCCCTCCTTGGTCCCTTAGACACCTTACAGCACAAGTTTCTGTCTTTGCCTCCAAATCTCCCATGGACAGTGCTCCCATGGTCATATGAAGTTTCCCCGAACGTGCAGAAAGTCTCTCACACTCCCTGACACACACAATCACACACACCTGGAGACGTGAGCACACAGCTGTTCAGCCTTCCTTGGGCCTCTGCAGCTGATGCCAGTGGACTGGCCTTACAGGGTGACATCCAGTAAGAGGAAGCCTGCCACTCCGTCCGAGTAGGAGAGGGAGCTCTGAAGTGACTCCAGGCCTCTCTAGGCCTCATCTCAGAGTTTTACCAGCTCCCCTTTCTCAAGAACGTCTACTTCTCACTGGTCCAGGAGCCCTAACTGCTGCTTCTGCTGCCCGCATGGACCCTCCTCGGTGTCCCTACAGCACAACTCAGGCCTAGACCCCTGGGGCCTAGACAGCACTGGAAAGACCCCAGGCCCTCCCCAGGGTGGTTATCAGACCTGCTTCCACTTCCTAGTCACTCTCCCTCCGTGAGAGAATAATAATGCATCTCACCTCTCCTGTTTGTCGGGCCCCAGCTGTGCACCTGGCGCTCACGGGCACCATTTCCCCTCCTTCCGCACCTCACTCTTCACTTCAGTTGGCAGCCCCCCCCCCATACTGGCATAAGTCTCCCCCCTCCGCTCAGGCCCCCAGCACCTCTTTGGTATCCCTACCCTTCTGTCCCTCTTTTGGAAGCCAATGCAGGGAACAGGAGGATGTGTGCAGTGGACTGGTGGTGACCCTCTGGGGGTGCCGGGGAGCCAGGGGCTCAGGCCCAGCGGCCTGCATCTCATGACTGGGGAGCTGCATGCACCAGCGTCAGGGCTGGGGCTGGATCTCGCTCAGCCCCCCGGTGCCCAGCCTCTGCCCCAACATACCCTCTGCATGTGACCATCATGCCCTGGATGGAGCCTGTCCTGGCTCACCTCACCCGCACTGCACTGTCCCCAGAGAGCCACCTTCTATCCCCTCAGAGACAGAGCTGTGGAGAGGGGCAGGAGAATGAGATTACCCTGTGACCAAAGGAGATTTGGGATGAAGCCTTCCCTCCTTCCACGATTAAGGTCCCCCCCACCAACCCAGTTCTCGGATATGCAAGTACCTCACTTTGTTAACTTATTAACTTATTGGTTTCATTAAAGTTTTCAGTAGGAGGTGGTTGCTTTTGGCTGTTCAGTGGCTGGGGGGTGGGGTACCTGGTCTGGGGGTGGGGACGAAGAGATTTGGATTTGTCTGGTTGTAAACAACAAAAACCTAACCCATTAAAGCTTAAGGGGAAAAAAAAGAAAAGAAAAGAAAATGGAACCTATTAGCCCGGATAACTAAACTGTCGGGAGGATAGAATGGTTTTCGGCACAGCTCGAGCTAGGTACATAACATGTCAGGGATCTGCCTTCTGTCTCAGCCTCCCTCTCAGGCAGGCTGACCTCTCATGATGACCCCTGGCACTTACACATTTACTTTCTCTTGGCTTACGGCCCCAGCGAAAAGTGAGTACCAGTTTCCTAATAGTTTGTGTCACTCAGGGTCCACTTAGGAAAACAGAAACTAGGCTAGGTTTTCAACAAAGAGAATTTACAAAAGGGGCTGGATTACACTGCTGGAGGGGGCCTCAAAGAGCAAACACACACTAAGATAACTGAGAGGAGATCTCTGCAGGAAACAGCTGCCTCTCTTAAGGCTGCAGGAATGTAGGGGAGAAGTTGGGGTTAGCAGAACCCACAGGCTTGATTGTGGGAGTCCTATAGTGCTAGGGCTCGGGAGCCTGAAGAGGGGGGCTGTCTGGCTGCTGCTAGTGCCTCCTATGGGGGATACAGGGAAGCTTGTCTGGGAGTGCAGGAGAACAGCTGAAGGCTGGTGTCAGCTGTTGGTATCAGGCAGAAAGGAAGAAGGAAGTCTCCATTCCTCCTGAATTCCAGCCTTTCCCCATGCCCCTTATTGTCAAGGCCAACCAACAAAGGTACTGTGGTTTGCAGAGTCCCAGCCCCAGGGTCACAGAGCAGAGTATGTAAGGCTGCGTTTGGAACTCCAAGACAGTAGCTTCATAACCGGCACAGTCCACCCCTTCGGGCACTCAGTAGCCACACACACCATTCCACACACAGTTGAACCCCCACAGAACAACAGTAGCTTCCACCTAGTAAGATGAAGCTACCCTGCGTACGAATGAAGACACGAACCCTCTCCCCCACAAATTGGAAAAGCACAGAGTCCCACCGTCCAATAGATGCATCCGTCTCCAGGAGTTCGTCATTGAATCCATATTGGGATGATGTTAATTACTCCTCTAATTCAGTCCCAAGCCCACCTACAACTAAAGTGTAAACTGGAAAGTTAGCAATCGCTTACAATCTTTTTATGAAATAATAGGGGAGAAGGAGGAGGGAGGAGAAAACGAATTGCCTAATATATGATGTACACACACACACCAAGCAAGGAGGAAAGCACGCCTAAGTGCAGGACACCCTCTGGTAACTGGTCCCAGTGCCAGAGTTGATAGGTGTATATTTGTTAGTTAGTATATTTTGCTAATTGGGTAAATGTGTGTGTATGTATTCGTAATTCTTTTATATGTAATTGCCCTTTGCCAGGACATCAGCTAGTTGGGGTTCTTTACGTGCTAGAATGACCCATAATCAGTCCTGGAGGGTCTGAATCTTGTGTGGTCCTGCACGGTTTGGGGTGCCAAAGCATTTCGCTAACGTTTACTCTTGTCCGTGGAAGTACTACGAGGGGCGCCGAAGGATCCCTGGGTTCTAGACACAGCCCTCCCCACCCTTACTGTGCCGCACCTCCCTTTGGTGAAGAGGACCGTCGGGCAGCCAGTATAGTAGCTCTTTCTTTGCCTGCTGGTTTAGTGGCGTGGGAAGTCCAAAACGGCCGGTTAGAAGTTTCAACTTCCAATACAATGAAAACTGTTTCCTCCCTTCCTTTGAGAACTAAGACCTCCAAACTAGTGGAGCCCAACACTGTGGGGACAAGAAACAAAAGTTTTGTGAGGGGGCACAGTGGGCTGGATAATCGCCACCCAAGGGCATCAGATCCTAATCTCTGGAACCTGTAAATGTTCCCTTATAAAGAAAAAGGATCTTTGCAGATGTGATTAAGTTAATGATCTTGACATGGGGAGATAATCCCGGATTATCCAGTGGGCCCTAAATGCGATCAGAGAGAGAGGCAGAGGGAAATCTCACACACCCCGAAGAGGGGGAGGCAATGTGGAGACAGAAGCAGAGATTGGAGGGTTGTGGCCACAGCAAAGGTATGCCCACAACTATCGGAAGCTGGAAAGGTCAGGGAACAAGTCTCTCCTAGCGTCCGGAGGGAGCACGGCCCTCCTGACGCCTTGGCTTAGGCCCAGGGAAGCTGATGGTGAATTTCTGGCCTCCACAACTGTGAGGCAATACATTCCCCCAGTTTATGGTAATTTGTATGGCAACTACAAGAACCTCATCCTGGGGTTATTTGGTGTAACGGAGAGAGAAGCTGTTGATTCCTAGAACTGTCTAGTTCACTGTGTTCATGAGGATAAGTCACTGTGCCCTCTGTGATGGGAAGGACCCAGGGAATCAACCTGGCACCGGGTGGTGAGATGAATCCCTGCGAAATGGCCATATGCTGGCTATTCAACGTTCGTCCCCACTGCTGGCAGATTGGACGTACGGCAGTGGCATTAACCAGGTCAGCTTTGGTGGGGCAAATCCTTATTGTCAGACCTGTAAACGGTCCCCATTCTTGTCACCATGACCACACTGTGCAGGAGCATGTTGGGCAAACACGGGAGGAGTGCAGAAAGAGGCCAACTGGCGTCCCTGGGATGTGCCATCTTAGCCATCTGGTTATCAAGAGCGTCCGCTGCCACGGATGCTGTTTGGGGAGATTTCACTTGGGACAGAAGTACCTTTACACTCTGTGGCCATTTCTGAAAGTCCATCTAAATACCTCATCCCAAGTCCTCTGGTTCTGTGCTAAATTGTTGACCATGCAGCCAAACCATTAGCCACTGCCCGGAAACCAGAGTTGATCCAGCACCAAACGTGCTGAAGGGTGAGCAGGATTCAGCCAGGCTTGGAAACCGGGAGGTGGTGGTGAATGTTCCAGCCAGAGAGTGTGGTACAAAGGAACAGAAAGAAGTCCCCGTGGAGGGTCCAGAGAGCAAAGGAGAAAGTGATGCAAGATGGGGCTTAGGAATTAGACAGATGTCAAGGCCTGCAGGTTTATGATTTCATAAATCATTCCAAAGAGATAGGACTTAACCGTGAGGACATTTGGGAGCCGACGAAAGATGTTGACCAAGGGTAAAGCCAGGACAGATTTCCATGTTAGAAAGTTTTCTTCCTCGGATGGAAGATGGTTTGAGGGAGCAAGCCTGGGTGCCCCCCGTTGGAGACTGCTGCAGTAATCCGAGCAGGAGAGGTGGTTAAGCTAGACAAGTCCCGCAGCATGTCGCCAATTGAGCGCATGTCTACGGAGCACCTGCTGTATGTCAGGTCCTGGCTCAGCACAGTACACAGGATGAACAGACGCAGGAGGCCCAGTTCTGGCCCTGAGGTCGTCCGGCCCCCAGGGGAAACAGATGCACAATTACCCAACGCACACGCCGCTCCTTGTCTTCTGCGTTTGTCTGGCTCAGCAAGGAGGGTTTGCAGGTGGCTACGGGAGTCCCCAAACAGTCATCAAATACGGCCTCGGGAGCAGATATGATTTGCTTGGTGTGTCATTTATCTATTGCTATGTAACAACTCACCTTACACCTTAATAGCTTAAAACAGCAACCATTTTATCTGCTCTTGATTCCGTGGGTCGGCAATGTGAGCTGGACTCAGTGGAGCGGTTCTGCCGGTCTCACCTGGGGTCACCGAGGTGGGTGCATCTTGACTGCGGCTGGATGGTCGAAGATGACCTCACTCACGGGCTGTCAGCACCCTGGTTGGTCCATGGACAGGATGGCTTGTCTTTGGTCCATGTGGCTTATATCCTCCAGTAGATGGGGCCGGGCTTCTTCTCGGGCCGAGAGGGCAGAAACAGAAGCGGAGGGCCTCTTAAAGGCTCTGGCCCAGGGGCACCTGGGTGGCTCGGTCGTTAAGCGTCTGCCTTCGGCTCAGGGCGTGATCCCGGCGTTCTGGGATCGAGCCCCACATCAGGCTCCTCCGCTATGAGCCTGCTTCTTCCTCTCCCACTCCCACTGCTTGTGTTCCCTCTCTCGTTGGCTGTCTCTCTCTATCAAATAATAAATAAAATCTTAAAAAATACAATACAATACAATACAATACAATACAATACAATACAATACAATACAATACAATAAAATAAAGGCTCCGGCCCAGAAGCCGAACCTAGCAGCCTGGGACTGCTCAGCTCACGGGCGGTGTTCTGAATCTGTTGAAATTTTTACCCTCTTGCAGATCAAAAAAACCCCATGCTGCGTATTTCCCAATTTAGACACCTTATCTGATGTGCTCTGGACAGTCCCAGTTGCTGAAACAACTTTGTTTTCCCTCTGAGAAGTTGAGGGGCACATTCCCCCCCTTCCACCCAGCTCCTCTGTGCACCAGGACCGTGAAAGCGGCTCTCCTGGTGTATTGGTTTTCTGGGGCTGCTATAAAAAGTTCAACGGACTGGGTGCTTTTTTTTTTTTTTAGTCCCAGAACCTTTGCTACAACATAAGCTACTTGGAAGCCCAGGATAAAGGGTAAAATCAGTGCACACACACTGAGCATGTGCCCAGCATTTGGTTGCAACCAAAATATATCAGATCTGTCTCTATGATGCATTCTTCAGCAATGGTAGTAGATTGTGTTATTTGTCTGGAAACCTTTCTTCATCGTTGCCATGACTACCTTTGGGCGGAATATACTTCCCTACCTGCCTTACAATGGGTTTCCTACAACGGATTCTGAGACTCAGTGGTGTGCCGCGAATTCACACGGGGGAGTGCTCAGAGCCTGTGTGAGGATGTCAGGAAGGCAGGACCGAGCAGAGGGAGAAATTGATCGGTAATGCAATTTCAACGGAGGCACGTGCTGACCTTCAGGAGCTCTGGAGCTCAGGTAGCCCTTCAGCGTTGTGCCAAATTAAGGGAAGGAGGCAGGCCTTTGTTTCCATGCTTCGGGGAGGGCATGGCTTCGGGTGAGGCAGCTCCCTATGGCCAAGGGCCATTCTCAGCCAGTGATAATTGTGAGCCAGCCGCTGGAGAATGGGTGCACAGGCCCTGAAGGGATCTGAGCACCACAGCATCCACTGCACCACCCCAGGGACTTTGGGCTTGGCCATGGGATTTACTCTGGCCAGTGGAATGTCAGGGGGGAAAGATAGTGTGCTGGTTCCAAGGTAAGGCCGTAAGAAGCATGGCAGTTTCTGTCCAGCCTCTTGGTGCCTCCTTCCTCCACCAGGAGAAGACTCAGATAGCTCTTGCTCGTTCATCTGGAGTCCGGAGGGCAAACAGGTAGGGCAGACCCGAATCAGACTCTAAGTCAGGAGTCTAGCTTGACCCAGCCAATAGCAGCTGGGCTGCCTGCGACCTACAGACTCGGAGTGTGAAGTGATACTTGATGCTGGCGGCCCTGAGCTTCTGGGTTTGCTTGTTCCACGGCATTCTCACAGCAAGACCCGACCAAAGCAGTTAGTAAGGTGGGTTTTACAGGACACAGTGAGGTCAAAGGGTTCCAATGCATATCACAAAGCAGAACGTTCCTTAAACTCTTCTTACATACCTTTATTTTTGCCCCAGTGGCTTCTGTGGACATCAGACTCCCCTCCTCCTCCTGCTCTTCCTTCTTCTCCTTCTTTCTCCTCTCCGTCTTCATCTTCCTCTTCCTCTTCCCCCCTCCTCCTTCTTCACCCCCTGCTGCTGCTGCTTTTTCTTCTTCTTCTTTCCCTCCTCCTCCTCCTCCTCCTCCTCCTCCTCCTCCTTCTTCTTTCTTCTTCTTCCTTTAATTGCCCACACAGTCTCTAAAGTGGGTGGGAGACCTGGAGGACTTCCTGGAAGAAAGGAGGAAGTTTGCTAGAAAACAGATACCCTGGGAGGAGGATCCTGAGGCCCAAGACCCAGGCTGCCCTGCCTGCTCAGAACCTGCGTGGGTTGTGCCCTTACCTCTTGCCCTCCCTCCCGCTAGACTCTCCCCGAGCTCCTCTCCTGAACCTTATGACCCATTCCCTACCTCCCCTGCCCCAGGTGTCACTTCAGCTCCAGGCAGACAAGAAGCACATCTGCTTCTTGGCTGCAGTCATCCCCATCCCCAACACCAGGTGGGAAACACAGGTGATGGATCAGTGAATGCTGCTTTGCAGGCAGGGAGGGAAGCAGGGCCGCCTGGCTTGACCATCTCCCACCTGGGACTCCTCCCAGTTCCTGTTATATGTCTCCATGGCCACAAGGCGTCAGTAAAGACCTTGGCTTGGTGGTGTAGCTCCAGCCTGGAGCCGGGAAGGAGACTGGACTCTGGGGGCAGGACACCCCACCATGAAGGCCCATTAGTTAGGACCAGCATGCCTGGAAGCGAGAGAGGTATGGCAGGGCTGAGCAGTTCACGGGGCTGAGAAATAGAGACTCCAGGACTCGCCTCGGAGAGTAAGGGGCTGTGTTCTCTGCCCTTCATTCATTTATTCCCCAACTGTTTGTTCATCTCAGCTACATGCCAAGCGCTCTGTTAGGTGCCAAGGTCACTGCAGCTCTCCCAAACTCACAAAGTCCCTGCTCACATGGAGTAGGCAGCAGATTACTGTCTAGACAGAAAATAAACTAAACAAAAGCCAAACAAGATAATTTCAGAGAGTGGTAAGTGCTCTGAAGGCGAGACAATGGAAATAGGAAAGTGGCAGCGTTGAGGGGAGGCAATTATAGGAGGAGTGGTCAGGGAAGCTCAAGGAGGAGCAAAAGCCTTCATAAAAGGTCAGAGCTGCCAAGGCTCCCAGGGCTGGCTGGTCCAACAGTCGTATTTTTCAGATGGGGAAACTGAGGCCCTGTAATGCAGGGAGGAGCCCCAGAGCCGAGCCCAAGTTTCGTAACCCGCAGGTTTGTCCTTGGGTGGTCTTCCTCTTCTCAGGTCCTGAACGTGCCCTGTGTCAACCCTGGGAGGGAAGAGTAGACGCGGGGCCTCTCCCAGAATGTGTGGGTTAAACAGGGACCAGAGGAGAGGGACATCTTCAGAAGTCGTAAGTGTGGAAAACACAAACCTGGAGATGGCAAGGAAATCCCAGAGAGTCTTGATTTTCCCGCGGTACAGATCAATGCTTTAAAAATATTTTAAAAATAAAATTCATTTCCAAATGTTGGTTTTGACTCCTTTGCCTGTTTGAGGGGTGTGAACGTGGAAAAGCCATTCCTCCTCTCTGTGAGCCTCAGTTCCCTCATCTGCAGAGTCTGAGCCCAGCTTTTCCGATTCCCAAACCACTGCTTCAACCGGTCCTTGTATGACCACACACGTCCCCCTGGCCACATCTGGTTGGGGTCCCCGTCCCCTCCCTCCACTTCTGAGCCCGTGCCCACTGCCCGCCGCTGCCCCGAATCTGTCTACAGGGCCATCAGACACAACCACACTCGTTTGGAGATGCCCAGTGACCCGTGATGCTGGTTTCGGGCTTGTTATCATCCCTGGTTTGTCAACCAGGAAGCAGGATTTACTCAAGGTCACACAGCCAGTAAGTGACAGCCAGGATTTGAACCCAAAGTTCCATTCAGTTTCTTCTGCTCAAGGCTCTCATCCAAGATGGCAAAACCCCCAAAGCTTTGCTGCTCTGGGAACTAAGCTTCATTTCCCTGAAAATACATTTCTGTGCAGTGCGTCTGTCCTGGGGTGTCGCTTGGTGTGGTGCTGCCACCTCCTGAGCACAGTGGGGTGTTGCAGCTCATCTCCAGTTGGCCCTCTCTGGGTCAAGCCCCAGGGAAACCCCAATGGAGAAGCCCCAGGCATGGGTCCCTTGACCAGTGAAAGAAATGACCTAAGCAAGCCACCTACCTTTGCCGACCCTTCCTCTTTTCTCACCTTCTGCTGACCTGCAGACTAATGCCCCTCTACTCCCCTGAAACTGCTTTGGGAAAGTCCGTTTTCTCTTCTTGGTTGCCAAGCTCACCGGCCTCTTTTCAGCCCTCATTTTGTCTGGGTTTTTTGACAGCATTTGACGCTGTTGACCACACCTCCTTTGGTGACTTTCACGACATCTCTGCTGCTTCTCCCCCTACCTCCCCAGCTGCTTCTCAGTCTGTCCCTCCCTTCTCTTGCGTTCCCCACGCTTCTGTCCTTGGCCACTTTCTTTCATTACTCTGCATGGCCATTCCGATGGCGATCGCTGATATGCTAAGAACACCAAAACACGTTTATTCTCAGTCCAGACTCACTCCTGAGCACTTGGCCCATTTGTCCAGCCTGCCTCCAGCTGGCCATCAACCCTGGATGTCTCGGTGCGACCATGCTGGTCTCATCCTCGTCTCCCAACCCGTTCGTTCTCTGGCTCCCACCGCGGGGAAGAGCTACCTTGTCCTGCAAGCCACACTCCTGGGAATCATTGTAGCTCCTCTCTTCCCCGTAGCCTCCACTCCAGTAGCCCATTTTTGAGACTGCATCTCACCCCAATATCCATTTCCACTTTCTTCATAGTAGTAGTATTAGTACCCCCAAATTCTACTTAGACACATGGCCATTCAGAATAAAGACAACAGTTCTGAGCCTCTTTTGTGGTTAGGTGCAGGCCATTTCCAGAAAGTGCTCTCCGCCTCTTCCCTCCTCTCTGGCTGGAATGTTTATACAATGGCCGGAGCAGCCCTTTGGGACCATGAGGTCTAAGCCACGAGTAATGAAGCAATAAGGTAGAGAAGCCTAGATATTGACACTGTGGTAACCACACCAGTCCTGGACCACCTACCTGGTCTATTTTATTCAAGCTGTTGTTATTTTATCACTTAAAGCCACTTACCTAATCTTAACAATCCTCGATCTATAATTCATTCGGCAGGAGTATCTATTTATGCCAGATGTTGTGTGCCGTGCCTTTTCAATCCAAATCTCTCTCAAGGCTCATTCCTTCTGTCTTTACCATCTCCCTGTACCCCACCTTGCCACCACTTGTCCTGGTGCCCTCCTGTCTCCCTGAGTCAGTGTGACCAGCTTCTCTGCGGCCTCCATTTCTCCACAGTGTCCCTCTTGAATTCGTTCTACTCACAGCAGTCAGAGAGGTCGTTCCAAGATACACACCTAACCCTTCTTCCATACTGCACAGAGACTCCACGGCCCTCCCCCATTGCCAGCAGGAGCAAGTTCAGGCTCCTCAGCCTGCCACTCGAGGGCCATCCCGCTTTGGCCCTTGCCTCCTTCAAGTACGTCGCGCGCTCATCTGACCACCACCCTACATGCTAACACACCGGCGTGTTGCCTCTCCCAATCAAGCCTTATTTGTTCATGCCACCTGCTCTTTGGACACACTGTCACCTCCCCGAGGATTTTCTTCTTTTATGTGCTCATGTCCAGTTCTACTCCATCCATTCCACATGTGGGCACGTAGTATGTGTCACTTACTTTGCGTAAGTGCCTTCACGGCCTTCACGGCAGCAATCCGTGGTAAGTACCAGCATCATCCCCATTTCGCAGATAAGGAAACCGAGACTCAAAGAAAGGAAGTGGAATACCCAAAGTGCACATTCACAGTGGTGACCGACTAACTCTCCCCAGTTCCAACAGTTCTTCTCATATACATCCTCTGACGTCTTCCCAGCCCCCACCAAGTATCTTGGGGCATGAGAGACCTGAGTTCTAATCTCAGTTGAACCACTTATTACTACCACCTACTGTGATAGGACAGTGGTTGTCCGTTAAAATCCATCCTTCCCATCTTCTGTACTAATAGAAAGTATATTCCTCAGCTTCCCTTGCAGCTAGGCATGGTCTGTGAATAAATTCTGGTCAAGAGAGTCTGGGTAGAAGTAACGGGTCTATTTGGGCCTTAAAACATTGATTGTGCTTAACCTCCTTGTGGTCTTCCTCCTGAGAGCCGGACATGGAGGTGTCTGTGACCCAGCTTCCACCTGACAAAGGCAAAAGACTCCCCAAAACCCCACCCAACCCCAAAAACCCAACCCCCAAAACAGAAGAGCCAACTTGGACTTTGAGCAGGCATCCTGGCTCATGAGGTTGGGGTCATGAATGGCAGAGCAACCAGAAGGAAGCAATCTGGCTCTGGATGAGTAAAACTAGAAAGAAATATTTTCTACTCTTTAAACCACTTAAAAATTGTTCTGGTTCCCTTTGTACAGCAGCTGGGTTAACACTTAAATAGTTTTTATATGTACTCTCCTAAGTACATTAAATTCAATAAATTACTATCTGTGTGGTGGCAGGCAAGTCACTTCACCTCCATGAGCCTCAGTTTCCCTGCCTCTATGTAGCCTGGAATAATAATGTATTAAGTCAGATCACTGGGCAAATTAGGTGAGACACTATGAGTCAGTACTTGATGACCTCACAAGCAGACAGCTCATGTATTTAGGGCATGTCTTTAGCTGGAAATTTGAAAGACTTTGATGTGAAGAAGAAGAGGAGGAGGAAGAGGAGGAGATAAAACATAGCTATTTCAAAATAGCCATGGAAAACTGAAGAACTTTTTGGGATTTCTACAGTCATTTTACAGTAAAATATTATTTTGAATCACCTATAGAAAAACAGACAACTTACCCAAATTAAATGAAGGAGAGTTGGTTCCCCAAAGAGAATTTGGGGAAACCTTTTATTAGGAGGAGGAGGACTGGATTCTGGAAGACATAAACAGCAAATGTCCACTTTTGCTTCTGGGTCTTCCTCTGCATGTAGAAGAGCCCCATCCTTCTAGCATTTACGTGGGATGTGGTTTGAAGTCACTGTCCCCATGCTGCCCTCCTGTTCTGGATACTCTTACCAGCTCCTGCTTCCTCAGCACCTGCTGGACTCACGTTGGCCACAGCGATGACATACTGGGAACCTCCCACTGTCCAGGCACTGTGCTGAGCACGCACACGTCAGCCTTCAGCTCATTTACTCTGACCAGTCGGGTGTGTATGTATTTATACATATTTTAGATTAGAAAGGAAAACAAACACAGAGGCTCAGAGTGGCAAAGTGGCTTTGCCAGATGTCATACATGTCGTTTGAGGCCAGAATTGCAATCCAGGTCTGTATGACTCTGAGATCTGGGCTCGTCTCTCAGCCCCTGTGGCCAGAGGGTTGACCTTGCTCTCTGTGTGCAGAGCCCCGGCAGAAACACAACTCGGCCTGTGTCTCCAACTATCTCTGAGGAGGACCAGAGCGTTCCTGTCCGTAATTTAAATCCAGAAGCTCTTGTGGGAAAAAAATGGAGAGATTTAATGATATAAAAATTAACAACTTCAAAAGGCAAAAGATTCCTTAAACGGAGTCAAAAGGCCAGCAACAGATCAGGAGGGAATATTTGCAACATTTACAAAAGACAAAGGTTTACTATTCATAATACATAATGAACTCTTCTAATTCAGTAACAAAAAGACAAAAAGCCCAGCAGAAACACGGGCGAGAGCATAAACAAGTAATTCTTAGGAGAAGAAACACAAATAAACAATATCATTATTGATAATCAAAGAAATAGAAATTAAATAACCTTTTTTCTTCTTTCAATTCAGGGAGGTAACAGTTACAGACGTGGCTTGTCTTCGGTGGTGGTCAGGGGTGAGCCCCAGGCACTCGGTCAGCGCTGGCAGGCAGGTGAGTGGGCACAGCTGCTTCCAGAACCATTTGGCAATAGCTCTCACAGTTTTATTTGCCCATATCTCCCGATGCCCCTTCTAGGAATCTATTTTACAGAGATATTCCCACAAGGGCTCCAGGGTAAACACACAAGGATGCTCCTTGTAGCATTATTGAGTAACAACGAAATTCAGCAAAGCTCCATTTCCATCAACAGGAGACCAGTTTAAGTCGATTATGCATGAGGCAGTCATTACAAAGAGTAAGGTGGAGCCATATTTACCGACAAGGGAAGATTTCTAAAATACATTAAGTGAAAAAAAAATCCAATTCTACAAAATTGTATAACCCTATCTGTGGAAAAGGGACGCACGTGTATATGACGCTCGTAAATGTATATATGTGTATACACACACGTACACCTGCACTGTACGTGTGCGTGTGGAAAACCCGGAGGGTCTTTGTACTTTCACTTTATACCTTCTAAATTCTTTGAAATTGTTTTGCCTCACGTGCATATTACTTTTGACTAAAAACAGTTTTTGTTTTAAAAACAAACAATCGTTGGCTCATATTCCCTGCCGGACAGGGGTCGGCTGGGTGCCGAGGGGGTCCTGCTGCCTGGATGTGCCAGTGTTGCGGCACGGCCCATAGCTGGGACTGTTCACCAGGAAGGGGCAAAGGAGCAAATCCGTCTGGAGACCACGCTCTGACGAGCAGAGTAGGACTCCCTGCCCCGTCCCTGCCTCACCCCTGCTCTGTGGGGCGTACCTGGACTTCATGCTTATTGCTGTCCAACAGCCCTCATCCTACAAATGAGAGCAACCTCTTCCCAAGAGTCCTGTGTAGTGGTGAGGAGGTGGCTTGACCCCTTGGCTCCTCAGCGGCCGAGAAGGAGGCCAACGGACTAGAACGAGGCCAGTAAGGCCAGCCACCTCCTGGAGCTGCGGAGGCCCGAGGAGGACATGCGTGCTGCGGGGCCACCACATGCCGGGGAAGCGTTGCCTTTTCCTGCCCTCCTCCCCCCACCTCCGGCCTCACTGCCTCCCGGTGCCTGCAAGCTAGGGAGGGTGGGGATGTGGTCCTCCAGCTACGGAGTGGAGAGCCCTCGAGGAACGAGCCTCGGGTCACAAGTTCACGGTTGAGCTGGCGCTAGTGCTTCCAACTCCATCCTGGACTCTGGCCTAGACCCTCTTTCCCAAGCCCGGGGCCGGGAAGCACAGTGCGTCCTAATCCCCGGCTCGGCCCCATGTGGGGCGGAGGCGGGCCGGCGATGAATCAGGTTCTGTCTTCAGAACCTCACAGTCCGGGAGAAAGAGTCCTCATTAACCCTGGTACGTGGTGAAATAGGCCCTTCGCAGGTGGAAAAGGCCCCGGAGGGGGGCTTTCAGGCCAAGGAAACAGCACAGGCAAAGTATTGAGCATAAGGAGCCTGAGGCGGCTGGAATGGAGGGTGGGAAGGTGCCTGGAAGCGGGCTGGGGCGAGGCTCTCTCCTTCTTGTGCTGTGGTCATGCTTCCCGACATCCGAGCGACTCCCAGGGGCCCGAGCTTGATGTCACCTTCATTCATCCTCGAAAGAAGCCTGTGGTGTCTCCATTTGACCAATGAGAACACTGAGTTCAGAGTAGCTTTAATTCCTCTATCTGGCCCAGTGCACTCTGGGCCTTGGGCTTACCTGGATGTCCCCCCACCCTCCCCCCGCTCCTCCCCCTCCAGGTAGACCCTTTCATCACCACCAGCTCTCAGGACTTCCCAGGCCCTGAGCTGCTTAGCAGCCCCTGCCTGGAACCCCTGGCATGTGACTCTATGTTGTGCCCTCCGGGCTGGCCCGCAGCTCAAGTGCCGGCGTGTGCCGGCGGGTCTCTCTCCAGAGCAGCTGCCTGGGGTAGAATGTGTGGCTGTTCACCCCCAGCTCACCCCAACCAAGCAGCACTGCACTATTTGCAATGTGCTCGCAGAAACCCAGTCCCTTCCCAAGGGGATTATCCTCCCCATTGTACAGAAACTGAGGCTCGAAGAGGCTCAGTGACTTCCGTATCCCACGGCCACAAAGTGGCAGAACCGGGTCTCTGGGATTCTGCTCTTGCTCCACGCAGGCTCAGGTCCTTGGCCAGCTCCAGACTGGGGGAGGGGGAGAATACCAGAGTGGGCATGCTCGCCCCGGCACTTACTGGGGTGTGACCTGGAGGAGCAATTCACTGTCTGAGCCCCAATTCCCTGACCTCTGAAATGGGGGTAAAAGTACCCAGGAGTGCTACTTACGGGGTTGGGTGACAGTTAACGGAGAGGCTGGAAAAGAAAGAGCACCTACTGGGTGCCATTAGGTCCCATCATGCCTGCACACAGTAGGCACTCAGCAAGCTGGGACTTGGTAATCCTGACCCAGCACGGCCAACAGCGGGATGGCTTAAAGAGTTAGGCAAGGATGGATGAAGGAATTCAAGAGGATTATTTTGTAATCAGCTGAACGCCTAAGCTGCCTGGGAAAAACTAGGATCAGACTGTTCATTTAATTTATTCAACAAATGACTGTGGAACACTTAGGTGAGCTGGCATGGTGATGACGATGGTGACAATGGCTCTCATTTATTTCTACCACGTACCAGGTACTGACGCAGAGTCTCATCACATCAACCCTGTAAGGTTGATGTTCTCTATGAAGATTTTTTTCCCCCTCTAATAGGGAAGGTACTCATCAGGACTGGGACGACGGAGAGGCCAACGAGACACCCAGAGCACAAATTTAAGGGGGCTCTTGCTCTTATGACTCTTACGATGCTGGGCTCACCTCATCCCTCCCTGTGGTTGTGGTGGACGCTGTGCCCCCCAGGACCCCTTCCATGAATTGTCCTGGCTGGTGCGGGTGCTGCCGGCAGACAGCTGTCCCCTAGCAGCTCCCTGACGGATTGCTCGGGGGCCGAGAGCTGCCTTGCCCACTGGCTGCCGCTGCCGAGCCAACACGGGGCTGCCCAAGGCTCTTGTTGGGTGTGTTTTGTAGCTTTTGCTACTCCCATCTGCTCCAGCCCTTCCGGTCCACAGCTGCTGACCCTTACGGCACCCCCTAATCAACTCCTTGCAAGCTGAACAGCATCAGATTCTGCTTCCTGGGGGGGCCCCACCTGCAACAGGGTTACTGCTGGAGTAACCCCTCTCTAGCTGGTTAAAACAGTCTTTCTAAAGACTTGAATATAAAGGTCTCCCTGAAAAGCCTGGGCTCGGGGAGGGTAAGCTAGAAACTACACTGTTGTAAACAACTCATGTGAATTGACTTATTTCATCTCCACGGCAGCTCTGTAAGGAGGTACTGTTAGCATTTCCATGTTGTACATGATTCAAGAGAAGTCTTGGGGAAGAAAACCAAAATCCAGTCATCATTGAAAAGATCATTCAAAATCATGGATTTCAGCCTGGGGAAACTTCGACCTGAAAAGAAAAGAAAAAAGATGGAAAAATGTCTTGTCTGTGCCACAACTTGAGGGAGCCTGACTCTCAACCCCAAAGACCCAGGCCCAGTATGGGAGTGAAGTCCACGGGCCCGAGGGCAGCAGGTTGCTTTGGGAAGTAGCCCCGGGGAAGAGGTGAGAGGTACACACGGGTTGCACAGGAAGGTGCTGTGATCCCTGTAGGAGAACCGAAACTCCGAACGTAAGGTGACTTGCGTGAGGTCAGGCAGCTAGGAAGAGCTGCTTCGGGAACTGGATCCCGAGGCTGTCAGAGCACAGGCCTCTACGTGCTGCCAAGAAGGACACTCCATCCTCCAAAGAATCCTCCAAAAGGTATCAGGGATTCGGGGATCCAGGTAACGGACTGCCCCAGCCTTACCGTCTATTCGGTCCACCTGTCTGCTGTCCCAGCTTGTCAGGAGCTCCGCTGGGAAGGATCGGGGGCAGGAGATAGCTCAGCAGCTGGACTCCTCCTACACCCCTCCCTCCACCCTGCCTTAACGCTACATAGAAGCAGGTGTTGGGTGTTCATTGTAACCCCTCCCGCATGGAGAGCACGTTGGCGCTAACCAGCTGCTAGTTAACCCGTCCCTGAGTTTGCTCCTCACTTATTGTGCGAGGCTCACTGCCTCAGCAGGGCAGGGATATTAGCTCCATTTTACTCGTGGGAAAACGGAGGCTCACAGAGAAGGGAATCTGGACAGTGTCCAGACGAGGGCCAGACCCTCCCATCCCACTCCAGCCCCCTGGTTTTTATCTCTGGGTTTTGGGCAAAGCTGGGGCAAACCTTGGCTGTTCTGAGACCATAGCTCAGGGCAGTCCCTTTTCAGAAGCCTATCTGTCCTTCCTCCCCATCCTGTCCTAGAAAGCCCCATTATCTCAGGGGAGACCTTTATTCATTTGCCAAACACGTCCTGTCACCCACTCCATGCCTGTCTTGGTGGCTCCAGAGCTGACGCTGACACAGTGTACCGTGAGTGATCTCACAGGCTGGAGGGAAGGGTCCTGTTAACAAGCTTGGCATTAGCGTGCAGTCCAGCCAGTGTTCCTCTCTAGAGTTTCTGGAATTCATTCTCTCCTCTCCAGCCCCACTGCCCTGATCTAGCTGGTCCTCAGCACCTCTGACCTGGCCTCCTCTCTGCCTTCAGAACTTCCATCCTGGCCTCCCACACCCCTGAAACACCTAGGGATCTTTCCAGAGTCTTTCCGGAGAGTCAGCACCAGAGGGTGGGCCAGGAGCTCACACTGGTGATCATGACTGCGGACAAGTCCTGCCAGGCCAGGAAAAGCTCTACATCTCTCCTCTGCAGAATGGGGACCCCGTGCCCTTGCGCATGCCCTGTAGTTGTAGGCTTCCTGCCTTTGAACGGGCTCTTCACTTCTATGCCACCTTCTCCAAGTCCTAAAGATGGACTCATCCTTCTAGACTCTGTTCACGTCAAATGTCGCTGCCTCCCGGAAGCCTGAACGGACACACCTCCAAGCAGCCGAAACAACGCCTTCCTCTCAGGTCATGTACCTGGCCGTCCTGTTTTCTAGTCCTCGTCACTCTGTATTGTACCAAGGGGAGCTGATTGCCGGGTCACCCCCTTACTTCCACCTGGCGTGTGACTCCAGGAGGGCACTGACCAGGCTGGTACAAGGCCTGGAATAAAGCCAGCACCAGTCTGTGGATAAGCATCGCTACCATTTACTGAGGCTGCCTAGGGTGTCTGAGGTGCTAAAGGCCTCACGTAAGACCTGAGATGGGGACCATATCTCTTCAGGAAATAGTCTCAGAAATCTGAATGGATGGTGTCTTGGCCACGGAGGAGAGCCACGATTCAACGCCAGAAGTGTCTGAATCCTCAGGTACCACCCAGTTTCCCTCTGGCCTCCGTGCTGGCCCGAGCAAACAGGTGAGGACAGCACCACCAAGCTCTCCCACCCCTCCCAGGAGCTGAGAAGTCCAACATAGGTGCCTTTTAGGTTACACTCCACCGCCAGGCAGCCTCTGCCTTCCAGATTATGTTGTAACAGTTGCACAACTCAGGATATTTTTTGAAAGAAACTGTCAGTTTCCTCTCCTGGGCACTGCTAGGGGCTGTGGCTTCCATCCCACCAGGGTCCCCAACGGCCTGGGGACTCTAGAAACCAAATATAGGGCAGGGTTGTTGGAGTGGTAAAGAAATGAAAACGCAAGCCTGTAAAGTGACCCAGTTTTATTTTGGTTTTGGAGGCCAGATGGGGCATTGCTCCACTGTACAGGGACTAGGGCTGTACCATCTTCCCCTCCCCAAGGCGGGGGCCCAGTCACCTCAGGGCCCAGGCAGCGGGGTGGAGACCTGGTGGATGGGAGGCTCCATGGACCCAGTGACCACAGCGGGTTGCACAAGGAGAGAAGCGGTATCAGGCAGCAGCCTGCAATGGCTCAGATTGGGGGGCGGGGTAGGGGGGAATCCGAGAGGACAGAGAATCCAAGAACCGGGAGTCCGAAAGGGGGGTCCAGTCCCCTTCCCTTTACCGCTGAGGCTCCGGGTCAGAGAGGTGGAGCTAAACTGTCATCCTGCAGGAGGCAGGGCCTGGAGGGAGGCCAGGCGTCCCAGCCGGCGGGCGTCGGGCTCGCGCTCGGAGTACTAACCCGCTGCCTCCACCCTCACGGAGGGTGCGCGCGGGGCCCGGGCGCTTGGTGCGGACTCCGGCGGGCAGTCAGACCCCCTTCTCCTCTCGGGCACGCCAGGCAGGCGCCCGGCCGCACTCAGCAGCTCACCGAGCCGGCGGGCGGCGCCGACCCCAAGTCCGAGAAGCAGTCGAACTCGCTCTGGCCCAGGAAGAGCTCGGGCAGCTCGCGCACGCGGTGCAGCCCGAGCTCGAGCTCCAGCGACGTCAGCGCCTCCTCGTCGATGAGTTCGGCGTCCATGCAGCCCAGGGCGTGCGCGGCCGGCGGCGGGGCCGGAGCGCCGGGCGCCGGCTGCAGGCACGGGGGCCCTCCCGGGACGCCGGGGGGCGCGGTCGCGCGGCCCGGGTACAGCGTCGCCACCGGCTGCAAGTGCGCGCCGCCGGCGGCCGGCGGTGGCACGGCCGGAAAGGGCTGGAAGGCGGGCGGCGGCCCGAAGGCCCCGTACGCCAGGGCCCCGGGTGGGGGCGGCGGCGGCGGGCCCAGCGGAGTCCCCCGCGGCCGCAAGCCGCTGTCCAGGCCCGGGCCCGCGTACGGCTGCAGCGTCCGGAGCGCGTGGGGGCCGTGGGAGGGCGCGGCGGGCGGCGGCCTCTGCACCAGGCGGTAGCCCTCGGCGAGCATCAGGTGGTCGGCCATGACGGCGGGCCGGATGCCTGCGGGCGCGGCGGGCGGGGGGTCAGCGCGGGCGTCCCCGGGTCCGGGCCAGCTCCTTCCTCCGCGGCGAGGGATCCGCGTCCCGTGCCCTCCCCACAGCCCAGTCAGGCAAAGGAAAACGGAACCCGACTCGTGCTACTGCCCAGCCCAGGGCGCCCCGAACTCCGAGCTCCCGAGCGCCCCGTGGTCGCAGCTCCCTGCAGCAGGCACACCGCTTCAGGCTCCGAGACCTCCGCGCCGCGCCCCCGGCTTCAGCGCCCTCTTATAGGGGAGGCGGGGCTTCCCCGCCCCCGGGCGCTCATTGGCTGGGTGGGACGCTCCTGGGCGGGCCTTGCCGCTCCTCCAGGTTTCCGCCCCGCCCCTCCCGGAGCTCCGCCCTTTGGACCCCAGGCCGCGCCGCGGGCTAAGAGAGCTGCCCTGGGGTGTTTGGCACTTTTCAAGGGATTTGGGCTGACTGTCCCTGACTCAGCCTGGGACTGGCTGGAGCCAAGCTCGAACTGACCGGAAAGTGGGTTGGGAGGGGCCAGAGGTTTAGGTCCCCAGAGCTGCAGGATCACAAACCCAACCTCTTAATTTTCCGGATAGAAACCGAAGCTCAGTGGTGGAAGGGGTTTCCTGGAAATACACACCAAAGCTGTAACAGAAGCGAGACTGGAACATAGGCTTTGCGATTGCCACCTCTACACAGGGCAAGGGCACCCACGGCACAAGGTCCCACGGAAAGTCAGCTGCTCGGCCCCATAACCCCAGGGGAACCAGTTGCTCCTGCACCCGCTCCCACTTACTTGTCGGCGGAAGCATGTACTGAGTTGTTATTAAAGTAATTTATGGGCATGTCTCCTGAAGGACTTGTTCATCTTCATGTCCTCAGCACTTGGCTCAGAGCCTGGCCCAGAATAGGCTGTTACCGGAGGTTTGGTGAATGAAGAAATGATCAAATGAACTGAAACTCCTTCACCTGAGTGAGCTTCAGTTCCTTCATCTGTAGAATGGGGGCAAAAGCAGCACTGACCCTGCTGGGTTCTTGTGAGGGTTAAATGAAACAAGACGTGTTCAGTTGATGTGGGGAAAAAGGCAGAAGGAAATATAGATAAAATTAAATCTCCTTATAACCCCTGCCCATTGACAACTACTTGAGATAGGCAGATTAGAATATCCAGGATCCTGTGAGTCTTCTTTAGCGTAGGAAAGTCCTTTGGAACTTCCCTTATTTTTGCTTCTCCCAACCCCAAGGTATAAAATCGCTGCCCCTCACACTCCAGGAGCAGCAGGGAGCAGCAGGACCGGCGGCAGCTCTTTCTGTCCACGGGTCCTGTCCCTGGGCTTTAATAAAACCACCATTTTGCACCCTAAACATCTCAAGAATTCTTTCTTGGCCTTTGGCTATGGACCTACCAACCTCGCCAGCACACCAACATTCAAAGAACTACATCACAGTGCCTGGCACACAGTAGGTGCTCAAAAATGTACCTCGGATGAATGAAAGGCTGGATTTAGTTCTGTCTGAGATCTGAGTTGGGAGGTGGCCCCCTCCCTTGGTAACAGTAGCAACTTGGATGTTTAGAGCGTTTCACATTCCACAAACGTCCTCACGGGGTGGGGGGGGGGCGGGGCGTGGATTAGCAGCCCCATTCTGCAGATGAGGAGACTGAGGCACACAAAGCCAGAGTGGCCTCCCCAGGTCCTGCACAGCCAGAGCTAGTGTGTGAATGTGTGGGTCCTTAAAGCCGCTGGAGTCTCTCCAGGTGGCTAGGAGACAGCCACCCGAACCTTGCCCTCCACTTGTTTGCTGCTCTGCCCCTCCCTTCTCTGGCTTCCTTCCCCTGGTAGTGTCCTTGGGACTTCCTGGAACTTGGGTTTATCCAGCTGGTGCAGAGGGGAGAGACTCAGAAGCCCAAGTTCTAATCGTATCCCCACCACCAGCAGGCACTGTGACCCCTGGGTGTTGGGACAAGGTGTTGTCACTTTCCAGGCCTCAGTTTCTTGCTCAGTGAAAGGGCGATTGTAATCCATGCTCGGTCACCCTGAGGGCTTGTGGCAAGGTCACAAGTGACCATGGAGGGGATCGTATTTTATGCAAAGTGTGAAAGCTGCGCAGTGCAATTGATTCTCCTGAAACTCTCTCCATGTAAGGCTTCGCATGGAAATTCCTAAGTCTGGCTGCACCTCAGACTCATGTGGGGAAGGTAGGGGGGGGGCCTTTGAAAAATACGAAGTCTCTGACCCCACGCAAATCTGACTCAGACTCTGTGAGGGTATTTTTGAATCGTAAGAATTTGCATTTTTAAAAAACAATCCTGCCATTCTGACAGAGTTGGTCTGAGGACACTGACATTTGGGAGCCATTGTGCCACTAAACAGTTTTATTAAAAAAAAAAAAGTGTGTGAGTGTGAATAATGTTTAAAAAGTTCTTTAATTTAGTGAACAAATATCTATTGGGCACCTACTCTATGCCAGACATTGATCGACTAGTGGTTTTGGAACGCTGGGGATCGAGCAATTCCTTGAGAATCTAATGAAAGCTGCAGACATCAAGGTCACAAAGTCTAGTATGTAAATGCACAGGCTAGCAGATCTCGGGGGTCCGTGGGGTCCTCAGGGGTTCATGGAGTTTGGGTTAAGAACCCCTGTTAGTCCTTGGGGACATACAGTAAAGAACAAGCCAACGAAAATAATTATCTGCATGTTAGAAAGTGGTAGTACTATGGGAAAAAAAAAGAAAAATAGAATCAGGAAGAGATTTGGGGGTATGGGTGGGGGGCAGTTTGTGGTATTGCACAGGACGGTCGGGGTAGGCCTCCCTGAGACTGAGATTTGGGCAAAGACTTGAAGGAGGAGAGGGCAGTAGCCATGTGGGACCTGGGGCAAGAGCCTTACCGACAGAGGGGGCAAACAGAGCGTGTAGTGCCGGGGACCAGGGCAGCACCACCACCAAGGACCTGCCCCAGACCGGGAATCAGTCTCTGAATCAGGTAGTGCTGAGCCCCTTAGTTAGGGTAAAGCCTTGTGCTAGGAGCGAGCAACCGCCAGGAGGATCTGTGGCTGCAGCAGAGGGAGCTGGGGGTTGGAGGAGGTCAGGGAGGGAGGAGAGAGGAAGATCACATGCGGCTTGTAAGGGCCTTGCTGGGCCTCCTAAGGACTTTGGCAGAAGAGTGGCATGATGTCACTTAGGCCTCTGAAGCACGGCCCTGGGCGGACCTTGTTTGCTCCCAGCATGCCCAGGAACTGCTTCCTTGCTCTACCCTGGACTCCCTCAGCACGTTCATTTCTCGGGCTCTTGCTGTTCCTTTTGCCTGGAATGCTTTTCCCCAAGTCACTCCTTCACTGTGTTCAGATCTCCATCTCAAAGTCAGCCCCTCCCAGAGACCTTCCCTGGTCACCTCCTGTCCCTCTCTATCCCCTCACTCTGTTCTGCTTTGCTTCTTAGCTCTTACCACCACTTGGTTTTATTAGAAAGAATGTCTCCCCACTAGCAGGTCGGCTCCCTGAGAGCAGAGCCCTTGATTCTCTTGGTCTTCACAGTATTTCTGAGGCATCAGTACTTGGCCCATAGAAAGGACTGAAATAGTTGTCGAGTGAATAAATTAGGCAGAGTAGAAGTTATTGTCCTTTCTGACCAAGAAGGAAACTGAGGCCGAGAAAATAATTTAGGAGGTTGGCTGAGGTCACAAGGTGTATGTCGTGGAGACGGAGTTGGAAGCGAGAAACCTAGTTCATTGTCGTCGTGGTTTCCCCAAACGTCCCCAATTTTTTGATACACCTCCTTAAATTTCCCTCTCCTTGAATGTGGGCTGGACACAGTGACTCACTTCTGACAAAGAAAATATAGCAGAATTGACGGTGTCATTTCCAAGATTAGATCCTAGAAGATGCTGCAGGTTTCTCCTTGCTCTCTCTCTTGAATCACTTGCTCTGGGGAAGTCAGTTGACATGTCCTGAGGACATCAAGCAGCCCTATGGAGAGGCCCACACGGCTGGAAACTGAGGCTTCCTGCCAGCACCCTGTGAGGAACTGAGGCCTTATGCCAACAGCCATACGTGTGAGCTCTCTCCGAAGCACACGACAAGCTCTTAGATGTCCACGGCCCCAGCTGACACCTGGTTTGCAACCTCACCAGACACCTTGAGCCAGAATGACCTAGCCACGCCGTTCTTGGCTTCCTGAACCAAGAGAAACTGAGATAATAAATGTTTGTTGTTTAAAGCTGCTCAGTTTGGGTAGATAATTAATACATGAATAGAGTAATCTGTCCTTGGTCCATCCCCCGAATGGGCCTTACTTTGCTCTACTTTGTATTTTTTCTAAGCATTCATCATCTTTTTAAAAAAAGATTTATTTATTTATTTACTTACTTATTTATCAGAGGGAGAGAGAGAGAGTGGCGGGCAGAGGGAGAAGCAGGCTCCCCGTTGAGCAGGAAGTCTGATGCGGGATTCAATTCCAGGACCCTAGGATCAGACTTGAGCCCAAGGCAGACGCTTAACGGACTGAGCCCCCCAGGTGCTCTGCATTCATCCTCTTTCGACACATTAAATAATTCATTTACGTATGTTCAGTTGTTTATGTCCCTACCGCTACATGTCAGCGCTATGCCCCTGGAACGTTCTCTGCTCTAGTTACTGATTTAGCCCCAGCACCTAAGCAGCGCCCGACACATGCTAGACTTCATTAAAAATGAGACATTATCAATATGAGACAATTCTTATTTTGGACAAATGGAAATGGAAAAAGAATTGATGGGTGTGAGGATCAACACAATATGGATGTAGGCGCTCCAGAAGTATCAGAAAGCGGAATGACCACACGCTGGTTTTGGGGAGGGCAGCCGCATGCCCCGCCCCACTCACATTCCGAACCAATGACGTGAGCAGAAGAGGTTGGGGGGGCTTCCGGGAAAGCTCTTCAGACAGATGGAAGTGTGCAGAAGAGGTGAGTCCAGAGAGACAAGACGAAGATTGGGGGTTGCCAGGGGCTGGGAGGAAGGGAGAATGGAAGCAACTGCTTAATGATTCCTTTTGGGGTGATAAAAATGCTTCAGAATTAGATAGTTCGTGATCACACAACATGGTGACTATATTAAATGCCACTGAATTGTTCACTTTAAAATAGTTAATTTTAGAGTGCCTGGAGGCTCAGTCAGTGAAGAGTCTGCCTTTGGCTCAGGTCATGATCTCAGGGTCCTGGGATCGAGTCCAGTGTTGGGCTCGCTGCTCAGCAGGGAGTCTGCTTCTCCTTCTGCCCCTCCTCCCACTCGTTCTCTCAATCTCTCTCTCAAATAAATTAATAAAATCTTTCTAAAAATTAAAAAAAATCATTATAAAATAAAATAGTTAATTTTAGGGGCTCCTGGGTGGCTCAGTAGGCTCAGGTCAGACTCTTGATTTCAGCTCAGATCATGATCTCAGGGTCATGAGACTGAGCTCTGCCTTGGGCTTTGTGTTCAGCTTAGAGGCTGCTTGTCCCTCTCCCCCTGCCGCTCCCCTACACTCTCTCTCTCATGAAATGGTTAATTTTATGTCATATGGATTTCATCTCAATTTTAGAAAAATGGATTCAGCCATCATTCACTTTAGGTGCTTTGCCTTCCCTCCCTTCCTTCCAGGGATAAGGATGTGATGCCCAGAGGGGCAGTAGCCATTTTTTTCAGCATGAGGACAGGGGAGGAGGAGGAGTCATAACAACACTTAGAGAGTGCTTAATATGCGCCAGATACTGTCCTAAGCTCTTTATACATATTAACTCACTTAATAACTACAACAAGCCTATAAGGGAGGTACTATTCCCATTTTATAGATGGAAAAACTGGTGCAGAGAAGACAAATGATGGCACATGCTGAAGATGGCCGAGTGGATGGCAGAGGGGAGTCTCCGTGTACCATGGAGCCTCTGTAGCCAGCCCTGGAAGACCTACTTTGACCTTCTTACTATTTGAAAAAAAAAAAAATTAGTTAAGCCATTGTAGCTAGGTTTCTTTTTTTTTTTTTTTTTTTTTTTTTTTTAAAGATTTTATTTGTTTATGTGACAGCCAGCGAGAGAGGGAACACAGCAGGGGAGTGGGAGAGGAAGAAGCAGGCTCCCAGCGGAGGAGCCCGATGTGGGACTCGATCCCGGCACGCCGGGATCACGCCCTGAGCGGAAGGCAGACGCCCAACGACTGCGCTACCCAGGAGCCCCTGTAGCTAGGTTTCTATCTCAAGCATCCTGAGGCTCAAAGCCAGGTGTGTCTGACTTGGTGCAAATACACCTAACTGTTGTGCCCTCCTGGCCTGCAAATCAGTAATCAAGGGCTTTATGGTACCTCAGATGCCACCAGATGGTGGTCCGGTTTAGGGTAGAGATGGGGTCTCTCTCCTCTCCAAAGCCCCATTGGCTGGCACAGAGCCTCGTCTGTACCAGAGTGTGGTGTGAGGTTGGGATTAGCCATCTGGATCCAGGAAAGGAGCTTGGAGTGCAGGGAGGGAGATATTCCCAGCACAGCACAGACGTCAAAGATGCAGTGAGTCCTGGGGATGTGGGGGTGGAGGGTGGGTGGTGGGCAAAGATATTATTCAATATTACTCTTAAATGCATAAAACACAGATATAAAGGCAAAAGTCAACTAGAGCCTGTGTGTGTTTCCAAGAGGCTCCCCATGATGGATTTGGTTGGTGCCCCGCCTGGAGCCCCTTTCCTGGCTGGTGCACCACCTCCCAGCTGTCCAGATGTTGTCTCCTATCACAGCTGCCCCCTTCTCTTGCAGATTGCCCTCAGCCAAATGGAAGCCTCCTCTTCGCCCACCCCAGCCCTGCCAGTCCTGGGGACGGATGGTGAGGGGCACAAAAGACTTGTCCCCTTGCCTCAATGTGAGACTGACTCTGTGAGTGACTGGTGCTCCAGAGCTCCCCGAGGGCCAGGCTGGGACCGAATGCTTTCCTGGCTTTCTCTTTCTTGTCCCGCTCTCCTGATCTGTGCTTCTAGGGAACCTGACCGAAGAACCCCCCCCCCCCGCCCCCCGGCTTGAAGTGCATGCCTATTAGGTGCCAAAGGTTGACGTTCATTGTCTTATTTAATCCTCACAATAACTCAGGGAGAGCTGCTCAGCTCGCGGTGACTCTCCTTCTCTGAGAAGTGCTCTCTCCTCACTTACCTATGGGAATCCCCAGTAATGCTCTGTGACCCACATTTCCTGGATATTGGCCCCAGCACCCCAAACCACAGTGGACCTTAGCCCAAGCTGGGCTGGATTCTTTCTCCCAGGGGTTTGGAACTGGGACTGAAAGACAGAAGCCAGACTGAGCGACGCTGGCACTGTTGCGCACGAACCTGAGTGTGAGCTCTGGGAGCAGCCAGCTTTGGCCACAGGCACTGACCACCAGTCAGTGGAGAGAGCCCGTCTGCAGACGGAGAAGGATGAAGCCAGCATGGAGGGAAAGGAGACAAGAGGGGAGATGGAGAGGGAGTCCTGCATTCCCGACGGCTCTGCAGGTGTAGTGCCAGGCTCCTGTGGCCCTCTGCCCTGGAGTTCCAGGACTGCCCTGGTGTCCTCCTGACACAGACCTGATGTTGCTTAAGCTAGCCAGGGAGACAAGAAAGTGTTGACTAAGATGAGGCATTTCATCCCCATTTTACAGGTAATGAGAAGAGTGTCAGGAAGTTTGCATCACCAGCTGTTGGGAAGAGAGCCAGAAACTGATGCGGCTAAGATTCACGGCAGGGGCTGGCTCAGTCCCAGGTCAGGCTCATCCTACCGCTCGCCCTGCCTTCCCACTGCTCACGCCTGCCCGCTGGGGTCAGGGCTGTCTCTGGGCCTGTGAATGCTGCATCTCTGAGCATCCTGGCTCATCCCATCTCAGGCAGAAATCGCTTCCTTGGGCTCAGGAATTCCTGAGCTGCCCGGCAACATGACCAGGGTGTCACGTCATGTTGGAGGCTGCTACTTCTGACTTGGTGGCTACAGGTGTCCCGTGGACAAGCAGCCTGTGCCTAGCTTAAGAGCCAGGCTCAAAGGATGGCCTGAGAGCCCTTCACCTTCCTCCTTCCCCCCTGAGGATGACCTTGACTTCTGATTGCTGTGGAACTGGGACTCTGAGACCCTGCACATCTGTGGGAAGGGGGGTTTGCCCAAACTGCATTTTCTCCCCAGCATCACCCATCCCTTAAAATTCAGGAGATAAACGAGTCAACGCTGAGCCCAAACCAGGCGTGATTCATCATTTCCTTCTCCACGCTGCTGCTCCTGCATCCTGTGTGTGAGTCATTTCCGTAGCCCCACACCTCGCTTGGTGCCCAGCACGAAATGGGTACGGGGGCACATCTGCGGAATGAACGGCGTTGGATCGTGCACTGTGGCGTGTTGCGTCCACTCAGTCCCCTTGGCGACACTTCCAGCAGCATGAGGGTAGCACCAAGTTTTAGTCTTTGCTGTGGGAAGGGCCAGGAGAGTGCAGTGCAAAAGTGTGGGCTCCGCAGACACTCAGGAGTCCCTGGCTTGAATTCGTTCCCGCTCTGCCTCTCTGGATCTTGAAATCCTATGCAAGCTATTCCTTCTCCCTGAGCCTCAGTTTCCCAATCTGTAAAATGAGAGTGATAACAACTTTCTGACTGTGTAATCAGGAGGATTAAATGAGGTAATAAACCTAAAATTTACATCACTGGCCTAACACAAAGTAGGAGTTCAGTAACAGTAATTTTCCCCACTCTGGTATTTCCCACAGTGCCGGGCATATGGCAGGCATTTGGTAAGGCTAGGTCACCTTCAGGCCATCCTGTCAACATGCTGCAAGCACATGAATGGGCCCAGGAGATACCAGTCACAGAAGCAGATATCAGCTGAGCCCAGCCAAAGTATAGAACTAGAACCAGAAGCTGCTAAACGATTGTTGTGTTAAGCCCCATGTTTTGTGGTAGTTGTTATACAGCAGAAACTGACTGAGACAAACAGTGAAGCTATAGGAAGGGTCGGGATGGAGCAGGTCCTTAGGAGCCACTGGAATCAGAACCCCTCTCTGTGTCTTTTGTCTTTGCTTTTTTCTGAACATTGTCTTTTTTCTCTTTCACAGCACACTGATTTTCTTCATGGTAGAGAAAACATGGCTGAGTTTTATACCTAGCACTATCAACTAATGGAGAAAAACCGACTCCTTTCTCTGCATCTCGGGTCTAAAAATTCCTGAGAAAAGACTCATTGGGCCAGCTTGGGTCAAGTGCCCCCTGGGACCAGTCACCTGGTGACGGGGGATGGGGAAGAGGGCGGGATCACCAAACACACCCTTGCTGACCCATACTGAACACAAGATGTGCCAAGCACCGTTCTGAGGCTTAACGTGTGTTTACTGACTTTATCCTCATCACACAACAATCCTACTGGAGTGGTGACGATCTCTGCTTTGAAGTGAGGAGACTGAAAACTGAGGCACAGAGAGCTGATGTAACTTGTCCAAGGTCACACAGCCAGAAAGAAGTGTGGCCAGAAATCATAGCAAGACTGTCTGACTCCAGAGCAGCTGGCTGCAACGCCCTACCTCTTGTGTTGAGCTCCTGGGGGATCCCATGTATAGAGGGGTGGGCAGGGTGGAGGCCCTCCAAGGAAGGAACTGGAGCACTTAGCTCAGAGAAGGGAAGCATCTAGGATCCCTTCATCACACGACCTTCACATCACTGAAAGGCTGTCAAGAACTAGTGAGTGTAGAAGGTTCTGAGTGACCTCTGAAAATGAATCTAGGGCCAGTGAGTAGACATCAACAGCAAGTAGGTTTCAGTTCAATGGAAGGAGTTTCTTCAGAGTCATGGTGTCTGGGCATGGGAGGGTAGCCCCTAGAAACATGAGAGCCTTGTGGCCAAAAGTTGGAGGAGCCCCCCTGCCAGGGTATGGTTGCGAGGTTCCCTGTAGTGCGTCTCTGAAGGTACAGCTGAGTGTACCCACTGGACTGGATCAGTGGGGCCCAGATCTTTGGATCCGTAAACCATCCCCTTCCAAATTTTAGGAACTGAGATAAGGTGACCAATTTGTTTTTTTCCACCAAGTTAGGACATATAAAATAGGCTAAGGAGCCAAACAAACCAAAAGCAACTCCCAGCTGTTTCACTGCTGCAGGAGAGGAAACCCATTTCAACACCAAAATAGCCAAACGGCAATTATCTCAGAATTAGCCATTGTTTCCCCTTAAGGAAGAGCAGCTGACAAAGGTACATAAACATAGCAAACAAAGGATGTATTAAAAACCAATCCGAAGGCAGAAAAATTAGGGCACAACACTTTGTCTTACACGATTACATGCTAATGTGACCATTTTCTTGATATGAGTTTGTCCATTTGAGGATCTGGAATTTCTGGGACTTTAAAAAATGCCACTTGTTAAAAATCCAGTTTTCAGTGGGAATATTCAAGGAAATGGGAGCAATACTCTCCAGTTCTTTTATTTTACAGGCAAACAGCAGAGGATTAAACAACAACAACAGCTTCTGGGTTCTCCAGCCACTTTTCCTGGAACTTCACGCCCCTTCTGGCCCTGCTGTCTGGTGTGCGTGGGAGGGGAGCATAAGAAGGGGCTGCCTGGTGAGCGGGTCCTCCTCGCCCCTGCTGCCTTCCACCTGCCCCCTCCCCGCCCATCTATGCTGTTCAAGGACCTGACCAGCCAACCCTCGCCAGAGGGGACCGACGCAGACTGTCACCGAGAGGTGTGACGGCTCTTTATGAACTGCTAGACCAGACACCCTGCAAAACCCCTTTCCAGTCAAATTACATTCCAATGACTGGTTGTCAGTCCCAGAGAAGCCCCCGTGACAGCCTTGGCTTGGCTGATTTAAGTCACGAAACGAAGTAGGGGAGTCTGGGTGGCTCAGTTGGTTAAGCGTCTGCCTTTGGCTCAGTTCATGAACCCAGAGTTCTGGGATCGAGCCCCAAATCAGGCTCCCTGCTCATGGGGGAGTCTGCTTCTCCCTCTCCCTCTGCCACTCCCCATGCTTGTGTTCTCTCTCCCCTCCCCCCCTCAAATGAATAAATAAAATCTTAAAAAAAAAAAAGAAGTATGTGAATGAAGACGGATTCTGTTATTATTAATAATAGCAACAATAATGACCTGGGGTGAGCCCGTCATCTGTCAGGCCATGTGCGTGCATCCCCTCCCTGAATTCTTACAATAACCCCATAGAAGAGGGGATCGAGGACCCAGGGAGGTTAATGCTCGAGGTCACGCAGCAAGCGGCTGGCCAAACTGGGGTCTAAACTTATGTCTGAAGTTGTGCTAAGGTTTCACTATGGACTACTGTCAATAGTGTCCTAGTTTTTATTTCCTTCTCGAAATGTAGAGAGGAAGAGTGGTGGGGTTGGGGTGTGGAGAAACCTGGCTCGTATCTGCCCCTATCTCGCTTGAGATCTGCTGTTTCCTAGCAGATGGGGACTGCTGTGTGATCATCTCCAGTTGCTATGGGTGTGACCTGTCTCCTTGACTCAGGGGCACAAATTCCCTGGCGGGGGGTGGGGGTGGGGAGCCATATGCCCCTTCTATGCCCAGCCTGGTGCTGTCCTGGCTGGGGACTATGGGATCGGGGTGCCCCTGAGCCTGGTTCAGACTTAGGGGGCAGGGTTGGGTCAGCCAGGAAAGGGTAGCTAGGGGTTTCCTCTGGGTGGGCCAGCCTGGCTCCTGCTGGGCTGGAAGCCAGCCCGGAAAGGAATTTCCCAGACGTGTCTTAATTCTGTCTTTATTGTGGAGGGAGAGCAGCACTGGAGGATGGGCTCTGCTCTCCAATTCCCCAGAAACCAGCTGCTCAAGGGGAAAGGAGATTTGGGGTGGGGTGCCTTCATTCTGGGGGAGGAAGCAACATTTTCCCATAAGGTTATCATTCAGGGTCTGGGTTTTCCCTCCTGGGAAGAGACCGCACCACCCTCTGAGCTGACTGGTGCTGAGGGAAGAAGTCTCGGCGTAGCTGGAAAACCACCAGCTCTTCAGCCCGGGCTGCGTAATAGCACCAGTGTGAGTCACATGAAATTGTATATGTTCTCCTAGTCACTTAAAAAAAAAAAAGTAAAAAGAAACAAGTGAAATTAATTTTAATAACAAATTTTATTTAACCCAATAGATCCAAAATTATGTCATTGCATCATATAATCAATATAAAAATTAATGAGCTATTTCCCGTTTTCATATTAAATCTTTGAAATCGGGTATGTATTTTATATTTACGGCATTTGGAGCAGCCACAGACCGAGTGCTCAGTCGCCACGTGTGGCTAGCTTTACCCCATGGATTCTAGGAAGATCAGAAAGTCTCAGAATTTCTGCATCCTAAGATTGCCTTTGGAGGGACTTCAAGGTCGTCTGGTCCAGCCCGTCACACACAAGGTAAAGACTTTCCTCAAGGAGACCCACTGCCCCACTACTCTCAGCAGAGGTGACGGTGTGTCTGTGTCCCGCTCTATCCCAGCAGCCCCCTGCCAGTGGAGCTGCGTTGCTGATGGCCACCTTTCAGGTGTAACACAGGACAGGTGAGGCAGGAAGACACTGGAAGGAGAAAGGGTATCCCCCCCCCCCCCCCCAGTAGGCATCCTCGTCTTTGCTACCTTCTCCCTTTCTGGAGGGAACATCACAGTCTGGGCACAGAGTGGGCAGGAGTTCCTTTGATGAATCCCTAACCCTCAGGCCCAACCCCCTTCCTTCTGATCCTCCTTTCTTTCCATGTTTATTGCTGTCTACAATGAGCTAGACCCTGTGCTTGGTTGCAGATAAAAGACAGGCCCCACTTCCTGGGGAAAGGAGCAATGAACTCTGCCTGGGGGCTTCCCCGCTGGACAGAAAGGAGCAGTGGAACGGGTGTGTGTTGGGGGTTGGGGGGATGGTAGAGGGTAGGAAATGAAGAGAACCTTTAGGCAGAAGGTGACAGAGAGAGAGGGGAGGTGTGAAGGGATAGGGCTCCTATTTTCCCAGGGGTGATGGCTTTCTTCTCCTCCAACCCTGGAGTCTCAGTAGCCACCGTGGCTTCCCATAAAAGAAGAAAGATTCCATTTTTTCCTATGTCTGCCCCACCTGAGGTCCCAAGAAGACCAGCACATGATGGGTAATCAGTGAATGGAAGGGAGAGAGGGAAGCAGATGAAGAGGACATTAGGGTGAGATCAAGTGAGCTGGGCAGGGGGACATGGGGACCAGTAGAGGGGCAGGAAGGTGTGTCCCGAGCACACACCTTGTCCCCTCCTCTCCAGAGTCTCGCTCACTACCCAACTAGTTGGAGTGGTATTGCCCCCATTCTACAGGTGAGGAAAATGAGGCTTGGAGAGGTCCAATAAGGAGTTAAGGCCCATTCTGTCTGATTTCAAGGGCTGATCTTTCTAGGTTCTTCCTGGCATGGCCTCACCTGGCTACTGCCAAGAACCTAGCAGTGACCAAGCACTTGGCAGGCACCCCCGCCTTTGGAGAGGACAGCTTCACTGGGAATTCCTGGTGAAATGGAGGGTTCCTGGAAAGGCCTCCTGTAACAGGCAGTCACTACCTCACTGGACTTGGGGCTCACCCACTCCCCCCTCTTCCACTGTCCCCAGGTAAGGATGGAAGGTAAGGTGGCTTGCTCAAGGTCATATAGTGAGGGGGTGGGACAGGTGGGATTGACCACCCCTGCCCCTGGGCACTGACTCATGGCAGCTGCTGTGGGAAAAAGCCACTGCGAGTCTTTCAGCCTTGGCTTTCCCACTCAGGCAATGGGTAGGATTGCTCTGGCCTATCTGGCTGGGCCTGGAGCCAGGGGACTGGGAAAAAGCTGAGCACAGCGCATCCCTGAGGCGCCTCGCCCTGTTCCAGTGCCAGCAGTTTCCATGGGGTATCCCTGCCCGTGGGCACCAGCCTCTCCAGTTCTCAGAGGGACCAGGCCAGCCTCCGAGGTGGCTCAAATCTCCAGCATCCACACAGGCAGGGTGACCAACTGCTCCGTTTGCCCAGGACTATCTCCATTTTAGCAGTCCACATCCTGCATCCTGGGAACCCCTTGGTCCTGGGCAAACTGGGACAGTCGATCACCCTAGCCCTGACGCCACGTTCAAGTTCATAGCACTCAAAAGTGCTCTGAGTGACTCCAATCAATGAAGTAAAGCGCAAATGAGCAACACTGCCGGGAAGGCGGTGGGGTGGAGGCAGAATGGTGACGGCTGTCCTCATTGTATTGGCCCAGAGAGTTTAGCTTTCAGGTTGCTTATCTTTCATGTTTTTTCCCCTGGCACCAAATTTCCTCTAAACCGTCCCCTGAGTATTTTGAGCCGGTCTCTGGGGTGGGAGGCAGCTGGGCCAAGAAAAAGCGTTCAGTGACTTTTGCCCCTCCTCAGCTTGCGGCTGGAAAGGACGCTGTGAGAGGGGGGCCGGGGGAGCGCGAGGGGAGGCTGTGCCTGCCGGGCCTGGCGGCGTCAAACCTTGCGGCCGCCACCCCAGCCCGGAGGTCTCGGTCTTCAGTTTCCTCGTCTGTGAAGTGGGGCTGCAACACGGCCTCCGCTCCCCAGCTGGCTAACGCACAGAAAGCACTCGCACAGTGCCTGGCGGGGAGTACGCCTCCAGAACTGCCAGCTGCTGCTGTGTTTCCTGTGCGGTGTCACGGGCACGAATGGCCTGTTCCTGCGTGGTGGCGCGGCGGGAGCGGCCGTGCAGGACAGAAGACTGGCCGAGGCTCCTGTTGCTGTGCGACCCCCGCAAGTCCCATCGCTTCTCTGTGCCCCCGTCTCCACGTCGGTAAAATGGGCTTTTACCCGCTGTCGGGGCTGGTGAGAACCGAGGGAGCTAGCGAGTATTGGGGGTGGGGCTGGCCCGGACTGAGCCGTCCCCCCTCCACACCCACCTTAACCCTGAGAAGGGTCCTGTAAACTGCCGGTTTCCGGAGGAGACCGTGGCAGGTGCTCCGCAAACGTCGGTTTCGTGCACGGGCGAAGGGATGCGTGCGGGCAGAGGGTGCGCGCACCGCGCCGAACGAAGGGTTGGCTCGTGGGCCCCTCCCCGGGAGCGGGGGCCCCCGGCTTCCTGCGGCCAAGGTGGCTCCGGGCCCCGCGCTCCCCCAGCCCGCGGGTGGGGTGTGGGCCGAGGGGCGCGGGGCGCAGGCAGGTGGCAGATGAAAGGGGCCGCGAGCGCCGCCCAGAAATTCGCCCCGGGCCGCGCGGCCGGGCGGGCTTATCGGCGACCGCGGGCTCTGCCGGGTGGGCGGGCTCCCGACGCCACCGCCGCCGCCGCCCCCGCCCCGGGCGGAGGGCCCGGCCGTTCCCACGCTCGGCCTGGGCCGGGGGCGTTCTCGGGCCGGCGTGGCCGCGCGCGCCTCCGCCGCGGAGGCCGGGCTGTAATTAGGGTAATTGCGCGGCTCCCCGCGGGCGGCAGCTCCGGACCCCGCTGTGCCGCGCTGGCCCCGGGGGCGGGCGGGGGCCGGGGATTCCCCCCCAGCCCGCGGCGCGGCAGGTTCCTGCGCCCCTAGCCCAGAAGGGGCTCCGGCGGGCGCTCGGCGGGGGTCGGCGGGCAGACGCGGGAAGTGGAGACGGCTAGCCTGGACGGAGCACTTCTGCGCGCCGGCTGGTCCACCAAACTGTCGCCTTCCTGCTTCGCCGAGCGGGGGGGAACTTCGGGTGCCCGCCCCGAGAAGGGGCTCAGAGCCCGGCACAATATCCTGATGCGCCCAGCAGTTTAACAGGTGGGCATTCAGAGGCCCAGACGGAGGCGTGAAGCGACTGTACCCAAGGTGACACAGTCGTGCTTCAGAGTGCAGGAGAATGAAGACTCCATGCGCAGCGAAGGCTGGTTTTGCTTCCTCGAGTACTTCGATTTTACTGCCCCTGGCCTTGCAACCCTAAAGCCCATCCCTGATCCTTCGGGTCTTGGCAGCCCTACTCATAACCCCAGATCCTTACCACTGGTACAAACCGCACGGAATCCTCCTGGAAAAGGCAGGTTAAAAAACAATAATCGGATTGCTAGCTCTAATCTCTAATCCTAAACCCAACCCAAACTTTATCCTAGCTCCACACCTACCTCCCAAATGAATCTTGACCTTGGCCCCCTGCCCAAGTCACCAACCTTCTCTCCCAAAGATCCCCGGCCACTGTTCCCATCCCCACCTCCAGGTACCCTCCTTCCTGAAGGTCTGCTAAGGTCTCCTGAGGCTTGTTTCAAAGCCTCTGGACCTTTGTACATGCTGTGGCCTCCGGCTGGAACATCCTTTTCCTGGGGCCACTTGGTAATCTCTCACCTTTCAAAATCAATGGTAAACCCTTTGGGTTCCACTCCCCACCTGTGCCACCTTGTCCCCTGGCCAGGATCTCCATAGACTCTGAGCTCTTAGGGGATAGGGTTCAAGTCTGCTGGAAGTGGAAACTGGGAATAGGAACAATTAATTGCGACTGAGGAAGTGAATGAATGAGGAATGAGTGAGTGAATGAATTATTGAATAAACAAGTGAAGAGCTCTTCTGAGCCTAAATCCGTAACTATCTCCCTAGCCCTGGATCCCTTTCTGAGTAGGGAACGACTGCAGGACCAAGGGAGTCCCCCTCATCCCCCAAGTGCCTTGAGATTGTTAATTCTGTGTATGTGTGCACACGTGTGCCTATTTTTTCGAGCCCAGGACTTTGAGTCAGGTAAGCCTGGGGTCCACTCCGGGCTGGAGTGTTTACCAGATGAGTGACCTGGGCAAGCGACTTCACCTCTCTGAGCCTCCATTTGCGGATCTAGAAATACAATAACAATAATAAAACCCTTCACGGAGAATTGCCCCTGCCCCCCCACCGCCAGCCCTTTGCCTGTGGCAGGGTCAGTGTTTGGTGCTACAAGAACAGTCTTTCTTGAGGGCAAGGAACACCAGTGAGGGTAGAAGGCAGGGCTGCAAGGAAGGCAGACAGCCCCCTGGGTGGGGAGGGAGGCTTCACAGGGGATGTGAGAATCAGTTTGCTGCTGGGCAAGTCCTGGCAGAGGCAGCAGCGTGTTCAAAGACACCAAGCTGGGAACAAAGGTTGCTCTATTATTGCTGGAGGACAAAGTGGGAGGTGGGGGGTGGTGGCAGAAATTGGGGCTAGTGAGGGTGGTGGTGTCTGGATCAAGAAAAGCCTTGAGGGGCTTTTGGCTGTTGAACTATATCTTGTGGGCAATAGGGAGCCATTGAAGATGTGAGCAGGGAGGGATGGTCAGATCTGGGCTTTAGCAAGATCACCCCGACCAGCAGCATGGAGGACAGCATGGAGGTGACCATGGTGGGAAGCAGGGAGGCATTGAGTGCCTACTACGTGCCAGGCACTGTTCTAAATGGTTATCTGTTTAAATTCATTTAATCCTCTCGATTCCCGTTCATAGTAGGGGCTCTCGGAATCTTCTAGAAATACCACCGGGAGACTAGAGTCTCCCACATTTCCATTTCCACCCTGTTCCTCCCCACTCTTGGACCTGTATGCCTAACAGCCCCCAGATTTCTCGGCTGGACCTCTAACTGAAATCCTCACCTTCCCGTGTCTGAAAACTGTCTTCCCAAAGCTGCCCTTCTCCGCCTTCCCCATCTCAGTAAATGGCAATTTCGTCCTTGAAGTTGCTCAGGCTAAAAACTTGGGAGTCATCCTTGTCCACCCTCTCCCCACCTTTCCCCCAGTCCTTATATCCGATCCATCTGCGGATCTTGTCCATTCTGACTTCAGCACACGTCTTCAGTCTGACCACTTCCCTACTGCGGCCAGCTGGGCTGAGCCCCGTTTCTTGCCTGGATTACTGCTGTGGCCCCATTTCTGACTGGTCTCCCTGCCTCCACCCTTGCCCTGGACCCTCCAGTCGATTCTTCACACAGCAACCAGTTTGACCTTCAAATATAAAGTCTGATCAGGTTCCTGCTCTGCTCAGATCTGCCCCCATCTCCCTACTGTCAAAGTCAAGTTCATGACAATAGCAGGTAGACCCTTCCATGATCTAGTTCCTCTCTCCCCAGCTTCTTATCAAACTTCTTCCACACTCTACCCCTGTCATTCTACTCCAGCCACACTGGCTTCTTTGCCAGTCCTCCAACACTCCAAGTTCCTGTTAGCCTCAGAATTCTGTACTTGCTTTTCCCTCCAGATGGAATGCCATCTCCCCCATTATCCATGTAGTTTGCTCTTTCAGATTTCTGCTCAAGTATGACCTTCTCAGTGGGACCTATCAGTGGGACATTATCCACCCTATTTAAAGTAACAACCCTCCCCCACCCCCAGGTGCTCTCTATCCCTTCCCTATGTGTTCATAGCACATATCACCATTTGAAACATTTTATATTTTATTTTTTTATTGCCTTCCTCTCCCCCTGCCCCCCCATCACACTAGAATATAAGCTCCACGAGGAAAGGGAATTTTGTTCATTTGCTTCACTGCCATATCCCCAGTGCCTAGAATATGATAAGTGCCCAAGTAAATTGCTTGGAACAGCATATGTGGAATCTCCACTTTACAGATGAGGAAACTGAGGCACAAAGGGGTTAAGTAGTTTGCCCGAGATCACACACTAGTAAGTGGTTGTGTTGGGTTGATGAGCCCAGAATCCGGGCAGTGACAGCAGCGAGAGGGGACAGGAGGGGTGGGTGACAATGGGGGCTCTCCAGACGGGCTCAGGTGACTGGGTCCCGAGCCTGAGAACTGCCTGCTGCAGCAGCAGGGGAACCTGATATTGTGGGACCTCTCAGGGCGCACATGAAGGTTAAGTTAGTCTGGAATTGAAAACACACTGTATATGTAGCAAAAAAAGATTTTTTTTGCAAAGCTATCCCATGAATTTTTAATTCCCGGCAATCTTCCTGTCTTTCCTCACCCTTGACACTGAGGCAGGTTTGGCAGCCGACAAGAACCTCGTCCTCGGCCTTGACTTTCTAAGTGGATATTTTGAAAGAGTAGAACAGACATACAGTTTCGAAATCCAGAATTTCAGAATTTAAAGACCTACTACACCCTTAGGAGGGATAAAGAGTTTTTCTGAACGCTTCCCCTCCCCCCAGCTTCCTTTTACCTGATAAGACCTGGAGTCTGGCCAGATGGAGCAGGGACTTCTCACTCCGAGCCCCGAGCCCCGGAGGAAGGGAAGGTATGAGGTATGGCAGTGATTCTCAAATTTGAGTGTGCCTCAGAATCCCCTGGTGGGCTCAGTCCAACGTGGATGGGTGGTCCCAACCCCAGAGTTTCTGATTTAGTAACTCCCACATTGGTCAGGCCTGAGAATTTGCATTTCTAACAAGTTCCCAGGTGATGTTGTCCACAACTTTTTTTAAGGTTTTAGTTATTTATTGAAGAGAGAGAGAGAGAACGAACATGGGATTAAGGGGCAGGGGCAGAGGGAGGAGCAGACCCCCGCTGAGCAAGGAGCCTGATGCTGGACTCGATCCCAGGACCCCGGGATCATGACCTGAGCAGAAGGCAGACGCTTCACGGACTGAGCCACCCAGGTGCGCCGACCACACTTTGAATAGCCTTGATGTCAGGGCTGCTCTTTGTCCCCACACACAGCAGCCTTGTGGGGCCCACCCCTTCCAGGATGGAGGTATGGAGAGAGGAGGGCAACGTAGGGTCTCCAGGACCCCAGGAGATAGGGGTGTAGAAATGCTCAGGAGGACTGTGGGCCAGAGAGAGCTGGGGTCAGAGGGGAGGGTGTGGGAGCTGTAGCCAGAAGCAGTCACGGGGCAATGGATGTCTGGGGACCTGCCCCGAGGACAGGTGGAAGGTATATATCAGCACAGCTATAGCGGGGGTGGGGGCACCCAAGGGAAGAGATGAGTCTGGAGGCAACACTGGGACCACAGACCCCCTTCCCCATCCTGAGGCTACCCAGATTCTCCCCTCCATCTCCCCCCTCTGACGTTACCCAAGGGAAGGAAAAAAGGGGGTGAAAAATTCTGAAAGATGGAGCATTTTACCCTGAAGAACCCAAGTGAACCCAGAATAGCACAGTTTAGGATTTCTTGCCAAAACTCTATTGATGAATCCTTCTGCTCCTATGAGAGCACGGGGACGTGGCCCCACAGTGGCACGTGGTGGTTAAGAACACAGGCTGTGGAGTCCTTTACTGGCAATGCAACCCTGGGTGGGAGACCCTCTCCAGATGCAAACTGAAGATGAAACTATCCTCACTTCGTGGGATGGAGAGGTTTCAGAGCAATCACGCATGCGGTTAGAGTGCACAGAGCCCGTGCCCGGCACCGAGGAAACATGCAATAAATGGTTCTTATTGTTATTATGGGTTTAAGCGATTCTTTCCCTCCGAGTTTTCCTTTTGTCCTCCTCCTTCCTCAAACACTTACTGGCACCTACTCTGCTCTGAGCTAGATCTTGCCCTACAAGAAGCAGTCAGACAGCTCAGGCAGTCACTGACCGTGGGCTGGTGCTGTGTGGGGGTATGCCCAGGGGACGGGGGTGGGGTGGGACCGGAGAAGCCTTCCTGGAGGCTGGGATGGATTGCTAATTTAGCTGGCGTTGTGGAAGCTGGTGACAAAAGATGTTTTAAAGAAGAATAATACTTGGGAAGGAAGAGTGAAAACGATATAATTCCTCCCTTAGTCAGGGTTCAGAACTATCATTCTAATGTACAACGGTTTCTAATGGGAGGCAGGAGAGCACGGTCACCTTCGGAATCAGATAGAAATGACTTAGAATCCAGATTCTGAGGTTTAACAAACTGTGTGACCTTGGGCCAGTTACTTAACCTCTCTGATCCTCAGTTTTCCTTATCTATAAAGTGAGACTAAAGATAGCTACTCGATGTATGGGTCTGCTGTAAGACTTACGGGAAGCGGCCTAGGCAAGGCACCTGGGATGTATTTATTCGCTCATTAACGCCAAGGTCCGGGCAGGAAGGTGGATCAGGGCTGTCCCCTCTCTACCCTGTGCCCAAAGCAAGGCTGTCACTTGGTTTTCTGGATCTCGATGAACAATCATCTGTCTGTCTTCCCCACCAGCCTGGGTGCTGCTGGGGGATAGGGTCTGATTCCGCTGTTTGGTGTATCCACTTCGGAAAACGGTTGAGCATCCTAAGTAGAGCTGAAGACCACCTGTCTTATAACACAGGTGTCCCCTTCCTTGATATTTAGAGAAAGCCTCACGTTGGGAGTCATGTATGGAAATGTTCATAGCGGCGTATTCAGAGCAAGAAACTGGAGGGTCCCAGATATCCACCAAGAGCAGAATGTATAGACGATTGTGGTGTGTTCTCCAGTGGAACGGTGCCCAGTGATGACAAGAAATGACTGGCAGCTCGTGACGTCCAGGAGCCTCAGGGCGATAATGTTGAACGCACAGAGCAAGTCACGGCGGATACAGTCACTGTGATTCCTATACGCGTTGCACAAATACGCAACACTAAGTGGTGTTTTTTATAGGGCCAGAAACACATACGGGAAAATAATTTTTAGAATAAGGGAATGATGGACACACAATTCAGAAGGGTGGTTTCCTCTGTCCTGTTGGAGGGAAGGCCCCAGGGCAGGAAGGACGCGTGGGTGGCACGAAGGTGACGAGGCGGGAAGAGGGGTACAGGAGTCACCTCCGCTCCCTCACCTTTATAACCTACATGTGTATTATAAAGAGTTTTTCTGTACTTACCCAGTATTTAATGTAACGGCAAAATCTCAACTAAGAAGCTTTGAGGAAGGGGTTGTGGGGGCAGGGAGGATACAAATGGCTCAGAAGAGAAGGAGCCCCTGGGGCTGCAGGGCTGTGGGTCTAAAGCACCTGCCTCATGAGGAAGAGTGGGGTGTCTCTCCCTCACGATGACCCTTCCCGTCGCTGTGATCCCATGATCCATTATCACCACAGGACTCTCAGATGTCCCTTGCCCAGTCCCTCCACCCAGGAAAAGAAGGGCCCCAGGTTAGAGACAGAAGAAAACAGGTGTTCACCCTGACCAAGTGGCTTCCGAGTTTTACAGAAGGGTCCCGTGGATTTTCCTGCTTTCTGGGCATCACGGGACCATTGGGAAAAGCTAAAGAGAGGAGGCCTGGAGAGCCCCACGTGGAGCTCTGTTGCACAGTGAGCGCTCAATCAATTTCAGTTCAGAAAAAGGAAATGTGCCTCAGCACGATTCCCTGCTCCCAGCCGCAGGACCTCAGAGGTGGGGTCAGAAGAAGCCTCGTGGCTTCTGCCTCCTCTCTTGGAATGCTGGCTCCTCTGGATATAAAACCCAAGTTCAAGTCCCCAGATTTTATTTGCAAAGCTTTTCAAGAGCTCGGTAGCTTGGCAACCTTAACATAGGGGCGTATTCTATAGGGCAGTGCCCTCGTGGTTGGGAGCTTCTCTGGCAGGAGTTCTCCAGTGGCACCCAGCCCTGGTGTTTCCGTGACAGCTCCCGTCTGGGAACCGCAGCCTTTCTGAAGCCAGGATCCTGGTTCCGGATTCCGGAGGGGGTGTGGTGGGAGGGCGGAATCAGGCAGCAGCTGGAAGCACTCAGGGCTGTCACAGAGGAAACCCCGACTCTCCCCAGCCGTGGGACCCAGGCAGATCTCCTTCTTCCGGGAGCCTCAGATTCCTCAGTGGTAAAATGGGAGAGCCATCTCTGCTCCTCACAGGGCAGCTGTGAGGGATGACAATGTCCACAAAATGCTGAGGACAGGGGGCCCCAATCCCTGGGCTGGAGGGGAGGGAGCCCGGAGGTTTCTTGATCAGAGCCAATAAGGGGGCTCAAACACTGGCCCTTGAACCTCCCTCTGTGCCCCTCCTCCATTATCTGTCCTTCCTCCCACCGGCCCCGCCCCCAGCCCTTAGCTTCTGTCTCTCCTTCCCTCGTTCTACTACCTGTCTCTCTCTGCCCTCCATCTTTTCCAGTTTGGTGACCTTCAGGGACATACCTCTCTCGTCCCAGGGGCCCCACCCTGCCCCTGGGAGGTTTGGGACTGAATGTTCCCGGGGCTGCGTGCACTGAGATGAGCTTCTCTACCACTGGCTTGATGCCCACGCCCTGCCCATGCCACTCCTGGTCAAGGTTACCTTCACTCCACCTAACAGCGGCCTGGCCAAGGCCTGTACCTGGGCTGACTTTGAAGCATATCGACGTGTGCTGTGGGTGCCAGCCGATTCTACTCCGCGAATTGCTTCTGCTGCGGTCCAGCCCATGCCTCTCTGTGCCAGTCCATTCCATTTCCTCGTCCCTAGGAAAACATCAGGATATAAGCACTCCTGCATCGAGTTATGTGAGGCCCAAACAGACTAATGCATGTGAAGGGCTTAGAACACGGCAGGTGCCATGTACGTGACAGCTGGTAAGCCAATTCTGCCATATTGATTAGCAAGCTGTATGTAATTCTGAGTCACCTTAATAAGAATCAAAGCTCCTCACTCAATTTCGAGAATTAAATCAATCACAGATGGAGAATTCCTTGGATTCAAGGGAGACCAGATACAGAGATTGGACCCTGTAAGCACATCACAAACACCAACTACGTGTCTTTTCCACCCTAGGAAACTGTGACAGCTTGCCAGGGTGAACATACTTGGGGGAGAGGGAAAAATCCAGATCTTTGGGATATCTGAGCCCTGAGTTTAATATAGTCCATGGAGACGCAGTACCACTGTGGTCCGTGACTCAGTGTGAGGGAGCCTGGTCTTGTCACCACCCCACCACCATGCTGGTCCATTACCTTGTTGAGACTTGGTGAGCAGGAAGTAGCAGACTCCATAAGTCCCCAGGTGAGGTATATTCATGCCTAGGTAGGAGATCCAGACCATAGACCGCAGACATTCAGGGACTGGTACCTTGTGATGTCTCTGGAGGTCTAGAGGTCTGGGCATGTCATGTTTGCTCCTCCAAAGTGAAAGGCAAGTTGCCGCATTGTGACTGCCCCGCCTCCCCTGTCAAAAAAGGAACATTGCGTTTGGTGGGCCTATACAACGTGGAGGCATGGTGTTCCATATTTGGGTAAATTATTCCTACCCCTTTGCCAAGTTCCCCACAAGGCTTCCCCTTGGAATAGATCCCAGAGGAAGAGACGTTTCCAGGTGGTGTGGGCTGCGGTGCAGGCAGCTGAGACAGATGGGCCCATTGACTCATCACACACAGTGGTGCTCAGTGATGTTGGAAGCATCTGTGGCAAGCCCTGGATAGAAGAATCACGGGAAAGCCCTCGTGTGTTGTGTTGTTGCTGTGAACAGTGTTACTGAGATATTACACCCACACCGACTAAACTGCGTGTATTTGATGGGTAGAATTATGTGAGTCTTGATCCATGTATACACTATGACACCATCACCATAATCAAGGCAATGAACAAATTCGTTACCCTGCAAAGATCGCTCGAGCCCTTCTATAATTCCTCCCTCCAGCCTTTTGTCCCCAGGCAACCACCAATCTGTTTTCTAAGTTTGAGACTTTTATAAAAATGGGATCACCCAGTAAGTACTCTTTCTTTATGTCTGGCTTTTTTTACTCAGCATAATTATGTGTAGATTTCTCCATCTTATTGGACCCATCACTAGTTCATTCTTTTTTTACTGCTGCCTAGTATCTTTGTACAGACATACCGCTGTTTATCCATTCATCTGTGGATGGACAGTTGGGTTTCCCGTTTTGGGCTGTTGCATATAAAGCTGCTTGTGAACATTCATGTATGAGTTTTGTACGGACATATTCCTTAGAACTGGAATGACCAGGTCATATGGTAGGTATATATTTACGTTTTTAAGAAACTGCCAAACGGTTTTCCAAAGCGGTTGTACCGTTTTATACCCCCACCAGCAGTGTAGGAGAGTTCCAGGCCCTCCTCGCCCTTACCGACGCTTGCTACCGGTCAGTCCTCCTAGCTTTCCCCACTCTGATCGACATGTCCTGACATCTCACTGTGGCTGTAATTTGCATTTCCCTAATGACTAATAATGTTCGGTATCTTTTATGTCTTTGTGATCCATATATCTTATTTGGTGAAGCATCTGCTCAAATAGTTTGCCCATTTTTTTTTTTAAAGTAGGCTCTACACCCAGTGTGAGGCTCAACGTGGGGCTCAAACTCACGACCCTGAGATCAAGACCTGAGCTGCGGTCAAGAGTCGGATGCTTAACCGGCTGAGCCGCCCAGGTGCCCCAGTTTAAACTGAGTTACGTGCTTTCTAATAATTAAGTTTTGAATCCTTTATGTATGTTGAATACGTGTTCCTTATTGACTGTTATCATTTGCAAATATTTTCTCCCAGGCTGTAGACTGTCTTTTTCGTTCTCCTAACAGTGTATTTCAAAGAGCAGACAATTTTATGGTTTATGAAGTCCAATTGATTGATTTTTTCTTTTATGGATTATGCTTTTGGTGTTGTAGCCAAGAAATCCTTGCCTAAGCCAGGACCACAAACATCTTCTCTATGTTTCCATACATTTAGACATTTCTGTACTTCTATACATTTAGGTGTATGAATCTACTCTGAGTTAGGTTTTACTTACGATGCAAATAGTAGGCTGGAGGGTGTGTGTGTGTGTTTTAACATATGGATGAAGGCTTGTTCCAGCACCATTTGTGGAAATGACTATCTTTTCTCCCTGGATATGCTTGTGTACCTTTCTCAAAAATCAGTTGTACTTATATGGGTATTTTTGGACTCTAAGTTCTGCTCTAATAGTGTATTTCTCTGGCTTTACACCAATACCACACTGTCTTGATTACTGTGGCTTACTCCAAAACAAAGACAAAACTGACAAGGGGAAAAAAGGGGAAATCTGTGTGTGTATATATAAACATACATATACATATATATGTACATATACATATTTTTAATTCATTCTTTCAAGTAGGCATACTTGCCAAGAAAGAACTTTTATTTTCCTTGGAAAGTGAGAGCTTACATGGTGCTTTCCCAGGCCCCACCCCCTTCCCATCTCTAGGTACTGTCTGATCAGGGCGAGGAAGGTAGAACTAACCCCTCCCATCTTCTAGAGACAGTATATACTTGTTAGAATATGACTCAACATCACATTTAGCTTTGTACTGAGATTACTGTTTTTTTTTTAAAGATTTTATTTATTTATTTGACAGAGATAGAGACAGCCAGCGAGAGAGGGAACACAAGCAGGGGGAGTGGGAGAGGAAGAAGCAGGCTCATAGCAGAGAAGCCTGATGCGGGGCTCGATCCCACAACGCCGGGATCACGCCCTGAGCCGAAGGCAGACGCCCAACGACTGCGCCACCCAGGCGCCCCTGTAGTGAGATTACTGCTGATTCACTTAAAGCTTGCCATCAGCTAAGACTTCTTTTTCTGTTAAAAGTGACCCTGCTGAGCCAGGTCAAGTCACACCCTCTGTGCTGAGCATTTGGACTCTATAATACCTGAGTTTTGATTCATAATTTTGTGTCAAGCCTCGTGCTAGGTACTTGACATAATAAATTATTATTATGACTACCACATACTGAACATTTTTAGTATATGCCAGATATTGTGCCACATATTTGTTTTCAATGCTATGGGAATTTATTGGCTAAAGTAACTCAAGGGTCTGGGGATTGTGAGTCTTCAGGCACGGTTTGATCAGGCTTATGCACTGAACATTGCGTAAATCATTCAAGCCTTACAACCACCACTTTATTAGTCCCACTTTTTTCTTGAACACACTGAGACTTTTAGAAATGACATCACTGGGGCCCCTGGGTGGCTCAGTCGGTTGAGCATCTGACTCTTGATTTCAGCTCAGGTCATGATCCCAGGGTCGTGAAATCGAGCTGCACTGATATCAGGCTCCACACTCAGTGTGGCGTCTGCCTATCCCTCTCCCTCTGCTCCTCCCCACCTCTGTCTGTCTCTCTCCGTCTTCTCCCTCTCTCTCAAATAAATAAATAAAATCTTAAAAAAAAAAAAAAAAAGAAATGACATCACTGTCCCAAGAAAATCAGCCGGTAGATGGCAGAGCCAGGAGGAGGTGACTCCCGGGTCCACACTGTTCTGCTTTCGAGTTTGTAGAAATGAGGAAGTGAGGCTCAGAGAGGTTCAATAGGTGGTAAGTGGTCAGATAGGGGGTCAGTGGACAGATTAAGTGAGGATTGGGACCTAGGTCTGCCTGGCTCCAAAGCTGGGCTATTCTGAACCCTGTGCCCTTGGGAGAAAAGTCTTGTGCATGAGGACCCTGGAGCCAGTCCTCCCAGGATGAAGTGATGAACCCTATGTTAGGGACTTTTTTTTTTTTTTTTTAAGATTTTATTTGTTCATTTGGGAGAAAGAGCAACAAGTGGAGGCAGAGGCAGAGGGAGAAGCAGACCCCCCACTGAGCAGGGAGTGCGCCCCCGCAGGGCTCAATGTGGGGCTGGGGTCATGACCCGAGCCAAAGGCAGACTCTTAGCCGACTAAGCCACCCAGGCGCCCGGGACTTTTAAAGTTATAATGCACCAATCAGATCTAAGGGTGGGGGTCATTAGGGTCATGGTTGCTAGTGCCTGGCTTGCCAAGTCTAATTCAGGAGGCTGAAAGACCGGCTTCACTGTATCCGTGATTGATTTGGTTACATGAGACAGAAGCCCACTCCAGCTCGTTTAAGCACAAAGTGTAATTCAGTACGAGGAGTCAGGGCTATCTCACAGATCTCAAGGGCAGGCGAGTCCCACAAGGACCTCGCTCCTGGGACTGGCAAGCCGTCAGGACGGAAGGCTCTCTGGGAGCGCCCGGCTTCCCCCCACCCCGTGCTTCTCTCAGAGCACTGGTTTCCTTCCTTTCTCTCAGATGAGTGTTCTAAGCAGGTCTCCTCTGCGAGGGTATGTTACCTCACCCGACTTGTACCTGCACCCAACTCTCTGGGCTCTCCTCATCGTACTTCTAACGTTTGGGAGCCTGACTGGCCAGCCTGGCCTCTGGAGAGGTTCCCTCTGAGGCAGCTGCCCACCTCTGGCCAGTCAGCTGGATGAAGAAGGGCTGGATGCGTTGAACAAAGATGGGCCTCGTTCTCCTTCCCTGCCCACGTTGGGGTCCAATAGACACTTAGGGACCAAGCAGGTACCCAAGAAGACATCTACTTCCCTTTGGCCTGTCCCGGGGAGCAGGAGGAGGCCAGCTGGCTCGTTTTTCTGCCTAGTCGTTTCTCACTGCCAAGCGTCTTCAGGGGTAAGTTTTCTCTATCAGGGATCCCAGCGCCTCCGGAAACTCCAGAAGATTCTGGGAGAGTCTAGTGAAGTGTGTGTAGCTTGTGTTTTGGGGCTGTTTAAGGCTCCTGAGGACTTGACTACTTGTTTTTCTTAGTCCCTGAAGGGCGGTTTACAGAACAATCCCAAGGGATTTCCTGTCTCGCCTCCTGAGCCACTGCTCAGAAACATGACAGATAAACCTGCGGCTTTTGACCAGTTTCTTCTCCCACTGATTCCATGGGGTCTCTGCGTTTTTCTTTACTGGGTGTGACTCTTTGAACCGTAGACTTCTAGAAGGTCAGGACTGGAAGATCATTGCATCCAAATGCCATCCACCTCTCCAGTGGGGAAACTGAGACACAGAGAGGAGAGATGGGTGGATGCAGAGACACCGAGGTGGTCCGGGAGGGGACTTTGGGTAGTATGTGGACAAACATGATGCCGTTCTCAGTTGTGCTTAAATAAACTGCACTATTGCCCAGACTGTGGCTAAATTCACTGAAGTAAATAATGCTGGAGAAGGCAGAGTGATGATAGTAACATGGCATGAGTGAAGTTTAGGAAATACTTCATTGATGAATAAGTGAGTGAATGAACAGATGAATGAATGAATGGATGGATGGATAGATAATGGGCAACAGTAGAATCTTTGGGTCTCGTTTCCTTATAGACTCAGAATTACTTCCCGGTTCTTGTCTTTCAAGTCAGAGGGTCACCATGGCCCACAAGACACCAGCCCAGCCTCACAGGCACGGAGCCTCTTACTCTGTGAAACAAAAGCTTCACCATGTTGTTCTCCTTTTTCAGGTCAGCAAATTCCAGCCTCAGGGCAACTGAGTCTACCTTCCAAGGTGGGTGTCTTAGGGTCTGGTTGCCCAGCTCCCTTTGGGGACTTGTCCGTAATCTCACAGCAGGGAGGGTCTTGAGGAACAAGATGAGGCTCTTTGGCTTTCCCTGGGTCTCTCTAAATGCCAGCTGTCTTTCTTGGCAAAACCCTGGGCCTGAGCCAGGACGGAGTAACAGACGGGAAACCACCCTGGATAGAAGTGGGACAGGCCTGAGTGACCTTGGGCAAGTCCCTGCCCTCCTGCACTGGCCTCAGATGCTTCCTCTGATAAACAGAGTTTAACTCCACCTCTGTTCACCCAATAAACATCTACTGAATTCCTACTTCATTCCTGGCATTTGCTTGGCACACGGGCAGATAAATGGAGGAATTAGACTCAGCACCTGGAATAACCCAGTCTGGTGGGGGGTGGGGAGAAGGCACATCTGACATATAATTACAGATACTTTTGGTCCGTGCTAGGTGACATGGACAGTCCTCACCAGGTCTGGGATTCCCAGAGTGTGTCGGTCCAGGGTAGGAATATGTGATTGACTTGGCAAGATTACAGGGCTGCACCCAGAAAGGTGTTGGCCCTTGAAGGTAAGGGCAGCCCTGGCCCAGGTCCAGATAGCAAACCTGGGGAGCATGGGCTTTGGAATCAAGCAGATCCAGGTTTCAATCCCGAGCAGAGCTGGAAGTTTCATTCTCTAGGCCTCAAGTCTCTCCTGTTATCAAAGGAGGACGATGCCCCCAAGCTCCTTAGGACTTAGGAGGTTCCGCAAGATGACAGAAGTATAATGTCAGGAGGCTGGCGTGTTGTGTGTGGTTCCACCGTCCAGCCGGGGTGGGGGGGGCGGAGGAGCTGGACACCTGCGCCTTCTGTGGGACAGGACACACCCACCCCTTGCCTCGCTTAGCTGGCCTCCCCAGCAGAGGACATGCAGACCCAGGACAGAAGGGACTTGCCCAGCTCTTTCTGGATCCCATAAATGCTGCGGTGGGCTTTCCTCCTCCCAGGCTAGAGTCCTTTCCCCCATGCCTCTCTGCTTTCCTGATCTGACTGTGAACTTGCTACGTGCCTGAGCCAGGGAGGAGACCGGCAGGGCTGGGGCCATGGGTGGAACTCCTCTAGGGAAAGCCTGGCAGGCTGCAGATTCCTTCCTCTCTCCCCAGCAGCGCAGGGCAGCACTGGAGCTGTCTCCTCTTGCCCCACAACTTGCCGAGGACAGGGTGACATCCTTCCTCCCTTCTCAGAGGCAGGACTGGCTGGCTTCCTAGAAGCAGGCTCCAGGTCAGGCCCAGCGTCAGACGCACCCAGGGGAGGCAGGAGGAACCTGCTGGTGGGGGGAGCACAGGGTGGCCTGGAGCCCCAGCGCAGCAGTGGAAGGACAGGTTTGCCCACATTCTTGGCAGGCCCCAGGATTGCAAAGCACTTTCTGTTTTTGTCACCATCTGCCAGTCCCTTACTCTGCCAAGGCCACAGTGCATCAGGCTTTTCAGAGCACGAAGCCCCTTCCAACTGCAACTTTCATTCCTCACAGCGTCAGAGATGGGTATCACTGGCTCTCTTTTACAGATGAGGAAATTGAGGCCCCCAGAGGAAGAATCGCATGTCCAAACTCAGATGGACTGATGGAAACGGATGAACGTTTCACCGAGAACCTACCACGAGCCTGACCCGTTCCCGACAAGAACCATGCCTCCACGTTTGCCCCACTTGACAGAGGGACAGACCAAAACCCAAGCCGGTGAAGGCACATGCCCGGGGTCCCAGAACTAGTAAGCCCAGAGCCAGGATGTGAGCGTGGGTCTGCCGGGCTCCGGGTCCTGCTGTGCTCCTCTCCCTTCCGAGACTCAGAAAGGTTCAAGCTGGGCCAGGGTCATGCCTATAGCACGTGGCAAAGCTTGCTTGCCACCGGGTCTCACTCCAGAACTCTTGCCTTTCCCGTGAAACTGCATTGCCTCAATAACTTTTTTCGTGAGTAACTGGCTGATACCAAATGACCACAATGTGACTCAAAGACATGCAGACCCAGGACAGAAGGGACGTCGACCTCATTGCTGTCTTCATGGCGAACGGAGCCTGGCCAGCATCGACATTGTACGGCTCAGACAAGCAGAAGTAAGACTTGATTTCTTCTACAACTGAGCCCGACGCGATCACAGCTCCCTTCCCTCCAGTTTTATTTCTGGGTGAACGTTTGTTCTCTGCACAACAGTACAATGCATGATCCTGCATTTTCTTTTGTTATAAAGGACATTTGGGGGCAATCAGTAAAATCCGAAGGATGTCGACAGCTTAGAGAGTAGTACCGGATAATGGTGATTCCCTAATTTTAATAATTGTTCTGTGGGTATGTAGGAGGCTGTCCTTGTTTTTAAGAAATACGTGTTGAAGTAGTTAGGGGTAAAGAGGTACCCTTTCTGTAACTTTTCAGAAAAACTATACACACACTGCAGAAAGCACACGGTTACGTGGAGTAAAGCAAATGTGATAAAATGTTAACATTTGGGGAATTGGGGTGAAGGGTATCTTGGAATTCTTTGCACTGTTCTTGTAACTTTTCTATAAATCTGAAACGATGTCAAAAGCAAAACATTTAAATTAAAAAATGTATCCTGTTGGGGGGGGTCAAATTGATGAGGGAACGGAAGGCAGGCTGAGGACAAAGCAGAAGCTGACACCCTGCAACCCCCCCCATGGGATGTATGTGACATCCCTCAGGCACTCCTGGCTGCCCTAAAGGACAAAGAAACAGTCCTTACTACCTACAGCCCATTGACAAGTCCTTGAAACAGGCATGGTGACATTCCTCTAGGAACTCAGCTGCCTTGATGTTAATACTTTGCTAAGGGCAAAAGGCAGTCCTGGCCTGACCCCCTCCCCTCCACCAAGATCCTGTAAGTCTACTTTAACGTATAAAAATTCCTTTGGAAACTTCCTTTATCTCTAACCCCCCAAGATACGTGTTGACAATCATCCCCCAAGCCTATGGCCCACCGATATACATCTGAAGGGTCTCATGACTCAGGTTTTATTAGACGGTAATAAATGACCTTTTCCCTCAAGGTCCTGGAAACCTTGCTTCCAAAATTCCTTAGAGACTTACGCTATCCCTAACCCCCTCCCAACTTGAGGGTATATAATGGGCCATTTCTCACAACCCCGGGGCAGCAGCTCTTTCTGCCCACAGGTCCTGTCCCCGTGCCATAATAAACCACCATTTTGCACCAAAGACGCCTCAAGAATTCTTTCGTGGTCGTCGGCTCCGCACTCCACCCCACTGAACCTCACCTATAGTCCCCAACCTCATCAAAATCAGGATCCAAACTCTATTAGAATTGCTCCATGTCTTGGTGGTGCTCAGTCCCCAGTCTCCAGGATGACATCTGGTCGCAGAACCTTCTGTGACACCGGGGCCCTTGGGCCTGGGCTTCTGGGCTTGCTGGCCCTGCTGGCTGCCTTGTCCCGTTGGGTCGCTGGTATCAGCTTCACTCCCCATCACTTCTCTGCTGGCATCGCTGGTCCAGCCTGGCTCTGGGCCCCGAGCATGACTCTGCCGTCATGGCCTGTGGTGTCAGGGCTGTGCCCTCTGAGCCCTTCTCATCCTGACCCCAAGCCTTTCACAATCAATGTCTTATCTGTGCTTGGATACGCCCCACTGGAAACTTCTGATGCTTACCAGGACCCACAAAGGCCTTCGGGGGAGTCAGGCCCTCTGTGAGTCAGTCCCATCAGGAAAACGGAAATCACACTGGCTGTTTTCAGAGAGAAATCTTAATATAAGGAATTGGCGAAACAGTCCTGGACAAGTGGAAAAGCAAACAGTGAGATACTGGAGGTGTGGCTGCAGGAAACAGATACCGCCCCTCGGGATGGGAGGACAGAGGGAGAAGCTGAGATTATTAGATCCTAGAAACTGGAGCCCCGACCCCTGACGAGGGCGCACAGTGGGGCTGGTTCTGGGAATGTGTCAACCAGTGGTTACTGGAAGCAGTTGCCACCGCCAGGGTGAAGGGCTGCTGGGAGGTGAGGCTGCCCCAAAGGACGGGCAAGAAGAAAGCCTCCAGTCTTCTGCCGGGATTCCCGTCCTGCGCTCTCTAGTGCCCCCTACGGACACAGCCTGCCGTGGAAACAAACGTCTCTGGACAGAAGAGAGAGGTGGGTTTGGGGTTAAGAGCTCACAGCTTAATAATTGGCACCGACTGGGAAGGGGCGGGACGTGGCGTGGAGCTGGGCAGAGTGAATGTGAGGTCTTCTCCCTAAAGAAGCCTCGCTGCCTTTGCACAAGCACGGCTTCCATGTGGGCCCCGGGGCCCTCTGTGAGGCCATGTCCTCTCCTGCACCAGGGGAAGCCTCTTGGCTCTGGGCTCTTCTATCTGCTTCCACTGGGTGTTCAGCGGGGCAGAAGATTCGAGAGGCCGGCTCCAGGCTCGAAACCCATGCTCTTGCTCTCCTGCCTCTCAGGTTTTCAGCCCAGATAGGAAGAGCTCCCTGTCTGACTCGAGAAACTGCCTGCTCTCTGACTTCAGCAAAACTTTTATTCTCTGGGTCGTCCGAGTTTTACTGAAAGTTTTCTATGAACGTTTATTTCAAGAGAAGAGTCTAGAATCCTGGAAAAAAAAATTTTCCCTCTCCTATTTATGTTGACTCTTGCAGTTGAATGCCTGGCTCTTCAAAGCAATTCTGCTTCAGACTCTTTCAAGAGTCCAATTTGACATTCAGCGGCGAACAATGACTTCTTTCTCCAAGGCTGTTCTCCGCCGCCCCCTCAGACAATGAGTGAAGGGCCGTTAAACGGCAAGAAACATTTGGGCGAAGAAAAAAAAAAAAACCTCAATTTAAAAATTCCCAATATTATCCTGCTCTAATAACACAGACTGAGCACCAACTACGTGCCTGGCCCGCGCTGAGTGCCGCCGGCGGCCTCCCGCTAGTCCTCTCAACAGCCCCGGGAGCAAAGTACAAAGGTTTCTCTGACTGCAGAGCCTGAGCCTTTCCCCTCACCGCGCTCACCGCCCTCTGGGGCCAGTGCTACCCTCTCACCTCAGGGAAAACGGTGACTGGAGGGGGGGGTGGCTGAGCAGACCGGGAATGAACACAGGTCTGGAACAGTCTAGCCCTGGGCAGGTCACGTAACCTCTCTGCATGTAAAGTGGGGATGTTGTCAGGATTTAAGGTAATACCTGGGAAGTTCTGGGCCCAGGGCTTACAAAACAACAAGTATTTGATGAATGGTAATGGCATTACGACTGCTACTAATAAAAACAATAATAAACAGTGTTTCCTGACACAGGGCCGAGCGCTTAACATGTGTAATTATTTCAATGCCCGCCATCTCCCTCCATTCACGCTGGCAGACGCTCCCTCCTTCCCACCCAGCCCCACTGGGAAACCTCACAGTTTCCGCGCTCGTGCTGGGCTCCAGCCCGAGGTCACAGCTCGGAGGGGGACTGAGGCCAGCCGCAGGAGGACACCAACCGTTGCGCTGGCCTGTGCATCCGTTGGGATGGTTGGAAACATGGACGCAGCCCATGGTGTTTCGTGAGTGGTTTTTCTTTCATTCAGCTCTCTGAGTGCTGTGTAAACTACAGCTCCCAGTCTTCGTGAGGGGGCACTTCTGTTGTGTCACTGAGCAATTGGAAGGCTTTGTGAGTTTTGTTATTCTGTACACCAGTATTTTAGACCTACCCACGAGTTACAGAAATGGTACAGAGTTCACCAGCTTCCCTTACGTGACGTCGTGTTTCATAACCACGGCTCGTTCATCAAAACTGAGAAATTCACATTGGACAGCACTATTAATTACAGCTTTTATTCGGGTTTCACCAGTTTTCCCACTCATGTCCCCTCTCGGTTTCAGGATGCCATCGAGGGTCCCACACTGCATTTGGTCATCATGTCTCCTTAGGCTCTTTCAGTCGGTGACTGTTTCTCAGTCTTTCCTTGTTTGTTTCTCATGATGTTGGCTTTTGAAGAGCACGGGTCAGGTCTGCCGTGGGATGTCCCAGAGGCTTTGTTCCAGGTTTCTCATGATTAGACCGGGGTTGTGGACTGGAAGGGGAAGAATGTCACGGAGGTACGGTGGCCTTCACCTTGTGTGCTAGCTGGGGCTCTATGATAGCAAGGTGTCTTATTACCGGGGATGTTAACCTTAATCACTTGGCTAGTGTCACGTCTGCCAGGTTTCTCCCCTGTAAAATTGCTATTTTTTTTCTTTTCCATACTTTAGAGGTGAGTCATTAAGTCCGGTCCTGGGGGAGAGAATTTAGCTCTGCTTCCCAGAAGGAGAAGTATCATCAGAGCATCTGTGCACATCTTTTAAAGCCACTACGGTAATTAATATTTTGAAGAAGATACTTTGAGGCTTAGCAGATATTTCATTTCTCCTTAAACTTGCCCCTACTGTTGTGCCTGCACCCGTGACCTTGCCTGCAACAGTTAGTAACATGCTATAGAGGAATACTTTCAACATAAAAAAAAATACCGTGGTATCCATTGTTTGTGAAAATTTTTTAATGTCAATAAGCTATTGTGAAATCAGTTTTTATATTGTATAAACCACAAGAAAATCTACACGATCTAGCTGGATTTAAAACATATTGTATTCAGGGCTGACTCAGAGCTGGGACCCACCAGTGAGGGCACATTGGTTTGGGATTATTGAAATACTTCTGCCCTCATTGGTAAATAATGACTGCCTCCACCCTACTCCACGTCCCACCCTCCCCCAGCCTTTGGAAATTTCTCCTCATGTCTCTGCAGTTAAAAAAGAAAAGAAAAGAAAAGAAAAGAAAGAAAAGAAAAGAAAAGAAAAGAAAAGAAAGAAAAGAAAAGAGAAAAAGAGAAAAAGAGAAAAAGAGAAAAAAAGCCAAACAAACTCTCCAGACATTTCAGTTATGAGTACATATGGAAGTTTGTTATCATCTCGCTGCAAGGGGAAAAGTCTCTGGCAGGGCGATTCACAGATTCACCCTTGGGAGAGACATTTTATGGGAAAAGAGAGGACTAGCATAATTTTTGTTAGATTAGCAAGAAATAAGAAAATAGTGTCTGATTGTCAGTAAGGAGGGAGCGTGGGTTAATTGCAATGGGTTTCGGGAGGATTTTGCAGATTTGACACCATTCAGCACCTAAAGCCCTCATTTTTGCCACAGGCCTGGAGCCGTCCTCCTCCTTCATCCATAGCTCAGGGCTAGGGACCTTCCACTCCGTCCTGGGCTGGCTGCAAATACTCAGAAGAGAACGCAGGTTTTGCATATATGCACAAGCCATGTTAGATAATCAGCCTGAAGTTCGCTCCAGGTACAGTTTGATACGACTTCAAAGAAATGAACCTCAGTCTTCATAAATTAGGGGTGTTTTGAGGCTTCGAGATAATGGAGGGGAAGTTTTTAGCACCGTGCCTGGAAAATAATTTGATAAATGGGAAGGCTATTCCTAACAAAGATAAACATTTATTTATTTTTTATTTTTTATTTTTTAAGATTTTATTATTTATTCGACAGAGATAGAGACAGCCAGCGAGAGAGGGAACACAAGCAGGGGGAGTGGGAGAGGAAGAAGCAGGCTCACAGCAGAGGAGCCTGATGTGGGGCTCGATCCCATAACGCCGGGATCACGCCCTGAGCCGAAGGCAGACGCTTAACGACTGTGCCACCCAGGCGCCCCCAATAAACATTTATTGACCAGCTACTACGTCAGGCACAGGGCTCAACACTTTACATGTATTATTTATTTTAATCCCCATAATAAGTCTATGAGTTAGGTGCTTTTAGGATCACCCCCACTTCACAGATGATGAAATCCAGTCTCGGAGAATTCAAGTGACACATCTTACGTTCACACAGAACGTTGACGGAGCCGATTCAAGCCCAGGCAGCCTGACATCAACGCCTCTATGATAAACACACAGCACGCATGGATGCTCGCTAATCCCTGGCAGTAACTCGAAAGCCTTCCAGAATGCTATAGCCCTCAGGTTGGGAACTCCTGCTACAGGCCAGACAGAGACCTTTGGCTTCTTATGAAATATTTCTGACATCAGCGGGCTTTGGTACTTATTTTTATAACTTTATAGCAAGAGGAAGACAGTTTAAAAAGGCACAGAGATTCACGCAGTTACCCAGAAACAAACATGAAATAAGACACTTGGCTGGCAGAGTGTAATTGTCCAGAAACAGTCATTGGGCAATACTTCCCCCCGAAACATGGTCTTGGGGTGTCCATCGGAGAATGACTGTCCAGTCATCCATTTCTTAGATCTCACGAAACTTCCCAAAAGTCTGAAGGTAAGAAACCATGTGCAAAAAATCCCCCCAAAAGCCACCACCACCACCACCATCCACAAGAAACAACAACAAACACAGGCTTCTCTTTAATAAAAGTAAAAGTGGGAGTGAGCTGCTGAAAACTTTTTTCTGCTTTAGCATAAAAGATGCCCCAAATTTCTTCTCTCTCCTCCAAAGAGGAGGAGGGATGGAAGGGGTTTCCTCCACAGGTGAACTGTTTTGAGTTTCTAAGTTTGGGCCCCGCTTAGGGGCAATTCAAAATCTCTTTTAAAATGACTTCCCCGAATATTTGGGGCCTGGGACTGAGAATAAAGTGACGGGTCCGACAGCAGATGACCTGGGACACTAACAGGAGAGCCCAACAGGTGTCCTGGGCCCTGCCTGGTGCAGCGGTGTGGTGCCCACAGTATCTGCCTGGAGAAGGGACAGGAGAGCCGCCGTGGGGAGGGAGCACGGCTGGAGTGCAACATCCCTCGGGCAGGGTCAGGGCCCTCACGTGACTGCCCCTGGACCTCGAAACTTGTGTCCCCATCTTGAGAGTGAAAGTGAGGTAGGTTCACTTCTCTTGGACTTTAGAAGCCTTGGCTATTCTTTTTTTTTTTTTTTTTTTTTAAGATTTTACTTATTTGACAAAGAGAGAGCACAAGCAGGGGGAAGGGCAGCCATCCCAGGACCCTGAGCTGAAAGCAGACACTTAACCGACTGAGCCACCCAGGCGCCCCAAAGCCTTTGCTATTTATTCTTCAATGACCCAAAGTGGTCAGAGTGGCAGGGGAGGAAAGGCGCTGCCCATAAAAGGTGATCCTGGACTTGCTGCTAATCCGACAGCAGGTGCTCAAGACCGTTGAAATTCAATTTGGATAGAAAATGGTAACACCCTGCGAGTTCTTTCCCAGTTACAGAAGTATAACAACGACCTTCTGCCACATCCCCTCCAGGGGAGGACGACTGCTGGAAGGGGGGCTTGGCAAGACTCAGCACTCCTGGTCACCAACTTCATCTCGTCCCCATCACCCATCCGTGCTTAATTCACGGGAACCCACAAAGCCCCTTTGTGTGTGGCCAGCGGGAGCCTGGGCAGCTGGAAGGGCCTGGGCTGGCGCTGTCCTCAGAGTTAGCAGAGAGAGGTACCTCGACTGATGAGGCTGAAGCCAGGAAAAACAGGTCTAGGAGGAAAAACAACCTGCCACCAAAAAGCTCCAGTCTTATGGAAGAGGGGTATCGCGTTTGACGATCACTCAGGCAACACAACGGGACTTTCATTATTCATCGTGTTTCAAGACAAAAGATCTTTCTGTTCTGCTTCATACGGAACCATTTTTAAATTACCTGGAGATGGAAAGCAGTTTTGAGAGCCCTAGGAACAGCCTCTGTTGGCAGCTTGCACCCACCCGTAACGAGGGCCTAGCTCATTAGCCAAGACCCCCAAAGCGAATCCAAGTACTTCGTAAAGGCCTAGCGAGTAAAGCCGATTCACCGAAGATCTCATCAGAACATGGACGACAGGCTGATGCTGCGTACCCCAGAGCCCAGCTTACACAAATGTGGCTCAGACTCCTCCATTCTCTCTTCCCACCCCAGAAATCTTCTTGCCTGCTGGCTTCCCGGCTCCTGTTGCCCCCTCGCCCCTGCCTGCACCCAGCTCCCTGGTCCTCGTCTTCCCACCGCCCCCTCTCCGGGGCAGAGCCCTGTGGAGCGGCCTGGCCCTTCCACTGTGCCGACATCACCCCTCCCAGCACACAGAGGCCCCTCTTTTGGGGCTTGAGCGTCTGCTGTCCTTGGTTTTGGTTGTGGGGGATGTAGAGAAATAATTTTCCCCTCTCGTGGAGATTTTTTTCTATTCCCTTTGACATCAGTAAACACAAATGCTATTTTTCCCTCCCCCAAATCCTTGAATGTGAACCCAGTCTCTAGAATTCCAAGGCGGAAGACAACAGTGAGAGAGGCCAGGCTGGAGAATTAAGCAACAATCCGCTTCTGTGGGGCCGGCCCCCGGCTTTGGTCTGGTGGCCTGGCTTCAGCCTCGGGCTGGGCCTCATTCAGCTGTGTCCCAGGACTGCCACCCGGTCAGGTATCAACGAATGTTTGCTGGACAAATGCTCCCGGGCAGGCCACCTCACTTCTGGGCCTCGGTTTCGTCATTTGGAAAAGGAGGGCACTGATCCCTTTCCTGTCGACCTCTCAAGGTGGTGGTGAGAGCAGACAGGAATTAAAGCGGGGCGTGTCCGCATGGGTGAATCAAGCCTCGCGTGCTTCTGTCCCCTTTTTGGCTTCCTCAGGAGGGCCCCATCCTCTGGTGAGGCAGAATTGGAAACCACGTGGACAAGTAGAGGTCTGGGTAAGGTCACCTTGGCCACCTTCAGCTTGCCCTCCCAGCACCTTCCGTGGGCCCTGCTGGCCTTCGCCACAGACCTCCCCCTTCTTCCTGTCGCCTCATCCACCCCCTCGTGTCACACCCTTAGTCTGAGCCAAGTCTACTCTCCAGGGCTGGATTTGGGTGCCCCGACAGTGAAACAGGCTGCTGTCCCCCTCCCTGGAAGTGGCAGCTGGGAGGGGGCAGATTTTGGACTGGGGAGGAGCTGCATTAGTTGGCCTTGGAGTCTGAAGATGGGTGTTTCGCTCCAGGTTTGCACGCGCTCCAGCTGCACATCAGCAAGTTTGTTCAGGACTCCGAGCCTCAGTTTCTTCCTCTGTAAAATGGGGATGGCGACCAGATCTAGCTCATGAGGCTGCCATGGGGATTCCGGGAGCTCAGCGCTTACAGGGAAGCTCTGCAGGTGGTAGCTGTGGCCTTTCTCTCCAAGCCCGTGAATTTCAGTCTGGAGTAAACGGCTGGTGTAAAAGAGAAGGGATACTTAGGAGGGATGGGATGCGTGCCGGTGGCGCAAGGAGAGAAGAAGACAGGGCCAGAGAGGTGGGCCGTCTGCTGCTGCCTTTCCCCGAAGCAGCGAGCCTTCAGCAGGGCAGGGCCGCGTGGACCCCGCTCTGCCACTCGGCCGCGGCTCCCACCCTCCCTGCCGAGTCCTGCACTGACCGCCCTCCCGGCGTCCGCACGCCGCAGGCAGACACCCTGCAGTTTTCGAAGCACTTTGAACACACGGTCCCCTTGGACCCACCCAGTAACGCCTACCTGTGATGAGGGCATCATGAGTCCCATCTTCCGGATTAGGAAACTGAGGCTGGGAGAGATCCCAGAGCTGGGACTTAGGCTCTGGGCCTTCAGCTTCATGAAGTACAGTTGCGGCTGCGCTGGGTAAAGGAGGCCCTTGGGCAAATTCGACCCACCACCCTGGGAAAGTCACCATCTCTGAGCCTAAGGGCTCCCCCTGCAGGTGAAGATGGGCCTGGGTGTTTTCTGGAAGCACCCTCCCCCACTCCCCCACTGGTTGTTTTTTTTTTTTTTTGAAGCTGCTGGAAGACAAGGGTGTGGCTAGTCTGGGGCCAGAACAATGCTCCAGGCTGGCGCAGCCCAGAACTCGCCGTTCCCACCCTGCTGTCCAGGTCCCCTCGCCAGCATGCCTGGCTACTCCCCAGGCAGCAGGGCAAACAAGCCTCCATTGATTCTGGGTCGTGGCTAGAAGAATGCCCCTTTGTTGAGCACTTCCCCCTCCTCCTCTGCATCCTTGCCCGCAGGAGAGGCATTCAGGTAGGAAGCAGCCCGGCCACTGCTCCTCCTGCAGGGACCCCAGAGGGAAGTTAGGGACAGAATACCACCCCAGCCCCCCAGGGGGCCTCCAGGTCCTGCCATCTCTCCTCTCCCCTCTCTGTCATTTCCGGGGCTCTCTCCACCCTTCCCCCCTGTCATGGGTCTGCGCTGGGGGTGGGAGTGAGGGTAGGGGTGGGGGGGTGGGGGTCCAGTCCCAGATCTCCCAGGGCTCAAATCCTCCCTACCTTTCAAGGGCCTGCTCGGATGCCTGCTGCTCTGTGAATCTCTGCTAGAATGGAAGCTCGTTGGGAGGAGGAAGCATGGCTTGTTCCTATCCGTACCCCTGTGCCTAACCCGGAGCTGGGTCCAGAAAAGACACATCAGAGTCTTGAGGAACACACGAACTGATTTCTGTTGGTGGCACCAGCCGCCTCCCGGTCACCCAGACCGGAAACCTGACCAGCCCAATACCTGGTTGGTCACAAGCTCTGCTGATGCTCCTTGAAGAATCACCCTGACTTCTTAGCCTGGGCATCACAGCCCTCCCCAGGTTGGCATCAACCTACCCACCTGTGTCCTGCCGCCCCTCCCCCCCACCGCCCAGTCCTTGTGCTGGCCTGGACCTCCACTGGTCGTCCATCGCCCGACCTCAGCACAATTTCCGGAACCTATCCTGCACGCAGCAGTGGCTCTAAGGGCTGGGGGTGCTCCAGGGAACAGGAGGACTGAGTCCTCTCCCTCGAAACTCCTACAGTCTCTTTGGGGAGGACAGACAGTGCACATTATGCCAGTATTCCGCGTGGGAGAGTGGGGTCCGTGCTCTGAGGAAGAGCACGCTGGGTCAGGGGGTGGGGAGTGAGGACAGAGTGTGTGCAGCCAGGAGGCCGCCTCTGGGGTGGGGACCGAGGAATGGTGGCCACAGGGAAGAGTTTAAATCTTCCTCAGAGTGCCATGGGGAGCTGCTGTTCTGCCACCAGGTCCTGTCCATTCCTATCTCCGGGCTTTGTCCCACTGGTCTTCTGCCTGACATGCCCTCCCCAAGCGTCCCGATCTGCCTCAGTCCTGCTTGGATTCCAGGACCCAGTGCCGGTCTCACCATCATTCGAAGCCTTCCTTGTTTCCTCCAGAGTGCAATCATTTCTCCTTCCAAAATCCTAGGATGGTACTCTGGTCTTGGGGCTTAATTACCTAGACTTGTCAAGTTCAGATTCTCGAACATGTGGGTGACTCATCCAATTCTTGCCACCTCCCCATCCCCGTGAGGTTCCTACAACGCCCAAGTTGTACAGATGGGTAAAATGAGGCTCAGAGACGTTCAGCAACTTATCCGTGGCCTCACATTTAAGGGGGGGCAGGATTTGAAGGGACAGCATCTGACCCCACAGTTCAGCTGCATTCTTACAGCCGCTTCTCCCCTGAGGTCACTTGGTTAGGTATTGGGGCCCTCCAGGCTTGCCCCTGAGCTCCTTCCCCAGCTTCTCTGCCACAGGGACCCTGTCCTCCCAGGGACCACTGGGGCACACACCCTGCCCTTCTCTGCATTCCTTGCTGAGTAATGAGCACACCTACAGGTGACTGCCTGGGATGGGGGCATCCGAGGAGGGGCCCCGCCACCGCTTCTCTCTCCTCTCCTTCAGTGTGTTTCTGCCATGAGAGTCAGGAAGAGGCCTCACTCTAACCAACACCCTCACCCCAGGGCCACTCAGTCATCCGGAGAGCCAGGGCCCAAGGCTTTGGAAAAGTCGCCATATCCTAAGATTGTATTATTGGAAAGACAACTGTTTCTCCCAGGCACGAGGCATGATGGTCCTTCGCTATAGTACCACTTCACTGGCACTAACCAATCTTTTTTGGTTAAATTCAAGATGTCAAGGGTGATCGAAAGTAACAAGAAGAGGTACTTTATCGAGGCCATGCAGAATGCAAGGAGTCCTCTGGGTCCTTTACACAGACTATCCCACTGAATCCTTCTGACAACCCCAGCAGGCGTGATTCTTGTTCCCATCTTACCGATTGAGAAGCTGAGACTCAGAGAAGTCAAGCGACTTGCCTGAGGTCACAGAGCTGAGAAATGCTGAAATGCCACCCCGGCTCCACCCCTGGTTTGAGGGCCTCAGAGTCTTTGGTCTCAACCGCGGTAGCCCACCCCGCCACAGGTGTTTGGGAGACCCGTTCCAGGTGACCGCCGGAGTGCGGGCAGGTGTAGTTACTGGGGCTCGTAATTACTGCAACCAGAGATGCTCAGAAGACTGTGAGAAGCCTGGTCTTGGTGTCAGGCAGATCCCGCTCTGCCTCCTGCCAGCTGTGTCCTTGCTCATGCTGTTACCTTCTCTGTGTCTTCCTTTCCTCCCCTGCGAAATGGGAGGATGCTAAGTCCTCCGTCTCTGTCTGCTATGGGAAGGAAGCACGATGAGGCTGTGAACATGTGTTGAGGCACAAAGCACCGTGCCCTGTGTATTATGACACACTCCCCAGACTTCCAGGACGAGTGAACAGGGGGAGAGGCCGGAGCAGCCCTGGGGGGAGAGGACAGGGAAGTGCCGGATCGGGCCTTCTCTGTGTCGAGAGACACAGGTGAATGTCTTGCTCATCCAGCCTCACACGACTAGAGGAACCCGCTAACTAGGTCACCTTGCAGTAGGAAAGAGCTATTCTGGGAGCTTCCTGTCGCCTCCCAGAGCAGGAGCTGCAGAGCTGGGCTATTTCGGGGGCGGCACAGAAAGCTCATGCAACAGCTCTGTCTTGGATCCCGTCCCTGCCTTTGTGCCTTGGGCCGTGAGAGGCCAGGGCGGCCTGGCGGACACTGTGCTGGTGCCCTCTGCACGGCTGCTCCGAGGTAAGCAGTAGCCACATGGGACCATCGCACCTTCCCCAGCCCATGGAAACCACCATCCCAGGCGAGGCCGGTGGGTGAGGACAGAGGATGCCAGGCTCGCATTGCTCCGCCTGGCTGCGACACTCGGCTCTTTGGCTGTGACACCAGGCAATTTGCTTTACCAGCCTGAGCCTGTATTTCCCCACCTGTCAAGTAGGGGTAATGGTGCCCATGTCCTAGGATTGTTTTGAGGGTGAAATGAGATAATGGCATAAGGCACCACGCGTAGGGGCTGGCCAGAGGCAGGGCTCGAGAAACAGTTACAGCTCCTAACTGGACTTCTGGGGCATTCTGTGCTTCAATGGCAAACGTGGGAAGGACGGTGGATGGCTCAGCAGGTCTGAAAAGAAGGCTGCGTGTTGTGGGAAGGGGTGAGGGTCAGGTGAAGGGAGAGACTCTGCTGCAGAAGCTGGGCTTTGGGGGGCTCTGGCTCTGGCCCCATGTGCACAGGAGAGAGAAGAATCCTTTCGGAAGGAACTTGGGGCTTTGAGGCCGATGACTGACCATGTGAGAGTCGCTCAGCTCCGTGTAGCGTGTCTGTGCTCATCGGCAAAATGGGGGTGGAGACATGGATGTCCTAGGTTCTGGCGAGGAACGGATGAGGTCATCACCGCAAAGCCGTTAGCACCGCGTGTGACACCTTGGAAGCACTCAAGAAATGCCCTGAGTTACTGTTCTCTCACTTGACAGCCACAGCAACCCCCGGCAGAGAGTGTCGCTGTCCCCATTTCATAGAGGAGGAGATGAAGGCACACAGGGGTTAGGTGGTTTCCCTGAGGTCTCCCAGGAAGCGGTGTTGCCGAGACTTGAATCCAGTCTAACTCTGGGGTTTGTGCTTTTTTGCCACCTTGTCTGGCAGATGGCAAGTACGAGGTAAAGTCTATGCAGGCGATGTGGATATAGACACAGGACCAGTGGCCAGCATGGCTCAGGGGTCAGCAGTGCACCTGTTGCTATTACAATTATTAACCTCATGGTGACCATTGTTCAGAAGCGAATTGGAAATTATAAAGCTTGAGAGTGGCCGGTGAGGGTCGAGGGTGTCCTAGGGTATTAGAAAAGGCAACAAGAAATCTGTCAAAAATAAGGGGCAAAAAACGAGAGTCATAAGCAACTTCCTTGCAGCATTATCAGTAATTACAAAAAAATAGAAAAAAAATGTATGTATCATTTAGTAAATGAGTGATTTAGTGAATTATGGTTGATCACTTTAAAATGCCGATTATCTGACTTAACATGGGCAATGTTTATGATGCAGTTACTGTTGAAGGGAAAAGGCTGGGTATAAAATTCTGTTTCTGCTCAAGTTTACCTCTATTAAAACCATCACCTGCGTGTAGAGGAGTTGAGAGGGAACATGCAAACAGTTGATATGTTAAATGCTGGAATCGAGGGTTTCTTATCTTTTGCAATGGATTTAATGATTCAACCGAAATTTACTGAGCACTTACTAAATGTCAGCTGCCGTGTTAAGTATGGCTATGCGGATGATATTAGGTTTATATTAGCAGGAAGACTCAAAGAGAAAAGAGGTTTTGTTGCCTTTCAGAATATTCTGGGGGCAAGCAGTTGAAAGCTGATATGACCCCCCATCTCTGTGGCTCTCTGTCTGAGAACACTGCCATTCTAGGAAGCTGTCCCTTTCCAGGTGGTCCCATAGGACACAGCACCCTATTCAGCTGCCAGCCAGCAGGATGGGGACGGGAAGAAGAGGGCAGGAAAGGTATGACCTTTCCTTACACCACCTCCATCCTTATGCATCGGTCAAAACTTTGTCACGTGGCCACTCTAAGCTGCAGAGTAGACTGGACATGGCATTACTTTGGGAGGCCATGAGCCTAGCTAAAAATTCAAGCTAATGTAGAAACAGGGAGGATGGCAAGGGAGGACCTCTGTTGCAGCATGCCAAGCTAAGTAAGTTGAGGCCGTGTTCTTGAAGAGCTCACTGTCCAGTGAAAGGGAGACACATGTCAGGAAATGATGGAAAGAGGGTCAGAGAAGTGCTGTGATTCAGTTATGGGATTCCTGGGGACAGATTTTGCCTTCCCGGATAGCCACGCTGCTCATACCATGGGGCACCGTGCTCCCTCCCCAGGATCTGAGATCTGAGCAGGGGTGAGTGCACTCCTGACCCAAGCTGGGCACATCCAGTGCCTTCTAGGTTCAGGAGTGTGGTGGAGAGACACAGGATCTGGTCACCGTAGCCCTGTCCCCGGAAGGCAGCAGGCTTCTGCCAGACCCTGGACCTGTCCTTTCGCTTGATTGTTTCTTCAAATCCTCTTCCTTTGATCTGTGATGTGTCTCTATAGCCTCCCGAGAAATCCATCAAACCCCCTACCTCCACTTTTTCTTTTTCTTTCTTTCTTTCTTTCTTTCTTTCTTTCTGGACGTAAGGTAGCTACTTGAGGCCAAAATAAGCTAAAGTAATTCAGGGGTCAGGATAAGTTAATAAGCAGTTTTGCTGAGATCCAATTCCAAGTGGGTATTTTCCCCCAGGTGCAGTGAGAAGCCAGGAGGGTTTTAAGGAGGGCAAAGGGGAAGGTTTTCCAGACAGGGACTCAGCAGTGTATAAACCTGGAAGCCTTTTACTACTGTTAGTGGTTTATCGATTATGTAACAAAACGACCACCGGAGAAGAGGAAATACTTAACAAAGGCCCTAGAGGGATGGGGAGCTGGCAGCCGATGGCAGGGCTCTGGAGGAAGAGGCTGGAGGGCTGCCATCCAAGGGAGACCTGCTTTCTGTGGGATCCTAAGCCCACCAGGAGACCTCTGTACCTGCTTCTTCAGTTCTAAGAGAAAAATCCTTACTTATGTAAATAAGAACCACACAGCAGTATATACGAAAACTTTACACTACTATTCTCTCGGAGCCTGTCTAACCCTGTGATGGAACCGTTGGCTTTTTCTCCCCCGACCTCCCTCTGCAGCCAGTTTATGGGCAGATCTGACAGCCCAGGACAGGTGGTGAGGCCGTCCACTTCTCCCCACCAGCCCGGCCACCTTCCCCTCCTGACCAGCTGACTTGCTGTTATCTTGTCCCCTTCCAATCTGTTCTCTACAGACCAGTCAATGTGACCTTTTAAAAAGTCAGACCAAAGGGCACCTGGGTGGCTCAGTCAGTTAAGTGTCTGGCTCTTAATTTTAGCTCAGGTCGTCATCTCAGGGTTGTGAGATCAAGCCCCACATGGGGCACTGCACTGGGCATGGAGCCTGCTTAAGATTCTCTCTCTCCCTTCACCCCACCCCCACCCCCACCCCCCGCTCGGGTGTAAATGCTCTTTCTCTCTCTCTCTCTCTCTCAAAACTTTTTTAGAAAGTCAGGTCAAGTGAAAGAAACTAGTCTGAAGAGACTGCGTACTGTACAACTCCCACTACATGACATTCGCAGAACTATGGAGACAGTAAAAAGATCAGTGGTTTCCAGGGATTTCACAGGAGAGAAGGAGGAACGTGTAGAACCCAGGAGAATTTTCGGCAGTGAAATTATTCTACACGATACTGTAATGGTGGATACACGTCATTCATCACACATTTGTGCCGCATGGAGTGGTCCTTCACGTAAACTGTGAGCGTATGGTTTAATATTGGCTCATTAATTGCGTCAAATGTATCACACTAATACATATGTGAATAATAGGGGGAAGTGTGTGTGTGTGTGGTGTTGGGGGTGAGAGGGCATATGGGAATTCTCTGTACTGTCTCCTTAATTTTTCTTAAACTACTCTAAACCTAAAACCTAGAACTACTTTAAAAAGCCTATTGGGGCACCTGGGTGGCTCAGTCGGTTAAGCATCTGCGTTCGGCTCGGGTCATGATCCCGGGGTCCTGGGATCCAGAGTCCCATATTGGGCTCCCTGCTCACTGGGGAGTCTGCTTCTCCCTCTCCCTCTGCTGCTCCCCCTGCTTGTGCTCTCTCTCTGTCAAATAAATAAATAAATAAACAAACAAGTAAATAAAATCTTAAAAAAAATAAAGCCTATTAATTTAAAATGGTCAGATCATGTCATTTCCCTGTTTAAAATTCTCCAACAAGTTCTATCGCATTTTGAAAACAATAATAAATTATAAAAAATAATAAAACCCCTCCCTCCAGCTGATGAAGCTTCCACGATGTGGCCCCTGCCTCGCTGTCTCCCTTCACGGACTCCAGCGGCACTGGGCTCCCCTCTGTTCCCAAACACGCCCCAGTTTGTTCCCGCATCAGGGCCTTTGCACGTGCTGTTTTTGCCCTGATGTTCAGATAGCTGGTTTCCTCTTATGATTCCGGTCTTCGTCACAGGTCAACTCCTTACAGAGGCCTTGCCTGACCACCCAGCAAAGCAGTCACCAGTCGCTCGCTGGGTGCCATGTAACCCAAATCACCGGCTGATAGTCTTCTTGTGTGTGCATTTCTTTCTCTGTTTAGTGCCTGGATCCCCACTGGGATGTAGTTGCCATGGGAGCAGGGGGCTTCTCTACCTTCTTCATTGCTTTATCCCCAGCTCCTAGAACCGTGCCTGGCCAATCAGAGGTGCTCAATAGATATTTGTTGAATGAATGAATGAATTAGTGAATGAATGAATGAATTTATTGAAACTCATGGGCTGGGCCTGAGCTGGCTCCTGGCTCCTGCAGAAGCCATGGTTCGTGACCCCCCTGGAGGCTCACAGTCTAATCCACAAAGATTTATGTTGAACAAAATACGGAGTGGTTAGCCCGGCCGTGGAGTCAGATAGTCTGGGTTCAAGTCCTGGCTCTGGTCCATTATAGCTGAGGTCTATAAACCCCTCAGAAAGGTTCCTAGAGCGTATGATATACTTAACAAATGCTGGTCATTGCCATTATCACGCAGGCCCTATAAAGACACACGAAACAGCACATGTCTAACACCAGAGTTCAAGGACTGTAGGAAATCACTTCATTCCTTGTGTCTGGATTGGGAGTGAGCACGAGAAGGGCCGGGGTTTTGGGGGGAATGTTCATGCTCCCAGCGGCTCCATGGGGTGAGTGTTATTAGGGCTGTTTTACGGGTGATGGGGCTGAGACTCAGCATGGTGTAACATGGCCAGCAAGGGGCAGAACCGGGAATGCCACCAGCTCTAGTGGAGGTCATGGTACCCCCCGCATCTCCCCCTCACCGCACCCACTCTGGGGCACCGGCCCCAGCCCCGAGCCCATGGGCTTACACGGGCGGCAGCAAAACCAGAGTGGGCAGGCGCTGGGCTGGTGGTGGAGATGGACCTTCACCTCCCACCCAGGGCGGGACCTGGGGCAAGCTCCCACCTGGAAACGCGGGGCCACGGTGGATTCTGCCTCGCAGAGAGCGCTGGCGACTTGAAGAACGGCACTCGGCAGAGGAGGGGGGGGAAGGTGGTAACAGCGTGGAGCTGTTGTGTGGCGGGTCTGTCAGCTACGTGGTAATCGGTTCCCAAATTCCGGGCCAGAGGGCCAGAGCCGGGGTCCTGCAAGGCAGCACCCTGCGAGGGCATCCAGGGCCGAGGGGAAGGGCAGCAATCATCCTGTCGACGCCTGAGGTAAGCGAGGCCCGGAGAGGGGGTGTGAGCTGGCCCGGCCCCTCGGGTTGGATAGCTCTGGTGCGGGTCCTGGGAGAGGCCGCAGTGCTGGAGGCCTCAGCCGCACCCCCAGTGCTTCCCGCCCCAGTTTGGGCTCCCCCTTGTGCTCCCTGGCTCACTCGGTGTGGGCAGGTGGTCGATGACCTCTCTGAGACTCAGTTTCCTCAATTTCAAAGTAGGGCAAACAGCACGTAGCTTCGCAGAGTTGGACACGTGTATGTGGCAAGCGTGAGCGCAGCGGCTGGAATGTGGTGAGTGGACAAGGAATGTTCGTTTCCCTCTCTGCTCAGATCCGTTCCCCACGCGGGCATCGGAGACAGCCTCTTACCCCACAGCCGTGGGTAGGACACTGCCCTATACACGATCGCTCACTCTCCCCCGTGGCTTCTCACTTAAGGTCAAAATTCCTCAGCTGGGCATCCGGGACGCCCCAGGCTATTCTACCTGCCTCTTTTCTGCCATCTCTTTATTTTATTTATTTTTTTACCAATTTTATTTTATTTAAATTCATTAATTAACATACAGTGTGTTATTAGTTTCAGAGGTAGAGGTCAGTGATTCATCAGTTGCATGTTATGCCCAGTGCCCGTTCCATCACGTGCCCTCCGTCATGCCCATCCCCTGGTTACCCCATCCCCCCCATCTCTTTATAACGAAGGTGGTGTCAAGTTAATAAGCAGCACTATGGCCATTTTCGGAGCGGTGGCACGTGCCTCCCTGTCTGGTAGACCCCATGCACTTTAATGTGTTAAGCGTTCCGAGGAAGCCTTCAGGAAAGAAATCTGTTGAACCTTGCTCAATCCAGAATTTTCCAAGTGAGTTTGACTGTGAAGCCCTATTAATATCCCAGAGAACATGCTCGTGTTTCCTGAACACCCTTTGCGATTTCCTGCCGGCGCGCTCTGCGTAGCTGGGTCCCGCTTCCCACAAAGGCTTCCTCCCCAGCACACAGTTACTAATCCCTGGAGGCCCACATTGGAGACCTCTCCTCGGTCTGGGAGGCTGAGCCCCTCCTCGGGGCCCCTCAGCTCTGTGCACAGGCCCGTTCCCTTGGCTTCGCACCCCAGCACGTGGGTGCCCTGCCAGGCTGCCGGCTCCCAGCCCACCTCCCCAGCGTCTGCCTCCCTGCTGCCCCTTCCCCTGCGCACCAGCCTGCTTATGTCTTGCTACCTGTCCTCTGTTCTCCGAAGAACATCAGACACATCTCCCCTAAGAACCTCTTCTATTTATTCCAGTCGAGAAAAATCTCTTTTCCTCATGCTTTTGGAGCTAACGCTGAGTGAGGCTAGGGTCTGTATGTTTAATTTCTCCATCGTGTTTTGTGCTTAGTAGGTATTCGGCGAATGCCTGCTTATTCATACATCTGGCCGATATTTACGGAACACCTGTTACGTGTCCGTGCTGAGTGCTGGGGATAGAATGGGGAACAAAACGGACGTGGAGGGCAGCAAGGGAAATGGGAAAAAGCAGACAGCTTGGGTTCAAATCCTGATTCCACCATTTACTAACTGTGCCTCTCTGGGCAGGTTACTAGACCTCTCTGTGCTCCAGTTTCCTCATTCCTAAAACAGGGAAAGATATCGATCTTAAGGGGTTCTCTGAGGGTTAAATGAGATGATAAAGCGGAGTGCTTAGAACATTACACAGAGTGAGGCCCGTATATGCGGTGGCTATTATTATTGTAATTCGTGTTTTTTGCCTCACAGAGCTTGCCGACTTTAGGGAAGACAGACATTGAAAACCTAATTATACAAACAACTGTTTTTGAGATGTATCAAGGAGGAAAAGAACAGTGCACAATGGGGGTATAAAACAGACCGCCCGGACATGTCCAGCGGGTCAAGGAGGGCTTCTCAGAGGACATGATATTTAAGCCAAGACTGAGGATGAACAGGAGATGCCAGGCCGAGTGGGAACTGAAGGGCGTTCCATGCAGAGGGAACAGCACGTGCAGAGACGCAGAATCAGGAGGGAGCTTGGGATTTTGGAGGGACTCCAAGGTGGCCAGGGTAATGGAATCACAGAGAACAGGGGGCGGAGGTAGACATGAGTGAGCAGAGTGTGTGGGGGGGTCACGTCCAGTGCTGGGGCTTCATCCCAGGAGCTTTGGGAAGCCTTTGGGGGTTTTGATGAGGGCAGTGATGGTACCTGCATCTCAACAGGCCATTCCAGAGAGTGGTGGAGGACCTCAGCGGGAGACTGGTCTCTGGCACTTGGACTGGGGTGCAGGCTGTGGGGGAGGAGAGGTGCATGGGTCGAGGAGAGGTGCATGGGTCAGGGAGCGGCTCGGAGATCAAAGAGGGGGCAGGAAGGGGCGTCTAGGAGGGAGCAAGGGGAAGAGGCAGGTGGCAGACATGTCTGCAGGTTCTCGGTCGGAGCGACCGGGGTACAGAGTCTGAGGGTGCAAAGAGGTTAACAGTTTGAGGGGAGTAAAATTAATACATTATGCCAAATCGTGCCGTGTGAAGAATATAAAGGCAGGTGAAGTAATTCTTGGTTGAACAGAGACTTTGGGTTGAGGGATCTTTTCTTCTTCTTTTGTTTGTTTATGGAAAGAGGCAGCAGATGGAGATGTTTCGAGTGCAGAGATGTGCATGGGGAGCTTAGTGTAGACCACAGCAGGCTCCCAGCAGGCGGGGCCTCTGACCAGCCCTGGAAATGGGTGAAGTATCTAGAAAGGAGCCACAGTGCAGACAAGCTCTGGTGTCACTTAGGAGATTCATTCATTCACTCAGTCACTCACTCATTCATTCACCAAACATTTACTTGTTTATTTTTCTATCCACGTTCTAGAGATTAGGGGTATAACGAATGTAAAAATCCCTTAGCTTCTGTGGGGGGAACACAGACAATAAACATCAGCATATAACTGATCTCAGGTCAACTGCTATGAAGACAAAGAAGGGAGGGTCACAGATGGGAAAGCTCTCTGAGGTGAGTGGGGATACATTTGAGTCTGTGTGAGGGACGGGCATTTGAGTTTCAATAAAACCATTGAGAAATTACAGATTTCTGATTTGGAAATATATGGAAGGGTAATTTCATATTTTTTGTCATCTTTAAATGTATATTATTAGGTAACTGACATAAATATTTAAAAAATATGAAATAAAAGCCATAAAAATGAACCATGAAATCAGTGAAGAAAATTGTAACCAAAAAATTTCCTTGGGTGCCTGGGTGGCTCAGTCGGTTAAGTGTCTGTCTTGGGCTCAGGCCATGATCTGGGGGTCCTGGGATCGAGCCCCGCATCGGGCTCCCTGCCTAGTGGGGAGTCTGCTTCTCCCTCTGCTCCTGCCCCTGCTTGTGCAGTGTCTTTCTCTCTCTCAAATAAATAAATAAAATCTTAAAAAAAAAAAGCAGCAGCTATGGATAAATGACTGTAGCTGTGTTCCAATACACAGCCCCCCAAATGAATAAATCAAATTAAAAAAAAAAATAAAAAATTTCCGGCCATTCCAAAAGCAGTACCTCCCTAAGACGGATGGGTAAGTGTGAAAAGCAGGTGTGCAGAGGCTCCTGGAGTCCTTCATGATCCACTCCAGACAAAGGAGTGGGTCACATGGACACGTCGGAAAAAACACGGACTTTTTTGTGGACTCGACACAAATTACTGAACTGACTAGGACAATGTAAGAGGTATAATGCGCCCCCACGAAAGGACGTGGATGGCAAACTGAGTGATGAGTTTCATCATTTGGGGAGGATTTAGGATTAGTCATTGCACAAGAAGACGTAAGGTGTTCTGAAAGAAACCCGACAGAGGTTTTCCCGAGTTTGAGAGCAATCCTGGAAACGTACACAACGTGACCAGTAGCAAGTTGTGAAGTGGGAAGAAAGTTTTCTGAATTACCAATACGATTTTCTTCCACGCTGGAAAAAAAAACCATGCTGCAGGGAAAACTGAATCGTCCCTTTCTTCTCTGTATAGAAACACAAACTTACAAAATTTTTGTCCTGAGCGTGAAGAGGCAACCAAAGAAAATGCGGCCCCAAAGGTAGGAAACCAGAAAGGGATGTCAGACGGACAATTTAAAAAGATATTATGCACTTTTCTGGATTCTGTGACTTTTGAGGTATTTGTCAGCTGCTAAAATTTTATAATCTGTTGCGGTTTGTTCTCTCATCACAAATAAATCTTCCTACACCTAAATTCATTAGCCATGGCAGTAATACCGACATAGTACCCAAACTCAGTGGCTTACAACTGTAATTACTTATTTACATAGGTCTGCAGATCCGCTGGGGCCCCCCAGCTTTAGGCTAGAGCAGCTGAGAGTCAGATGATCTGGGACAGGCTCAGGGGGACGGCTCTGCTCCAACGGTCTCCTCTTCTACCTGGGACCACCTTCTTAAAAGATTTTATTTATTTATTTGAGAGAGAGAGAGAGAAAGAGCATGAGCTGGAGGAGTGGCAGAGGGAGAAGCAGACTCCCTGCTGAGCGGGGAGCTCCACCCCAGGACCCAGGGATCATCACCTGAGCCAAAGGCAGATGCTTAACCGACTGAGCCACCCAGGCGCCCCAGGGAATGTCTTCTTGTGGTGATGGCAAGCAAGACAGCAAGACCCAGCCTCAGAAACAGTATACTGTCATTTCCACTCTATTCCATTGGTTAAAACAAGTCACGTGGCCAAGCCCAGCATCAGGAACCCTGGAAACACACTCTGCTCTTTAATGGCCTGACCTGCAAGGTCTCATGGCAGAAATGTATACACAAGGAGGGGTGAAGAATTGGGCCCAATCATGCAATTCCCTGTTCAGAGCTAATTTTACACCTCCAAGGCCACAGTCTTTACCTGAAAGAGCTCCTCTCCCCAAACTGTGTAGCTCTCAGGCTCGCACAATCCGGACCTACCCCCCGTGGCTGAGTCCCTGGATGGTGCCCAGGGTAGCTGCGGGGAGGCTGCTCTGAGGATGAGCGTTCCACAGAGGAGAGCTTCATCGCTAGTTTGAAATACTTGATGCTGCAAAGCCCTGTTGAACTCAAAGCCCGTTTCCATCATTTCAAGCCAGTCGTTCATCAGCGACAGGAAAAGGAAGGGCTGCTGGATTCTTTAAATAAAATTTCAATTGTGGTTGCAAAAAAGTGGCGATAGTAATTTGTAGAGGTAATATGTGAAAGTTTTGATCAGGAATTTTGTGCAGCCGTTGCAAATACAAAATCTGATCTAAGAATTGATGTTCGCAGAAGCAAGTTCAAATCTCTAAGTAAAAATTTTGAAAAAAATTGTATATTAAAGTGTTTACAAAGTCAACATTTACTGTCTTTGCTAACTGTTTTTCCAGGGGATCCTAGGTGTCCAGAAATAAATGATCATAATCTTTGGTTTATGGTATACTTTTTTCAAAAATTTTTGCATTTTTATTTATTTATTTATTTATTTTTAAATTTATTTATTTGAGAAAGGGAGGAGGACAAGCAGCAGGGAGGAGAGAGAGAAGCAGACTCCCCACTGAGCAGGGAGCCTGACGTGGGGCTCGATCCCAGGACCCTGAGATCATGACCCGAGCCAAAGGCAGATGCATAACCAACTGAGCCACCCAGGTGCCTCTATGGTACACTCTTAATATTGGTCCATGTATATTACACTTGGTTTGGTTATTTATAATAACGTAACATGTTACCCAAAACCAAAGCTAGCACGTTGGCTATCATTTACAAGTAACTTAAATTTCCCCATCCCATCCCTTGTCTGACCCAGGGTCACATTTTGACTTTCATGGAACTGCATACTTCCACCTTTGTGGGGCTCTTCCTACACACAGGAAGGAAGTCACGTGGCCTCTGCTTCTGATTTAAAGGGAATGAAAACATTTTGATGGGCCCTACAAATATTACAGACTTAAGGCACTGAGTCTGCCATGCTCAATGGATAAGCTGGCCCTACTCCCCACTGTGAGATACCAATCGCCCTGGACCCTATGCTCATCAATCTCTGTTTTCCTTTTTTATATAATTGAGTGCACCTGTATGTATTCCTTTAAAGAATCCTTTTAATGTTAGTGATTTTTAACTTTACGAAAGGATATCGTATTGTATGTAATCCTTGGAGATTTACTTTTCCTGCTTAGTGTCAGATTGGTAAAATTAATTTGTATTTGAGGCATGTCCCTGGAGCTGATTCGTTTTGACTGCTGTCCCTTGTGGATCAGGTGTGAGCCTATCACAGTCTATTCATCACTCTCCCGTTGATGGGCATTTGGAATGGACATTTTTCATCATTTCCTGCAGGAACAAACAACTCCAATATTTCAATGGCCTCTAGCACCAAGTTATTTCTAGTCCTCGTTCTGGGAGGCTGACGGTCGGCGGCAGCTCTGCTGGGAGAGTGTCTGCCAAGAGGCGGACTTGGCAAGGGTGAGAAGGGATGAACAATTATGAATAAGGAATGCAATCGATCCCAGATGGTTTCCAGCTTTTACTACACGAGCAGCCCTGCTATTAACACGGGTAACAGCACAGCTGCTGGGTCAGAAGCTACGCGGATGCTCGGCTTTACGAGATAATGCCAGACTTTCCCCGGATGGCGTAACCCATATACACGCCTTCCAACGATGGGCCAACGACCCTAGGGATCCACACCCTTTCCTGCACTTGTATTATCAGAATTTTTTTTGTTTAAGTTTTATTTTTATTTTTTTGAGAGGGAGAGCGAGAGTGAGAGAGCGTGAGCAGGGGGAGGGGGGAGAGGGACAAGCAGACACCCCCCTGAGCAAGAAGCCCAATGCAGGACTCGATCCCAGGACTCTGGGACCATGATCTGAGCCGAAGGCAGACGCTTAACGGACGGAGCCCCCCCAGGCCTCCCAGGTATTATCGGATTCTTAACTATTGCAAACTGAATGGATGTAGAGCGTGATGAGGCTTCGATCTGCATTTTCCCGGTCACTAACAACATTTGCTGTTGCTTCACCCTGACTGGCTCTCTGTGCTTCTTCCTCTCTGAGATATTGTGCTCAGAGTCTCTGTCCATTTTTCTGGGGTTTTGTTGCTGTTATTGTTGTTGTTCTTACTGATTTGTAGTTCTTTATGTATTCTTCATATTATTCCCTTGTTACTTCTGTGTACTGAGATTTTCTCCTCCTACCTCATCACTTGTGTTTTTACTTCCTGTAAGGTGGCTTTTGTTGAATGTAAATTCTTGATTTTTAATACAGTCAGGTTTATCACTCTTTTATTTCGTGGTAAATGCGTTTGGCGCCTTATTTAAGAAACCTCTCTCTGTCCCAAACCCTAAAAGATGTTTACCTCTATTTCCTACTAGGAGTTTTAAGTCTTATTTGTGAAACACAAGCCCTTAATCCGTGGAGCGCTGACCTCTTTCTATGCCATGAAGTCATTTTTTTCCAGGTCCGTTGATCGCGCCCTCTTCCTTTTGTTCACCATGGAACAGACCGAAGTCCACAGACCGAAGTCCCGTGCTTGTGCAGTTCTGGGTCTGGATCTCTCCGTTCCTTCCTCCCGGCCCACCTGTCCCGCCAGATGCAGCACCAGAGGGTTTCAGGGCCCAGCTTCATAGTCGGTGCTGATTTCTGGTGGGGCCAGTCCCTCCTCCCTGCCCTCCTTAGAAGTGCCCGTTAGCACCGCAGGACACCCTGAGCCGGGGTGGGAGGGGAGCTGGACAATCTCCTCAAACAGAAAGGGTGAGGGCTTCAGAATCAACCCCCCTTGCATCCTAACTCTGCTCCTTCTAAATGAGTGGCTTCAGGCCCATCGGTTTCCCTTTTGAGCCTTGGGTTTCTGTGCATCAGCTGAATGTAAGGATGCAAAGATGTTCTGAGGGTCGGATAAAACCATCTGAACAAAGATCTCAGCCCAGCACCTGTTCGCTGACCTTGAGTGTTTGTGAGATGGAGCCCAGAGATGCTAAGTGCCGTGCTCAAGGTCACGTGACTACATTGCCCCCATGCTGCCTTCTCACTGCTGCGATGCAAAGATAATTTCTAACTAAGTCAGTCTTTCAGTTTCTTTCTTCTGTTTCCCAGCAACCCCCACCCCCCAAAAGCCCATTTCTGAAAGCTCATGGCACACCATAGTTCCCCACAACTCCATCTGTTTTGGCCCTTTCTTATCTGATGGGAACAGAGTGAACTGGATGAGTGTTTCTCTACCCGTGTTGGAGAGGGAGCCAGGTTTATTTAAAATCCAGCTTTTTATGGGCCTGTTACCACGGGCCTTGGCTGAGCCACGGGTCAGGGACATCCGAAAGCAACCGGGTCTGGGCCCGGCTTCTGGGAGGATCCCTGGGCTGACCATGAAGTGCCCCCTGGAACTCAGGAATCAGGAATCATGGAAGTCACAATGGCCTTGAGGGTTAATGGCTAAAATTAGTCCATGAGGCGGGGCCCACATCTGTGTTCTTCCCTCTGTCTCTCTTGATGCCACCACAGCCCCGGGCAGGCCGATGCTCATGAAGGAATGAATGGAAATAGTTAGGGACATACAGAGTCACCTGGAAGGGACAGTTTGACCTCATTCTAAAGACACTAATACAGCCAAGGAAAAGGTGTGCTGTTTACCAACCGATTTGGTAAAGTCTTACAGAGAGAGAGGGCTCAGAAAAGGCTATGAGTGTACCAAAAGTTGCAAGAATTAAAGTGTGTAACTGGCTCGGAAACTGATGGAGAGATGGATGGAGGGGAACTGAAGCCACAGCCAGACCTCAACATGTAAGGACATTGGTGTACGATTAAGGCGGCATTTCACACACGTGACAGGATATTACATTTAAGGGCGATTGATGGGTCATTTGGAAAAAATCTAGCTGAACCCCTAACTCATTGCATACAGTGAAGTAAATTCCAGATGAATCCAAAACGTGAAAATGAAAACCAAACCATAAAAATAATAGAAGAAACTATCAGAGAATGTTTGCTTTTGTAATCATGGAGTAGAGAAAATCTTTCTAGAACGTGACACAGATCCCAGAAGTTATCAAGAAAAAGATGGCCCCTCTGACTACAGAAATATGTTTAAACTTCTACGGGGCAGAAATCATACACAAAGCAGGTGACACACCCAACTGCAGAAAATACTGATGCCCTCTCCGCATGACAGAGGGGGGCTGAGAACCTGATTTGCAAAGAACGCTCACAAGCCAGCATTTTTTAAAAAGTGCAAAGAAGAAAAGTAAGAAAGAAAAAGATGAGTAAGAAAAATAGGCAAATCACGTGGGAAAATACATTTTATAGAAAATGACAATCGAACGGCCGAAACACACACGAAGAGATGCTTGATCTGCGAGAAACTGACCCACATGAAAACGAGGTGATGACGTTCTTCACACGTCAGACTGGCAACCGTTACAAGGCACCCAGCACGAGGCAGAGCGTCCTGGGCCCTCTCATGACCGCTGGGCAGGTGCAAGCTGGCACATTATTTGTGGAGGGAAATTCACCGATTTCTATCGAGACTGTGTAGTATGACTTTGATCTAGCTACCTCTGGCTTTGCGAATTTAGTTTATAGAAACACTGGCACAAGGGACCAAAGATGAGTACACGGGAAGTTCTCTGCAGCCTTGTTTGCAATAAGAGAAGCCTGGAAACGCGTGTGCATCAGCGGAGCATTGAGGAATTTATGGTATGTCCATACGATGCAGCTGACAAAGACCGGGAGCGGTCTAGCTCTACGTGCCTGTGTGGAAAGAGGCCCACGACTTAGTTTTCTATTTTGAAAGAAAACCAACTGGAAGGGCACCGGGCTGGCTTGGTCAGTGGAGCGTATGACTCTTGATCTTAGGATTGTAGGTTCAAGCTCCATGTTGGGTGTAGAGATTACTTAAAAATAAAAATCTTAAAAAAAAAGGCTGAACAGCATATTTATTATCGACTGTAATCAGTAATTATTTTATCACTAATCTATATTATAACATATATTCAAATGCTATGAATTTCTTAATTTATATTTTTAAAGTGATCTCTCTCTCCATATATATTTGTATAAAACACACACACATATATATAATTAAATGTGATTATATATATCTGAAAATTTACATACCAGAGCGTTAACAGTGATTTAGATTGAAGGCAAAGGTTGAAATTCACATTTTCTATATATCACTTAAAATTTGTTTAAGTGAGCGCATAATACTTTAAAGCACTGTTAGAAAACAATTTTATTAAAAACACTTTAATTGACATTTTGGCTTAATATGTCAGTGTTTGTGAGTTGGTTACTAGAAGTCTGCCTCTGAAGATGGACTCCCGACCTGCTGACAGATAGGGCTTTCTGATGGATCACGTTTCCCTCTCCTGTCTTTTCAGACTTCCCACCAAGAACCCTGGCTTCCTGTTGGAGCTAGAATTTGCAAGGATGGTCCTTTTTCTTAAGAGCCAGAGAAGCCACTTATGTTTGCCCAGTATCGCTGGGGCATAATAAATGTGGCCCAAATGCATAATACCCTTAGCATTAAGGCAAACCCTGAAAAATTAAGCAACTTTGCTGGGCTGGCCTTTCACAGCACGGTCATACCAGCCACCCCAGACTGTGAGCTCTCCCAGGGCGGACGCCACCTCCCACTGTCGTCTGTGTTCCCAGGGGCCAGCACAGAAAAGGTACCTGGACCTAATTTATCAACACAGAGACAAAGAGGACTTGCCCACCAGGCAGGTGGTGGTGATGTCTGGCTATCAAATGGACCTAAAGAAGTGAGAAAAGACATTAGCAGTGAGTCATCAATGGCAGGAGGGCAGGAGGGAGACAGGGCAGATAGAGCAAGTCAGTTTATCAAAGGGAAAAAGGGAGGAGGCAGCCAGCACGCCCCAAACATCTCAGGCAGGACTCATGGGGCATGGAGCTTGCCCATGGTAGGAACAGAGGGCAGAGCGGCGGGTGGGGTTGGAGTGGGAGGTGGGACAGCCTGTGCTGTATTCCGTCCTGCAAAGCCCGTGAGTGAGGAGAGAGCTGGTGTCGCTGCTCAAGACATCTTCCCCCAGACCTTCTCTGTGGTGGACACGGCTCGGGAAAGGTAGGCAGCGACGACACGCCATAGCCCACGTGAGACTGAGAGGCTGGTAGGAAGTAGCTATTTGGGTTGTGTCGGTATGTGCCCAGGGCCTGGCACGGAGCAGGGACTAAGAGGATGCTGGAGGAGGAAGGAAGCAAGGGAGGGGCGGCAGAGATGGGGGGGCCGAGACAGGCAGAGGAGATGGGGGATGATGGCCCATGAACCAGGTGAGCTCTTTTCTAGTGTCGTGCTACCAGGCAATGCTTTGAGGAGGTCATGGAGGGCTGTCTCCACGTCCCTGCCCCTCCTTGGGCTCCATATTCTTATCCACACAGCAGGTGTTGGGGAGAGCGAGAACGCTGGACTAGCTCCGTGATTCTGACCTGGAGTCCCAGAACGCTAGGCAGCTCTCAGGATAGAAATGGGTGCCATGAGCTCTTTTACCACTTCTAAATGCGTAACAGGAATTCTGCATTTGCTCAGGAGAAGACTATATGTGCGGACAGGCCAGGTATCTTTCTTTGGGGCTGGAACTCCATTCCTCCCAAGGAACAGGAAACCATTTGGGTCCAGCCCGCTCTGCAGGAGGGCTGACCCAGGTTAGATCATATCCTGTTGGGCCTTTGGCCAAGTCAGCCTCTCTCAAGTGTTAGTTTCCTCTTCGGTGAAAAGGGGTGATAACGGTCCCGCACTCATGACGATGGTGGCCGTGCCCTGAGTTAGCACAGGTAAAGCCCTTGGCACTGAGCCCGGCCGGGGGGTGAGCCCTCGGCAAATGGTAGCTACTATCATTATTAATTCAGGGCAGGCAGTCTGGACATCTCATGCTAATCAGAAACTCTGATTGGAGCTCTATATATTGATTAATAAATAGTAGGAGATGAATGAATGATTAATTATTCAGAGCATCTTTTTGGAAGAGAACATCTTTTAAAACACGAGACCCCTGGAGAGAAATCAGGAGCGTACTTGGGGGGGAGCAAAGATTGAACCCCTTTGCGTAAATCCCCTTCCTGCCAGAGTCTAACGGGAGACTAGGCCTTCCCTCCCAGGAGCCTCGGCACGATTGTTGTCTCTGCTGCTGGGAATGCTTTCTCTCCCGCTCTGCCTCACTGACTCCTCTGTGACACCCCCAGGAAGCCTCTGGCGGCCCTTGCGCAGCACGCGGGGCTCACACCTCCGAGGTCACCCGCCACGGTGTGCAGTGCTTTCTCAGACCAGTGGTTCTCAGCCTCGATCATGCCTCAGAACCAAACCAAGGGTTTGTTAAAACAGGGGTTCAAGGCTCTTACCTCTCTATACCATGGCACCCCGGCAGCTCCTCCGTGTCAGATAACAAGATGTGATACGGAAGATTCCCACGGCTTCGTGTGCTGACAGCCATAGAGCTGTGGTGACCCGGCCAAAAGGGTCACCGTCTGAAGGCTCAAGGTGAGGTGCCCGCCGAGGGCTCAGAGCACTCAGGAGGCCCGTGTCCTGGGTCACAGCGCCCTCTGGTGGCAACAGCTCAGCTCGGCGCCTCGAGCTGTGCGTGCTCAGGTCACAGAAGGAATGGGGCTTCCCTCTCCCCTGGTCCATGCCACCACCAGAGCTAACTTGCTGACTGTACTCCCTTTTGCTCTTCCTCCAGGTTAAACCTTCCCTACGGTTGTCTATCGCCAACTGCACAAAGCTACACGTTCAAGGTCCTTTGCTGCCTGGCCCCTCTTCTCCTGCCCCGTGCCCCTCAGTAGACTGTGGCACTCCCCAGGAACCCTCTGTTTTATCCACACAGACAAGCCAGGGATTTTTTGCCTTTCGGTATGCTCTTCCTCCTCATGGGACTGCAACCCACCTTCTCCTCCTAGAAACGGACTCTTTCTTTAATGTCAAATGCGGCCTCTTCCATGAAGCCCTCCTGGACTCCCTCAGACAGAAGTGATTGTTTGCATAGCCCTGTGCATAGGCCACTATAGAGACCCCCGTGGTGCATGTAAGTACCACTTTGTGGGGGGCTGGGTCGTCTTTGAGACCAGGAGTTTCCTCAGGGCTCCTGACTTAGTTTTGGTGTCTCAATAAATGCTTATGGAATCTGAAAGGCTGTTGTTCTAGCTCTCTCTCTCTCTCTCTCTCTCTCACACACACACACACAGCTCCAATGCTCTCTCAAACCCCTCTTTCAAAGCTGAAAATCATGTTCTAATTCCTAAGACTGCATAGATCCTTTCATATAATTCATTCATTAATTCAATCGGCAAATATATTTGAGGTGTGCCTTCTGGCAGGCATTAATCCTAGTGCAGGGCATATAGAGGAAAATAAAGACGAATTTCCTAGTCCCTGGAACTTACATTCTAGTGGAGGAGAAAGACAGTAAACACAATATATTATATACTGTGAAGTAGTGATAAATGTTGTAAAGAAAAGTAGGGTAAGAGACAAAAATTGATGGAGGGGCTCTATTTTATGTAGTGTGGTTAAGGGAAGTCTCACTGATGAGAGGCTGTTTGAGCAAAGACCTGAGCAAAGTGAGGCTCTGAACCACGCATATATCTGGGAGAAGGCATTCCCAATGGCATGCAAAGGCCCTGTGGTAGGAGCAGGCTGGGCATATTCTAGGTACAGCGAGAAGGCCAGTGTCTTAAGTCGGGAAATCCAGAAGCAGACTCTGGGATGAGGAGTCATGTTCAAGTGACTTACTAAGTGCTCCCTTAGGGGTGAGCAGCAAGGCCGTGGGGGAGGCAAGGCAGAGAAGAGGAGTCCGAGCAAAGATGTGACTTCAGGCAGAATGCTGTAGAGGGTGGGCTCAGTCTGATCCCACAGGGAGCTCTGGTGCAGGAGTTATGCCTTAGAGTTTGTCCCAACGTAAGGCAAGGTTGCGGACACTTTCATACTCCCATCAGACCTTGGTTAGGGTCACTACAGGGAGATATAAATGCTCTGACACTTCACGTGGGCAAAGTGGATTCCAGCAGCTTGAGAGCAGCCCTGCCCCCCAAAAGAGACATGGGTACTGGGTACTGAAAGCAAAAGCCTACCAAAGCTGGAGGACACATGCAAGGAGGGAAAAGCGGGTATCTGAAGCAATCTAACATGACCATTATTAGTGGGGCACTGACATTATCTGTTAAAATCAATGAGGTTGAGGAACAGAAGCCAAGGGGAAGAATTATGACATGAGATCCAAGGGTCAGCTAAGGCCAGATTAGGTAAACCAACACCTGATTTTGCTCAAAGAGGCAAAGTGCCAAGCTAAAAATCTATACTTCCCAGCCTTTCTTGCATCTACGGGTGGCCAGTTTGAGACAGATCTAAGTGGAAGTCTGCTGGAGGCTTCTGAGGAAGCACTGATTTCCTAATGGAAGCACCACTTCTTCCACCTTGCTGCTCCCTTCTTCTTACCTGGAATGTGAACCTGAGACTGGAGGTCAAGCAGCCATCTTGTAACCGTGAGGTCACAATGAGAAAATGTGATAACAAAAGCTTCACGCTAAGGCTGGTGGAGCTGAAAGACAGAAGGGGTCTGAATTGTTGGCGATGGGGCAGTGTGGCTGCACGGCCTGGGATGCCCATCTCCAAACCTTTTTGGGGAGAGGATAATAAATTCTTATTTGATGAAGTCATCGGCTTTCTGTTACATGCAGCTGAGCATCATCTCTAAGCGGCACGGCCTCTAAACAGTTGGTGAGTCTGCACAGCCTCCTACCTTCTGAGAGATCACCGGCTCCCGCCCAAGCCTGGTGGAGGTTGTACAGCGTTCTCAGGCTTGCCGATCTTCTGTGTGACTAACTGTCTCGCTTTATTGTGCGTCTGTTTACTTACGAGTGGGGCTGAGCATCTTCATATGTTTACTGAGTATTTACGTGAACTTCGTGTCTTTGTGCTTTGCCTGTTTTCACTTGGGGACCCAGAGAACTCACGCTGGGCATTGACATCTTAAAGGTTCTGAGAATTCCCATAGTGTTAAATCTGCAGCTTAACTTTAGCATAGAATCCTCTAAAATTATTTGACCACAGAACATGTTTCGTCTTGGAATCCCTTCTGCTATTAGTTAGGACAGAGCACTCCAACTGGTGTGCCACGAATGGGCTGTGGGCACGGTGATCTGTTCTGCCCCTCAGAAGGTGACCGCAGCTGAAAATGTATTTGAACGCGATCAGATGGCTCCCTCTGTAATTGGCAATAATTAGTTTCGTGGCCAAGGTTTTATGCCAAGTACCTGCTGCCAGTAGGGCTCTGTCGGGGCCACGTTATGCCACCCCCCACTGCCCCCAGGCCCCAGAGATGCCCAGCGAACCATCTCAGCTCTGCTGATGGTCACCCTAGTTCTGGTCTGCTTAACATCTGCAACATTACTTTGTGAGGACCTAGAAAGTATTGACATATCTTTAATTTTCTTATTTTTCACATTTTGCTAACGTGGAAGTATGGATATTATAGGAAGTGTTTCCATATAAAAAATAATGTATCATGTTAATTTTCTCACTTGTCGTGTCTCAATTGAGTGAATGACTATTGATTTTTAACGCTGATGTTTAACACAGTCTGATTCTTGGTAGAATTTTGGAAATGAATTGTTGTTAGCTCTTAAAGAGGAGAAAACGCTTCTAACGTTAAATATGCCTGCTCGGCCCCTGAGCTTCTAGTCCTCGGGAGTGATTGATCCAATGGCAGGGAGAGCACGTGTCCAGGAAAAGGCCTGCACGAAGAAATTGTGATATACCCACACGACAAGGATGAATTTCTCAAACGCGATGCCGAGTAAAAAAGCCAGATAAGAGAGTAGCCACTGTATGGTTCCATTTACATAAGATCCTGGAACAGGCAAATGTGACTTATGGTGATAGAGATTGGATCCGGGGTTACCTGGGAAGGGATGAGGCTGCTTCCTGGGGGGATGGAAACCGTCCCTCTCTGGATCTGGCGCACAGAAATGGAAAGACATACCAAGCAGACCCTGCAGGTGCGCGCACTGCACGCACCTCACTCCATGCATTGTAGCTCGATAAAAATAATGGAAAAGAAACAATAAAAATTGTATGTCTAGAAATGAGAGTAATTGAAAATAATCAAATCAATTATTTAAGAGACCAAGACTTTACGGCACCAGAAGATTGATTGTCGAAATATTTTCGTTATACTTGAATAGGATGAATATCTTTATGTCACGAATTTTCAGAAATTTAACTACTAAGTTAAATGAAAATTAACACGTTAATACTTCCTATTTTGTCTGCTGAATTCTTTTTAAAAAATTTAATGCAATGTGCATTAAACATTCTTAGAGATGCAGGAGACATATAGGCATAGAGGCCTACAGTAACTTTAACTACCTTTTATTTAAATAGATATAATTTAAAAATTATTTAAATTCAATTTAATTACCATATACTGTATTAGTAGTTTCAGTGATAGAATTCAGTGATTCATCAGTTGCATACAACACCCAGTGCTCAGTACATCAAGTGCCCATCACCCAATTACCCCAACCCCCACCCACCTCCCCTCCAGCAACCCTCAGTTTGTTTCCTAGAGTTACGAGTCTCTTATGGTTTGCTTCCTTCTCTGTTTTTGTTTTATTTTTTTCCTTTCCTTCCCCTATGTTCATCTGTTTTGTTTCTTAAATTCCACATATGAGTGAGATCATATGATAATTGTCTTTCTCTGACTTATTTCACTTAGCATAATACCCTCTAGTTCCATCCACATCATTGCAAATGGCAAGATTTTATTCTTTGTGATGGCTGAGTAATATTCCAGTGTGTGTGTGTGTGTGTGTGTGTGTGTGTGTGTACATACCACATCTCCTTTATCCATTCATCTGTTGATGGACATCTGGGCTCTTTCCATAGTTTGGTTATTGTGGACATTGCTGCTATGAACACTGGGGTGCAGGTGCCCCGTCGAATCACTGTGTTTGTATCTTTTGGATAAATACCCAGTAGTGTAATTGCTGGATCGTGGGGTAGCTCTGTTCCAACGTTTTGGGGAACCTCCATACTGTTTTCCAGAATGGCTGCACCAGTTTGCATTCCCACCAATAGTGTAGAAGGGTTCCCACATCCTCACCAACACCTGTTGTTTCCTGAGTTGTTAATTTTAGCCATTCTGAGAGGTGTGAGGTGGGATCTCATTGTGTAATTTTTATGGATAATTATTTTCCCGTTGTAATGGAAAGCTTTTTAATTAAAACTGGGATGTCATCAGAGCGCCTGGGTGGCTCAGTGGGTTGAGCATCTGACTCTTGGTTTCAGCTCAGGTCATGATCTCCAGTCATAGGATCAAGCCCCGAGTTGGGCTCCGCCAAGAGTCTGCTTGAGATTCTCTCTCTCCCTCTCCCTCTCCCTCCCTCTCTGCCCTTCCTCATCCCCACACCCTCTCCCGTGCTCTGTCTCTCTCTAAAATAAATAGATGAATCTTTGAAAAGAAACTGGGATGTCATCAGAATCACTAAACACAGTAGTACAAAAAAGTTTGTCATATAACAGTCAATAAATACACCAAGATAATCTCCTATTTGGACTCTGGGACCCTCCAGTTTTATCCTTGGTCCAGAAGTCTAATGTCCTGGAAAAGTCATCATGTGGTGCAAGGTGGCCAGGCCATCCCTGCCTACACCTGACTGCAAACCATTCAGCCACTGCAGGAAAACATTTGATTTTGGTAAATGTCTGTCATTCCAAAGCAAGAAACAGAGTCCTCTTATAAGCTCTCTTACAACGTTTTCAGGCAGAGCTCAAGAAGCTGGTTGCAAAAGCCTACACTTAATAGTCAAAGTCAAAATATCTCACCCATGTGCAGAATCGCTCATCTCACCAGTCCACATGAAAACGATCAGGACTGAGTTTGGGGTTGCAGAAGCAAATAGAGGTTTTGGTTTGGTCATTGAAGCCCCCGGCTTTGGGGGAGGAACCAATGTTCACGGAGGACACCACTGGAAATGTTGTTTATATTACTAAGGCTTTGACTAGAATGACATATTTGAGAGAAACATGTATTGAATCAGATATGACCAGAGAGCTTTGAGGAGATAAGGTTGACTTTACGGAGCCAAGGAAGGCCCTTGGAAACGTCGGCCTGATACCTTGCTTATGGAGTTCCCAATAGCCTTACCAGACTCCATTCACCCACTCACCAGCTGTCTCTGCAAAAGCTTGAACTCAAGGTCAACTGATAGGGTTCCAGCGGATGAACAAACAAGGGCCTGCATTCCTTCCCTGAGACAACAAGCCTGAGACTCCATTCACGTTATACCAGCTCTTCGAGCATGCCCACAGGCCCTTCTCCTAGTCCTAAGATAACCTCCTGACGTCAGGGACTGCATTTCACCTCATTCTGATGGTAAGTCTCCACCCCACAGTAGACCTGGGAATATACACTACGCATATGTTTGCTCAATGTGCTTGCCACATCTTTTCTCACGAATAATCATACATTTCCCTGTCCTTTTATCAAGATGTAGGTAAAGGATTATTGGACTTTTTTTCTGCTGTCTATTCTAGGTTGTTCCAATGTCACATTGGTTCCTTCAATTGTTCTTCTACTGTCAAAAAAAAAAAAAAGTGTATAGAAAAGCTGCCTCTTCCAAACGATCCTTTGGACCCATTGAAGCCATCTCAGGGGATGTAGAGCCGGAGCTAGTCCCCAGGCTCAGGACACCTTTCACTGCAGCGCTGCAGCTCCCGTCGTCAGTGACAGCGGTCAGCTAGGGGCAGCAGCAAGCTGAGTTCTCAGAACCCAGGGAGGGGCAAACGAGCGCCTTGGATTGTGGTCTCCTGGGGGTGGCTGCAGCCACAGGACGCAGAAGCTTGACTTCACAGTTTCGTTCCCCAAATCCTGAGACTTGAGAAGCACATTCTTTCATTCACACAAAAGCTATCATATGTAAAGATCTGAATTCCACAATAAATGATGTGATCGAAATGATTAATTAAAACCCAAGCCAGGGGGCACCTGGGTGGCTCGGTCAGTTGAGCGTCTGACTCTCGATCTCGGCTCAGGTCTTGAACTCAGGGTTGTGAGTTTGAGTCCTGCATTGGGCTCTACGCTGGGCATGGAGCTTACTTAAAAAAAAAAAAAAGATGCCCCCCAAACCTGTCAGCCCTGTGTGTTTTCAGCTTCACGTGAAGAAACAGGACAATAAAACGGCTCTCTGCTGTTTCATACAGAAATGCATTGACTCATCGAAAGAAGAGTTCTGTCCAGAGTCTGTGGGCTTAAGAAACAATAAAAATAAAATGTAAAAATTGTGAACCAGTCTTACTTTGCAATTTTTTTTTGAAGGATTGGAAGTGGCTTCAAAATCTGACTTACTTAGTTGACATTTTTGTCTCTGAATGAACCTGATCAGAAGTCGTGAGAAGGGTGCCAAAGTACATTTGTGCAGTCGCGGGTTAACTCAGCAGGTCTGGGTTGCCCAAACTCTGCACATTCCAAAGATAGTCAGGACGAGCCCTTGACCAGCTCTTGGAAGATGACCTCTGAGCCCTTGGGCCATGGACCATGATGCATCAGTTTAGTAGTTGGGGACCTGGAAATGGAATAGCGAAGGTCAGTTATGTGGGTGCTGCACCCCTAAGTGACTTAACCCAAATGAAAACCCCTGGACACGAAGGCTAGCAGAGCTTCTCTGGTTGTCAGCACTTTGCCCATGTGTTCACATATCGCTGCTGGGAGAATTAGGGCCTGTCTGGGTGACTCCATCACAGAAGGACAACTGGAAGCTTGTGCCTAGTTTCTTCTCGACTTCTTCACCCAAGCACCTTTCCCTCCACTGATGTTCCTCTATGAATCCCCTAGTGAATCAGAGCCCAGGGGCGGTCTTGGGGTTCCTCCTCCCAGTATTAATACATGTTACCAACACTTAGGGACAAAGAAAAAAAATTGCCTTTGGAGAAGTGAAATTACCAGTGAACGAACTTGGGGTTATGATTTGAATCCTCAAAAGAAACTGCTAAGACTGATAGAGCAATGTCTGTGTATGTTGGGGAGAAAATTTCATCATAACTTTAAAATACTTGACTCAAGAAAAGGACTATTGCATTTTAAAGCCCTTTATAGCATTATTGGAAATTTCAACCTTACATGTTGTCAATGAAAGAAAAAGCAGAACTGTTAGTGTTTGAGAACAATTGCCTCATTAAAGTAAAATTCAAAGGATCCTAATTCTATTAAGAGTAAGAAAGGAGTTTCTGACAGTTGAAGAGGGAACATGGTAGCTGTTGCTTCCTTTCAGAGTATCTTCTTGTGGAATATTTCTTGTCAATGGTGATAACCGTGAATTTGAAGGGAGCGTAACTGGAAAAACATAATCGGAGATATGGTGACCATTTCTGAGATAGAATCTAGTATAAAATGTTCATGAGAGCAAGCTGATTTCCTATCAGATGTTTGAAAAGAGATTATTTGGGAGTTCTATTCTAATTCAATATTTACTATTTTCCTATGTTGTATTTTATTTCCTTTCATAATTATGTACCAAAAAGAAAATATAATTAGTATTTTCACCGAATTCTATATAGACAGCTCCAAATCTTGAGTATACTCTAATACACCATATAAATACTGCCACTTCCTACATGTCCCATGACGGGGAACCTGTTTGGGAAGCAGTGACTTAAGAGTCTGCTGTAAAAAGATTCAAAATATGGGGACTTAAAAATACAGAATTGTAGGGGCACCTGGGTGGCTCAGTCGGTTAAGCGACTGACTCTTGGTTTTGGCTCAGGTCAGTCTTAGTGATCTCAGGATCCTGGGATCAAGCCCTGCATCAGGCTCCACGCTCAGCTCAGAGTCGGCCTGGGATTCCCTCTTCCTCTGCACACTCCCATGCTCTCTCTTTCTCTCTCAAATTAATAAATAAATCTTAAATACAGAGTTGTAATGCCCTGTCAGGTAACAGTCCTGGGATGGTATGTTGGCTCCTTGGGTCACCACTTGAACACAGGCCAGCCAGCAAGAAGGTGTAAGTTTTACCTTCATCATCGTTGCATTCAGCAGGGGACGGTAGTGATCTTTCCACCTGCCCCGTTCCCCTCCTGACCCCAGGCTTTCAGGGCAGGGAGCTTCTCTCATTAGATGAGCATCTGGGAGCCAGACAGACATGGGTTCACACCTCATCTCTGCTGATTACAAGCTGGGGACTTGGGCAGGTATTATCCTTTCTAAGGCTCAGTTTCCTCATCTGTAAAATGGAGAGAAGAGAATGAACCTCAAAGGGCCGCCAGGAGAATTAAATGAGGAAGGCGGGTCAAGCACTCAATATTGTGTCTGGTGGAGAGCGCGTGCCGATGGGGCCCAGGATCTGTCTATACCCCTGGCATCCAGCACGGAGCCTCGGACAGGTGGGTCTGCATCAGTGTTGGCTGAGATGAATAGGACTGAGCTGAGCTCAGGGGAAGGGTGCTCACTCTCCAGCACTTCAGGTCCGCCCCATGTGCACAGAGGCTCTGGCAGCCACAGGAAGCCCTACGTGATTTTCGGGAGCGGACAGCCGGAAGTAAGGGTAACCCCTGGAGGGCTAAGCACACGGGCAGGGCGATGACAACATCTGCTACCCTGGATGTTGCCTTCTTTACATTTTTAGAGAAAAATGTCTGGGTAGACCCTGTATTTTGCCTGGAATGGGGAAGGAATGTTATGAGAAGTGGGTGGTGATTATCCTCTAGGCCTTAGGGGACAGCCTGGCCTGGCCCCTCCTCCCCCCAGATCTAGTCTCTGCTTCTTCCTAAGTAATAAGAGCTTCCCTGTGCAGAAGGTCACCTGCTCGAGACGACATTCCGCAGCCTCCCCTGCAGCCCACACGTGGCCCTCCGGCTCCGTTCTGACCTGTAAATTGGGACAGAAGGGGTGCTGGCAGCGTCTACGTTATTGCCTCAAAGGAAATAGTTTTCCTTCACTTGCTTTCTCTCTCCACTCTTGTGACGATGTGAATACAGACATGGCACGAAGCCAGGCTTGGCCGTGCCGGTGAGGACAACACTGCGTGGGAAGGCAGAGTGACAAGACAGAAGGAACCTGGGTCCACGCTGGCTGCCTGTCAGCCAGGACCATTCACCCTAAGGCTGTTACATGGTGAGAGAGAAACAGGACTCTTATGGAAGCCACACATTTTGGGGTTTCTTCCCTGGGGATTAGCTTGCCCTGGGCTCTGGGGCAAGGTAGCCTCTGAGGAAGGCAGGAGAGCCCACGAAGGGCCCGCAGGAGCTGATCGACTGGCCGAGGCCTCTAAGGACAAGCAGGTGTTCTCCAGGGTGAGTGGGCTCTGCCAGAGCCGGGAGGCTGCAGGGCGAAGTGCAGACTGACAGCAGGTGTGGCAGGAGGCAAGAAAGGCAGGCTGGGCTCCCTACAAGGGGGGCAGTTCCTCTGCTGCCTGGAGGAAAGGCTCTGGAAGGGGTGGGGGGGTGACAGTGAGCAGCAGGCAGGGCTCAGCTTGGCCCATGAGTGGCTGCGGCTGTAGGGGCTGCCACTCAGGGTCTGGGAGAGACCTCAAGGCAGCCAGCGATCCACAATCTGGAGGGAGAGGACATTTAAAGTGACAGTGACAAGCAGAGAAGCAGAGGGGTTTTCTCTGGGCTCCGCATTCCGCTGAAGGGACAGAGCCCCGCGCTGCGGGAGCGGGCACATGATAGAAGTTCCTCCACGCAGTCATGCAGACCTGAGCAGTCCCGGCCGGAGCAGGGCTCCCTGGCGCCAGAGTCTGGCCTTTGTCTGCCTCGTTGCTCCCCTGCACTCAGAGCTCCCAGTTTCACTTTCAGCTTGGTTGAACTGCAGCAGCATTTCCCCGGCACCCCTTTCCTTGTAGGGTTCCGCAAGGGTGGCCTGCAGAGGGGCTGCTTTGAAGACCAGGCGGCGGAAGCGAAGCGGCGGCCACTATTCTTTGAAGGGAGTCCTGGTGGCCGAGGGACACCAAAGTGCTGGGTGGGTTCCAGCTCGTCCCCTGCTGCTCAGCAGCGCCTCTGCTCCAGGGCTGGCCCTGCTGACCACGGTGGCCCCGGGGTGCACCACCAGAGGCCTGGGCCCCGGGGGGGGGGGGTGCCACGCAGACCTCCCACAGACCTTCCCCGTGGCTGGGCACGGCCGGCCGGCTTCTCCACGCCCAGCCACTCCCTGGCGTCCACCTTGATGGCTTTTCACGAGGATCTGTTAATGACCCTTCTCTGATCCCCATCTCCCCACCCGGGGCTTCCCTTCCTCAGCAACTCCTGCACTTGTGCACAGCTTAATTCCCGTCATAAATCCCTCGCGCCTCAGCAAGTCAAGGCGGCTCTCCGTGCTCCCCACGCTGGCTCAGCATTCGGCTTCTTGGAGTCTCTCAGTTTTCATGCCATCATCCAGTTTCTTGCTGCCGAAGTCTTTCCTTCTGTCACATCTCTCCTGCTCTTTATATGGATTAACATGTTTTTATTTTTATTCTTTAAAGACTTATGTATTTGAGAGAGGGAGCGAGCCCATGTGTGCAAGCGTGGGAGGGCGGGGGCAGAGGGACAGAATCTTCCAGAAGACTCACCGCTGAGCGCCCCCCCCCACCCCAATGCTGATGCCGGGCTCCATCTCAGAACTCTGAGATCATGACCTCAGCCGAAATCAAGAGTCAGACATTTAACTGACTGAGCCACCCAGGTGCCCCTGGATTAACATGTTTTTAAAAACATTTCTTTGTTGTAGTTTTAACGAGGTTTCAGGGGGGAGGGAAAGCTTGGCGTGTTTGTTCAATCTAGCGTTGTAATTCAGAGGTCTTCTCACCCCAGGGTCTTCGTGGGGACCGTTCACAGCTTTCTACCAGGATCTGTGACACAGCACATGAGCCCCTCCTCCACCCCTCTCTGTCCCCCACTTCGCCAGCCTGCCCATCCTTAGAGACACTGCTCTGGAAAGTTTTTTGGACATCTGGCTGTGTTAGGTGCCCCTCCTGGGGGTTCCGAGGGGCCCCTCCACTTTCCCCCAATCCTATGCCGACCTCAGTATGGTAATTGTCTTTGACCCAGGCGCCTGGGACAGTGCCTGGCATTGGGGAGGCCAGGACGCAATTCGTCAGTGAATGAATGAAATAGATACTCATTTTGCTAACCCTTTTGTTGTTTGCATAAAAAGAAACAGAAGAAGATGACTTATTTACCTAAAAAGGAAGAGGATCTGGCATGGAGGGGGGACAGAGGAGACAGCTACAATTTGAAGGAGCCAAATAAAATGTTGATTCTTTTTTTTTTTAAGATTTTTTTTTTTTTAATTTGACAGAGAGAGACAGCCAGTGAGAGAGGGAACACAAGCAGGGGGAGTGGGAGAGGAAGAAGCAGGTTCCCAGAGCGGAGCATGGAGCCCGATGTGGGGCTCGATCCCAGGACCCTGGGATTGTGCCCTGAGCCGAAAGCAGACACTTAATGACTGAGCCACCCAGGCGCCCCTAAAATGTTGATTCTTGAAAGAAGAAGAGCTTTGGTAGATGACCATTATTCCTAGTTTAGCTTTAAGAAGAGCCCTGAGAAAACTAATCTGCCTTGTCAAAAGTCAGGAGGGTGGTTGCGGAGTGGGTGGTGGGACGTATAAGCATGAACTGGAGGGGAACGAGGGGGTCTTCTGGGGTGCTGGTCATGTTCTGTTTCTTAGTCTGGGTGCTACTTTCATGGGTGTGGTCAACAGGTAAAAATACATCAAGTTGTACGCTTACGATTTTTACAATTTTTTGTAAGTATGTTCTATTTCAATAAGTTTGCAGAATATAATTTTTTAAAAGATTTTTTAAAAGATTTTATTTATTTAAGTAAGCTCTACACCCAGTGTAGGGCTCCAACGTGTGACCCCGAGATCAAGAGTCACATGCTCTTTTTTTTTTTTTAAGATTTTATTTATTTATTTGACAGAGAGAAAGACAGCCAGCGAGAGAGGGAACACAAGCAGGGGGAGTGGGAGAGGAAGAACCAGGCTCATAGCGGAGGAGCCTGATGTGGGGCTCGATCCCAGAACTCCGGGATCACGCCCTGAGCCGAAGGCAGATGCCCAACGACTGTGCCACCCAGGCGCCCCATGAGTCACATGCTCTTTTGACCGAGCCAGCTGGGCGCCCCAAGATACAATTTTTAAAAAATATTTTATTTATTCGAGAGGGAGAGAGAGAGCGTAAGCAGGGGGAGCAGATGCAGAGGCAGAGGGAGAAGCAGGCTCCCCGCCGAGCAGGGAGCCCAATGCAGGACTTTACCCCAGGACCCTGGAGTCGCGACCTGAGCCGAAGGCAGGTGAGCCACCCAGGTGCCCCTAATTTTTTAAAAGCAAACAAAAACCCAGCCTTACACGTCTTCCTCCAGAGTAACCTCACCTCTACCACATCATCCTCATCCATCTTTCCAGTTATTTAAACCCGCAAACAGATGGGTGTTTCCCCCCCACCTCCTTGAGATAGATTAGTTAAATATGTGTTGAATGCAGGTCTTTTAAAAGGTTGAGTCATTTTAAAAATCTCTCATCATGTGTAGCAGGAATCGAAGTTGCTAATTATGCAAACGTGGGAGTCGTTGGAGATGGTATAGGAGTTGTCCCTATTTTCCCCCCAGGTTTAAAAGGTGCCTTTCAAATGGTCGTGGCACTAACGGCAGGACTATGAGTTGTTCTTGGAGACAGAAATAGATCTCTTAGATCCAAGATACAGATGTCTGGAGCCTGGCCTCAGAATCTGAAATTATAACTATGGAGTTTTATACACATACATGGCTCCACGGGGTGCTTCCTGGATGCAAATCTTTCTAAATCTGTCAATCTCCCGACTGTCCATCTTCTTTGTGCCAATTGGTTGGGTCACTCAACTCTGGCAGCTGAGAGAATGCTAGATGCTGAGTGGGGGTCCGGAGGATATTGACATACTGACCCCCTAGTGATGTGCAATCCACAAATCACCTTGAGGAAACATTGCCTGGAAACCTTTGAGTCCCTTGGGTGACTGAGTTGGGCTGAAGTGAGGGTTGCTCTCACGGTGTCTTCCCAACTGAAATACAATTGGTTTTCTTGCAAGAACACTCGTTTGTCTTGGACAAATAGGTGGAAAAAAGCCACACCGTGAGAAAGTTGACCATCCCATGGTTAATTTCATAGACTTAATCCAGTTCATCAAGTATCTATGGTGGGCTTGCTATCTGCCAAGCACTGTGCTGGGCACCATGGACAGGACCTTCTGCCTCTCGAGTTTTCATACCGGACGGGTGTGGGGCCACCGTACGGCCGGAAGCAAATGGTGGGAACTTGTCCTGAAGCTGTGTTTGCACAATGAGCACAGAGTTTTTAGGTAGATAGATGTTTGAGGTGGTTCTGGGGGGCTTGTGAAGTGTGACAGAGGCTGGGCCACCCCTTCTTGCAGCTATTGGAGCTGAGAAAAAGGCTGTTCTTTCTCTCAGTGTAGAGAGAAGCAAATCCAGATAATCTCTAGACAGTGTGGTAAATGCTAGAACAAACGCGTAAGAGAGTGCTGTGTAGACCAGAGGACTAACGGTCAACTAGATGGGAAGTGGGAGCGGCTCTTCCTGCTGAGGGTCCCGGAAACGAGTCCTGTTTGCCAGGTCTTCTGAACCCGAAAGTCAAAATACACGCTCTGAAAAGTAGGCACTTTCTCGTCTGCCTATTTATTCACATTAAAAGTCTTATACGACTATAAAAACAAAACGACATTTAGCTATACGTGTAACACATTACTTTTATTAAAAAGAGTAAAATTCCAAGAAATCAGAACTGTCCTCCCGAATCCGGGATAGGTGGTGATGTTAGCCATGTGCATGTACATATATATACATATACACACTAAGAATTCAACTAAGCATTCATTTATGTTTGCATAACAACATGTTCGTATAAAGTGTTTTTTTTTTCTTTGTCTTTTACTATGTTTTTTCCCTAAATGTGATATTGAGGTACCAGTGTATGATTATACCATAGGATTATATATAATACTAATGCATATTATTATGTGCCCTACATGAGACAGATGTCTCTACCAGATTATTCTAACATCACATCATGTTCTGGTGAAGGACATCAATTAATTCAGAGGTAGATGCGAATTTTGCCCCAAGCTCAAATATCTGTTGAAAGCCTTTAAGTGTAATGTGAATAGCTTTATTCCATGTCTCTCTCCGAGTGTAATAATCACTGCCCCTCACAATCTATCCAGCACTCAGTCTAGAGAACTATCTTTATAAAGATCGATTTTTTTTTATTTATTTGACAGAGACAGCGCGCACAAGCAGGGGTGAGGGGCAGATGGAGAGAGAGCAGCAGGCTCCACAGGGAGCCTGACATGGGACTCGATCCCAGGAATCATGACCTGAGCCAAAGGCAGACATTTAACCAACTGAGCCACCCAGGCGTCCCTAGAGAACTTGCTTTATAGACGAGCACAAGAAGATGCTTCATGATTTACTTCTGAATAAGCCAGGCCTTCTGGTGGCTTCCCTCCCACACTGCATACTGTTGGCATCCTGTTGGCTCTTAGCAGAATTGCTCTGCCTGATCTGCTCTTTGTGGCACTGCCATCAGCCTTTATTGAGAATCATTCTAGGGAGAAGCCCTGTGAGCATAGGTCTGCCGTACGGGGGTTACTGACACCATTCATCCATGCATTACACATCCCGAGTCCTCTCCATGAAGACTCCCAGAAGAAATTGATTTCTGATCTCAGTTACAGGAATTAAGGTCCTTTTAATTCATGCAGTAAACATTAACTGCAGGCAATGTGAGAGGTGCTGGGGTATACTCATAAATGAAATACAGTCCGGCAGAGAAGACAGACATCAAATAACAAATTACCCCATCAATTGTTATAGTTTTAATAAATGTGACCAAGGAAAAATAGTGTGTGGGGGGTGCTTAGGGGTGTCAATGAGGGGCTCTAGGGAGTCAGCGAAGAGTTATTTGAGGAAATATTTCTCCTGAGCAACTATTGTACAGTTTTCTGTGAGTCATATTGACCCTTCTCACTTTGGCTGCTGGGAAGTTAAAGTAAAATTTGTGACTCACCTCTAGAAAGCTTACAGGATTGGGGATCTACTTTAATTTCCAGATTCATTTATTTGCAGGGGAAAAATATTTTCCAAAGGTGCGCTATGTGCTGGGACCGGCGAGGCACTGGGCATACATTGGTAAATCAGGTCAACAGGGCCCACAGCTCACAGAGCTTAGACATAAGGGGGAGATCTGGACAAGGACACAAGCCATCAAAACACGACTTGTGAGCACTGCGCTTGGAGAAGTCCAGGCGGTGATAGCAGAATGGAGGAGAGGTGTTAGCCCCTGGAAGGCTGTCCAGGAAAGTTACTTTGGGCAAGGGAAGGCCAAGCTGAGATGCGACATTAGGAAGACAAAGGGAAGGGGTTTTCCAACAGAGGTCTGTGCAAAGATCCAGATGCGGGAAGGAGAACAAAGGGCATGTTTAGGCAACTGAAAGTGTCCAGTTTGGCTAGAGTGTGGGGTGGGTCGTATGGCTAGAGGAGTAAACTGAGGCCAGTTTGTGCATAACCTCATTAAATCAAGTTGTGGTTTTGACTTTATCCTGAAGGTAGTGGAGTGTCATTGAGGAGAAGAAGTTGCTACCCTAATTTTCGCTTTGCCTCATTTTTTTCTCTCATATTTTACACACACACACACACACACACACACGCACACACAGCTTTAAATCCCTTCACGTCCAAGCGAGGGTAACCAACTAATTCACTAAACATCATTAAAGCATTAAAGCAAGCTGGCTCAAGTGAGGGCAATCCAGCATAACACATTTGCACTAAAATAATATACAGCCAGTAAGAGAGGATACAGACTATGTACAGAGTACCTTTGAAAGACAAACAAGAAACTGGTAATACTGGTTTCCTCTGGGAGGAAAACTAGGTGGCTGGGAACTAGACACGTGTGGGAAGTTTTTACTGTGTATTCTTTTTTTTTTTTTAAGATTTATTTATTTGACAGAGAGAGAGAGAGAGCATAAGCAGGGGGAGGGGAGGGGTAGAGGGAGAGGGAGAAGCAGACATCCCGTCCAGCAAGGAGCTCAATGTGGGGCTCGATTCCAGGCCCCTGGGATCATGACCTGAGCTAAAGGCAGACCCTTAACTGACTGAGCCCCCCAGGCATCCCTGTGTATTCCCTTTTGCCTTCTGAATTTTGTACCATTTACGTATTTCTTAAAAAAAAAAAAATTTAGCTTTAGTATAAGTAGCCCCCATCTGGGCAAAACATACAAATTTAAGTCAGTACTTGTGGGCTCCTTCCTGCCCCATGGCTCACCCAGATAATCTATTAGCACACCTGGCCAGGGGGCCAGCATAGTGATGCGAACATGAAGAAAGGCACTCAAAGGAGCCTCTGTGAGGAAACAATTAGTAAGATCTGGTGTTGGGCAGAAGGTGCAGAACAGAAAGGACTCAAAGTGAACCCTCACTTGTGCTCTCAGGAGGGCATTCATCATATGGAATACAGTAATAAGCATGGCATTCGCATCACAGGGTGGTAGTGGGAATTCAAGTTATTAAAAGGTGAATGAGAATTATACCTGATAAGGAATCTGAGACATAGAAATGTGAAGTAACCTCAAAGAGATTATGATCGGGTGGGGAGGAGATGCACAAGCAGGCCTGTAATTTCAGCACCTGGTGATAAATGTCTTAGGGAAGGCAGGGAGGGCACCACGGAGGGACGTGTAGGAGAGGCCTGTCCTAGGTCATGTTCCCTAGGAACAAGGACAGAGATGGGGTTCTTGTGTAAGTGAATAATTGAGCAATGCTCTCAAGTGAAACCTGAAAGGGGGAAGCAGCATAGGGCAGGGAAGGAGCTAGACCAGACAAGAGGTGTGTTTAGTCCAGGGGTTGGCAAACTTTGGCCTTCAGATCAAATCCGTATTTCTGTTTCTGTCACACGGATTTTGTTCAGGTATTTCACTTTTTGTGCTACGAAGACAAAATTGAGGCGCTGTGACTGTACATCCCCCAAAGCCTAAAATATTTATCATCAGGCCCTTTTCAGAAAGTTTGCTGCCCCCTGCTGTAGGCCTTGGCCCGATCCCAGGGGCAGCTCCAGAGCAGACCCAGCATTGCAGAACTGTCCCACCTGGAGACCAGGTGCCTGTTTCTTCCTGCCAGGACTTTCATGCTTAGAAGAGCCCCAAACCTGGAGTTCAGGAGACAGGTCCGGGCTGGAAATATCAATTTGGGAGTCGTCAGAATATAGATGGTACTTAAAGTCTGGATGAGATCATGTAGAGAATGATTATAGATGCAGAAGGGATCTTTTGAGCCCAGGGGCATACCAATGCTTACAGGTCAGGAACAGGAACGGCTCCAGGAGAGGACACCCAGAAGGAGAGGCCTGTGAAAGAGGATGAAAACAGAGAAAATGGTTTCCTAGAAGCTCGAGAAAGAACATGCTTTGAGGAGGGAGTGACTAGCTGTGACAAATGCTGTTAGGAGGTAGTCCGTTCAGGAGCAGGGTCTGGGGGCAGCATGGCTGCACCCATAAACCCACAGGGAGTCTGTGAGCTCAGGGTTGGGGAGATGAGCAGCCGGAACATGAAAATACACACACACACTCACACCATGCACGTACAGCCACACTGGCGTCTTTATCTGGGACTCGAGTCTGGGCTGGATACAGAGGCCTGGGAACACAGAGGTTAATTTTCGACAAGCACAGTTTCAGTGGAAGTATGTGAACAATAGCCTGAACAGAATGAGCTCCAGAGAGAGGGAGGGAACTGGAGACAACAAGTGCAAACAGCACTTTCTAGGAGCTGTGTTGAAAAGCACACAGAGAAATGAGGGGTAGCCAGAGATTCATGTACAGTCAAGAGAGGGCATTTAAGATGGGAGAAACCGTGTCATGCTAGTGGAAATGGTCTGGTAGAGAGGGGAAGACTACCAGAGTGACATTCTTGAGTTGACGAGAAGATACGGCGCTTGAAACAATGAGGATAGTTTGTCCACAGCACAGGAGAGAAGGCAGAGCTTGTGTGCAGAGATAGAAACAGGCTGATGGATATGACACTGGGAGCTCAAGGCGGTTCTCCTGATGACTTCTATTTTCTCAGTGAAATAGGAAGCAAGACCAGTGCTGAGGAGGAGCATGGCGGAGGAAAAGGCAGAGGAAAGGGTAAAGTGATGAGCCAGAAAACCGAATGGCTCATCCCTGTGTCTCCCACAGCATCTCTGTTTCTTCGGCAAGTATGTTTTCAGTGTCTGTCATATCCCAGCGCTAAGATAAACACCAAATGCTTCTTGAAAGAATGTGTGGTCATAGCACATCTTCAAACACATCCCAAGCATGTTTTAGATTCAAAGCTGAGTGCAGCTTGGGTAGCTTGGCAGGGGAGGAGCAGTGGTGATCCAGATTTGGAAGGAGCCAGAAGCTCTCTTTGGGCCACTGCAGAAGTCTCCTAACTGTTTTCTTGGAAACCGTTTGTTTGAGTCGGTTTCCTGAAAAACAAACCTGATCATGTCACACTTTTCCCTTTAAATCTTTCAATGAAGACCAGAAGAGCTGGTGACAAATTGCTTCTAGGGAAGAAAACAGGAACATTGGGGTACAGAGGTGAGACATTTTTCAAGTATATCCTGTGTAGTGTTTGGAAGGGAAAAAAAATTAACCATGTGCATGTATTTACTACTCAAAGGAAAAAACAAAATCCCCTCCTCAAAAAAATTTCTATTGTATCTATGGATTTCCACTGTAGAAAGAAAATCCTTCACTTAGGCTCTAATGCTCTGCATGTATGGCCATGTCCACCTCTCCAGCCTGATCTCATAAATCTCTCTTCCTTGGGCTCTTTCCAGAGCTTCCAGGCTGGCCTTCCCATTTGGCTGTGCTAGGCTCTTCTGAGCCTCAGAGCCTTTACATGGGATTTTCTTTCTGCCTCACTCATTCTTACTCCCAGCCTCTCCCTTCCCTTTCTTTGCCAGTAAATTTCAGTTGTTAGCTTTAATCTACTTTTCCAGGGGAGGGCTTCTTGCCTGCGTCTCCAATCTACACCAGACTTGGTCAGTTCCCACGATGGGCACTTCAGCAGCAAAAACTTGTAAGCATCACCATGAAATGCAATTAGCTCATCACTTAGCCCCACCACGTCGTTACACTCAGGACAGGGTCCTCTGGAGCCCAGCACAACGTGTGGCACATATGGGGTGCGCAATGAATGTTAGCTGGACGAAAGGATGTCTCTGGAGCCTTCTCCATTCATAGCAGCCGCCCTCAGGGCAGATGCGGGACCGAGGCCGCCAGAGGAAGGAGTCAGCGCCCAGCCATCCTCCCAGGGTTTCCCGTTTAGAGGCCAGCCCGGGGTGACACTGCCGCGGTCCTTCGGTCCAGAGGGCGTGGCGGGACAGATGGACCGGGGTGGCACCACCAGTAGCCGCGTACGTGGTGCTCACGAGGTCGGACGGTTCAGAGACGTGGGGTGATGATCTAGCCTCCTCTAGAAGGTTGCTGGAGCCGATAGATTTGCCAGGTTTGAGTCCTCTGTGAGAGGGGAAGCCTGGACCACCGACTGCGGACAAAGGCTGCGAGGCAGAAAGGCCGCAACCAGCCAGGTCTCGAACTCCCGCATCTCCAAGGCGTCAGGTGCTCGGGAGCAGGGCCGCAGAGCCGCCCACCCGGACGAGAAAACGCGTCCGCCCCACGCCTGCGCACTCGGGCCCCTGTGGCCCGCGCACCCAGACCCCGCCCCGGGGAGGGCCCGTGCGCTCGCCCCGCCCCCGCCTCTGCGTGCGCACCGCCTGGAGCCCGCCTCCGTGAAAGACTGCCGGGCGCATGCGGCCGGGCTGGTTCACTGGCGACCCGGGGCCCGGCGCGCGTCGCACCCCCAGCTCCTTAGCCGAGGGCAGGCCTGGAAGCCGGCCTCAGGTAGGCTGACCCCAGGGCTCCCGGGGGAGCTGTTGTCCCGTGCGGGAATCGGCTGCGCGAGCGGAGCCCGACGCCGGACAGCCACACCGCCGGCTGACTGACACCGTTGCCGCCAATCAGGGTGAGGCGGCTCGCAGGCCTGACCAATGGGCTGCGTGCCTAACGGGAGTGGGGCGGGCGGGCGGCCAGGCCGGCGAGAAGCCGGCTCCCGCGCGCGGGGCCGCGTGGCCGGGCGCCGCCGGGAAGACGGGCCGCGAGGGGCGTGGGGCGGCGGGAAAGGCCGCGGGGCCGGCGTCCCGGGGGCCGGCGGTGACCATTTCAGCGCGGCCTGGCTCGGCTGCCGGGGGGGCCGGGGATGACGCGTGGGACCGGGAGGGCCGTGCAGAGGCGCGGGAGCCCCTTTGCTCAGCCCTCCCGCAGCAGCCCCGGCGGCCGCCCTCGGTGGGGACTGCCCCGGCCCTCGCCCCTGCGGCCCTGGCGCACGGCCTCAGCCTCGCGGGGAGGCGGTTCAAGGTCCGAGACCGCCGCCGCGTGGGGGATGGATTCGGCGGCCTGGCCACGGCCCCGCGGGCGCGCCCCGACTCCCGTGGGCGGAAGGGGCCTTGCAGCTCGCCCGCCCGCCCGCCGGGCTCCGGGTGCGGCCCCCCCGGCCCCCCCGGCCCCCCCACCCCCGGCCGCCCGGAGTGAGCAGGCTGCGTTTTAAAGACGTGCACTACGTTTGCGTGGCACACTCAAGGCCACCCTCATCATGATGTGCGGTCCTCAGCAGCCCTGGTGACAGGCGATGGGGGAGATTCTCACCCCATTTTACAGATGGGAGGACCCGGGCTTCGGACGGCTGAGTGACCTGACAGGTCTCGGTACACAAGCGGTAGGGCTGGAAGTGGATCGCAAAACATTTTTAACAAGAAAAAGGCTTTTTTTTCCTTTCCATCTTTGTCGAATTCCTCTGATGCATTTTTTTAAAAGATTTTTTTTTTTTTTTTTTAAGTAATCTCTACACCCAGCGTGGGGCTTGAACTCAACAACCCCCAGATCAAGAGTCGCTTCTTACACCAACTGAACCAGCTTGGCGCCCCCTTTTTTGTTTTTGTTTTTTAAGAATTCTTTTGTTGTTGTTGCTGTTTTAAACATTTCATTTTTAGGTAATCTCTATACCCAAGATGGGGCTGGAACTCACAACCCAGACCTCAAGAGTCACTTGCTCTACCTACCTAGCCAGCCAGGGGCCTCTGAGGCATCTTCATTTATGTGACTTCTGTGCTTGAAAACCTTTTAATGTGTCCATTGCCTTCAGAATAAAGTTCAGATAGGACACTCAAGTTTCCCCATGATTTGGTCCCTTGCTTACATTTCCAACTTATTTCCCACTGTCTCCCCCTCCCCCTCTTTTCTTGGCCCTATCTGTGTTTTCTGTAGATGGCCTTCACCTTCCTGTTCACTGTGGTCCTTTCCCCATGCTTTATGTCTTACAGTGAGTCCTCGAAGACCCACTGCAAGTCTCAGGTCAACAAAGCAGGAGCAGTCTAGATCCTCTCCCTGCCTTAATTTCTCACACCTTCTTCTGCTGGGCCATGATCTATACCCTGGTCTTGTCACTGAAAGCTTTCTGCTCTGTCTTCTCTAAGTATGCCTTTCATATGTTGTCCCTGTTTCCCACCATCACTGGATTACTCATTTATTTGTAAATGTTTTGTCTCTAACTGGACTGCCAGCAGCTTGAGTTATGAGCCCAGATCTGATTAAGTTTTGTGGTCCCCGTTCTTCCCGTAAGCAGCCTGAGGTGATCTCTGAAAATGGTTCACTATTCGCTTGACCCAGAAAACCCTACAAAACCATGCAGATCAGGAGGCTCACGTCTTCGTGTTTACTTTAAGAACACATGTGAAACTGCTCAGGCCATCACGGGTATGCATATCCGAAAAGCCACCAAGTATCTGAAGGATTTCACTTTGCAGAAGCAATGTGTGCCTTTCTGTTGCTACAATGATGGAGTTGGTAGGTGTGGCCAGGCCAAACAGTGGGGCTGCACCCAGGGTCGGGGGCCCAAAGAGTGCTGAATTTTTACTGCACATGCTTAAAAATGCAGAGAGTAATGCTGAACTTAAGGGTTTAGAGGTGACGGTAGTGTACCCCACCTCAGTGTTGTCATTGAGCACATCTGGATGAACAAAGTCCCTAAGATGTGGCATCGCAGGGCTTGTGGTTCGCTGAACCCGTACATGAGCTCTCCCTGCCACACTGAGATGGTCGTGACTGAGAAAGAGCAGATTGTCCCTAAGCCAGAGAGGAGCTTGCACAGAAGAAAAAGATATCTCAGAAGAAACTGAAGAAACAAAAACCTGTGGCCCGGTAGTAAATTCTGCGTAAAATAAATGCAAATAAAAGTAAAAAAAAAAAAAGTTTTGTGGTCCCCAAAGTGTGCAGCACAGTAGCACCCACACAGGGGGTACCCATCAGTGTGAGCGAGTGGGTCCTGTCAGCCTCTCCCCCTGGTCTTTGAGCACAGGCGCTGTGGGAAACTGCAGGAATCTTCCCTCAAGAGAGCTGTTGCTCTTAGAGCAAAATTGGGGCAAATCAAAGGCAAATGGATGAGACGAGTCTTCTGTAAAAGTAACCTGCTCCATAACCCACTTGGGATGGCAGACGACTTTCTAGAAACATCTAAAATTGAGTCTGAGACCAGGTATAGTGTCAGGGATATACCTGATTAGAACGCATCTAAAATGTAGCCACATCTGATATTCATGTGTCTGTAAGGAGCCATTTGACTGTGAGGTGACAAGCGTAGTGTCTCCCCCCCAAATATTAGGGACTTGGGATCAAACGAATTTGGGAAAACTGCATACTGTATACCCATTTGGGGAGATCACAGGGTGCATTAACTTAGTAAAGGCTACTGGAGGTCTGGCGTTAAACCAACTGACTGTTTAACAGCATTTCTCTGATTTATATGTCTGTAAAACACTTCATGGGAACCCCATATACATTTTGCAGAAACCAGGGAGCATGCTTTTGGAAATACTGTACCAGCATAGAAGGAGCAAGTGATGGTCTGGGTGTCTTCCTTGCTGTCCCAGGAGGAAGTCCTTTTAGCATTCTTAACTTTGCCAAGGGTATTCATTCCTGCCTTGGGGAGGAGTGGGGCGGGGGAATGCTTGAAGCAGAACTCCCCAGTTTCCTTGTTCCTTTCTTAGCTTATTTTTATTATAATTTGGCTTCACATGAAGTGTTCCCGGAGGAGGAAAATGTCCTGACCATGCCAAAGCAAGCATTCTCTTCTACTTGGAGATTGTGTTTCTCATTTTGGTCACATTTGGGTCTACCGACCAAGTGAAGTGTCTGGGCCTCTGAAGCTAGGGGCCAGTGATGAATCCTCCCTGGCAAGCCTGTTGCTGTCGCCTCATGTTGGGTCTCTGCTGTTCCTGCCTCCATCCACTCCTTTATCTCTCACCACATCTGTTTCCTCCCTCCCTGGACGCAGCTGTACTGCTCTTTGGATTTAATCGAATCTGTCCTCTCTTTGAGTCCTCTGCCCATGATGTGCTTCAGGCTGGTTTGGTATGTGATGTTCTTTTCCTCCAGTATATACAGTTTCTCATGGCACACCTGGGCGAGGTTGCTGACAAGGAGTAAGTTTTTAGTAAATTACAGGAGAGAACAACCTCTAATTAGAGGATTTTTAGGCTTCATTGCAACTCCTTTTAAACGTTGAAGTTCTTTCATTCTCTCTTCCATAATGTAGAGAATCTGTGTTTTCTTGGTGATGCATTGTAGGTTAGCCAGAGACATGCTCTCTTTCGGGGGCAATCGGAGTGCTCATCCAAGATTGAAATCTTTTTTTCTTTCCATGCAGGGAGAATAATGAGGAGCCGGCTTCCGCCTGCCCCGGGGTCCAGCAGTTATGTCAGCCAGCATTTGGGGCGTAGTGTTGTATCAGCAGAGCTGTTTTTAAATTTTTACATTTTATTTTTTATTAGGTTGTCTCTCAAGGTTGTTAGTTGTCAGATCTTTAAACAAAAGCTGCATTATTTGATTAGCGAGTTGTTTTTCAACTCCTGTTTGACTAAAGCCATTCAGTGATCCCTGGCAGTATTGGTTAGGGTCCCACATAACAACCTTCCAGAGTCGTGTGGCAGATAGAGAGACAGGCTCCTGGAGGGTGCAGAGTTAGCCTTTGAACCCAGATACGTGTGCTTTGTGGAAATGTATTTTATTTGTGATTTTTCCTTCTCCTACTCCCAGGTCAAAAAGTAAAATGAAGTACATACTAGTTACTGGTGGTGTCATATCAGGAATCGGAAAAGGAATCATCGCCAGCAGCGTGGGCACAATCCTGAAGTCATGTGGTTTACACGTAACTTCAATTAAGATTGACCCGTACATTAACATTGATGCAGGAACATTCTCTCCATATGAACATGGTAAGCACAGTGCATTTCTTTCTTTCATTAAAATAGTAATTGTGGAGTAGTGGAAGAACAGGTCAGCTCTTGGAAGTTGTGTGTATTTTGCAGAACAGAACTTGCATTTCCTCCCTTCCAAAAAGGTTCTTAGTGTAGCAGAATTTGCTTTTCTCACCTAGACAGAGAGGAAGCAGAAATCTAAACAGGCAACATGGTGATGAGGGTCTAGAGGTTTCTGGAATAGAATCCTCTCTCTGAGGTGGAAAACAAGACCTTTTTTCCTTTCCCATTTTGAGCTCTTCTTCTATTGTGATGGAAGGAATGAACCATCCTGGGCAAAAGTTCCAGAAGGACGTGTCAAGGAGTGAATGCTAAACAAAGGAACCGGGGAAACTTTGAGTCCACAGCTTTGTTTGGGACTAAAGTGTGCCCAGAAGTTGGCTTTTTCTAATCAACAGGACCTTAATATCCAGTGTGAGTTCTGAACGAAGTCATGTTTTTATCCCATCTGAAACCTTGTTCTGCTGAAGTAGGAGGCTTTGTTGAAAGTTCTTTCTCCTTAGGCTGCCGTAGACGGCACGCTGCTCCCCTAAAGCTCCCTGTATCCACCGTCCTTGAGGCTGTGATTTCCTTCTGCTGCGTGCTCGCTCATTACTTCCTGATTCAGACTGAGCTTTCTGATAGACTGGAAGTATGCTATTACCTTTTGGAGAATGGTTGGTGATTTGTCTTTCTTTTGTGTCATATTTAGTTTTCTAGAAATAAATTTCTCTGCTTCATATCAAGGTAATGCAGACTTTGCTCTGTCCGAGTGTTTACATTTTGAGACTCACATTTGCCCTGACATACGTTTTTCACTTACCCTGACCATGTCTGCTGTTTCCTCCCAGGTGAGGTTTTTGTGCTGGACGATGGTGGGGAAGTAGACCTTGACCTGGGGAACTACGAGCGCTTCCTTGACATCCGCCTCACCAAGGACAATAATCTGACCACTGGGAAGATCTACCAGTACGTCATCAACAAGGAACGCAAAGGAGATTACTTGGGGAAAACCGTCCAAGGTAAAACTGAATTCGCCTTCAACGTGTAAAAAATCTTAAGCAGTTTGCTTTCTTTTGCGTACAGAAATTTACTTTTGATGCAGTTTCAGCCTGAAAGTGTCAAGGTATGGTTACTGACCTATGCCTTGGGTTGAAAATTCAGAGCTGTACAGCTGTTTACTCAAAAAAATCACGTGACGGGCACTGAAGCTGTGAGCCCCTCAGCGGGATGTGAGTCCAGAGGGCTGTTGTTTTTACGCAGTGATGAGTGTGAATTGATGAAGGCAGCTAGGTCAGGGCAGCAAGCCCAGGGGCGTGTGTAACGTCATGCATGGGGGCTGACTTCAACAGGGGTAGGAAAAGAACGGCTTTTGTGCATATTGGTCTGCAGGCCAGTCAGGGGCGCACGTGAGCCTGGGGCAGTCAGAGAGGCGGGGCCCCGGGCCTCCTGCGCTTTCCCCAGCCAGCTTCACTTGTGTCTGTCTGCTGCCCTGGGGTTCCCCACAGCGTTCATTTGAGAAAATTGCCACTCTTGAAAGGTAGTGTTGGAAAACCACTGGTCTAAGGTAGTGGCAGAAGTCCGAATTTGGGGGGGGGTTGCTGAAAAGGGGCTTTTCTCTGAGTTATGAGAGTGAGTCTGCTCTTGGCTTAAGACTTTGCTGAACTGAAAGCCGAGGATCACGCTGACAGCCAGCTCTAGTCTGGGGCCGTCCTGGTCCGATTCGGGGTGCACGGGGTCATACTGAGACCTCAGCCCTGCCACTTACCAGCTCTGTGAACACAGGCGGATTACTGAACCTGGGATCTGGTTCCCTTTTCTGTCAAACGGAGACAACTACTTGCCCTTCCTGATTGTTGGGAGGGCGAGAAAGTCTCTCTGAGCTCCTGACACACAGAAAGGGGATCAGTTAGGAGTTAGGATGGTCTCAGTCACACAGTTTGTTGTTCTTGGCCTCCAGTGCATTCATTCGTGTATGCACTCATTTGCCACATATTTCTTGAATACCCAACTGCCGGCACACCCTCCCTGGCCCTGGGGCTACGTGATGAACGAGACCAGCGAGGTGTGGGAGACACAAAACAAACAGATGAAACTCTGATAAGAGCTGTGAAGGAAGTAAATAGTGAGGAGAGAGAGTGCGTGGGGACAGCCCATTTGGATAGGTGGTTAGGGGGGCGTCTCCAGGAGGGGGCAGCCCAGCCGGGGGCCTGCGGAGGAGGGGGCACAGCCCGCGTAGAGGCCGGGACTGCAGGGGCTCCGTCAGGGAGGTCCCGGAGTGGAGGGCGGTGACCAGGGGGATGCGTGGAGAGATGGGTGAGGTGGCCTGCAGCCAGGTCACACTGTACCTGCTGGGCCATGGCCCCGGAGTTCGGATTTTACTCAGAGTAGTGGGAAGCCATTGAAGAGTTTAAGAGACGGGGTGGGGGGCAGCTCTGTTTTGCATTTTTAAAAGATCCCGTTGGCTGCTGTGCGTGGAATAAATAATGCATATCCTGGTGCCTGAGGCACTGCCGGTTAAACGAGGAGCAAGTCAAACAGTAACCCTACCCCTGAGGAGCTGGCCTCCTGAGTCCTGCGACCAGGACTTTAACAAGTGTTGCACGGAGCTGGCCTTACGGAGCGCTGGCTTGTGGGGCACTCCGCTCAGCATATTACCAGCAGCGTCGTATAAAATTCCCACAGCCTTTCGAAGCAGACGCTGTTATCTCCACTGAGCGGACAGGGAAATCGAGCTTAAGACTAGTTTAGGAATCCGCTCAAGGATCCGGACCTGATGAGTGGTGAGCTGAGGTTTGAGTCCAGACATTCTGGCCCCAGATGCTGTGCCCCTGCCCACCCTGCCCTACCGTACTGTCTCTTAGCCGTGGATTGTCTATCCTTTCCTAAACTGGAACATACCAGAACAGGGGCCTGGAAAGCCCCCAGCGTGAAGCGGCTGCCTTCAGCAGTAAGTGGTGTGGGTGGCCGCGGGGTCCGTTGAGTGGGGGTGCAGCCAGGGTAGCCTCTGCCCAGGGTACCGGGGCTCTGATGTGGGTTCCGACACACTCTTGGCCTTACCCTCTTGCGTGTCCAGCCACGACTTGGAAACCTGGAAAGGAGGCCGCAGGGAGTGTGAGCCCAGAGATTTTTAAATGCCATTTAACAGTGGTCTCCACACGGGCGCCTGGGTGGCTCAGTCGGTTAAGCGTCTGCCTTCGGCTCGGGTCATGATCTCAGGGTCCTGGGATCAAGCCCCATGTTGGGCTCCCTGCTCAGCGGGGAGCCTGCTTCTCCCTCTCCCTCTCTTCCTCCCCCCTGCTCGTGCTCTTTCTCTCTCTCTCGAATAAATAAATCTTTTAAAAAAAGAGCTTTTATTAAAAAAAAAAAAAGGAAAAAAAAGAGTGGTCTCAACAGTATTTTTATGACCCCATCACTACTCCAGGCAAAGACCGCAGCACTTAATCGTCATAGTAAGCGTCGGCCCCCACCGGTGCTGACAGAAGTGTAAGGTGTGTGTTTCTTTGCTCTTTTGCAGTTGTCCCTCACATCACAGATGCAATCCAGGAGTGGGTCATGAGACAGGCATTAATACCTGTGGATGAAGATGGCCTAGAACCCCAAGTGTGTGTTATTGAGGTTTGTAGGAGTCTTTTCTGACCCGTTGTGCACATTCACCTTCTTAGTCAGCCATCAGCACCCGATACGACAGTGCCTTGCGGGGCCCTTGACCCTCCTCACTGCAGCGGGGCAGGGCTGGGCACAGTACTCGTCCTGGCAATGGCCGTGCCATCGAAAGCAATCCTCTGTGCAAGTGATTCCCTTTCCAGCGTGTGTACATTCACTCACTGAGGACTGTGCCAGTAAGAGCAGCAGGACACGTCTTCCTCTGTCTCTTGAGAACGTCAGCTGACCTTCAGCTCTCCTCTGGTAGGAACGTTCATCTCTGTGAAGGAGCGCCACTGCTTTCAGTTCCTTTATTCCTGTTCTGCTGGTCCTAGCTGTTGGATCTGTGTTCCTACAGAAATAGGAGACTCAAATTCCAGCAATTTTATAACTGATACTTTTTCAACAAAAGTTATTTACAGTGAACTAAGTATATCTAAGATTCAGGTTTCTTTGCTTTGTGACTTCGTACAAATAAAATTTCCAGTGTATCTTTCACCCGATCTTTTTCTCGGCCATATCTCTAACCTTGGGGAGTGGAGAGCCTGTCCAGAGAAGTAAGCTTTCAGCTTAAGGAAATGTCAGTTACTGCCAAGTGACATTATCCGGGCTCAGAATGTCCACGTCATGCTGTGTCTGGTCACCAGGCTGAGATGACGAGGTGCCGTTGTTAGAGAGCTAAACCACGAGAGGAAGGGTCAGTGCTTGATGTCTACAATAACTTTGTTCTTGTAGCTCGGTGGGACAGTGGGAGATATAGAAAGCATGCCCTTCATTGAGGCCTTCCGTCAGTTCCAGTTCAAGGTCAAGAGAGAGAACTTTTGTAATATTCACGTCAGCCTCGTTCCTCAGGTGAGGCACTCGGCTTCTACTTTGGGGGGAGGGAGAAGAAAGAGGACGATGGTTTTCATTCTGTATCTGTTTTACATATGTGAGGTGCGGGGGACCAAGATCTTCTTTGTGAATTTAAAATTATTGTAATCCTACTTCTTGGAAAGATCACGTGGAGAACATATAGAAGACTAGCCAGGGAAGTTGTGTTTGAAGACGGTGGGTTGTCTCTACTGTGTGGTGAAACCCTGCCACAGTTAGAGTTAAGGGAATTTTTTTTGTTTTCTAAAGAGAAGCACTCACAAAGAAAGATAATGTGAAGGAATCAATGGGCATGAAACATAGGAAGCCAGAAAGCAGGTGGCGTGCAGAAAGTGACGTAGCAGACGTGGGAGAGCGGAATCCTGAGGCTGCAGCAGGGCCGGCCAAGAAGCAGCCATGTTTGCCCTGCGCCACCCCCGAAGGCTCAGGAAGGGACAGCGCCAGGTGCATTGGGGGCTGGGGGGCAGCTCATGATAACTGCTCTTTGAGAAGCAGCTAGACCCCAGCATCTCCTTCCCTAATGTGCACACTTGGGCATCAGTCCCTTTCCCACCTTGGCTGAAGACTGAAGCTTTTTCTCTGGAGAGGGATTCTAGACAAGCAGATACTAGCAATAGTTACGAGCGGTCATACTGAAGTAAAACTGGGGGGGGTAAGCACACTTTTATGCTGTTAGGACACCCTGCCTTCTTCTGCCACTCGGTTCCCAGAATCATCACAGCCAGGCTTGGACTGTCCACACGAGGTTCACGATGGGGTGGATGACTAGCCCAGGAGAAAACACACTGCCCTCAGAGGCTCCCCAGAGAAACAGTGGGGACCCCAGGGTCCTACTCCCACCCACTCACTCAGAACTTCCAGTTAGCTTTTAAATGTCAGCTGGTGGCCAGTGATCCCCAGACATTTGGAGAAAGCGCCTAAATGCACAAGAAATCAAAACAGTGGGACAAAGGGGAACTTAGAGGAAATTTTGGCTCTGAAGGAAGCAGGAAACTTAGAAACCAGAACAGCCTGTCACTAACGTCCTCAGAGTCAGAGGGGAGATAAACTGCACCCATGAAACAAGAATTGGATCCCCTAAAAAGGGAGCATTCAGAGAACAGAAAAGAATTCTTGGAAATCAAAAATGGGATAGCAGGAATGAAAAACTTGAGAGAAAGAAGGTGGAAGAACTGCCCGAGGAAGTACATAAGAAGATCAAGAGAGGAAATGGGAGAGCAGGGGTAAGAGAATGAGAGGACTGGGCTAGGATTTCCAAAAGGTAATAGAGAAATGGAAGGGATGTGTCATCGGAACCGGGGGTCAGCAAACTGCCCACCCCTGGTTTTTGCTGTTAAAGTTGTATGGAAGTACAGCTGTGCCCATGTGTTTGTGTGCTGTCCGTGGTGGCTTCTGTATTAAAACAGCAGAGCTGGAGTCCTTGTGACAGACTGTATGGCCCATGAAACCTAAAGTACTCATTACCTGGCCTTTTACAGGAAAAGTTTTCTGATCCTTTGATCTAAAGAATTCAAGGAAATTTCAGGACATTAGTTTCTAGATTGAAAGGACCTACCGAATGCCCAGTATACCGAGTGGGAAATGACCCACAGCAGGGCACATCACTATGAGATTTCAGACTAAGGGGGCAGACATTCTAAAAGGCTGTAAAGAGAAAAACCAGAATGAGTAAGGTATTATACTTTCTCAGCAGCAATACTAGAAACTAGAAGACAGTGAAACTATTTCTTTACAAGTGCTCCGAAAAAAAATGCTTTCCAACCTAGAATTCTGTACCCAGCAAATCTGTGAAGTGTGAGAGGAGAATAGGGGTAATTTAGTACTTAGGAAACTCAGCATATTAAGAAAACAAAACAGAAACACCAACCAAGGGAAACAAACCAAATTTGGATGAAAGGAAAAGTATGATGCATGGTTTATGATGGGCAGGACTTAAATGTTTAAACACAGATGACGTTGGAGAGGTATCATGGGCTGTCGGCACAGGACAGGTGCATACGTAGTAGAGAGAGAGGGTTCCTCTGTCTGACAGTGGAATCAGTGGGACACGTCTCAAGCTACATGTCAAGAAGTGTGAAGCATACCAGGATGGTCGTTCAGGAGTGGGAGAGTGGCTGCCCGTGGGGTTTGGGGAAGGGGAGGGTCTCTGGGCACCGGTACCACTCTCCTTAGCATAGACCTTGTGGAACGCTAAGGTACATGTGCGTGCACCTTTGACAGGAATAAAAGCTAAATTAGACACTGATAATAAAGGGTTCAGAGAAAAGTCATGCCGGAAAATTCTTTATGCTAGAGAAGTGAACTTTTTTTTCCCTCTTGTAAAATAGCCAAGTTCAACAGGGGAGCAGAAGACTAAACCCACCCAGAACAGCGTTCGAGAGCTCAGAGGGCTCGGGCTTTCTCCAGATCTGGTAAGGTTTTACGATTGCCTGGTTTCATCGTGCTCTCGTATGCCTAATTAAATCTCCCCTCTACGTACCGTGTGACTTCACTTATATGGAATCGAAAAAACAAACAAAAAGCAGAAACAGACCCATAAAGGCAGAGAACAAACTGGTGGTTGCCCGAAGGGAGGGCGTGGGGGAGGGGCAGAACGGGAGCCACAGACTTCCCGTGAGGGACGTGAGTGAGGCCCAGGATGAGAGGCACAGACGGCCGTGCTCGTGGTGAGTACCGCATAGGCCGTAGAGTCCAGTCGCTATGTCGTGCTCCTGAAACCCGTGTGACACCGTGTGTCAGCTGTACTGCAGTTAAAAAGAAAGACGGACTATCTCTGCCCCCGGCAGTAAGACCTTTGTTTTGTTGGCGTGCTTTTTGATGGTGGGGGAACGGGGTTCGTGCTTTGAGCTGGGGCCTTTATGAAGATGGCCTCACGGGCACCTGTGAGTTGTGCCTTGTCTCTCCTCCCCGTCCGTCCTTCGACGTCCCCTCCCTCCTACCCAAGACTTGAACTGAGGGAGACCCTGGGTGGTTCCTGTAGTTCGCGGTCTGTGTGTTTACCTGCACGGCAACCCTCTTAACGTTTCTCCAGAGTGGGATTTAGGAAGTTCGGTTTGGAAGCAGGTCCGATTTTCAGAGTGGGCCTGCATTGTGCCGGAGTTAACGTGTAACGTGTCCGTCGGCTTCACGAGGTGACGTCTGTTCTCATCTCAGTCGGAGAATCCACAGCTTCGTGATCCCGCTCTGCTGTCTGAACTAAGTCTTACTTTGTTTACTGCTAGGTGGTGTGCAGGTGCTCGAATCCTCTCGACACGTCAGTGAAGGAGAAGATATCCATGTTCTGCCACGTTGAACCTCAACAGGTTAGTAGGGATTCCGTCTTCATGTCAGTCGTGTTTTGCTTCTGGTTACCCTTGGGTCTCCCGGCCACTTTCAGGAGGCTGGCTTGCTTCACAGTTCCAGACCGTAGACTGCTCCCTGGAACTCACGCTGTTGGCTCTGTGGTTTTCTGGACACACTTGACCTCTCTCTGGTCGCTTCTCTCCCGCTCCTTGTACTCTCTGCTCCAGCCATGCTGCATGGTGTCGTCCTCCCCGCTGGCCTGGCTGTCCCCTACTCATTTTCATTCTTCAGGGCTCAGCCTGGATACGGTATTGTCCGAGAAGTTTTACCTGTCAGACCACCTCCCCCTCAGACCTCAAGGTGGATCCTTCTTGGGTGACCTCTGTGTCTGGGTGCGGGTGGTGGGTCTGTTATACTGCCCCTGCACACGTGTGTGTGTGTCTGTCCATGTTTGTCTCTACGCACAGACTTAGCTTCTTGAAGGCAGGGACCCCTTCATTCAGCTTTGTATTCCTGGTGCCTGGTGTCTAAGGCGGTGTACGCTCTAAACTTATTTTAGTCTCTTTTGTTAACATGTGCTAATGGAGGGTACCTGTTAAATTCAAAATTCAGAATTCAAAATTTGGGGACCTGTCGTCTGTCCGGTGTGGGGCACAGTAGGGAAGGCCTGGTGGTGGTAAGTTGAGACTGTGGCTGCGGTCAGGTCGGCTGAAGGAGAGGAACAGGAAAGGTCGCACTCGTGGTGAGCACTCGTGGTCCAGGGATTTGTGATTAGGTTGTGAGTGGTTTGCTTTGCTGCTGGGTTACTGAGGACCAGGAGATGAGGCAGGAGGGCCCAGCTGGCCTAGAGAGGAGAGAAGGAAGCAGCAGCATTGAAATAAGAGCAGGTCGTTTACAAGATGACAGGGGATGTGGAAGTGAGGGTCAAAGAGTTAAAGTCACTGGCATCGAAGTGCAGAGAGCAGGACCGCCCCTGACCCCCCATCTCCGCGAGCACTCAGGTGTCCGTGTGTGAGCGTGGCCCGGGGCCTGAGATCGGTGTTCCCAGTGTGCTTCCCAAGCTGGGAGCTGTGTCTCGGGAATTCCGCTTCCTACTACATACAGATCTTCCATGACTTAACGATGGGCTAAGGCCCAGGAAACCTGTTGTAAGTTGAAAATATCCTAAGTTGAAAATGTGTCAACTCAGCTAGCCTACTGTAAATGTTCTCAGAAGACGTAAACATGAGTCTACAGGGGGCAGAATCATCTCTCACAAAGCCTGTTTTACAATAAAGTGTTGATTATCTTGTGTAATTCATTGAACACTGTACTGAAAGTGGGAAACAGAGCGGTTGTGAGTGTGTCGGTGGTCTACCCCGGCGATGGTGGGGCCGCCCACACGAGAGGGTACACGGCCTATGCGAGCCTGGGAAAAGACCAAAATTCAGAATGCAGGGTGCCCTTGCTACCGGATGTGTGCGGTTTTCACAGCGTCCTAGAGCAGGACGTCCTAAGTCAGGGACCGTCTGTACGGGGAGCATCCGCATAATTTCATTGTTATGAACAGTCTTCTTATCATGCATTTCAGTTATTCGAGATAGTTCTAACCTTAAGTGAGGGTAATTCAATTCCGTGATAGACTAGGTTATTAAAAAATATTTACTATTTTTTGTAAAATAAACGTGACAAGCGTTTCTAGATTTAAATTTGAATTCAAATCTTTCGCCTGTTTTTTAGTTGAGTTGCTTATCTTACCAAGTTACAGGAATTCTCCGTATATTCTGAACCAGTAGTCTTTTATCGGCTACACGATCCGCACGTTTTTCTCCATGTCTTGGCTTCTCACCTTTTTAACGGCATCTTCTGGAGCACAAAAGCTTTACCTTCTGAACTCCGGTGTATTCGGTTTTCTCTTGATAGGTTGCTCTTTTGGTCTCATATCCAAGAACTACATTTAACAAATGCCACAAAGATTTCATGTTTTCTTCTGGAAGTTTTATAATTTTAGGTCTTATATTTAGGCCTGGGATCCACTGTGCGTTAACTTTTATGGATAGCAACTTTCTAGTAAAAGTTGAAATTTGTCTTTTTGCCTGTGGATAGCCAGTTCATTGCAAAGACTATCCTTCAATAGTAATCTATAATTTTCTTTTTATAAAGGTGCTTTTTTAAGATTTCTTTATCTTTGTAAAGTTTTTTTTCTAGATGTATTTATAATTTTTGTAACTATATGAATGGCAAAATTTGAAAAATGACATTTCCTAGGAGCCCCTGGGCGGCTCAGTCAGTTAAGCGTCCAACTCTTGATCTCAGCTCAGGTCTTGATCTCGGGGTCGTGAGTTCAAGGCCTGTGTTGGGCTCCATGCTGGGTGTGGAGCCTACAAAAGAAAAACATTACATTTCCTAAACAGATAGGACCCATGTATAGGGACCTGTTGATTTCTCATTGACCTGCAGCCTAGCGGCCTTACTGAGATTCTGCAAGTTCTCATTGTCTGCCTGTAAATTCTCATGGTTTATGGACAAGCAGTGATACTATACGCATTTCTTGGCAGTTGTTTCTTATTTTCCAGTTCATATATACATATATTTTTTCTTATTTAATTGTAGTGGGTAATATCTCTAGGACATTACTGAGTAGAAGTAGTGATAGTGGCCTGTTTTGCCTTGTTTCAGACTTTAAAGATTAAGCATTAATATTAAGTATTGAGACCCAAATGATGTTTGCTGTGGGCTTTTTTTTCCTTAATGTTTTTCACATTTTTCCCTAATAGTCCTACTTCACCAAGAATTTTTACTATGAATTGGTTTTGAATTTTTATTAGATATGCATCCACTGAGGCGACTTTTCCCCCTTCTTTTAATCTGTTCATGTAGTGAATTGCACTGCTAAATACCCTCGTGCAGCGGTTTTCAGACTCAGCCCTGCCACCCCCAGAGGGTCTAGTTTAGGTGGGGTGGGGTGCGGGATGGGCTCGTGAATTTTTAAAAGCTCACCCAAGTGACCCTAATGTACGGGCAGGTTGGACAGCCACTGTTCTTGGGACAAATCCTACTTGGACATGAATTTATTCTTTGTTTAAACTACATTCATGGTTTGGTTTGTGATTTTTTTTTTTTTTTTTTAAGATTTTATTTATTTTGGGGCGTCTGGGTGGCGCAGTCGTTAAGCGTCTGCCTTCGGCTCAGGGCGTGATCCCTGCGTTGTGGGATCGAGCCCCACATCAGGCTCCTCCGCTGGGAGCCTGCTTCTTCCTCTCCCGCTCCCCCTGCTTGTGTTCCCTCTTTCGCTGGCTGTCTGTCTCTCTCTGTCAAACAAATAAAATCTTAAAAAAAAAAAAAAGATTGTATTTATTTTAGAGAGTGAGCAGGGGCGGGGGGGGGGGGGGAGACGGAGAGAATCTCCAGTAGACTATGTCCTGAGGGCAGGCATAGAGTCCGATGCAGGACTCAGTCCCACGACACTGAGATCATGACCTGGGCTGAAATCAAGAGTCGATGCTTAACCCGCTCAGCCACCCAGGCGCCCCGATTCTTTTTTTTTTTTTTTTTTTTAAGGATTTTTGCAGTCATGTTCATAAGCGATTAGCCACTAATTTTTTATTCTGTTTTAAGTCAGTTTTGGTAACGTATATTTTTCTAGAAGATTGCCCTTGCCATTTTCACATTTAGAAGTTATTTTCCGAAGGTGATAAATCCAATAGGAGGCTGCCAGCCCAGTTCGTGTTTGTTTTTATTAAATACCCTTTGCTTGTCTCTACGCAGGTGATCTGTGTCCATGATGTCTCGTCCATCTACAGAGTCCCCTTGTTACTAGAGGAGCAGGGGGTCGTAGACTATTTTCTCCGGAGACTTGACCTTCCCATCGAGAGGCAGCCGCGAAAAATGCTGATGAAGTGGAAAGAGATGGCAGACAGGTTTGCCTCGTGATAGGGAGCTGGGAGTCCGGGCCTTATTTCTCTTTTCCGGAGGGCCTCCGGGAGTTTGCTAGTGCTGTCAGCTCATGCTAGGAAAGGACTCGGTGGTAGGAGAGGCAGAGACAGGCTCTCAGCCCTCAGGTCATTGCATCAGGGATGAGGAAGGCCCGGCAGCGCTGGGTTCAGGTCAGTGGCCTTATGTCCCCACGACTAGGAGATACATGCGAACAGGCGTCTGGTGGCCGTGGGTGAGCGCTCGTACCCGAGGCCTGCCCGATGGCTGACCGTGGCCGCGGCCGTCCCGGGTACCCCCCGCATGGCTGAGCTGTGTTTGGGAATGTACCGCCCACCAGAAGAGGATGAGCCGGGGTTTTTCCGGTCTCGTGTTACTACTGCTGCCAAGGCTTCTCGCTTTGAGAACTGTCCCGTTCCTCTTAAAGTTCAGCAATGCGCTCTCCTCACGTCAGCTGGCCGTGCCCGCTGTGGCTGCGCGGGGCCGGGGCGCTCCTGCCTTGCTCCGTGATGCCGTTTTCCTCTTGACGTTCTCCCTGTCAGTCTGTGCATTTCCACGTCAATCCACAGGCAGCCACGAGAACGGCACACAGCACTGGGATCTTGTTTTCACACGATATTACAAACATTTTTGCTCTGTTACTAGTTACACTTTATGGTGAAGATTTTTAGTGAATATAGACTGTTGTGTTAATGTCCTGTAATTGATTTGACTCTTCCCTTCAGCACATTAACTCTTATGAATCGTCTTTTAATTTTTTTTTTTTGTTCTTTGGGATTTTAATTTTTAAAAAAAAATTTGTATGAGATTTGGAAACCATTTTTTCATGCCCGGTTCTAAAATCCTACTTTCTTTGCAAAGCCTGCGACATGGTTTTGAAAGGAGCTTCCTCTTTACTGTTCTGTCTGTAGAACTCAGATCTTACTTGCGCCCATTATATGCTTCCCAGAGATGTTTTTCTACTTTTTAGAAAGCAGTTTTGATCTCGTGGTGGCATATACATTCTAAATAATGTGGTGTTTCTTGGCCTTTGTGTGATAGATACGATCGCCTGCTGGAGACCTGCTCTATTGCCCTTGTGGGCAAATACACCAAGTTCTCGGACTCGTATGCGTCTGTCATTAAAGCTCTGGAGCATTCTGCACTGGCCATCAACCACAAGTTAGAAATCAAGGTACGGAAGGGTGGCACGTCTATACAGGGAGGGCTTCTGGATTCTCACAGATGCCGTAGGCGTATCTCCTCCATATTCTTGGAACTCAGTGTTTCTTTATAGGAGTAGAAAGGATTCATGGCCGCTCCTGGCCTTGAGAGAGAACAGTGGAACATTTTCAGGAAACAGTGAAGGGGAGAGATGGTCAGGGTAGCAGTCAAGAAAGAGCGAATGGTTGAATCTGAGTATCTGGTGACCAAGTAAAACTGCCCCCGGGCACGGGGAGCCCTGGAGGGCCAGAGGCACATTGCTGTTCCACGTAGGTCGTCTGTGAAGGGGGAACGCTAACATCCAGCCCCGAGAGCCAGAGGCTTCTCTGAAATGTGTGTCTGGTTGTCTGGCCGGTGCCTGGAACACGCGGCGCCCAGGGAATAACGGCTTGTGTTCTGCTCCGTGACAGGACGGGCAGAGCTGAGCTGACGGAGGGTCAGGGCACGGCCCTGCTTGTCTTCTTCAGGCGGTGGAGTCTTGGGGGTCGGGTCTCAGATTCTGGCCGTCCTCACCGCAGGCGTTGGGGTTGGCCGCCTCCTTCTCCAGGTGTTTCTCAGCCTCATCATGTAGTTTGCTTTGTGCCGGTGAACAGGTTTCTGTAGAAATGACCTATTGTATACATTTTAAGAATTATACGATCTTGGGGCGCCTGGGTGACTCAGATGGTTAAGAGGCTGCTTTCAGCTCAGGTCATGATCCCAGAGTCCTGGGATCGAGTCCTGCATCGGGCTCCCTGTTAGCGGGGAGTCTGCTTCTCCCTCTCCAACTCCCCCTGCTTGTGCTCTCTTGCTCTCTCTGTTAAATAAATAAATAAAATCTAAAAAAAAAAATTACAGGGTCTTATTATACTTCCCTGACTGACTTTTGCTAGTTCTTTGGCTCATTCATCTGTCATATCCACTTGGACGTAGTCTGTGTGCCTTTCGTGGTAGATGGTAGGGGCCGGGAGGTGAATGAGTCCGTGAGGTCTCGACGGTGTGAGGGGAGCATGCAGAAGAGGAGGGGACCTGTCTGCATAGACATGTGAGGAGGGCAGACTTCCTCAAAGAGGGACTCTGGAGAGTTTGGGAAGATGGGTGAGGCAGACGGGAAGGGCATTGGGAAGAAGGTAGCGTGTATCCAGGGGCTTGGAGATGGGGACTAGTTGGGAACTCAGTGGATGGAAAAGTGTGAACTGGAGGAGGTCTGGAGACAGGCCTGTGGGGTCATAAATCCTGTCAGGGGCCACAGCTGCGTCTTCCCCTGAGGTTCAGGGAAGTGATCGCAGGGTATTGGGCAGAAAGGAGTAGGAAGAAGATGAACAACATAAGAAGAAGGGGGTCAGAAGGTCTGAGTGGACACTTCATAAAAGCTGCACTGATGTATGTGGAAAGGGTGTCAGGACGGCCTTCAGCTGTCAGCAGATAGATGCGCGTGACGTTGCTGTGAGACACAGACACCTGCCGGAGGGGCCGAGCGTGCTGGCAAGGGTGTGGCGCTCCGGGCTTTGCCGGGCACTGGGGAAATGGCACGACCGTCGAGGACACAGCCTGGCGCTTTCCTACAAAGGGACACGTACAGGCACTCTGTGACCCAGCACTTTCATTCGCTGATACCCACTCTGAAAACATACGGCCACAAAAAATATTTTTATACAAGAGGACTATTATTTTAATAGCCAGAATATGGAACCAGTCCACATGTCCAGCATGAGTTAGCAAACACGTTGTGGTGTATGTCCACAGAGGGAAACTGCTCAGGGAAAACAAGGAATAAACTCGTGACACCACAGCAAAGGGATGAGTCTCAGAAACGTACCGAGCCAGAAAAGCCAGACGCGGAAGGCCGCATGCCGTGTGTGTGTTTCTGTGCGGTTCTGAGAGGGGCGTCTGTGGTGACAGAGGGCGGAGTATCCGGGGCAGGACGTGGAGAGGAGGTGGCGGGGGGGGCAGAGGGAACGTTTTGGGATGACAGTCATTTTATCTCTGATTGCGGTGGTGGCCACACCTTTGCATGTTTGACAGAACTCGTCAGAGCGTGTGCTAACGTGCTTGTACTTTATCGTCCGTAGTTGTACTTCAGGAAAGGTGGAAAGATGGAGAGCGGTCTAGGCAGACAGGCTGGGGAGAAATGCATTCTCAGCAGAGAGAACACTGTTATTTTCTCTTTCTTTTTTCTTTTTTTTCATTTCATTTCATTTTATTTTATTTTTAAAGATTTCATTTATTTGTCAGAGAGCGAGCGAGCACAAGCAGGGGGAGAGGGAGAGGGAGAAGCAGGCTCCTCACTGAGCAGGGAGCCCGATGGGGGGCTCGATCCCAGGACCCCGGGATCATGACCCGAGCCGAAGGCAGATGCTTAACCGACTGGCCACCCAGGCGCCCTCAGACAGAACACTTTAGACTCCAGTGGGCTGAGAATAGAGCCAATGGAGAGCTGGATGGGCAACATTTGTATTTTAAAATATAAGAAATAATTTAAAATTTATTTAAAAATCAGTGAGTTTAAATATAAAGATTATAATTTTAAAACTTAATTTTTAATTTTTAAAAAGATTTTATATATTTATTTGAGAGAGAGCAGGAGCAGGGGGGAGGAAGGGCAGACACAGAAGCAGGCTCCCTGCTCCCGATGGGGGGCTCGATCCCGGGACCCTGAGATCACGACCTGAGCCGAAGGCAGACGCTTCACCGACTGAGCCACCCAGGCGCCCCTAACACTTTATTTTAAAGGAGGGAAGACAGGGTATTGACGCTGTTATTTGGGAATTAGGAAAACTGCAGCGCTGGAGTCACGGCCTGCTTCTTTTCTCCCTGCCCGTGCACCCCCAGTACATAGATTCTGCCGACCTGGAGCTGAGCACGCTGCAGGAGGAGCCCGTGCGCTACCACGAAGCCTGGCAGAAGCTGTGCAGCGCTCAGTGAGTCGCGCCCCTGCCTGTGGTTTCCAGGGGTTTCTGGGGGAGGAGGGCTTAAGTGAGCACTGCCCTGTGCTTGCCTGTGCTAGTGGTAGGTAATCTGCTTTTTAAAGATCTTTTAATTATTGAAAAGGCTACAATCTGTATGATTTAAGCCTTATAAAAATACAGCTTATGAATAGAGTCGAATCGGAAGGAAACGTGTTCTGATTTTATGCACGTTTGCTGTCTGCGTCTGCTGGTGAGGCTTATGTAAAGACGTTCACCCAGAACGTTGATGAGGACCCATCAGCAGAGTCTCATAGTTTGTTTTTGGCAGCTGTTATTGATAAGAGTAAACAATCAGCAGGAAATCTAGCTCACTGGAATGTTCTAGAGCCCTACAACTACGACCGAGGCCCCCGCTCAGCAGGCGTTCTGAGAGAGCCTTCCCACGCAAGGGAGCCCTTTAAGCCAAGAAGTAAAAAGTTGGATTTGTATTAACATATATTAAAATTAGGAAAGAATCCGTGTGTGCCATCTTTTTTTTTTTTGACTTGTAAGCACTTAGTGCACCTTTTCGAAGCTCATGGTGTTTACGTACAGCTCACTGGAGTCTCGAAATCACTGTCATAGCCCCAGTAGCAAACTACACGGAGTGACTTCATGGCATCCGTGTCTCGGGCATGGCTCCTTGGGCTGGTGGGAAGGGCCAATCGCCGTGTGCTCTGCTCTCTTGTACAGCGGAGTGCTGGTTCCAGGGGGATTTGGTGTTCGGGGGACAGAAGGAAAAATCCAAGCTATCGCCTGGGCTCGGAAACAGAAGAAGCCTTTTTTGGGTAAGGAGTAGGAAAGATCAAGAAAAGGTGCTGCAGGGGAGCCTGTGAGTAAACTCAGGGAGGCTGTCGGAACCAAGCAGCAATGCCGTCTTCCTAGGTCGCACCTGAAGCGGAAGCTGCTTGGTTCTGTTTGGAAGAAATTCAGACGCTCTTAGCGTGAGAAGAGAGAGCTTATCAATCCACGCGTGGATGTCGTGGGATGCAGGGAGGGTGAAATAGCATCAGGCGGTCGTGTCCGTTCGCCGGACCCCGCTGTGTGGCAGGACGCGTGACGCTGAGTGTCACGCACATCCCCACTTGGAATCGGGCAAAGTGATTCCGGTGCTTCCTGGTGCCACAAAGTTTACTGATTTTCAGCTTTGATCGGATGCAGATGGGAGCTTAATGAGAGAGGCTAGGGAAACCTGAAGTTTTAAGTATGAACAGAATATTGCTTATTCCTAAAATTCGAATAGCTTGTAAAACCTGGAATCTTCATATGAGAAGTTTTTGAAAGCTTAGACCCAGTTTTTGAAAGCTGGTAACAGCTAAAACAGCAGAGGGTGCTTGTTGGTAGGGGGCCGGGTGGGAGGTATGAGAGTTTGTGATTGTCGTTCTGCGGGCAAGCGGGACACGGAGTCCAGGGCAGGCTGGTGGGACATGTAGGAGCTGTCTTTTCAATGGCATTTGTGTCTTCCCTCCCCCTGCAAGGTGTGTGCTTAGGAATGCAGTTGGCAGTGGTTGAATTTTCAAGAAATGTGCTGGGATGGCAAGGTAAGTGTTCATTAAAAACCTTGTTAAATTCTTGCTGAAGTGTTTCCTGGACGTCATGAAGCCTGCCACCCACCGGGTGACTGGGGACTGTGGAGAAGGCCAGGCCTGGCTTCACGGTAGAGACGCAGAGGGGAACTGCCATGTGTCTGGAGGGAAAGCGCAGCTCCTCCACGCCGACCACGGGAGGGAGGGGTCACAGCTGAGCAGGCAGCCCGGCTCTCTGCACCTGCATTTCCAGCTCCGGAGAGGCCCGCGCTCCCATCACCATCGCCACCGTCCCTGAGCTGGTGCCGAGCAGGGCAGCTCTGGCTTGTGCGAGGCTGTGCCGTTACTAGGAGCTTGGGCTCCGGAGCTGGTCAGACCTGGGCCCAACTTCTGACTCTCCCTCATTGTGGGTGATTTTAGATAAGTTCCTTAGCCTTTCTGGGCTTCTGTTTCTTCTGTAAAATGGGGTGATAATGGTACCTGCTTCTCATGGTTGTAAGAATCCAATGAAATAATGCTTGTAAATAGTCCCAGCATGGTGCCTGGCAAGTAGGAAATTCTCTGTGCCTCGCTAACCGTCCAGACCACCCGAAACTCTGTGGCTTCCAACAATGTTGTATCATGTCTCAGAATGCGGTGGGGTGAGTGGACTCGGCTGGCTGGTTTTCTGCGCCCTGTGGTATATCAGCTCACCGGGCCGTGCATTCAGCTCTGCCCAGCAGGGACATCGAGATGGTTCTCTCCACGTAGCAAGGCTCGTCATTCACTAATTCAGCCGAGGCGGCTCACAGCAAGGCGACCTGCTGGCTTCCAAAATGACAGGCCCAGTGTGTAGGCACTTAACAAGCTTGCCCATGTCCCAAGGCCCAGCGCGGTTGGTGGGGGAGGGGACCACACAGTGCGACGGCGGGGGCGAAGCTCGTTGGGGCCACCGATGGAAGAGCCCGCCACAGCCCCTGTCGTCTCGGTAGCCCAGCTGACAAACAGGAGGTTTCCAGAAAGACCTCAGAAGTTGTAAGAAGAAGAAACCAAGCATCGTGAGGAATGTGAAAAGCAGCCTGGCTCCACGAGGGACGAGTGGCTGTGCTGTGGCCAGCTCACCGTGAGGGTTGGGCTCCCTGTACGTGCTTCTGGGAGGCCGCCTCCCGGTCACGCCGAGGGCGTGGTAGCTGCTCTGTAGGCAGCATGGCCTTTCGTCCGGGCTGCCGAGCCCCTGCGGGCACTGTCCTGGCCGCCCACCAGCCTAGACCTGGCCCTCTGGGCCCTCGGACCCTCTCTCAGCCACGATGGGTCACGCACTCGCGTCCCCAGGTGGGTGGGTGACCTGGTGACGAGCTTACCTTCAGCTGGGACCTGGCCCTGGTTAGGCCTAGGGGGGCGCACACAGGGCCCCGGGCTGGACCAGGAACTGGGTTCTTTTCCTTTTAGTCTTTAGCGGTTTTGCTTATGGCTAGACCATAAATTCGGTAAGGGAGAGGAAGGTGATTGGGTGTTGAGATCAGTGAGTTCCCGATTGAGCTGCTGAGCCAGGCGGTTGGGCAGGGCCACGCGGAAGGTGCCGAGGGTGAGAGAAGTGTGTTGTCCGGCCTGGACACACTCTGACACGAGAAGGGGACAGTTGAGACAACAGTGGACGGACTGTCGTAAGGAGGCACTATCTAAATAAAGATGAGGTTGTGCCGCTGGTTTCACTTTCCCCATTTTGTGCAGCGTGGCTTTCAGAGAGCTCACGGATGGGAAATGTTGTGCATTGAGTACTTCGTATCTTCATGTTTCCACTGGCTTTTGTTCGAATCACTGAACGGTCACTTTGAACTGGGGAGAGAAATTGTAGTTTAGAGCTTAGGAATGACACTTGAAAATAATCAGTGTTGTAACTTTTCATAACATCAGTATTTGAATTTTTCAGATGCCAATTCTACAGAGTTTGACCCTAAGACCAATCATCCTGTGGTGAGTCCAGTGTTTGAACCTCACCAGGGCCTAGAAGGGCGTGGAGGGGGCATTCACGAGAGCGCTCGGTGCTCGGTGCTCAGCCACAGGACGGAGACCACGGCGTCCGTCCATGGAACCCTCAAACTGACTGGATGGGAGGAACTTTTGTTTTTCGTTATGTGATTTCTCACTGCTCTTCCCAGTTTGCCGCAGAAAATGTTTCAGACAGGTATCACCCCAGCCAACCAGGGCGGTTCCTGGTTAGAACAATTCTCCAGCCCCTTAGCCCCCAGGAGTAACACTGCTGACAGGAAACCCTGACGTGGGCCCCTACTGTGCGCCAGGCGCTGTCCTCACCACCTTACAGATACTCGTCCATTGCCTCCCCGACCACCCGGGGAGACGGGCATGTTACTCAAGACCTGCGGGATATGGTGCTGACGTGTGTAAGGGTGACTGACGCTCGTGGAGGCCCTCATCCCCCGTGGGATGGCTCCCGTCAGAGGAATGTGGCTCCTGGGGAGGGACAGCACCTTTATCCATCTTCGTATCTCCCGCCCGGGGGTTGACAGCTGTGTTCTCGATACCAGAGATGCTGTGATAAACAGCGGACGAGCTCTTGATCTCAGGGCATTTAAACGGCATCGGTTTACGCTTGTTGACTTGAAACGGACTTCGCTCAGGTGATGAGCTCAGGAGGGGAGAAGTGAAGGGTTTGAAGGGTGCGTCCTCACAGTGGTGGGAAAGCAGGGCGCAGAGACGGTCCTGGAGGCCAGGAGGCGCTCAGAGGAGCCTGGGACTGAGCAGTGCGCTGGGCTGTCGTGGCTCGGGGGCCTTGGCCTCTCTGCGGCCCACACGTTCCCCGAGCTCCGGCCGGGACACGGTAGCCCTGAGAAGTATCCCTTTCTTCTGAGCAGCGCATCCGTCCAGCGGAGGAGACGTGTGTTCTAACCTATCCTGTCTCGCATCCGTGCTGCTGCGTTAGTCTCCAGAGGTGCTGTGGCCCAGCAGCCCTCATGATCCCAAGCGCTGGGGACAGCAATGGCCAAGGGTGGGGGCAGCTGTGCGTTCCTGCAGTCAGGACAACAGGCGGACGGCTTAAGTCCCTGCCCAACACAGGTTATCAACGATGAGAGGAAGACCTTCCCCCAGCGGCGAGCGTCTCCTCCGAGCAACGGCTGGGGGTTCGAGCTTCTCCCAGGCCCTCGTCACCCCACGCAGCGTCTGCTCGCGGAAGCAGAGTGTGGCAGTGTGTGTCTGTTTTGAACCCTGCAGGTCATAGACATGCCGGAACACAACCCTGGGCAGATGGGCGGCACCATGAGGCTGGGCAAGAGGAGAACACTGTTCCAGACCAAGAACTCAGTCATGAGTAAGAGCTGCCCCCCCGGCCTGCCTCCAGCGCGGCACGTCCAGGATGCACGTCTCGGGCTGCTGCTGGGGCTCCGCAGAGCCAGGCCGGCGTTTTTGGTTTTGTTCTTGCTTTCCAGTTCTTTTTTCCCTTCCTACTCACGTTCTGTTAGGGCGTGTGCGCGGTAATAGCCGAGAAACCACGTGGCTCTTGGAAAAGCCCTCAGGTAGTGCGCTCGGGGGCTGGGGGTCTCGGGGGCTGGGGGTCTCGGCTGCGGGCGGCTCACCGGAAGGAGGCAGTGAGGGGCCGTCCGCCGCAGTCCTTTCCCTAGGCCGTTCCCGTGAACCGAATTTGACCACCGATGTTGGCACGTGCTGTCCCACAGGCAGTTAAAGTACTAATAGGCGCTAAAGATTTAGGGAAATTGGGGGAGGAAAATATTGAGAACGACTGCGGTCAGTCTCGTTCTCTTGCTCACTGGGAAGATTCTGTCTTTATATAAGCAGGGCCCCTCGTGGCTCTCATCGTTTGAATCCCTGGAGTAGGTGACCGGGCAGCGCTCTGCTGACCGTGACTTAACTGCACAGCTGCCCCCAGGGCCAGCTCTGTAGCTCTGGAAGTGTCTTTCTCGGTTTAGCTGTTTAACGCGTCCTGGTGTGTTTTCCAGGGCAGTTTCTAGCAGAAAGTGCTTTGTACCGCAGTAATCACGCGTTTGGCGGGGAGGGATGGAAATGCCTGTCTCTGTGACGGTTGTTCTGGCGTGGTCAAAAAAGTCAGAGCCCAGGGGCGCCTGGGTGGCACAGCGGTTGAGCGTCTGCCTTCGGCTCAGGGCGTGATCCCGGCGTTCTGGGATCGAGCCCCACATCAGGCTCCTCTGCTAGGAGCCTGCTTCTTCCTCTCCCACTCCCCCTGCTTGTGTTCCCTCTCTCGCTGGCTGTCTCTATCCCTGTCGAATAAATAAATAAAATCTTAAAATCAGAGCCCAGGAGCGAGTTTCCACTGCGCTGCTGCGGGCAGGTGGCCGGGGTTGGCGGGAGAACCCCAGAGCCGGCCTTCAGAGGGCCGGGCCGCGTCGCGGTGGAAAGTACACTGGGAAGCGGGATGTGGTTGTGAGTGGATTCTTCCGTGCATCAGAATTCTTGCCTCAGCGTGCCTTCTCTTGCCAGGGAAGCTCTATGGAGATCCAGATTACCTGGAAGAGAGGCACCGCCACAGATTTGAGGTGAAGAGTTGAGCTTAGTGACCTTTCCACTTTTCTCCTTCCGGCGACTCTGGAAACACAGCAAGCTGAGGCTTACTCTTGCCGTGTCCGCAGGTGAATCCAGTCCTGAAGAAGTGTTTGGAAGAGCAAGGCCTGAAGTTCGTGGGCCAGGACGTTGGGGGAGAGAGGATGGAGATCGTGGAGCTGGAGGGTGAGCGCCGGGCAGCCGTGGGTGGGGGCTGGGAGCGCTGACCGGGCGGCCAGAGGGAACAGCCCTGCCCTGCTGGGGGTGCTCTTGGGGAACAGGCGCCCGGAGCCCCGGGGAGCCCATCCTCCCACGGGCAACGCACTTCTGGCCTTGGCCCTTATTCTCTAGAACGAGAGCTCGCCCTTGGTCCTTGAGCCCCGCTTCTGATCTGAGGAAGCCGGGGAGCAGGGCCGGCCAGGTGGGAACCCTGTACAGGAGGCCCCGTCAGCCAGCAGGCGACAGCGTGCGGGGCCAGGACGTCTGCTCCCCCAGCTTTGTGGCTGCCTTTACTCAGGTTCTGATTAAGACGCTATCTTTAGGTAACTGTAGGGACTGTAGAAACGTGAGATTCTGGCAGCGCTTGCTCTTCTGTGTCTTATGCACACAACGAAAGTGCTGCTTTTGCGTTTGTTTCAGACCACCCCTTCTTTGTTGGGGTTCAGTACCACCCTGAGTTCCTGTCCAGGCCCATCAAGCCTTCGCCTCCGTACTTTGGCCTCCTGCTGGCCTCCGTGGGGAGGCTCCCGCATTACCTCCAGAAAGGCTGCAGGCTCTCACCCAGGTGCGGTCACTCTTCTCCAGCTCGTCTCAGCGGGCCTGCTCTCCTCCCTGGGGTCCCCTCGGGCTGCTTGTCTGCTGCCCCGCCTTCCCCTGGCACGGGGGCCGGGCCCTCACTGTGGCACCTGGGCCCTGCGCTCCCTGGGGTGCTGGCTTTCCCGAGCTGGTGGCCACAGCCCCGCTGGATCCCTGCCTCGCTGCTGCCTGTCTCCGGAACCAGTCGCTCACGCTGAGTGAAGTATATACCCAGCGTTTATCCCTACTAACTAGAAGAGGAGAACCCCCTACAGCTCTGTGCCAAATACATCAGGCTGAGTAGCGCCTCCCTGATTCCCGCCGCGTGCGGACAAGGGTCCTGTGGTGATGGTGGCTGGGAAACCAGAGCAGGAAGGCGGGTCTGTGGTGGGAGACGATGAATAAACCATCCGAATTCCACAGGGACACCTACAGTGACAGGAGCGGAAGCAGCTCCCCCGACTCTGAAATCACCGAATTGAAGTTCCCGTCAATAAATCACGACTGATGGTAACGTAAGTAGCATTTCTCAGCTCTAGTATTTTCCTTTCTTTGTTTTAATGGTGATAACGCTAGAATTGTAAGGTATCATGAATGTTTGGTGGCGAGGATTTTCTCTGCCAGAGAATGTAAGTGGTGAGGTCGGCGTGGGCACCAGGTGGGCGAGGCCCCTCTCAGGGACCGCGTCGGTGTCCCCAGGGCCTCGGGGTCTCCAGTGCGGGGCGGAGGGGACACCAGCCACTGGGCAGTTGTCTTGTTGCCGATAGTGACATTCAGGTGCCAGTCTGACCAGATCTGGGGGAACTGGGCTCTTAGACCCTGTTGTCTCATGGAGCCATAAACTCGGGCATCTTGAAGGTGGTGACCAGTGTGACAAAATGGGCGTGTTTGCAAACTCAGGCTTTCGCCAGGAAGTGCTTTAAAATTGACACAACATTCAACACTTACGTTGATTGCTGCTTATTCTGGAAATCCTTTAAAATCTGAACAATTATCGGGCAAACCTGGAATGTCGGCCTTTCCGGTGACGGGGTTTGTAGGTTTATGACGTGGGGTGGCTGCGGGCACTGCCGTAAGTTATATTCAGTGTTACTGTGATAACCGAGTGAACTGTGTTCACCGCCTGCTGGGGGGAGTATCAGGAGGGGCTTGGGGGGTCAGGAATCCATGGGGCCCGGAAGGAGAACCAGGGGTGTGCTGCGGTCCCGTAGGTGGGGGCCCCAGCACGGGGGGAGAGCTCCCGCTGCGCGGCATGGGCGGGCGGCCCCCCGAGCCCTGCACACCTCTCGTTCACCGCAGAGGCCTCTGGGCTGCGCGGGGTGGTCTCATGGGCGCGCGGCGGTGCCCTCCTGCCCTGGACGCCCAGCCGCCCGGCCTGGCCTCCTCCATCTCTCCGGTTGGCCGCGGGCTGCCTGCTCTCTGAGATGCCGCCCCAGAGCGAAAGCAGAGGTTCAGTCGGGGGCTGGCTGTCGGTGAAGTCTGGAGTCTCCCCCTGCCGCAGGCTCTCTGGGGAGGCGGGGGCACTGGCCAGAAGGCTCGTGCTGGGGCGGAGGAAGAAGCCTCGTAAGGTCTGGAAAGTGTGGGATTGTGCAGGGCTTGCGACGTTAGCTTCTCGTGATCCCCGTCGGGCTCCTGTGCTGGTCGTCACGGGAGCGGCCGGTCCGCTGTCGCAGCCGGCTGCTAACTCTCCCCCCGCTTGCGAGCGCGTCCTGTAACCGCTCTCGTGTGTGTGTTTGTTTTCAAACAGGGCGATTCAAGGGAGCCTTCGGACTGTGAGAGTTTACAGCTTTGATTTTACACTCAGCTTTTGACACTTCCTTTAAATTATGTTTTTATTAAGATTATTTTATTACGGGGGAAAGGTATTTGGAAGACTTTGTGACTCGCGTGTCCCATCCTGTGTGTCGGCCCCTCCCCAGTGCCGCTCCGTGTCGACACCCCACGGGGTCCCCGCCGGGCTCCACCGAGGAGGGGGGCCTGTGGGCGGGGGGTGGATGACGCACGCGCCGGGGGAGTGCCCATCGATCACCTCGTTTCTCCAACTACCTCCCATCCTCGTGGATTCAAGTGTGTAGCCCGTTGCTTCCCCTGGAATGCCTAGACCACAAGACGTGCGTCCTGCCGGCCGAGCGCGGAGGGATCATGTTAGCGAGGGCTGACGACACTTGGTGCTGGTAACCCCGGGGCACTGCCTGCCACCCGGAGTGGCGAAACCGGAACGGCCTCGGCGCCGCTCGCTCTGCGGGGCCTCCCGGGGCCCATGGCGGCGGGGACGCGGTGGCCGAAGGGAACGGCTGGTTTGGTGTCACGTGGAATGGCGAGCAGTCGGTCTCTCCGGAGTGCGGTTTCAGAGTCCCTGTCCTCTGGCCGCGTGGCCCTCCCTGGAGCTGGGAAGTACTCCTTGCATCAAGGGGTTGCTTAAAAAAAAAAAGAACAAAGAATCTTTTGGGGAAACTGCCTCTCAAAGCCTCTCCTATATAGACAGCTTTGCCCGAGGGGAGTTTTTCCTTCCAGAACGGTGTTACTGCAGGTGAAATGCAATACGAAAAGCTATTTTCTTAACATGGTGTAACCATAGGCACCGCCGCGTGCCTGCTGTCCTCTGGCTAAGACCCCGTGTATACTCTAACTTAAATAAAGAACGCAGAACGAGCCACGCTTGGTGTGTCGTGCTCTTCCTGTCGCGGCTGGGTGGGCAATGTCTGAGTGCGGTCCCACGTGCGCCGGGGTCACCTCAACGGTCAGCACCTGGCTGTCCTCCGGTGGGGCGGCCTTACGTGGATGAGCTGACCGTCCGCGTAAAAACTGAGAGGAGCCTTTCTTTTTGGTGGGAAACCAGAATTTCCCCCCCAAGCCTTCAAATTTAGGTTCCCGGCACGTAGAGATGCCAAGAAGCGTGGGTGCTGTTTGATCTGGGGAAAGGGGGAGGGCCGGGTAATTTATGGGGGTCCCTCCCTCTGCGGGCGTGGATGGGGCACCTTGCGTGTGACCAGGGAGCAGCAGACAGCCGCTGTCAGACAGCAGGACGGCTTTATCCGCCGCGGTCCTCCCGCTCCTCGGCCTTCCGCGCCCAGGGCAGTGTCCTGAGTGGTTTCTCCTCCGGAGTGAAATTAGCGGTACTGGCTACACTCCTTGTGGCCTGTTGCAGCCATGGGTCCCCACCCACCCTCTGCTCAGCCCCCCTCCTCGTGAGCTGGCTCCCCTGTACAGTCTGACGCGAGGCTCAGGCTGGGTTGCTTGTCAGCTGCCTTTCCTCACTGACGTGAGAGAAACCTGAAGCTAGGGTTCCCGCCCTGACCAAGCGAGAGCAACCGCGCCGCCTTTGTCTGCGTTTCTCGCGGACCAAGCTAAAATGTGTCACTTATAGAGGTCCTCATGCTTGTCTTGGAACTTTCAGTGTGGCTGATGGGGTGGGATTCTTTTTTTTTTTTTAAGATTTTATTTTATTTATTTGACAGCCAGCGAGAGAGGGAACACAAGCAGGGGGAGTGGGAGAGGAAGAAGCAGGCTCATAGCGGAGGAGCCTGATGTGGGGCTCGATCCCAGAACGCCGGGATCACGCCCTGAGCTGAAGGCAGATGCTTAACCGCTGTGCCACCCAGGCGCCCTGATGGGGCGGGATTCTAACCACTGTTCCCACTTGGCGGTCTCATCAGACAGTCTGAGTCCTTTTTGTAAGAGCCATTCCCCAAACTGAGTGCTCTGATGTGCCCAGTGGTGACGTCAGTGCTCCCTGCGACAGTGAGGACTCAGTTGGGTGTGGGATGGTTCCCGTGTTCCCGGGGCCTCAGCCGACCTGTTGATAAGTGCTGGCCGCTTGGATAACCTTTGTGGAAGAGGGACGCCCGCTGGCTTTCCAGGACTGGTAGAGCCTGACCAGCGCTGCCACCTGGGCTGTGGCAGTGGGGACCGTAGCACTTCAACCCAGCTGCTCCGCGCCGGTGCTCAGCAGCCTGGAGCAGCTCACGACACGGCTGCACCTTCCCTTTGTGGCCACGGGCTGTGTCCCAGGACAGGCACTTCTGAGGCTCGTGCTGCCTGGACCAGCATGTAGCCTGTGCTGGGCCCGTGGCAGCTGCTCCCGGATGCCTCCTCTCGGACTTCTGAGCAGCACACCCTCTGTGCGGCTCTCAAGGAGCCTTGTAAACTTGGTTTAGGCCCTGTGTCTGGGTGACCGAGGAGCCCAGCGGAAGAGGGGCAGGAGTTGGGTAGGTAACGTGTCATGAGACAGGCCTCCCTTATTAGTGTGTTTGGTAAGTGGGAAGAGCAAGTCCCAGCCGCTGAGCCCGGCGCGTGGGGGGGGGGGGGTCTACTGGCTGATGCAGCAGGGGCTGCTCTGTCTACTCCGTGCATGTGACCTGGTCTTTAAGGCCGATCTGGAATGGATCGCAACTGTCAGGGCCCCACAGCTCTGGGTGGGAGGAGCCGCTGGCTGGCTCCGCCTCCTGGACAGGTGGGCTGGGCGTGGTCTCAGGGCTCAGCTGCGCCCAGCTGGCTGACCGAGCAACCTAGAAAGAACCATCCTTGCCCCAGGTGCATGTAATTTATTCAAGAGCTTCGACAATCACAATTCCAGAGAGCCCAGGGCGGGGGCTGCAGGGTGGCCTGTCTGCCCCATAGCCACGGTGGCGGCGTGTGCCTTGCCATCAGCAGAAGGACTTTCCCAGGAGGACACATTCCTTTCTGGCCTGTCTCGCTGCTGGAGTCGGAGACCCCAGCCTGGGCAAATGAGCATGTGAGGAAGCAGGCCAGTCCCTTACAGCTCGGCCCGAGGATGGCTCTGGCCGAGTGTTCACCAGTTCTTTCTGGAAGGTGCCTGGGGGATCAGGCTGAGAGCAGTGCCTCAGCTCCATAGACGGGGGTTGGCTCAGGATTGAAGCCCACGCACGGGCGGTTGAAGGAGCGAGGACGGACGCTCTGCCATCCACCTCCGAGCAGCCCAGACGGGTTTTCATGGGAGGACGTGGGCTCAGGTAGGAAGTCCCGCATCTGCCGGTGCCGCCGGCCTCCCCGCGCCGGGCGCTCACAGGACACAGCAGGTGCAGGAGACGGGCGCGCGCTGCTGCAGCTGCTGCTGGAGCTGCTCCTTCTCCGCCGTCAGCACCTGCAGCCTCTGCTCCAGCTTGCGCAGCTCGGCCGCCCACTTCTGCGGGCGCCACGGAGCCAGAGGTCCGCGTGGGGAACGCCCGGGGCCGGGCCCCTCCGCCCACAATTGAACCGATGGAGGAGGACCCGGGGTGGGGGGGGCGGGGGGGAGGGGGCGCTACTCGAGGCCACGAGGAGCCACACAGGCCCCACGAGGTGGGAGCCCGGTCCCTGGCCGCGACGCCAGCCCTGGCGAGCCAGCCCTGGGTCTTGAGGGAAGCCGCCTGCGCCGAGGCCTGCCAGCATCCCAGAGCCCGGGCTGACCCACCCTCTGGAGCCTCCCCAGGCTCCAGGGGCAGACCCGGGTTGGCGGCCACCGGCCACGTCCTTCCCTCTCGCCTGCAGCGCCTGTCCTGCTCTGCTTCTCTGCCACCTAATGTTGTCCTCGAAAAGGCTTTTTCTTGGGACTGTGTCCAGCACTAACTGCCCCCTCATCGTAAGGGTCTCCCCCCAGACGCACTAGTCTTTGGGGTGGTCTTCAACCTTCTCCATATGCCCCTCGCTCTCCCAGCCACATGATGGGGAACACGGAATGACTGGGGTTCCTTCAGTCCAGCCCCTTCCCTGTTCTCGCCGGTGATGGAGCACTGGGGGGCAGCGGGGGCTGGTGGCTTGTCCCCGGCCTGTGCACGAGGGTCCCCACCCCAGCCGCTCACCTGCCTGCACCACTCCTGGATGGCGTGGCCGGACAGCGGGCCCTGGATGCTCCCGTCCCGCCGCAGGAACACCTCCCCCTGGTCGGTCTCGTAGAGCTGCGGCTCGGCCTGGGCCCTGGGGGCGTGCACGCTCAGGCGGATCACCTTGGCGAGGGCGACAGCGGCAGCGACTCTGGCAGGCACTGCGGCCCCCGCACATCCCGCCTCGCTCACTCCTGGGGGCTCCTGGGGCAGCCTGGGGGCGGGGATTGGGAGCGGGCGGGGGGGGGGGGGGCTCCCAGCCTCTCCTCCCATCACTCTCCCTGGTCCCCTTGGCCCCGTCCCAAAGCGGCCCAGCTCAGCAGAGTAGAGGCCGGCTGGCCCTCGTTGAGCGCGGGGGACAAGACCTGGAGACCTTCCTGGCGGCGGCTCACCTTGAGGGTCGTGCTGGGGGCAGAGGCGCTGACCACCGGGATGAAGGAGAGCGAGTAGGCGTCGGGGAAGACCTGGGGCTGGAAGCCCTGCAGGATGGAGTCCACCAGCAGGCGCACCCGGTCCTCGTCGCGGTGGCCGCAGGGGACGCCCTGCACCAGGCCGCTGTCCTCGACACCCACGAGCAGGCTGCCGCCCTCGCTGTTGAGGAAGGCGCATGCGTAGCGCCGCAGGTGGTGCTTGAAGGCCAGGCTCAGGTACTCGCCACTGCCGCGCTTGAACTCCACGCCGCGCGTCTCGTTGCCCAGGAAGGCGCCCTGGAAGAGGCGCTCCTGGCCCAGGATCTCCTGGTGCACGATGGCGCTGTCGGAGCGCGTGCCCCCGGGCTGGCCCCGGGACCTCTGCGGGACCCTCACTGGGGTGCTGTGGGTGGGTCTGGGGTTGGGGCGGGGGCTCGGGCCGCTGTCCTCCTCCTGCTGGGGCGAGGGGGGAGTCAGGAGCCCTGAGGCTGGCAGCAAGAGGGACAGGACACCTCCTTCCGCCTGGGGCCCAGCCGCTCAGGCATCCTGACGCCCCCTCCCAGGCGGAGGGGCCTAATTCTGCCCACCGTCCTGTAGCCAGTGCGGGGAAAGCCGCTGAGGCAAGGGTTTGAACCGCCACCGCTCCTTCCTGCTGGGCTGTGGGATGCATGGTGGGTACGACGAGCTCTCCTTCCCGGGCTGGGAGCTGGCGCTGCTGTGGCCATTGTCTTCCCGCTCAGTGACAGACAGGCCTCTGCGGCCCAGGGCCAGATTACTCCCCGAGACGGCTCAGCACCCTGACGTCCCTCGTGACTGGTCTCTGAATGGATGGGGGGGGTCCCCAGAAACCCACCCCTTTCCTGGTCTCCCTGAAATGCCTGTCGCTTCCTGGACCACTGACCAGTCCTCCTGAGTCTCAGCCCTCCTCCAGCCCTTCCGGGAAACCCCTTCCATGGTTTCTGCTCTGTTCCAGGGCTCTGCGTGTGAGCAGGCTCACGACCACTGGCCTAGTCTGGGCCTCATCGCGGCCTCCCTACCTCCGGGCTCCTCCCATCCCATCCCCCCTCCTCGCTGACCCTGGAGGCAGGAAGACTCTCACTCCTCCCTTCCTGGGTTCTCTGCTGCTGTCCCTGGCTGCTTGCCGCCTCCCGATCTCCAGCAGTGGTTTCTGGGGCCGGGAGTGCAGTGGGGCCTGGGGCACGGTGGTGAGGGGCACATCCCTACCAGCCCCACGGCTCCCAGAGAAGACAGTTTATCAGAACCATGAGGCAACTGTCCCACTAACGTGGAGTCAGGCTCACAAAGCTGCTTAGTTCTGGAACAACTGAAACACCGCAGAGTTTTCATCCCCAGAGAAAAGGGAAACCAGGACCACCTGTCTCACGGAGTGCCCAGCCTCAGCCGCGCTGAGTCGATGCTCCCGCCCAGCCCCCATAAAGGCCACCCCCCCGCCCCCCGCTCTGCTGTGGTCTTGCGGCCCCCTTGGGGCCCGGGCCCTGCCCTCTGGCCCAGCTTTCTTCCTAGCTCCTCGGCAGCCTTCAGCCGGAGCTCCAGGGCCACCTAATGGCTTGCCCTTCTGCAAATGGGACATTCCCCTCCCGTGTCCCCTGCCTAGAACGTCCTTCCACTTCCTAAATCCCAGCTGGGATTTCAGTTCTTCTGTGAGGCTGCCCCACAGCCGGGTCTGGCTCTGCTCAGAGATGAGGACGCCGCGAGGGCAGAGCCCAGCCTTTGCTCTCCGCTTTCCCGCCTGGCCTGGAGCCGACGCTGATGGCGTTCAACTGAAGGAACGAGGTGGGCCAAGGGGACAACACGCTTACCCTAGGGCCCGGGCTGGCCCGGCCCCAGAGGATGGAATGCAGAAGGACCTGGGGAGGAGGCCCCGTGCTTTGGCCTCTCTTCACGGGCTTCCAGGCTGGAGGCAAACGAGAAGCGCCGCGGCTTCTGGGAGCGAGCGGACGGGGCCAGCCTCAGGCTCTGTCATCTGAGTAGCAGCCCGCCAGGTTGCAGATCTGTTCCTGGATCCTCCAAGACACACCCTCACCCCTGCCCTGCCCCCCAGCACAGGCCTTCCACGCCCGGCTCCGTGAGGCTCTGTGGCTCGCGGGCCTGGGGGCTGCGGGCAAGCATCCCTTACCTCTCGGCAGCTCGAGGGTCCCCGGCCGTCGCCCAGCACCAGCTCCTTCCCGCGGGCCGCCAGCTCCTTGGGGATCCGGTGCTCCTCCAGGGCCGTTTGCAGGCGCCGGGGGAGGGAGGCCAGCGTGTCCTCATGGGCGGTCACCTGCACCAGCGCATAGGCCTTCCGTGGCCGCCTCACCACCTCGACGTGCTCGCGTGCCACCGGCAGCCCCAGCTGCTCCAGCGTGTCCCGCAGCAGGCAGGTGAGCACAGGCACCGAGAACTGGGGGTTCAGGTGGCCCACGTGGAGAATGTGCGTGCCGGGTGCTGGCTTGAGGTCTGAGCCCTCAGGCGGGGACGCTTCCCCCGGCGGCTCCTGCAGGGGCTGCTTGCCTGGGGGCTCCATGAGGGGCTGCCGCCCCTGTGTTCGCCGTGATCTCTTCCTGGGGGTCTCTGGAGAGGTCTCCCTCTGAAGGGCTTCTGGGATTCCTCACTGCTGGCTGTTCCTCCCAGGGCCTCCCAGGGGGCTCAGGGGGTGCCGAGGCTCCTGGGAGGTTCACAGATGGGCGGGGGCTGGGCAGGGCCAGAGAGAGGGAGGGAGGGTAGAGGGCCAGCCGAAAGGGGCCTGCCACCCACCCAAGGCCTAGGACAGGAAAGAGGGGAGTCAGACGGTGCTGAGGCAGCCAACAGAGCGTGTGGGCCTGCCCCTCCGTTCCACAGAAGGGAAGACTGAGGGGATGTGCCTCGGGAGGGGCCGAGGGGCCCAGAACTCAGGTCTGAGGGGCCCATCACATCCCTTTATGGGCCCCAGGCCTCCTGTCTTCCCCCCACCAGTCCGCAGGCAGGAGGAAACGCTTCGGATTCCCTGCCCATCAGGGCTGACTGCTGCCTCCAGGCCCCAGGGAAGCCTTTTCAAGGGGCCTTTGGAGAGGAAGCCGTCACCCAGGGCTCTGAGGACCGGCAGCGGCCGTTCTGCTGCTTCTCCTCGCCTGGTCCGAAGCTGACGTGAGCCTACCCGAGGCTCGAGCCAGTCAGGGCTGGCCCTGAGGGTCTTAGAGCAGAGGCACCCTGACTGATGGCGGCTTCGGCCCCTCCCCAGAAAAATGGCCTTCGCACATCTACGGCTAATTTGAGGAGGCTCACGGCCTGGTCTAGACGGAGTCCGGAGAGCCACGGTGCAGAGGGGCAGAGCCGGGGCCCTGACGCACGCCCCCTCCCGCCAGGCCGGGGGCCTCACGCCTGAGCGGCGCACCTTTGGCGCACAGCAGCCCCCCCACTCGCCCCCACACACCCGGCCTCCGCTCTGTGGGGCAGCTAGCCCTGGCCTGCATCTTTCCAGATTGGCTCCTTGGGACAGTCAGGGCCTGGGGACCAGCACGGCCCGGGTGGGGGCATTCAGGACAAACAGCAGGAGGAAGAGGGAGGCCTCATGTCCTGATGGTTCCTGGGGGAGCGTGGGAGGTGCCAGCCCTCAGCTCCCACGGACCCCTGACCCCTGGCCAGCAGCTCGGGGGGCACCTGGGGCCTGGCACTGGGCAGCCAGCGGGCAAGCTGCGGGGAAGTGGGCGGGGCCTGTGCAGCCACCTCTGTGATCTCACCGGAGTGAACAATGCCTTCCTGGACCCGGCCTCAGGCCCAGAGTTGGGAAGTCATCAATTGGAAAACTGCCCCATTCCGACCCCCCGAGGTAGAGACGCACACTGCGCTTGGCTGTGTGGCTCCCTCAGGGCCGCTCCCAGAGCCCAGGGGCCGAGGACATACTTCCTCCTTCTGTAACGTGTCTCCTGGCCCCTGTGCCCACACAGGTCCTCTGGTGCCACCAGTCCCTACCGTCCCCTTCAGTCACTGATCCCAGGCTCCACTGAGCACCACCAGCCTGGCTGAATCCGGGTGCACATGGTTGGTTCCAGGGCTGCTGGGACAGCAGGCCCTGCTCAGGGCCAGCGATGGAGGTTGCTGGCCAGAAGGGCCCTGAGCACTCGGTCAGAAACTGCCATCCCTTTCCAAGGACAGGGCTGTCACCTGCTGTTTGACAGGGACCAGGACATGGGTGATATGCAGCCTTTATTAACGCAGAAATCTGTTCTTGGGCTGGGGGGGGGGGGGGCTTTGATAAATGCTTTCATTATGCAGATGGAGGGAGCTCGCTCCTGTGCAACTTCTGGAAGTCCTGAGGGGCGGGGAGGGCGGGTGGAGGGCAGAGGCAGATGCTTCAGACCGGGGAAGCTGTTGGGGCCGTGGAGGCTGCCCCCCTTCTCTGGGCAGCCATCCTGGGGATGCTAAGGGAGTTGTTTCCCTTAGGGATGAGGGAGAAGCTGGGGTGGGGAAGCTCCGAGCGGTGGCGGTGCGCGGCTGTGGGAGAGCCAGTGGGGACGAGGGCTGTGAGCTCTCCACGCACCCCCCCTCCCCCAGGCCTGCCTAGACCCGGCCAGCACGGGCCGCTCACGGCAGCTGCACAGCGGGGACTGTAGCTGCCCAAGAATGAAGGCCGCGTGGAGCTGTGCTGAGTTTTCCGGAAACGGCCGCCAGGAGAGACGCCCTGACAGACCCAACACGCAAGCACCGCCAGTGAACACGAATCACTTCCCGAGAGGCCTTGTTGTGAGGCCGCACGAGGCCGTCCACGCTGATCTGACTGCCCACACTCCCTCCCTCTTACTGGGGGTCTCTTCAAGCCACCCTATCACATCTGTCTCCGGGACCTCTAACCACCGCCTGTGGAACGCACGTCAGTCCCACTTCCTTCCGCAGGGAGGGTGAGAATGGTCCCCGTAAGCACGACACACATTTACACAGTAGCACTGCAAACACGGACATGCCTGCAGTGCAGCGGGCTTACTCAGGGCAGCAGGCTAACGGGCGGCCGGGCAGCGGCAGACACGGGCTGTGTTACGGGGTAAGCAGCCCCTTCATCCCCTCACTGGATGTCCGTGACCTGCCCGACAAACTCTGCGCTAGAGGGAAACAACTCTTGAATTTGAAGTGAAGAATGTGAGGTGGACCCAAAGGTGAGGGGGGAGAAGGAGGCTACGGATATGGCTCTTTCTTGTCATCTGGAGTGTCCACTTAGTGGCCTCATGGCCGTGATCACCAAAACCACGTCAAGGATGGGTGTCTGTGCGAATTGGCCTGGGAGGCCAGGCGAGGAGCCGAGTGCAGGGGCAGAGGTGGGGACTGAGCTCAGCCACTGTGTGGAGAGGTCAGGAGAGCAAACTCTGGAACTCAGGGGAGAAGTGGTGTGGACGCAGCCTTTGCCCTCTGGGCCCCATGGTGCTCCCGCCTGTCTTGAGCCCTCCCCTGGCACGTGGGCATCTGCCTGTTGACTCCCCCCGACCTCCGACAGGGTCCAGCCCCAGTCTTTACAGTCTTTGGGGTCGCAGGCCGGGCATAAATGCATAGCTGAGACGCTTGGCTGGCATGGGCCCTGGTTGGAGGTTTCCGGCTGTAGAGCTTCCCGGGTGAATGGGGTGACTTGGGGTAGGAGGGTAAGGAGGTTGCAAAAAGCTGAGGGATGATGAGGGGAGGGGTGTCTGGGCTCTCCGAGGCAAGAAGGTTCTTCAAGTTTTTAGCTGTGCTTGCAGGGAGGAGGGGGGAAGCCACCTTCCAGCTCTTCCTGAGGAGGGATGGTGGCATCGGTGTGAGGGCAGACATCGTGTCCACGTGGACCACTGGAGCCACAGCCCACAGAGATCTCAGGTGGTTTCCCAAAGATGCCAACAAGGAGGGCTGTGGAGTCTGACAAGGCAGAGGTGATGGGAAGCGCATGGCCGGCAGCAGGCAGGGGTCCCAGGTGGAGGGAGCAGATGGTTCCTGAACATGCAGCCCTAAGTCGAGCCTGGACTCTTCTGTCATCTCCTCAAGTGCACGGGCTGCCTGACGTTCCTTGGCACTGGAGTCAAGGTCCTCTCCTTGTCACAGTACTGAGGGGAACGTGTGAGGCTGGTGCCAGGGGGCCTCTGTCCCTCAGTCCCCGATGCCTTCCCATTCTGTGGGGGGTTGGACTACTGGGGTTCACGGAGTGGTCTCCCCTGCACCTCGGCTGGTGTGCACGGGCCTGCCAGAGGCCTTCAGCTTCTCTGGATGACTGTGGGTCACTATAAGAAGGCTTGGCTTTGGGAAATAATTTCAAAAGGTTTTTTTTTCTTCTTTCTTTCTCCTGAGAAGACATTCAGTTCTGACCCCAGGGGTTAGGGCAGTAAGAGTGAAGGGGGAACAAATCCTCTCCCCTCCTACAGAATCTGACACTTGGTTACCTTTCTAGCTGTTCCCTTGGAAACCAGATAAAAGTGGAATGTCAGCTGTTTGAAGGCAATGTTGCTTATGGTAAGAATGAACCCGGATTGTAAATTATCCAGACTAGGAACATCTGCTTAAAAGCCACAGCCCTGGGCCGCCTCAGCGCAGAGGCTCCATGGGGCACCCCCTGCAGGACCTGGAAGCGATGCCTGCAGCATCCTTACGCTCTGTATAACTGGGGAATTATTGCTCCCTCGGGGCAAGATGCTGCGAAGCCAAGGGGAGCCCTACTGCTCCCTGATATGTCCCATCCCCTTGTGCCCGGGCTGTCGCCCAGACGGCCGTGCGCTCTGCAGGGACTTCCCCACAGAAGAGGGCTGCTTCACGCTGTCCTGTTGGCAGGTGTTTCTGTCTGACAGCCGTCAAGGTGAATGCCACCCCAGGGTAGCCTGTGGGTCTTGAGTCTGGACGGTCAGCAGGAGCTGGGACAGCAGCCCCCGGGAGGGTGTTACAGGCGCCCCTGACTAGCTGTGGAGTTGTGGGGCAGGTACCTCCACTCTCTCCAAGCTTCAGTTTTCTCACTTGCGAGAGAATGCACGTAAACAACTCCGCACAAATAAGCCGGCAAACCGTACGCTCTGGGTGACAAGGGGGTGAGCGAGGGGGATGCTGACTGGCTCCACAGGCGCCTCCCTGCCGTGTGTCTGGCCCGTCTCCATGAGCTGGTGTTACCTTCAGTCCCTGCGTCTGTCTCTTGGGTAAGGATCACATCCAGAAGTTCACTGTCGGTTCCGCAAGGCCCTCTTTGGGACGACTGTGAACGATCGGCACAGCCTACTGCACCCCAGTGTCCAGGAGTCTGTGGAGCACGGAGTCCTGCTCTGGTGCGGCAGGCCTGACCCCGACTGCATCACAGCGACGTGGTGAGAACCCCACAGGGGCCAAGGGCAAAGGACGTTATCCATTAGTCACCATGTTGGCATCAGCCAGGGTGAGAGCTGGCAGGGCCCTCAGAAGTCTCCTCATCTGAAACCCTCACAGCCACATGGGCCCGAAGAAGGGAAGTGACCCCTCCGGAGCCTCACAGTAAATGGACGGACTAGGGCCGCCTCCGCCTTGGCCGCGGTGTGGGAGCGCTTGGCTCCAGAAGCCGGCTTCGGGGGCTCCTGTGAGCAGACCTTGCATGTCCTCCTCTATCAGATGGGCTTGCCGTGAAGGTAGCCAGCGGATTCTCACTGCCCTGGGGTGGTTCACGGGGCCACAGTGACACAAGGGTGTCCGTTATTACCAGACTTGCCCGCACGGTGCTGCTGGCCCTACGCCTTCCGCAGCCCTGGCAGAAAGAGGCCGTGTGACCCTGGCCTGGAGCGTGTGGCCCCAGGTCGGCGCCAGGGGTACGATGCAAGCCGGGCGAGCCTGCGTCTCTCCTCACCCCATGACGGTGGGGACCAGGATGAGCCCAGTCACGGAGGCTCTCGGAGCTGCGGACCCAAACACTGCTCTTCCAGCTCAGGCTTCGCGCAGCTCCTGCGCTCCCTGCTGTCTCACTGCACCAGAGCACAGCCCTCTGAGGGCAGAGAACAGACTCCACGCTGCCTTCCCAGTGGGCATCTGGCCGCCAGCCTGATTTTTAGGAACTGCTGGAATCAGAACTCTTGGGGCTCACCTGGTGTACACGTCTCCTTTAAGGACGAGAAAACTAGGGCCAAGAAAGGGGAGCGCTGTGCCAAGGGAGGTTCAGTGCTCTGTCGACTGATTAAAACCACACTGGCATCTATATTGGTTTTTATTTATAAACAAATTGACATAAAAGAAGTCCGGATGGCAGTGGGGGCGGCTGTGCTGCTGACTTGCTTATAAAGGAAGCATCTGGACAACGGAGAAGGTACCACCAAATTCCAGCCTGCAGGCCCTTCCCTCCCATCCACCTCATGGCCTTCATGGCCTAAAATCATGGGGCCTAACCTTGGGCAGTAGTTCCGGCCGGGGCAAGGAGCTGTGGGGGACGGTGTGGGGCAGGGGACTCCCATTCCCACAGATGAGGCCCCGGGGCTGCAAACGGCCCAGTGGAAGAAGAGGGCAAGGTGACAGGAACGCTCTCCTCCCCATGCTGAGCGATAGTCAAGGCTCCAAGGATCTGTCCACCCCACAGAGAAAGTGCCCTCGGGTGATGTCCTTGAAAAGGGCCCGCCTCTCTGGGACCAGGGTGGGGCAGTCTCTCTCCTCCTGAAACCCAGTGTCTGCAGCGAGAGGAGAATGAACTGGAGGGCTTGCCCAAGTGCCAGAAACAACAGATTTAAACAATAAGATCTTTTTTAAAAAAAGGTAGAGGTTTGCACCATGAGTTTGGAGTCTGGAGCTCTTGTGAGGAGGTGGCAGGAGCTGTGGGGCAGTGGGGTGCCACACCAGGCCCAGCAGGTGGCAGGGGGACTGGGCCCAAGTGTCAATTCAGGGCCCCATCCTCTGAGGCCTCAGGGGTCGTCCCTTCCTCCATCACCTGAAAGGTGTTCAGTCTACACGCCCAGTGAGAGGCCAACCGGGCTTGAGAAATAAATAGGGAGGGACCTCAGAGCCAAGGCAGGGCTGAGGGAAGAGCCGCGCCAGCCCCGGGCCCCGCACCCTCCCCTCCTCAGTCCTTCATGGAAGGACATACCACGGCAGGAGGGGAGCAGCGGGGGCTCCACACAGCCTCTGGAGTCCTGAGGCGGCCCCGAACCCCACGGAGGAGCCAGCAGTGGGCTGCTCGTTCCCCCTTCTGGGGAGAAGGCGGCTGACCCCTTCCGGCGGACCCCTCCGGGGTGTGGGCTGCGCGTCCCGGCTCAGAACTTGCCCTGCTTCAGCCGGTCGATGTGGAAGGAGAGCTTGAGCGCGGGCCCCAGCTTCAGCCCCATGTACTTCATCATCACGTCGCTGCGCAGCAGCAGCAGGGCCTTGCCGTCAATCTCCTGGGGGGGAGCGGCCGTCAGACCCTGGCTGGTCGCACCACCCAGCCCACCCGCTCCCCGCACCTACTACTGAGCCCAGCAGGTGCTCTTCCCAGCGCCTGTCCTGCTGTCCCCCTGCAGCCTGAGGCAGTGTCCCCCCGCCCCCACGTGCTCGTCCCCTCTCCCAGACTGGCTCCGAGCGATCCGATCCTCAGCTGTTACTCCGTGAGTCCTCTTCCTTCCTGAGCGCCCAGGCCCCGCGTGAGCTGGGCTCAGAGCAGGCGCCCACTGAGCAGCTGTGAGATCTTTAGGCCTGACCCGACAGCACCCCAGACCCACCAGCATGAGAGACTGAAATGACCCATGGAAGGCAGCAGATCTGTTCTGAGCGCCCAAAGGGCAGAACAGCACCAAGCAGCAGGGGCTGCGGGAACTGGGTCTGCACCCCAAATCAGGAGTGGGGTCACCGCAGGTGGGTCAGAAGCAGTGCCTGGCCACCCAAACGGTCACTTGAAGAGAGGCTGGAAGTTCACAGAACAGCAAGGACAAGATGGGGGCTGATGAGGCTGGAGAGTGGGAGCCATCTGGCTGAGGACTCTAAGTTGGGCCCAGGCCCCCGATTCTCAGGCCGAGGCAGGCAGATGGGAGAGTGAGCACTTCTAGGAAAAGAGGAGAGTCCTTCCCCTGGGCCTGAACCCCCCCAGCCATGCACCCAGCAGGAATGTGACTGAGTCAGACCCACCCTATAGGAGTGGGCTGAACTCAGAACCCAACGAGGGCTGCTCGAGACCCAAGAGTCTGTGTTTTCAGGGTGTCTCCTGTGCTCAGCTTCAGGGGACCTTTAAGAGTCTACAAGTTGCGGGAGCAAGACTCCCAGGGGACACGGGAGAGGTCAGACAGGGGCACATACGTGTTTGCGAAAGAGGTCAGCGTGCGGTCCAAGCTGAGGATCAGCTTCCCGGACAAACTGCATCACGTCCTCCACTGTCCATGAGGAGGGGTCCCGGCCACTCAGTCGAGAGGCATCCCGGCTTTCCAGGTATCGATCGGACCCTGCAGGACAGGAGGGAACCTGCCATAACGGGTGGGGACTGGTTTGTTACGCCCCACCACTCTCCTGGGCATGTCCCCATGGCCCTCTGTGTGAGGCTCACAGCAGTGCCAGAGCGGAGGAGCCGGAGGTGGCCGAGGGAGGGAAGGGTTTTCCACAAAGGGATGAGGGTCTGAGACTCTTCTGAAGTCAAACTTTTGTCCTTTAAGAGTAGATCTGATTCTGGAGAGGGTCAGAAGGGATTTTACAGTAAGGCTGTGGTTCGGCCTGGACTTGAGTCAGTGGTAACAATGAGTAAGGGGATGACACGGGCTCTGGGGACCATTTCCAGAGAGACTTTGGGAGATGGGCAAGATTAGAGCCAAATCCTTGGGATCTAGGGAGAAAAAAAGTGGTGGATGATACCCTGTGCCTCTTCCAAGGCCTGGAGAGTAGCTAACCGTGCGACAGCTGATAATGCACAGAGGCGGAAAAGAGTTTTGCCTGGGCTGCCGGGAGTCTCAACGTTAATTTAGCTTGCGGCTTAGAGCTTTTATGCCCATCTTGGCTCCAATACAGTCCCCCCATCTCCCCTGTGGGGTCTGGGCTCTCTGAAATCTGAACTCCTCGCCGTGCACGGTCTAGAAGGTACTCCATCATGTGACCCTGTCTACCTCTGACCGGATCTCAACCCCCTACCCCCACCCCTTCCTCGCCCTGCTCCAGACACACGAGCTTGCTTTCTGCTTCTTGAATAGGCTCTGCTTTATTCTTTGACCTTCAGTCTCCTCTGTTCTTTTCTCAGGGCTTTCCATATCTGATTCCTTCTCAATATTTATCTCAAACATCAATTCCTGAGAGAAGTTCACTGACCTCCTAGTAAAAGTACCCCATTTCCCACAGAGCCGCTCTCAATCTGATTACTCTCCCCTGTTCCCAGCACATATCACTGCCTAAAACAACTTCACGTATTTATGTTGATTGTATTCTCCTCTTTTCTGCCCTATTTCCTTGAGATATTGTGGTTTTTAATAAGAAACATACATATGGTCTTTGTCCTGTTTCTGGCACAGAACTCCTAAAATTCTTGGAATTTCCTAAATGGCGAGAGAAATAAAGGGGTCTTTTGTTACTTATAACAAGCCCTTTTCAGCCACACCTGAGTATGTTCCGGAGGTGACTTCTGGAAAGCCCCTAAGGGTGGGGGCTGGTTGCCAATCTCCCTGGGACGGAGAGTCGCCAGTGACTTCATCAATTGCTCCTATGCAATGAAGGTTCCAAAAAAACCCCCAAAAAGATGGGGTTTGGAGAGCACCCGGCTGGTGAGCACATGGGGGTGTGGGGGAGCGGCACCCCTGGATAGGGCGTGGAAGCCCGTGCCCCCTCCCACAGGCCTTGCCCTGGGCAGCTCTTCCATCTGGCTGTTCCTAAGTTACATCCTTTCATAAAAAGCTGGTCACCTAGTAAGTAACCGTTTTCCTGAGTGAACCAAGAGGATCGTGGGAACCCTTGACTGACAGCCAGTCAGAAGCACAGCTGACAACCTGGACCTCCGACTGTCACCTGAAGTGGCATGCGGGTGGGGGGCAGGCTGGTGGGACTGAACCCTTCCCCATGGGATGTGTGTGAAGCTCTCTCCAGATAGGGTCAGGGCGCAGTTCGGTTGCAGGCCCCCCCGGGGGTGTGGCACAATTGCTCAGTGTGTGGAGAAGCCACTTGCCGGGCGTCAGGGGTGAGGTCCTGGTGAGTAGAGTACTGGGCGTAGGGGAGACACACGGCGGGGGGGGGGGGGGGCAGGGTTTTCCTTTCACAGTCCCCAACGTGCAAAAGACGCCTGGTCTGCTGCAGATGTTCCAACAGGTTTGTTCCATGAATGACCACACATCGTAGTTACTTGTGTGTCTTTCTGTCTCCCCTGCCAGGCTACGTCTGTCCTGAGGCAGGGACCTTGGCTCGCTCCTGTCTGTACCCTCACCACTCAGGAAGGGCCAGGGACACCGCTGAGATGTGAGCTGGAACACACCTATGAAAGCAGAGCGGTGTGCTCTTCAACTGTCTCTTGCAAAGGCTAAAAGTCTCCATTTCCCACCATTGCGCTCCATTCCCGCTGTTGGTAACAGACCCAGACTCTGGGCGAGGGCAGAAGGGAGACCAGTCCGCTGCTACCACGGTCCAAGCAAGAGACGGCTGTGGCACGCACCAGGTGGCAGGGGTGAGTGTGGGGAAGGGGGGGGTCTGGCATGTGAACCTTATAAAGAACCCCCACCCCCACCGCCAGCTTGTTTGCCCCTTAAAACAGCCCTTGACGGAGGCAGCAGCATCTTCGCTTTAGAGATGAGGGAACTGAGGCCCAGAGAAGTGAAGTAACTTTCGCAAGACCACACAGCGAGGAAGGAGCCCAGTCAGTGCCCTGATTCCGGCTTGTCCTCTCCCGGTTTCTGCACACAGTGTACACCAGGACTCTCCCCACCGCCCGGTGAAGGCAGCTAGGCAGGCGGAGGGGCTCGGTCTGAGAATGCCCGAGGCAGGTGGGACGCATTACGGCAGGAGGCCAGGCTAGCGCACTGATGCCTCCTCCTCCGTTCGTGAAGTAAGAGCGATGGACTCAACAGCCAAATACTTTGAGAGAAACGATGCTAGTGCCAAACAGACGGGTCCTTCGTAGCCTCAGGAGGTTCTTTAGGATCGAAAGAGATTTAGACCGTGACCTGGCCCACAGACTCACGCATTCCAGAGGGAGAGCGGAGGTGTCCCGGAGACCACAGTGGCTGAGGCCACAGCCGCACGCGGCCGCAGTCAGCAGCACTGCTGACAGGGCCTTGGGAGGCAGGGCAGGGACGGTAATTCCCTCGCAGCCTCCCAAATGACCCCATACCCCTGCTTCCCTCTGAGCCCTGTCACAATCCTGTGGAAACACGATGTCCCCCGGGCACAGGGGGATTATGGGGGCCTGAGAGGTGAGAGGACTCCCCCAAGACTTGAGGCCAGGAATCAACTCGCAGCTCTGCCTGGACTGCAGGGCTCCCCACGCTGCTCGCTGCCTTGCTGGGGTCGGGGCCAGGGCGGGGTATCCCTGCCTCTCCCCACCCCCTCCTCCTGCTCAATCTCCCTGAAAACTGTCTCCCGAGGCCACCTCTCTTCACCGCAGGCCTGGTCAATGGAATCTTCTTCCCCTTCCACAGCCTGGGGCTGGGGGAGGCCATGAGGGGGTGTGGAGGTGGCACTCTCCTGTCTCTCCACGGCTGCTTTTAGGCCATTTAGGCCATTTTCTTACGAAAGCTCATGCTCTTCAGAGGCCAGACGTGACCCCAGCCGTCGGCTCTTCCTGGTCACTGACGCCTGTGGACCTCTGGGCTTCTGCCCTTGTTACACGAAGACTGTCTGCTACGCCGGTCACTGCCTTGTGCTCCAGCCAGGTCCTGTCATCATCCTCAGGGGCACACCAGTCAGCCACCTTGCCTTCAGTGACCTTCACCTCCACTCTACTTCAAAACCTCCTGCCAAGGCCACTGTCTGCTTCTTGCCATCACTTGGAACGAATCCACTTCAGAACTTTAAACATCCCTTTCTCTGACCCTACCCTCCCATTTCTGCAACTGCCCCGGACCTAAGTCCACTAAACCCATCACCTCACAGAGAGACTGAGCACATCCGACTTACAGTCTCCCCCACCCTTCAGCCTTGTCCCAGCCGTGCTCCTTCCCTGCCTGCCCGGATCCAGTGCTGATGACCCAAATGGCTGACCCCCAGCTCCATCACTCCTTCACATGCTCCCCTGCCCCTAGCCCTCTTGCCCTTCTAGCTCAACAGAAAACTTTAATTCTCAGTCTTTTCTCACCCCACATCTAGGTTTCCAAGAACCACAGAAGAAAACCCCATCTCTTGCAAACTGGCAGACTAGTCTCCAAGCACAGCTAGGCCTTCGGTGTTCCCCGCAGACCATTCCCTTCTCCTCACTCCATTTCCCCATCTTCTCTTGAGCAGTCCACACTGGGAGCACCCCTAAGCCCTTCCCTACTTGGCCCTCTCTCCTTTCACTCATGGCCACCATCAATCTTCCCTCCAGTCTCAGAGAATAAGGCTTAAGATGGACCCATCTTTCTATGCCCTTGATCGCTAACCCTTCCCACCACAGCCATGCCTTACTCTCTCCTCTCCGACATTCTTCATCTCTTCTTCTTGAAAGGCTCAGCTTGTCTGCTGATCAACACGCCCAGGGCGCTCCTGCTCTTGAAGACCTTCTTTTGAAGGTCACTATTGTTTTCCCTCAAACCGTCCCTAAGACCCTGCCATGCAATCCGTGCTCATTGCCTTCCGCCACCACTGGAGCTGCTCTTGCTGAGGGCACGTTACCCACTAATCACCACATCCCACAGACAGTCAGTCCTCGTTTTACCAACCAAACCTTTGTCGTGCTGCACTGCACTCTCCTTGAAATACTCTCTCTAATCCTGGCCACCACAATATCATATTCTCTTTTTCCTCACATTTGACTACTCCTTTGGCTCCTTCTGGGATCCTCTTCCTGTTCCCACCTCCTGAACTCTGTTGGTCCCCAGGACTCCATCTTTGGAGTCAGTTGTTCTTTTCCTTCTACACATACGCTCCCGGAAAGTGGCTGCCATTCACCTGACAGCTTCAACTACCATCTGTATGCTGATGACTCCCACATGTTTGTCTTCAGCTCAGTCCTCTTCCCTGAGAATCAGCCCTGCAGAGCCAGTGCTTGTGGGGTTATCACCTAGATGCCCCATGGTCTCCTTGCCCTTCTTTCTCTTCTATGGTTGGTCCCCTCTCTCAGTGAATGGCACCACCATCTCCCCTACCACCCCATCTAGAAACTGAGGAGACATCCCTGCTCCCTTCCTCACAATCCTCAAATCTGATTAAATCTACCTCGTGAATAGTTTTTTAATAGATTCACTCTCCCACAAACCTCCTACCACTCCCCCAATCCAGGCCTTTATCTGTTCTGGTCTGGCCCACTCTACAACCTCCTAACTGGGCTCTCTGGTCAGTCCTTCCTCAGAGGCACCCTAACACAGTCGTCAGTGAGCTACACAAAGCACACACCTGTTTGGGTCCCACCTCTAATTAAAACCGTTCAGCAGCCCCACGTGGCCTACAGGACGCACTCTAAACTCGACCATGGCATTTGGGTCCTCTGTGAAGTAGCCCTGGACCTGTCCAGGCTTTTCTGTTTGAAGCCCCCAGGATGACACTTTATGTTCAGCAATAGCAAGGTGCATGCAGTTCCGTGCACACCCTCCGTACCGGTTCTCGTCTTTGCCCTTATTCCTGCTGTGCTCTCTTCCGGGACAGCTCTCCCTCCCTACTACCCCTGGTATTGCCACTCATACGGTCAGGCTTTTACATCGCCAACAGGGTGTCACTTCCTCAAGGAAGCTTCCCCTGGACCCCAAGCTTGGGTCAGGTGTTCCTTCTTGCAGTTTTCATACCACCCAAAGCATATCTCTGTACTCAAGACGATGGTTTACAATTACCTGTTGAAGTGTTCATCTCTCCCACAAGACTGTGAGCTCCTAGAGGACAAGAAGTGATTGATTTTTGCCTCCCCATGCCAAACGCAGGTGGTGTTCAAATAAATGGCTAATAAAGAATGGGTGTGTCCTTCCCTGTCCCTTCGGCTCCCTGAGGCCCTTGGCTCTCAGTTTCCATTATTCTCAAGCCAATCCCAGAGCTTCAGTTGCCTCCCGGGTGCCTAGCCAGACACAAATGTAAGTCTAGACCCCAGTGCAACTCCCAGGCGGGGGCAAGGAGAGCTCGCTGAGGAAGGCAGGAAGAGGGAGGGAGGGTGGGAAGGCCAGGGCTTGTGAGCTTACCCCTGGGGCACAGCCTGCGGACCGCTGAGGCACTGCCCAGCGGGAGGCTGCAGGAGGGAACCAAAGGCCGGTACCCATGGGTTCGAAGGTTCTGGGAGCTGCTGACAAGGTTGGTGGGATTCAAGGCAGAGTCCATTGAGTCTGAGTGTGGCTCCAAAGACCGGGTCAGACTACTCCCCAGGACAAAGCTCTCACCTGGAAAACAGTAAAACCGGAGTTAGGGCAGGAACTAGCCTGGAAGGACTGCCAGGGCGCTGTTTGGAGGGAGCAAGAGGCAGCAAAAGAGAGAGCTCTGGGCCGTGTCTCAGGACGCCTGCGTACTAGCCATGGTTCTGGCTCTCACTAGGTGGCCTTGGTCAAGCCCAATGCCACTCTCTGGCCTTGGCTCTCCTTAGAGACTCTTCCTTTTAGACTAGATGGTCTCTGAAGTTTCTTCTGGGCTGGATGGCTTATGCTTTTTCTGGATAAGGAGAACCTTAAAACAAATAGAGCTGTTTTAGGAAGAGGCTGCCTCTTTACACACGAGATGCCAGCGCAGGGGACGGGGTGCTGGAGCAGAGATGCACTTGCTTAGATGAGGGTACTTTAGAAAGTGACCCTCTCAGCCAGCAGGACATTTCAGAAATGTTCTTTGATGCCTGGCTAAGGGCCTGTCTGAAGGGTCTGCTCCTATGTTCCCTCCGTCCTTGGTCAACAGAAACGCCCCAAGGAAGCCGTGGGTGTACAGTGGCGAGAGCGGGGCCCCGGAGACAGAATCGGGTTAGAACTTGGCTCTGGCACTCAGTGGCAAGATGCTTCTCTAAGAACCACTCTCTCTTCATTCAGAACTCAGGAAACCCCCGTCTTCTGAGGCCCTGCACCAGGCAGCTTCTGATAGAGCCCTCCAGAGCCCGAGGCAGGCTCCCTCTCATGACTGGGCTCTACCCTCACCGGGTCAGTTCCTCAGCCCGGTCACAGCGTCTCCACCTGTGGAGGGCGTCTGCGGTTCTGGGCCGCACCACCGTCCTTTGCGGTTTTTCTTAGAGGTCGGCTGTTTAGGTAATGCTTGGGGCTCACTTTGGGCTTGTGAGCAACACTACAGTCAGGCACACCATCTGGCACACAGTAAGACCTCTGTGGCAAGATGGGTTAGGATTTTAGGACTACTTTCTAATACCCACCTGAACTTGCTTGGTAACCAGGAGCGTAAAGGCAAATCTAGCAGGAGAGAGCTACTGGCCCTTCTCTCAGGCAGTGGGACTGATGAAGCCCTTCCCCAGAAACGGTTCTGAAGGGAGCAGCTCTGGGCACTTGAACCTCAGCCCCCCCCCCCCCCCCCCCCCCGCTTTCTGCAGATGAACTGTCCATTCCTGTTTTCCAGAAGACACGACCACAGCAGCGTCCCACTTTCGAGACAAGAACAGGCGCTCAAGCCAGCAGGCAGGAGGCCTGCGTTCTAGGCCTGGGCTCCTGCCTTTCACTAGGTATTTGATCCCAGGCAAGTTGCTTGTTTTCTCAGCACCAGCTCCCTCCTCTGTAAAATGGGGGGAAAAAATCCCCCTCTGTCTTGCTGAGAAAATCACATGAGAAGACAGAACAGGATGGACTCTGCCAAGGTGGGGAGTTGTCCTTTTATTTCTTCTTCACTCAGAGTTAGAGGGCAAAGCCAAGTCTTCCGCAGTAACTCAAGAAAAAGCTGAAATCTAGTTCCTGCGTGTGCTGGCAGGGCGGCCTCCCCTTTCCAGACCTCATTTTACCTGGCAAAGACTGGGGACAGTATTGCGAGGCTCACCTGAGCCCACGGACATGAAGAGTAACTATGACAGTACCAGGGGCTCCCCTGCTGCTGACGCAAGTCAGCGTGTCTTCCTCTCAGCGATGCTGGGAACAGCAGCTGAGACCTGGGGTCTGAGTCGAGGGGACTGGCCATCTGGGCGGATGGCACCCACACGGGCAAGGTCAGCAAAGCTCTCCTAATGAGACGCAGCGGACAAATGAAGCATCATGCCCAGCACTCTGGCAGGTCGTCGTCCCCTTGTGGCCCACCGGCCGAGGCTCCGGCTGCATCAGTGAGACAGGGCAGTGCGGGAGCCTGCCGTGCTATCACACTGGGCTCCACGGCGCCCCGAGGGCCTCTGCAGGGAGGCCCAGTGAGGAGGGCTCTGAGCCTCACGCCGGCTTCTAGCAGAACAGCTCTGGTTTTAACTTTTACACCCCAGAGTTTTCATATAATCTTACCTTTGTGACAAGGAGTTCTGCTATTAAAACATAAGAAACTTTGCAACCACCGGCCCCGGGGTCAGAAGTTAGGGCTGAGAGACTTGAGTTCTATTTCTGGCATGACCACCGCTCAGTGATCGCTGCCCGTTTTCTGGGACTCGGTTTGGCCATCTCTAAAAAGACGCTTAACCTCACAGGGTCAACGTAAATCAGGTTTGCTGTGGATGTGCTAGAGACACGAGAACAGTCAGCAGGAGAGGGGGCCCATCCCTTTGTTAAACAAGCATTTGTGCACTAGCTGCTATGCTAGGGAGGGGTACACAGCGGTAAACAGACAGGTAAGGGCCTTTCCTTACACACTGAGTTTCAGTGAGAAGCAGATTTTCTCTGAGTATCACCTTGTAAGGCTACCTTAAAACTAGAGTTCCCGGGGGAGGATGGCAAGACCGGTAGGGAGAAGTCTAGAAATCATGCAAAGGAGAAAGAGCCTGGGAATGTACAGTCTGGAGAAAAGATAGGGGAGACAAATACCCTAAGGGCAGTCATAGGAAAGGAAGAAAACCGGACTGTAGGTTGGGTCTTTCGAAAGGCAGAGAGTAAAACAGAGGGGAGGAGTTACAAGAACACAGATTTTGGCTCAAAAGAGAGGGCATTTTAACAACCAGAAGTGTCCAACAAAATCGACTGCCAAAGGTGACAGTCAGCAACCTGTCACTGGGAGTATAAGCAGAAGTCACATGAGCACCCTTGTCTGTTGGGCTGGACACGAGATCACCTCCAGAGCACTTTCCACTTCTGAGAGCCAAGGAGTGCTCTACACTTTCCCCTTCCTGGGGTGAAATGAATGAAAGAAACTAGTGCTATGTATCTAAGAAAATTCTTCCACCAACACAGGACCCAAAGACTAGCACAGCCCTTGTGTATCCTTAAGTCTGTCTCATTAAAAAAAAATCTGTCTTTAGGGGCGCCTGGGTAGCGCAGTTGTTAAGCATCTGCCTTCGGCTCAGGGCGTGATCCCAGCGTTCTGGGATCGAGCCCCACATCGGGCTTCTCCGCTGGGAGCCTGCTTCTTCCTCTCCCACTCCCCCTGCTTGTGTTCCCTCTCTCGCTGGCTGTCTCTCTCTCTGTCGAATAAATAAATAAAATCTTTAAAAAAAAAAAATCTGTCTTTGAACTACATGTCCCACATCCCCTACTGTACTTTCATTCAACAAATATTGCTAAATACTTGCTATGTGACAGGGTGATAGATACTGAGAATGATGAGAAAACCAGATATTGTCTCTCTCCTCATGGAGCAACTAATAATCTAGTGGGAAGGATGACAAGCGCAAACTTATCAAAATGAGCAGCCACTGTAAATATTCCTAAGCAAAGGAGCAGGGTATTCAGACGAAAAATAACAAGGGGAGCTTCTTTGGATGAGGAGACCTTGAGAAGTGTCCCTGACAACTTGACGTGTAAAAGCTGTGGTCTGAAGAGTCCAAGTGGAGGTGTGCTAGACAATGTGTTTGGTTTTAGGGTTCATTGGTGGCCCTACTGAATCCCAAGCATTATCTAAACATTCGGTCTCTAAGAAAAATTGCAAAGGATAGGAGCTTGACCCAGGACGCCTCCCCACCCACAGAGAATTCTGTGGGAAGGGCCAAGGAGCTGGCTTGGCTCGGGTGGGACCTAATCATGGAAAGGATCTGCCGTAGGCCCCCTGGTGCAGTGGCTAAGGGCTGCTGCCTGGTGGCTTACAGAAAGATCCTGAGGTGGAAAACAGTTTGGAATATTTGGGGAAATGAGGAAGAACAGTGTAGCTAAAATGTACGGAAGGAAGGGATGAGTTTGGAGAGGTAGGCAAGGACCAGATCATGCAGAATACTGCAAATGAAAGTAAGACACCTGGCTCTTCCAAGAGTGCCACCACAGAGTTTAGCTGGGGGGGGGGGGGTGCCACAATCTCACTTATGTCTGAAGAACACCATTTGGGCTCTTAAGTAGAAAATGGTGCAGAGAAGAACAAGAGAGGTAGTAAGGAGACCAGGCAGGCCAGAAAGGACCTCTCAGGCCAGGAGAGGATAATGGCGAAGGCAGCAGAGATGGTAAGATGTACACGGATTCAGGATACATTTGGGATTTCCACAGCACGGGCTAGTTATATCTGACTGCTTGAAACAACTAAAAACAAAATGACAAAATACATGAAATAACAGTTTTCAGATGCTGGGCATCAGGTAGTGCAGGACAGTGATTCCTGAAAAGGGGGAACAAACAAGGTGAGCCCTAGGCTTGCTCTTAGCTGTCTGGAGTCTCCAGGCCATGGGGTCGGGAGGGGAATATCAGACAGAGCCCAGGGAGTTCCCGGAGCTGGAGATGGGGCAGGGTCTGGACAGGTCAAGGGAGCTACAGTTCATGGACCAGAGCACTGCAGAGGTGTTTATAACTGTATTTCAAATGCTCGAGAAGGCAGAGCAAAGAGTATGCAGGTTAAGCAGAAACGAGAAGATATACAAAGACCCAAGTCAAACTTGTAGAAATGAAAACACAACGTCTGAGATGAATACCTCGAGACGGATTAAGAGTAGGTCAGACACTGCAGATCTAAGAAAAGATGAGCTAACTTAAACCTAGCTCTAGAATTTATCCAAAATAAAACAGAAAAAAAGGCTAAACAAATTTTAAAAAGCCTCATTAAACTGTGGGAAAACTTCAAGAAGATTCATATATGTTTAACTGGAGTCTCCAAAGGAGAGGTGACAGGAAATATACATGGAGAAGGAGTGGTAGAGATTTTCTCAAATCTGATAAAAACTGTAGACCCACGTGTCCGGGGAGCTGAGTGGACGCCAAGCACAAGAGGCATGAAGAAAACCTCACCAGAGCGCAGCATAATCAAATTGCTAAAACCAATACTAAACAAAAGACCTTCAAACCATCCAGCAGACTTCTCATCGGAGACAAAGCAAACCAGAATACAACGGAGTGACATCTTTTAAAAATGCTGAATGACAAAAAAGTCAATTCTAAACTCAGCAAAAGTATCTTTCAAAAGCGAAGGTTTAAAAAAAAGACTTTTTCAAAGATACAGAAGCTGAAAGAATCGGTGTCCAGTAAACCATAAAAAGGAGAAATGTTAAGGGAAGTCCTCCAGGCGGGAAGAGGATCTGAAACTCTGGCTCTACGCTGACAAAATGAGGAGTACCAGAAATGGTAACTATGAAAGGGTACATAAAAAAAAGAATCTTTCCTTTTATATTAAAAGACTGTGTTTTCCTCTATGTTAAAAAAGTCTTTAAAAGATAATTAATTCTCTACCGGGGCGCCCACCTGGGTGACTCAGTCGGTTGGGGGACGGACTCTCGATTTTGGTTTGGATCGTGCTCTCAGTGCTGTGCGATCGCGCCCCGCACTGGGGTTCTGTCTCTCCCTCTCCTCCTGCCCCCCTCCCCACATCTCTCCCTCTCCAAGAAAAAAAAAATTACGTATTTAAAGTAAAATAATAACCATACAGAGTGGGATTTACAATATATGGAGCAGTAAAATGTACAGTGACAACAGCACAAAGGGCAGGAGGTGGGCGTGAAAGCACAGTGGTGTGAGGTTCTTACACAATACGTAAAGGGTATGATTACGGCTTTAAGGTAGGTTGTGATATGTAAAACATGTATAATATAAACTAAAGCAATCACTAAAATGAAACAGAGTTATAGCTAATAAGTCAACAAGGAAATAGAACAAAACCATAAAAAACAAAAACTGTATAACCCACAGGAAGGCAGAAAAAAGAGAACAGAGGCAAGATGGAACAAATCTCTCCACCAATAGCTTCTCTTTGTTCTCTGAGTTGCTGAAAGTACAGATCTGGGTGGGCTACATTCATTTACATAATTACACTGTTAAATAATTTTGGTTATGAAAGACAAGGTTGGGGAAAGCTGAGACCAAAGGAAATGAAATTATTTTACACGATACAGTCATTTCGAGTTACCTGCTGATAGCTGGGAAAGGAGGAGGTATGGGATGGAAGGAATAGAGAACAGAGAAGAAAATCCCCCAAACTCAGAGTGGGTCCCCGAAATGGCAGCAGGCTGAGGCCTAAGATGAAAGAGGCCAGTACGATATATCCTGTAACAGCTGATAAACATTAACACGAAGGTTTTTTTAAGAGAGAGTGTGTGTGCGTGCGAGCACAAGTGGGGGGAGGGGGAGAATCTCAAGCAGACTCCCCGCTGAGAGTGGACCCTGATGCAGGGCTGGATCCCACGACCCGGAGCTCATGACCTGAGCCGAAATCAAGAGTCAGACACTTAACTGACTGAGCCACCCGGGCGCCCCGCTGATAAACAAGATAAAACAAAACTGTTAAAATGCTTTCTGTTCTTTGTGACAATTCTTTCCTTTCCCCCCAAACTTCAGTACAAGTTTATTATACTCAACAGCCTTGCATTCGCTTTTCCTTAGGGAAATGAAGGCTGAGGAACTAGATCAAATGTTTGGGGCAAAGGAGCTCAGGGAGAGACTGTCAGCTAGGACAGTGGTCGGGGAAAGAGGGGCTATGGACTGAGCCAGAGCAGGAGAGCTAGTCTGAATGATGTGGGGTGGGGATTCATTTTATGTCATGTAGATGTGGATACTGAAGGGAAGGATTATCCCCAAATCGAAGAGGACACAGAGTCCTCGCACACAAAGCTCCCGGCTAGTCCCCCTGCCTACTGCATCACTCCACACCAATCCATTCTCCCGCCCAGGATCCTGAGCGACCTCTCGGAAGCACAGGCCCGACTGTGTCCCTTCCCCGGGTCCTCGCTGCTCAATGACATAAAGCCGCTGATGTGGTCAGTTAGCTCTTCCAACTGGGCCGCTGCCTCCACTGTGCCCCGTCTCCCACACGCCTCCCTGCCACGGTGGATCTCAGCTGTGCCAGACATCCGGTTCCTCTGACCCGGGTCGTGCTCCCCGTTGTCCCTCATGGTCTCACATGCTATTCAGGCAACTGGAGCATTCTTCATCACTCCCCTCCTCCATCACCTTGGGTCTGTGGCATCTTCACCTGGTTATCCTGCTCCTTCAGATCCAAGCTTAGATATACCATTTCTTCTGGAGACTCTTCCCTGACACCCGGTTTGAACTTTTGAACTCTGACCTTGTCCTATGAAAGTACATATCACCACAAATGAACTGTTTGCTTATTTGTTCCTCTTCTCTACCAGGCTGTAAACTCTGGGGGTAAGGACCTGGACTCCTGTTGACTGTGGGACCCTCTCTGTGCCTAAACCAGAGCTTGGTGTCGTGCAGCCAATAAATTCTGGGTTGACTGACTGACTGAATAATGGACTCAGTACAGGTCCAATTAATTATGTACATTTGTGTATCTTAGAACTCTGATAGTTCTATGAGGAAACCCTGCAGGGGGTTGAAGGGATATCCTAACAGATTTCACAGTTATTTGGCTTTAATCCTATGATTTTTAGGATTTTGGTGGGAGAACCCCTTTATAAGCTCAGAAGACCAGGATGGCAACTAGAAAGACAGGCACAGGGAACTTACTGCCATGAGACAAATGCACCCCTTCCTCTTGCACAGAGGAATCTGGGCAATCCCCAAGCAGCAGACCTAGAAGCGAATGCTGGGTGGTTTCTGTTACAGCTGAGATGAAGAGTCCCTGGGACCCACTAAATGAGCCGTCTCCTGTCTCACGCTGTCAGTTCTGAGGGCCGGAAGGAGCTCTCTCTCACCTAAGTTCACAGGCCTCTTACCTCACACAGCCGTGTGGGGAGTTCTGAAGAAGCGACCCTAATCTGACACTGCCTCCCCCAGGAACCCTTCTTGACCTCTTCTTTCAGCTTGCTTGTCACTCGTCACTCCCGGCTCACGCCACACGCCTCTCTCCCTGGGCCCCTCTCTCGGCGGGCACGCTTGCAGTGCGGGGAGGGAGTCGGTCTCGCCTCTGGCTCCCCAGAGGCCAGTACAGAGTCTGGCACAGAGTGTCTGACAACCGGCCTGAACTTTTTAAAATGCCCATGTCATATCATGGAAGGTAGAAAACAGTCTGGAAAACTGCTGCAGATAAAAGGGAACTAAGGAGACAGAACAACTACATCTCGTGGATGGTCCTTCACTGGGTCTTGGATTAGGGGAAAAAACAGCTAAAATGACATTTCTGGGACCACTGGGGAAATCTGATATGGACTATATATATCAGCTGGTAGATTTTATTAATGTTCAATTTCTCCGGTGCGAGAACAGTATTGTGTTCCCTGCTCCTAGGAGATACGTGGGAAAGTTTAGTAAGGATCAAGTCTCTCATCTGCAGTTAATTCACAAATGGTTCAGTAAATAAAAACACACAGAGGACAGGTACAGTAAATATTGCAAAAAGTGAAGTGGTAAATCTAGATGAAGAGTCCATGGTTGCTCACTGTACTATTTGTACAACTTTTCTGTAGGTTTGAAGTTTTTCAAAATAAAACAGTGGAGGAAAAAAGTCAAGCCTCCACTTAGGTGAGGAAATCTAATGGGATCTGCATTTGGCGACTATCTGCTATGCCAGAAGTGCGTGGTCGGTCAGGCCAAGACTAAGGCTAGGGAAGTGTGGAGACGAGCTGCAGGGCAGGGGAAGGTGAGGCTCCGTAAGTACCTAGATAAGAGGTGGTAGCTTTGGATGCCGAACTAGCAGAAGTGTGTAGCCGGGCAGAAGGGTGGGGGTGACAAACCCCGGATCCAAGGGGCAAAAGCAAAAGACAGCACTGTGCAGACCAGGCTCTTTGGCAGAGGCGGGGCAGGTAATCAGGAAAGCACAGGAAATGACAGATGATCAGAGGTGAAGCGAAGAGTTGGGCAGGCAGGCGGGCGGGCAGGCGGGAAAGATAAATGAAGCAGTACAGAGGAGTGAGAGATCTGGGCAAAGCTCTGGCTTGTCTGGGCACAATTAGAACGTTCACTTCAGGGAAGCAAGCAGAAACTGGGGTGAGAGCAGCCAAGTTGCTAAGCAGTCAGGAGGGGCAAAGAAGTTAGAGAGAGAGCACAGGAAGGCCCAGAGAGTTGGCTGAATCTGTCTGAAAATGAGGGCAGCAAGAGGGGCAGCCAATGGTGGAATGTGATAACGTGGTCTTTGTCTCTTAGCTGGTGAGGAAGAGGGCAGAGTGGCTGACGCTTGCTTCCTCCTTTCTGGCAGCTGAATCAGAGAGATGCAAAGTGGAACCGAATTCCCAGGCAACCTCAGGCCTCAGTTCCAAACTCCCTCCATGACCGTAGCCCTAGCATGCACATCCCCGCCAGTCTCGGACGCTGCTCCCAGACGAGTCTCTTCGTTCTTCCTGCTGCCGCTTCACTGAAGAATTCTCGGTTCCTGGTTCTTGGAGAAATCTCTCTCTAGACTAGCAGCTACCCCCTTTTGTGTATCCATTCTTCCGGAAGCTCAGGGAGGCCTCACGTTCATTACTCAGCGCAGTTCCCGAAGGCCAACAGCTGCTGCCTTCGTCTGCCCCACCGCCACCGTGCCCGGCCCAAACCCCCAGCGCAACATGCTAAGAACGTTTTTTTTCTGTTCTCAGATTCTGATGATGAAAGCAAGCAGGAGAGCAGGTTAGAGAAGAAGTTCCCTCCCAAGAAACAGAGCAGTGAGAGGGGGCACAGACATGTCTGCAGGGACCAGACCGGTCTGGCCCTCCCAAGGAGTATTGGAAATTCGGGTTGTCTTTCTGCCCTGCATGCAAGTCACAGCAGCAGTGCTCACTGGGGGACAGAGGTCTAGATGGAGGCAGGGCTGGGGGTGCTGGGTGAGCAGTCAATTCCTCAGGCATGTTCTCGAAAGTGGCACTTTTATCAGGAGTGAGTTAAGTCAACGATAAAAAGACGCTGGGGGAGGCCATGTGGGAAAAAGACTTGGGCAAGTCAGGGAGGGCACCTTTTAGACTTCGGCTCCCTCACCGATGGACAGCATGGCCCAGCACTGACCGCACTAGCTCTCTGCTCCTCTGCCCAGGATGAGGTCCGAGGGACTCTGCTCACAGGCCTGTGCTCCCTCTCTCCACAACAACCTACCTCGCTACGTGTGGGGCCGAGCTCTGCTCCCCTCCCTGTCGTGCTGGGTCCCCGGCTCCAGATGAGCGATGCTCAGTTCCCTTCCCTCTGTAACCTCTCTCGGAAGTGCTTAGTCACTGATCCGGCCCCGGCCACGTGGCCTCCGCTTTCCCGCTGTGGGTCTGCTCTGCTAACTGAGAGAGTTATTTTCCAGCTCAGGTCACGATGGCAGGAACTTGAATTGACTTGCTAGACAGGCAGTGCTGGAGGAGCTAGGGCCACACGCCAAAGGAAAGCGCGCACGGCCAATCACTGGGGAACACATTTCTCAATCTGTAGCCTGAGCCTAAACCTTCCTGTTGGCAAGGGGGAGCTCCCTGAGGCGTTTGCTGCTGGCTTCACACAGGGAGGGGTGCTGTGACTTCAGGGTGGCTCCACAGGCCACATGGGGATCAGAAAGGGAACTGGGAACCACCGTTTTCTAGGGATAAAAATCCAGAGGACAGAAGGTTAACCCTAGAGAGAGGAGACAAAACCCTGGAGAGAGCAGAGTTGGGCAGAGACCAAGGAGTCCCGGGCACGGCAAAGGCGAGGGACGGAAAGCCAGATCTCGGGAGCGTGGGTGCCGGGCTGGCAGGGGTAAGGGCCGGCCCCGGGCCCCGGCTGGCGCTGCGACTAGCCCTGTGCCCCGTTCTTAGCCCAGGCCCCATCCCAGCTCCTACCTGGTAGGTACCTGTCGTGGCTGTGGCTGTACTCGGTGGTGGTGAGTGACAAGTGAGTCTGTGTAAAGGGCTGGTTGCCAAACAGATTGTCACTGCGAAGGTTGTGGCAGAGTTTCTCCAGGAAGCGCAGGACGTAGGTGATGCTGTTGACTGCTGGGAGGTTGAGGGTGTGCTGTTCACGGTCAAACACGGCTGTGGAATTAAGGAAACAGGGCTGAGCACGTCAGCCTGGCAGTGCAGGGCAGCGCGGGGCAGGAGGAGCCCAGCCTACTGCTTGCCTCCGGCTTACCTGGTTACACAAAGCAATCAGTGCCCAGGTTTTTCCCTCCCACCCCACCCCTCCCTTCCCTCCCTCAAGGGTTTGATTTTTGCCTCCAACTCCAAAGGGCTTGCTGTAATGGGAGTGGCCAGGCCGTGCACCAGGGCTCTGAAGTGATTTTACTCAACTTGTGAAAACAACTGTGAACATAACTCTATCTGCTCCATCAGCTGGCTGGGCCTCCTCCAGGAAATCTGTTCATTTCGGGTTCTCTTTCCATAAGAAGTGCCCAAGAACAGAGAAGCTGGGCAGACGGGGGAACACGGCTGTGCCCAGCAACGGTTTAGGTGCACGACCCGATCTGCAGGAGGGCACTAGAGTTCCCAAGAACAGAGAAGCTGGGCAGACGGGGGAACACGGCTGTGCCCAGCAACGGTGTAGGTGCACGACCCGACCTGCAGGAGGGCACTAGAGTGCCCAAGAACAGAGAAGCTGGGCAGACGGGGGAACACGGCTGTGCCCAGCAGCGGTGTAGGTGCACGACCCGATCTGCAGGAGGGCACTAGAGTGCCCAAGAACAGAGAAGCTGGGCAGACGGGGGAACACGGCTGTGCCCAGCAACGGTGTAGATGCACGACCCGACCTGCAGGAGGCACTAGAGTTTCAGCAACATTTGGAACCATTCCACACTTGGTTTTATTTTACTTCCTATCTATTTCTATTCAAGAAGTGTCCGCATAACCCTTACAAAGCAGAAGGCCTTTGCATTTGTCTCTGAGGGCAGCAAGGAAATGGGGAGATAGGCCATTCCCAGGAACCAGTTTCAGGGCAGGAGAACCCTAGAAAAGGTGTGGGCGACAGCAACTCCACACAGGCCACAAAGAAGGCTGGGTCCCCACAGATTACCGCACAGAAGCCTTGGCCTCAGAAGGGAAGGAAGGCTTGATTTCCCAGCAGTCCTCAGCATTCTAGAACAATGCCTTCTACGCCTGCCCTCATCCTCCACAGACAACTGCTCCCTCGCCTGGGCTCCCACACCACCCTGTACGCATTTCTCACACATTAGAACACCTCTCACCCGTCATCTCTCCTCCCCCTCCCCTCACTAAAGGTGTGCTAACAGAATAAGTTATTTATGGGGTCTTCTACAAGAATACAGGTACTCCTGGGGTCTTCCACGTCAGCTGGGCCTCCTGAGGCCAGACACTGCAACCCATTAGAGGGACAGGACCATGCAGTACCATGCAGCTGAGACTGAATGGCTCCAGGTCAAGTCTTCTTAGGTTTGGTGGGTACGGAGTGGGGTTCTGGACTGGGGAACATTGAAACAGAACCAGGGCACAGCAGGAAAAGTGAATATTCTCAGTGAAAACAAAAAACACAGTGCAGCTGAATCAGATAGAGCAGAAGAGAGAGAGGGAATGGTTTTTCCCACTCTGCCCTGGGATTCAACTCCCTTGTAACAGGGCTGCCTTAGGACAGGGCAGCTAAGGAGTCAGAAGAAGATGACAAGAGTCCCGTGGTCCCCCGAGGCCAGGTGGGAGGCTGTGGCAGTCTGGAGAAGCGCCTGTCGCCACGGTACAGCCCCTCTGGATTCTTTCTCCTGGAATGCCTTTACAGCAACACCCATCTACTTCCGGTATGCGGAGGCCACGCAGGTGCACGGACAGGGGCTGCCTGGAGGCCTGGCTGAGCAGAGTCCATGTGGGCACTCTGCTTGGCAGAGACATGCACAGGGCTCACAGGGGTTCCGGGAGTTGAAAAGGAGGACTCTCGGAGGGACGGAATCCCTTCCCGTTTCTCCAGAGCCTATAGGCGTAAAGTAGGAACCAGGAGGCCTTGCCAGAAATCAGCCAGTGGAGAAGGTCTGCCCCTCTGGCTAGGAGGCCACATCAGTCCCAGGGTGCTTACCTGAGATCACTTCACCACCGTGGCCCTGTTTGAGGAAGCTGAAGACGGTTTTCTGATGATACGCACAGTCGATGCAAGCCTGGACGGCCTGCTGCAGCACCACGGAGGCGCGGGCTGGCCCGAAATGGTCAGGGAGCAACTGGACCTTCTTCTTATCTAAGTGGGGGCCGGGGCTGCCATTCTTGTTCAAATAAATACAAACTGCAGGAGACAAAGAGTCAAAGCAGCTTAAAGAGCGGCCGGGGTACAGAAGTGACAGAACAGTGCTCTCTTCTGTCTCGCACACTCTGGGCTCTGGTCCCTAGCAGGATTCTCAGCTGCTAGGCTGGTGAAACACTGGGAGGGGGCAGAGGGTGGCTGTGTCCAGCTGCAACCGGCCCAAATTGCATGACCAAAGGCTCTGGGAACACAGCCTGCTGGAAGGACAGCCCAGACCAAAAGCCAAGGCACAGAACTTGTACTCTGTCTTCTGTGTGCCAGAAAGGGAATCCAAACAATTCTGCAGATGTATGTCCTTTCACGTCCAGGACTCGGTCACCTCACACAGTCTTCGTATCTCTCATGTTGTAGGTGTAAGGAGTGGTAGGGGCTATGGCGATGTCAGCCGGAGCGTGCTTGTGTGTGTTTGGCCTTGCACTTAGAACGGTCACACCACGGGTCACCTGCCTTGATTTCTGCTCTGGGCCTTGGAGTCCCTTCATTATCTCCTGTATTAACACTCAGGCCCAAAGAAAGTACTAAAATAGACAAATATGGGAATGAAGAAAACCACAGAAAGGGCCTGAGGGGCCCATCTAGAGAGTGCTGTGTGTTTCAGTAGTTGCTCCTGTCACGCCAGCCGGGCCCTCTCCTACTGCAGCCCCCCAGCTGGCACGGTGCTAGGGAGGGAACAGAGTGGGTGCAGGATTAAGAGGCAGTCTGCAACAGAGGTGCTTCCTTGGTCTCCGGAGAGGACCCACGGCAGCCTGGTCAGCTATGACATTCTGTCCTCTGATGTGCCTTCTGGGCCCCACCTGAGCAGGGTACTCTGCTTTCTCACGCTGCCATGGATCACTACCTGAAGGAGGAACAGGTGGGCAAAGATCTTTCTTGCTAGTAAAGGCGAAAAAGCTAAGAGTGGTAGCTGTGTTGGCTGTGGACGGATCGCTGTCCTCATTCAAGGGGCCTCAGCTTTAGCCTCGGTAAAGTGAGGCGGCTGAGCCACATGCTGTGTGAGGACTCCTCACCTAACTCAAAGGGAAAGCAAGATGGAGACAAGGAAATGGAAAATAGTAAGAGAAAGGCAGGATGTGGAAGGTGAGAGGTGGAAAAGAAAGTAGGGAAAAGGTAAAGGGTAAGTAAGGTAAACTGAAATACACATTCAACTCTGTTCTCTCCTAAAACCCTCCAAAATGAGTCAGACAGCTTAAGATTTTGGAAGCTGGAGAGCAGATAAGCAAAGTAGCAACGGACGGAGCAGACCCAAGAAAGCTGAACCCTTAACCAAGAATGGGCAAAGACGAGAACCCAGCTGTTTCATCTTGTAAGTCACAAAAGGCCCAAGAATGGGCAGGTGTCTCTGGAGGTGGGTGTGAAGGCAGAACTAATGAAAGAAGGATTGGGCGATGTCTGTTAAGAAACAGCTAGGATTTGCATGTCATGGTATAGGACTCCTTCACTGAAAACAAAACAAGTAAAAATGTAGGAACTCAAAGAGGTAAGAAGAGTAGTTAAAATAAACAAAGACCTCGATCTACGAAAAGAGACCCACAAGAATATTCATAGCAGCTTGGTCACAACAGCCTAGAACCAGAACCAACCCAAATGTCCGTCAACAAGAGAATACATACATAAATTGTGGCATATTTACTGGAATAGCACTTAGTGGTACAAAAGAATGACCTTGATAGGGTGCTTCTCAAAAACATTATTTTTAGTGAAAGAAACCAGACACAAAAGGTACACAGAGTATAATTCCATTTATATATTAAGTTTAAAAACAGGAAAATCTAATTCACAGGGATAGAAATCAGAATAAAGGTAGGAGAGAAGGCTGACCTTAAGGAAGCATGATGTAACTTCTAGGGGTGGTAGAAATGACCTTTATCTCGAGTAGGGTTGTGGTTACATGGTGCTTACACAGATCAAAACTCATCTGATCGTACGTTAAAACAGTATATTTCACACACATGAATTTTACTTAATTAAGACACATAAAAGGGAAAAAATATAAGCAGTCCAGTGATGACTACAAAAAAGAAATTCTACATGGATTAAAGGGTGAAATGTAACAGGTAAACTATAAAACCTTTTATTTTTTAAAAGATTTACTTGTTTATTTGAGACACACAGTGAGAGCGAGTGAGCATGAGTGCGGGGAGGGGCAGAGGGAGAGGGAGACAGAATCTCTAGCAGACTCCCCGCTGAGCAGTGAGCCTGATGCGGGGCTCAATCCCATGACTCTGAGATCATGACCTGAGACAAAGGCAGACGCTTTACTGACTGAGCCACCCAGACACCCCTAAACTATAAAACCTCTAGAAGACCTGGCAGTTTAAAAATGTGGCTCTTCCCCCACCCCAAAAAACCTCTCTAAATAAATAAATAAATAAATAAAAACAAAGCTCCCAAACCTTTGACAACCCTTCCATCGACCTCTGTGCTACTTGACCAACAGACTATGTAGAAATGACACTGTGCCAGTTTCTGGGCCCAGGGCTTAATTAAGAAGCTGACAGTTTCATTTCTTCTGTCTTGGGACATTCACTCTTAGAGCCCAACTAGCATGTGTGAAGAGGCAAAGCCACCCTGTGCTGTGGTCTATGTGGAGAGAAATCAACAGCCAAAACCAACTTGTCAGCCGTGTGGTGGAAGGGTCCTCTGATCCTAGTCAAGCCACCTCAGCTGACACTGCATGGAACAGACCCAAGTGACTGCCACCTAGCCCTGCCCACACTGTTGTTTTCAGCCACGAAGTCTAGTGGTGGTTTGCTAAGTAGCAGAAGATTACTGGAAAGGGTTGTGGTACCAGAAAAAGGGTGCTGCGGTAACAAAAGCCCAACACACATGGCACTGGCTTTGGGGCTGGGAAGCAGAAAGAAGCAATAAAGGGCCCCAAAAAGGGTCGGAATGAAAGCATAAAGGGGCTTGAAGAGAAGCCTGCAAAAGGTTGGGGGTCAAAGGATTCTTTTCATTTTGTACCATCTCTATTTCCATTAGTCCAACCTGACAAGGCTTCCACCAGAATGATTCTCTTAGCAACCTGAGAATGGAGGCCTATAGGTTTTGAGGAGGCTGCCAGTGAGAGCTTAAGGCAAGTGAGGAAAATCTTACTGGAAGAAGGAGGATGGGAGACACTTGCGAGGTAGTGACGTAGAGTCTGACAACACTGTCACCTACAGTAACGTGGAATCAGGAAGTAAATGTACCTGGGGGACTCAGTGAAACAGCTAGAGATTTCCAGACAAAGTAATGAAAGTGCCAGGTGGCTTCTGACTGCCTATGATAAAAACGCAAAATGAGAGAGATCAGATTAAAAAAAAACCATAAAAAATAAAAAAGCCCAGGACTCACAGAGTTCACAAATAAAAGTGCTTTTCATTTCCAGTCCTTTCAGAAGGCAAACAGTTCTAAATTAAGAAAGGGTCAAATCCAGAATGGGACAGTAAAATATTTTATTAAGGGGTCAGAATGATTTAAGACTATGCTTCATAGACCCTTTCTGACCAAAAGGCCCTCTAAGAATCTTATAGGCCAGCTTTGCAGATTCTTTCCCTTAAACAGTTAAGTTTTAAAGAATCTTAAGGGCATTGTCTCATAGCAGCCATATAGGAAGCCCAAAGTAGAGAAGGGCTTACTTATCTTCAAAAGATTTAAGGTTGTGCCTTTTGTCTAAGGAAGGGAATCTCAACAGCATTCATAGAAAACCCCTCAAGTTTCTAAGAGAATCATTCTGGTGGAAGCACTGCCAGCTCTGCCTAAAACGGACAGAAATGGTACAAAATGAAAAGAATCTTTTAAGACCCAAACTTTGTACAGATGGGACAAAGACCAAGAATGCAATCTCAGTTTTCTTATGGAAAAGGAAGGATGATTCAGAAGACAAAACCAAGACCCATGGAAAACAACCCTAGGAAAGTAGTATTGGATCTAATTAAGGGACTGGCAACATGTGCCCCGCTGGATATCAGAATTTCTATAGACCAGTCACTACTTCCTTTTGAACGGGAGTATCTATAAGTTATCCTATACCATTGTATGTCGGGTATGTGGCGAGCAGACAGTGTTTTTCTTTAGTTCACAGGTCTCTGGATTGAGAAGAACTACACTCTAGAAGCTACTACACTTGAGAATCTGCACCTGAGAGGTCTCATTTGCACCTGGATCTGATTTAGATGATGAGATTCTAGGATCAAGACCCCGTTGTTGTTAAGGGATGGGACATTTAACGGAGACTCTTACAAGAAGAATACATTTCCTAAGTGGGAAAAATGTAAATAATTTATGTCCAGAGAGTAGAGGGAGGCGGTTTATAAATATGGCCCATAATTCTTTGATCCTCTTCTCATTGAGGAGTAGGGTCTATTCTTCTCTTGAATCTGAGCTCTATGACTGCTTAATCAGTAGAATATGGTGGAAATGACACTATGCTAATTTTGGGGCTTAAGTCTTACGAAAATGGAAGCCTCCACTTCCTGTTTCTTGGGACACTTCCTCTCAGAATGCAGCCCCCATGGTATGAGGAAGCCCAAGCTACCCTTTGGAGAGGTCCATATAGAGAAGAACCAACAGCCAGCACCAATTTTGCTAGCCATGTGAATGAACCATATTGGAACTTGGTTCTCCAGCCCCAGCTGAACCACCCCAAACGATGCCATGTAGAAGAGAGATGAGCTGTCTTCATGTTAATATAGATGAATATATTGATATCACTCTTTTCTAGTATATAAAAGGTTATATAACTTTTCTTTTATAGTTTATGCTTTTGTTTTGTTTTCAAAATCCTTCCTAATCTTAAGGTTGTAAAGATATTTATAACTGTCATGTTTCAGTTTTGTACTGCATCCATGAAATCAGAGGTTGTTAAAACACACACACACACACACACACACACACACTGGAGAAGGGTCAAGTATGTAAGGCGCTTGGAAGTGGCCACTCCACCCTAACAACAAGTGAAAAGCTGAACAAATGGAAAGATTAACAATCTTTTTTAGATCCGTCAGAGAAGTGAGGTCACAGGGTAAACTGCTGCTACCCAAGTGTGGAGAGATAGGTGAATACAGAAGATCACATTTTACCAAGCAGAAACCCATGAGCAGAAACCTCCACAGTAACCAGAGCCAAGGTAGGAAAATCTAAACTGCAACTGATGAACTGCTGGAAGTTTAGCGTGGACAAGTCTAAGAGTTAAAGACTCCAGGGGGACCCAGTCATGGGAGGAGGGTGCCACCCTTTTCTGAGTTTTACCTTCAGGAGCTCAACCAACGTTCTCCTAGTGAATATTGGAGAAAAATCCCCTCATGCTTCCAGCAGCGAGTGCAGAAAAGGAACCATTTAAAAACATGCCAGAGCGTTCTACTCTTCCTAACAAGGCCTGCCCTCAGGAAAAACTACTTTACCAGAGCTATTTTACCAAATCCTGCCAGGATTTATCAGAGCCTAACCTATCCGGGAGAAGGGAAATACCCAATTCCAGCCCCCTCCAGCCATCCTGGACCACCTAAGGGCAGGGAGGATAAGAAATACTGGTGAAGTTCACAGTTTAGGGGCATGCCCCCCCCCCAAAAAAGACTGAGACCTAATCATAGGACTATAGAATACTTCTTCCTTCCCAGCACCTTACCATCACATTACTAAAGGCCTATTTACAACAACTCCTTTTACCTAGTACATCATGTCTTGACTCTCAAGAGAAAAATTACAAAGTACACTAAAAGGCAAAAACTGCAGTTTTAAGAGACAGAGCACAAGACCAAAGCACATGCATAAGAAACCAGTCTTAGACTAGAAATGACACTCAGACACGGCATGTTGGAATTATTAGACTGGGAATTTAGAACTATGATTACTATGCTAAGGGCTCTAAAGGATAAAGTAGACAGCATGCAAAACAGACGTGCAATGTAAGCAGAGAGATGGAAATTCTAAGAGAGAATCAAAAAGAAAAGCCAGAGATCAAAAACACTGTAACAGAAAATAACGCCTTTGATGGACCATTAGTAGACTTATTAGTGGACACGGCTGAGAAAAGAATCACTGAACTTGATGATACTCAATAGATATTTCCCAAACTGAAAAGCAAAGAGAAAAAAAGACTGAAAAAAAATACCAAGAGACTGTCTAGGAGCTGTGGTAACACTACACACAGTAGGACTACCACAAGGAGAAAAAAGAAAGGAGCAAAAGAAATTTTTGAAGACATAATGACAGAGAATTTCCCCCAAATTAATATCAGACACCAAACCACACATCCAGGAAGATCAGAGAACACCAAGCATGATAAATACCAAGAAACCCCCTACAACTAGGCATATTATATAAAAATGCAGAAAATCAAAAATAAAGAAAAGAATCTTGAAAGAAATCAGAGGCAAAAGCCCCCTCACCTACACAGGAGCAACACTAAAAATTACAACCTTAGAAACCATGTGAGCAGGAAGAGACTGGAGTGAAATACTTTAAGTGTTAAAGGAAAACACCCACCAACCTAGAATTCTGTGCCTTGCAAAATTATACTTCAAAAGTGATAGGATAAAGGAAAAGGATAAAGACTTTCTCAGACAAAAAAAAAAAAAGAGGGAGTTTGTTGCTAGTAGATTACCTTGCAAGAAAGGTTCAAGAAATTCTTTAGAGAGAAGGAAAATAATATAGATCAGAAACTAAAATCTACATAAAGAAACGAAAAGCACTGGAGAAGGAGCAGACAAAAGCAAAACAGAAACTTAATTTTCTTCTTTTTTTTTTAAAGATTTTTAAAAATTTACTTATTTGACAGAGAGAGACAGCCAGCGAGAGAGGGAACACAAGCAGGGGGAGTGGGAGAGGAAGAAGCAGGCTCCTAGCGGAGGAGCCCGATGTGGGGCTCGATCCCAGAACGCCGGGATCACGCCCTGAGCCGAAGGCAGACGCTTAACCGCTGTGCCACCCAGGCACCCCTGATTTTCTTATTCTTAGCTGATCTAACAGATACCAGTTCTTTCAAAATAAAAATAACGACAATGTATTTGATCATGTATGCTTATGCATATATACACATGCTTATTTACACTTATGTATACGTGAAATGAATGAAGCAATCATACAAGGGATGGAAAGGAGGAATTAGGGTTACTGGTTATTATTTCTGTGAAGTGGCACAGTGCTGTTTGAAAGTAGACTTGGATTAGTCATAAATGTATATTGTAAACTCTAGCGTAATTACCAAAAAATAAAAAAGAAGTATAACATACACTAAAAAAGGAGAAAAACTGGAATCATATAAAATGCTCAGTTAAAACCACCAAAGGCAGAGAAAAAGTGGAAGACAAAAATAGGCACAAAGAATAAAGGCAACAAATAGAAAACTGAATATATATGGTAGATATTTATCCAACTATATCAGTAATCACTTTAAATATCAATGATTTAAATACACCAATTTAAAGGCAGAGATTCTGGGGCACCCGGGTGGCTCAGTCAGTTAAGTGTCTGTCTTTGGCTCGGGTCATGATCCCAGGGTTCTGGGATAGAGCTCTGCATTGGGCTCCCTATTCAGGAGGGAGCCTGCAGCCCCCTCTCCCTCCACCTCTCCCCTGACTTGTGTTCTCGCTTGCTCTGCTCTCTCTCAAATAAATAAATAATCTTAAAAAAAAAAAAAAGACAGATTCTGAGAATGGATCAAAAAACAAGATTCAACTATATGTTGCCTACAAGAAACCCATTTTAAATATAAAGAGAGATATAGATTAAAAGTAAGGGGTGGAGAAAGATATACCATGCTAACACTAATTAAAAGAAAGTGGGGATAGTTATATTAATTTAAGATAGAACAGACTACAGAGCAAGGGAAGTTACTGCAGATAAAGAGGGGCATTACATAACGATATAGAGGTCATTTATCTAAGGAGATATATCAATTCTTACTGTATATGCACCTAACAACAAACCATTAAAATACGAGAGGTAAAAATTAATAGAACTCCAAGGATAAACAGACGGATCCACTATTATAATTGGAGACTTCATCATCCCTCTCTCAGAAATGGACAGATTCAGCAGGCAGAAAATCAATAAGGATGTTGTTGAACACAACAGTATCATCAATCAACTGGATATAATTGATATCTATAGGTTACATCACTCAACAACAGCAGAACACACATTCTTCTCAAGCTCATATGAAACATTCATGAAGACAAACCACATACTGGGCTATAAAACATACCTTAACAAATTTATAGGGAATAGGAATCATATAATGTTTGCTCTCAGACAATGGAATTAAATAAAAAATCAGTAACAGAAAGATAGGTGGAAAATCCCCCAATACTTGGAGGTTAAACAACATATTTATAAATAATAGATGGGCCAAAGAATAAATCTCCAGAGAAATTTAAATATATTTTGAACTAAATGAAAATAAAGATACAACTTATTAAAATTTCTGGGATGCAGCAAAAGCTGTGGATAGAGGGAAATATGTAGCATTGAATGTATACATTAGAAAAGAAGAAAGTTCTGAAAAAAATAATCTAAGCAACTTTAGGAAACTAAGAAAAAACAGCAAATTAAACTTAAAGTAAGCGTAAGAGAAGAAATAATAAAAATTAGAGCAGAAATCAATGACAATTTTCTTCAATAGAAGAAAAAAAAAATCAATGAAACCAAAAGCTGGTCCTTTGAACAGATTAACATCAACAAGCCTTTAGACAGGCTAAATTTTTTAAAAAGATGATACAAATTACTAATATCAGAAATAAAAAAGGAGACACCACTATAGATCCATGGTCATTAAAAGTTAGATAACACAGGAATACCATGAATAATTCTAGGTCCACAAATTTGATAATCTAGATGAAATGGACCAATCCATGAAATCCACAATCCGCTAAAACTCACACAAGAAGAAAAAAATAATCTGCATAGGCCTATATCTATTAAAGAAACTGAATCAATAATTCATAATCTTCCAAAATAGAAAGCACCAGACTCAGACGGACTCATTGGTGAATTCTACTAAGCATTTAAGAAATACATTTTACCTATTATTTAGAATCTCTTTTAGAAAATAGAAGCAGAGAGAATATTTCTTAATTCATTCTAGGAGGCTGGCATTATCCTAATACCAAAACCAGACAAAAACATTACAAGAAAACTACAGACCAATGTTTCTTATAAACATAGATGCAAAAATCCTCAACAAAATATCAGTAAATCAAATCCAACAATATATAAAAAGAATTATATACTACTATCAAATGAGATTTATCCCAGGTATGCAAGGCTGGTTCAAAACATTTAAAAATCAATTAATTTAATCCGTCACATGAACAGGCTAAAGAAAAGCTAGCACATGATCATATTAATAGATGCAGAAAAAACATCTGACAAAATCCAAGACCCATTCATGATAAAAACTCTCAGCAAACTAGGAATAGAGGCGAACTTTCTCAGTTTGATAAATATCTAGAAAAACCTTCAGCTAACATCACACTTAATGGTAGGAAACTAGAAGCTTTCCCACTAAGATCAGGAACAAGGTAAGGATGTTTGTTCCCTCTTACCACAACTTTTCTTTTCTTTTTTTTTAAGATTTTATTTATTTATTTTAGACACAGAGAGTGAGCAGGGGGAGGAGCAGAGGGGGAGAGAGAGGTGGGGAGAAGAATCTCAAGCAGACTCTGTGCTGAGTGCACAGCCTGATGCAGGGCTTGATGTCACGACCCTAGATCATGACCTGAGCTGAAACCAAGAGTTGCTTAACCGACTGAGCCACCCAGGCGTCCCACCACAACTTTTCATCATTGTACTGGAAGTCCTGACCAATGTAATAAGATAAGAAAAGGAAATAAAAGGTATAGAGATTGGGAAGGAAGAAATAAAACTCTCTTTATTCACAGATGACACAAATGTCTATGTAGAGAATGTGAAAGAATTGACAAAAAAAATTCCTGGAACTAATAAGCAATTACAGCAAGGTTGCAGGATACAAGGTTAATATAGAAAAGTCAGTTGCTTTCCTATATAACAGTAAGGAATGAGTGAAATTTGAAATTAAAAACACAATACCATTTACAATCGTAGTTCTAAAAATTAAATACTTAGGTATAACTCTAACAAAATACCTACAGGACTTATATAAGAGAACTACAAACTCTGATGAATGAAATAGTAATAATAATAATAATAATAATAATAATAATAATAATAAACCTCTTAACATACAGACTCTTAACTATAGAGAACAAACTGAGTTTGGTTACCAGAGGGGAGGTGGGTGGGGGGATGGGTGAAATAGGTTATGTGGATTAAAGAGTACACTTATGATAAAATAAAATAAAATAAAATAAAATAAAATAAAATAAAATAAAATAAAGAGAAAACTAAATAAATGAAGAGATATCTCATGTTCATGGACAGGAAGACTCAATATTGTCAAAATGTCAGTTTTTTCCAACTTGATCTACAGATTCAATGCAATTTCAATCAAAATCCCAGCAGGTTATTTTGTGGCTACTGATAAGCTGATTCTAAAGTTTATATGGAGAGGCAGAAAAACTCTGAAGAGTTCACACAATATTGAAGGAGAAGAACAAGCCTGGAGGATTGATACTACCCAACTTCAAGACTCACTATAAAGCTATAGTAATCAAGACAGTGTGAAAGAATAGACAAAGAGATCAATGGCACAGATAGAAAGCTGAGAAATAGTCCCACATAAATATAGTTAACTGATCTTTGATAAAGGAACAAAGGCAACACAATAGAGAAAAATGTAGTCATTTCAACGAGTGGTGCTAAAACGGCTGAACAGCCACATGCAAAAAAAAAAAAAAAAAAAAAAGGGATCTAGATACAGACCTTAAGCCTGTCACAAAAATTAACTCAAAATAGTTCACAGACCAAAATGTAAAATTCAAAACTATAAGACTCCTAGAAAATAAAAGAGGAGAAAAACAAGACACCTTGGGTATGGCAATGACTTTTTACGTACAACACCAAAGGAACCATCCATGAAAGAAATAATTGATAAGCTGGACTCATTAAAATTAAAATCTTCTGCTCTGTGAAAGACACAATCAAGATAATGAGAAGAAAAGCCATAGGGTGGGAGGAAATATCCGCAAAAGGCACATCTGATAAAGAACTGTTTTCCAAAATATACAAAGAATTAAAAAAACCTCAACACTAAAAAAATGAACAACCCAATTAAAAACTGGGCCAATGTTGTTAAATAGGCACCTTGCCAAAGAAGATACACAAACAGCAAATAAGCATATGACAAGATGCTCTCCCCTATATGTCATCAGGGATATGCAAATTAAAACAATGAAATACGACTACACACCTGTTAGAATGGCCAAAATAGAGAACATTAACACCACCAAATGCTGGTGAGGATGTGGAAAAAGGAGCTCTCACTCATTGCTGGTGGGAGTGCAAAATGGTACAGCCACTTTGGAAGACAGTTTGGCAGTACCTTACAAAACTAAACACTCTCTTACCATATGATCCAGCAATCTCATTCCTTGGTATTTACCCAGAGGAATTTAAAATTTATGTCCACACAAAAACCTGCACATGGATGTTTACAGCCACTTAATTCATAATTACCCAAACTTGGAAGGAACCAAGACGACCTTTAGTAGGTGAACAGATAAGCTATGCTATAGCCAGACAATGGTATATCATTCAGCCCTAAAAATAAATGAGCATGAAAAAGACAGGAAGAAAAGTAAAATGCATATTACTAAGTGAAAAGGCCAATGTGAAAAGACTACACGCTATATGGTTTCAACTACATGACATTAGGGAAAAGGCAAAATTATAGAGACGGTAAAAAGATGAGTGGTTGCCGGGAGTTAGGGGGCAAGGACAGATGAATAGGCAGAGCATGGAGGATTTTTAGGGCAATTAAACTATTTTGTATTATCCTCTAATGGTGGATACATGTCATTATACATTTGTGAAAACCCATAGAATGTACAACCCCAAGAGAGAACCCTAATGCAAACTATGGACCTGGGGTGCTAAGGATGTTTCAGTGGAGATGTTCATCACTTGAAACAAAGGTACTTCCTACTCTGGTGAGGAATGTTGATAATGGAGAAGCCTATGCATGTGTGGAGGCAGGGGTATATGGAAAATCTCTGAACCTTCTGCTCAGTTTTGCTGTGAACCTAAAAAAACAGTCTAGCAAAAAATTCAGAAAACAAAAAAGAGCTCTTCATAGCGGATGCAAATATCCAAGAGTGGGGAAGTAGAGTATAAAAGCCTTTTCTAAATGTATGTGATAAATTTCCTAAATGTATGTAAAATTCTTTCATGCAGACCATTTTGCAGGACTGGTTTTCCACCAAACACTCTTTGGGAAATGCCACTAGAGTAATGAATAATGATACTTTAAGTTGCTGGACACAAGAAGCTCAAAACAAATCTTGAAAGATAGACTTGAGGAAAGCTTTGAAAAAGTTGAACAAAAAGTCAGTGAGAATAGGGAGAAGAATACTGAGGGTTAAGAACACTACAGAGTGAGTTCAAGAGGTTCAACACGTGAATAATATCTGCCAGAAGGAGTGCAGAGAGACAAAGAAGTGGCAGAAAATCACTGAATTAAGAATTTAAGAAAATTTCAAGAGACTAAAGAATGGATGGGCACACATAGGGTCCAGCGTGGCGGTGTCTCATCCTAGGTGAGACTGCAGAACAGCAGCCACGAAGAGAAGCTTCACGGAAAACAAACAGGCTGCATGTAAAGTAAACATGCAGTCTAAGATTTACATGGGAAGACAGGTGGGGAAGGAGCAGACTGGGGATAAAAGAAAGGGAGGTGAAGAAGATGTCAAGGGACTCAGAAGGCTTCAGAAGACTTCTTTTTGAGAGTGTGATATGGATAGAATATACATCAGGCCTGAACATTAAGAGATGTATGTAGTAGTAAGAGAGCTTCGGTTGAATTAATAAGTACTAGCAAAATAAACACCTAAAGAAATCAACAAGATTTACTCTAAAAACAAAATGTGCAACAAAGGAGAAGTAATCATATTGCACTACTTGGCTCAATTAAAAACAGCATTCCACAAACTACAATGACAAAATACTAAATTTCAATCTAATCAAAATGATAATATCATGGTGTTAAGACAGGGAAGTATGTGTGGGTGGGTAAGGGACAAGGAGATTAACAAGAGTTAAATCTTCAACTTCTAAAGTGGGTTGTCAGTTAAAAAATGCCTGAAGCATAAAAAAATGCATAAAATATAAGCAAAAAAACCAACATATGGAGGTAAATAAAAGTGGCTGAATTAAAAGTGATTGCGTTTGATGAGAAGTAAATGGCAGGGGGAAAAGAGGGCCAGTTTGTTTTGTTTTTGTCATAATTCTTAAAAACCGATTGTTCTTTAAATTATGAGCATGTATATAACTCTGATAAAAAGAAAACTAACAAAAAGTGTTGTGCAGGTAAAAAAAAAAAATGAAAGGGAAGTATAAAGGATACAGTGTGGCATGCAGCTTTCAATCCGTGATAGCTTTTACCGGTAACATTTGAAGGGTCTGTAAGAGGTAACTTCAGCTAATCCTTCTACTGCATTAAGTGTGGAAACTGGGGCTCAGAAAGGGAAGTGAGGTCAAGGTCACACAGAATGAGCAGAGACCCAGGCAGAGAATGGCCACACAATGAAGAGTCAGAACTGCTATAGTCTGGCCAGGAGCAGGAAAGAGAGATGCGAAGTAAGCTCCCACTTTTGCTAGGCTCTGAGATTCAGCCTGAGGGAGGGATGCCAGCTCCGGGACTGCCAGATTTAAACGGAACCTGCATCATTTAAATGGAACAGTGTGGCACAGTCATGAAGCTCCCACTGCTGCGGGTCTTCTCGGTACTGTTAAAAAGGCACACAGGCGCCTTAGTGGTATCTAGAATGATGTGGGGAAACCGAGCAAATATACAGGCATCTAGGGGGTATGCCATGAGGTTGGAAAACATACATAATGAATATTTCTGCCGACGTGTTTATCTGTTTTTTTTCTTCCTCATCCACAGAGCTTTGGGACAAAGGCCACTGTTCATTAATCTAATGACACTCTTGGACTAAGCAAACCCAGTAACTGGCTGGAACTGGATGCAGATGATGTATTTGGAGAAATCATGTAATAGGACTCTGACTAGAGCTGGACACAAATACCACCGGCAGGCTCTATGTTGTCTTCCAAAGCTTATGTGGAGAAGAAACTAGAGTTAGCCTTCCCTTCAAGCTCTAATTCTAGGATATGGGTGGAGACATACTCAACTCCTAAGAAAAAGACTATGCTAACTTTCCTGAGGACCATTCCAATTGCTTAAACTTCTCTAAAGAAGGTAGAGGATCCGCAGAGTAACCAGAGAAGGTTTCACCCACGTATCTCTACTTTACACATAAGGCATGAGTACTGTTCTTTCTAGTATTCCCATTGGGAGACTGTCTATTCCAGTGCTGTAGCTCTTTTAAAGTTATCTTCACAGATGGCTGGTTTATGAAACGGAAACAGATATGCATAGCCCTGGTTGACTACCTGCCCACTGCAGCCACCGCATTGTGCCTTGAATCAAATGTTCATTGGGTGGTCTCCAAAATCAAGTTCACTCTCACAGTACCAAGGTTTGCCACTGCTGATAATGTTAAAAAAAATCAGCCAGGGCTTTGTTTGTTTGGGATTTTACAGGTTAGTTTTTGCTCTTGTCAGTCTCCAGCTAGAGAGGTCCTAAAAGGAAGGAGAAGGCCCTCCCTAGAAATGAACTATAGCTCTGGGTTTCAGTCTTGGTGGACGTTCTCTCCAGCTTTCAACAGACCTTGCTGAATCCCATTCTAAAACGTCAGCCAGCACTCTGCACCTTACTGTCCCATGACTTCTTCAGGAATGATTTTCTACAAGTTGTGAATTTCTTAAAAAGTTTAACATTGAAAAGTAAAGACAAAAAAAAAAAAACCCCAAACTGAATTCTTCAAATTTCATCTACTTGTGAGAGGAATGAATGACTTGAGGCGTCATGGTTGGTGCCTCTTCTGCTTAATCAGTAGGTGGGTGTAGGGCCAGTGGCCTTTAAGAGTTTTCTTCCTCATCTGCTTGGCCCCATATAAACAATGCACAGGGAGAAACCCAGAAGCCCCTTGCCTGCTCTTGCTGGCCCTGTTCTGGTCACAGGTGACCCCCGTGCCTCTCCAACTGTTTCAGGTTCACAAGGAGCACATGTGGACGGTGCTGCTGTCTCATCTCGAGACCTACATGGAGCACTTCACTCAGAAGCAGTTGAAGAAAGTCACCTTGCCACAGGCATCACCAGGCCGGCATGATACCAGTGATTCCATTATGGCCGTTACTCTTCACAGCCTAGCAGTGCTGGTTTCTCTAGTCGGACCACAGGTGGTGATGGGAGGAGAAAGAACCAACGTCTTCAAACGCACTGCCTCAAGTTCTATGAAAACTACTGACCTTTCCTCAGAAGGTGACTGATCTTCTCAGCCTATTAAATTTCCCATGAATGGAATCTCAGATGTAAATATACCTCAGAAGACAGTGAAAACTTCCCATCAAGGTCTAAAAAGGCTGAAGAGTGACCTTACTCGCCAAAGGGGTCTGCAAACAAAACTGTCAGTGTACATATTTGTCCTACAGAACCCTATGCTGCTGTCAAGTCCCTGCTCACTAACTAATACAGAGGAGGAGACGTGGGATGACTTTGAGCCCAGCAGCTGAGATACTGAGCTAAACCCTGGAGGTAGAACCCCAGCTGCAAGACCTGTTACCTCAGGGGAGCAAAAGGCCGTTCCTACTCCGCTTCCACTCATTGAAGAGTCCAAGCCTTTGAAATCAAGCCTACCCCAAAAGACCAGTCTTGCACAAAGTGGGGAGGAGCCAGACCAAACCAAGCCACCAAAAGTGTCCCAAGGAAGGAGGCTTAAGGTTCCATCAGAACTGCGTTTAGGAGAGTTTACCAATTCAGGTAAAAAAGAAGCCACTACAAGATCCTGAGTCAGCCTGGTTTGTTGATATGATCCCAGAAATGAAGCCTGCAGCTGCTATTCTTATTTTACCTGAACTGAGGGCAGAGCTGATGGTTCCCAAGGATGACGTCTCACCACTGACGCAGTTTTCCTCAAGATCTGCTGCGGCAGAAATTACTGGGAGAGTCTGAAGGCTGCGAAGGGGAAGGGGGGCCAAGCTAGGAAGACAGTAACTGGTGACAATGGGGGGCAGTTACACTATAGGAAAAAGGATTCCTTTAAGAAAAAAACCATATCAAACTAATACCTCAAAAGCAGGCTCTGCAGAACCGCCCCCCCCGCCCGCCCGCCCCCAGCGTCCTGTTTTTGCTATGGCAGGAGCTCTTTCCCAGTCTTCGCTAACTGAAGTGTGTGCCCTTGAGGGCCCGCTAAGAGCCCCAGGCGGTGAAGAGTCTCAGAGCTCTGGTTTCTCTGAGGAAGAGCTGTGTGCGTTTGTCTAAGAGTTCTGTGAAACTCAAGTGGGTGTGGAAAGGTTGAATTTACTGCTCTTTTTTCCCCCCAGGAAAGAAAGAAAATAAAGACAAAAAGCCAAGCAGATTAGCTTAATTTTGTGCCATTTCTTTAACTGTCAGAAGAGTAAGCTCTACTATGAAATAGGATTTACAGAAAAAATTCTAGCTATAAAGTATCTAAATGATTAATTGCCAAGGTTTTCTTAGGCAGCTTACTGGTGTATAGCTGTGTTGTCTGAGCGAAGAGCCCTGTGGGAACGGAGGCAGTTACTGACTGTCCCACACGTGTTACATTGTACCAAAGGAGAATGTCTCCCACAATCCTGTTTCCCAAGTATCCAATAAAGACTACTTTCACTAGAAAAAAAAAAAATCAGAGCAGTTGCACACGTATTTCAGTGGTGGCAGGATTACTGTAATGCTGGAAGGATTCCAGAAGGGATCAGTAAAAAGGGGGCACCCGGAACTGGAAAGGACACATATTAATACAAACTGGGTGGGGGCGGGGGAGGGGGCGCTCCTGGTGCTAGCCCCACCTCCACCCCACCCCCACGCCCCAGCTCCCCAACTCTGAGTTCACAGGACATCTACCCAAGTTTGTTCCGTTGTTTTGAAAGGATGAAGGTTTCTCTGAAACTTTCAAATGTCAAAGATAAAATATTTGTTTAAAGATTTGATTTAGGTTTACAAATGGACGCAGTGTTGGGGGTGTGCTAACTGCTGGTGCAAGACAAGAGAAAGGACAGATGGGGGGGCGCCTGGGGCTTGTGGCAGCTAATACCATGATCTGCTCTTACCTGTGGGGGCCTGCATGGCTGAGCTGGGGATGGTGGCAGCATCTTGGGGTACAGTGCTGGTATCCGGTTCAGGGGTGCTGGTTGTTGGTGAGGTGGGTGGTGGGTTCAGCAAAGTCCGAGGCTTCCTCTGTCAAAATGGATGGGGAGAAGTTTGCTACCTGTGACAGGTAACTTGTCTTCTGATTCCTCTATTTCTAGTCCTCGATTCACCCATGAGATGGAAATATCTCTGTGGATGGGGTTATGTTTTATCTTTGTTTTCCACACAGAATCTTGCCGAGAGCTTTACCTATAGTAGATGCTTAGTAAGTATTTTCTGAATCTATGCGTAAGATTCTGGGCTCCTATTAAGCTGGAGCTTAATTCACAGTCTTTTATACTAGATTCAACATTATCATTTGAAATTCCAGGTTCTTTATCAGTTGGGCAGACAAAAGCAAAAAAGGAAAAAATGCTGAGGCTTAAGTGTCCTTTGACATTATTCTGTAGTTTGCTTCTCTTAAAAAATGGAAACGCCCCTCCCCTAACTACAAACTTGTTCCTCTGCCTACCTCTTCAGCTCAACTGATATTTTGCATCTTAAACTTTATACTCTGAGGTCTAAATCCCTAACTCAATTACTTCTCTAAAAACCCTGCAGTTTTACCTGGGCCACGCCTTTACAGTAATAAACTGTCCCTTCTGCCTGGAATGCCCTTTCTTTCTTTTTTTCACTTTATAAATATCTGTTTATCCAGGAAACTTTTCTAGATTTCCTCTGGTTACTGTCTCTTTTGTGCTATCTCTGTACTTTGTGTTGCATCTGGCACAATGTATTGTTATATATATTTACATACTGGTGTCCTCTATTAGCCTGGAGCTCCTTGAGGGTCTGATTCTGAGCACCGCTCCTAGCATGGCAATTGCCATATAATAAGTCTCAATAAATATTTTCAATGAAGCACGCAGTATAGAATACCAATAATGGGGGAAGTGATAAAAATGATTTGAGAAAAATCTAGTATCTTCTCTAAGCTGTTCAGGGCTGTCTCCAGGGGAGAAGGATCTCAGAAAGTTCAAGAAATAGTTTTCTAAAAGCCTTTCTGAATGCAAGGAAAATGTAATTATCACTGAGATCCAGAAATCCCTTTTTTTTACTAAATATCCCATGTAGGGTCCACCACTGGGACCTATATAAACCTGTCTGTCTTCAGGGAGTGTGTTGTCTAAAGCAATAGCACCAGCGACAGCTGGTCTGTGGAAGTTTTCATGCAAACACACGAAACATTCAAAGCATACGTGGGGCATGGACATTTCCTCATTTTTGTTTGATATTGCTAAAAGTAAAAGTCTACATAAACAAGGAGTCAGGGAAGAAAGGAAATAGCAGTTCAACTTCATGGAGTTGGTGGTAGGATTTCATGGGGTCCCTGAAGGAACAAGCCTGGCGAGTCTGGTGCCCAAACATTGTAGCAGAAAGCAGAGAGATGGAAGGCATTTGTTTGAGATAGGTGCATTTACATGTATTATATCTCTTCATATATTACCTCACCTCTATTTTATTGGTGAGGAAACTGGGGCTGAGCCTTATTCAAAGTATCCTACAGTCACACAAGTGGTAACAAATGGAGATGAGACATAAAACTACTTGTCTGGCTTTGAAGCCTCTGCTCTAGTCATGAGCCCACTTTACTTCAGAAAGGAACAGAAGGGTCAGGGGTAAGTGGGAGGCACATACATCTATAGAAGCAGGCAAAAGGACAGGGGGGGAGTTAGTGAGTCAAACGCCAGCCCATAAAATACAGGATAAGATGAGAATTATTGTTTTCAAGAGGGTTGGAAAGAAAGGGGACTTTGGTTATTACTATGTTTAGGACTGCCTGAGTAGGCAGAGCAGAGGCAATCATAGAATCACAGCGTTCAGGTTTTGGAGGGTCTTAAAGGCCACTTAATCCAACCATCCCTCTCCTACTTCCCTCTTCTTGAAAACATCCATCATATATGAGCCATCCAGTCCCTGACAAAATGCCTCTGGTGATGGCATATCACTATTCCTTCCTCCCTCCCTCCCTCCCTTCTTTCCTTCTTCCTCTCTCCCTTTTTTCCTTCCTTCCTTCTTCCTTCCTTTTCTCCCTCCCTCCCTCCCTCCCTCCCTCCCTCCCTCCCTTCCTTCCTTCCTTCCTCCCCTGCTTCCCTCCCTCCCTCCCTCCCTCATCTTTCTTTCTGCAGATCACTACATCTGTTTTGGGACAGATTTAACTGTTCCTTTTATGTTGAGACAAAGCCTGTCTACTTGAGTTTCTACTTTTTGGTTCTGGTTTTGTCTTTGAAACCTTACAAGTTTGTTCCCTCTTTCATCGGATGTCCTCAAAATGTCTTCACAGTATCAAAAGCATGGCTTCTCTGGCCTTGGAATCTTTAGAGCCTTCAGTGTCTCTCCACAGCAGAAGAACAAGAACACAGTAGTGGAGACAAAAATGAATCAGGACCTGGGTTAGGGTTAGTGTAGACAGGGCAGGAGCATGTGTGATACACAGAAAGATCAGGACATGACATCAAGAACTCAAAGCCAATAAACAAGAGATGATCTCAGTTAGAACATCATAACTAAAATCATCTACCCATCCTGAATTTATTGAACATCTCCGAAGAGACTGAGATATAAGGCACTACAAGAGAAAAAGAGAAGAACAAGATTAGGTTCTTGACCTTGAGAAGCTTATATTCTAGAAGAACTGAAGTCAGCTGAAGTTAATAAACAGAACAAAACCAGTCAACCAACCAAACAACCAACCAACCAACCAAACTTAGGGACGAACTCATGAGATTAGAATGGGGTGCCCAGGGAGAACTAGGACTCATTTTCACATTGAAACTCAGGTAGTCTAGTTCAGGAAGGAGCTGCAAAGAAATCCCTTGACAAAAAGTGAGCGGAGAAGGTGATGCTAACGGAAGCCGGAGAGAAGCAGCTGAGGCATTTCTCATCAATGGTCTCCCGAGGGAAGACACGCATGAAGAACTGGTCATGACTAAAGGTGGCACTTGCAGTTAACAGTGCTCGGTGAAGCTCGGCTCGGCAGTCTTTTCCTGCACAAGACGGAAGTGTTATCTCCTTCAGGAAGTGTGGGAGCGTGCCCGTGGTGCCCGTGGTACCCGTGGTGCCCGTGGCAGGGCAGCAGTGACCCTGAACTAGAACATCTGGAGCCCCATCTTCGGAGCCTTTGCCATTTATTAGCTATGTGACCTTAGGGAAGTCATTTCACATTTCTAAGTCTCAAATTACTTAACTATTAGATACTATTAACACTACTCATCTCCTAGGGTTTTGTGATCATCATGTGATATGTATGTAATGGTGTCTGATTCAGAGCCTGATACTTACTAGGTATTCAATAATTTTCTTTCTTTCTTTTTAAAAGAAGGGGCAGGGATAGAAAAAGAAATACATTTATAGAGTCAATCTGCTCTTTCTGTTCCTGTGCCCGGGCATCCACTCTGTTAGGCTAACAATCAGCAGCAGGGTCTTCCATCTAGGGAAGATGTTAGACCAAAATTCCCTCAAATGTGCGTAGCCTTCAAAGTCAAAATTTGTTTCTTGTCCACACCATCCTATCTCTAATATTACCAACTCCCAGTTAAGTAGCTAAGCAGGGATGACAATCTAGGAGATTCCTGTTAAAAGCATACACAAGGTGGAAAACAGGGCCAGGCATGCCCCTTTCCAAGATGGATGGATATGGGTGAGTTACCCCTTTATAACCCTTTATCCCTTTCTAGGAAACCCACGTTTTTACCTACCTTACTGCCAGGTTTGGGACCCCTCTTCTTTGGGAATTTCAAAGGTTCAGCTGACTTGGATGGGGTAGAGATGGGGTGGGGAATTAGGGGCTTGGGTGTCCGGCCCCGCTTCTTTCCTGGTTTACGCCCCCTCTGCCCTGGTTGATGGTCCAAGACAGTTTTGGTGCTGCTGTGGATGCTGGCCTTCTCAGTGTTCACATCAGATGCAGGATAGGGATTCTTTGGAATCACAACTGCAAGAAAAAGACTCATTCTATCACCCCCTCCTCCCACCTGCATTCCCATCCCAAACAGCGGGGAAAAAAAGATTTGCTACTTCTGCTTGGGTAGGTTTATCCCAAGAAGCTAGTTTCCTGGCATCTGACCTAAATGTTAGAAAATCTCAGAGGAGAACTGAATTTAGATTGGTTAGAATTGGAAGTTTTAATTATTTCTGGCAGATGCAGAGAAAATATTAAATTTTTCTCCCCAAGGCACCTAGTTAAAGCACATAAACAGAATCACAGGCTCAGAGATGGAATGACTTTAGAAGCCTACAATCCCTTCCTGCTAAGAATGAAGACCCAAGGCTCAGCAGAGGAAATGACGCCTTCCCCGGGTTACACAGTGAACTGGGATAAGGACTTATGTTTTGAAACTGGGCCCTGACAACCAAGTTAGGCATTTTCTACATCAATCTACTTAAAGTTTTGGTGTGATTATTGCAATGAGGAGTAGTGAAACACATGGAAATACACACATCTGACAGCATCTCTTCTTACTTTAAAAATCTTTGCTCCATATTACCTTTAATGTAAAGTCCAAATTCTTTATCCTGATATCCAAGGACTTTTGTGACTTTATCCCTGCCTTGCTCTCTGGTTATACCTGATGTCATTTCCTGACACACATCCCTGCTATGCTCTAACCCACTTGTTTTCTGCACACCAGTTCATTCATATATGTTGAGTTTCCTATTCTTCCTAGTCAAGTAAATATCAATACTCCGATTCCAGCACTCAGCTCCAGCGCCACCTCCTTATTGAGGCCCTGTCTGACCACTCCCCAACTAAGTCAGTACCACTCCACCCCCAAAGCATACTGGAGACATCTATGTTAGGGTACTCTCAATTTTACTCCAACCATTCATCTTCTCCTTAAATTGAGAATGCTTTAAGGTAAGCGCATCTAATTCATTCCCAAATAGTTACTGAGCACTTACTACAGGTAAACAAAACAGTTTCCACTCTCATGGAGCTTACCTCCTAGTTGGGGAGATAGAAAACAGACAAATATACAGTATAATGCCAGGTAAGTGTTATGATGAAGACTAAAGGAGGGTAAGGAGAGAGAGGGGTGAGGAAATTTCTCTTTGAGAAGGTGACATTTATACAGAGCTCCCAAATGAAATAAAGGCAAAGCCTTATGAAAATCGGAGAAAAGCACCTCCCAAAATAGAGGGTGCATAACAAGAGCAAAGATTCTGAGATGGAAACACGTCAGCGTGTTTGAGAAATGGCAAGGAGGTCAGTATAGCTAGAACTGAGTGAGCAAAGAGGAGTGGTGGGGAATCAGGTTAGAAAGGGAGTAGCAATAAGATTGTGTAGGACTCTGCAGATGGTGAAAATGAATCTGAACTTATAAGCATGAAGGGAAGCTGCATGAGTAGAGGTAGGGAGACTAGTTCATAAACTAATCACAGTGGACAGGTAGAGGGTAATGTTGTTTATGCTTCTAGGGAGGATGTAATAGATTATGGCAATGTGGTGTTCCTGATGCAACAATTAGGAAAAGCCAGACACACTGTTTGAAGAGACACTGCAGTATTGTAGAAATCACAAGGATTAGATGAACTGGAATTCCAGACATGAGTGGGGAAGGCTTCTGAGGTAGGTGACACTGTTTTCTTTCCTGAGGACATTTGCCAATTTGGGGCATGAACTGAGGATAAGGTGTGGCTCATGCATGGTACCTCTACTGGAGGAAAGAGAAATCCAACAGGCTGCTGTGACAGATTGGAACTTGAGGTCCATGTGTGTGGCCAGTTTTCCCCATGGGACATTTGCTGAGTTCTGAACCTGCACATTGGACATGTGAAGCTAGGCTGAGAGCTTCTATAAGGCAGAATGAAATCTCCCATAATCTTGTGGTTTTAGGGGATAAATAAGGTCCCACTAGAAGGAGGAGGTCTACTTCAAACACATATCTCCTCTTCAAGATAAATGCCATATTTTGAAATCTTAAGGAGTAAGAGGTTATAGAACTAAACCCCTAACCTCTAAAGGTAGGAAAATCTCTTGCAGGGCTGAGGAGATAGAGAAACCTATTAGGTTCTTAATCAAGAGCCCAGGAGGACCCATATCCAAGAAACAGGTATAAACCACAGGTATAATCCAGACCTGGACTAGCTCAATCCATGATTACATTGAGAAGATCAGGCTCTTATCCTATTAGCTTAACAGAGGAAAGGAAGAATTCTTTCTGATGGAAGATACTAGCTGGAGCCTCAGCAGTTCTTTTATATAAAATATCCAGAATATCACAAAAAAATATTAGATGTAAAAAGAGGCAGAAAAAAGTGATTGGTAATCAAGAGAAAATACAGACAACAGAAGGAGATTCACATATGATTCAGATAATGGAACAGAGACTTTAAAATAATCATAATTAATATGTTAAAGAAAGTAGAGGAAAAGGTAAAATGTAAGAGAAGATAACACCCACAGAAAACTGGAATCTATATAAAAAATTAATGGAACATCCTGGAATTAAAAATGTAACATGAGAAATTAAAAACTCATTGGATGGATTTAAGAGAAGACAAGATCTAGCAGAAGAAAGGATTAATGAACTTGAAGAAAAATCAATGGAATACATCCAAAGTGAAACAAAAATATGGGGAAAAAACCAGATTAGAGCATTAGAGACATGTGGGCATAGTCAATAGATCCAAAATATGAGTAACTCTAATTCCAGAGAAAGAAGACAGAGAGAATTAGGCAAATGTAATATTTAGAAACTAATGAAAGAAGAGCTCACCAATCTACAAGCAGCAAAAATCCCCCCCAAATCCCCCAAACTAAACCAAGACACATACTGTTAAACTGCTGAAAATAAAAGATAAAATATAAATGAAATGAAAAATGAGATAAATTTTTAAGATGAGTCAGAGAAGAGAAGTATCACTCTTATAGGAGCATCAATAAGACTGACGGCCAACTATAGAAGTTGGAAGCAACAGAATGATATATTTAAAGGGCTAAGATATATAAACTGCCAACTTAGAATTCTATACCCAGTGAAAATATCCTTCAAAAATGAAGGTGAAATAATATTTTCAGACAATCAAAGCTGAGAGAATTTGTCACCAGCAGACCTAAACTACAAGAAATAAAAAGGAAGTTCTTCGAGCTGAAGGAAAGTAATCCCACATAGAAAGATGGAACTGTAGGAAGAAATGAAGAGCGTAAGAAAGGGCACATATGTGTGAGATACAAAAGAATTTAGAATAAGAACTTACTATTTAGAACAAAAACTTATAAAATGGTTTGTAGAGTTTATAATGTATGTATTAGTAAATTATATGAAAGCAACAGCATGAAGGATGGAAGGAGGGGATAAATGGAGCCAAACTTTGTTAAGAATTTTGCATTATTTGAGGAGTGGTTACAAAGCACTTATTTAAAGAAGACTTTGGGGGCGCCTGGGTGGCGCAGTCGTTAAGCATCTGCCTTCGGCTCAGGGCGTGATCCCGGCGTTCTGGGATCGAGCCCCACATCAGGCTCCTCCGCTGGGAGCCTGCTTCTTCCTCTCCCACTCCCCCTGCTTGTGTTCCCTCTCTCGCTGGCTGTCTCTATCTCTGTCAAATAAATAAATAAAATCTTTAAAAAAAAATAAAGAAGACTCTGGTAAGTCCAGGATACATATTTGCACAGAATAACTAGTTAAAAAATTAGTAAGAATATATCACTAAAAGCTAAGGAGAGAGAAATGGAATCATAAAATATACCTCATTAATCCAAAAGGCAAGAAAGGAGGAATAAAGTAATGAGAAAGAACTCAGACAAAGAGAAAACAAAAAGCAAAATGCAAAATGGTGAACTTAAATCCAAATTAACAATTATATTAAATACAAGTGGATTAAGTAAAACAATTAATAGGAAAAAATTAACATACTGCACCAATCCCCCCACCCCGGTACTCAACTATATCTGTTTATAAGAGGGCCTTGAAATGTAAGGACCCTTGAAATATGACACAGATAAAAAGATAAAAATAAATAGATGGAAAAACATATACCTTGTAAACATTAACCAAAATAAAGCTCATGTGGCTCTATTAATATCAGACAAGTCCATCTTTAAGGCAAGAAGTATGACTAGACGAAAAAGGAATATTTCATCAAGATTAGTCAGTTAAATTTATATATACCTGATAACACAAAACATATAAAGCAAAAGTTTAGAGAACAAAAAGGACAAACAGACAAATCCAAATTATGAGTTGGAGATTTTAACATATCTCTCTCAGTAACTGATCGGTTAAGACGTTGAAAAAAATCAGTAAGGGTAGGAAAGATGTGAATAACTCAATTAACTGACTAATAACATAAATAATCAATTAACCAACTAACTTAACTGACATCTATAGGACATTATACCCAATAAATATAGAATGCATTTTCTTTTCAAATGCTTATGCAATATGCTGGGTGAAAAAGCAATCCTGAATAAAGTTCAAAGAACTGAAATCATACAGAACATGTTCTCCAAGGCAGCAGAACTTATTTATTTATTTATTTAGTCTCAGCCACCATCTTCAACAACATTTATTTTTAGAAAACACTGTTGGTTTGGTGTTTTAGGAAAACTTTTATAAATCACTCTGTATTAATAAATTCTAATGCAGCAGGAAGATAAGCAAGTTAGTGGGTTCAGCTCCACTGCCAGTAACACAGAAATATTTACAGCTCTAAAAACAAAGACGTGCAGGCAGGAACTTGAGAATTTGCAGATTCTTTTGTGCCAGCTGATTCAATTTATACATTTGCATTCATTTGCTTATTCTAATCACTGCTTAATAACTTTATGTTAATATAGTTAAGCATAAACTATGTGTCTGTTTTATAAGAGAAATCCAAAGTGTCAAAAGGAAGAATCTTAATATTTTTTTGCTTTGCCATCTTGAGCCTTTTCCTTTTTAATTTTAATTTTTTGAGATAGTTGGCGCACAGTGTTGCATTGGTTTCAGATGTACAACACAGTGATTCCACACCTCTATATGTTATGCCATACTCCCCAAAAGTGTAGCTAACATGTCACCGTACAACACTATTATAATACCATTGACTATATTTCCTATGCAGTAGCTTTTATTCTCATGACTTATTCATTCCATAATGAAGCCTGCACCTCCCACTCCCACTTACCCAACCATAGTGGAATTTAAATAGGAATCAGTACCAGAAAATTAATTAGAAAAACCCCAAATGCTAAGAAATTAAGTAACATATACTTGTAAATAATTCAAATACCAGAGAAATAAAAATAGAAATAAGAAAATTCTTGGAACTTAAAATTCATGAAAATATGACAGATTCAAATGTGTGAGACTTAGTTAAAGCAGTGCTCAGAGGAAAATGTATAGCTTTAAATGTTCGTATTAAAAGAGAAGAAAGGTTAAATATCAATGATCTAAGCTTCTATTTCAAAGAGGTGGGAAAAGAACAGCAAAATAACCTCAAAAAAAGTACAAGTAAGGAAATTACAGAGATGAGTGGATATGTCAATGGAAAAAAGAAAGCAGACATACTACAGAGAAAATCAACAGTCAAAAGTTGGTTCTTTGAAAAGATAACCCTTTAACAAGCCTGATTAAGAAATATAAAAAGAAAAGACAAATATCAAGAATGAAAGAGTGGATTTCATTATAGATAATTCAGGTATTAAAAAGATAATAACAAGACATCATATATAACTTCATGCAACTATATCTGAAAATTTAGATGGAATGGGCAACTTCCTTGAAAAAATAGCTTATTAAAACGGACAGAAGACCAAACAGAATATGAAGAGCTGTATACATAATAAACAAATTGCAATTGCAATGGAAAACTTTTCTACAAAGGAAATTCCAGGCCCAGATTCCTTCATGGGCGAATTCTAGGAAACATTTAAAGAAGAAAAAATAATAATAATAGATTGTACAAAATCTGTTCAGATAAACGTAAGAGGGAACACTCCCCAACTCATTTTATGAGGCCAACATAATCCTCATGCCAAAACATTACAAAGATAATCCAAGAGAGCAAAACTATAGGCTAATATCCTTCATGAACATAGATGCACAATCTTTAACAAAATATTAGCAAATTGAATCTGGCAATATATAAAAAGGATTACATATCATCACTAAGTGCGGTCTACCCCAGAAATACAAAGACTGTTTAACAATAGAAAAAAAAAAATCAGCTGAACTTACCACATAAACAAAATAAAGAAGAAAACCCATATATCATCTCAACAGATGCAGGAAAAAAGCATCTGACAAACTTTAATACTCATTCATCATAAAAAATATGAGCAAATTTGGAATTTCCGTATGGAAAAGGTCATTGATAAAAAAATCAATAGAAGCTAGCATACTTAATGGTGACATATTAAACACTTTCTTACTGAATTACGGAACAAAATAAATATATTCACCATCACTACTTCTATTCAACATTGTACTGAAGGCCAATGTAACAAGGAAAGAAAAAGAAATAAAAGCTATAAATACAGGTTGTAAAAAAGAAGCATTATTTGCATATGACATGATTTTTTTCATAAACTGTACCTCCTCCCACCTACAAAATCTATTAAAATAAAAAAAATGAATTTGGGAAGGTCACTAGATGTAATTCAATATACAAAAATTTATTCTATTATAACAGTTAGAAAATGAAACTTAAAAACCCCAAATCAAATATTCAGTGAAAGACATGCAGTACATCCATCCACACTAAAACTGTAACACATTATAAGAGAAATTAAAGAAGATCGCGATATTACATGGCCATGAAGAGATGTATCACATTCATGGATCGGAAGACTCAAGTTGTGCTCTCGATTCTCATCAAGCTGACTTAGAGTCGATGCAATTCCAATCAGAATGCCAGCAGTTCTTCTTTAATGTGCATGTGTCCAATAAGTTAACTCTAAATTTTATTAGGAAATGCAAAGGTTCTAGAAGAGCCAAGTTGATCTTGATAAATAACAGCAAAGCTTGAGGGAGTATTTACATCATTAGATACCAAGACTCATTATCAAGTTAGAATACTTAAGACATGTAATATTGGTGGTAAGGATAGTCAAGTGGATCAGTGGAGTAAAACAGAGTCTAGAGATAGGCCTACATATACACAGTTATCTTATTTATAATAAAGGTACCCCCGTAACTCTGTGGTGGTGGTGAAGGAGGGGAACACTTCTTCAATAAAATTGTGGTGAGTCCAACAGATATCCATATGGAAAAAAATGAGACTTGAACCCTACATTTCATATCAGATACATCCAATTTTTTCCAAGAACATAGAGGGGAAGATCTTCAAAACTCCAGGGTAAGCAAGATTAAACAGGACAAATAGGACAAATAGGACACATAAAGCATTAATTATAAAAAGATTGACATATATGACTTCCTTAAAATAAAAATTCTGTTCACCAAAAGACAACATTAGGAAAGTGAAAAAGAAAAAGAAATCTAGAAAGTGGGAAAGGATACACAAAACACATATGTTGGAAAAGTAATATCCAGAAAATATAAAAAAATCCTAAAATATGTAATAAAAGGAATGACAATCCAATTTTCAAAAGATGAGACTTGAAGAACCAGGTCACAAAACTGAACATACAAATAGCAGATAAGGATATGAAAAGTTGCTGAACATTATTAGTTATCAGTAAAATGCAAATTAGAATTACAAGACACTACGTCTCCACCAAAACTGCGAATGTTCAAGGGCTGACAGTGCCTGTACTGGTGAGGAATATGAGGCAACTAGAACTCTTGGGCATTGCTGATGGGAATGTAAATTGCTTTGAAAAGCCACTTAGCTTTATACTCTCACCCAGCAATCCCACACCTTGGCATATACCCGAGAGGAACGAGGGGCATGACCATCAAAAGACGTGTACAGGAATGTTCGCAGCAGCATTTTCCGGAAGACTCCCTGGGAGTCATTGCAGGCATTATCTAAGAGTCTGAAGATGTCACACACTACGACTCGGCAATTCCAACCCTAGGTATGAGCTTCAGAGAAAGTCTTGAACACGTACACGTCGGACACGTGCAGAGGTATGCTTACAGCAGTGTTACTTGTAGTAACTGAAAACTTGAAATGATCCAATGTTCATTATTAGTAAAATGCACTTAAAAAACGTAGTTTTCAAAGTATGGTCTGGGAACCTCTTCGGGACCTTGAAATCCTTTTGGGGGTCTGTAAGATGAAAATTATTTTCACGATACTAAAACATTATCTCCCCTTTTCACTCTCATTCTCTCACAGTGGAGTTTTCCAGAGATTATATATGTGATATCATCATTCTGACAGCTAATGGAATGTGTACTTGTATATTCTTATGTTTTAAGAAATTCTAAATTTTCATTTCTAATACAGTGATATGGGTAATCCCCATAAATAAAAGTTCTTTAGGGTCTTTAAGGATACTAAAGTTTCCCGATACTGAAGCGTTTGACAACCACTGACCTATAATTATAATCACTTCCTTGCCCTTCTTTTCCCAACACGCTTGCCTTGAAAAAAACCCAGTCTAATTCTTTACCTATTCCACACCCAAACCTGAGTATTGAACATGCCCAATATTTAAACTGATTACTCTAAACCCTAAGATTGGCCCCTGTATCTCTAGTAAGACCAGGAATCCGAGCTGGGCAGGGAGGTGAGAGACTTATTTTGGAGTTCCTGCCATCACATGACAAGGTGCCAAGGTCTTAGCAGGGACCCAGCATGTGTTTGTAGAATAAAAAAAGAAAACAGTTATAAGAGATGAACTGAACAGGTCTTTATGTGGCCTTCTAACAGTCAGAAAATAGTTTTTCCTCTTTCTTCTCTTTTCCTTTAAAGCTAGACATAAATGTCCATGATGCCAACTGTCAAAGAGGTTGTCCTCTCTGGCCTGAAAGATCTGGGCAGAAGAAACTAACCAATACATTTAACAGTTCAGAAAAATCAGAGCATGCAGGTCATATGTGAGAAGCTAGCACTGAGATTAAGCTTCATACTAATTTAAAAGCTTCTTAATAATGGATTTCTGAAGCTATCCTAAGGGATTCCAGGATTTGGAAGTTCTTCCCACCAGGAAGCCCTATTCTGCCACATTCTAACTTAATTATCCTAGTTGGGGGGAAAAATTGGAGGGATATCAGGGGACTGGGGATCTAATTGTAGTTCTGTCCCTTATGGTGTGACCTTGAGTCTGTCATTTAAACACAATCTTTTCTTATTTTTCCAAATGCAAATAATTAAATAATTTAATGACTGTCCTACTTCAGAGAGAGATGAAAAATCAGAATATTCTCTAACACATTTTGACACTACCAAGTTTGACAGAATTACATTCTTCATCAACAATACTTTGACAAAATTCTTGCACATTCATGTGGCCTTCATAACAATCCTATGAAGGTGACATATCATCCTCCTTTGACAAATACGGAAAGCAAGCCTTAGAGAAGTGAAGGTGGCAGAGCCTGGCAAGATTCTAGTCTTTGGTGTCTTCAGTGCACACATTCTGTCATGTAGCCCAGGAGGAAGGAAGCAATCTGTCTTCCTTCAGGAGGCCAGGAAGGGGTGATTCTTACGTTAATTTGTTTGACCACATCAGTTGAAAATTTAGTAAATGCTAAGTATCAAGGTTTGCCAGTTATGTAATGTGAAAACCCAACGCGACTGTTGTCCTAGAAAAGCACAATGGTGAGAAGGTTAGTAATCCTTACACAATTAATCACAATTCAGTGGGTGTACACTGGGGTACAAGACGAACCTGGAACACACTGGTCAGAAAGTAATGGGGATGCTCAAAGAGCGATGGGGACATGTCAAGAGGACAGGAGTCAGCTTCAAGGGGCTTCCACTGGCGAAATCTGGGAAAGTTTGAGCATCCAAACAAATAAGTGGGGGACCCTACTGATGTAACTAATGCATAAATAAAAAAAACAGAGAGAAGGGAAAGCTGTTGCTTATAGTAGAACCCCACCTAATAAATATATAAGAAGTGAGAGAACTAGAAAGTAGCCATTTGGGTAACAACTCATTCAGGCGAGACTCATTAATAGATGCTAAAACTACTGGGTGGAAATTTGGTGAGACACAGGATATTTACAGTCTCAAAATATTTCTCCACAAGATGATTAATTAATTACAAAGGAACAAAGTGAAGAGACTTGGTCAATACTGCCTGCACCAAGAAACCAAAGTTACTGCAGTAATGGGACAGATATCATGCGTCTCCAAATGTGATGCTTTGAGAAGAAAGTCACTTCTAAACATTCATGTCAAAAATGTATGACCTGAATTTAATCATGAAGTAATATCAGACAAACCCATTTGAGACCCAGTCTATAAGATAACTGAACAAATATTTATAAAGAAATAGTAAGGTCATGAGAGACAAGGAAGAATGATGGAAAAATTGTTCCAGATAAAGGGAGACTAAAAAGACATGACAATTAAGTACAACTCATGAACCCAAATTTTCTTATCCCAAAAGGACATTATTGGGGCAACTGGCAAAATATGAGCATGGTTTATAGATTAGCTACTGGTATTGTATCGATATTAATTTTCTGGTTTTAATAACATTAGAAGGTCTACAGATTAGCTCTAAATAATATATCAATATTTATTTTCTGATATTTAAAAAGATTTTATTTTTAAGTAATCCCTACATCCAATGTAGGGCTGGAACTTCAACTCAGAGATCAAGAGCCCCATGGGTGGTGGGGAGGAACATGGGGTCTGTAGACCTTCTAATGTTATTAAAGCCAGAAAATTAACATCAATACAATACCAGTAGCTAACGTATTGCATGGTGCACTGGGTGTTGTAGGCAACTAATGAATCATCGAACTTTACATAAAAAACCAGGGATGTACTGTATGGTGACTAACATAATAAAAAAATATTATTATAAAAAAAAAAGAGCCCCATGTTCCACCAACTGAGCCAGCCAGGAGTCCCTAATTTTCTGATTTTCAATAATAGTACTATGCTTATAGAAGTGCATGCCCTTGTTTTTGGAAAATATACACTAAAGTCTTTAATAGTAAAGGGACATTATGTATACAAGTCATGTGTTAGATGGTTCAGAAAAAATATGAATTATTTATTGGGAGAGACTACTAATGCAAATGTGATAAATGTTAATATTTAGAGAATTCTTTGTACTCCTGCTGTAATTTTTCTGTAAGGCTGCAATTATGCCAAAATAAAGTTTTAAAAGAGATTCATGAGTGTGGTACCAAAATGTATACATACACAGGGGTTATCAGAACCTGGAGGAAGGAGTGACTATCTCTGCAAGGGAAGGGAAAGGGTGCAAGGGAGTCAGGCAGGTGAGACCTGTTAGGTAAGATTTCAAAGTGACATTTAAACAAATCTTTGAAGAACAAATAGATCTTGCATTAGGAAAAGGGCAAAGGTGGAGGGTTAGCAAGTGTACTTCAAACAGAGGAGACAGTACATAGAAAGGCACAGAGCTGTGAAAAAGCATGGTTACGTGAAGACTCATGGGTAGTTCTGTGTGGCTAAGTCCAGAAGACGAAGAAACAGATAAGGTTAGAGAGAGACGCTGAAGCCAGCTTGAGAAGAGTCCATATGACAGTTAAGGGGCTCTAACATACGAAGACTCTGCCAATAGACGTCGGGTGGGTCCTCTGGTCCTACATACGGAAACGGAAACGGCGAGGTTCATTGTAAAGGCAAAAGCACACCTAAGGCAGTAGCACATAAAGTTGTGTAGAACCGGTCTCCCCTCCTTGATAAACTCGGTTTGATCTGTGCACATATGTGTGTATCTAATCCTTATTCCCTTGGCCAAAATCACGACTCGTAACGATGCTAAAAGGCAGACAAAGCGTTAAGATCGAGAATGGAGAAAAGAACTAGTTTACAAATGGGTGTCCCCTAAGGATGGAGTTAAATTTGCTTAAAAGGAGCTGGCATTTACTTATTGGGCACTTACTATGAAAGAGGCAGTATGGCAATGCAGACAACCATCATCATCCACCAAGTTTACTAGGGTGCACACGACCCAGCATACACTGGCAGTTAAAACAATGGGCTTTGAAGCCTTGCCTAGGAAGTAAATATTATTTCTATCTAATGGATGAGGCTACCGAAACTTGAGTAACTTGGCCAAGGCCACGTAAGTAACGAGGCAAGGCTGGAATTCAAATCCAGAATGTCTAACTCTAAAATCCTTCTCTTTCCATCATACCATTCATTCATTGGTTCACTCATTCATCCAACAAACACTCTGTATGAAGAACAGATTATGTGGTAGGCTACACAGTATGAACCAGGAACGTAAGTGCACAAATTAGATGGTAGTCACTGTTATGAAGAGAAAACGGAACAATGTGACAGAACATGACAGAGAATGACAGATAATTAAGAACAGCTCTTGAGAAGGTGACATGTGACCTGAGACTGGCACAACAAGAAGGAATCAGGCATATGAAGTTCTAGGGCAGGGTGTTCCAGCAGAGGAGACAGACAGCAGGTGTAAAGGCCCTAAGAAAAGAATGAGCTTGACTTAAGAAACAAAAAGAAGGCCAGAGAGACTCCAGTGGGGTGAATAGAGGAAATAATGGCACAAGAGGGAGTCAGAAAACAGATGGGGTCAGACCATGCAGGGCCTTTTGGATCATGGTAAGAACATGATCTAATTTACTTCTGAGAAAGATCTCCCTGGATGCTCTGTGGAGAATGGATTATGGGAAGACAAATATGGAAGCAGATACATCACTTAGGATGCTGACTGTAGAAGTCCATGTGAGACGTTAACAGTGGTGGAGATTAATGTGATAGCTGTGAAGGTGCAAAGAAATGGATAAATACAACACAGGTTTTGTAAGCAGACCTGACAGATGGAACAGGGGGAGGGAAAGAATGATTCAGGATGAATTTTAGGTCTTTGATCATTTACCAAATAGGGAAGACTAACGGAGTTTGAGGTTTGGGAGGAGGCAGATTGGGACTTGAGAATCCATTCTGGCCATATCATGTGCTAAATGACTTAGATAGTAGAGATAACAAGTAGGTAGTCAAATAAATGAGTCTGGAGTTCTATAGAAAGGTTAAGGGTAGAGCTAATTTTGGTACTAATTGGCATATAGACAGTATATAAAGACAGGGGACTGACTGAAATCACTTGGGAGGAGACAGAACATAGAATATATAGAATAGTATAGGAGAGGGCCTAGGACTGAGTCCTGGAGCCCTTCACCAACTAGAGGCTGAAAAGTGGAAAAGGCCAGCCAAAGGAGACCGACAAGGCATAGTGAGTGGAACAGGAATTGAGAGTCTAGAGAGTGTTGGGGCTCCTGGGTGGCTCAGTCGTTAAGCATCTGCCTTTGGCTCAGGGCGTGATCCCGGCGTTCTGGGATCGAGCCCCACATCAGGCTCCTCCGCTGGGAGCCTGCTTCTTCCTCTCCCACTCCCCCTGCCTGTGTTCCCTCTCTCACTGGCTGTCTCTATCTCTGTCAAATATATAAAATAAAATCTTAAAAAAAAAAGAGAGAGAGAATCTAGAGAGTGTTAACATCCCAGGAGCCTAGAGAAGGTAGTGGTTCAAGAAGGAGGGAGTCTTTTTTAAAATTTTTAATTAAAAAAATTTTTTGAAGATTTTTTAATTTATTCATTTGAGAGAGAGAGAGAGCACGAGCAAGGGGGAGGGTTGGAGGAGAGGGAGAAGTAGCTCTGCACTGAGCAGCGAGCCCGACTTGGGGCTCAATCCCGGGACCCTGAGATCATGACCTGAGCCGAAGGCAGACGCTTAACTGACTGAGCCACCCAGGTGCCCCCAAGAAGGAGGGAGTGATCAATTGTGCTGGAAGTTACAGAGACACTGCAAAATGAGGCCAGAGAAGGTTTTGTCAACATGGAGGTCAACGTGTTCTCGGTAAGAGCAGTTCACTAGAAAGTGGGGGCTGAAGAGCAATTGGAAAGGGCTGAGAAGCTAATGGAAGGTAGAAATAGAGCGATTATAGATCTGTTTTTTTTTTTTTAAAGAAGTTTTACTGTGGAGTAGGCAGAATGGCCCTCAAATAAGTCATATGTTAATTCTGGAAACTGTAAATATGTTACATGGCAAAAGAAATTGTGCAGGTATAATTTAGGTTAAATTCTTAAAATAGGGAGATTATCATAAATTATTCAAGTGGGCCCAATCTAATCACATGAAGAATTCTTAAAGCTGAGGACATTCTCTAGCGAGAAGCAGGGAGATGAGGCAGAAGGGGATCAGAGTGATTCAAAGTGTACAAAGGACTCAAACCTCTGTTTTGACTTTGAAGATGGAAGGGGCCACAAGCCAGGGGATGTAAGAAGCCTCTAGAAGCTAAGATTCTCCCCCTCCCCACCTCCCAGATACTAGCCAGCAAGGACATGGAGATCCAAGCCTACGAGTGCATGGAATGGAATCCTCCCAATTCAACCAAAATGCGCCTGGAAGCGGATTCTTCCCCAGATACTCCAGATAAGAATTCAGGCTGGCTAACACCTTGACTCTGGCTGTGTGAGACTGGAGCAGAGAACCAATGACCTCACCCAGACTTCTGACCTATAGAACTCTGACATAATACATTTGTGTTGTTTTAAGCCACCAAGTTTGTGGTCATTTGCACTAGCAACCATAGGAAATTAATACACTGTGAAACTTCGGAGACACAGGGCAGATGCAGTCAAAGGAGAGTTTTCAAAGATGGGGGTCATCAGAACATGTCTGTATGCTGATGAGAATGTTTCAGAAAGGAGGGGCTGGAGGAGGAAACCAGTAAGGTAAGATGAAGGAGAGGCAAGAGAGGATGCAATAAAGAGAACAAGTGGAGGGCTGGCCTCTGATAGGGGCAGGGGCCCTTTGTCTATTATAGTAACAAGCAGGCACCATAAACCATGCCACGGCCTCCCTATGCTGCTCTGCACAAGCCTGTCGCTGGGCAGTCAATGGTGATATGACTCTTCTCTTCCAAGTGTTCTTTTGGCCCCTTACGTAAATGTAATTAATTCAGGTCCAAAGACCTCTTTGGGACATGGTATGGGAGTATACCTGACATTTCTTTGGGGCTTTCCTCATGGTGAATCATTCCAATTTAACCTGGGTAGAGGGCGAACGCTTGTGCTTTGGTCATGAAGACCTGGATTTAAACCTCAGCTCTACTACATAGTAGGTGTAGGACACTGGGCAAGTCAAAAACACTGGGCATTTTTTTTTTTAAATTGGGATTATAATATCTACCTCACGACACTGTAAGAATTAGGGATGATGTAAACTACCTTATACAGTACCTATCACACAGCAGATACTCCTACTCAGCCTGTTCTTTTAAATGTTAGCTGTACTCTTCTATGGTGCAAAAATACTGGCAAACAATAAATTGACGGATAGAGCCCAGTAAGACTGGCCTGATTCACAAGTCAGACAGTGAAAAGTTCATGAGTTTTGGAATCAAAATGATCGGTTTCCACCTTGAGTCCACCACCTGCACGTGGTATGACTTTGTACAGGTCATCTCCCATTTCTGAGCTTACTATCTCCTTTGTAAAATGGGGATAATCTCACTCACAGCGTTGTCTGAAAATCATATGAGCAGTTGTAGTAAAGTGCCCAAGACATATGAGCTCCACAACCAATGCTTGTTTCCTTCAGTTCTCTCAACCCTCAGAGCAACTGGACAAGCATATATATGTTTTCATTAATTATCTCTTGAGGTCCTGGACTTCTGATGAAATCAAGTTGGTGTTTTGTTTTTTGATTTTTTAAATTGCTAGTACTAGGCATTTCCTCTAGGAGGAGGGAAGAAATGGCAGAAGCAGACAGTGCAGATCTCTTCATTCCTTATCCAATACTCTTTTCCCACTCACATGTGTGCATACACACACGCATTTCTTCTTTGGTATATTGGGTCTAAATCCACTCTATTGCTTATTTTTTTTTAACTTCCCAGCTCTGTTTCTTATCAATCAAACTCTTAACTGCTCCAAACTTTAATTTGCATGATGGCCTCATTAATCTAGTAGTGTTTTGGCTAAATACCACATTAACATAACTTCACATCTTGGGGGAATGGCGGGGGGCTGTTCATTCTCTAATTACTTTCACTATTGTAAGTCTTATCTTTCCAACTAGCTATAGAATTTAACCAGAGCATACTTTTTAGTGCTAGGAGCACCCCCACCCATTTCAAACCTGCAACAGCAGGCCCCCTGGACCCATAGCAGAAGAACAATGTCTGGGAAATATCATCTGGACTTCTTCCATGTTTTATGTAATCTTTGAAATTTGTCATTAGCCCTTGGATTCTAGGCCTTGCTGATGCCTGATTCATGCACTTGGCTTGCTCTCTCACCTACTCTTCCACACAGCTTTGGTGACCGGCCTAGAATTCCTAGGGTCTGATTTTGGCCTGTATTTTGTTTTTGGCCGTACCACTCTCTTGTTTATGTTGATATCCCAAGAGGACCCTATGGCCAAAGTTACATGGCATGTAACCTAGCACCCTGAATTATGCCAAGCACATAGCAGTAGTTCATTAAACTGTAAACTGGTGGTGATGGGGAGCGAGAAAAGGTGTACGCATTAGAGTGGTGGTTGCCCAGCCTCTCAGCAATAGGACAATGTGTAAAGTCAGTGTGTGAATCAGCCTAAAACTGGTCTAGAAACTGGGAAACTAATCACAAACACTTTCCTGAGGAATAAGACACAAGGAATGAAAGCTTATAGCTGTTTCCATGGAAACATGTGATGGCTCTCCTTAGTATTATATAACCAACATATTAAATAAAGCCAATTCTATTGGCGAAAAAGACCAAGAGAGCTGGGGTGTTAGGAAAACTATTACGTAAAGCCAGTATTCTGGAAGATCCCAAACCAAAAGATGAAAAGAAATCAGGGAAGGAAGGAATATAATAAATCCCCAGCATTCACATTCCAATGAAATGTGGGGCAGTAAAAAGAACAGTGGCCCAGGACATAGCAAACGTAATTCTGTTTCTGCAAACTCTGCTGCGCGCTCCATTTTTATGGTTTGCTATTCCTTCAAAATGTGTCTCCTCAGGATCAGGTAAGGGTTCTACATAAGCATAATAAACTTGGCACACTGAGTCATAAATACTTCTATACCCCTGCCAAAACAGTGAGGAGAAACTATAAGAAATGCAAGGAGAGACAGAGTAACACTAATAATACAATACTTTAACACACCATTTTCAGAATAAGACAGGTCGAGAAGACAAAATATAAGTAAGGATAAAGAAGATCTAAACGACACAATCATCTCAAAATCTATTGGTCATTCGGAGTGTATGTCCATAGCTAACTAAGTCCCTGATTCTCCCGCCTCTTGCCTTCAAACTGTTCTTCTCAGTCTTTTCCACCTCATTCCATCTTCTCAGATGGTTCATTCCATCTTCTCAAATGACACCTGCAGTCATCCTTGACTCCTCTCTTCTTCTCACTGATTTCATGTCCCATTAGCAGTAAATTCCATTGGCCATAACTTTGAAATAGGTCCAAATTCAGGCCATTGCTCACCACTCCCTCTCCTACTTCCCTGGTCTAAGTCACCATCACCTCTAACCTGGGTTATTGTAATCGCCTCCGAACCAGTTTGTCCCTGCCCCTCTAGTCTAATTTCAAAACAGCTACCAAAGTGAGCCTTTTAAAACATGTCTCAGGTATCAGCATTCCTGTGCTCAAAACCTCCAATAGCTTCCAGTCTCACCAAGAGTTAAAGCCAAGTCCTTATGCAGACCTACTGAACCTGACATGACTTGATTCCTCATTATTTCTCTGACCTAATTTCCCACCGCCCTCCCTCAATTACTCTACTCTAACCTAGGGATTTTCACTGTTTGGTCTTGGGACCTCTTTACATGCTTAAAATTTTGGGGGATTGTGAGGAGCTTTCGTTTATGTGGGTTATATCTATCATATTAGAAATTAAAACAAATTTTAAGCATATTAATTAATTTTAACTTAATAAAACACATGTTTAGATAATATATTTTTATGAAAATTAATGTGTCTTCCAAAAGAAAAGAGCTTAGTGAGAATGGAATTGTTTTACATTTTTGAAAATCTCTTTCATGTCTGACCTAATACAGAAGACAGCTGGATTCTCCACTTCTGCATTAATTTGCTGCTGTGTATGCTTTTGGCTGAAGTATATGAAGAAAATATAGACTCACGGAGATACGTAGTTGGAGAAGGGAGGTGTGTTTATTTTTGTTTTGTTTTGTTTTTATGTTTTTAGAATTTTCAGGTAATTGTGGATATTCTCCTTTAATATTATACCAAAACTCAACAAGTGGTAGCGTCTTTGAAACATGGAATCTGAAACCTTACTTTTCATATTCCGTTAATGTTAAAATCCATTAGTCAACCTTATACTTTGAATGGGTCTTCCATCCAGAGTATGCATGCATGATTTTGTAACATCATGCATTGGGCATTTGGAAAATATTGTCTCGCTGAGTTATGCAGACTTCCCAATGTTGGCACATTTATTATGCAATATCAAAAATTCACAATACTTGACATCATCATAATTCTATCAGAAAAATCTGTATTAAGTACTGGGAAACTGTCAAGATCATGGTGGCAGATACACATTTTCCAAAATTCAAATTTACATCTGAAAGCTTGAGTTTTATCACTGTCAACAAATGCTATTAGTCAATTTCCTTGAAGTGGCAGGCTCCCTTAGTTCATTTTTGAGAAAATGTCTGCCAAATACCAAATCTGAATAACCACAGTTTGCCTGTTAGTCATTCTTTCAAGGAAAAAAGGTGATCCATAAAAAAAAAAAGTAAATAACTCAGCTGACAGCTCAATTTTACAAGTGCTTTTTCTAGAGGAAACCAAGTACTTTGGTGTGCAGCACAACTGCTTTCTTCATACTTCCCATTTGCCCATACAGAATATTAAAAAGATATGTACTGACAGATTAGAATGTGATAAAATTAACAAATTTTATTGTTCTATCAAGAACACTCTAAGTGAACCTGTCTTCTCCCTGCTGCCCCAATGGGTGGTCATTGCCTGAATTTGTGCCAAGGTGCCAGCAGTTTTACTCTTACTCACTGTTGTGTTTGCACCGTCAACACACATATCAATCTAGTGAAAAAGGCAAATAGTGTCAGTATTATTATGAAAATACTTTTGACCTCAGATCCCATGAAAGCATCTCGGGGATACTAAGGATCCAAGGACCACGGTTTGAGAACTGCAGCACTAAACTCTATTGCTTTTGTGCACTTAAATTTCCGGCTCCCTTGGCCTGGAAAGAATTTCTTTTGCCCAGTTATCCATAAGGTACCTTTCAGTGAAGTTTTCTCTGATTACCCTATATAAAATAATACCTCCACTCACCCTCTGCCTCTCCCCACCCTCCTGGCACACTCCATTTCCCTCCTTCCCTTTTCTCAATTTTTCTACAGAGAAATTATTATCACTTGCTATTTATTTTCCGTTTCCCCTAACTAGCACAGAAATTTCTAAGGGCAGTGCTGTTACTGCCACCTCCTAGAATCGTCCTTTATACTTGGTAGGTACTCAATAAGCCTTAGTTGAGGAATTAATGTAACTCATAATCCAGCATTTGATTTGAGGATCTTGGTTGGTTTAGATTGCTTTTTCAGTGGTTCATATCTTATTTCCCTAGCAGAATACAAATTCCAAGAACAGAGCATTCCATGTAGCCCCCAAAGCCTCTGGCACTTGTCTTGGACATCCTATGTATATTCCCTTCCCTAGTGAATATCTGTAGTCCCATAGGCAACTCTGGGTATAGCCAGTATACATGTGGAATGGTAAAAAATTGGCAAAAATTTTACCTACTTTTTCTTTTTTGCAACAATTTCTATTATGGAAACACTGTAATTGGTATATAGCAATGATGACCTCAGCTCACTGGCTCTGTGTTTCCTACCCCAAAACATGTGGGAAGCAGGAAAAAACTGCCATTCTGATGCTGTCTTCTGGTTGGTGTTAAGCAGAAGGTTCTTGGTTTAACATGCAAAGGTTTATTTTTAAAATGATCACACTTGACTCTGGGCAGCCAAGATCTTGAAACACATTCTAATTCTTTGATTTAATCTTGCATTTCTGGGAAGCTGACTTAAGGATATGTTCTGCAGCACTGAAAAAAATGCTTACATGTTTAACAAAGCATTATTATAAAAGAAAATCTGGGCCATCAAACTAGGGGAATAATTAAGCAAAGAGCCGCCTATCCATTCAATCAAATTATGTAATCACTAAAAATGATGGCTATAAAGATTGTGTAATAACACAGAACCAGGCAGATGACACGTTAAGTGAAAAACCATAAAACTGAATATTGAGCATGATTAAACTGTATTTAAAAAATTATTTATAAAGAATAAAAATCAGGGGCGCCTGGGTGGCACAGCGGTTAAGCGTCTGCCATCCGCTCAGGGCGTGATCCCGGCGTTATGGGATTGAGCCCCACATCAGGCTCCTCTGCTATGAACCTGCTTCTTCCTCTCCCACTCCCCCTGCTTGTGTTCCCTCCCTCTCTCGCTGGCTGTCTCTGTCTCATAAATAAATAAAATCTTTAAAAAAAAAAAAAGAATAAAAATCAGAATAAAATATACAAGTTGTTAACAATGGAAAAAGAGAGGAGGAAGATGGGAAGCTCAGGTGAACAGTCCAGGTCCAATAACAAACCCAATTATATGAACAAATAGACACTAACCTATTATGCCTTACTCCAATTATAACTGGATGATTTACCCAAAACAGAGTCTTAGAGTATTTAAAGTTGGTAGGGACTTTACATATCATATAGTTTAATCTCCTTTTTTTTAAAAAAGGAGAAACTAAAGATTATAGAGAAAAAAATACTTGCTGAAAATCTCCCAGGAAGTTAATGGCAACACTGTTACACCTAGCATCCTGGACAAAACACAGTAGGAACTCAATAAATATTTTTGAATTACGAATTTTCAATTTTTAGCATCATGTATTACACTAAAAGCCAAGTACAGGTCAACAGACGTTACTGGGAAAGATAAGATTAAGAAAATCCAATTATTATTCAATGTTAATGTGGAAAATAAAATTCACACTTTTTAAAGATTTCGATGGGGTTGGGGATTAGTTCCTGCCAAGTTAATCAAGACGAGACTATTATTTTATTTGAGATATGTTAACATAATTCTGAAAACAAAGACATGCATAAACAAATGAAAGCAAAAAGAAGAGAAGTGCGGTGATACACTGTCACTAAAAAGTACAAGTAACTAGACAGGCGCCATCAGCCCTACCCAAATAGGCTTCCAGGCGGTATAAAGCAGAAACAGGCTACCGACAGCTATAGCAACAGTAGAAAGAAGAGACAGAGAGACTCGCATGTACTCAAAATATCCTTGGGGGATCCTACCCAGTGTCCCTAGATGGCTTTCTCCTTCCCTTTTACTTCCATGAACATTTAATTTCCTCAGAATATCTCAACTGGCAGAGCTGACTGCACAACTCTATCATATATACAGGTGGCTCTACTCAATTATGAATGACTTCCCCTGTGAGAGCTACTGTATTTCATTTTCTATGGCTGAACAGCTGCTCGTGACTTGTCCAGGTGTACAGTAACTACCTATTGGTGCTTTGAAGGGTCTGTCTCCCACTCTTGATCCCTCTCACTCTATCCCCAGCACATATTTCAAACTCATCTCTCACCCCAGCTGCTGGCGTGAAAAAGGGCCCTGGAGTTCCTGGTTGATTTCACCATTCATCTCCAAAATCACTGATGGAAACCTCTCACATGAGAATCACACTTGACAATTCTTTTTTTTTTTTTTTAAAGATTTTATTTATTTATTTGACAGAGAGAGACAGCCAGCAAGAGAGGGAACACAAGCAGGGGGAGTGGGAGAAGAAGAGGCAGGCTCCTAGCGGAGGAGCCTGATGTGGGGCTGGATCCCAGAACGCCGGGATCACGCCCTGAGCCGAAGGCAGACGCTTAACGGCTGCGCCACCCAGGCGCCCCCACACTTGACAATTCTTAAATGACTTTAACATTCATTAACTCAATCTTATTCACACTTATCTCAGATTTATTTACCTAATGGGTATCTCTAAACTTCATCTGAGGCATAGAGAAGTGTGGTGTAGTCGAAAGAACATGGATTTTGAAGTTAGAAACCCAAGGAGCTAGGTCCAGGTCCTTGCAAATCATTTAACCCCTTTGAGCTAGGGGTTATTATGAAGTTTAACTGAGATAAAGCTTGAGGACGTGGATAGCATAAGCACCGTGTCTGAGAAGATCTAGGAACTTAACAAATTTCACTTCTTATTCCTGCTGGTAAACTTTGAGGCTCAGTTTCTTCATTTGGAAAACAAGGTTAAATACAGTAGTTCCCCTTTATCCACGGTTTTGCTTTAAGAGCTCCCCATGCAGTCTGGAAGCCAAGATCGTCCTGAGGTAGTTAGAAGTCGACCGCCTAACGCTACATCACGATGCCCGCCTTGCTCCCCTCACCTCCTCTCATCACACAGGCATTTTATCATCTCATGTCATCACAAGAAGGGTGAGTGCAGAACAGTAACATACTTAGAGAGAGACACCACATTCGCATAGCTCTTATTACAGTATATTGTTATAAGTTCTGTTTCATTAGTAGTGACTGTTAAGCTCTTACTGTGTCTAACTTATAAATTAAACTTCTATAGATATGTATGTACAGGAAGAAACATTATATATATGGTTCAGTGTCACCTGAGGTTTCAGGCATCCACTGGGAGTCTTGGAACATACTCCTTGCGGATAAGGAGGGGACTGCTGTACTATATAAACCCTGCAAGGGGAGGGGGCTTGCGAGATTTACTGAGATGATGTGTCAAAGTGCTGGCTGTATTGGGGACCTTGTATGGGGCATTGTAAAGATTAATTTCCTTTCTTATTAAAACGGTGCGTAGGAAACGTTCTTCCAAACAACATTATCAAGCTGGTTAGTTGAAGGCACAGCACTAAAACAGCAGGTACACAAAAAGTTAAGCATTTTTGTGATCTACATTCTTTTGCATGGAAAGTTACAACAAGACTGCTTTAAAGTGTACTCTATTGGCCATGGGTACATGGGTGAATTCAGCTCTAAGGCCAGCTTCCATGTTTCTACACAGCTGATACAATATGATCCCTACTGGTTTGAACGAAGAAAAGCTATCCTCGAGAAAGAGGTGCCTGAGGAAAATACTCAGGTGTATCACAAGCTGGACAGTGTGATAAAAAAGAATTGAAAAAGTACGTTCCAAATCTTGTATTCACCATCCTTACCCTTTAGTAGCAAAGAAAAAAAAAAAAAAAAAAACCCAAGCTACCAGAAAATCCCTTTCTCCAAGATAGCCATTGTGTCCTGAAGTTTGCTTCAACTCGTGCTGAGACTAGATAAGGGGTTAACATTAAGCATCAACTACAGCCATTTTAAGTATATAAAAAAGGAGACAATGCAATCCCTTATCTTCAACAGTATAGTCCCCTTTTAAGGGAAGTGAGAGTGCCACCCCATTCTGTACTAGTCAGAGCATCCCTGATGCGTTGGAGTTTGCTCTGGGCACAACAATGTAAGCTGAAATGGGTCCAGAAGGAAGTCTAAGCTGATGAGGGGGTTAGAAACTATCCAATTTCAGAGATATCTGGAGAAAAAAGGCCTGGAGGAACAAGAGTATCAAGAGCTATCTGAAAAAACGTTTCACACGAAATAAGAAACAAAATTAGAGCCAATAGATAGATAGTGGGGGAAAACAGATTTCAGTTCAAAATTTAAAAAGAATGTTTTTAGTCATGAGAGCTACCACAAATGGAAAAGGTTCACCTCTGGGAGGTTACAATCTCCCCGTCTCTGGAAGAACTGAAGTAAGGGCTAGACACGTAGTTATAGGGGATGCTCTGAAGGAGAGTCCTGAATCAGGGGGAAGTTGAATTTGATGACTTCTTCTTCTTCTCCTTTCTTTTTTTTTTTTTTTTTAAGATTTTATTTTATTTATTTGACAGAGAGAGACAGAAAAAGAGGGAACACAAGCAAGGGGAGTGTGAGAGGGAGAAGCAGGCTTCCCGCTGAGCAGGGAGCCCGATGTGGGGCTCGATCCCAGGACCCTGGAATCATGACCTGAGCTGAAGGCAGATGCTTAATGGCTGAGCCCCCCAGGTGCCCCGAATTTGATGACCTCTGAATTCCCTCTAACCCTGAGATCCTAGGCTTCTATGCCTTTTTGCCTCCCTGACACGTCGTATTTAATATTAAGGCAAATAACTGAATCTTCACCAAAGCAACTTCTAGATGGAAGAGAACACGACAAAGAGTGACTCTGAAGCCTTCACATATTGGGAAGATAAGCTCACGTTGGGTATAAGTTGGTGGGTATAAGTTTCCCTCAAATCTGATTTTCACTTGAAAGTTTACACTTCTCATTTACAGCAAATGCTTATAGGTTGTCTTTCCTGAAGTGACCAGCTCACTTAATTTTGAGAAAGAGTCTGCCAAATACCCAAGTCAGTTGTTCTTTTAATTAAAGACAGTGTTCCATGAAAAAGTGGCTACTTGAGATTGCAACTCAAACAAGCCCACAAATGCCTTTTCCTGAGACAACCACTAGACCTGAATATCTTAGAGATGGAGAAACTGAGCTCACAGAGGTGGCTAAACACAGCTAAAGTGTGTTTTTAAAGTTCCTGCTCTTTCCACTATTTTACCCTGAAACCAATAAACAAAACAAGAGTGTATCCCCGAATAAAGGACGGAGGACAAAGGGCATTAGGGTATTGCTGATTTCTAGGTTTCTCCAATAACCCTTAGTTAGAAGTCCCAGCTGCCCAAAACAATTCATTGTCAGGTCTCTCCTCTCTCCAGCAACAGCGCAGTATATGGAATTGGAAACTGATCGGTAAAATATAAGTCAGCTTGTGTGTGTGTGACCCAGAACAGGAACAGTGCAAAAGGAAAAAGGGACAGGGGGAAACCCATTTGGTTTATCAGTGTGCTGGACTGGGATCTTGTTTTCATTCATGGCCGTGTATCGCTGGCCTTGGCAGAGTTACTTAGAGGATGTGTTCTTTATTAGCTTTGCTCAGCTTGGCTGGGTTTAGCTGTGTGCTGCCAGCTGGGCTGATGCCAAGGCTGAAACTCCACTCCTCTAAATTCAAGTTCACGTCATAAAGTATGGATTGCCTCTTGCTCTGATCTAGCTCAGTTAACACTTTCAGTTCTCCGGATCTGGCTTCTTCTCTCCCTCCTGACTCTAATCCCTACAGCATGGAGAGAAGACCTCTGCAACTGTAAAGACTTTTCATGTTTTCCTGGGGACTTCTTAGGCTGATAAGTCTATAGAGAGTGGGGAAAAGAGAGGATGACAAAATCATGCATGATGGGACCACAAGCCAAACTTAAGAACCTTCTACTACTGACATTCAAAGGAGTGACTGACCTTAGCTGTCTAGGGCAATAGGTAAGAGGATTTGGGAGCAGTTTCTGTAAGTTTAGGGCTATGTGTTTTCAGAAGATGACCTGTGAATGGGTCTGAACAGGGCCCTGCGAGAGGCAGCGTGAGAGCACAGTGTGAGGAAGCACCCGCCGCTCAGCCGCAGTCACAGCGGCACGTTCCAGCTGTCCTTAGCGGGAGACAACGCGTCCCAGAGCTTAGCGCCAGCTCCTGCCTTCTTGCTGCAGCACCCTCAAAACCTTGTTTTTCTTTGCTCTGTTGAAGAGTTTGCCAAGTTTTCCTCATCTTCTTGATGTACTTGAATGTTTATGTTTTTCATACTTAGTAAGTCATTATTGAGATTGTAACTGCAATATTTCCTCAAAAAACCATCTATTTAATTAAGGGAGAGAATATAATTACATAGACTTTATATTACTGGTTTCTAGTATGGCTTTCCTAAAAACCACACACACTTATTTAACACAGTGGATTCTGCAAGCTGATAGGTACTGATGCTGGCACGCAGTAGGTGCTGGAAGAAAAGCTGGCCAAAGAAAACTACACGGGTCTAAGAATTCTGAAGACAGCAGCAGGTGTGGTCAAATCTATGAACTGCTTAAGTCACATCTCACTATTTCCAGGAGTTTGAGAGATGCCAGTTGTTTCATCACATGTGCCAGAACATTGTTACCATTCTCGGGCATCTGCGGCTGGTAAAGACCAGGGAAGTGGGCAGAGCCAAGGGGCAGCTTCAGGAAGCTGGAAGAGAGGCATGGGACAGGACTTTTCTGTCCCTTAGGCAGATGTCATTAGAATCAGAGGGAGAACCCAGATCCCTGCTTCCTAATCTAGTGTTAGTCACGTCATTTCCCCGTTTTCCTATTACTACTTGTGTGCCATGAGCATATAGTCAAGAGAAAGCCAGTTACAGGAGTCTTGGTTCACTGCACAAACCTCATCTCCTAAGTATGTGTATCTTTTCTGAAAAAAAAAAAAAAATAGAGCATTTAAATGCTTCTGTGCATAGTTCCCTCTTCTTGGGCCGTCCAGACACAGAGAGAACGAACATCCAGGGGCTCTGCCGCGCGCTGCCCGGTGCTATGCATGTGCTCGCCCATTCTCTCGTTTCCATTACTCGCTCCACCTGGGAGTGGGCGCTTCTCTATCACCTCCACCGAGCCCCGCGCTCCTGAAAGGGGGCTGCTCCACAAGTGTCGGACCCATGGATGAAGGAAGGTCAGAGCTCCTCAGTGTGAGTCGAGTACAAGACCAAAGCTGGAGTAATGACCGAAACTGTGTGCATGCAAGTGTGCACAGGGAGGAGTTGGTGTACGAACGGAAGTTGAGGCCTGGAACCGGAGTATCTGAGGGTAAAAAGGAGAACAGCCAAACAGCCAAGAGGCTGTCCTCATTGAAGGTACCAAAGAATTTGTTTTGCCCGCACCTTTTCTGACATGGTTAGCGAGCACACCTTCTCAGGGGACAAGTGGGGCAAATTAGTTGCCACAAGTTTCCTAGAGAGGGGACATTCTCCTGTTTGCTGTGGCTTAGTAGCAAAAAAAGAAACGTTGGATGGACGGGCAGGTGTACAGCTGTACGAATGTTTCTAGAGATGAGTGCCCTTTGCCTTTTTTTTTTTTTTTTTTAGAGAGAGAGAGACAGAGTGAGAGGGTGAGGAGGAGGAAAGGAGGAAGAGTGGGAGAGACAGAAAATCTGAAGTAGGCTCCAGCACAGAGCCTGACATGGGGAACCATCCTGTGACCCTAAGATCACGACCTGAGCTGAAATCAAGAGCTGGTCGCTTAACTGACTGAGCCACCCAGGCACCCCTTGCCACTCTTACTTTCGGTCAAACGGTTTCCCAAATTTAAAAAACAGAACATTAGTTAAAATAGATTTTAATCTGCTGTTAAAATGAGAGTCATACTCTTGCTTTTATAATTAAGTGAATAGTGGCTTTAGATGTTGATGAATAGAAATGGAATCAGAAAACATAGCATGATCTATTTCACTCAACAAATTATTATTGAGCCAAGTGCTGGGGATAGAAAGAGGAAATAAATAAGTTATATTTATTCCATATAACAAGGACTCCAGGCAGTAATGAATCCTAACCTCCTAGACAAAACAAAAAGAAGAATTTTAGCTCTCTCATTAATGCTTCTACCGAAAAATTAGCAATATTTTGCATGTTGTACAAGTAACTATTATATAAATAAAACAGCTGCGACAGGTGTTGAACTGTAAGAATGCATATTTTGGTTTCTTTATTCAAAGAATATGCCCCCCAGTCTTTTCATCCTTTTTGCCACAATGTCGCTGCCTCAATTCCTTCACTGGAATATTTTAACAGCTCGTTAACGGACATCTCCACCTCCAGCTTTTGGAAGCCACCTGTCCTCTCACTGCTGCCACAATGGTTCTTCTAGAACACAAATCTGACCTCTAACTCTACTAATGAGTGCCCATTGATGGCTCTCATTGCTTTTAGGACAAAGACCCCGATCTCTAAACTGGTCTAAAAGGGGACCCGTGCACTTCCTGGCTACTTGCCTAGCCTTTCCTCTTTCTAGTTAGTCCTCTTTTACACTCTACAATCTAGTTGTTTAAACATTTTTTAGGTCCTCAACACATTTTTTTTTTTAAATCTTGGGCCTCCACTCCTCTGTTTCCACTGCTAGACTTTTTCTTCCATCGCCCCATTCTTCTGGTTTCAGCTTAGATGTCACTTCCTTTGGAAGCCTCCTCTGACCCCCACCTTCTAACCTCCAAACTAGGTTATGGGCTCTTCTGTACTTCATTACTTCAAAGCTATAATTCTCTATTTGTCTATATGCTCCCCAAACTGTAAATTCTATAAAAGGAGAAGCTCCATCAATTAGGCCAGTGACTAGCACTCAGCTGTGACTTGATAGAACTTAAATGAATGGCTAGATGGTTGAAGAAAATCGGCTGTGACCTACGGTGTAGCCTGAGTTGTGTTATTCTTGCCTCTACCCTAGTCTTTCCCTGAATAGTTTAGGATTACAATTTAACCAACCCTTTTTCTGACCCAGACCCCCAAAGTGACTACAGTATAGTTTCCTATGTAGTTTTACAAGAGGAAGAGGTCATCCATAAAGTATGGGAAATACTTTGTATATGTTTCATAGAAAAAACTGGAAGAGAAATTCTGAAAGTTTTGTTTTTAAGCATCAAATTCTTACTCTCTAGACCTGAGTAACATTCCTGCACCTCAACCACAGTACTGAGTCAGATCTGAAGTGTTCTCTTGGTAGGACGCCACAGGTAGAAAGGGTGGAATGAAAGGGCAGAAGAGGCCGGGCTGACCTTTTCCTCCAGCAGGTGTGCCCAAGGGCAGCACCTCTCGTGGACTCCTGTATTTGTTTCAGCATAGAGACAGCAGCCAGACCAGTTTACATTCTGTGAAGTCATAAGAGACTGAAGTATAATCCAGATAGCAATATATTAATTTATAATAAAAATGTAAAGATGAAATAGCTCTCATCTCACGTTCTCTTCCTATTGTAAAACTGCATAGGAAGCTACGCTCTAATCTAAAATGGGCTCGCACACTTGAAATCAGTGTGAGGGGGACTCAGGTGGATGGTTATGACAGTGAAAAGCCTAACTACGCATCAGAGTCATGCCAAGTGGACTGAACTCTTTTTTAAAATTTAAAAAGTAAAGTTTGCCTCTGTTTCAGTTTGATATTACGTCACACACACAAAAAGCGAGGAGTTCAAAAAAAAAAAAAAAAAAAAAGCTTCTGCCTTTTATAACCAAGTACCCTGGATTAGTTGCAAGCTTGGTATTTGCTGCTTACAGGAGCTGGCTGGGCCCCAGGAGTCCAGGAGCTCTAATAAGGATACTGCTTCTTAGCAAGGGAGAAACAGCCAGCATGCAGGAGTCAGAGAGGCAAAGCCCTAGGCAGGTGGAAGGCAGAGCAAGGTGGTAGGTGAGCTGGACCTGGAATCAAGCCGGAGATAGTCACAGAAGTCACCTGTCACCCATATCCAAGAGCAGGAACGGACAGTATCACAGGGTGGGAGGGCCTTCAAGGGTTGCCTAGTTCGACCTCTCACATAAGGACTCACTTGCTCAAAGACATAAGACAAGTTTGTGGCCCAGTTGGGACGAGACCCCATTTCAAAGCTCTCACTGTATACAACACGGCTTCTTTCCTATTTCGTATCAGGATCCGGAAGCCAAAATCCAGGGTCTCAAATGAAGCTTTGAAGAAAGCCTGAAGGAGAATGGGGAGAGTACAGGGGAGACATGTGAAGGCAATATGGCTCGAAAGGGCCCTCCTGGTAGATCTCCGTGACTCCTCCCTCTAGACTCAGATAGTAATAGAACTAAGTCACTTAATGCACTGCAGGGCTTGTAGAGGGACTTCGGTTTCCTCATAAATAAAATGTATCTGAGAATAATTAAATCTAGTTCAGAGACACCAGGAAGATAAAATGAAATAATGCATGTAAAAGAACATTAAATAAAATCAGTATTTTCCCCCTACTCATTGTGAGCAAGAAACTATCTCATGTTACTTTGAGTTATTTAACATTTGCCCACTACTGACCGGAGGTAGGAAGGGAGGAGGAGTCAGTAGCCAGTATGATTAGAAAGAGAACAGGCTCACACAGAGAGAACATCTTGTTTTGAGAAATGAATTGAGTAACTGCATTTTTTCCACACTGGATCACTTGCTCCCTAGCCAGGACACCGAGGTGGCTGAAGTTCCGCCGTTACTGAAAGCTACACTCTAAAGCCTACTGAGCACATGAGGAGGGGGGCGAGGGAGGCACCGGAGGAGCCCTGGCTGCTGCAATGATGACCGAATGACCCACTCTGGAAATGCCAGCTGGAAGGAGGTCTCTCCCCCTCTTCTGAGCCTTCTGGTCACCTTTTGTTACCAATCGAAGCTATCCGCGGACACACAGAAGAGGATGGAAACAGTCAGCAAACACCTCTGGAAGTATCAGCCACGTAGCGAGTCATATTTCTTATCATCAGGGTGCACAGTCAGGAAGGACACCCGCCCAGCAACTCCTGGGCACGAAGGCTCTGGCTCTCCCGGCTCTCAAGAGCAGCCTAACGGCTCTAAGAGATCTACCAATCAAAATAACACAGTTCTCCAGGCAGGAGACCGAGAAAATCACCCTACTCCCTGGACACAGCCTGGAGCACCGAGGGTTATCCTGTTTGTCTCAAGTAAACAAAAAGGACGCCTACCACCTCCGAGGCACGTCTCTTCCTGCTGCTTCCCCAGAGATACTGCCTCCAGAGCGACAGCAGTGGATTTCTCACAGCAACCTCAGGGCACTTGTTTCTTGAAGCAGAGAGACGAGGAGCGCTTTCCTGAGGCAAGAAGTGTGTCTCCCCGCTGCCCTGCCCCCATCGCAAGGGCTCGCCACCTCAGTGCCACCCACCTAATCCCAGCAACCCTCAGCTCTGCCTCATCCAGTTACCAGGTGTCACCCATAAGCAGCGCGAGTGATTTTTTAAATAACAGCTTTATTGATAGATACTTCACGTACCGTAAGACTCACCCAATTCAGTGTTTTTAGCAGATACACGGAATGGCAAACATCATCCCTATCTAATTTGAGAGCCCATTTATAACCCTGCACTGATCCAAGTCACTTCCCATCTCCCCTCTCCCCCAAGCCGCTGGCAACCACTAATCTACTTTTGTCTCTGTGTTGCTGCCTCTCCTGCGCATCCCACACAAACGCAGTCATGCCCTGCGTCCGTCTTTTGTGACTGGCTTTTTTTCTCTTAGAATAATGTTTTTCAGGGGCGCCTGGGTGGCTCAGTTGGTTAAGCAGCTGCCTTCAGCTCAGATCATGATCCCAGGGTCCTGGAATCAAGCCCCATATGGGGCTCCTCGCTCAGCGGGGAGCCTGCTTCTCCCCCGCCTGCCACTCCCCCTGCTTGTGCTTGCTCTCTTCCTCTCTGTGTCAAATAAATAAAATCTTAAAAAAAAAAAAAAAAGAATAAGTTTTTTCAAGGTACATCTGTGGTGGAGCGTATTTTGGGACTTCATTCCTTTTTAATGCCAAACAGTATTTCATATGGAGAGACCACATTTTATTTGTGTTTTGGTCACATGATGGACACTTGGGCTACTTAGACTTTTTGGCTACTATGAATAATGCTGCCATGAACATTCGAGATACGTTTTTCTGCAGAAAGGTTTTCTATTCTCTTGGGTGTATACCCATGAGTGGTACTGCCAGGTCACAGGTAACTCCATGTTTAACATTTTGAGTAACTTCCAAACTGTTCCCAAAGTGGCTGCACCATTTCACCCTCTCACCAGCAATGTCTGAGAACTCCAACTCCTCCCCATTCTCGCCAGCACTTGTTACTGCCTTTCGATGACATCATACCCACAGGTGTGAAGAGGTGTCTCCTTGCAGCTTTGATTTGCATTTCCTTAATGGCTCATGATGTGGAATATCTTTGTAAGTGCTTATTGGCCTTTTATATACCTTTTTTGGAGAAATGTCTATTCACACTCTGCCCATTTTTGAACTGGGTTGTTTTTTTCATTGTTGAGTTGAATTCTGGATATAAGTGCAAGTGACTTTTTAAAAGTAACCCAGATCTTGTCACTCCCCCCCCAGAGTGCCCTCTAACAATTCCACACTATGTTTAGAATAGAATCCAATTCTCACGCTGGCTTTCGGGGTCCTACCGGCTTCTGCCACTTTCCTCCTCACACAGTGCATTACGGTAGGAGCAGGCTTCTCTCTGCCCCTGAAACACATATGCTCATTCGTGTCTCAGCACGAGGATATGTATGTCCCCTCCTTCCCTGGAATTCCCTTTCTTGTCATTCAGTTCAAATATCACCTTTTCAGACAAATTTTCCTGAAAAGAGACTATATCTAAACAATCTCCCCTCTCCCACCAAGAGGAACAAGGAAACTTTTGGGCATGATGGGTATGTTCATTATGTCAACTATGGTTACGGGTTCATGGATGTACATACGTCAAACCTTTCTAAACGGCCAACTTTAAATACGTGCTATTTGTTTCACTCAATTACACTTCAATGAAGCTGTTAAACAAAAACTCCCTTCACGATCACTCCTTCACTGTCACTACCTCATCATACTTTATTCCTGAGGAGAAACGGACAATCTGAAATCACCTTGTTTATTTCTTGATTTCGGTGCTTATCAACCGTCTCATCCCACTAGAACAGAAGTTCCAGGAGGGCAGAGACGTTTTTCATCTTTGTAACTGCTGTATTCTCAGCTTGGCTCACAATTAAGTGCTCAATAAATATCAGGCGCCCTGAATGAGTGAAATTGACAGAGGCTTAGAAAAGAGACTGAGAGGGGTGCCTGGGTGGCACAGCGGTTAAGCGTTTGCCTTCGGCTCAGGGCATGATCCCGGCGTTCTGGGATCGAGCCCCACGTCAGGCTCCTCCGCTATGAGCCTGCTTCTTCCTCTCCCACTCCCCCTGCTTGTGTTCCCTCTCTCGCTGGCTGTCTCTCTCTCTGTCAAATAAATAAATAAAATCTTAAAAAAAAAAAAAAGAAAAAAAGAAAAGAGACTGAGAGACAGCAGGAAGGGTGGCTTTCGAATTCCTCAGATTAACTAGCACCTTTAGACTTCAGGGATGAGACGCAGCTATCTCAAACTCTACCCTAGATGATGTCCAACATCATCATCATTAGAGATAGAATTTACTATTCAACTACTCTGTGGTACTCTTCCAGTATTTTATATATACTCTTCCATTGGGAGTGGTTATTTTTATAATAATAATGTGGCATAATATAATATATATTATATAGTAATTATAATAAATATAATATAGCCTATAATAACTATAATAAGAGCAACAGTAATATAATAAAAACGTTTGTTTAGCACTGGCTATTTGTCAGGTATTATGTAAGCATTTTACCCATGTCATCTCATTTATTCCTCACAATAACTTTATGAAGCAGGTGTTCTCTTATGCACGAGGAATTTGGGATTTAGAGAGGTGAACTAACTGCCCAAAGCCACGTGGCTGGTAAAAAAAAAAAAAAAAAAAGGCAGAGCTGGGACTCAAACCTACGTCTGTCTTGCTGCAGAGCTCATGCTTTTCCCATCGTGCTGTTCAAGTGCTCTGATGACACGGTGCTACCCCAGCTCACAGACACAGCCCCTGAGACCTGAGACAGAGGTGCACCTGGAGACGGTACTACTCAGACTCTGGAACAGGTCAGAAACCAAAGTCACAGAGAGGAGAGGCTGGGTGCGTGAGAATAAACCAGGATATTTACAGGAGGAACTTTTACTTTATAAACAAACTCCACATCTCACTTCCCCTGACATTTAAGTCTTACTGTTTGTGATTACTCTAGGGTAGACCTAGGTTTTTACCTCAGTTGCCTACTAGTGAGGTTTATCGAAGAGATGCTGCCCGTGGGAGATCCAGGCAATCCCCCTTCCCGACTCGGGTCCTGATTTCCAGAGCTCACAGATGAGCCTTTACCTTTCGTGCCCGGCGGCTGTAGGTTGTCTCCGGTCAAGGAGCACCAGCCCACAGGGAAGATGTCCCGGGAGTCGAAGCGGCACCAGTAGTCAAAGGCCCCTCGCCACCCGTCAAAAGTGACAAGCACCTCTGAGCCCCGCACCTCCCCAATAGTGGCTGGGCAAATGAAATGAGGGTTCTTCCTGTCCACAGCTTCTAGCTTCATTCCCATTTTGAAGAAGTTGTGGGAAGGCGATGGTGGTTCCTAGATGAGAAACAGAAACATGCAGACCTAGATGCAAAGACAGAGGCTTGTGTGTGCCAAAAGACTGCTACCAAATTGGATGATGACAAAGTGACCGGCTGCTCTATAAGATTTAAAGCAAAGGTGTAGTTTTTGTTTTACATGAATTTCAAAGGTTACCAAAGTATTATTTCTTAAGCCCTAACATTTTACCATTTTTGATCCAGACTTTTTTTTTAAGAAATAAAAGGTAACAGATAAAGTGGAATCTCTTTTGTGCCCACTCCTCATGCATGTTTTCATATTTTACGATATATATAGACATCTATTTGCGTACTTTAAAATTTTATATAAATGACGTTATACTGTACATATTCTATGACTTTTTTTGTGGTTAACATTACGCTTTTGAAAATTTACCTATGTTGATAAATTCAGCTCCAATCCATTTCAAGTGCTAATAGTACTCCATTATATGTGTATATCACTATTTAATCATTCTCTTCTGACGGACATTGAAGATGGTTTGTAACTGTTCACTATCAAGAGTTTTAATGACCACTCTTGCACCTGTTCCTCCGCACACATGTGGGAGGGTTACTCGAGGGCACATACGTGGGAGAATTGCTGGATTACAGGACAGATATATACATCTTATGCTTTAATAAATACTCTCAAATTGCCCTCCTAAGTGGTTGTAACATTGCTCGCTCTCTAGCAATGTGGATTCGCAATGTAGTTGCAAAGATAAAGTTCCCAAGAAGTGTTGTACAGCTCTGTTCTTTCCCTGGTCTTACACTCTGACCCTGCACAATAACACCGTCTTATTGAACGGACATGTGGTAGAAAAAGTCCCCTACTTCGTCACTTTTTAGTATGGCTTTGGCTCTTCTTTCTCCTTCATCTTTCACATGAATTTCACATGATCCTTCATAAGAAAGCTGATTTCATAGAATCAGCTTTTCAAGGACACAGAAAACCCCTATTTGGATTTTGACTGGAATCCCAGTGAATTTATAGATTTAGGAAGAAATAACCCTTGTATAAATGATATTCAGCCTATCACCATGAACATGATAGTTTTCATTTATTAAGCATTTTTTAATGTAGATTCCTTCTTTAATACAAATTTTTAAGTTTTCTCTATAAATATCTCATGCTTTTTAGTAACGTTCTTCTAGGCATATTATAATTTTATTGCTATCATAAGTGCTACCTTTTAAAATTTTATTTTCAAGCCACTTGTTGCTATTAAATAGAAATGCAACGGATTTTTAAAACCTGATCAGCCAATTTAATACTGAGAGCTTACACTGATTGATACGTCAATTTCCTCATCTGCTTGATTTATCAATTGCTGAGAGACACTTACTGAAATATCCCGTGGCAATTGTGGATTTTCCAATTTGTCCAAATTCTGTCAAATTTTGGTTTCATATCCGAGGCACTGTTTTCAGGAGCGTGTACTCTTTTATCATTAGACAGTGGCCTCTTCAGAATGTCTTTCAGCCACAGACTCTCCTTGCCGAGTGTCAGTATGGTTAGCACCGGCTCCATTCTGACCAAGATTTGCCTAGTGCTATCTTTGCTTTTCCTTCCAACATTTCAGCGTCCTACTGTAGCAGTGTCTCTTGTAAACAGCACGTAGTTAGATTTAAAAACAATCTAATGTATGTCTGAACTGACGAGTTTAAGCTCATTTTTGTGATAACTGATGTATTTAAATTACAATTATCATACTGCCTACTTTCTATGTAACTTGATTGTTCCTTTTTCTCCTGTACAATCAATGGAGTTTGCTTCCCTCTCCACTGCTCCACTGAATGTTAACCATTCTATTTATAGTCTTTCAGTGGGTCATCCCCGTAAGATTCTAACTGCAGAGTTGACATAATTAATAATTAAATCTAAAGTCACCTTTATGTACAGTCCCAGAAAACAGAAGGGCCTTAGACTATTTTACCTACTCCTGAGTTAACAGGTATTTCATAATTCAGCTCCACACTGTTATTACACTTCGTTTATACAGTTTCAGGCAATGCTTCATTAGCTTTACCCACATGTCAAGCAACCTTTCCTCACCACTACTTCTTCCACTCTTACTTTCTGGGTTCAATTATCTTCTTCCAGATATCTATTTTCAGTCATTATTTTAGCATCTATGTTAGTAACTACTTGTATCGTTTGTTTGGAAACGTCTTGATTTTACATGCTTCTGAAATAACAATGTAGCTAGGTATAAAACTGTAGGTGGACAACAATTTTCTTCTCAGTGCTTGGAAGGCACTGTTCTACTACCTTTTGGCTTGTGCTGCCACTGTCCAGAAATGTGCTGCCAGCCCACCCGTGACTACTTGTTCAGATCTTTCCTTTGGACTTCCGTCATATCGTGACGTTTCAAGCTATGTATTTGTCTTATTACGCATTCTGGAAAATTCTGTTATTATCTTCTTGGATATCTCTATTCTCTATTCCTTCCAATTAATCTTTCTGAAGTTCATGTTCAGCATATATTGGACCTTCTAATACTATTCTCCTGTCTCTTCTCTTTAATATTTTCCATCTCCTTATCTCTCTGCACTGCATTCTGGGCAAAGTCCTTACACATGTCTTTCAGTTAATTCTTTATGTAAATCCTGGTTTCTTATATACTTGCCCATTAATTTGTTCTTTTAATCATTAAGTTTCATTTCTAGATGTTTGCTTTTTTTCAAATATTTTTAGAAATAGGGTTTTGTACTTCTCTCAATTTTTAAAATCCTTCTTTTCATTCTTTAATCATTTTTAAATACTTAATTTATAATCTCTATCTGCTGTTTCTATTATCTGAAAGCCCTTGGGTTATAGCCTTACTGTTTGTTGGGTCTACCAATGTCCCATCATGTTGGATTTATTTCGAGAGTTTTTGAGGGCTCTGGAATTCTGAAATGAACACTCATCTTTAGTGTGCTTCACTTTTGGGACTTCTATGACATTGGGTTGAAAGCAACTAAACCGTCTAGAGAGACTTCGGGTTTGCCTCTGCAGGCACTCAGAAATATCTCCATATAGCTCTGAAGTTCTCAGACAACACAGGCACTATATCTGTACCATGAACTTGCATGGGCCAAGACAGCTTTATCAGAGAAAGTGACTCTATCTTCACCCCTCCGTAGACCCCAGGCACAGTCTTTCCACGAAGGAGTAACCAGCTGAAGGGCCTGATCTGGTTGTCCGTGTGGCAGTCTCAGGCCCGTTTTCCTGCCTTGCATGCGGCTAAGTGCTCACCTATCCTACCCTGGCTGTTAAAAGACAAAGATCCTTAGAAAGTAAGACTGGCAACGCCCCTTAAGGCATTTACAGGTGCACAACATACACTTAACACTGGTTCTCCTTCATTCTGGCCTCTGGAGAGTTTTCTAACTTTCTGGTAGCTCGGCAAAGCACGTAAAAAAGTATTTGTTGGTCTCCCTTCCCCGCCAGCCCACCATTTTGCTATATTCTGTAGTGAAAGGGTTTTTAAGTTGCCCAGTACACTACATTCTGGGAATCACATAGTGCTCTTAGGGTTTAATTTAGACTTTACTAGCAGCATAGGCAACTCTAATTCAGCCCCCTTTACCTCATTACAGAACTCAGCTGCGAGCAGACTGAGTGCTTCATGCCTTAGGAAACAAGCAAAAATGGATACAGGTGTTACATCCCTCTTCCACCACTTACTAGCCATGTGATCTTGGGCAAGTTCTTTATTCAAACGTATTGTTTGCTTAATTATTAAATGGAAATCGTAACTCTTGCTTCAGAAAGTTAACTGTGGTTATTAAATGAGATGGTGTATATCAACTCCAAACATGCTACAGACATTCAGAAAATAGTCTTCCTTTCTCTGTTTAGCATATGGACCTTGGGGAATTCCAAGATCTAGGATGAGAACAGCTCCTTCAGATTTATATTATATTTTATATGTTTTACTGATAAACACATTTTAACTTCTTAACAACCCAGTGAGACAGAACCCTACTCACAGATGAAGACAAAAGGATACTGCTTATTGTTGGCAGAGCTGGGACCCAAACCCCAGGAATCCTGACTTTAGTGAAATTTCCTCCAGGGACAGTTGCTGCTTCCTAAGGTACTAAAAAATCCTCCCTCTGAACTAGTACTGAGAAGGCATCCTCAGGCCATAAATATAAAGTAGACATCAGGGACTTAGTAAATGAAAGAATGTAAGCATCTGACCTTAAGCAAGTGGTGATATCTGAAGGACACCATACCTTGTGGAAAATCCTGATGGGAGCCATCTCTGCTCCATTTAGTGTCTTCAAAAGGAACATGGGCCAAGAGGAGGCATTCAGCCGAAATCCTGCAGCAAACATAATGGACAACAGATAAAAAATATGTTTCAAAAGGGAGTGGTGATATCAAGTTTTCCCTTGGGAATCCAGCTACTCCTGCCACAACCTATGCTGTGATAGTTACAGAATCACAGACTGTTAGGAAAGGACTTAAAGGTTAAATAGAAGAAATGCCTCATTAGTCAGCCGAGGAAATGAGGCACAGGAGAGGGAATGTAACTTGCCCAAGGTAATGTTGCAGAGTAAGCAATGGAACAGAGTCCCCAGCCAACTTTTCTGACTCTATGACAAGTATTATAAAATATATATTATAATGTCTAAAAAGCTTTCCTTGAAAAGTACAAAATAGATGTGAGATAGGATTAACCGATACTTGGAAATGATCTAGACAGTAGAGTGTGAAAGGGGAGACAGGATAATCTCTTAAGAAGAAACCAAATATGTCAACTGATACACCCAATATACAAGTAAATCTTTTTGGTTTATTTCAATATAAACTAACTCACTGTTTCTCTGTCTCACTTTCTCTTCCTTTCTCACACACACACACACACAGAGTACAAAACACTTTCTGATACTCATTTTTACTTAAACAATTAAGGATCAGACAATGATGAAGATGGAAGGGATAATCCTATCCCAAAATACACATTTTCCAGAAAAGTAAAAAGAAGCCTAGAGAGATTAATTGTCCACTGTTGTTCAGCAAGTAAAAGCAGTAAGAACGTACCATTTAATTAATAAATTGTAAAAATAAGATTGTTATCGTAGGTAGGTCTTCCAATTACAGCACTGAATGCTTCTTTCTACTTGGCTTCAACTCTCTATCCTGAGGTACTCAAAACCAGTGCTTTTTGATAGTCTCTCCATCCACCTCAGCTTTCCCATTCCTGACAAAACAACAGACAGGCTGCATCAAAGCTGCAGGGCTGGAAATAACAACTATTATTACTGAGGACTTTACTGCGGACGCGACACTGTGCCGATTGCTTTCCACAGACCATCTACTCCTCCTCCAGACAACGCAGGGAGGTAGCTACCACCTCCATTCCATAGATGAGAAGAGAGGTATAAAGTAAACTTAAGATTTCGAAGTGAGCAAATGAGAAAGATAGGATTGAAACCCAGGCCATTGGACCCTTCAGTCCACACTGTGGACTATGCTAAACTATCAATGTGTAGGTAAAATGAAAAAGGAAGAATCAGCTCTGGGGATTAAGTATTAATTAATAACTACAATTACGGGGGAAGACATGAAAAGAGAGAAGAAAATGGAAATAAGAGAGTTACCACCCCATATGATAGAAACTTTTTGTCTCAAAGCTGGCTAGGCTAATCCGAGCTCCCCAAGGTCAGGAGAGGTCCTGGGGCAGCTCACTATGCCAACAATAGTGACAGTGATGCACGTTCCTGTCACTTCATCTAAAACTGCTACTGTTTACTTTTTTGCTTGCCTAGTCTTTTTTCCTTCTGAAAAATTCTATGTGATTTGGTGGGGGTGTCTATTGCATGACTGTACCAACCTGGCCATGGAACAGAAAATAATGTCATTTGAAGGCATCAGACTCCCCCCACCAAGAGTGTGTATGTATGTCCCAAGTTGGGTCAACTGTTTTCTGACGTGATAGGCATGTTGAAGGAGGGTTCTTCTTTCCCTGAGATCATGGCTAGGATGTCTGTAGGTCTGGCACTGCCCTGGAGGACATAACTGAGAACGAAGCCAAGGTGGAGCAAGAGATGGGGAGCCCTGAGAGCGTTTAAAACCCTGCGTCCAAATGCCTTAACTTCTTGTCATAGAGTCCGTAATTCCTGCTCCCTCCTTTCCCTCCTCTGACTTGGTTTGAGTTTTTGCACTCACAGCCAAAGGAGTCTAGACTACCGCTTTACCTTTGATTAGGGTAAAAAAAAAAAAATTAAATTTCTTCAGAAATTCAGGCCTGGTCTGTGTGTGAGGAAAACAACGCTCCTTAGGTCAGGCAAGGGCTGATGCAAGTCAAACCTAGAGCAGATGTGCCGTGAATTGTTCACTACACCTCCGGGCAAGGTGAGGCAAGACACAACTGTTCTAGGGAAATGCTTGCTACACCTTGATAAAAGAGAGGGGCAGGAGGAACGACTGCACGATCAGGACACTCAGATTCATGTCCTCGGTTCCCAACAAGCGCCCTGCCACGCAATCACCAATTCCATTTTTTTAGGAATGGGTTACTCTGGAGCTTCTATCTCACCCAGAACTTGAAGAGATAAAAAAAAAAAAAAAAAAAAAAAAAAGTCCTCTGAGCTCTGGGAACACTTATAATAATAATAATATAATAGCTAATTCGTATTGACTGCTTATTATGTATTAAATACTTCACATGCAATTTCTTTCCAGATATCTGAAATAATACCATGACGTATGCACTATTATTATCCTTGGTTTGCAGAAGAAGAAATGGAAACTCAAGACAAACATCTTGTCCAGGGTAGTAAGTGATGAAGACTGCAGTACATGACGGTCTCCCTCCAGCCCTCCCGGTTCTGAACGATTCTGTGTCACTACCTCCTAGCAAGTTCCTTCAAGAGCAGCAGGGCAACACAGAAAGGTTACCAACCCAAGGAATTACTGAGGTACATTATTCCCCAACCCCCGAGGCGATATGGGACCCCCCCTCCAAATTCAAATGCATCCATAGTCTGTCTTGGGCAGTCATCACAGACAGCATTTTAACACAGAAAGGGCCCTCAGAGACCATATAGTACAAAGATTTTATGGTGCAGATTATAGAACTGAAGTCCAGACAGGCTAAGAAACTTATTTGGGGTCCCATAAGTTGCTCTTGTAGAATCAGGCTGGAGCCCCAAGGCTCTTCAACTGGCTCCCTTTCACTATACCATGCTGCCTTCCAAAGAAAACATTTATCCTGCACATAACGATGTGCTAGGCTCTGTGTGCTACGCACTCTTTAATCACTACTACAACTCTGTGAATTAGATACGAGAAAGTAGCACTTGTTCAGGAACCAGGCTGCACCGATTCAAATCTAGCACTGCCACTTACCTGATGTGTAACTTACGGCAAATTACGGAAACTCTCTCTGGCTTTAGTTTCTTTCACAATAAAGTGGGATAAAAATGGTAACTACCTCAATGGGTTGTTCTAAGGATTAAAATAGGTTAAGACATGTGAAAGACTTAAAACGCAGCCTGGTATATAACAAGTGTTAGATAAATGTTGGCCATTACAGACGAGAAGACTGAGCTTAGGAGAAATGAAGTAAAATATCCAACGTTACTATGCTAGTAAATAGCAGAGGCAGGATTTAAGCCCAATTCCTCTGTCTCCAGAACCTTCATTATCAATCAGCACGTTAATGTCTTCAAATATTTCGTCACTTAGCCCTACCATACTGTTTTTACTATAAAAGGGGCTTAGGTCATAAATTTGTATAAGAGGGAAGAGAAGAAGAATAAAAACAGTAATCTGAGGATCTCCTTGAAATAAACAATGGCCTGGGGTGCTTGTGAGGAAAAGAACAGGTGGATCAGAAATCTCAACCTCTGAAAGTGGGAGCACCTCAGTGCTTGGCCACTCATTCTTTTCTTCTTGGCCTCCAGTGTCCTCCTGGAATACAGGACTGCCAATTTATATCCCCAGCTCAAACCTCTGCCCTGAGTTTCATGCTCGTATTTCCAACTGCCTTGTTCTGTAAGTCTCCATGGATGCTAAGAGGTCTCAAAATGAGTAAGTTTCAAGCAGAACTCCGAATTCACTGCCCGCCCCCAACTTGCTCTTTTCTCCAGTCATCTCAGCTCACTTAATGGCACCAGTTATTTAAACCCAGGTGCCTCAGACTCACCTCTGATCCCTCCCTTCCTAGAACCTCTCAAATACAATTAGTCAGCAAGGCTTGACAGCACGTGGATCTTCAAACCGTTTCTCGCCATGCAAGAGATCTCACCCGCCAATGACCACTCCTGAGCTAAGGCACAGCCGCACTCTGCCTAGAATGCTCCAAGAGCCTTCTAGCTGGACTCTCTGCCTCTACTTTTGCTTCCCTACTGTCTGTTCTCCACGTAACAGCCAGAATGATATGTTTGTGCTTTTTAAAAAATATAAATCAGATCACATCACTGTCATGCACATCCCACAACACAAAATAAATCTACGGTCTTCAGGTATGTTGACAAGGCCTAAATGGTCTGGAACTTGCTTACTTCTCATAACTCATCTCCTGTCACTCCTCTGCCCCCCATTCACTGGTCTTGCTGTTTCTCAAACACACCAAGCTGTGTCCTTCTGCCTCAAACATGCTTCACTTTCTCAAATCTTTGTTAGTTCTTTGCTGAAATATCATCTCCTCAGAGGGCATTCCTAGACCATCTTACCAGCTTCCTAAATCCTGCTCCCTTTTACTTGTCCTTAGCCCTTATCATTGTCTGAATTTTCTTTCTTTTTTCTTTGTAATGTGTATGTCTTTTCCAACTAGAATATAAACTCCATGAGAGTTTTTACTGAACAAGGAAAAATCTCCACTTAGTAAACAGGTACCAAGAATTGATGGATACTTTACCATGTTATTCCATTTAATACTCACAAAAACCAGGTGTGGCAGTTTATGAATGATCTGGCAGGTGAGGCAACTGACATTCAAGGTTAAAAGTCAAGGAAGAGCAACTCACCATTGGCCACATAACTAAACTTGTAAGTGGCTGAGCTAATATGACAAAGCCAGGTCTCTTTAATTCTAAACCCGGGCATGCTGCCAAGTGTTCTGTGCTTACCTAGGATTTCTTTTAAAAAATATTTATAAAGAATCAGTTATAAGGAGCTTCCAGATATTCCCAAGACAATGGGACTACTGAATAAGTTAGGATCCAGCTGTTTCAACTAACCTTGACCTGAGGAAGTTCTGGACTTCGATGCCCATCAGCAGGTCTAAGCGTTAATCAAAGTTCATGCCCTCTGGTGGCGAGTAACAGAACAGCACTTGCACCAGAAACCGCGTGGTTGTGGGCTCCATTCCAAACCCTCTCCATTGTCCCATCTAATAATCCCAAGCTTTGTGAAGTTATTAGACTCTGGCTGTCAAGATGATTCCCAACTCATTCTCTTCTCCCAGGGAAGCTTTACATACATGTACATCTACAAATTCATGCACAGAAATATGCCACTAACTCACTGTACAACCCTAGACAACTTACTTCCCTTTCCTTGTTTCTGTATTTGTCAGATGACACTGAACTAAAAGCTGTGCTTCCAAACTGAGGTTGAGTGGACTATCTCAATTTTACCCCACGCATCAAAGAAAGGAGAAGTGAAACTTGCAGAGAGGTGCTGAACACACTGTCTTCCCTGAGGAAGAAGTGAATATCCAGCCTGACTATTTGGGAAGACTGGATTCCTTTTAGTTCTGACAGGACCCTAAGCCCATATTGCTGTTATGCTGCCACACACACTCTCAAACACAAGTTAATTCAGGCTGATTTAACTGGGGGTGGGGGTTGTGACTAATCTTGACGTAGGTATATGTATACGTGGGTCTGGCAGGGTCCTTGCTGTAGAGAAGAGCGAGTTTAGTCAATATTTTTAAGACACCATGATTAAAGTAACTTCTAAATTTTGGGGTTAACCACCCCCAGAGGTTCTTATAAAGAGTTCAAATTCTCTGATCACAAAATGAGATGTGTATCTTTTTAAAACCCCCTTTCTACTGACAGGCCCTGGAGGCTACTTAGCAAGTAGAAGACTGATCAGGGACAGGAATATATGAAGCGTCCTTTCAAGTCAAGGTACCACATACACCCCAGAGCATGTGACCAAGGTTGCTGACTAGGCACTTTGTACTGGGATCCGGATCACTGACCAGTGGCCTCACAAGAAGCCAGCTTCTGTTTTAGACCAGGGACTCTCAAACGTGGACACTGGAATCCCCTGAGGGAGGATAGAAGACTACACTGGTCCCACCCAGAATCAGAAATTCTGATTTAACTGATCTGAGGTAAGGCCTAAATACTGAAATTTTTAAGAGCTCTCTGGGTGATTCTAACTGGCAGCCAAGTTTGAGAAATAGTGATCCAAACAGTCTTGTCTAGAAGAAATAATCACAGTCTTGAGTAGTAGAACAGGTCAGTAAATAAAACAAGGGAGTGTGAGGAAAAGGCTGGCAGCATTGAATTGACAATGTCACTGAGGATCATTCTACCTTTCCACCTTCTCCCCTGGAGGACTCTGCAAGGGAGTATGAATGTTCCCTTTGTGAACAGAAAACACACACATACACACAGAAATCATACAAGAAGAACGCTCTTCTAGAGCAATGTTTCCCAAATATAGACCAATTTCGTTAGAGTCTCGGGAGAGTCATTTCACCATGCAGAATCCCAAGCCCCATTACCTAGAGATTCTGATTCAGCAACTCTGGGGAGAGGTCCAGAGGAGGCCTGGGGAACATGAACACACACACATATATATGTATAATTATATACATAACTTATTTAAACTTATTTTGAAAAATCTTAAACCTAGAGAAAAGTAGCAAAAACAGTAAATGAACAACTATGTACCCTTCACCTAGATTCAACAACTAGTAACATTTCACCATATTTGCTTTCCATCTATCTACACACATTTTTTCATCTGAACTGTGAGAAAGAGACACAGTGACATTTCACCCCTAAATACATCAGTACATTTGTCCTCAGAACAAGGATATTCTCCTTTAAAACTGTAATATTGTCATACCCAAGAAATTTAATTAAAAATATCCTCAATTGTCCCCAAAATGTCCTTTATAGCTGTTTAATTTTTTAAGTACAGGAACGGATCGAGAATTACATATTGCATTTGGTTGTCATGCTCCTTTAGTCTCCTTTAATCTAGAACAGTCCTGTTGCCTTTTGTTTGTTTTTCATGAAACTGATACTTTTGAAGAGTGTGGGCTAGCTGTTAATAGAATATCTCACAACTTGGATTTCTTTCTGATTGCTCCCTTATGATTACATTCATACTAAACAGTTTTGACAAAAATACAAGTGATGCTGGATACTTCTCTTTTCATTACTTTAAGAAGCACATAAAGTTTATCTAATTATTGATGATACTAAATTTGATCACTTGTTAAGGAGTGGCTAACAGATTTCTTCATTATAATTTCCCTTTGTAATTAATAGGTAACCAGTGAGGAAAAACACTGAGATTATGTGAATATCCTATTCTCCGATAAGCTTTTTTACCCAATGGTTTTATAGCCATTGATTATCCCTGCCTGAATCAATTGAAATGGTGGTTGCAAAATGGTAATTTTCTAGCATTCTTTCTCTATTTATTAGCTGGCATTCTGTAATTAGACCTTTCCCTGCAACTCTACAATTTTTTTTTTTTTTGTACACTACAGACCCATGGATGCCAATACCATTGTTCTTTTGTTTTCATTATTCTGATATTCATATTGCTCCAATTTTGGCTGGTCAGAGCCCCTTCAAGCTGGCTCCTGTGTCCTTCTGATATGTCCCCATCATTCTTTGAGAATACTTTTCTTTCTGGCATAATAGAATGTTCCAAATTCACGTTACATTTTCTCTTTTGCTTAACATTGAAATCAACCATTTCTCCAAGGAGCCATGAGTCCCTCTAGTGAAAAGTGGGATTTAGAAACCACACTGCTACTGAGGTGTCATTACTTCTAGACCTTTTCAATGAATAAAGCTTATGTAATTATAGTACAAGTATATATAAAATTATATACATTTTTTTAAGTGAAGAGTTCATATAGACACCTCCAATTCAAATTCTACACCACAGGGTTCTTCGTCTTCCCTGTCCCACATTTACTCATTTGCTCTATCTTCAATGCATGCAAAATAGCTTCAGATAATTAAGGGAAACCCACTAAGATTAAGAAAACATCAGAATTTATTTGACGTTCCATTTTTTCTTTGAAATATGTCCCATTAAGGGTATACCGTGAAGGTTCTGGGCTCAGGTTATTTGAATTCTTTTTTCAATGTTGTTATGATATCTATTTGATACTCAGTTTAATTTGTTCCCGTTTGTCATCAATTTTAGCTTACGATTTATTCTTTTTTTCTGGTTTAATTTTATTTTTTGAGTAAAATATTTACATAACACAAAAGTTAAGAGAATATAAGAGTATTCACAGAGAAGTCTTACTCTCATTTGCTATACTTTCTACCCTATTCCCCGACACTCCCAATAGGTAAACTTTTCATTATTTTCTGGTTTAACATTTCTGTATTTCTTCTTATAAAACTAAGTATGTAAGATATGTAATTTCGTGTATAAAATGTGCATGTGTGTGTAAATATATTTCCCTTTCTCTTTCTCAAAAGTAAGTGGCATTAAGCACATTCACACTGTTGTGCAACCATCACCACCACCATCCCTCTCCAGAACTTCATCTTCCCCAACTGAACTCTGTACCCAATAAACAATAATTTGCCATTCCTCCCTCCCTACCAGCTTTTAGCAACCACCGTTCTATTTTCTGTCTCTACGAGTTTACCTAAATGAGGTATCTTGTATAAGTGGGATCATATAGTGTTTGTCCTTTTGTGACTGGCTTATTTCAACTTAGCGTAATGTCTTCAAGAGTCATCTACACTGTAACGTGGGTCGGTTTCCATAATACCCCATTGTATGCATATGCTACATTTTGTTTAGCCATTCTTCCACTGACAGACATTTGGGTTTCTTCCACCTTTCGGCTGTTGTGAATAATGCTTCTAAACACAGGTATACAAATATCTGCTTGAGTCCCTGCTTTTAATTGTTTTGTCTATATACCCAGAAGTGGAAATGCTAAATCATAATGGTAATTCTACTTGTCATTTTTTGAAGAAACGCCAGATTGCTTTCCATAGTGGCTGCACCATTTTATATCCTCATTAATAGCACAAAGATTCCAATTTCTCCACATCCTCCCCATACTTGTTTTCTATTTGATAAAAGCCATCCTAATGGATGTGAAATAGTATCTCAGTGTGGTTTTGATTTCTATTTTCCTAATGATTAGTGATGTTGAGCATCTTTTCATGTACTTATTGGCCATTTACAGAAATGTCTATTCAAGTTCTTTACTTTTTTTGGGGGGGTGCTGCTTGGGTCATTTGCTCATTTTTAAATCAGGTTGTTTGTTTGTTTTTAGGTTGTTTTTTATTGTTGTTGATTTGAAGGAATTTTTAAAAATATTGTGGACATTAACTTCTTATCAGATGCAAGATTTGCAAATATTTTCTCCCATCCTGTGGGTTCCCTTTTCACACTGTTGATATTGTCCATTGATGAACAAAAGTTTTAAACGTGATGCAGTCCAATTTAACTATTTTCTCTTTTTGTTGCCTGTGCTTTTGGTGTCATTTCTAAGAAATCATTGTCAATTCCAAGGTCATGAATCTTTTCCCTATATTTTCTCCTACTAGTTTTACAGTTATAGCTCCTACATTTAGGACTATTATCCAGTTGGAGATAATTTTGTATATAGTGTGGAGGTAAGGTCCAGCTTCATTCTTTTGTGTGTGCATATCCAGTTGGCCCTCACCAGTTGTCGAGAATCCACTGAACTACCTTGGTACTGCTGTTGAAAATCAATGGAGCATAAACGTATGAGTTTATTTCTGGACTCTCAAACCTAATCCACTGATCTATGTCTATCTTTATACCATTACCACATGTCTTGAGTATTGCTGCTTTGTAATAAGTTGTGAAATCAGAAAATATGAGTCCTAGGTAGAATGCTAATTTTTGTCAAAGGTCAGATGACTTTCTTCCTTAGCTATCGTAATATGGTGAATTTCACTAATGATTTTTCCAAAGTTAAATCTTCTTTTCATTCCCAGAAAAAAACCCACTACTTTGCTTTGACAAAATATTGTTTTAAATATGTTGAATTCTAATTCCTAATATTTTAAGATTTTTATAACAATATTCATACATGAAATTGTATGTACTTGTGTAATTTAAATCAGGCTTAGGTATCAAAATTCTACCTGCTTCATAAAAAGAACCTGCACGTTTTCCTACTTTTCTATGATCTAGAACTGCACTGTCCAGTAGAGTAGCCAGCAGCCACATGGGCTTTTTATTTTTTACTTTTATGTTTTGTTTTGTTTTTTTTCACAGATCTGCCTGTTTTTTTTTTTTTATGTTATGTTAGTCACCATACAGTACATCATTAGTTTTTGATGTAGTGTTCTGTGATTCATTGTTTGCATATAACACCCAAGTGCTCCATGCAATATGTGCCCTCCTTACTACCCATCACCGGGCTAACCCATCCCCCCAACCCCCTCCCCTCTAAAACCCTCAGTGGGCCATATGCACCCCAATGTTCATAGCAGCAATGTCCACAATAGCCAAACTGTGGAAGGAGCCAAGATGCCCTTCAACAGACGAAAGGATAAAGATGTGGTCCATATGTACAATGGAATATTACTCAGCCATCAGAAAGGATGATTACACAACATTTGCATCAACATGGATGGAACTGGAGGGGATTATGCTAAGTGAAATAAGTCAAGCAGAGAAAGACAATTATCATACGGTTTCACTTATCTGTGGAACATAAGGAATAGCAGGGAGGACATCAGGAGAAGGAAGGGAAAAATGAAGGGGGTTGGAATCAGAGGAGGACACATAGGCTTTTTAACTTTCAATTACAATTAAGCAAAATTAAAAATGTAGGTCTTGGGGCGCCTGGGTGGCACAGCGGTTAAGCGTCTGCCTTCGGCTCAGGGCGTGATCCTGGCATTATGGGATCGAGCCCCACATCAGGCTCCTCCGCTGGAGCCTGCTTCTTCCTCTCCCACTCCCCCTGCTTGTGTTCCCTCTCTCGCTGGCTGTCTCTATCTCTGTCAAATAAATAAATAAAGTCTTTAAAAAAAAATTTAGGTCTTTAGTTACAGTAGCCACATTTCAAGTGCTCCATAGCCACAAGGGGCTGGTGACTACCACACTGGACAGCACAGATGCAAAACATTTCCATCATCACAGAAAGTTCTTTTGGGTATCACTGACTTACAACAACTTAAGTAGAAGGAGAAAATCTGGTTTTTAAGGTTTTGTAGGATTCCTGTTAAATAACCTACACATAGTGCTTTTCTGTAGGTGCAATTTTTTGAAAACTTTTATGTTTTCTATGTATCTGTTTAAATATTATAATGCTATTGGGGTTAATTTTGACAAAGAGTATTTTTTTATTTCACCTCGCTTCTCTATTTTATTTACATAGAGTTATTTCCTCCCTTTGTCATCTCTACGTTTGTGTATCTGTGCTTATTCCTTTTTTTCTTTCATAGGCTAACTAGTGGTTTGTGTATTTTGTGTATTTTTTCCCCAAAAGACGAGTATTTTGATTTATTGCTTTTTTTCTACCTCATTAACTTCTGTTTTATCTTTATTTTTCTTCTTCCTTTTTATTTTCTTTATATTGTGACTCTTTCTCTAGTCTTTTGAATTGGGAATTTAAATCCTTATTTTTATCCTTTCATTTTTATTGATGTCAGGTAGTTAAGGCTATCAATTTTCTTCCAACCACTGTTTTAATTAATCTCAAAATTCTGATACGTGATGTTTATTGTCATTACTCTTTAGGAATTTTGCAATTTTGGTTTATATTTCCCTTTTCAAACAAGAGTTGTTTAGAGTTTTAGATTTCAATTTAGATCTCCAGGAACAGCTAAATGTTTTCACCATTTAGCAGGGTATAGAGTTTGATACGTATACACATACATGATCTACCTTATTCATTCCATTTTTTTTGGCACCATATTACTTTATTTCAAGGAATGGTACAAATGAAAGAAATAGATGTTTTGGTACAACTTACAGGAAAGTCTTTAATACCTTTACTTTTTGTCCTCTTGGCCTGCCTTGCCTTGAGAGGTGTGTTAAATTTATTAGTGTGTCTGTCTCTATCTCCTTGCACCTATAATAATTTCTGTTTTGTGAAGACAGATGCTTTGTAACTTGGCTCTGAAATGTTTTTAACTATTACACTTTCATTACGACTTGTGTCACCATTAAGCATTATAAAATAAAGTGGCTTCTTTGTCTTGTTTAATGCATCTTGGTCTGAATTCTACCTTGTCTAACACCAGAACTGCAATCTCTGCTATTATATTGTTTGACTTTCCTCTGTATACTCTTGGCCATCCTTGCATTTTTAGTCTTTCTCATTCACTTTATTTTACATATGTCTCCTGCACACAATATAAAGCTGGGTCTGACTCTGAGCACCATTCTGAGAATGTTTTTCTTTCAACAGGTAAGTTAAAACCATTTACATTTATTAATGTAAATTACACATTTGGTCTCAACTCTCTCACATTATGTTTTATTTACTGTGCTTTCCATATTTAGTTCATCTCTTTCTCTGTATGGTCTGTTCCTTGATCTTTTTGTTCCTTTGTTAATTAGGAAATTTTGGAATTTTGTTTTAGTGGTTACCTTTAGCTAACGTATTTGCAAATGTCCTTAATTTACCTTTTCCTCATTTAGGCTTCTCCTATTTGGTTTATCAGTTTCAGGTGATATCCTTTGATCCCATCTAAGGATATTATAGGAGGAAGGGGGTTTGCTTCCTGGTTCCAGTGTGTTTGCGTGGCGGGCTCCTGCAGCACTCCCATCTTCTCCATTGCCCATATCCTGAAGAGCCAGACAGCCAGTCGTATCAGTAGCCAGCGCTGCCACCACCCTCCCCCACCTAGGTGGTTTTGTAGCACTCTAGAGAGACAGTTCTCGGGGAACAGCTTTCCATAGAGGTACCCTAGAAGGCAAATTTCTAGCATGTTCCACTGCGTGGTACCACAGTGACTTCTCTCATTCAGTGAGCCACAGCTATGCCCCCTCCAACAATATCTACCCACATCTCCACCTTGAGGATGGGGGAGGGGAGGTCCTTCCTTGGGTTCTCTATCTTAGCTCCAGTGTAGTGGCTTCTCCTTATGTCTGCTCTTATATTCTTTAGAGTTCTCTTTCCTTTTGACTAGCCAATCCCCAAATACTCTAATCCTGTATTACAGTTAACAATTATATTACACTTTCAGTGTTCAAATTACTGTGTGGGTTCTCGCTCTTCACTGGATCCAGACCGATACCATACTATTCTACTCTTGTCTCCACCTTTGCTTTTTGTCTTAGATTGATCATTTCTTGTTTGGATGAAGCTCTTTCTGTGATGGATTCCTCAGGTAGGGCTTAGGGTTATAGTATTTCCTGAGTTCTTGCATGCTGAACACTGTTTCAGTATAATCTCAATACCTGAAAAACAGCTTGTATAGATATAAAACCCCCGTTCTTATTTTCTTTCTTTGTACTTTGCTGTAAAGAAGTATGATGCAAACTTCACTTTCTTTCCCTTGTAAATAACTTGGCCTTTTTTCTGGAGGCTCAGAGGGGTTTTTCTTTATTCTTAGAGTGTAACAGTTTGATTAGAATACATCTTAGAGTAACCAATCTGAATCAATTTTTCCAGGAAAAAGGTAGGCCCTTTCAATATGTAGGTTCAGGTCTTCTTTAATTTTTGGAAAACTTTCTTATAATTTTAATTATTAATTGTTTCATTATTTTGTTCATCTTCTTCAGAGACTCCAATTATACATGCATACATAATTCGCATATACATACTGAAACTTTATTGACTATGTTCTATAGCTAACAGTTCCTTTCTGATACTTTTTAACCTTTCCTAATATTTATTTTTATTCTCTTGGCTGTTTTTATTTCTCTTCTCAATGTCCCTTATTATATTTGCAGTTAAACCTGTGGTCCATCGGGCGCCCTGGAATTGAGTCTGCAATTGAGATTATTTTGTTTTTCTTCAATTTTTTCTTGAGTTTAGGCAATTCTATTTTCACATCTTCCTGTCTATTGTGCATTTCTAGTCTGACTTTTAAAATTTATGATTCATGGGTTTTTTTGCATATCTGTCAATACTCGTTTAATTCAAGTTGGGTTGTTGTGTAATAGTTTTCTTCTGGTTAGTCACTGATGTTGGAAGAGTTTTCAGTAGTTAAAACAGTTTTATCCTCATCTTTGGTTTTTCGTCATATAGAAGCTTTTTATAGAGATTGAATGCTGTTTCTTAATCATTTGAAATATCTTATATTTACCTGGACCAGCAAAAACAGGAGGTCCTACTTTGGCAGGAATCTTGGGTTATGAATTTTCTGTTGACATAGTGAAACATGGTTTCTTTAGTAGATGAGCCTGTTGCGATGGGATGGGAGACTGGTGTGTCTTTTGACTGCTTCTCTTCTGTTTCTGTATAATTCTGAATTACAACCCCCTCACTTCCTTCTTTTCCTTCAACATATGTCTACCCTCCCCCAAAGGTAGTTATCTTCTCAAGAGTGCTATCTCTAGTCCCTCACGCTTTCAATCCACTCTCTTCCTTTGGATTCCCCAGTAGTCAATGTTCTAATCAAGTAGGTCTTAGCTCTGTTCTCAGTATTTCCCACTCTAAATTGAACTATCTTTTCCTGGAGATGATTCTGACTATGTTAGGCCCCCACTGCCTTCCCCTTCCTAAATGTAATTTCTACTTACATAAAACTATTCATTCTGTATGGGTCAGGTACTAGCTCTAATGATTTCGGGTCTTTATATCTGAACATGTAGACAACATATAATTGAAATCTGTGGTATTCTTGACGCCCAGTTATGTTTAAACATGAATTATGGGTGGTTTGGTTTGGTTTCCTTTTTGATCTATATGTTTCTAGAGAATTTATTGAAAGATTGTGATTTAAATCATCACCATTATCCTTGGGAGCTTATATAGTTGACCCCTGAACAATGCAGGGGTTAGGGGTACCAACCCCACACACCCCATGCACTCAAAAATCATGTGTAACTTTTGACTCCCCCAAAACTTAACTACTAACAGCCTACTGTTGATCTGACGCCTTAATGATAATGTAAAGAGCTGATTAACACATATTTTATATGGTATATGTATTATATAGAGTATTCTTATAATAAAATAGGCTAGAGAAAAGAAAATGTTAGTAAGAAAATAATAAGGAAGGGAAAATACATTTATAGTAGTGTACTGTATTTATCGAAATAAATCTGTGTATAATGGAGCTGTGCAGTTCAAACCTGTGTTGTTCAAGGGTCAACTGTACTTTTTAATAGCATACCAAGATGTTTCTAAATAGTGATTCATAAAGCAGATTGAGAATTATACAGTACTAAGCAGCTATAAAAAGGAATGAGAAATATCTTCATACTACTAAGAAATCAACTTTAGGATATTTCATTAAATGGAAAAAAGCAAGGTTAAGACAAATATGTACAGTATACTGTCATTTATATAAGAAAGTGGGAAATACTTATGTATATATGTACACACACACAGACACATGCATACACATAAATATATTTGTATTTTTAAAAAATGAAGTACAAACTATAAAATTAAGAGAAAGTGGCTGCCTATGGCAGAAGAAAGGAATAAGGTGAAGGGGATTTCTCTGAATATATTCTGTTTCATAGATCTGATTTTAAGAATGATGTGTATCACACACATATTTATAAAGGAACATTTCTAAAAAGCAATCTCTAAAAATAAAAAAAAATACAGGGGTGCCTGGGTGGCTCATTGGTTGAGCATCTGACTCCTGATTTTGGCTCAGGTTCTGATCTCAGGGTCCTGGGATTGAGCCCCACATTGGGTTCCATGTTCAGCAAGGAGTCTGCTTGAGGATTCTCTCCCTCTTCCTCTGCCCCTCCCCCATTCACATGTGCGCGCGCTCTCTCTCTCTCTCAAATAAATAAGTCTTTAAAAAAATACAAGTGAACCTAAGTTTATATCAAGTTGGTAGCACTGCCTCCCAGAGAGAAACCAATCCAAACAACTTGTAGCACATTATTGACTATACTTCACTTTAGGGTAAGAAAGAAAGAAATGCAAGTATCTCAAACGCTGCCGGTGACTATGATGGTGGTGAGTGTTACTGCTATTCTGAGACTGATGGGTGTGCTACATGATAAAACAAATGAGCTACTGTATTAGTGGTATGGACAACCAGGGTTTTGTTGTGGGACGAAGGAGATGCAGATTTAAGACAGCAAAGATAAAGTAAATTAAAACACCATTTATCCTGAATTTTAGTAGGAAGTATCAATATGAACTAATGATTTTATCTTTAATAATAATAAGGCAGTTCCTATCTATGCCAAAGAGACATAGAAAGAACAACCAACCCAGTAGCACTGAGCCCTCTAGTGTTCAGATTATAGTCTCTAAATATCATTTCCCACTAAAAGGAACCCAGGCACCTAAAAGAAATAGCCGATTTCATATTTGGGGCAGATAATATACAAGATGAGCCTGGAACATTTTGAAATTTCGAAAATCCAAGAGAGCAATCAAGCAATAAAGAGTCAGGAGACCATCTGATTAGGCTCCTACACAGCCAAAGATGGGACAAATCAAGAATCAATAGGGACGATTAATGCAATGAAATGAAACACGTCAAATATGTATGAATTCTTAGGTTTATGATACTAAACAGTAACAAAAAAACTGTCCTTAAATAGTTTTGGAGGATGGCAGCAAACCAATTCATCATTTTGAAAATTGGTAAAGAATCAAGCACTTAAGCTTTCTTCCATGAATGATATCCTCACAATAGCCAAATAATTGATGGAAATTTATTTTAATAGACATATTCCATTTAATTTATGTGGATGGAATTATAAGATTAAAATTTCCCATTTTGCAACCATAATGAATTGATTGATCTAAGTCAGGGGTCAGCTAATTATAGCCAGCAGGCTGGTCATCTGTTTTTGTAAATATAAGATTTTATTGGAACACAGCCTTGCTCATTTGTTTATGTATTGTCTGTAGTTGCTTTTGTATTACAATGACAAAGCTGACTAGTTGCCACAGAGAATGTATGGCCAATAAGCCTGAAAGTTTTGCTGTCTAACCCTTTTAAGAAAATCAGTCAACCCTTGATCTAGACCACAAGCAGTAATGGCTGCTTCATTATAAAAATGAGAGGCAACGAGACCATATATGCTTCCTAAAAGAAGTAAACATCACCACCTATGAAATATTCTTATGAAAAAACTGAACCTGAACCTGATCAAGCCTCTAGACCTAGCTGCCTATTTCTAGGAAAGAGAGAACAGAGAAACATGTCAAATGATACCACGGAGACACAATTGGCAAAATCTAATTGTGGGGGATATTAAAGATAAATTATTTAGGTTTTTTAACAAATAAATTGTGAGAAAAAAATAAGAGAAGGAGAACCCATAGATTAAAAGAGACTCAAAGGACATATCAACCAACTGCAATATGTGGATCTTATTTAGATCCTGATTCAAGGAAACTAATAGAGAGAGAGAAAGAGACAGACAGACAACAGGGAAAAACTTAAACAGCGAGTAAATATTTGTTGATATTAATGAATTATCATTAGTTTATTTACATACGATAATATTATGATTTGTTTAAAAAATATTAACTATGAGACACAGATACTAAATATTTAATGATAGAATGATACAATGTTTGGGCAACTGGGCAGGAGGGGGCAGGGAGTATGTGTAGGTGCAAATAAAACAAGATTGACTATGTGTTCGTAATTATCAAGGATAAAGAACAAATGGACATTCACTGTGCTATTCCTTATACTTTTGTATATGTTTGGAATTTTACATTACGAATAAATTTTTTAAATGGGGGATAATATTCAGTAACCACCTTTGGATCTCTTGCAAATGATACCTGTCCTCTAATGCTCAATTAATTTAGTACAATCTTCTGAGGGGAACATAGCCCATAGCTCATAACCCTTCTCTCTCTCTCCTCTGTTGAGACTCACTGCAATAGTGATTGACAGTAATTGATGACATGGGCTAAATCACTGAGGTGGAAAAAAAGGATAAGTTTGATCTTGAGAAGAAAAATATAGTGGGGTTATTAGTTTAAATAAAATAATGCAAATGAATTCGAAGTGAGAAAATTACAAGGACCAAGTGAGAATTTAGGGGAAAGGAAAGAAGGAACCCTTGTAACAGTCATCCTTTCACTGGGAAATTTTCTCTCACCTCTTGTTATCATTGTAGGATTTGGTAAAAGCTCTGTAGTTTTTTGAGGCAGGTTAAATGTAAGATCTCCTTCCATTCACTGTCAGGGTAAATGAGAACTGACAAAGAAGGATGAAAGGTGTGGTTTCTAGCTAGAAAAAGGAGAGCTTAAGAGAGGCCTGGATATGATAAGTTAATGTCCAGATTTTACAAGTCATTTCATTTTGGGTGAGCCTTTTCTTTTGGCCACATGAAAAAGAAGGAATAGGCAGGGGACCCAAGGCTTTCCCATAATAGGATGTACAATTTTGGAAAGATAACTAATTGGCTAAGGAGAGCTTGGGTCTAGTTACTCACCCAGAGGGGGCTGCAGCATACCCCCATTCTTCTCACAATTCCCAATAGGCTGGATTTCAGCTGAGTCAACCAGCCGCCAGAAGTCATTCTTGTTGTCGCTGCCATCAAGGCGGAGGCGGAGGCGGGCACCTGTCAGTCCAACTACTGTGGCAATACACGTGGATGTGGTGTTCCTGGGGTCCTGTGCTTCCAATTTCATGCTGATCTTGAACTCGTTGCTTGGAGGTGTGTAGGACTGAGAAAAACAAGCCATGGGGATTAGGAAGACTAAGAGTAAAGGGCATTTTCACTAAGGATGTTAAGAAATGGAATCTGACAACTTATGCTTTGGACTGAAATTGGTTATAGTTGGGCCCAAGGCAACTGCCCTGAACTCTTCCCTAATTCTTAGGAAGGGTTTCATGTGAAAGAAACACCGGAAGGTAAGATGAGAGGGAAGAATTACTCCCACAGAAGCATCAAATATTGACTCACACCAGTAAGAAAAGCACAGCAGTGTCTCAAACGGTCCTGATTTAAATGCTTTCTCATCCCATCTTCTCCAACATCCTAAATCTCCAGGTATTGGTAACATTTTCTCAGAAATCATCCTATTAAACTTACATATCCTTAGTGTCTCTTCATGGAGCATTTCAATGTATTGGTTTGTATATTCACCACACACACTATTGGGGGTTAATATTTTTCTTATTTTGACATTAACTTATAAGTCGAGTCATATTTAAAAACAACTTTAAGTTAAACTGACATACCATTAACTATACACTTTGTTAAATCTTGACATATGTATATACCCCTGACACCATATAAATCACACACGCCCTTGAAGCCATCACCACAATCCAGATAACGAACATGGACACACTCCCAAGTTTTCTCATGTCCCTTTATAATCCCTCTGTCTAGCCCTACCCAGACCCCTGGCCCCAGGTAAACCCTGATCGCTTTCTATCACTGCAGATTGATGGTGTGCATTTTCAAGTCTGAAGGGAATCACAGAGAATGTACTCTTCGTATGTGTCGAGATTCTCAGCATAATTATTCTGATATTCATCCATATTATTGAAAATGTCAATAATTCATTTCTTTTTTTTAGAGACTTTATTTTTTAGAGCAGTTTTAGGTTCATAAGAAAACTGACAGGAAGGTGAAGAGATTTCCCATATACACCCTGCCCCAACACATGCACAGTCTCCCCTATTACCAACACCCCCCACACCACAGCGGTCCATTTGTTACAACTGATGAATCTATACTGACACAGGATAATTGGCCAAAGTCCACACTTTGTGTTAGGGTTCTGTCTTGGTGTTGTACATTCTGTGGGTTTGGTCAAATCTATGACAGGTATTCGATCAGGATAAAACAAAATAGTTTAACTCCTTAAAAATCCTCTGTGCTCTGCCTATTCATCCCTCACACACTCAACCACTGGCAACCACTGATATTTTTAGGGTCTCCATAGTTTTGCCTTTTCCAGAATGTCATATAGGTGGACTCGTACAGTATGCAGCTTTTTCAGACTGGCTTCTTTCCCTTAGTAATATGCAGTTAAGTTTCCTCCATGTCTGTTCATGCCTTGATAGCTCCTTTCTTTTTAGGGCTGAATTATATTCCATTTAATGGCTACACCACAGCTTTTTCATTCACCTACTGAAGGGCATCTTGGTTGCTTCCAAGTTTTGGCAGTTTTGAATAAAAGTTTTTGTGCAGGTGTTTTAAGTTTTAAAATCCTTTGGGTAAATACCAAGGAATATGACTGCTAAGATTGAATAGAAAGAGTATGTTCAGTTTTGTAAGAAATCACCAAACTATCTTACAAAATGGCTGTTCAATTTTGCACTTCCACCAGTAATGAATGAGAGTTCCTTTTGTTCCACATCCTCGTCAGCTTTTTTGGTGGTATTACTGTTCTGGATTTTGGCCATTCTAACAGGTGTGCTGTGGTATCTCACTACTGTTAATTTGTATTTCTCTGATGACTTATGATGTGAAACACTTTTTTTGTCATCTGCATGTCTTCTTTGGTGAGGTATCTATTAAGATTAAGACCTTTGACCCATTTTTTAATCAAGTTGTTTTCTTTCTTATTTTTGAGACTTTAAGTGTTCTTTGTATATTTTGAATAGCATTCCTTTATTAGATATGCCTTTTGCAAATATTTTCTCTCAGTCTGTGGCTTGTCTTCTTATTCTTCTGACAGTGTCATTCATAGAGCAGAAGGTTTTAATTTTAATGAAGTCCAGCTTAGCAATTACTTCTTTCATGGATCATACCTTTGGTGTTGTATCTAAACAGTCATCACCACATCCAAGGTCATCTTGTTTTTCTCCTATGTTATCTTCTAGGAGTTCACAGTTTTAAGTTATACATTTAGTCTGTGGTCTGTTTTGAGTCAATTTTTGTGAAGGGTGTAAGGCTTCTGCCTAGATTTTTTTTTTTTTTTTTGCATGTGGCTGTCCAGTTGTTTAATAAGCACTATTCATTGAAAAAACTATCTTAGCCCCATTGTATTGCTTTTACTCCTTTGTCAAATATCAGTTGCCTTTACTTATGTGGGACTGTTTCTTGGCTCTCTATTCTGTTCCATTGATCCATCTGGCTCTCCTTTTGCAAATACCACACTGTCTTGACTACTGTTTCTTTACAGTGAGCCTTTAAGTTGGGTAGTGTCAGTCTTCCAACTTTGTTCTCCTTCAATATTATGTTGGCTATTCAAGATCTTTTGTCTCACCATATAAACTTTAGAATCAAATTTTCCACAAATGAACTTGCTGTAATTTTAATTAGGCTTGCATTTAATCTATAGATCACATTGGGAAGAACTGACATCTTGACAATACTGAGTCCTCCTATCCTTTTTTTTTTTTTTAAGATTTTATTTATTTATTTATTTGAGAGAGCATGTGCAAGCAGGAGGACAGGCAGAGGGAGAAGAGAATCTCAAGCAGACTCCACACGGAGCCATGGAACCTAATGTGGGGCTCAATCACATGACCCTGAGATCATGCCCTGAGCCAAAATCAAGAGTCAGATGCTTAACTGATTGAGCCACCCAGGTACTCCGAGTCTTCCTATTCTTGAATATCACTCTCTATTTTTTTTAGTTCTTTGATTTGCCAGAATTTTGTAGTTTTCCTCATATGAATCTTGTATATATTCTATCAGATACACATGTCTAAGTATTTCATTTTTGGAGGTGCTAAATGGAATTGTGCTTTTAATGGCAAATTCCACTTGTTCATTACAGTATAAAGGAAAGTGATTGATTTTTATACATTAACCTTGTATCTTGCAAACTTGCTATACTTGCTTATTAGATCTAGGAGGGTTTTTTTTGTCAATTCGGGTTTTCTACAGAGACAATTATGTCATCTGCAAACAAAGAAAGTTTTATTTTTTTCCTTCCCAATCTGTATATCTTTTCTTTTCTTGTCTTATTACAGTATCTAAAACTTCCATTATGATATTGAAAAGGAGTGGTGAGAGGAGACGTCCTTGCCTTGTTCCTGATCTTAGTAGGAAATCTTCTAGTTTCTCACCATTAAGTATGATCTTGGCTATAGGATTTTTTTAGATATTTTCACTCCGCATAACTATGTTGATATTCATCCATACTGCTGAATGCATCAATTATTCATTTCTTTTTATTGCTGAGTTCATGTTGATAAACATTTTGTGTGTTTCCAGTTTTTGATTATTACAAATAAAACTTCTATGAACACCCATGTATGAATCTTTGTATGGAAAAAAGAATTATACATATTGCTGCTATTGTAAATGAGAGTTTCTCTTCCATTATGTCTTCTATTGAGTTACTTTTAACAATAGTACTGAGGTATAAAATTTTTTTAAAGTTATTTTTTTAAAGATGTATTATTTAATTCCTAACTTAGTGATCTTTTTTTTTTTTTTGGCTCAGTAGTTTGTTGAAGTTTTTTGCCAAACTATATTTTGAAGTATTTGAATCATTTTATGTTTTCACCAGTAGTTTATGAAAGTTCCATTTACTCCACATCCTTGCCACTATTAGGTATGGTCAGTCTTTATGGTTTTACTTTGTATTTCCCTAATGAAAAAATGTTAACCATCAATTCATGTACTTACTTGCCACCCACATATTTTATTTGGTGGTTGCTCTAATCTTTCAATCTGAATCCCTTTCCTTCATCCCACACCTCCAGCCTCCCTTCCTCCTTTCCTAATTTTTTTTTTTTTTTTTTTGGCCTGGTCACATTGGTAATACAATGTTGAATGGAAGTGGCAAGGGCAGACATCCTTGTCTTGTTCCTGACATTAAAGGAAAAGCATTTATACTTTTACCATTAAGTATGATATCTTTAAGTTTTACATAGACGCCCTTTAGGGTTTAGGACTTAGGAAATGCCCTTCTATTTCTTGTTTGTTGAGAGTTTTTATTAGTAATGGACACTGGATTTTGTCAATGATTTTTTTGCGTCTACTGAGATGATCACACTTTTTCTTCATTAGTGTGTTCATATGGTAAAACACTGATTGACCTATGAATGCTTAATCAACCTAGCATATTTGGAATTAAGTTCCACTCGGTCATGATGAATTATTATTACATATTGTTAGAATCAATTTCCTAGAATTTTTACATGTATTTTCATGTGAGATGTTGTTTTGTAGTTTTCTTTCAGTATTTTTACCTGATTTTGTTATCGGAGTAATACTTGCCTCATAGAATGAGCTGGAATGTATTCCCTTTTCTTAAACTTTCTGGAAGAGTCTGTGTAGAATTTGCATTACTTTTTCCTTAAATGTTTGAAACAATTCACCAGTGAAGTCATCTAGGCCTGAAATTCTCTTTGTGGGAAATTTCTTAACTACAAATTCAACTTCTGTAACAGAAATAGTGTTATTCAGTGAACTCTGGTAACCTGTGTTATTCATGAAAATTATCCATTTCAACTAAGTTGTCAAATTTATGTCAAAGGCATAAATTTGTTCGTAATATTCCTTTATTATCCTTTTAATATTTGTACAATCAATAGTGATGGTATCCCTTCCAATTCTGACATTAGTAATCTATATTTTTCTCTCTTTTATTGCTGATTAATCTGGCTAGAGGTTTATCATTTCATATTGATCTTTGCAAAAATCAGCTTTGGCTTCAATGATTTTGTCTATTATTTTTCTGTTTCTTCTATTATTGGTTTATGTTCTGATCTTTATTATTTCCTTTCCTCTGCTTACTTTGGGGTTAACTCAGTCTTTTTCTCCCCCTCATTATTTAAAATGGAAGCTGAGGTCACTAAATGCAACTCTTCTTTTTAGTATCAGTGTTTAGTGCTATAAGTCCTCATGAGGATGGCTTTAGCAGCAATGCACAATTTTGAAATTTTCATTTTCGTTTAGTTGAAAATATTTTCTAATGTCCCTTTTTTTCCCTCCAAACCCAAGAGGTATTTAGAAATGTGTTACTCAGTTTCCAAATATTTGGAGGTATTATTTTCCAGATAACTTCTTGCTATTAATCTTTAAATTCAATATAACCTGAGAACATACTTTATATTACTTATGTCCTTTTAATTTTATCAAAACTTACTTTATGGTCCAGAATACGGGTCTAACTTGGTAAATAGTCTGTGTGCACTTGAAAAGAATGTACATTCTACTGTGGCTGGGGGTGCTCTATACCTGTCAGTTAGGTCCAGCTGGTTGACAGTGTTGTTAACGTCTACTATTCATTTGCTGATTTCCTACTACTTGTTCTTGAATCAGAGGGGAGTATTAGTATTCCATCTATAAATAAATTTAGATTTATTCATTTCTCCTTATATTTCTATCATTTTTTGCTTCATGTAAAAATGTCTGACCCTTTTTCATGATGAAATTACCTTTTTTATCCCTGGCAGTGTTCTCTACTCTGAAATATACTTTGATATTAACATAGTCATTTTAGTTTTATTGTGGCTAATGTCAGCAAGCTATATTATTTTCTATTAACTTGTTTGTATTTTTATATTTAAAGTATAGTTTCTTGCAAGCAGTATATAATTGGATCTTGTTTTTTTATTCAATGTGACAATCTCAACCTTTTAACTGGGGCATTTAGACCATTTATAATTAATTTGATTACTGATATGGTTGGATTTAAGTCTACCATCGGCTATTTATTTTCTACTATTTTAGTGGTTGCTTTGATGTTTACAGTAAACATGTTTAATTTATCAGTCTATCTTCAAGTAATGTTATACTACTTCACGTATAAGAATTTTACAAGAATCTTTCAACAGTGTATTTAAGGTTTCTCCTCTCCTGGGCATATATGTTACACATTTTACTTAAATATCTGTTATCACCTCTACAATATGATTATTATTGTTAACATGATTTTCTTTTGTAGAGACTTAAATAATAAGGAAAAACATCTTATGTATTTGCCCTTATAATTACAATTACCAGGGACTTTCATTCCTTCTTATAGATCTGTAATTCCATCTGGTATTGTTTTTGAAAGAACTTTTTACTGGGTATAGAATTCTAGTTGACAGCTTTTGCTTGTGGAACTTTCAACATGTTACTCAACTTTCTTGTTCACAATGTTTCTGACAAGAAGATATAATGTTGTTCTTACATTAGTTAACCTGTAATGTAAAACGTCTTTTTTCTCTGGCTGCTTTTAAGATGTTCTCTATTGCTAACTTCCAGCATTTATGATATGTGTTAATGTAGTTTTCTTCTTGTCTTTTATTTGGGGGGGATTCATAGAGCTTCTTCAATCTGTGGATTTACAGTTTTCCCCAATTTTGGAAATTTTTTAGCCATTATATCTTCAAACTCTAATTACATGGTCTATGAAGTTATCTCATGGAAACTGAAGTTATCCTTTGGCTCACTGGTGTTCTTTTTCATCTTTTTAAGATTCTTTTCTCTCTTTGTGTTTCATTTTGGATAGTTTCTACTGCTATGTCTTCAAGTTTACTGATCTCTTCTGCCATTAATCCCATCCAGTGTATTTTTCATTTTGCAAACAGTTCAATATGGGTCTTTTTGTATCTTCCATGTCTCTGCTTAACTTTCAAACACATGGGATACATTTAAAATACATGTTTTAATGTTTTTGTCTGCTATTCTAAGATCTATATAGGTTCTGAGTCTGTTTCAATTGGTTGATTATTCTGCTCATGACTGATTATGTTTACCTGCTTCTCTACATGCCTGGTAATCTTTGACTGGATGCCAGACACTTTGACTTTTACCTGTTGGTTGCCAGTTATTTTTGCATTCCTTTTTGTGCTATGTTCTTAGATGCATTATAAGTTACCTGAAAACAGTTTGATCATTTTGAGTCTTGCTTTTATGATTTGTTGGGCAGGTCTCAAGAAGTGCTCATTCTAAGGCTAATTATTACCCACTGCTGAGTAAGATCTTCCCAAGTTATCCACCCTATGCCACATGAATTATGAGATTTTCCAGTCTAGCTGGCGGAATCAGGCATTATTCCCAGCCCTGTGGCAGTGTGAGGCTCTATTCCTTCCAATCCTGTCCAATGGTTTTTCTCTTGGCTTTGGGTAGTTTCATCATCTGCATACATGAAACAACATCACTTTGCTGAATACTTGAAGACGGTTTTCTGCAGATCTCTGTGGTTTTCTATCTGTGCAGCTCTCTCCTCTTAGGCACTCTGTCCTCCAAACTCTAGCCACCTTGGTTTCCCCTCTCAGCTCTATCTCTTCAAATTAGGGAGCTGCTGGCTCACCCTGGGCTCCTCTTCTATGGGCCATGGTCTCAAAACTCTCTTAAGCAGTAAGCTGGGAAACCATAAGGCGCTCAACTCATTGTTTTTGATCTCTCAGAGATCACTGTGCTTGGCTGCCTGACCTTCAGTAACCTGAAAAACACTGTTTAATATACTTTTATTATTATTTTTTCCGGTGGGAATATGAATTTAGTCCCTATTATTTCAAATGAGCAGATGTCCTGGATTTGTATTTTTATTTAGAACACAGACACAATTCAAAGTGAAATGTTGACAATTTGAGGAAATAAACACTTGAATAATAAAGGAAGGAAGGTAGAACTAACTTCCTGGTGTTTAGCTCTGTTTAGCAGCAGTGTACTTTTTTGTTCACCAGCCTTATTGTGTGCTGATATAGTCAACATTATGTGTGCATTATGTGGGACCCTTAATCCTATATGGGAAGCTCTGACTGACCGCTAATAAGGTCCTGACATACTCTCCAATGGAACGTGGTGCCAGTATTCTTATGGAAAGGTAAGACTGTGGCTGGGGTGTTGCATAAAGAGAAATGAATACTGCTCCACTTTCAAGCACTGTCTACGGGCTATAACTCTGTTTCCTATCTGTCTGAATTAAGAGCTATCATAAAAAGTGGGTATTGTTCCCAGTAACAAAACACAGCCTTGAAGAGGTTAAGAAAGGGAAAAGGTGTTACTTGGGATGAAGTTGGAGAGACTGCCTGCTGCCAAAATTCATGAATTTTGAGCCTTGAGCTGTATTCCTCCCACAGTTTATTCTGGGGCCTTCAGGGGAGAAGTCCAAGGGCTTGTTTTGCTTGTCTAGGACCAGAACAAACCTACTTGCCTCCCACCTACTAAAGATGTTGAGAATCAATTACCTGCTTGAAGCAATGGACAGGCGCTGGGACTGAACATGTTTCTTTTAGGTATTTGTCCCAGGTAAAATGACCTGTAAAGGAAATAGAAATCTCTATCACAGTCAACTTCCTAAAAAGTGCTTTTGGGATGTAATCTACACTAAACATTAGGCCATTTTTGGACAGTTGTTTGAGTGTAAAAAAAAAACTTCTTTTTCCTTATTGGGCTCAAAAGAGTATTAGGGGTAAAAATCAAGGTGACCCGAGTGGATCATTTTAGATCAATGTTTTAAAATCATGGTCTGAAGATGACCTCACATGGTTTTCATGTTAGTCCCTCAAGTGATCCAAAATGCCAGTGTGAGATATACCAATATCTCACAGAAGTGTCCAGGAAGCTTGTAGACAGCAGAACAGAAGACATAGAGAGTGGGTGAGGAGAATCCTTCTGAACACCCTAACTCCTGAAGAGATCGCTTAATAACATCAAATGACAGCTTTTTAACACCCAATATGGTTGCATCCCACCATCTCAGCTTAGAAAGAATAAAGGAGAGACATAGGGTAAGATGATTTGATGGCAGGAAAAAATGGAATGAGTGAGATTATACTTGAATCCTTGCTCTCTCTCACCCACCCCTAACCCACTCTCATTCCTGCCACAACTGTATAGCTTTGAGGTGCAAAATGACAAAGATCTGGTAATTTATAGAAAAGTGGGTCCTCGGTAGCATTTCTGATGAGAGTAACTAAGAATAAGTTAGGGAGTCTACAGGATCTTTCAGCCTCTTGAAGTGGCCTTTAGAGGAACACTGTGCTAGAGAAGCAGTCTCAAGGTGATGCTGCTGGGGGTCAGGGAAAACATTTTAAGGAATAAGCTGTTAAATATATATATCTTATTAAATCACAAAAGATGACTAAGTTCTTTATTAAAGGTTAAATCAATTATCAATCTTCCCCTAATAACCCCCTGGAGGTGACCCCATGATGGTACAGGGAAGATCCCGGAGACTCTCACAAGCTAAAACACTGCAGCAAACCAGCATTTCTTAAAGTTTCCTTTGCAGTGGAGCAGCACAGGGCCGCTTTGGACCATGTAAAAAGCACTAAATGCTGGGAATAAAAATGATTCACTGAATGATGCAATCTAAATCACTTCAAAGATGATGCCAAGACTTTATACTCTATTGACTTTATAGCTTCTGTTTTAAAACTGGTCCCTTTCCCACCAACCTTAAGCAAGCCAAATAGATTTGGCCAGAAATCACAGTCAGTTCTGAACCACTTCATGAACTGGCCAATGATTAACTATCTTGAATTCAGAGTCCATAGGGTAAATGGACTCCTGGAATCAAGATTTAAGGAGCTTATCAGAATATAATAAAGAGGTTGCTCTTAGCTGAGACATCCCTAAAGGAAGGAATGAATACATTTCATCACTATTTGCTGTTAGAAAAAGAAAACATTACAAATCACTATTCCATTCTTACAAATAAAGGATTAAGTCAAATAGCAAGTCTGGAATTTGAGTGAACTGCAACTCTTGAAAGTCCAGCATCTAAGGCAGCACTGTCCACTAAAACTTTCTGTAATGATAGAAATGTTTTGTGTCTGTCTTGTCCAGTAAGGCAGCCACTAGCCACATGTAACTACTGAACACCTGAAATGTGTGAGTGAGGAGATTACATTTAAATTAATTTGATTTTATTTATTTATTTATTTGAAATACTATTTTTTTATTATATTATGTTAGTCACCATACAGTACATCCCTAGTTTTTGATGTAATTTGAATTAACTTAAATTCCTACATCTCGGTAACAGCTACTGTATTACACAGCGCAGGTCTAGAGGTCTGGTCAGTCCTGGGTAGTAGCTTGAGCTTTGACCACAAGCACCCAAGAAACTTTGGTTTTAAAAATTATGGCAGCATCAGGGGTACCAAAATAATTAGGATATTAATTACAGTTCTCTATTACACATCAATTATGGTAATCAATCCCTGTTATATAAGCAAGAAACCTCACATCTTTCTCCATTTAGAGAACACCCTATTACCAACTGAATGAAAAGGAATCTCTTTGTTAAAAGCAGTTCACCCACTGTGACTGAACCATACCTAGATTAGGATTTTTCTTAAATTTTACTGCTTAGACTTCCTAAGGCTTAGTCTCTTAACTTCAGGTAGATTGCAAATAAGTTAATTTTTATTGACTCAATAAGAATGTGTCAGCACCTGCTGTAATGCCCATAATGGAGCCAATGTCATGTCTACTACGTCTCCAACTACACACACACATAGGGACAGGCAGCAAGGTACAGATCTGGGAGGGCTGGCAAACTTTCTGTAAAGGGCCAGATGGTAAAAATTTTACCTTTGTGGGCCACACAGTCTCTGTCACAAATACTCAACTGTGCACTGTAGCCTGAAAACGGCTACAGACAATATGTATATGAATGAACATGGCTGTGTTCCCCTAAAACCTTATTTATAAAAATAGGCAGTGGGCTGGATTTGCCAATCCCTGGCATATATCATTGATTCCCAAATACTACTGATCATCAGAATCTCCTGAATAATTTTTTCTCATTTATAGAGTTTTGGGCCCCATCTTCAGAGGTTCTCATTCCATAGGCTTTGAGTGTGGTCTGAAAAAACTGTATTTTCAAAAGTTCCCTAAGTAATTCGGGTTCATATCTATGTCTAGAAATTACTGGTGTAGTTAAAAGAACATAATATTGAGAGTCAGAAGATGCTGGATAAAGTCTTGTTGCTTTCTTTCTTTCTTTCTTTTTTTAACATTTCATTTATTTATGAGTGAGAAAGAGAGAAAAAGAGAGAACATAAGCAGGGAGGAGGGGCAGAGGGAGAGGGAGAAGCAGACCCCCCTGCTGAGGAGGGAACGCAATGCTGGTCTCCACCCCAGGACCCTGGGAACATGACCTGAGCTGAAGGCAGGCGCTTAACCAACTGAGCCACCCAGATGCCCCTAAAGTCTTGTTTCTATAATTACCTTGGATAAGTTATTTAATCCTTCCAAGCATCAGTTTACTCATCAGAAGGATGGAGATAATATCTATCATGCAAAATTGTACACACACTCACTCATTCATTCAATAAATATTTATTAAACTCTTTCCAAGTACAAAAGCATTGTGTTAAGTGTAAGAGGAACAAGATAGACATGGCTCCTAAATTCATGAAGTCTGCAGTTTAAAAATAAGCAGTGATATTGAATAAATAATAACACAAATAATCTGGTACAATTACAATCAATTTAAGTTAATGAGGTTGCCTTGAGAATGCGGAACAGGAAAATCTAATCGGTTACTGGGATCAAGGATTACTGTGAAGATCAACATTATTAACTCCTATAAGTATAATGTTTTATAATCTACAGAGTGATTTCAATTATTCATTCAACTGATGTCTGAATACTCCTCTAGTGCCAGACAGTACCCTCGGAGTGCCGGGGTAAGACAGGAGGCCCTACCCTCACGGAGCTTACATTCTGGTGCGTGATGAGGCAGTTAACATATAACCAAATAAATAAGGTAATAAGTGGTAAGTATGTGAAGGAAATAAAATAATGTGATAGACAGAGGCCGGGAACTATCTTAGATGAAGTTATGGACAGATGCTCTGCAGAGAAAACACCGGAGTTGAGACTTCACAGTTAAGAAAAAGCCAGTCAACTCATTGATATTACTGAATAATGCTTATGAAAGTGTTTTATAAACTCTAATGCATACCACTTGATAGTTACATTTATTATTAGGAAGTAAAATCCCTGCCTTGAAGAGACGTACACACTACATAGAAGTACCTTTAAAAAATGAAAATTTCCAAAAATGTAAAGCACAAGGATCCACCAAGTTGAATGCAGGAATCCCTTTCTCTAATACTCGTTCATTCAACAAATACTTATTGCACACCTACCATGTACCAACCCTAGTTCAAGGCACTGGTGATATATAGCAAAGAATAAAATAGCCAAAGTCTCTGTACACATGGAGTTTACTTTCTAAGGGGGAAGAAAAACAATAAACAAACAAATAAATATATATCAGTTAGTTTAGACGGCAAAAGAAACACATTTTATTTGGCCTCTATTCGGCCTTTTTCAAATAAAGAAGAAAGCAAGGTAAGAGGGAAAGAGTGCCAACGGTATGTGTGTGGTATTTTAGGCAGATGGTCAAGAAAGGCATCTTGATGCGGTGATATAAAAGTTGAGACCTGAAGCTCCCTCCAGCCTCTACTTGAATACTTCCAATGCTGAAAAACTCCTTATTCAGTTATTATTCAATAGTACAAATGGATAGACTTTACCCTTTATACCTGGCCAAAGTCTGCCTTCTTCTAACCTCTACCCATGGTCCTGGACATAATAACGTACAATCTCTCTTTCTAAACATGTCCCAAATCTCTCAAAGGCTGCTAATTTGACCTGGTTACGTGAGACACCTTCACTCATGCTGGCTACTGTTCAGCCACATTTCTCTACAATAACTCTACCCATTCCACCTTAAGTGCGGAACCCAAATTCCTAAGAGAAATAAAGACAATCATAGTCTTCAGATCAGAAATTCTACTCCGAGATTACTGTCTGAAAACTGTTCCATTGTATATATGTGCAATAATTTACATTAGTTAACAAAAGTATTTGTTAAATACTCTAGACGGTCATGTAAATGTTTTCTAATTTTTGATGAGTATTTTTGTTCACACATCTTTTAACACTTTTAAGATTATCACTTTAGGGCAAATTTCTAAGGGGGGATTAGTAGACAAAGAGCAGGTATGTTTTATATTTTGATACAATATAATTCTTACCAGTAGAACATAAGAATATGTTTCTTATATCCTTGCTAAAACTGCTTTAAGAATCTCTATACTTGTGTTAAATCTTACCAGAGAAAAAACAAAATACTGTTATACTTTTATATGCAATTCTTTGCATATAAATTTCTCTTACCAGAGAAAAAACAAAATACTGTTATACTTTTATATACAATTCTTTGATTACTAATAAAGTTGATCTTAAGCTTATTAGTCTGTTTGTATTTTATTTTATTTTATTTTTTAAAGATTTTATTTATTTATTTTGACAGAGAGAGACAGCCAGCGAGAGAGGGAACACAAGCAGGGAGAGTGGGAGAGGAAGAAGCAGGCTCCTATCAGAGAAGCCTGATGTGGGGCTCGAGCCCAGAACACCGGGATCACACCCTGAGCCGAAGGCAGACGCTTAACAACTGTGCCACCCAGCCGCCCCTGTATTTTATTTTTATCATTTTTCACCAAGGTATTCTTTTGTTTTCTCAGATTCTAAGAGTTCCATGTAGATTAAAGATATTAGTCCTTTGCCTGTCATGTATGTTGCAGACATCTGTCTCAGTCTGCAAGGATTTGCCCTTCAATTTCTCAGTCTTTTTTATGACTTCTGGCTTTCACATCATGCTTTCTTCACTTCAATATTATAAGAAATATTAACTCATGTTTTCTTCTAGGATTTCTCAGGTTTCTATTTTTTCACATTTAAATGTCTGATCTATTTTGAATTTATTTTGTCAGACAGGCGAGGCAAAGATGTTGCTTTCCTTTTTACTTTTACTCAATAAATGTGCTCATCACCATTTATTGAATAAATCACCTTCTCCCCACTGATCTGAAATGTCACCTTGATCACATTTTAACTTCTTATATACATTCAGACCTATCCTGGCATCTGTGTTCTGTTCCCCTCATCAGTCTATTCCAGCATGAGGAACAGTTTGTTTCACGTAATTTCAAAACCAATCTAAATAGAGGAAGTATTTTCATAGGCATACCCTCAACCATGTCTTCTTGGCACTTTCAACTGATTAATAAGTTATGGCATATCCAGCACTAATAAAACCCAGTTATTTTAAAATGTCCAAAGCTTAAGTTTATGAGATACATAGTGGTTCATTCTCAAAACAGTGTCCGTAGGCCTTTTAGATCAGTAACTTGATAATTTTTAATGAATCAAGTAAAGATAAAACACCAAGCCAAAAAAAAAAAAAAAAAAGTCTGAGTCTCCATTTCTCAGAACAAATCCCACCATTTCCCAGCTCCTGTGACATCCTGTTCACACCTTTATTTTCATACTTTTCACATCGTATCATCATCATTATTTATTTAAGCTCTTTACAGATAGGAGCTATCTTTATTACTATTTTTTAAATCTTCACGGTTAACACAGTGCCTGAAATTTAACACAGGCTCCATAAAAGTATAGCAAATGAAAAGTGAGTGAAAAGAAGAAGCAAGCATGTCACAGTGCTACTCTTTTCTGGACTAGTGAAATCACATCTGGGATATTAAATTTAGTTCTGGGAGCTATACTTTGAGAGGGACAGAACAAACCAAAGCCTAAATGGTGACCTAAGTGGTGAAGGGACACAAAACCATATCACCTGAGGAGCAGCTGAAAGAACAACGAACATTCAACATGAAGAAGAAAGGAAAGTCTTGGAGCCATTTTTCCATCTATCCATCCAACAAATATATTTATCGTGTGTATCAAAGCATTGTGCCGGGCGCTAGAAATACAACCGCGATCACAATATTGTTCTTGACCCCACAGAGCTTCAGGGAGGGCCGGAAACTAAACAGCCAACTATAGTAAATTACCATCGGTGCTATGCTTGGCTCAGAGGCTGCTACAGGAAGACTTGTGGAAGGGTTCCCAGAGGAAGGAACCTCTACACTTCTACGTTAAAGTGTAAAAGGATAAGTAAGAAGTCAGCCAAAAAGAGAGAAAATTCTTTTTTTTTTTTTTTGAGATTTATTTATTAGAGAGAGAGAGAGAAGGAGCGGGGGGTGGGGAGCAGAGGGAGAAGGAGAAGCACACTCCCCGCTGAGGAAGGAGCCCGCTATGGGACTCAATCCCAGGACCCTGGGATCACAACCTGAGAGGAAGGCAGATGCTTAGCTAACTGAGCCACCCAGGTGCCCCGAGAGAAAATTCTTTTAAGAATCTTTTTTTTTTCAGACTGAAAGAAAAGCATGTATAAAGGCCCAGAAGTGAGAAAAGGTACTTTTCCAAAACTGAATATTTTGGTATGGCTAATGGGTAGAGTTTTAAAAAATCCAGCAGTTTAGAAGAGAGGTTTCAGATCAAAGTGGTGTTCAAGGAGCAGAGACCTCCTACGCCACACGAATGAGGAACGGCAGCACTGGGGGCCCCAGGAAGGGGGGGCACTCCGACTGCGGTGTGAAGGACGGAGTAGGGCAGACAAGGCTGGAGGCAGGAAGACCAGGCAGCACGCTCTTCTAATAATCCCGGTATGAGATGATGGCACTTCAGCTCGGAAGGTAAGAGTGGCAGTGAGAACGTAGTCCCTAATAACTAGAGGCCGGTGAGTGAAAAACTGGCTGAACTATTCTGTATTGCCCTAAAAGTTGTATGTATGACAGACAGAATTTACAAAGAAACAGATTTTGGCCCCATAAATATTTGTCTGAATATGAAGCGAGTTCCTGAGGATGCTGTAAGTCCCCGGTAACTTTCAGGAGTTCAAGACAAGGCATTTTATAAGATACTCAAAATGTCGAATTTTGAAATGCTGAGCCAAGTTCGATTATTTTAAGGCCTCTTCCTTTAAGGCCTCTGAGATTCTAGAAATCTACTGAATTTCATTCCACTTTGATATTCAGGGTTGCTCTCTATGCTTGTTGGGCAAAATGAAATCTGCAGGATTAACTCGGCAGAGACTGTGCCTGGCTATGATTGTGCTATGTTAGCACAGCCTCTGCTCCTTGCACAAGGAAAAATATACTTTCAGATTTTAACATCACTTTAAGTACTTTATGCTACATTGAGTAACCACTTTTTACAATTCCCTATCAACAAAATAGATTGTTCACAGCATCCCTTGTCCCTGAACCATATGTAATTGTTATCACTCACGTTAGCAACAAAACCAAAACCAACAGCAGCTCTCACTGAGTACCTTCCATTTGCCTACACCATCCCACACAGTGATCAGTATCTCCCAAGTTCATTATTCCCAGTTTAAAGATGAAGAAATAGGCTCAGAACGATTAAGTAATTTTCCCAAAGTCAAAAAACTGGTAAGTGGGGAATAGGAATCTGAACCAAGGCCTATCTGATTCTTATGCTCATGATTTTTCTACCCTACACCAGTGCCTTAGAAAGCTTGAGGCAAGTTTTAAGTCATTAAAAAGTGACCTCATTTATTGTGTATTAAGTGCTAGGCCCTTTACCTGCATTATTTCATTTCATTCATTTCTTCAGCTCACATTCATAGAATGCTTCACTTCAAAGCATATTCCATGATTTGACTTAGAGTAATGTCTGAGGATAGTCCCTCAACAGAACGAAAATAACAATCCTCTACAGCTGAAAAGTATTTGAGAGGTTTTAAGATGCTTTCACATCCATTAGCTCATGTAATCTTCTTAAAAACCCTGTGAAGTAGGGAGAATGGGATTATTACCCCCATTTTCCAAGTTACAAAACTCAGGACCAGCACCACAGAGTCCCTAAATGCAGCCGGCTTTCAGAGGGCCCGGGAGTTCCAACTCCTGGTCTAGGGCTCTGTGCTATCGTCTTTGTCAGCAGGCAATAAAAGTAATGTTTTTGGAAGAAAAGGCAAGAGGGAGCAAAAAGACAATGATAATAATAGAGCTGAACACGTGAAGTCACAGTAACAAAATATACAAAAATATCTGAACAAAAATTGATAAAGGCATTAGAATATTAATATTTATGTAACATACAGAAAGACCTTAAAGGACTAAGAAGACTGACGTTTATGTAGAAATCCTGAAGGCTGATTAAGAATTTTTAACATTGACATTATTTTTCAAATCCTAGTCCTGAGGTATACCCTATAGGGATGAAAACTAAACGTAGCAGCTGTTTGACTCTTGTTATTTCAATTGTTAATATTTCTGATTGTATTTAGTTACAAAATTTAGAAAATCTTTAGATTAAACTTCAGTTCAATATATCTCATGACTAATTTCTTTTTGGGAAATCCCACCAAATTCTGATTTATGGACAGTTGGGGTTTGTTTCAGTTCTGAATTCGGTGAATGAAGAGTAGCTTCCAGTTTGGGTCGGTCCCCGGTCCCCCTTGGACTCTGTGAGATTAACTACTCTCCCCTCCCCATCTTCGTTAGCTGGGTCTGTGCCTCCTGATAAGGAGGGTTTGGCCTGACAGCTGAGACGCTGGCTGCACGTGACTCACTAGTCCATGAGACAGACAGCACGGCATTCTTTCCCTAGTCACACTCTAATCTCTGGTTTGGTTAGTAACCCATATTTAACAGAAATACAAGAAAGAAATCTTACCTAGTTCCAGGATGTCAGTAGCTTCTATTAAAGAAAAAAATGTTACAGCATAAGTCATTGTGACAAACATACCAAAATGACAGAAAGGTGATGTTCTGAGGTAAAATGAAGACTTGAGAGTTTGTGTAATTCAACCCTCTCAGTTTAAAAGATAACTCAGTGGTTATTAGTGTGTTACTAGTAGTTGTGGAATATACCACCGAATTCTGCCTCACTCCCAAGGCGAAAGTCTTAAAAACTGGAAATGCAGAGACGCCAAGCGATCAGGTCTAAAGCTGTGAAGCTAATTTGGAATTACCTGTACTCAGAGTCTAAGTTTCCTGATTTCTGGTTCAAAACGAAGCAAACTGCTTTTGATCGATACCTCTACAAACTATAATATTTGCTTCTGCTTTAGCCAGTGAGTTCTTTGCACCACTGAGAACCTCTTTGCACCTCTAAGAACAAAGGTTTCTTTGCACCTCTAAGAACAAAGGTTTCTTGGTAAGGATGTCAAATTAAATTTTTCCATGCTACATAGAGGTTTTTGTTTTCTTACCTTGATACTGGGATGCAGACTCTGAAAGGTGACCATACTTGTGTTTTCTAACATCATTCCAGTCTATTACTGCAGGAAGAGAGAAGACAGTCATGTGAAAAGGAAATGCAAGATTCAATACTTCTCTAAGTTAGCAGTATGTATTCACAGTTTTTGATAAAGTAATCCACTTCTTAGATTGTATTTTAAGGAAATGCTCCCAAATACAGAAAAAAGCTTTTATTTAAAAAGCATTAGTTTTTCTTTTGATAATAACAAAAAAGGGGGGGCACCTAAGTGTTCAGAAGACAGATTAAGATATCACAGTACATTGATTACGTGACGAAGTATTTTGCAGCTGTTACATTTTTACAAAGGCTACACAACAAAACAGGAATATGTTTAAGTTATAATGTTATCTGCTAAAATATCAGATCAAAAATTATATTCATGGAATAATTGCAATTATGAAAACAAAGAAAACCCCTGTTATGGACTGAATTGTGTCCAACCCCCCCCCCCCGCATTCTAATGTGATTGTATTTGGAGATATGGCCTATAAAGAAGTAATTACATTAAAATGAGATCATCACAGCGAGCCCTAATCCAATAAGACTGGTGTCCTTATAAGAAGAGGAAATTTAGACATATACAGGGACAAGAAAAGACCATGTGAAGACAGGGAGAAGACAGACATCTACAAGCCAAGGAGAGAGGCCTCAGAAAAAAACAATCCTGCCTGTACCTTGATCTCTGACTTCCAGTCTCCAGAATTATGAGAAAATAAATTTCTGTTTAAATCACCAGGTCTGTAATCTTTACAGCCCTAGCAACATTTACAGCCCTAGCAAACTAACCCTACAAAGTTATCACTAGGAAAAAAAAAAAAAAAAAAGCAGCAGCAAACACAGCAAATATAAACATCTGGTAATCATTAGGTGGTGGTCGTATTTCCCCCCCTATTTTCTAATCTCATATATTTTCAAATTTTTTATAAAGAGGATAAGTTACTTATATAATGGAAATATATTTTCCTTGTTTGAAAATTTAGATTAATCTACTGACCCTACCACTTTCTCGCCATCAATTACCCATTATGTTTTTACTTCCCTTCTTACCCAACTCAGATTCCATCGTCCCTCATTAAAAACACTCCTAGGCAAACACTCTTAACTCCCTTCCACTTCTCTTTTGTCAAATTTGCCTAGCAAAGCCTTAGTCTTCACTCTGATTAAAGCCACTTATTCACCTATATACCATGCCTACCGCAATTGCTCACAAGGGCTAAAGAAAAACAAATGGAAGCTTACTGGTCTCACTTTAAACTCATGGCCATAATTCTCAAATGCCACCTAACACCATTTAGAGATAATACTACATTTCTGTACTGTGTTTGCGTTTCCACCTTCAAAAAAAAATTCATATATTTTTCTCTCTCTACATACTCCAAATATTCCCTCCCTCACCTTTACTCTCAGGGATGACGTTAATTCAGTGTTCACTGAGAAAACAGAAATAAGGGATAGGCACCTTCTCTATGCCACTCATTTCAGGAAGGTACCGACCTGATCCTGGTTAGTGGTATATCCGCCATGCACAGCATAGTAGCAGGTGCTCAGGCCGGTGTTTGGTGAATGAATGAATCTACTCACTCATCGTTCTGTCTGACTGCTCTCCTATTGCTGTGGATGAGGTGTCTGTTTTTATCAAAAGGCAACCCTCCAGTTTTGCTCCACATCCCATTTCCTCTCATCCTCTCAAGGACTTTGCAAGTATTCCTGTTCTAATAGACCATTTGCATCCGCATCCTTACTGCTCCATCATCTCCTACCAAAACACACAAACTGGAGGGGATTATGCTAAGTGAAATAAGTCAAGCAGAGAAAGACAAGTATCATATGGTGTCACTCATAGGTGGAATATAAGGAATAGCGCAGAGGGTCATAGGGGAAGGGAGGGAAAACTGAATGGGAAGGATTCAAAGAAGGTGACAAACCATGAGAGACTCTGGACTCCGGGAAACAAACTGTGGGTTACAGAAGGGGGGTGGGGGAAGGGGTAGTCGGGTGATGGGTATTAAGGAGGGCACATGACGTGATGAGCACGGGGTATTATACGCAACTAACGAATCTTTGAACACTACATCAAAAACTTATGCTGTACTATATGTTGGCTAATTGAACATGATAAAAAAATTAAAAAGAAAAACAAAACAAAACAAAAAAAACCCCAGACAAACACACAAAACAAACACCTCCCCTCTCTTAATCCCACATAGATCCCTCCTGCTATATCCTTCTATTTCTCAGGGAAATTTATTTTAAGAGTTGTCTATAGTCATTGCCTCCTCGCTTCTTCACATTATCTCCTCATTCAGACAGGGTTTTTCTGTTTACTACTCCACTGAGATCACTCCCAAATTCATATTCCTAGCATTGGCCTCCTTTTGGAATTCCATGCTTACATATGTGACTACCTACAGGCCATCTCTACAAGGTTATCAAACCAGACATTTCAAACTTAACATGGCTAAAACAGAATGCCACCTCTTGCCAATCCGTTCCTCTTTTTTTTTTAAGTTTTAATTTAAACTCCAGTTAGTTAACATATAATGTAATATTAATTTCAGGTGTGCAGTCTAGTGATCGGACACTTCCATACATCACCCAGTGCTCATCAACAAGCGCCCTCTGTAATCCCCATCATCTATTTCACCCATTCCCCACCACCTCCCCTCTAGTAACCATCACCTTGTTCTCTATAGTTAAGAGTCTGTTTCTTGGTTTGTCTCTCTCTCGCTCCCTTTGTTCCCCCTCTGCTTATTTGTTTTGTTTCTTAAATTCCACATATGAATGAAATCGTATGGGATGGAGATGCCATTTACTGGTTTGGGGAAGACGATCTGTTCCTCTTTTTGTCTTCTCCAAGCCACTAAACAGCATCTCCATCACTGAGTTGCTCAAGCCAAAAATCCCTGAAGTTATCCTTGATGCCTCTATTTCCTTCACACTCACATCCACTCAGTAAGCTCCTTTGGACCATGTCCCCAACCCATTCCCCACTCTCATCCCATGGCTCACAGTCCAGTTCCAGTCACTGTCCCTCTTACCTGGACCATTATGACAGCCTGCTAACTGGAATCCGTGCTTCCACTCTTGGCCTACTCCAACCTACTCATCATACAGGGCTTAGAGTGAGCATTTTATTTATTTATTTTTAAAGATTTATTTATTTATTTTAGAGAGCAAGCAAGACAGAGAGCATGAGGGGAGGGGAGGGGGAAGAAGGAGGAGAGAATTTCAAGCAGACTCCCCACTGAGCACAGTCTGATTGGGGGGGGAGGCTCAATCTCAGGACCCTGAGATCATGAGGAGCCAAAATCTTGAGTCAGATGCTTAACTGACTGAGCCACCCAGGCACCCCCAGAGCAAGCACTTGAAAACACAAAACAGATAATGTCATTCATTTGCTTAAGGATGGCTTCCCAATAGCTTCCCACTGAGTTAAGGGTGCCTTGCAGAGCTATGCAGGATTGGGCTGCTGCCATGTCTCTGATCTTATCCTCTATGACTTTTCCCTTGTCCACTACACTCCAGTCACACTGGCCAGTGTCCCATCCTAAGTGTTTGCCTTCAGGCTAAAAAATTGCTGACAGAGACAAAAGATATTAGGATGTAACTGAATTTATATTTAAGTTTTCACAATTTTTAAAAAATTATTTTTTTAAAAAATTTTTATTATGTTATGTTAGTCACCATACAGTACATCATTAGTTTTTGATGTAGTGTTCCATGATTCACTGTTTGCGTATAACACCCAGTGCACCATGCAATTCGTGCCCTCCTTAATACCCATCACCGGCCTATCCCAATCCCCCTCCCCCCTCCCCTCTGAAGCCCTCAGTTTGTTTCCCAGAGCCCATATAATTAGAAACAATGTATTCTTAAAAATTAAATATACAAGATATATTCCACTTATGTACAAGTTTTCACTTTCTATCGCTTACATAAAGATGAGCTACCAGTATACACAAAACAGATTCGGGAAGCCACAATAAATAGAAATCAGGCTGTAAGATCACTAATAAAACTAATAAAACAATTCAAAAGCAACCAATACAATTTAGGAAAAAAATACTCTAGTAAAGAGAAAAAATAAAGCCAGACTCAACAATGAAGCAAAATGAACAAAATAATTAACACAATTAACTGGGAGAAAGGCGTCAAATAAGGCTCCACAAGACAATGAAAAAGGAACTTCTGAGAAGAAATATCTGAACCTCCTGGCACAAACAAGTGGAACCTGGAAAGCAGTCCCCAAAGAAGAAAAGGAGGCAACTTCTACATTCATTACAAACTGCTTAATTTTTAAGCATCACCACAAATTACTCAGTAGACTAGGGAATCATTCCTGTATCAATTCTTAAATGAACAAAATGCAGCCTCTGATAGAATTCCACACATTAAAAAAAAGGGGCTAGTTATTTTTCAAAGCATTCTAAGATTAATGGCCATGTTTCAGAATACATAATCGTATGTAGCTACTATTTTTAAGTAATCAGGGTTATTTTATTCTCTCTCCTCAGGCAGTATATTTCTTCTCTGGTCATCCCTCTCCCAGTTAACAGCAACAAATCAGAAACCGAGTCCTCCTTAACTGTCCTCTCTTGTCCTGCAGATCCAACCAGTTACCAAAATCTGTCAATTCTCCCTCTGAAGTGACCATCTCCTCTGCTCCTATTCTGAGTTTAAGGTTTCATTCTCTCTCCCCTGCCTGACAGAAACAATTACTTCAGTCACGTGTGGGACCCCATCCCTCGCCAATCCATCCTCTAGCACTCACTTTCTAAAATACACAATAGATAAAACTTGTCGCTACTCCTTTAAAAGTCTTCAAAGATCAAAACCTAAACTGTCTCCATAATAAACATGCCATACCGTTTTCTGCGTCTAGACCCCCCCCCCCAACTTCTCTACTTGGGAGATTCCTATTTATTCACCACAGTCCAGAATAAATGTTACTTCATAATAGCTTTCTGGCAAAATCCTTAAGCAGAGCGCCATCTCTACCTCCCACTTCTATACCTGCCCCACAGTGTCGGAGCTAAATCCTACTACCCAGTCAGTATCCCTGGGGCTTGGCACACAGCAAGCACTAAAAAAAAAGAAAAAAGGAAAAACAAAAAAACAAAAAAAAGGAAAAAAAAACCAGTTTGTCTTTTTACCAAACTCAGAAACAGTTATGTAATTTGAGAAAATCACACATGTTAAGAAGTCAATGTTTAAATTCAAGCTTTCATCAAAACAATTCTGACACATAAATGGATACTTACATACAGAATCCACTGTAATTAGATATCAATTATTCATGTTAAATAAGGAATACTAAAACTGTAGATAATAGAGAAGTCATTTATATATTGATTTTGGAATTTTTTCTATACAAATTTCAATACCTAGGCTAATATTAAAAATGTGCTTGCTATCGTTTAATGAATACAGAGTTTCAGTTTCAGTTTTGCAAGATGAAAATGTTCTGCAGATGGATGGTGGAAATGGTTGCACAAGTATGTGACTGTACTCAATGCCACTAAACTGTACACTTAAAATGATTAAAATGGTAAATTTCAAGTTTATGTCTTTTATTACAATTTTTAAAAAGATTTTATTTGAGAGAGAGAGAGCAAGAGAGAGCATGAGTGGTGGGGAGGGGCAGAGGGAGAGGGAGAAGCAGACCCCTTGTTCAGCAGGGGCAAAGCGGGGCTCGATCCCAGGACCCCAGGATCATGACCTGAGCAGAAGGCAGACACTTAACTGCCTGAGCCACCCAGGTGCCCCTTTTATCACAATTTAAAACATTCAATTAATGAAAAAATGGACTTGCATTTCTGGGCTATCAGGAGGCTCAGAGGCTGCCGTGCTGATGCCATTTCAGATTCAGCTAACATCTACCATTACCATAGACCGGGCCCTGCACCAGGCATTTTCACATAGATCATCGCAGGTATTACCAATACCTATTTGCAGGTGAAGAATAAGAATCTGGGGCTCAGAAAGTTTAACAGTGCCACGGAGGGGGAAGGGTTGGTCGGGCAACAGCAATGAAAGATACGTAATAATAGTTCACAAACAGAAAACTGAATTAACGCCCGAATCCTGTTTCTACAGACTTCTTAATTCAATAAACATTCATTATCTGCTATTTGTCAGGCAAATGCCTAGAATAGCACTGAAGATAGACCACTAAACAGATAAAAACGCCTGCTTCTCATGAAGTTTAAATTCTAAACCAGAGGTCCACAAAATGGGGTCTTTGACTGGAGGCATCTGCAACAGCATTCACTGCAGGGAGGCAGAGACCTCCTGGCAATGAGAACCACCCTGCAGAGGAGCGTTACTCATTCCCTAAAGTATAAGCAGAAAGGCTGGGTACCACTTATCACCAAAGATGCTGAAACTTTTCCAAGCTGAGAAGGAATTTATGGGTTGGAAAGGGATTAATTACATAAACTTCTAAGATCCTACTCAACCTTGGAGTTCTATTTCACTAAGCAACAAACAATATTATGAGACAGCAATGCATCCATATCTTGTGTGTGTGTGTCTGATCACATGCACACATCCCAACTATGAACTATTTAGCAGTATAAATTATGTCTTATTCTCCTTTACATCTCATGTGTTCAAGTTCATGAAATGAATGAATGAATGCAATGTTATAGGCTTAAAAGACAGTGGATTGACTGAATCTTGTTCTGACATTAAATTTGACATTTAAATTCTACTTCCGATTTGCTATTTTCTTTTTTTAAAAAAAGATTTTATTGATTTATTAGAGAGAAAGAGCACAAGCAGGGGAGAGGGAGAAGCAGGAACCAATGCAGGGCTTGATCCCAGGACCCCGGGATCATGACCTGAGCCAAAGGCAGATGCTTAACTGACTAAGCCACCCAGGTACCCCTCCAATTTGCTATTTTCAAAATAACCCTCTAAAGCTTTTCCTATTTCCAGATTGAAATTATATTCATTCACTCTTTAAACAAAAATTCTTTGACTACACATAGGTTCCAGCCCTGTGCCAGGTAATGGGGGATTCAAAAAATAACAAGGTACTCTCCCTTCAGTCTAGAAGAGGGAGTAAGATACCTAAGTAAGTGTGATAAAGTATTATAGGGGCCACATTAAAAGTATACAGGGGCTCAGAAGGTAGAGGAGAGGGTAGGAGCCAGTTCTATCTGGGGAGAGGGTGGGAGGAGAAATTAAGACCATGGAAAAGGAATTGAGTCAGAATGGAATAATAAGAAAAGTATATCACAGAGACAGAATAATGTAAAGAAAGAAATGGTGCCATGAAGCATTATGCTAGACTTCCTCTGTCCAATATGGTAGCCACTAGCCATATGCAGCACCTGAAATGTGGCTAGTATGACTAAGGAAGTAAATATTTAATTGTTTTAACTTTTTATTAATTTAAATTTATAACTGACATTCAGTACCGTTATAGGGAAAACTTTTTTTTTAATTAGTTGCATAGGTAGAATTCAGTGATTCATCAGTTGCATATAACACTCAGTGCTCATTACATCACGTGCCCTCCTTAATGCCCCATCCCCCCACCTTGTTTGGAATAAAACTTGGTATGGGAATCTACTTTTTCAATTGAAAATTGTTGAAATCTAAATGCAGATCAAGTATTTCTGACAAAACTTGGTGTCCACACTGAGATGTGCTATCACTGTAAAACACACACCAGATTCTGAAGACTGAATATGAAAAAAACGAATGTAGAACAGCTCATTATGTATTTTTATATTGGTGTCAAAATAGTATTTTAGATACACAAGTTAAGTAAAATATATTATTAAATTAATTATTAAAATTAATTCCTCTGTTCCTTCTTTACCTTTTTCAATGTGGCTACTAGAAAATTTAAAATTACATATGTAACTTGCACTCTATTTCTAATGGACAGTGCCATATTGGGCCACTGTAGTTCAGAGCAGGAGGCATGTTAGAGAGTAGGCTAAGACAAGTAAAATGTGGCTGTATTTTTTACTATAATGGAGAAAGCAGATCTAAAATGAGCAAAAAGCAGCCCATGGGCAGAGAAGTAGTGAGGGACAGAGGAGAGAATATACCAATGGCCTACGGGACGTTGGCTCTGGAGGCTCATTACACTCTTGCTTTTCACACGGCTTAGTTGTAGTCCTAGTAATTAAAGGGACCCTAACTATTTCCGATGTAGAGATAGAAGAAAAGGCTTTAGAGAAACTCTCATGATTTTAGTATCAAGTGGAAGAACAAGTTTACCTTAATCTCAGATAAGACAAATCATCCCACCTCAGAAAATCCCAAGCAAAGGATAAAAAAGGGATAAGACATAATAAACCAGAAACCTATGCTTAAAATAGATTTTATATTTAAAGATTCTTGATAAGGTTCTTAGTTTCTACAAAGCTAAAATTTTCTTTAGAATGTAAACTCTGAAAGTTATGAAATGTTTTTATTAAATTCAACTAATACTATTAAAAATGGTGCTATAAAAATGGCAAGAATACATACCTTCCTGAAATGGCTATAAGTTTTAATGACAAATAATATTTAAAAGCTAGACAAAGCATCTAACATGGTGCCTAACGTATAGAACAAATTCATTAAATAATAGGTTCTTCTTTCTTTTCTTAATAATAATCTCAAGTGTGGATGAACTGTTACAGAAATATCTTTAGGAATTTAAAAAGCGAAACTTCCAATTCCTTCCACGACCTGAAAAATTGATGACAAAATGACAAAAGAGACATCATGGCTAAAAGAAATGGATAATGAATGATATAATTAGTAATGAGGAATTCCCTAGAGTCAGCCCTTGCTAAATCTCCTAATCCCTCTTACCTCCAGAATAGGGTAAAAAGATACTTACCACTAGGCTGCATAGTCAATGGACTTAACACAGGTCAATGAATTAAGAAGTTTGGGATTTATCCCTGGATCCACCAATACCTTACTCTGACCTCTGACAAGTCAGTTTTTCTGTATGTTAATTTCTCCATCTGTAAAATGGGGGTGGGAGGAAGGAGGACACTTATTACCCCTTAAAGTACTGAGACTTAAGTATTAACAAACTGGCTACATTATTTAAAAAGTAGGACATTTAGATACATCTTTTTTGCTTATTAGAATATCTCAGGGTTGGGTAGTAACTTATAGCAAGTACCACAGGTTTAATTTAACTAAGCCCCATAGTCACAGAAATCAAGAATACAGATATTTTCTACATTTGGTCCCATGTAAATACTGAATATAAATATAATTTCCAACTAACCAGGTTAAGCCAAAAACTCAAAAGATACTAAAAATCCATTAACACGGTATTATGGACTCTCCCACAATTCCTAGAACATAGTCCTAACTCCCTATTAATGAGATATTTGGAGATAGGACTTTCAAGGAGGTAACTAAGGTTAAAAGAGGTCATAAGGGTGGGGCCCTAATTTGTCCTTGTAAGATGAGAAAGAGACATCAGAGATCTCTCCCCCTCCCTCTCTCTCCACAAACACACACAGAGAAAAAGGCCAGGTGAGGACGTGATTGTCTGTAAGCTGAGAAGAGGCCTGACCAGAAACAAGCCCTGCTAGCCTCTTGATCTTGGTGTTCCAGACTAGAAACTGTGAGAAAATTAATTTCTGTTGTGTAAGCCACCCAGCCTGAAAGTCTGAGCAGGCTAATACACATGGTCATAGGACAAACGAGGCCATAGTCATTCTTTTAGAGCACCTGCCCCATGCAACACTACTCAGTTTCCAAGTTGCCCTAGAGAATCTTCACTCTTTCTTTTACCATAGTCTGACTGGTAGTAAAATAAAGCAAAACAAAATAAAGACAAAACAAAACAAATAGGAAATTGGAAGTTAAAACTGTATCATTTTGAATGTCAACTGTACTCTCCCTTAAAGAGTTTAGGCAACTAATTGAACTACACTGAGCCTCAGTTTTCTTATCAGCAAAATAGGGATGATAATCCCAATGCTACTTGCTTAACTAGGTTTTTGTGAAGAACAAATGAACAAAAATGGCTTTAAAAGCACATAATACAGTTAATAGGGATTATTAAGGAAAAACTTGCTGTTTGCTACCTTGATTCTCAGAGGGAAAACTGAGATCCTGAAATCTTACAAAGAGGACACAGGACATTACAGCCTCCTATTACTAGTTAGCCTCTAAGGATTCAAATACTCAGTTTTTGAGTAACAACTCTAAGGAATATCTGCTAGAATTACTTCTACTTTGGCTCTTCTCCCTCTGGCTTCCTCCTACTGTGGACCGGAACCTTTAAAAGATTATCATAATGCAGTCTTCTTGGGGGCAGTGGAAGTGCCTCTATGTATTCCAAAAGACTGTAATGACACTAAGAGGCAGGAATAAGAAGAGTAACCTGCATCCTCCAAATGCAGTCTGGAGCCTGAAACATTAAGAGAGGAATCTGTGGAACATCCTAGAAAATACAGCCTCTTTGAGTTCTGAGAAAAGAGCACAAGAGCATAGACCAGTAAAATAAAGCGGTGCTGTCCTGTAGAACTTCCTCTAATGCCAGAATGTTCTGTACCATCTAGTGGGCGGCCATTAGCCACATGTGGCTCTTCAGCCCTTGAAATGTGGCCAGTGTGACTGAAGAGTTCCATTTTTGTTTGCATTTAATTTTTATTAAATTTAAATAGACGCATGTGGCCGGTGGTGACTGAACTGGATAGTGCAAGACTTAGAGGATGTAAGGGTTCTGGTATTTCTGGAAACCCTTGAGAGAAAAATAATATGTAGCAGAAAAATTTACAAGGCTATGGAAGCATCCTTTTAACACGTGGCAAAACAATCATAACAGGCCATCCCCTGAAGCAAGGAAAAGTAGAAGAAATTCTTCATATATTAAGAAAAAAATTTAGTTATAAATTATCACTTATATATTAACAATAATAATTATTTTTCTTAACATTCCATAGCTATTATTTTTAAGTGTTTACTATGTACCAGATATTGTGCTAAATATTTCCATAAAACCATCTTGTGAAATCTTCACCAGTGTGAGACCACTTAGTATGGTATCATTATCCCTTTTTACCTAATGAGGAAATAATACCCAGAGAGGCTGAATAACTTTCTAAAAGGTTAGTCAGTAGAAAAGCCAGTATCCCAAACTATGCTCTTAACTACACTGCCTCTCTCTCAAAAAAAAAAAAAAAAAAAAAAAAGACAAAAATACTCACAAGAAAGAAACCCTACAAATGCTTCTAATATAAAATAGCCCAACTTAGACATTCTACCCACTTTGCTACAGTGAAAACTGAAGCACGGATGCTTATTAGCTTGATCTGGACACTGAATTAATATTAAGCATAGTCTGGGATTTAATGAGGCAAAACTAGATTAAATGGAGGATGTCCAAAGGTACCATGTTTTAAATATTCATAGAGCTTGGAAAACACAAAAGAAGTAATGCAGGCTTACATGCACATATCAATGAGAGAGAGGGGGTGGGGAGGAAGGGAAGAAGGGAGAGAGGAGGAGGGATGTTTTTCTCAGAAATAGAAACTGGAAAATAGAAAAAAGAAGCATCAAATGTACTTCTGAAAACCCATTAAGACAGAACTCTTTCAATGTTACAAAGCAGTTGTGATTTTAATAAACCATAATCCTATGCTGAGAAGCATAGCGATCAAAAAGGAAAAGCTGGGAGAACACCTGCCCCACTGTGGCCATGGAGGACAACCTACAGAGGAGGCAGGAGACGGACAAGGGACTAGTCTGGGATGTACCACTGATTAGCCACTCTCTTATTAGCAACTATTCCTAGTGCCTTTTAGCTGATTCTCTGCCTCCAGCTCTCCTGCATTTACTTTTACTCTGTTCAGAGAGAAGCGTGATGAGATGGTAATATTCCTCTGGGATGATCTGCCAGAAGAGGGGGAAGGGGAAGCAAGCTAGGCAATCCCTTTCTCGAAGAGAGCAATAAATCCTGTCTTGTGCATGCAGCAGATGTGAACAAAGAAGATGGAACAGATCTCTCCTTGGCAATCATCCCTGCCCCCACTCCCTCTGTAGCAATTATACATCTCTGCACGTGCACACAGAGAGAGGAACCCCAGAGAACATCAGTATTTCCTTTAACAAGCAAAGCAGTTAGCAATGAATAGCTAATGAAAATGCAGAGAAGCTGTAACTCCCTTTGTTTTGCAGGCAGTCCTAGCAGACTTCAACTACGTATAATGTGTCCCCTTTCCAGAGGCTTACAGAGGTGTGATCCAGAGCCTAAGAGAGGCTAATGCTTTCTGCACATCTGGCTCATGTTTCCTGAACAGGGAAGAAGTTTAGTGGACCAGAGGTGCCGCATCATACTTCCTGGCAGACATATATGGCTCTGATGTCATGAACTAAGTAATGCACCACCACCACCATCATTTCCATCAGTATCCAAAAAAAAAAAAAAAAAGAGTTAACAGTACTGGATGATCTACTCCGCCAGTCAGGAGACTCTGGAGGTGAAGTTTTATGTTCAAATCTAGACCCTCTACTCTGAATGAGATACAGGCACACAATCCTATTCAAAGGAAAGCAACAAGGAGAGTAAAGGTTTAAGAAACTGTGGAGGTTTAACCAGGAGACGAGAAGACTCAGGGGAAACAGGAGAGCTGTTTGCAAATACCTGACATGTTCTCATGTACAGGAGGGATGAGATTCGCTCTACTTGTTCAATAGTACCCCAAGGGACAGAACTAGGACTAGTGAGTGGAAGCTACAGGTAGACGGGCTTCAGCTCATTACTAGGGAAAACTTTCTGGCAGTCAGAAGTATCCAACCATCAGATAAACTCTGGGAAGGAAAGGTATGACTCTACCATCATGGAGGGTATGGAAGCAAAGGTAAGATAACTTCTTGGTGGAAGTATTAAATCATGAAAAGGAAGAGGAATGTTGGACTAGGTAACCTTAAAAGGCCTATCCAAATCTGAGATCCTACAATTTTATGGGGGTATGGACCTCCTGAATTCATCATACTGGGTTTGCAGCATGGACGGTATGTATTTCTACAATACCAACTTCTCCTCTGAAGGCCCACAGAAGTCTGACATGGGGGCAGAAGAAATAACAACATCATCATCATCATCTTCTTTCCCTTCTGCTTCTTCACCTACCATGTACTGGCACCATGGCAGGCACTTTTTTTTTTTTTTAAGATTTATTTATTTATTCGACAGAGATAGAGACAGCCAGCGAGAGAGGGAACACAAGCAGGGGGAGTGGGAGAGGAAGAAGCAGGCTCATAGCGGAGGAGCCTGATGTGGGGCTTGATCCCACAACACCGGGATCACGCCCTGAGCTGAAGGCAGACGCTTAACCGCTGCGCCACCCAGGCGCCCCTCTCTCTAATCTTTGAGAGTCAAGTTCCAGCTAGGCTACCGTGAGACTGAGCCAAGAACACATCATCTTTGGTTTTTACTTTCCTCATTTGTACAACAAAGGGGCCGAACTTCATTCATGATCTGTAAGATCCCTTTTAAGTTCTATCATATTGTGAGTCTATGGACAGCAGCATCAAGGTACCAGCCCAATTATTTCCTCTGTACCTGTTACAACTTAAAACCAGGCTGGATAACCTGAAATATCCTCTTTCTTTGAAATAATGAACAATGTGTGATGCTTTTATTTTACACAAATACAAAATTTAGTGTAAATGGAATTTTTAATAAAAAATGAAGTCTATTTTGAGCACACCAAGATGGTTAGTTAAAAGAAACCTTCATTAGGGGCGCCTGGGTGGCACAGCGGTTAAGCGTCTGCCTTCGGCTCAGGGCGTGATCCTGGCGTTATGGGATCGAGCCCCACATCAGGCTCTTCCGCTATGAGCCTGCTTCCTTCTCTCCCACTCCCCCTGCTTGTGTTCCCTCTCTCGCTGGCTGTCTCTATCTCTGTCGAATAAATAAATAAAATCTTTAAAAAAAAAAAAAAAAAGAAACCTTCATTAAAGTAAAGCTCAATGTTTTACTGCAAAGTAACTTGTTCTATAAATTTGGATTTTATACATTGGATTTTCTCTTATACTATTTTGTTGTCCACTCAAGTCATCCATGCCAGTCCTGATGGCGTCTTGTTCTTTGTGCTTGGTAATCAGTCAGATGGTATAATACAGAACTACAGGTTTGGAAGGAACAGTAAAAGCCATTTAGTTCAATGCCTCCTCCTTCCTTGCCTCCAATTCCACCAACCCCAGCCAGTGTCTGAATCTTCACCGAGTCTCTTCTTATACCCCCACTGATGAAGATCCCACATCTCCCCAGGAAGTGCCTTCCATTCTTGGCTGTGCATCTTGGCCTTAGGAAAGTGATTCGCAGTATTTTTTTTTTATTTATTTTTTTATAATAATTTTTATTATATTATGTTAGTCACCATACAGTACATCCCTAGTTTCAGTATTTTTTTTTTTAAAGATTTTATTTATTTATTTGACAGAGATAGAGACAGCCAGCGAGAGAGGGAACACAAGCAGGGGGAGTGGGAGAGGAAGAAGCAGGCTCCCAGCGGAGGAGCCTGATGTGGGGCTCGATCCCATAACGCCGGGATCACGCCCTGAGCCGAAGGCAGGCGCTTAACCGCTGTGCCACCCAGGCGCCCCTCAGTATTTTTTTTTATCTCAATAACCATGAGGGAATCCCAGCATACTTCCATTAGTAATAGTAGTTTCATCTACAACTGAACTTTTAAAAGAGGTCTCTCAAGACAACAAGATAGTAACAGGAGGGAAACTTTGCCTTTTCATTCGGTATACTTCTGTTGCCAAATTTTTCACAGTGCATATACATAATTTTAACACATACATACATTAAAAAGAAAGTGGTCCAAGGGGGTAAATGTTTATCACAGTAGTGGTAGGGAGTTAGACAGGAACAAGGCTCCTCAGGGAAACAAAACAGAAAGGGAGAGAATGGCATGTGTCTGATGTGACACCTCCACCGACTCTAATATGCTTGGAGGGTGTTGAATGTCACCTACCTCTTGGAAAATCACTGCTCATCTCTATCTCAATTGAGTATGCCCGCTCTTTAGGCTTTTGGGGCCGTTTTCATGTGTGCAGGGAAAGTTAACTGCTTTCTGGTCTTATCAAGGTGAAACGCAATGACTAACTATATAACGTGTCTAACTATATAATGCAGCTCCTTCTTGTTCTCTCCCATTCCACCTAATCCACAGTATATCGTTCTGCCTTCCAACATTACACCTCCACGGTCTGTTTATTTTCTCTTTACCATGATGGGTTAGCACACTTCCTAATTATTCAGGCTAATTACCTTAGTCCAAGCTCAAGGGTATTTTTACCAAATATCCCTACATTTCCCTCCTCTATTATGAAGATCCTGCAGCGATACCGCCAGGGTTTGCATCTGGTTCTATCCCTTACTAGCTGTACAACCTCGGCCAAGTAACTTAACCCCCTGTGCCTTGGTTTCCTTATCTGCAAAGTAAAGACAATAACAGCAATTAGCTCACTTAGGTGCTAGGAGAATTAAACAGGATACATAGAAAGCACTTAGACCAGTACATGGGCACTGTAGACAATCCATGTTACTGGGCATTGCTGCTTCCTTCTTCTCTGTCATCATCATCCTCATGCCCTGCTATTCATCAGGAAACTGTCTTATTACAGATCCAAAGCGTTAAATTCGTAATTTCTTTCTTGAATTTCTTTTTTTTTTTTTTTTTAATTTTTTTTTTTTTTTTTAAAGATTTTATTTATTTATGTGCCAGAGAGACAGCCAGCGAGAGAGGGAACACAGCAGGGGGAGTGGGAGAGGAAGAAGCAGGCTCACAGCGGAAGAGCCTGATGTGGGACTCGATCCCAGATCGCCAGGATCACGCCCTGAGCAGAAGGCAGACGCTCTAATGACTGCGCCACCCAGGCGCCCCTCTTTCTTGAATTTCTATGTTCCCTCTTTCTCAATCTGAAGCATTCTTGACACTTCAACATAGCTCTCTCTGACAAACCCGATTAAAGTGAAACTTCCTCACTTAGCATACCTACTCCTACAGCTTGTTTTCATTACGATACACACTCATGCTTCACCAATTCACGTTCCTTTTCTTTTCATACCTCTATTCAAAACCCACCTCCTAAAGCAGGGTTTGGAAAACTTCTTCTGTAAAGAGACAGAGGCTAATTAATTTTTTAATTAGTTTTATGGGACATACAGTTTCTTTTGCAACTTCTCAACTCCACTACTGCAGCATGAAAGTAGCCATAGGTAACACATTAACAATAAACATGGCTATGTTCCAAAAAAACCTTTACTTACAAAACAGGCAGCCAACAGAATTTGACCTATGAGCCCCAGTTTGTTAATCCCTGATCTAGAGGAATTCTTCCCTAAATAATGCAGTTTGGCTGTGATCAACCCTCTGTTCTATTTCAAGCATGGACCATATTTACTTAGACGCTTCTAAGTGTTTGTACGTGGTCAGTCTCCCACTAAGACTGGTGCACACGTTCTTTAAGGGGAGCTAGTCTTTAATTCTTTGAACACAATGTATCTGACCAGGAGTAATGTGGGGCGTTAAGGACACAAAGACAAAGTGCAAGCCTATGCTCACGAAGAACTCACAGATTAGTAGGACAGGTAGCCATTCAAATACACCACCGTAACACAACGTGATTCTTGCTCTCATAGAAATTTGCTATACAAAGTGCCCTTGGAAAACAGAAAGGAATGACTGACTTTGCTTGGGGACATGAGGAAGCCTTCACAGAGATGAAGTTGAGCCAGGACTGTCAGAACAAAGATGAATACGCATTTTAGACAAAGGGAATATAGTACAAAGATACTAAGGCACGAACATGGCCGTGTGTTTGGTTAATAGCCAGTAGTTTACTACAGATAGAAAAGGATAGGGTAAGCTACAGAGATAAAGGGAGAGGAGAACAGAAAAGTAGGTAGGCAGCAAACGAAGAGCCTCATCTGCCTACTAAGACAATGGTATATTATATACTGAGCCATCTGGTGTCATCTCATACATTGTGTTAGACATTCAATATCAAGATCTGACTTATTAATGATAGTTTATATCCATAAAGGGATTTTAACTTTTTTCACAGACTTTTATGTACGTTACTCCCAATGTCCATACAGCTGCCGTACTGAATGCTCACACGCCTTCTAAATTCTGACACTGATCTTCAACTTGTGACGCAGTGAGGAGAAAGAGATTTAAAGGCAAAAGATCTAAGACCTAGAACTAGCCGTACAGCACATAGTAACATGATTTTGAAGAAGTCTCTTAAGCCCTCGCTGTTTCCATAAAACAGGATCAGCAACTGTACCTACTTCACAAGATGACTGTCAAGACTGTGCAAGACGATTATGTGAAGAGTACTGTGCACACCATCAAGAGCCGTGTAAATGACACGCAAGAGTTGTTAAAACTGCAGGATTAAATTGGCAAGAAAGGGTGAGGTTCTTTTATTCGCTCTAATCGCTTTTTGTGACACATACATTCATATACAACCTAACAGGGGAAAACTCTCTATCTCTGTTACATATAAATACAGGCTCTGACCTTTCCGAGGATCCGATGTTTGCATGGTACCATCAGCTATATCAAATAGGAAAGCGTTCCTCCTTAGCAAGATGGAGAAATCTGGAAGCAAACAAGAGAAAAAAATTAGAAATGTGAACTACTGTAGATCAAAGAAGACATGCAGTGAAACTAGGTTTTTCTCGGTGGACACCAACAGGCTGGACACCCAGACAGGGCTTCCCAAAGGCAGCAATTCAGATAGGTTTTCAATTTCCAGGATCCTTCCCTCAGCTTTGTGGGTTCAGAACACTGAGTCTGTTAAAAACAGAATATATTCTTGAGGGCAGTTCTATAGATCATTAATCAATGATGGATAAATAAGAATGTTAACACATTAATTTATTGTGAGAAATATAACAGGCACATGAAATAAAATATCATATGCTGAAAACCACAAAACACTGCTGAAAGAAATTTATCCCAATGATGTCTTTTGCAGAAATATAAAAAGTCATCCTAAAATTTATGTGGAATTTCAGAGGACCCCAAATAGCTCAGACAATCTTGAAAATGAAGAACAAAATTGAAAGATTGACACTTCCTGATTTCAAAACTTACTACAAAGCTAGAGTAATCAGAACAGAGTGGTACTGGCATAAGGACAGACTTATAGGCCAACAGAACAGAATTAAGGGCCCGGAAACAAACCCTAATATATACAGTCAAACGATTTTCAAGAAAGGTGCCAAGACCGTTCATGGGAAAAGGATATTCCTTTCAACAAATGATGTTGGGAAAACTGGATACTCATATGCAAAAGAATGAAGTTGAACTTTTACCTTATACTGTATACAAAAATTAACTCAAAATGCATCAAAGACCTAAACACAAGAGCTAAGATTATAAAACTCTTACAAGAAAACACAGGGGAAAATCTTCATGACATTGGACTTGACAATGATTCTTACATATAACATCTAAACCACAGGCAATGAAAGAAAAACAGATATACTTGATTTCATCAAAATGAAAAACATCTGTGCATCAGAGGACACTGTCTGAGTGTGAGAGACAACCTATAGAGAATAGGAGAAAATACTGGCAAATTATAAATCCAATAAGGGATTAATATCTAGAATATGTAAAGAACTCCTACAATTCAACAACAAAAAACCCTCAAACAACCCAATTAAAAAATGGGCAAGGGACTTGAATAGACATTTCTCTATCTATACAGATAGCCAATAAGCACACGAAAAGATACTCAGCATCATTAATCAATAACGGAAATGCAAATCAACATCAGAATGAGATACCACTTCACACCCACTCAAATGGCTATCATAAAACAAAACAAAACAAAACAAAAATAACAAGTGTTGCCAGAACGTGGAGAAATTAGAATCCTTGCGAATAGCTAGTAGGAATGAAAAGTGATGCAGATGCTGTGGAAAATCTCAAAAACATAAACATAAAATTACCATATGATCCAGCAACTCCACTCCTGGGTATGTATCCAAAAGAACTGAAAGCAGGGACTAAAACAGACACTTGTACACTAATGTTCACAGCAACATCATTCACCACAGCCAAAGGAAAGGAACAATCCAAGTGTCCATCAGGAAATGAATGGATACATAAATGTCCTTTATACACACAATGGAATATTTCTTCCATAAAAAGGAATACAATTCTGATACTTGCTACAACAGAGACACATCTTGAAAACATTACTCTAAATAAAATAAGCCAAACACAAAAGGACAAATATTGTATGATTCCACTTATACTTGGTAACTAGAAAAAGCAAATTCATGGAGATGGAAAGTAGAGGTACTAGGGGCAGGGCAGAGGAGGGAATGGAGTGTTATGATTTAATAGGTACAGAGTTTCTGCTTGTGATGATGAAAACATTTTAGAGATAGTAGTAAAGGGTACACAACACTGTAAATGTACTTAATGCCTTTAAGTGGTTAAAATGGTAAATTTTGGGGCGCCTGGGTGGCTTAGTTGTTAAGCGTTTGCCTTCAGCTCGGGGCGTGATCCCGGCGTTCCGGGATCGAGCCCGACATCAGGCTCCTCTGCTGGGAGCCTGCTTCTTCCTCTCCCACTCCCCCTGCTTGTGCTGTCTCTCTCTGTCAAATCAATAAATAAAATCTTAAAAAAATAAAATAAAATAAAATGGTAAATTTTACGTTACATATATTTTACCTCCTCCCCCAAAAAAAGAAAGAAAAGAAACAGGTAACAGGTGGACCTGTATCACAGTCCCACTGAACCACCTCACAAGAGAAATATAAAAAGCTTCACACAGATTTAAAAGAAACTAAGTTCTGGAGTCATAGCATTCTCTTTCCTGGGTAATCCTAGATGCAACCAGCCGTCAATTTTGTTTATGACCTCTTAACAACCATTCTGCAGGTTTCCAAGCTATCTTCTGACAAATCCATCCTTTCTTTGGATAACATTACTATCTATATAAAGCATGAGATGGGCTTTGAGTCTGAATAACAATTCTGTCACTAGCTTTGTAAACTTGGACACATTACTAAATGTCTCTGAGCCACAATTTCTGCATCTTTATTTTTTTATTAAGATTTTATTTATTTGTCAGAGAAAGAGAGAGCACAAGCAGGGGGAGCAGCAGGCAGAGAGAGAAGCAGGCTCCTCACTGAGCAAGGAGCCCGATGTGGGACTTGATCCCAGGACCCTGGGATCATGACCTGAGCCGAAGGCAGATGCTTAACTGACTGAGTCACCCAGGCATCCCCAATTTCTGCCATCTTTAATGTGGGAATAATCGTGTCTACTCCAAAGGGTTTGTGAGGGTTGAATAGCATTATCTATTTTAATGAATGGATATAAGTAAGTGTGTGATAGGTAGGGGTCCTTCTCTGCCTCCCTAGCTTTCTGTCACATTACTAATCCCTAATGAATGAAGTCCGTCAGGTCCCTGCCTCTTGGTTCCACTGGCATTCACACAATCCTCACCACAGCTCTCTGTGGATTAAATGGCCTTGCTAGTATTTCTCTCAGAAACCTTCTCTTTGAAAGTCCAAGTCCAAGTCTTCTCTCCGAGACCAACAACATCCAAAAGACCAAAAGTAAATGTAGACAAATTCATTTTCTGCTCATCTCTCAAACCCCCCCTACAGGAATCGACCCTCCCTGAGGGCAGAGGCTGTCATAGGCTTATTTTATATCCCACACATTGCCTATAGTAGAAAAAATAACTTTCTGAGTTTTTTTAATTGACTTTTCAACAATTCTGAGTTTTTTATAACAGGACCTTGCATAAATAAATTTCCAAGTATCTAAGTTCTGTTTCTATACTTGTAGTACAAAGCAATAAGGTAAAAACAATACCTATGGTTCTCTTTCAGTGATGAGAACTGAAGCAAATGATATGAGGTGTTACAGGGTGTGACCGTGACTATTTCACAGCCTGCTATACTATAATTGGCTTGTACTAAAAGTGACAGAAATAAGAGAATACCCAATGTCCCACCATAAAAAAAACTCAATAATGAAGTTGATCTGATATCAGGCAAAATTTAAAAATCCATTTAATCTCCACTTAAAAAGCAAAACATCAAATCAAGTAATCATCAGAGAATAACACCAAATCAGAATTCATATTGCTGATTTACTCCTGAATCACAGGGGTGAGACATTCAATTTCACCTTATCTGACTGATCTAAACTCCTTCAGCTACACCAATTGGGATTCCCACCGTATATATTTATTAAACATGCCTAGGTATAAAAGACTGGAATCAGGAGACAGAGAACCCAACGGAACAAAGAAACTGAGAGGTTACAAGGAAAAGAGCTGGGGTCATTTTGTTAAATATACTTTTCATATTGCTAACTTATGGAACCGTCATAGGAGAAGGGAATCCACTATGTGCTAGTTTCTGTGCTAAGCACTTTAAAAATGACTTTTTAATAAAGTATAACATACGTATTGAAAAGTACACAAATCATAAGTATAAAGGTCATGAACTTTTACAATGTATCTCCAAACCAAGAAAGGGATTGTTACTAGCACCCAAAGAAGTACTCCTTTGTGTCCTCTCCCAGTCATTACTCCACCCAGAGTAAACACTGGCTTGACTTCTAGCATTGTAGAGTAGTTCTGCTTGTTTTGGACTTTATATAAACAAAATATACCGCATGTGCTCTTTCACGTCTACTTCCTTCCAGTCAACATTTTGTTTGTGAGGGTCATCCCTGTTGTCCCTAGCAGGCACTTCTACCTTCATTACTTGATTTAAAGAACCCAACAATGGGATTTCCCATTTAGTTAAAAGAAAAAAAAGAGCTGAAATTCTGAAGTTAACTCAGTGAGATTAATTAAGGCGTCCAAGGTCACATAGCTACTAAATTGAAAGGCTAAAATTAAAGACTGTCTAATTTGAAAGTCCATGCTCTTTCTGGTTCCATTATGCTTGCTTACTGTATTTAAAAACACCAAAAAATTAATCCCTTTCCTGGTTTACTTATCATAGGCTATATATATATATACACACACACACACATACACAGAGGCTTGGCAAAAAATCAAGTACTATGCAAACATAAGAAAGTATTGTTAAGTTCTTTGTAGATCTTGGATACCAGTCTTTTATCTTGTAGTGTCATTTGCAAATATCTTCTCCCATTCCCTGGGCTGCCTCTTAGTTTTTTTGACTGTTTCCTTGGCTGTGCAGAAGCTTTTTATCTTGATGAAGTCCCACAAGTTCATTTTTTCTTTTGTTTCTCTTGCCTTTGGAGATGTGTCATGAAAAAAGTTGCTGTGGCCAATGTCAAAGAGGTTGCAGCCTATGTTCTCCTCTAGGATTTTGATGGATTCCTGTCTCACATCGAGGTCTTTCATCCATTTGGAGTTTCTCTTTGTGTATGGTGTGAGAGAGTGGTCAAGTTTCATTCTTTTGCATGTAGCTGTCCAATTTTCCCAGCACCATTTATTGAAGAGACTGTCTTTTTTCCACCGGATGTTTTTTCCTGCTTTGTCAAAGATTAGTTGCCCAAAGAGCCGAGGGTCCATTTCTGGGTTCTCTATTCTGTTCCATTGGTCTGTGTGTCTGTTTTTGTGCCAGTACCATGCTGTCTTTGTGATCACAGCTTTGTAGTACAGCTTGAAATCCGGCAACGTGATGCCCCCAGCTTTGTTTTTCCTTTTCAACAATTCCTTGGTGATTCGGGGCCTTTTCTGGTTCCACACAAATTTAAGGGCTGTTTGTTCCAGCTCTTTGAAAAAGTCATTGGTATTTTGATCAGGATGGCATTGAAAGTGTACATTGCTCTGGGTAGCATAGACATTTTAACTATGTTTATTCTTCCGATCCGTGAGCATGGAATATTTTTCCATCTTTTTGTGTCTTCTTCAATGTCTTTCAAGAGTGATCTGTAGTTTCCAGAATATAGATCCTTTACGTCTCTGGTTAATTCCAAGATAATGTGTGATTTTTGGTGCTATTGTAAATGGAATGGATTCCCTAATTTCTCTTTCTTCAGTCTCATTGTTCGTGCATAGAAATGCAGCGATTTCTGAGCATTGATTTTGTATCCCGCCACATTACTGAATTGCTCTAGAAGTTCTAGTAATTTGAGGGTGGAGTCTTATAGAGTATCATGTCATCTGCAAAGAGAGACAGTTTGACTTCTTCTTTGCCAATCTGGATACCTTTTATCCCTTTTTGTTGTCTGATTGCTGTTACAAGGACTTCTAGTACTATGTTGAATAATAATGGCAAGAGTGGGCACGAGAAACAAATAATCAAATCAAAAAATGGGCAGAAGATATGAACAGACACTTTTCCAATGAAGACATACAAATGGCTAACAGACACATAAAAAATGTTCAAAATCATTAGCCATCAGGATAGTCAAATCAAAACCACATTGAGATACCACCTTACGCCAGTTAGAATGGCAAAAATTGACAAGGCAAGAAACAACAAATGTTGGAGAGGATGTGGAGAAAGGGGATCCCTCTTACACTGTTGGTGGGAATGCAAATTGGTATAGCCACTTTGGAAAACAGTGTGGAGGTCCCTTAAAAAGCTAAAAATTGAGCTACCCTGTGATCCAGCAATTGCACTGCTGGGTATTTACCCCAACAATACAGACGTAGTGAAGAGAAGGGCCATATGCACCCCAATGTTCATAGCAGCATTGTCCACAATAGCTAAATTGTGGAAGGAGCCGAGATGCCCTTCAACAGATGACTGGATTAAGGAGATGTGGTCCATATATACTATGGAATACTACTCAGCCATCAGAAAGAACGATTTCACAACATTTGCAGCAACATGGACGGGACTGGAGGAGATTATGCTAAGTGAAATAAGTCAAGCAGAGAAAGACAATTACCATATGGTTTCACTCATTTATGGAACATAAGAAATAGGAAGATCAGTAGGAGAAGGAAGGGAAGAATGAGGGGGGGTAAACAGAAGGGGGAATGAACTATGAGAGACTGTGGACTCTGGGAAACAAACTGAGGGCTTCAGAGGGGCGGGGGGATGGGGGACTGGGGTAGGCCGGTGATGGGTATTAAGGAGGGCACATACTGCAATGGTGCACTGGGTGTTATACGCAAATAATGAATCATGGAACATTACATCAAAAACTAAGGATATACTGTACGGTGACTAACATAACATAAAAAAAAATTATTAAAAAAAAAAAAAGAAAGTATTGTTAGCAGGAGGAAGGAGTTACCTAGTGCAATGGTTTTTAAACCTTTTATGACTGTGACCCACAGACTTAACTCCAGGCATTTATATACAACAATATGGATTCCGGAAAACCGGCACTTTGTAAAAATCATGCACTAAAAAACGGTCTTGTGGGAAAAACGGAGTTAGGAATAGACTAAAAAGCCCATGGAACTTTGTATCCTTTACATACAGAGACACACACACACACTCACCATAAGGATCTGCATCATTAAGAAAAGGTTAAACTAAATTAAAAGGAAGAAAGGCACAATTTATTTTAGAATAATTTCCAACTAAAATGATTTTTAAAAATAAAGATTTAATGTACAGTCGAACAAACCTGTAGCCATCCAGAACAATAAGCTAAGAGTGACTTATTTCCCCAAGGTTTCCCAGAGTGAAGATTTGAATGCATGTCACCATCTGCAGACAGGAACCACTTAATAAAAGCTTTTCATGGTGACAAAATTAAAATCTGAGGTCAGACTCATATGGCTTTGGGGACCAGTAAGAGACTATTAACCCGTTTACCATTTTTTATCTGTTCATACTGCCCAAACAGACCTTTGAAAAATGTCTATGCTACCAGGTACCAGATATCTCAAGAGCAATTTAGAATCAAGTTAATAAAATTAGAGTCTAATAGGATAAAGTCTGGTATAGAAAACTACCTCCTCAAACATAGAGCCCTGAGAGTAGATTAAATCCTCACCTGCTTAGGTCACTAAGACAGGTACATAAAGTAATCTGGGCTCATCGACAGAGTGGAATCTATAAATCATTCTATAAATCCCCCCAAAGTCTCAGGTTCTTAGCCTAAAAGAAGTGAGTTATGACTCCCTGGCATTATCCAGGGTCTTGTATGAATCTTACACAATTACAAACTTGGGGGCAATTATGGTTTCTTTGTAAGAAGAAACTAAGCTGCAACTTAGGCCTAAACTTGGCCTGATTCATTCCAGGTCACCAAGGAGTCACTTCCTCAGGCTTCAAATTCTTCACCAGAAAACTAGGAGGTGAGAACTCGACAGTGCATTCCCAGGCAGGTCTCATATTTACTACAGACAAGCTGCACTCCTGTTTCCGCATCATCCATCGCCACAAGTGTCTGATTTTATGGCTTCATAGAAAATCCTACAGTTACTGAAATACGGGAACTTCATCGAGTGATACCAGTTGTCTTCCTGCAAGCGACTCAGGCAATCGCCCTGACACCCATTTCTGGTTGGGAGTCTTTGACACTACCTCTTTCTTCTCTGCCATCAGAAAGACCAGAGACTACAAAGGGGCCTCCAGTGAAACGTGTCCTGTGTGAGTCTGAAGCAGTACAGCAATCTCAGGCAAGGGCTCTCTTCTCTAGAAGACGACCTGACTGAGAGGGCATGGATAATCTTTGAGATGTGGTATTAAGCTAAGGCAGATCATAGATTTTTTTTAATTATTTGGGTAGGATAAAGGATATAAACATTCCAAACAGCGAAGGCAGAAGAGTGGTGCCATCTGCTAACAGTCATTCTGTATTTACTAGGAACCTTCTTCACACTCTCAAGTCAGAAAACCTTTCTATAGAACCACAGAACCAGCAGGAACCAAGAGGCATGAGGAAAAAAAAAAAAACCCAAAAAACATATGTCCAGTTTCACTTCAGAGAAAAGTTTCTGCTTGCTTATTAGCTTTTTGAGTGGTGTTGTTGTTGTTGTTTTTTAATCCTGGAAATTTAGCTTTTAGGACACAAGATGCTTTCTCAACTTCCTCAGCTTTTGACCCAGCAATTCATTCCTTAATTAAAATCTACTTTAATTTTTTCCTCATTTTAAGTCTCTGGGGTTCACTGGGCCAGGATTAGTGGTGGATTTTATTTCAGAGAACAATCTTATATGGTGATACTAGTTCAGAGAACCCCAGAAATGTATTTCATCAAAATCATTGATAGGTATAAAACCTGTGCAATACTCTTTAATACAGAGCAGTGATTCGTAACTTTTTTTCCCACTCTGAACACCTGAAGAATACAAAACACTATCAGTGACGGCAGGCTCATTACACGAACTGATACTCAGGAAGAGGGTAAGAGGGAGGGCTCATTTGATGGGGAGAGAGGCTGCACTGGATGAAGGTGTTTGGGAATCTTCAAGGGCACTTGCGTAATCAGGAAAAGCACCTACGTCTGTCCGTACGCTTCTTCCAACACTCTCCCCCTGACCCAGAGTCCAGAGCAGTGCTGCCCAACAGAAATATAATTCAAGGGGTGCCTGGGTGGCTCAGCTGGCTAAGTGTCGGACTCTTGATTTTGGCTCAAGTCATGATGTCAGGGTTGTAAGGCCAAGCCCCAAATTGGGCTTCACGCTGAGTGTGAAGTCTGCTTAAGATTCTCTTTCTCCCTCTCCCTCTCCCCCTCCCCACCACTCTCCTTCTCTCAAAAAAAAAAAAAAAAATATATATATATATATATACACACACACACACACACGTAAGTAAAATTTACAATTCAGTACCTCAGTCCCACTAACCACATGGCTATCATGTTAGACCACCCATATCTAGAGGAAATAAATTATAAACTTAAATATTAAGAACTTAATATGTTCTAACCACTTTACCTGCATTAAGTTGTTCAATTCTCACAGCCCAGTAAGGTAGGTACTATTATTTTATTTAGTATTTTATTTATTTATTGAGAGAGAGAGCACATGAGTGGGAGGGAGAGGAAGAGAGAGAATCTCAAACAGACTCCCTGCTGAGCACAGAGCCTGATACTAAGCTGATCCCACAACCCTGAGATCATAACCTGAGTCGAAATCAAGAGTCGGATGCTTAACCAACTGAGCCACCCAGGCGCCCCACGTGGGTACTAATATTATCTTCATATAGAGGAGAAAATCCATACAGGGAGATGTCTTAGAATTTGCCCAAAAATAGTTAGTAAATGGTGGAGCTGGGATTTAGAGCAAGGTAATTTGGCCGATCTCTTGTCTCTGAGGCTTGGGTTTTATCCAGGAAATCTAGGCCATTTAGTATGCCCTAGGAGTAAATACAATCTTCTGCCTCTGGTTAGAGGCTCTTAGCACTGGGTGATTTTCTCCACCATATGACCCTATCCTGGTTATTTGTTAATGTAAGTTAGATCATGCCCCTCCCCTGCTTAACATCTCCCAAAGGCTCCTCATAGCTCTTAAAATTAAATCCAAGTCCTTTATTAACATGACCCATATCATCCTACACGATCCGACCCTTCCCTCTACCCCTCCTCTCCTACAGCCCTCATCATTCCCGTTGTTCAAGCCATGCTGTCCTCTTTTGCTCCAGATGCAGGCTAAACTCCTCAGTACCTGAGTGCCTTTGCACTACCTGGAATGTTCCACCGCATATTCACATGGCTCACTTCTTATCATTTGGGTCTCAGCTTAAATATCATCTCCCCAGAGAAGCCTTTCCTGACCACTCTATCTAAAATAGTCACCCAGTCTCCCTCTATGATACCACTCTTAGTTCTACTAAGACTACTTTCTGAATTTAAAAAATATCTGGGTGGTTTGTAAGTAGAACTCACAGGTGATTTATGAGAGACAAACAGTTTAAGGCAAGTATCTCAAAATGGAACAAAACGAGCTGGGTCCTTTAGTATCTGTAAGTCTCAAATCTCACAGGATCATTACGAACAGGTAATGAGAGGATGAAAGGAATTGAGAGACATAATTATGAATATAACTTAGCTTTTCAAAGACTTTTCTGAATACAGTCCTCATAGCTCATTAAGGAAATCCACCTAACACTTGGCAGCACTGGAAAACAGGGAAGAGTACCATCAGAGAATCAGAAACTTAGAAGAATTTCTGTCAAATATAATCTAAATAAAGCTATAAAATGGAGAAAATCACTCAATGCTGAGAGCCTATAACCAAACATGGGTAAAGGGTTGTACTTCCTGTTAGGGCATACTAAAGAGACCAACTGTCTTGGGAAAAAGCCCACACTCAGAAACAAAATGTGGGAGTTGAGGGGAAGTGCTGAGCTACCTGAGCTCTGAAGACCTGTGCAGGCGCCCCTCTCCACGCCAACAAAGCTTCCAGCTGCAGTGGTCGCCAGCAGGCACAGAATGCACACTACTGTTTCTTATCAATTTTTAAGGATACTTTCAAAGGAAAAGAGACAACAAGGAGGACTATAAAGAGCCTACTCTCAATGTGACACTGAAAGAAAGATTAACTGAAGGCATTCTCAGGAAAATGTGATGGGACAATTTAAGGTTGGAAACGATACTGTAGGAGCACAAATAGTACAGATAGATTCAAATAATGAATCACTCAGTAAATAAAATTCTTCACAGCAGCAAACAATGTAAATAAGAAAACTGCCATTTAAGTACAAATGTCTGAAATGTATTTGCACTCCTGGCTTCCAAATTAGTGAAAATACCCTATCTTGTTTAAAAAACCTCCTTCAGAAAAGTCCTAAGGAATCACTAGAGAAATCTCAATACGGCCGGGTGGGTGGAGGGACAGGTAAGTAGATATGTGACATTTACAAGCAATGGCAAAATTTAGGTGGTGGACATGAGTTTTTCATTGCAAAAACTTTTTGGTTTTGTTGGATTTTTGAAATTTTTCGTAAGTAAAAATAAACTTGAAAATATCCCAAAGAAGCTGCTGTCTCAAAGCTTAACATCTGACAATAGTGAAAAGGTGGGTAGTGTAATGGAAGGAATGAACATTGTTTTCTTTAGCACTTTTACATATAATGACCATTCATCACAACAAACCTGAGAGGTACGTGACATCATCTCCATTACACACACTACATGCTACACCCTCCCCACCCCCCCCAAACACACACCTGAGGCTCAAAGAGTACTTTAACAAAGTTACTTGGATATCAGTGAATATGAAACCTGGGACAAAAATATGCATATACGTTTAAAAACCTACCTAAAATCTTAATCCGTCTTTATCATTCATTTTCCACAGGTTTCCAAGAAAGTGACCCTATTTCATCTTTGCTTGGAGAAGCACCTTACAAATAGTGAGAACATGTAAAATGCACTTTATAAAACAATATTTTTTACAATGTATTACACAAAATATAAATGACTTCCAGTTTCAAAGTCCTTTATAATTTCCAATGCTATCTGACTCACATATTATCTTCTTCATATTAGTTATTTGTAGATATCTTTTACAGTTCTTTTAATGCTATGATTCCCTTGATATTAGGATCCATATCTGATTCATTTCTACATTCTTTGTAATAGTAACTTGAATAGTAGTTTACTGAGTGCTTACTTATGGAAAGGATGTGATCCTCACAACAGATATACAAGGTAGCTAGGACACCTGTTCACATTATTCTTCTTAAACACTTGAAGAAACAGAGGCAGAGTAGACTCTGATGCTATTTCTTACCTAAAAAGCTCACTTGCTGAACTAGGGCTGTGGTCTTTTCCTATTGCACCACTGACTAAAAAGGACATTAGGCCTGATTCTCCAACTCAGAGTCTGGCAGGGTGTCCGAAGGAAAAAGCTTTAGTTATGTTATTTTTCAAATGTTCAAAAAATCCTGAAAGATGAATCCTAATGTAAGTAAAAAGGTTTGTAAACCTCTTGATTTCTTTGTTTTATTGGGAGACTGATAGAAAGAGAATACAAGTGCTTCTTGAAAACCCTAACTTGGTTACAGGTTACCTAAAACTCTGCAAAACCAGAAGCTGATATATAACAGCTAATATTTATACTCAGCTCTTTGGACCAATTCCATGTATACACGTTATTTCATATGATTTTCCATAATACCCAGTGAGAGATTTCTATTACTCTCATTTCACTGATGAGGAACTTTCAGAGTTGGAGAGCTAGTAGGTGGTTGAACTGGGACTTAAAACAATCTCAGTCATGCTCTTTGCAGTATACTGTGTTGTTATTTGCTTGTACAAAACTAGTCAAGCCTTCTATCTGGTTTCGCTCTACTTCAGTTCTATCATGTGTACGGCAACTGGAGTAATCCTTCTAAAATAAAAGTTCCATCATGTTGCTTCTCTGCTTAAAATCCTTCAATGGATCCATGTAGCCTGTGGAATGAAATCCACCAAAGTCCTTTGCATTGCATACATAGTCCCTCAAAACCAAAATTCTTTAAGATTTGGCCCCTGACTACTTCTCTAGCCTCATCCTCCCATCTTCTCCTTCTCTTTACCCTCTTTCCTTAACTTACTCTAAATGATTTGCACTCCCTCAACTCATCTGCAAGTCCCTCTTTCCATTATGCACTCAACTTGTCAACTCAACAACTCATCCTTCAAAACTTAACTCAGAAATCAATGACTCTCCTCTTCCTAAGCCCTCTTAGCTCTTTCCCCTAGATAATCATTGCCTTTTCCATTCTGTTTTATATCTGGTTCATACTTACAGCATTTAAATACTGTATTACAATTATTTGTTTTTATACCTCTCTTGCCTGTTTGACAGCAAAGCCCTAAGTGTTGTCTTAGTCATCTTTACAAATCCCTAGGGTCTAATACAGTGCCTGACAGTAGCAGGCATCAGATACATACATGTTTGTTGAGTTGAATTTAAATAAACTCACTTAGAAAGTACAAAAATGTTAAAACAGGATTTGGATTTTGCAAAATATAAATGTTTCAAAGGAAAAAAAAAAAGTTCTTTAACAGAACTGTGTATAACAATGGCAATTGCCCTGAAGGTCCCTGCTAGCACTCTGTGCCCCAGCTGGGCCTCCAGAAGGTTCATTACTTTCATATTATCACTGTGGCAATTTATTAATGAGCTCAACACTAGCAAGACAAATTGAAATGACAGCCCTGGCAACTAACATCTCTTATTTATCACTACAGCTAGTCTCTCACTAGCAGTGCCATGGATTAGCCTTCTTCAATGCAAAACAATATTTACAGAGTATCTTCTAAGAGACCTGCAAACACTGTGACTGGCACTAAGGGGAATCAAAAAAAAAAAAAAACAAAACCTATCAGTCCTCATTACAACAGGCAAAGAATGTGTTCTTGAAAAATAACTCAAAACTGAAAAACACAGATGTCCATTAGAAGTAATGGTAAAGGACTCATTATGCAATTCATCACTTATGGGTCAAATATCTATCCAAGGGCTAACTGAAGTACCACTGGGGTCCTCATGCTTCACCCTGATGGAGGCAGTATGCATGAGAGCTAAGAACCAGTACTAGGCATTCTGGCAGAAGGAAGGTCTGTAAAACTAAAGCCGCCTCTCCTCCAAAAGTTTGAAGGCTTCTTGGTACCACAGCATTCCTACCAATGATTTAAAGTTGCTCTCCGGAGATAAAAAAAGGGAAATCATAAGCCGTTAACATACAAAAGTAAACTTTAAGTGCAACTGGACATAAATATGCTTTACAAAAGAGAGAGAGAAATAGCAAGAAACCCTGTGGATACAGGCAGATGCTCCATGCTCACTGTCTTTCACTAATGACTACAGTACCTCCAAGTAACGCCCGTTTTGGCTTCTTAATCTGCTATAACAAAGTACCACCAACTGGACGTAATAAACAAAGGACATGTATTCTCTCCGTTCTAGAGACTAGATGTCTGACATCGGGGTTTTGGCAGAGTCAATGCTCTCTCTGAGCCCTGCAGGGGAAGATACCTTCTTGCCTCTTTCAGCTTCTGATCGCCTCAGGAAACTAACAGATTTGGTACTGGTGAGAGTGAGGTGCTGCTCTAAGAAATAGTTCAACATGGGGATGTGCCTTTGGGCTTGGATATGGGTAGAGGCTTAACTGAAAAAACCTAGACTGCCTTGAAGAGATGTTTGGTACAAATATGAACATTAAAGATGCTTCTGCTGAGGTATTAGAAGGAAACAATGAACACATTATTGGATACTGGAGGAAAAGCAATTCTTGTTATAAAGTGGCAGAAAACTTGTCTGAATTGTGTTCAGTCTTTGGGTGAACTTGTGATAAACTTGGATATTTAGCTGAAAAAATTTCCACACAAAGTGTTGAAGTATGGCCTAGTTTCTCCTTGGTGCTTACAGTAAAATATGAGCAGAGATAAATTGAGGAATGAACTGTTAAGCAAGAAGGAATCAGCACTTGATGATTTGGAAAATTCTCTGCCTAACCAGACTACATGCTCTAGAAATAGGGCCAAGGGTGTGGCTGGACAATCGTTTGCCTGTGACTCATGGATACAATCAACCATCTCAAAAGCTAGGAATGGAGATATGGTTATCCAGGAACGATTTGGAGCCTCTTGTCAGAAGGTCTGGATCCCCATCAACTACATGAAAGACTGATGAGGTTTTTGAGAAGTTTAAACAAGCAGAAGTGCTGCTGGTCTGGACTGAAGGGAACAAAGATGGAATAAAATGAAGGAAGAATAACACGAAGGGGAAAGCCACACATGTAGAGGCCTGGGTCAGTGGGACCCTCCAGGTGTAGAAAGGTGGAGGTGTCCTATCACACCAGAGGACAGAGCATCAGGTCACAGAAAATTACTCTCAGGCCTTGAAATCTAATGGAATTTGCCATGATTGTGAATTTGCTTTAGACTGGTGATCTTTTATTCCCTCCATTTTCCCTTGGTAACGGAAATGTCTTTCCTATCTTGGAAGCAGATAACTTGTTTTCTAGGTTCCACAGGTCCACAGATGGAGGATTTTGTACCAGGATGGACCATACCAGAGTCTCACCCATACTTGATTAAGAAAATGAGATCTGGGACTTTTTTTCTTAGTATTTTTACTTTTATTTTTTAATTATTTTTATTATGCTATGTTAGTCACCATACATCATTAGTTTTTGATGTAGTGTTCCATGATTCATTGTTTACGTATAATACCCAGCGCTCATTGCCATACGTGCCCTCCTTAATACCCATCACCGGGCTAACCTATCCCCCCAACCCCCTCCCCTCTGAAACCCTCAGTTTCCCAGAGTCTGTAGTCTTTCTTGGTTCGAGGTCTCCCTCTCTGATCCCCCCCTTCATTTTCCCTTCCTTCTCCTAATGTCCTCCATGCTATTCCTTATGTTCCACACATAAGTGATATGATAATTGTTTTTCTCTGCTTGACTTATTTCACTTAGCATAATCCCCTCCAGTTCCATCCATGACGATGCAAATGGTGGTATTCATCCTTTCTGATGGCTGAGTAGTATTCCATTGTACATATGGACCACATCTTCTTTATCCATTCTTCTGTTGAAGGGCATCTTGGCTCCTTCCACAGTTTGGCTATTGTGGACATTGCTGCTTTGAACATTGGGGTACATGTGCCCCTTCTTTTCACTACATCTGTATCTTTGGGGTAAATACCCAATAGTGCAATTGCTAGGTCATAGGGTAGCTCTATTTTTAACTTTTTGAGGAAACTCCAAACTTTTTCTGAAGTGGCTGTACCAACTTGCTCAACACCCAAAAAAACAAATAATCAAGTAAAAAAAATGGGCAGATGGGGCACCTGGGTGTTGCAGTCGTTAAGTGTCTGCCTTCGGCTCAGGGCGTGATCCCAGCGTTCTGGGATCAAGCCCCGCATCGGGCTCCCTCTCTGGGAGCCTGCTTCTTCTTCTCCCACTCCCCCTGCCTGTGTTCCCTCTCTCACTGGCTGTCTCTCTCAAATGAATAAATAAAATCTTTAAAAAAAAAAAATGGGCAGAAGACATGAACAGACACTTCTCCAAAGAAGACATATAAATGGCCAACAGACACATGAACAAATGTTCAACATCATTAGCCATCAGGGAGATCTGGGACTTTCTGAGCTGATTATATTTACGTGAAATTCTGGCCTTACAGTTGATGCTGGAATGGGTTATGACATTGGGGGGATTTTGGAAGGGGATGAATGTATTCTGCACAATGGAAGGTCATGAATTGAGGGGGGGCAGAGGGTGGACTATTATATGTTAAATTCACTATTGATCATGTTATGAGTTGTGTTCACCAAAATTATGTACTCCTGGTACCTCTGAATGTGACCTTATTTGGAAACTGGGTCTCTGTAGATATAATCAAGCTAAATGAGGTCATAGGGTGAGCCCTCATCCAATCTGTCTGGTGTCCTTAGAAGAGGAAAACATGTGAACAGAAACACAAACAGGGAGAACACCACATGATGACAGGCAGAGATTGGAGTGATGCAGCTGCAAGCCAAGGAATGTCAAGGACTGACAGCCACCACAAGCTAGGAAGAGATTCTACTCAGCCTCGAGGGAGCATGGCTCAGCTGACACCTTGATTTTAGAGTTCTGCCCTCCACACCGTGAGAGAATAAATTTCCATTGTTCTAAACCACCCATTTGTGGTACTTTGTTACAGCAGTCCTAGGAAACTAAAATACTCCTTAATACTTACATATGTCCAAGATTGACTAAGTACCAGTACTGTGTTAAATGCCTTGCACCTCATGAGGAAAAGAACTGAAATAACCTCCCACTACACTACTCCTAACCACTATACTAAACTTTCTCTCATGTACCATATGCTGTATAAAAATCTGTCTGGTCTTTGTCACAGGTTCCTAGCACAGAGCTTCTAAAACCCTTGGGATTTTCCAAGTGATGGGAATATCTTTGTTATTCATAAACCCCTTGGATCACGCATGAGTTTGTGCTAATAAGATGGCTCAGGATGGGGGCCAGTTGCTGGAAAGACCAATCATGGGATTAGAGGATTCGGGCTTTGGGTCAGCCCACTGTTGGGGCCTATATAATAAAGCCCCAATCAATACTCTGGACACAGAAGGTCAGTGGAGCTTCCTAATTGATAAACACATCTATGTGCCAGGAAGATGCCCTGATTCCATGGAAGCTCTGTGTTTGGGAACTCATCTAGACCTCACCCAATATGTCTCTCCATTTGGCTGTATACGATTTGTATCTTTTATAATAAACCTGTAATCACAAGTATGGCCCTTTCCGGAGTTCTGAGTTGTTCTAGTGAATTACTGAACCTGAGAGGGAGGTCCCAGGAACCAGCAGATTTGCAGCCAGTTGGTTAGAAGTGCAGATGGCCTGAGGACCTCACTTGAGGCTGGCGTCCGAAGTGGGGGCAGTCTTGCTGGGAATCGTGTTCCCTTAAACCTATGCAATTTGATACTAACTCCAGGTGGCTAGTGTCAGAATTGAACTGGATTATACCAGGTGGTGTCAGAAGAGTTGGGTTAAAACAGAATACCATAATTGAGTCCTATGGTGGCCTGGTATACCCAACAATAATCAATGATAGAAAATAGGAAATATGCTATACGAGAAAAAAGTCACTTGGTCTCTCAGCTATTTGACTTTCATATATCATTCCCTCACACGTTATATATTAATCAATACTCTTTAAACTTTTTCTCATATGCAGAATCAGGCTTTTCATTATTTCTCCTAAGAAATAATGGTTTTGAGCTAATGCGTAATGGAATGTCCACCAGGGAAAAGAGCTGGGGCATTTGCGAAGTAACTGGGGTTTGTAGCTCATGTGCTCATGCAACACAAGGACATAACCCTCAGCTGGAGGACCCCTGCCTGACTCAATCACTCCTCACTGACCCCACAGAGTGGCAAGCACCACTGGGTTGTCAGCAGGCAGCAGTTGGGGGAATTTCACAGGGGATATGTGCATGTGTTTGGAGGGACACTTCCAACTCCTTGACTCAGGAAGCAATGGTCATTAATTTCCCCCAAAATGTTTTTTATATGAACTAAGCCTCATAAGTAACTGAAATACAACATGACTTTTTTTTTTTTTTAATGAGCCGCTTAAAGTCAGCATGTGTAATAACTGATTCTACTAAGAATCTATTTTGGTGATGGTAATTTTTTATATGTGTCATTTCCAACTAGACTCTAAGCTCCTTGAAAGCAGGCACTGTATTTATAGCTGTCTCCATGTCAGAGACCAACCTACTTGAATAGGAAGGAGGGGCAGGTTGAGAGCATACGATTTGTTAGCACACGTTCTTGTGACTTCTAAATGCCAACCCTATGTTAGATGCTAGGAAAATAAGAAAAGATATGACTCTTGGATAAGAGCTCATAATCTAAAGCAGTCTAACTTATATAAAAGTTCATGTCTTCTTACTGGAACTTTCTTTGCACTATTTTTTAGAAATCTGAACAAGGTAAACCGGTATATAAGAAGAAAAGGAGGCCATGACACATACTTATGTCCTTTCCGGCGCTGTCTCAATGTGGGCTGGAGTCAGGCCTACTTCAACTTTCGGTGTAGTAGGCGTAGCGGGAGCCTTAGTCAGGAAAACACAGAATAAATTCTTCATCTGATGTTTCACATACCTGTGACCTTAGGTAAATGATTTAATCTCCTTAGCCTCACCTTCTTCAAATGTCAAATGAGGATGGATAGGTCATTTGTTGGCCAGTGCTGCAAAGATTAAGGAAACAATGTGCCTAACCCCAAAAGTAAATGGTAATCATTAGAATTATCATGACAATTAGCATCATTATTAATACTGTACTTTAAAATTCAAAAGGGCATGCAGTTACAAGAAGACAAATACTGCTTGATTCCTCCTATCTGAGGTTCCCAGACGTTAAATTCATAGAGTAGAATGGTAGTTGCCAGGATTGGGAAGGGAGGTATGGGGAGTTTTTGTTTCTGGGGACAGAGTTTCAGCCGGGAAGATGACAAAGTTGTGCAGATGGACGGTGGCGATGGCTGCACAACGAATGAATGTACTTTATGCCACACTACATACTTTTTATGAGTATCTTAATTCTCACAATTAACCTAATGATATAGGTATTATTATTCCCATTTTATAGGGGAATAAGCTGAGGTACAAAGGTTTTAACTTCTCTGAAGTCACGAAGCTGATAACAAACAGCACATTTTCTGGGGTTTACCTGCACTTTCATATTATCTGTTTCATTTGGTCCTCACAAGCTTGCGAGGCACAAATGGCAAATACTAGTATCTGCATTAGAAATGAAAACAAGACTCAGAGAGTTTAAATAACTGGTAAAAGTTACACAGCTAGTAACTGCTAAATCCAGAATTAGACTATCGAGGTCACGTGACTTCAAATCTTGCATTTTTTTCCATAGGCCAGTCTTTCTTGCCGGTAAGAGGTTACTTAAAGGTCACTCATCAAACTGCAAGAACACACAAATGCAATTAAGATAAAACAAAACAAGAGTGCTATTTAAAAAATCAGATTCCAAACTTTTCGATTAAACCAATTTCGAGGCTAATTCAGTTTTAACCTCCTTCTCTGTATACCTCCCACCCTCTGCCCTGAGGCTTTAAAGCATATCCATACAAGGTGTCTGGCCAGGAGGTTCTTATTTGTATCTTTTTTTTTTTTTTTTTTTTAAGTAGGCTACCCAGTTGGGGCCCAACGCACAGCTTGAACTCACGACCCTGAGATCAAGACCTGAGCTGAGACCAAGAGCCGGACACTTAACTGACTGAGCTACCCAGGTGCCCCTGTATTTTCTAAGACATATATTTCAACTCTTATTATATATGTCAACATACAGGAATACGTTCCCTAGTGAAGAGAAAATCATGCAGCTTGTCTAAGACCAAATAAAAAGCTTCTCTGACATATGTACCAAATATTGACGACTTTCCCAATTTATCCAATCAATACTTACTGAATACTCTATGCATCAGTCCCTGGGCAAGGGATATAATGATGGATAAGACCTTATTTAGAAGTGGAGATAGATAAGGAAAATACATTACAAAGGAATGTAACATGTAGTCATTATGGGTATATGAAAAGTAGAGACCAATTTTGTCTAAAGGAATTGAAAAAGCCTGCAGAGGAGGTGACTTCTGAACTAGAATTTGGAGAATGCATCTTATTCCAGGCAGAGAAGGAAATTTAGGAAGTTCTAAATAAGCAAAGGGAAGTAGAAAAGTAGTAAGTAATGAAAGGGCTTGTACGATGTTCTGTAGAAAATGACAGGTAGCTCGAGCATAGGACATACGGCAGGAGGCAGTGATGAATTAGAAAACCAGGTTAGAATCAGATAAAGATCCAGGAATATATTCTGCAGCCTAGAGGTTTTCAGACCCTTTTTAGTCAAAGAACTATCTTCAAACACATTTTTAGGCAAAACACAATATATAACTACAGAGCTTATCAGATAGAAGGGAAGCAAGGAGTCCGTCTACACAGTCTGCCTCACCTTGACATCCCGTTACCAGTGTTCCCTACACAGAGACCTAAAGTGGTGCTAGCTAGTATTCAGTGTGTAGGCCTCACCAGCAAAAGGCTACCAGTTTGTAGGAAGTAAAGAAATTAAAAGTAAGCACTCTGAAACTTTGTACTACAATTTGACAGAATAATTTTACGTTATTCAATCTAATAACATTTTGAAGTTTATACTTGGACTTCAAAAAATTTCATCTAATAATTTATTTTTATTGTATTTAAAAACTTATTAGTCTAAGATGAATGTGCTCCCTCACATCTGGTGTCGTATGTAAACGCTGAATCACTAAATTTTACACCTGAAACTAATATTACCCTGTATGTTAACTAACTGGAATTTATCTATTTTTTATTTATTTTTAAAAGATTTACTTATTTATTTGAGAGAGAGAGAGTGTGTGTGTGCACAAGTGCGCAAGCTGGGGGAGGGGCAGAGGGAGCGGGAGAGAAGCAGACTCCCCGCTGAGTGCAGAGCCCCGAGGAGGAGGGAGGGCTCCATGCTGGGGCTCCATCTCAAGATGGCCCTGAGATCATGACCTGAGCAGAAATCAAGAGTCTGATGCTTAACTGACTGAGCCACCCAGGCATCCCAACTAACTGGAATTTAAATAAAAACTTGAAAAAAAAAAAATGGCTCCTTCAACACGTGTAGTTTAAGCAGCACTGCTCTAGAGGTTTCCCAACTGATCAGCTCTATAATCCTGAAAGTTAGAAAAGTAACTCCAGTGGCTGTTTAGAGGAAGAAGATCAACTGGTAAATATAAACCATAAATAATACAAAAAAATAGAACATTCCAGATGATATAAGGATTACCTGTGTAAATGTTAAGCATCTGGCAAATGAATAAGGACATTTAAGTTCACAGAAAGGGAAGATCTCTGCAAACTAAAGCAGTTAAGGAAGGCTTAGACATGGTAGCAGATTTTTAGAGGAAGAAAGGCCTTAAGCCATCAATTTCCAGACCTAAATTCATTAATTCAACAGATTTTAATATTCTTTATTACATATGTATATATGTATATCTAGTGAGACATCTACTATACACTAGGTGCTAGGGACACCATACTGAACAGAAGGTATGATCCCTGCCATCACGACAGATAACAGTCTACCAAAACATACAAACAGATGTGTCATTTAAAACTATTATAAACACAACAGGTGGCTCAGTCAGTCAAGCATCTAACTCTTGATTTTGGCTCAGGTCATGATTTCAGGGTTGTGAGATTGAGCCCCATGTGGCTCGGTGCTTAGCGTGGAGCCTACTTGGGATTCTCTCTTTCCCTTTCCCTCTGCCCTTCACCGCCCCCCCCCACTTGCATGCTTTCTCTCTCTCTCTAAAAAATAAAAAAAATAGAGAACTATCATAAGTAGTACGAAGACAAGTCACATGGCACCATGAAATCATCAACACAGAGATTAAAGAGATTCTGGGCAATGAAGGCAGTAGGTGAAGGACGTGATGTCTTAGTTGAAATCTGAACAATGAGTGGAAATTAACCAGGCAAGAAGGGGAAAGAGCATTCCTGGCAGAGGGAACAGGCATGAGAAAAAAACTGTGAGGTGAGATGGGTTACTGACAGCCCACAGAACAGAAAGAAAGGAAGTATCACTGATGCAGCAAAAGCAAGGAGCAAAGTGAAAAGAGGTTACATAGGTAGATGGGCCAGGTCAGTAAAAGTTCTGTAAACTACAACATAGATGAATAAAGACACCATACTAAGTGACATAAGCCAGTCACAAAAGAACTATATGATTTCACTCATAGGGGTACGTGGAAGAGTCAAAATACGTGCTGCCACAGAGACAGAAAGTAGAATGGTAGCTGGAGGGGCAGGAGGGAGGGAGAAGCGGGCAGTTATTGTTTAACGGGTATAGGGTTTCAGTTCTGACAGATGAAAAAAATTCTGGAGATGGATGGTGGTGAAGGTCACGTAGTGTGAATATACTTAATGCCAAAGAACTGTACACTTAAAAATGGTTAAAATGATAAATTTTGTTATGTATATGCTACCATAATTTTCAAAATAATTATTTTTTAAAGTTCTATAAGCTACATTAAGATCAACAGGAAGTGTGAAGAATTTTAGTACAATTGTTAGACTTCCAGGGTTTTTTTTTTTTTTTCAGACTTCAAGTCTTTAAAAAATTAACCCTAGAAACAACATGGAAAATGGATTAAAGGGAGCCAGCACCGTCGTAGGTAGTTAGAATGCAACTGTAGTAATTCAGGGAAAAGAGCACAGAAGCTTGGACCAGGATGGTGGCACTGAAGATCCACTCATTCATTCAACAAATATTTAATGAATGCTATTGTATGCCAAGCACTGTGATAGATGTTATATATAAGAAGACTGGATCCCACTTCCATGGAACTTCATAAACAAATAAATAAATAAATAATTACCTTTCGTGATTCAGTACTAAAACAGAAATAAACAGTGACCGGGGAAGGACAGTCAGGGAGGCCTCTGTGGAGATGTGATTTCAAGCTGAGAAAGAACTAACCAAGCATCAAGGGAAGACTTCCCAGGCAGAGAGAACAGCGTGCGTAAAGTCTCAGACACAGGAAAGAGCTTCACATATTTAAGGAAGAAAAAGGGTGCCAGTGTGACTGGAATGTAGCCAGGGGATGGTGGCACCCTGTGAGACGGGCTAGGAGAGTAGGCTTCACATCATGCAGACCGCAGGGCAGACACTGTATCTCCAGCACAATCGGAAGCCACTGAAAGATTTTAAGCAAAGAGGTGGCAGATCTGTGGTGACTACACCGACGGCGGGGAGGGGGTAACATGCAAAAGTAGAAGCAGGAAAACCATTTAGGGGTTTAATACGATGGTCCAAAAGGAATTATGACGCCTTAGGATAGAACAAAAGATACAGGTGAAAAGACTCATTAGATATTTAGGATACAGACCTAATGGGTATTATTTATGAACTGAAAATGGAGAAAAAGTCATTTCAGAAACAAGTACCAGTTTTCAGGCCAGGGCAAATAGATGAATTTGGAGGTTGTTCACTGAAATAGGTAACAGTGGGCAAGCATCATAATCACCTAGAAGGCTTTTTAAAGATACTAATTTCTGTGTTCCATTCCTTTGGAAATCCTAATTTAATCTTTGTGTTTGTTTGTTTGTTTGTTTGAGGGGGTTGGGTGGTGTCCATGGGATTTTTAATTTAAAAATCTCTCCAGGTGTTTCTGATAAGCAGCAAAGTTTGGGAGTCACTGCTGTAGACAAAGTTAACCAGAGTTGGTTTCTATTGCTTGCAACCCTTAGTACCCATATGACACCGAAACTGGTATTTGGAAGAGAGATCCCTAAAATGTAGAACTGACTGGATTAAGGTTAGGAACAGAACAGTGCAGACCTCTATCTCATGCTGAGAGTTTGGCCATCCATATGTGGCATGAGAAAGCTGATCACACTGTGGTCTGTTTTGTATCAGGACTCACTCCTATCAGGTATACTGCAAAGACACATGGTAGGGAAAATGCAGGATGTGATGTGTACTGGCTATACAGGTGGCTTTCAATCAGTTCCTATAAAAAAGAAACTGCTTAACATGAAATAGGGGAGACATCCAAAATACTGAATAACCTGTAAGGCCACACCAGTGCATAATGGGGAATATCAATCCTGAGTTAAGGTGGACAATCTGAAAACACTGGGTACGAAACAGGGCTTTTCCAAAAAAGTTTCTAGAGCCTGCACAGGAGGCTTGCTGAACTGGAAAATTACCCAGGGCTAAAAATGGTACCAATAAAGGCAGAAAGGCAGGACCTACAACTATGGATAAGACTGAGACATAACAGAGTCTTATTCTCCTAGGGTCCTTTCAAGCACCTCTGTTATGCACTCCTTGCCTGATGAAGTTGGGATACAATGTAGAAGCAAGGAGAAGTTTATTAATAATTCTCTTCACCAGGCCCTGTTTCCAACTAAGTAAGTCAATAAATTCCTTCTTCGCTTCAATCCATTTATGCTGGATTTCTGTTCTTTACAACCAAAAAGTGTTAATATACTACCAACATTTAAAAAAACTAGAGCACTGCTTTTTTTCCCAAAAGGGTCACCAGAGGCACTACCGCAAATCTACAAAAATACAATCTCCAAGTCAAGGTCTCTGTTATTCTTAATATGTGTTCCAGATGATCAAGCAGATTGGGAAAACAAAAGTCTGGTTGTCTCCTCCCATACTGATGAAACAGTAATTGTTATTTCCAGCAATACAGAGGAAAAACATTATAACAATATTTATTTAAAACATACCAAGAGCCCGCCACCATATCAGCATCCATCACAGTATGCATATAGTGGGGAATGAAAAGTGTAAGACATTGCCTTGCCTACCAGGATCCCATGGCCTTTAATTCATGGAAAAGGCAAGACCTACAAATATATCAGGGATTGCTAAACGTGTCTGATCAATGGGATAAACTAAGTATCATTTTGCTAGATTAGGGGTGAAAGACATAATATTTAAACCCCTTTCTATCACACAACAAATCTATTTCCAAAATCTGGTCAGTGTAAAATACATTTCCCTCTTAATATAAGGTGAAGGAGCACAAAAAAGAAAAAAAAATATGTATCATGAAAATAGTCCATTAATTCAAATTTGGATTTAACCAACATGTATTTGAGTGCTTACTATGTAAACATTTACTGTATTAGGCACCTAAACATAGGTTTTCATTGATTACTAATATTCAGAAACACCAGCAAATCAGTAAATTGTCTGAATTGACATTTCTCTTTTCAGCCTAAGAGTTTATTTAAAGACCATCATTAAGGAATTTAGCATATCAAAAGAGAATTGTTAGTGTTGAGAATAAAGAAGTCAACAAAAACATTACATAACGTTATAACAAATTCAAATAGTAGTTCTCAAAAAGACAACTCTGACACGTAAGTGTCCAAGTCAGCATTAAAAAAAATCTACTCATTGTTAAGGCAGTTAATAGCATTCAGCCCAAACCACCAACCCTTGTTTATTCACTAGGTAAAATTGCCTTAGGTAATTAAGTCAGAGGGATAACAGTTGGATCACCTGGAGAGTAAGTTCTGGAGCAAGAAAAAAGCAAGAGAATTGCTGGCTCTGCTGGTATTTGTTCAGTAATATTTTCAAAGCTTTTATATAGACAGAGGATATCTAGGGTCATTAATAATTATTTACAGAATGTCCTTGAAGATAGATTTCTAAGAATGGTTTCCTTTAAATGTAGGTACAACTACAACTGAGGATGAAAATACACTTAGTCGAAGAACTATAAACTCCGTTAAGAGACTTCTCAAAAAGTTTTTTCTTAAAAACTCAATCAGGACTTCTAAATTAGTATAACTCTAAGAATCATATCAAACTTATAAAGCATTTGCAGAAAAAGTAACTACGCAACTCATATGTAAGGGCGGTAGGTATTAGCACTATTTTAGGGTCACACAAATAGCTCCAATGAAATAACACTCCTGTACGAACGGCATCACTTTTGTTCAGAAGCAAATATGGCAACATAGCTACAAAAAACCTACCAAATAATGGCATGGTGCTTCCAGTGAACAGGCAATATTACGTGGTAAGAATCTCTTACATTTGTCTGAGTCCTCTCTGTTGCGTAGCATTTGGCATATTTTTGTCATCTACATGCATGAGGCACCGAAGTGAAAAAAGTTTATAGGGATAGTGGGCATCTCTGAATGGGAAGGTAGGGGAGAAAAGACTGGAAATAATGCTGGGAAGAGCACACAGAGGGCTTAAATTACATAGTAGTCCTCCCTTAACCATGGTTTCAGTTAAAAAAAAAAAAGTCAATTCTTACAAGTCATCCTTGCCTCCTATACAGAGAGTCTCAGAACTATGTAACGCTGCTGGTGGGGAGAGCACAAGGTGACATATGAAGGGGTCTAGGGTTGAAGTCAGGCTGGTCTGGGTTTGAAAGAGTCCTACCACTCATAAATTGTATGATTTTGGCCAGATATCCTTCAGCCTCCGTTTGCTTATGCGTAAAGTGGAGCCAGTAATACCTTTTTGCAGATGGGTGAGAACATATATCTGCATGTTGCAATATGCCTGAAAGATACTCAAAAAAGTTATTCCCTTTGTTAGTATGGCACGTTCCACAGAGTTGGTATGCTTTAAATATGTTCTGGAAAAAAGTGGGATATGTATAAACAAACACAGAAGATGCTGGTTGTTACTTTTATATTGCATAAATAAATCCTTAAACAATTTCACATGCCTTCATGTTTTTTTCAGGTACCTATTATGTGCCTGACATAGAGAAGCCACTCAAATGTTTGGTGATCCCTCCATTAGATTTCTTGGGCCAAGAGTTGAGAGAATGAGATTCCAGTTTTATGACCCTGGACCAAGAATTGTTGGACTACAGGTTATATGTGCTTTAGTTTTAACAGATATTGCCAAATTGTTCTTCGCCATGATTGTACAATTTCTATTCCCATCAACGGTATCTAAGAGTTCCCTCAACTCTACATCCTAACAATATTTGATATCATCAGACTTCTTAGTTTTTGCCAGTCTAATAGGTTTGAATAACATGTCCTTAGAGTTTTAATTTGCCTTTAATTACTGGTCAATGACCAATAAATATTTAGATTGCCTCCTTCATGCCTTGTTATTTTTCTATGAATCTGTCTTTTTCTAATCTATCTGTAAGAATCCCTTATTATTACAGATAGGGTATTTGGCTGACACATGTACCACATATATACTCTTTAATTCTGTGGCTTGTCTTTGCACTTTAAAAATTATGGCATTCATCTTTGTCACTGTATGTAGCAGTGTCCGGCAGTCAGTAGACATTAATAAACATTTGTTGAACCAATGAATGAAAAACTGAACAAACACACAAAGAAATTGGGTGTTTTAACTATATTCCCTTAATCTGGAATTATGACTCTCTATGCCTATTAGGCCTTATAAACTTTTATACTCCCAGGGCACTTGGGTGGCTCAGTTGGCTAAGTGTCTGCCTTTGGCTCAGGTCATGATCTTGGGGGCCCTGGGACTGAGCCCTGAGTAGGGCTCCCTGCTCAGTGGGAAGTCTGTTTCTCCCTCTCCCTCTGCCCCTCCCTACTCCCCACTCGTGCTCACTCACTCTTTCTCGCTCTCAAATAAAATCTTTTAAAAAACACACACAAAAAACTTTAACACTCCCAAATTCACCTTTAAAATTCACTGATTTTTAAAGAAAAAAATTTAATCTGGTTTGAAGACTTTCTGATAGTCCTTGGTAACTGGAGGTAACTGGAGACAAGACAGAACACCAAAATATCAAGGTTGGAAGTCTAAAATTCTAAATCATCTAAGACAAATGGTTGTCTGCTCTCTTTTTAAATCTCTCCAAGAACAAGCATATTGGCTCTCATGTTTTCTATTACTTTACAGGACATAATGACTAAAATAGCCTTTATTTCCATCAAGTTTGAATGTCCCAGAGGAAAGTCCACATAAGCATGAGTGTAAAGCAATTACAATAAATAAGAAAACACTTGAAAATATGCTATAATATGCCAATGAGGAACAGACATAGCAATTAAAATGAATATACAATAAAAATATACTTTAATTTAAAAAGCTAACAATTGTAACATTTACAGTAAATGTAGAGGGAAAAAACAATGCAGCAGCCGTTATGTGTTTCAAAATATACAGAAATTAATACATGATGACTTGCAATAGAAACAGTAAGAAGCTCAGACAGCACAGAGTCTTAAAAAGGAGGTCACAGGAGGCAACGGATCATTCTGGACAAAATACAGGATCTGTGGTAAGATGTAGTTTTGAGTTGTTCTGACACTGTCTAGCTGTTTGATATTGGGCACATCATATACTCCACCTGCACCTCAATTTCTTATCAGTATACAGAGTTTATAATGATCTGAAATCCTACCCAACAGGGTTATTATGTATTTCAGATTAAATAAAATGTGTGTGACACCCTTCAATAATAGGCAACAGTAACTGTCTATCCTTCCTAACCTTCCCTCATCCCAGTGTCATCTATAGCATCCCTGAAACTCCCAGGCAGAAGGAGATATAAAGTCCTCTGGAACGGATATTGTAAATTTGTGTGCTCAGGCTGCCCTAACAGACCACAGACTGGATGGCTGAAACAACAGAAATATATTTCCTCACAGTTTCACAGGCTAGAAGTTCAAGATCAAGGTGTCAGCAGGGTTGATTTCTCCTGAGACCTCTCACCCAGGCTTATAGCGATCGCTGTTTTCTCCCTCTCTCTTCACATGGTCTTTCCTTGGTGTGTATCTGTGTCCTAACCTCTTATACTATGACACAAGTCATAATGGATGAGGGCCCATCCGTATGACCTCATTTTATCTTAATTACCACTTTAAAGGCCCTACCTCCAAATACATCCACATTCTGAAACACTGGAGATGAGGACTTCAACATACACATTTTGAGGGGGAGGGGAACAAGAGACATAATTTAGCCCACAACAGATACACAGAAATCCTTCCATACCACCTACCACGTTTAGCACTTACTGTACTGTAATACAATTATTACTTTTGTCTCCTCTAGTAGACTACGAATGCCTGCACAGCACCAAATATTTCCTCTACTTTTTAAAAAGATTTTGTTTATTTCTTTATGGGGGGGGAGCAAAGGGAGAGAGACAAGCAGACTTTCCACTGAGTGCAGAGTTCGACGCAGGGCTTGATTTCATGACCCTGAAATCATGACCTGAGCCAAAATCAAGAGTCAGGTGCTCAACCAACTGAGCCACCCAGGGGCCCTTGAATATTTCTTATTAATCTCTGTCTTTCAAGCGTCTAACACAGAGCATGTGTTTAATAGAGCGCACCACTAAACTGCTGGTATCTGAACCAATGACACCTTGTTCTGTCAAGGAACAGTTAGAACTAATTTATCCTATGAGAACGTTTTTAAAATGGAGTTTGTAATAGACCAGGGATTTAAGAGAAAGGACAAATTTTTCACTTTTATCTTTCCAAAAGGAACTCTGTTCTCAAACTCTCATCCTTTCCATCTCAGGCTCTATTCTCAGATTATATATGTGGAGCTTCCCTTAAGCCAAGAGCCTAGAGACTTTACGTGCCCACTGCAGAAGTCAGTGACCTCTCTTCCACTCCACTGAATTTCTGGAGTGTTTATAGAGTTATGTATTAGAGTTGGTTAAGTATGTGTCTTACCTTCCCCTCATCAACAGTGAGCTCCCTGAGAGAAAGGACTATGCCTTAAATATCTCTGCATGATCAACAATAACTATTTACTGAATAAACATAAATTTCTCTAAACCAGAATCACTCTTGAGGAAGAGAAATTTTCTTAGACAAAGAAGGCAGGGCAAGAAAAGTAGCAAGGATGTTGTGTTCAGTTTGGGGCATACTGACTTTGTTTTAAGGAATATGTCCTAAGGAATATCTTTTTATTAGGTTCATTTCAATTTCAGAAGTTTTTCACATAGTATATTGGGACCTGTGGTGCTGGGACATACTGATTCTAAAGTAGACAGGATACCTAGCTACTTGTAAAGCTGACTATAGGTAGCTAAATACACAGTTCTAACAATCCGAAGAGAATCCTGACTATAGACAGAAATTTGAGTCATGAGCATAAAGATGTTACTGTACGCCAAGTGAGTGGATGAGATTGCTAAGGAAATGTACAGAAGGTGGCTTAGGACCAAAGACAGGTAAGAGAAGGGAAGCTCTCATCCAAAAAACACTTAGGATGAAGGGGTCAGGGAGGAACCAACACGCTGAAGTGCACCAAAGCCAAAGGAAAAAGAATGTTTTGAGGAAGCGGGAATGATCATGAATGTGAAATGCTGCTGCAAAGGCCTGAAAATCGCCTGCCTCCCCCTGGCATTGGCAACAAGGAGAAGGCCGATGACCCTGACAGAGCAGTTCGGAGACTCTGTATGATTTGGGCACGTTTCTAAAACTTTAAATCTCGTTTCCTTTCTTTGCAAAATAAGGAGACTTATCTCCTCATGAGTGTTTTGAAGATTAAGTAAAAAGCAATAACAAAGGTAACATATATGAAGGTGACATACATAGCATTGCTACAATGTCCTGGACACCGTGGAGAGCTCTTTCATACAGATTCCCTCACTTTAAAAAATCACACACACACACACACACACACACACACAATCACAAAAATCTTAAGGTACTACAGTACTTAACAGGTACTATTATCAGTCTCATCTTCAGATAAGGAAACTGAAACTTATTAAGCGAAGGAGACTAAAACCAGAATACAAGGAAGAGTTAAGAATGAGAAAGTTTAGGGGCGCCTGGGTGGCTCAGTCGTTAAGCATCTGCCTTTGGCTCAGGGCGTGATCCTGGAGTTCTGGGATCGAGCCCCGCATCGGGCTCCTCCACCGGGAGTCTGCTTCTTCCTCTCCCACTCCCCCTGCTTGTGTTCCCTCTCTCGCTGGCTGTCTCTCTGTCAAATGAATAAGTAAAATCTTTAAAAAAAAAAAAAAAAAGAATGAGAAAGTTTATATACTAAATGTATATAACTCAAGAAGTTTGAGTAAAGGGTAGGAGATTAGATGTTACCTTGAGGGAAACATGGACTTAAGATTTTATTTACCAGATTTACTTGAAGATGGGAGACTTCAAAGCAGATTTAAATTTAAAAAAAGGAGTCGGAAGAGAGAAAGAGGTTGAAGGAAATGAAAAGATGGAGGTCAGAGATGTAACCTTGGGAAAGAAGAAGAAACAAGAAAATACAGATATAGTTTTAAGAAACAGGTTTGACATAAGACCTCATGGAGACTAGGGCAAAGAAATGACTACGTATTGAAAGCCCAATGGCAGTAATCTGTAGGAGTGTGTGATTTTCTCCAGCAGGGCTCAGAGCTACTACCGCCAAGAAGAAACAGGTTTGACTCAGCAAGGTTTTGAGATTTTGCCCAGCCAAGGACAGAAGAACAGTGGAGCAAGGGGATAGAGGATTAATGGCAAGAGAGTGAATGAAATAAATTATAGACTAAGGAAATTAAGCTGGATAGGGAAGGAAGTGAAGATAGGCCTCAATGAGATAAAACAACAGAGCTGACGGTCGCAGGCAAAGGCCAGGTAGAAGACATTCTGAACAATGCTGCATGTCTTCATTTATAATTTCAGAAGTGGGCCACCTCTGGTGATAAGGCCCATGGTGTAACTGTGATGATCACTTAAACTGAAGAAGCTATTGTGTGGAAGAAACAATTATCTGTGTGAATACTGAAGTTACTAAGGGTGAGGATGGAAACTGAGGTAGAAAGAAAGACTGCACATGCTAGGTCCTAAGTGATGGAGAAGATCTATATACAAGAAGACAAGAGTGGTATAGCCCCTGTACCACAGAACACAGCAATTTGAAGAAGATCGACAAGTAATGGTCTGGAAGTCATGGTACACAGGAAATTGTGGTCATCCTCATCTCTCTCATTTTGCACAGTGTGGGAGAATGCGCTGCCCCATGACTCCTCAGGTGAGAGCCTGACTTCCGCTTAAGGCCACAACACACACACAAAATCTAGGAAGATGGTTAATAGGGTGGGAAATAGGGGTTTCAGAGAGCAGATGGAAAGGTATGAATAGGGAATAAACAAGCAGGGTTGGGAGAGAGGAGGAAGAAACCAAGTCAGCACAGGAAAAGCAGTGTAAAAGACAGGTGAGTGGAGGCAACAGGACAGACAGAAGATGATAAGACTTGCTGGCCTTATGTGGCCATAAGGTCATCAAAATAATTAGCTCTAGCAGTGCCCTGGTGGCTAGGGAGTTAGCACTAAGGCCTTGGCAATGGTTTGAGGGGAGGGGCAACATCTGAGTGCCTATTATGTAACTGACATTATGTAAAGTGCTTTACACTTCTACCTTAGTTAAACCTTACACCTAACACAAATGAGGGAACTGAGGACGAGAGAGGCAAAGCGACCAGCCCAGGCTGTACAATTAATATTTAGTGACATTTAGCATAAAAAAGGCAGATTTTGAAATCAAAGCATCTTGTCACTTTCTACCAGTAAGATCTTATACATTTCTTAACTCCACTAAGCCTACCTACCAAGCAAGCTTATCTCGGAGATTAAACTACAACTATAAAACAAACCCTAACAGCTATTTTTTTAAACTAAAACTGGCCTTGTTTTCAAATGTGGAATTTCTTACTTGGTTTACTTCAAACAAAAATCCCAAGTTTCTGAAACTATAAATTTTAGATAGGAAACTGAGGTAGGCAGACAGGATATACAATCTATGGTTCCCTAGGCTATGTAGCATCAAGTCCAAACTCCATAGTTTCAGGTCTTTAACATTATGGCCCCAGCCCAACTCTCCGGCCATATCGCTCACTGCTGACTCACACCAATACCCAGACCTGTGGCAACTATCCATTTTTAACAAACAAACTCTATACTTTTCTCCCTTGGTATCTACACCTAAATTATTTAATGTACTGAAATTTGTTCTCCAGTGCCCAAATGAAATTTATTTTGAGTGTGAAGCCTAACCTTGCTTCCAAATACTGAGAAACGATGGCTCCCTCCTCTGAACTCTGCACCCCTTTGCTCTTCCTCTTTGAGTACTTATTCCCTTATAATTTGAGTAAGCATGAGGAAAGTTCAGCCAGCAGAGCTTAAGTCCCTTAAAGGTAGCTAAAAGAGAACTAACACTTCCTTTGAATTACTTTTCTGGTGATTTTATACACATAATTTCATGTAATCTCTGTGACACCTTATGAAATAGGAATTTATTTTTTACAGGTAAGGACACTGAAAGTAACACAGGTTAGACAATTTGCTTACAGTCCTAAGGTTAATAGGTGACAGAGTCTAAATTTGAATCTTGGTCTTTCTAATTCAAAATGTAGGCTCTTCCCAGAAACCGTGGGTATAACATCTGATTGTTTTATCTGATTGCTTCCCTGTCCACCTACTAATCATCAGTGGAGAAACCTCCGTTGACTTTCTTGTCATTAAATATCAGCAGAAAGGATTTGATATAGGGTACTCGCCCTTTTCAAGACTAAGAACAGACTCTTCAGAGCCAAAAGTGATTAATATGAGTCCTGAATAAAGATGAACAGATCAGAACCCTGCTCCCAAGAAGGAAAAGTGAAAAACCACTACTTTTCCACTCTTCCATTTAAAAACTCCTCCTCCTTTGAGGTCCGCCATCTGGCTATATCACTCTCTACCCCCCCTCCTCATCTGTCATCTGCCACCCTTCCGATTAATCCCCTCCATTCACCACCGCACCTGGGTCACAATCATCCTCTCCTCCCCACAGCCTAGCATCCTAAATCACTTCACTATCCACACAGATGACCCATTCAACACAACAGCCTCGCAGCTCCTGTCATACTCGGCTTCACCGACCTTCGCCTCTGCTGTACCTCAGCTACCCACACACAGAGACCTAGCTGTCACCTAGAAGAGCTCCACACCACACAAGTGAACTCCAATATTTCACTTTCAGACCACAACCTCCCTTTTTTCTAGCTTACTTCCACCACATCTGTTCACTGATTTAATTCAAGCTACTGAAAAATCTTCAAGTCCAAAACCGAATCCATCATCCAGTGTTTCCTGTCTCAGTTAATGTCACCACCATCCCCCTAGTCACCCAAACCAAAAATCTGAGCACCGTGCCGGACTCCTGGCCCTCTCATCTGCACATCCAGTCAATCATAAAGCCTCACAGATTCTCGCAACTTCATCCCTTTCTTCTCATCCCTATGACCACATTTTAAAACTGTATTCTACCGTGTCTCATAAAAACTTTTCAGTGATTAAAAACATCACCCACTGAATTAATTTCTAGATACCTATGCATACAAGTACAAGGTCTACTATGACAGGGTCTCTGCCTATTTGCAGCCTTACTACTTACCATTTGTCTTTTTTTAAAAAAAGATTTTATTTATTTGAGAGAGAGGAAGTACACAGAGGGAGAGTGAGGAGAATCAGACTCCCCACTGAGCAGAGAGCCCGATGTGGGACTCGATCCCAGGACCCTGGGATCATGACCTGGGCTGAAGGAAGACACTTAACCAACTGAGCCACCCAGGTGTCACCCGCTTGTGGTTTTTTTATGCAAGCCATTCCTTCTCTCATATTGATGCTTTTCCTTGAGCTGTTTTCTCTGTTGGAAGCACACTTTTTACCCTTCTCTGCCTGTCTTCTTCTTACCATTTATTATTTGGGTCAGGTGTCACCTCTTCCCCAAGCCTTCTCTCAAGTCCTAGGCTAGCCTAAACGTCCTGACCTTGGGGCAACCACAGCATCAAATGCATCCCTCTCACCTTTTATTCTAAGAGAACCTATTTGGGCATTGAATTTACCAGCTCCACAAGGATTGAAACTGCAGCTTATTCATCTTTGTATACCCAGCTAAACACACATATAAACATAGTGCCTGACACAAAGTAGATGGTGAGGCTTAAAGTTTAGGACGTGATGACTTTAAATTTGCAGTGGTATATTCACACCAGTTCTTTTTCAGAGTTGTCAGTATTTCCAACCGTTAACTTCAAGTTCTTTGAAGGGAAGGAACCAGAGCCTTTCCTGAGCCTGTATAGTTCCGTACAGAATGGTTCTATACAAATTTTTACCCAACTTACGTAAAAGGGAAATAGCATTTGCACAAACAAACCAGAAATCAAAACTTGACATGTGTGCTGCAAACTTCAAAACCACTGACCAATTTAAAAAATAAAGACACAAGAACAAAGATAAATAACCAATTCTGACTGCTGGCATGTGCTTGCCTATGTTATAAAAACAGTGAAACTTTGCTTAGAATTTGAACAGGGTCCCAGATACAGGAGTTTGGCATTTTATCTACAAGGCCATCACATCTCTGCTGGGCTTAAAAATTACTAACCTGCAGGGTTGCTTAGGGTAGTTTAGGATGTTGGTAAAAGACACTTTTTAAAAACTGAACCCTCACATACCAAGGCTAAGTGATGAAAAAGCAAGCAAAAAATAATGCTGGTAAGCAAGCAACAAAAAAATGTTCTTTTTCATAGTAATTTTGGGCCTTCTGCTGGCAGTTAGAAACAGAGCAAAGAGTTCAATGTAATAAGCATTTCCCTCTCCAACTAAATATTAAATTGCAGTCTGGCCCCAAACTGAGTCTCAATCGTTTTTCAGAGTAAAAATAATAAGCTCTCCTGTTTGCACGGTGCATTGCCACACTCTGATATACACCAGCTCATCTGATGAAGTGTTCATAGATATTTTTTTTAAAAATGAGGGGAAACCCAAACATCTTCACAAAACAGGATCTCTTTCAGTTCATTTGGACACAGTACTGGACTTTTTTTTTTTTTAAGTTCAAAACACAGCACAGAAATGAGGAAGGGAATACTTTTTATTTAAGCAGGTCAATCTTTGGAACCAAGGAACTTCTTGGAGAAACTTAATAGGTTTTGTCTCCTCACACACATTACGAAGCTCTCCTTTAAAGAGGATATGGTCAAGCTCATTCAGAGAAGGGATCAGAGAACCTCAGCATTTAAGAAACAACTGAAGGACCTGGAATTAGTGAAGAGAAGACTCTTGGGGACATGATGAGTATCTTCAGATATCTCAACCGCCGTCCACAAGGGAAAGGAACTAGGAAAAATGGGAGGCAGCGGTTTCTTCCAAACAAAAAAATATTTCTAAAAACCAAAGCCGTCCAGGAACAGAACGGGTTTCCTTGGAGAGAAGTGGGTTTCCCATCACTGGAGGAGGTGTTCAAACAGGTTAGTTCAAATGATGAGGGTGGATTTGGGGATTTTCAAAGGGACTTCGGTATGCGATGGGAGAAAGGAACCCTAGATGACTTTAAACTCCCTTCCAGTCCGAAGATGTTCTGGGGTTCGCCCGTCTCCCGGAAACCCCTTGCATTCCTCTCCTGCCGGCTCTCAGCTGTGCCCCGGGTCCAGCCCGCCCGGCCGCTCGCCCTCCGCGGTGCCCGGCGGCTCCGAGGTTTGAAACCTGCTCTCCCCGCCCGTTTCCGGCGGCCCACGTGAGGGGTCCCGGCGCAGCTCTGGCCGCGGGAGCCAGCCCGACGTCCGCGGCTGACAGCTCCGGGCGGGCCCTCCGCACGCCCGCCGACCTCGGTCCGAGCCGCCCCGGCCCCCAAGCATCCCTCGGTTCTCGCGTCGGAGCGCAGCGACAGACGCGCCGCAGACTGACAGCCGCTCCGACTCCGGCCTCCGCGCCAAGCCCGCCCCCGCCGGCCCGGACAGGGCTGCCGCCGCTCGGACCCGCCGCGACGCCGACCCTCCAGACGCGCCCCCGCCCTCGGGGCTGCGCCGCCCGGCCCCCGGGGCGCCCCTACCGCGTCACGGCCGCGGGCCGGTCACTGGGCCCCGCCGCCCGGCCGCGGAGGCGCAGCGGGCCGCCGGGGCCGGGGGCCGGGCTGACACGGCTGCGAAGGGCCGCGGCCGCGCTCGGACCGCGGACAGGCCCCCGGCCCGACAGCCGGCAGACGGACGGACGGCGGGCCCTGAGGGGCGGGGGCGGCGGCCGGGCAGGTTCCGCCGCCGCCTCCTCGCCCGGGGCGGTCCCCGCCGGCCCAGGCCCCTCAGGGCGCGGGGAGCGGAGGCGGCGGCCGAGGCGCTTACCTGCGGGCGCAGCGGCGCGCGGGGCGGCTCACTCCCTTCCCGCCGCCATGTTTCCGCTGCGCAGGGAGCCCGAGCGGACGCGCGAAGGGGGCGGGCGGGGGCGGCTCCGGAGGGCGGCGGGCGGGCGGGCCGGCGGGCCGGCGGGCTGGCGGTGGGGGGCTCGACCGCGGCGGCGGCGGCGGCAGCGGCGGCGGCTCCCCGGCCCCGCCTCCCCCTCCTCCTCCTCCTCCTCCTCCTCCTCCTCCTCCTCCTCCCGCCGCGGGGTGGCGCGCGCCTCGGCCGTTGGGCCCGCGCGCGGGGGGCGGGGCGGGGCTGCGCGGGGAGGGCGCCACCGAGCGGCCCGGCCTCGCTTGCCCCGCCGCCTACGTGCCCGGGGCCGGACCCGCGCCGGGCCCGGCTCTCCGCCATGCATCTCCCGGCGGGTAAACTGAGGCCTGGAGAAAGCTCGGGGTCGGGTTCGAGTCCCGCCGCCGGTCACCCACTCCGAGGGCGAGACGGCGGAGCCAAGAGCGGTCACGTCTCGGCCCCACAGCCCGGCTGACGCCGGGCGCCGCCTCGGGCGCAGAGCGGGTGCTCTGGGGCTCGAGTCCCCGCCCCGCTGCTGACCCGCTGTGCGATGGACGACCTTGAGCAAGTGACCTCGCTCTCTCCCCCAGGGCCCTCGTCTCTCCCGTGATAGTACTTTATCCCAGGGGCTGCTGTGAGGTGAAGTTAATGCTTGCAAAGCCCACGGAACAGTGCAGGGACCTGGTAAGTAAATGCCCAGTTAAGTACGAGCTCCCGCGGTCCCTCCGTGGCTCACCCATTCAGCAAGTACGCGGTGAGCCCTCTGCGCCAGGCACTGTACACGAGGTCTTTCCGTGCCCGCTAGCGCTCCGTTACACTCCTCTGGATGAACCGCCGCATCCACCGCGGATAAGCCCTAGCAGAGGGATGAAACCCCGTGTCCAAGGTCACCCAGCCAGGAAACGACTGAGTGGAAAAGATGGATCTCCAGCCTGTTTGACTTCTGCCTGCAGGGTGGGGTCAGCTCTGTTAGGGTGGGTCAAAGGAGGCACCCGAGAGTCCAACACGGTCAAGCTGGCTCTTGAAAGAGCCTGCAAGGGCGAAGCTAATTTCAGGCAGAGAAGGATGGCTGCAAAGACATGATACCGTATGGCTGGCTGGTGTGAGTGGTGTGGCGGGAGTGTGGGAGACACGTGCATATGGCGATGATGCCGCTGAAGCTATACAGGGAGAGGAAGCCAGAACCTGGGAGGAGGTGTTTGTAGGGTCTAGAATGACACTGAATGTCCTTGTATGTCTACCTTAGAATTCACCTTGTAGGCCAGTGGTTTTCATCAAGTGCTCCTGGGACCCGTGGATGTCCCTCGGATCCTTTCAGGGGTCAGTGAACTCCAAATTATTTTCAGAGTAATGCTGAATGTGGTTTGCTTTTTTTTCACCCATTCTCTCACGAGTGTACAGTGACGTTTTCCATAGAATGTAGGACATACGATATTGCAACAGCTTAAATGCAGAAACAGATTTTAGGATCCAGCTGTCTTCTTTTAAGCCAGGCGTTGAAGAGATTTGCACAAATGTAAGACGCTACTCTTTAACATTTTGTTATAGAAAATATAGATATTTTTCATTGGAAATGTGTTCATGTTGACATGTAATGAGTTTATTATTGTAATTTTTAAATCAATAAAAATTTAGAACTTTCTCAGTTTTAATTTCTAATATGGTAAATATTGACAGAAGTAACAAACTGCATGGAAAGGGGTCTTAAGACCAAAGGGTTTATGAATGCCCCTGCTTGGGCACTAAGAAGCTACTGAAGTGTTAAATGGGGAAGTAACTTGATCAGATTTGCGTTTCAGAACACTCTCAAGACCCAAGCCAGGACTTGAGGGATATGTTCACAAGGCTCCAGCATTCCAGGCAGAGGGATAAAAACAGTAAAGTGCAGGGCAGGTAAGCAACAGCGCTAGGACACAGATGATGTTGGTCTTTTTATTCCAAATTTGGTATGGCCTCACCACCTGACAGGTCAGCACCAGTGCAAGTGTTTTATTCCTTTGTTTCCACTGGCCCTGTGTACTGAGGACTGTGCTCATGTTTGCTGTGAATGCTGTTTCTCCTTCTGACCCCAGCACACTGTTACCTCTTACTGCCTGTTTTCAGAGAAGCAAGTCAGGGAGGCAGATGAGAGGAAGGGAAGAAGTTACCAATGACAGCCTGAGTAGGCCTGGGACTTCTGGTGCAGGGTCCTTTAAAGCTACACAGCCCAGGCTATCCTCCACAGACTTCTAGGGCTCTATAGGCAGTGAGGGGGAAACAACTGAGTCAAAATTTCTGCTGTCTGGAAAACCGCTTTTGAAGAGAAGTTCCCCCAGAGTGCTGAGTGTCTGTTCCTTTAACATTAAAATAATTATCCATACCAGGTGAAAATCTTTTCAGGGTATATTAGGAACTTCCTAGCTATCTGGAACTTCCAGAAATAGATTTATTATTTTCTTCATTCGTTATGAATACGAACTGGTAGCAATATCGGGCTTTATTATGAAGAAATCCTCTTGGGCTGTTGAAGAGTGAAGGACTCTATTCCACCTTAACTAAATGTCCCCAGAATGCCATGCTTTGGGGTTCTCATGATGGTTTCTTCAAGTTTCTGGTTGTTAGCTGCCACTTACCTTGCTGTCGTTATGCCCAACCCCTTCACACCTGCTTCTAATTTGCTAATGCCAAGAAGGTAACTAGTCCAAGCTCCCCAGAGCATCAAATAGTCTGAGCAAGGGTCTGAAGGACTGTTCTGGGGTGAAGCCCTGAGAAGGCCAGCTGCAGAGGCAGTAGAGTGGAGTGGTTGATTATGAGCTGTGGGGTTCGTCTTAACTTCTCTGGTTTCAGTTTCTTCCTCTCTAGAATAGAGGGAGGATAATCATATACCTATCTCATCAAGTTGTTGGAAGGATGAACTCAAAGCATGTAGTCTAGGTCACCAGCCCACTCCCCAACCCTTTTTCTTCTTAGCTCCAGTTCCATTAGACAATTCCATACAGTGTCCTTAAACTTCATGGATTACAAACCAAAATCATGACTCTCCATCCTAACCCTTCTCTTTCTAGCTGTGTTCCCCATTTGAGACAATGGCACCGCCATCTTCCCAGTCACCGAGTCTTAAAGCCACGGTGGTACTTTTTAAGATGCCTCCCTGTCCTCCGCATCCAGTCCGTTTCCAAAGCACTCTGCCTTTTCCCTAATGAAGTCCCCATTCCCTGGACTGTTGGAGTTTAGCCTAATTCTGACTCTTCTCTCAAACTTGCCTCCCACAGCTGCCAGGAGCTGGAAGCATCATGAGAGTCCCCACTTCCTAAAACTTAGTAAGTACCTACAGGACAAAGTCCAGCGCCTTAGTCTCGAACTCAGGGCTCTCCATGGTCAGGCCATGACTTTCCTTTCTAAATTCATTTCTCTCTATTCTCCTTTACTTGGTTCACTTGTACTTTTCTACATTTGTCCTTTGCTACTCTGGGCTTTTCTAGAGCCTTCTAGAATGCCTTCGTCTCCATTTCTATATGTCCTAATCCTACCCATCCTTTAAAACTCTGATTTCATACTGCCTCCACAAAGCCTTCCATGATCTTCCTTTCAACTTGAATAATAAAAACCAACATTTATGTAATGCTTACTTTGAACCAGGTACTTTTCTACATGTTTTGCATGTACTATCTTAATTAATTCTTGTGACTATTTCACTTTCATAACAAACTTATGCAGTAAGCGTGACTCTGATCTGCACTTTACAGATGAGGAAACCAAGGCACAGGAAGGTAAAGTAACTTGTCCGAGGTCACACAGCCAGGAAATGGTGGAGTCTGAATAGGAAGCCAGGCAGCCCAGCTTGACAGCCCATTTTCTCAACCACTGGGCCAAAATGAAGTGAGCTCTCCTGCCTCCACTCCTGTTCGCTCGCACCGCAGGCCAGTTAGGGTCTTTACCACTCTCACCTCATCATTGGTTAACATGTTCTATCTTGTCTACTTACACAGTATTCTTAAGAGCAGGACCAGTGTCTGATCCAAAACAGTGCCTACTAAATTTCTTGAGCCTGCGAATATTTAGGAATGTTTTTAAATGTTTTTAAAGGGTGTAGAATGAACAGAATATACTATAGCAATAACAACGAATGATCTAAAAAGCAAGATTGACAAATCATGGGACCTTTGGCCAAATTTAGCCCGACTCCTATTTGTATATGGTTCAGAAGGTAAGAATGGTTTTTACATTTTAAATGGCTAAAAAAAATCCAAAGAAGAATATTTCATGACAGATGAAACTTACATGAAAATAAAGGTCTCTTGGAACCCAGTCAGGTTATCTATGGCTGCTTTTGTGTTACAATGGGCCTTATGACCTACAAAGCCTAAAGTATTGACTATTTGGCCATTTATAGAAAAATCTGTCAAACCCTAATCTAGAGCCACATGTAATAACATGAAAATATCTGTGAAGTAGCATTGAACTGAAAAGGGTAAGCAGCATGTTGCTACTTATACAAAGTTTAAGAATAAGCAGAGCATCGTCTGTTTTGTTCGGGGACATGCATACACATGTAGGAAAACATGTAGACCAACATGGAAGCAATAAGCTTAGGGAAGCTGTTATCTCTAGGGGCGTGGGGGTGGGAATGCCATCAGGGAGAGCAGAGCACATAGGGAATTTTAACTATTTGCAAGCAAGGTGGAGGGTACACAAGTGTTCATTGTGTAATTTTTTAAATTTCACATTAAAAACAACAATGTTTCACAAGAAAAGAGTAGATGAGATTCAAGGACTTGTTTACTTTTACTTTGGCTGGTCGAAAATATATTCAGCTTTCACATGTAGTTAAGATCTTCCGTGAACTATAAATCCCAAGAGCCCTACTGAGATGGGTGTGGTATTACTTAAAACATGGTGCCTCTCAGGTCACACAGGGACCCTGATTGATGATGCTTCCGTGAGTAGTGCCCCCTTGAAAGCTAGTCCACCTAAGCCAAGTTTGGGGCCGCAGCTGGGACAGCTAAGGCCAGGCTACTTGCTTTGTCTGTGGAAGATATTGGCCTTGGAGCGCTGGACTGAATGGGGGCCTCTTCCTCTTGTCTGAGCACTGGGCTCCATGTCAGTCTCCCTGCCTTTGGGAGGAGGGGATGGGCAGAGTGTATTCAGATCCTGAACTGCACCCAGGCCCTCATCTGTATCCCTGAGTCTCCTTTGAACATTCATTTGATGGAATTTTAGGGAGTACCTGTCTTACGAGTAGCCTAAGGTTACGAGGATAATTAGATACGGCCTGAATCCACGGAGCACGCAGTTGGGGACATTGATATGTACACAGCCAACAAGAGGACAGTGTTGTGAGTGCTTACTGCTTCATAACAAATTACCACAGATTACTGCAAATTTAGCACCTCCGTTGGGTAGTTCTGTGGGCCGAAGTCTGGCGAGGCATGGCTGGGTTCTCCACTTGGTATCAGACGGCTAACGTGAACGTGTTGGCCAGCTACCTTCTTATCTGGAGGCTTAACTAGGAAAATGTCTGCTCCCAGCTCCTTCAGTTTCTTGACAGAATTCATTTCTCTATGGTTCTGGGACTGAGATCCCCATTGCCTTGCTGGCTGTCAACTGGAGACGACTTTCAGGTCCTTGCCTCATGGCCCCCTTCCATCTCATCGACAGAGAATCTGTCACATCAAATCCTCCTCACTCTTAGAATCTCTCTGATGTCTCCTTCTTCAACTGTCGGAGAAAACGCTGAGCTTTTACAAAACTTGTAATTAGGTCAGGTCAAGCCAGGTAACCTCCCTACTTGAGGGCAGCAGTGCCATGTTACGTAGACCTAATCCCGAGAGTAAACTTCATCATATGCACTGTCTCAGGATTATGCAGGATGCATAGACCAGGGCCAGGAATCTTGGGGACCTTCTTAGAATTCTGCCTACTACACCCAGAGAGAAGTGTTCTCTATCACAGTCTCTATGGACTGCCCTGGCGGTTTGTCCTATAACTCTATGGCTCGATATGTGTTGTCTTGCCATTATTAGGGCACATTTTTAAACTCCTTTTCTAGGCTGAAAGTTTCTTGGGATCAGGAACCTTGTTCACACCTGTAGCTCCAATGTCTCAGACAAGGCTTCTTCTGCAGGAGATATTCCTCCAGGTTTGCTAAGAAAATAGACAAAGGTATATATTGTCTTTTGGATTCCTGCTTCTCTTTTATCCCCAGGTCAGAATGTCTCTGACACTTCTCAGGAAGAATTCGTTGCTCCCTCCTCTGTGCTGTCACTTGGTAAATATCTCTGTACGAAGTGTATCACATTGTAGTATCTTAGCTTAGTCTGTCTCTTCCTTGAGGGGAGCACTTCCCGTTTATTCCACTTAGTATCCCAGGGCACAGCGCATCATAGATGTCATTGTTTAATGTTTGAATTTCAAAAAAGGAGACATAAGGAGTTTTAAAACCAAGAAGCGGATGGAGCGTGGATTTGGGCTGTGAGCAGACCCTTGGAAAGGACTGCAGAGGAGCAGAAGCCCAGAAGCGCAGAGGCAACAGAGAGGGAAGAAAGTAGGCGAAAGAAAGAAAGAAAGAAAGAAAGAAAGAAAGAAAGAAAGAAAGAAAGAAAGGAAGGAAGGAAGGAAGGAAGGAAGGAAGGAAGAAAGAAAGAAAGAAAGAAAGAAAGAAAGAAAGAAAGAAAGAAAGAAAGAAAGAAAGAAAAAAAAGTTTAAGAAGGAATGCTGGCAAACTCCAGGCCTGCTGTTTTATTTATTACATTAAGGACTAAACCTGGCAGAGCCCTCCATAAGGGACAGCAAGAAAGAATGATTATTTCGGGACTGACCATCAAGGAAACAGTAGTTTACTTTTATGGTCTAACATTTCATTTTCACTTTTGGGTGGACAGGGACCCCAAGGGAGAATTGGTGAAAGAAAAGGAAAATATGGCTTCTGGAGCTTAAAACAAGTGGGGGTGGTATGGGGCGGTGGCCCTGAAGCCTATCAGACTCTTCACCTCCATCTCGATGTGGATGTTTGCCCTTTCCCACCTTCTGGTTGTTGACCTTTTGTGACTCCTTTTCCTGCTTCAAGGCTGCCTAAGATCGTTAAGCAGGCAGTTTAAACAGATTTCGTCTGTATACTAAGTTTGTCATCAGAAGAACGGTTGGAAATTTCCTGATTGGATTCACCAGGAGTCCTAAGCCTCCTAGAAGCAATATGAGGATGGGATAACAGAGTGTGCTGCAGGAGCTGGAGGTGAGCTCCATACCTCCCCTGAGTTTAGGGCAATGAGGCTGGATAGCCCACGACGACGACGACAGAGCTCCCCTTCTCCTTCCATGACGGTCGAAGGGCAGGCTTGTTTACCCTCACCCTCTGACCACTTTGCTTACAGCCCGTGTGTCTACTGGGGAGCTGACCATCTGCTCTGTTACTAAGTGCCCTGTGCGAGACCCTTGGGAGAGACACCCACATAGCATGGCATTCTGCTCACAGAGCTTACAGTCTCATGAGGAAAGTCCAGTGCAAGGCAGGAAGCTCTAAGTGCCAGGAGGGAAATGAAGTCAAAATGTTGCTGTGTTTGGAAGAGATTCAGGGAGGGTTTTATAGAGAAGGTGGTATTTTAGGTGGACCTTGAATGATGGGTAAGAAAATTGGGGAGGGGGAGCAGGAGTATTAGGGGAACGGGGCATTTAATGCTTAAATGCTGAGGGAGCATTTAAGAAATGGTGGGTAGCTTTGTGTGGCTGGAGCAGAGGGTCCACACAGGAGCAACATGGGTCAGTGAGCTGGACAGAGAGAATGAGGCTTAGCTCTGGAGAGTCTCAACTGTCAGCTAGGAATCCTGAGAGTGGGCAGGGTGGGGTGAGCAGAAGACGTGCAGCGGGAATGGGGCCACAGGTGGGGGGGGGGGGGCAGAAGCACAGTTTTTGATTGGTTAGCCAGGCTCCTGCTGCTTCCTCTGCCTGGAATGCCTCTGCTCAGCCTCTTCCCCGACATTCTGCGCACCCTGTGCCCATCACAAATGCCTTCTCCTCCAGGAAGCCTTGCTCCAGCCTTCCAGGCTGGCTCGGATCTCTCCCAACCCTGAGCCCCCCACAGCTCACTGTCTGACCCTTGCCCATGGCATTTATCATCTCCCGCCCTGCTGATAGCAATTTCAAGCTGTGTCTTTTCTGAATCCTACACACATTAGATGCTTGATAAACATTTTCAAGTCTAACAGAATTCATTTCCTCTTGAACACTCTGTCTGTAACTTGGGGAAGCAGGGCCATGCTGCTCCATCATTCTGACTAGCATTTCTGTAAACATGGTAGACAGAGCATAGATTAGAATGCCTTCCCCTTGCTTATGCCAGAGCTGAGAGTAGATGGGACCTTGGAATTCATCTCGTCCTCATTTTACTCATGAGGCCCAGAGAAGTGCCGTCACTCACTCAAGGTCACACAGTGAGTTGATGATCTGAAATAAGGTGTGTTGTATGTGAGTGTTTTATCACAGTACCTAACACACAACACGCACTTGATAATCCTGTCTACCTCCCCAGCCTCTTGAAGTGTAATTAAGTACCAAACTGCCTGTAATTTTTTCCATACTCTATGGGAACTTTATGCCTCTGAGCCTCTGATCATACCTGGAATGTTTTCTTTTTTCTGTTTCTTCCTCTTACCCTCACAGGTTAACTCCTGCTCATCCATGAAGCTGCCTTTTCCCCTGATCCCTTGTCTTCCACCCTCGCCCAGGACAGGTTAAATGCCCTTCCTCTTGCTCCCCTAGTAGCCTGGGCACAGCCTTTCATCATTATACTTCCCGGGCCGTGTGCATTTCATCTGCTTCCGCACCTGTCTTCCCGCTGATGATATGCTCCAGAAGGTTGGAACTGACTCTAGAATTTTCATTAGGTGCCTAACACTTCACACCATACCTGGAACACAGTGATGCTTGGTAGATGTTTATGGAATGATGTGTGCAGTGGGGTCCTCGCAGGCCCAGGCTACAGAGCAGAGGGGCAGCCTCCTTCTTGCCTACTCTGTAACTCACAGGGCCCCGTCTAGACTGGCTCCTCAGATTCTGATGGTCTGAGGGCTTTGCAAAGGAGAGCTGAGCCCAAATCTCACTGTTTATTAAGACACTTCTGCTCTTTTTCCTTCTGTAAAATACCAAATAAAAACAGTTCCAGGAAGCCATGTGGCTGAGAAATTCCAGACCCTGTCTGAGGTCCTAGATAAAGGCCATTATTGTTAGGAAGTTGGTCATTAACCCAACCTGCCTTTTCTCTACGCTGTGGCTCCACACCCTTCTAAAGGCACGGATTCTTTTTGTCCTCAGTTACTCTTAAGCCGGTTACTAGCTGGTAACAGGAAAAACATAACCTGACAGCAGTTGACGTCAAAATGAGCTCGAGGTATCAGGTAGCCGCAAGCTCACTTTGTGCTCTGGCATGTGACTTTAAGTTAACTTGCTCTCAAAGTACCTTACCAGAGGCTAGTATCCTCATCTATAAGGCAGGAAAAATAGAGCCTACCTTGCCGGATTCTTGCAGGAGTGAAAGAAGATAAAGTAGACAGAGATGATGGGCCCGCAGACATGGTTAAAGAAATGTTACCTCGGTATCAGACGGTGGAAACTCTTACTTCGTTCAGACTTTATCCGGGCTCCTAAATTTCATCCTAGGCCTCATATTTTAAAAAGAGGGATATTGACAAATTGTCACCCAGAAATGAATGACCAAAATGATAAAAATCTAGAAATTAGTCTCTCTTTTTTTTAAGATTTTATTTATTTGAGAGAGAGAGAGAGCAGGAGCAGGGGCAGGAGGGGCAGAGGGAGAGGAGAAGCAGACTCCCCACTGAGCAGGGAGCCTGACACGGGGCTCAATCCTGGGATCACGACTCAAGCTGAAGGCAGATGCCTAACTGACGAGCCACCCAGGTGCCTGAAGAATCTGGAAATGAGACTTTATAAGAAACAGCTGGAGGAGCTGGGACTCCCTGGCCTGGAGAAGAAATAACTAGGAAAAGAATGGCATAGGCAGGCCTCAGAGAGGTCTTCAAGTAATGGAGGGACTCGCATCCAGAAAAGGATTAAGCCTCCGTTCTATTCCATAAATATTTATAGTATTTACTATTACGTGTCAAGAACTGAGAATGCAAAGCAAAGTAAAATACAATCCCTGCCCTGGAGGGCCTTGGACTACGCAGGACAGGAACAGTGCAAAAGCAGGTGCGTACGATGTGCTGGGGGAGGACAGAGAGGAATGAATTCTGCAGAGAGCCTGGAAGGCCCCAACAAGGAGGTGACATCCGTGTGGAGTGTAGGCAGAGAAAGAACGGAAGGGCGTTCAGGCAGCAAGTGCAGATAGAAAGGCATCCTCCTGGGAGACCTCAGATGCGCTGGCAGGGTAGAGGGAAGCTAGCCTGCAAAGTCCGGAAAGAGCCAGGTTGTCAAGGGCCTTGGATATTAAGGTAAAGAGCTCGGACTATTTACCTCGAGTGGGTACTGAAGAGCCATCAAAGGCATTTAAGCAGGGGATTTTTTTACTTTGAAAGGATGCTGTAGTGTGGCGTGTTGCAAGGCTTTGTGGAAGAGAGACAGAAGGCAGGGGAGGCAGGACATTCCAAAGAGTTACACGTGGGCTTGAATCTTCCACTTATTGTGGATGAACTTGAGCCCATTATTGAAGCTCTCTGAGTCTTGTCCCCCCCCCCCGTTATGTATTGGGATGATCACATCTACTTAGGGAGACGTTCTAAGAACCAAATGAGGTGATCCATCCAAGCCCTTCTTCACATGTGCCTGGTTCCCAAATGGTGATCAAGAAGTGAGCACGCTTTCCCTCCTTCCCTTTCTCTTAATGGGCAGAGTAGACAGACAGAATTCTGCTCGCTGAAACGTGGAGTCCTGGCCACGCAGTGGGCTAAGTCCCCTTGGGAGAAATGAATGCATTACTGGATATGCGCTTTCTGTGGTGGAAGGGGAGTTGAACAAGATAAACCTCCAAAATCCCTTTCTACTTTAGGGTTCTATCACCTGCGGGGCCTAAGTACTAAGGGCATGGTCTAAAGCCTGAGGTTTGATAAAACATTTTGGTATTGACCTTGTTAAAAACGGCTGATTGGACGCAAAGGAAATGAATCCTTTTCAAAATGTACGGAAGTATACAATGTGAGAAGACCCACCCTAAACCTTTAACAGTCCCTCGGGAGTAGGTAACCGTCATACAGCAGAAAGAGCCGCGGACTTGACATTGACAGGCCTACATCCCAGAGTCAGAAATTAAGGATTTTGCCGTATGGTCTTAGGCAGTTCATTCACCACGTCTTGGCCTCAGTTTCTCCATCAGGAAGATGCAGAGGTGGAACTTCTGCAGGGTCCTCCATAGCTAACATTCTAGGATGTGGGGAGTTGAAGATACTAAGACCATGCAATCACAGATGTAAACTCTTAGAAGGTTCCGAGAGCTCCCACAGCAACTCTATCACTCTCAGGTCGTAATAAGTCTCAATTTGATAGCCTCACACTCCGTAAAACATGTTTTAAAATGTATCCCATTTTAATGGGAATGAGACTCATTTGACATTCTTCTTAGAATCAGAACTTTAGAATCCAGTGCATTTCAATTCTCAGCATTAACTCAGCTGCAAGTTGGATTATTTCGTATTTCTGGTTGAGAGAGAAGGCGCTTTCTCCGGTATGACAAAGAAATAAAAATGGCAGTCATTTGTCACAGAGGGAAGATGCTGTCTTATCTCTCTGTTAAGTTCAGGGCCTGGATGACACCTAAGCTGGAAGCGGACGAAATGAAAACGAGGTGTGAGGATGGCCTGTTTTTGTGCTTCCTGGTCCCTCTGCCTGGAATGTTCTTCTGGCCCTTCCTCCTTTTCCATACAATAGAATGAGCCCCTCCACTCGCCCTGCTCTCCCCGCACTTCCTGTCCGTGACAGCGTTCGTTGGTCACAGAGGATGAGAAGTATTGCTGCGTGACTGGTGATTCCCTGTGGATGGGGCAAGGGCACAGCCCCTGCCATGGGCCAGGCACATACATCCTCTCACGTAACGTGCACAGTGACGCTTAGGAAACAGACATTGTTATCCCGTTTAGCAGAGGAATCTGAGGTCAGAGAAGTTAAATGACTTGTTCAAGGTCATAGAACTCATAAGTAGCTGAATCTGGCTTTGAATCAAAATTTTTTGGTTCTAAAGCCCATGCACTTTAGATTTTTCATGCCCTTGTCTTATTTGTCTCCGTAACCTGCAGTCTTAGAATAGGCCGGGCCCTTGGTAGACATCAATTATGATTGTTGAATGACGGTCCAATTTCATTCACTCAATCAGTAAAGATTTACTGATCAGAGCAAAGGGCTAGGGAACTATCAAGGAGAATGTAATTGAGTGGGGATCTAGCTAGCCTTTCCTCAACTTGCAGTGATGTCTTCTGGAGACATCTACTTTGAAATAAATACTCTCATTAACCTTGGTGGTGTCTCAACTCAGCAGGAGAGGCTGAGTGGTGGTCTCTTGACAAGGCCAGTGGACAGGATAGACTTGTTTAAACCAAATGAGTTTCTCATCTTTCTAATAACCTTGCTCTAAGGTCCTAGTTTCACAGGAGAAACAGAACTCAGAATCAACTATCTTACATATGAAAAGGGGTATATAGGAGACTGAAGGAAATCCTAAGAGAGCGATTGGAGGGAGTGATTGGTTCTGCCTACAAGAATTAAGGAGGGTTTCACAGAGATGGTGGCATCTGAGCTGGGATTCAAATGATAAGTAGGTTTATTTATTTGTTGATTTGTTTATTTTCTAGGCATAGAAAGAGAAAGGCATTCCTGGTGGAAAAGCTGAATGTAGTTCTCTGTGATGGAACGTATGGGGGAGATAGTAAAAGTTGAGACAAGAAAGCTTGGTTGGGCCAGGCAGTCAAAGGGCCTTGAGTGTCATGCTAAGAATTTGGGTTTATTCTGTAGGTATTCCAAGACATTCCAACGTCCACTGAGCTACATCTTCAAAGTGTCACCTAAATTTTTGTCTGTTGGCCCCTAAGTCCTGACAGTAAGCAGGGAGAGAAGCAGTAGAGTAGAATGGAAATTGGAAGACAGGGGGTCTAGATTCCAGTCTGATTCTGCCATATACTAATTGGTGACTCAGTCTCTCTGGGCTTCTATTTTCTCCTGTGGAAAGTGAAGTGGTTAGAAGGTCTCTCAGACCTCTGCCATCCCCCAAATCTGTCTGCCAGCTTTACAAGGAAGATCCTTCGTGAGGTTCATCTGAGTTCCCATGGTGGGCAGACCCGCTGGCCTTCATGGCTTTGTGTAAGTCCTTCCACGTAAGTGTGGGCAGGGTCTGGGACTTGCTGCTAGCATAGAATATAACAAAGGTCATGGAATGGATGGGCTATACATTATTACATAAGGGGTTACATGGTTACATGACTTAAAATTGGAGGACTCATCTTGCTGGCATCTCTCTCCTAAGTCCCTGGTTGGCTCTGAGGAAGCAGGCTGCCATCTTATGGGGTGCCTATGTTGGGAGGCGCATGTGGCAAGGAGCCATAGGTGACTCTAGCCGCTGAGGGCAGCCTCTGACTGACAGCCAACAAGACAGTGATGTTCTCAGTCTTACAGCTGCAGGGAACTGAATTCTGTTAATGACCTGAGTGCAGAAACAGATCCTTCCCTAGTCGGGCCTCAGATGACACCGCAGCCCTGACTGACTCCTTGGCTGCAGATTTGTGAGACATTAGGCAGAGGGCTCAACTAAGCTACACTGGATTCCTGCTCCGTAAAATCTATGAGCTCAGCAAGTTGTGTTGTTTTAAGCCGCTACGTTTGTGATAATTTATTATGCAGTTGTAGATACAGTTTCCCACCCTAATACTTGAAGCTCCTGACCCCAATCCCTGTGCTCTATTTACAATTCCATGTCACCACTCTGTGAATAATCCCATCCCTGTACCTATGTGCATCTATGCAGGGGTGGCTTTATCTGTCTATATCTACATGTAGGTCATACATTCATATTCAATCACAGACCTTTAGGGAATACTTAGTACGTGTGGGACACACACAGATGGGTAAACCCAGGGCCCTCTCCGAGGTGCTCACAGCCCAGTGAGGGCGACAGTCCATGGTGCTAGAGGCGAGGAGGGCCCACGTGCAAAGGTGAGGAGCTAAGGAGGTAAATGTATGTCTAGCACCGTATAAGTGAGCCTGCCTTCCCAGTGTTATTTCATCTGAGTCTTATAAACCTCTAGGGAAGATGCTAGTTTCAGGGGAGGCAGCTGAACCCCAGAGAGGTTAGGGGACTTGTCTTAGATCGCACACCTGGTGGAGACCATATCCAGGACTCTAACCCAATTCTTCTGCTTTGAATTGTTTAGATAATTGAAAATTAGCTACACATTTTCTAGATTTCTACTGGAACTTCCCAGCAAGTAAACTTATGTGGAACTTTCTGGGAGGTGACATGAGTGGAATTCTGCCTGATTCCGGTGTCAATATACCGATGAACTCTCTATATCACCTCAGAGACAGGAGAAAGAAGCCAGAGGCAGACCCGGACCTGTCTTCATCCACCCTCAGCCAGCACATGGTGAACATTCAAGAATAGAGGCTGGGGGCACTTGGGTGGCTCAGTCAGCTAAACATCTGCCTTTAGCTCAGGTCATGATCCCAGGGTCCTGGGTTGAGTCCTGCAATGGGCTCCTCGCTCAGCGGGGAGCCTGCTTCTCCCTCTGCCTGCCGCTCCCCCTGCTTGTGCGCACTCGCTCGCTCACTCTGACAAATTAATAATAGTAATAAAAAGAAAGGAGGCTGAATTGCATATTTTTGTGGGCCTTAACTCTGCCCTGTGTCTGAGGCATCGTGTGATATGGCAGTGAGAATGTAGGGCTGTGATATTCAAACTCAGGAACCGAAAAAAACCACCTAAGGAGACCTATCGAAATGCAGATTCCAGAGCCCTACCCCCAGAATGCCTGATTCAGCGGGGCCCAGGAGACATCATCCTTCGGACCCTCAGATTATTCTGACACAAGTAAATCACGAAGCGTATGGCCATTAGTGATGAAAATCACAGCCACGCCCCGTGCGGTTCAGTTGGCTGGACTCTGGGGGGAGCTGTTCCCAAACACCCCCAGTACTGTTCACAGTTCCTTTTCCTTACAGGAGGGAGGAAGCCAGGGGTGTGCTGGGAAGTGTTTTAACCGGCTCTCTTCAGAAGGAATAAAAACAAACCAACACTCTGGTTTGTAGTATTCGCCTATGTCCATGGTGTAAATACTCACATGGTGGCTGAGAGCAAACCCCCAAAGGGACAGCACCGAACACGGAGTTGGGGAGTTGGGAGGGGCTACGCGGCGTTGCCCTTGCAAGCCGGTAGGAATCAGCTCCAGCAACTCTTAGGAGGAAGCCCAGGCAGGGGAGGGGACTTACTTCCCTGGGCCTCAGCGTCCCCATTTATAAAATGAGAATGCATGAAGGCCTTTTGATTTCTAATGGATTATGCTTTACTCCTGACTAATTGTTAGGCCTTACGCAGGTCTGTGGTTTAGAGAAGTTGGAATTCGGGGGCCTGGTTTGCCAGGGTGCTCAGGGACAGGGGGACAGAGTGGGCCCAGCTCTGCTCATCCCTTCTTCCTTGGGAGGGTAGAGGAGCTCACAGGCTGGGTGTAAGGAGCACGGGCTTTACGTCCCGGCCAAACACTTACCAAGCTTCTGCAAGCCTCAGTTTCCCTATCTGTAAACTGCAGGAAATAACACCATACCTACCCCCACAGAATGACTGTAAAGACCAAATGAGATCAAGTCTGGCATGTGGTAAGATTTCCATAAATATTAATCTCTCTCCTTGTCTCCGTTTCTTCCCTGGCCTGTGATGGTTATTTTCCAAATTTTAATAGAGCCTAGTTAGACCAAATGGCCGATTTCATTGACGAGCAGAATAGTAAGTCACCCGTACTGTATGATTTGAGGGAAAGACCCTTCAGACAAAAAAATCCATATATTATAATGTATATGCAGCTACATACGTGGTGTGTGTGTGTGTGTGTGTGTGTGTGCGTGCGCACTACTCTACTGCAGGGGCTGAACTCCCATCATTTAGATCTTTGTTAATGGCCCACAGCAAAGACCGCGAGGAGCGCACCCGTTGTGAAACGAGCTTGGGTTTGCTGCTTGCTGCATGGACACGGCGCTCCGTGAGGCAGCTGGGGTGGGTGAGGGGTGCCAGGAGGGGCTGGTTGTGAGCAGGCGTTTGCCCTGCATTAGGTGTTGTCAGAAGGCAGAGGCGATCCAGCGGCTAGGTATCGTTTTATCTAAGACAGGGAGGAAGGGAGAAGAACTAAGTCTGTAATTGGTCAAGAAACCACCACCATCTCTCCTGTTCCCGAGAGAGGGGGTGTGGGTCATTTTTACGATTTTGCACAGTGCTCTTGTTTTTGTCTGTAGTCAGGCGTCATTATGGAGTGGTGTATTTTTGCCTTGTCACGTCACGATTACAGCGACCTTGTCTGGTGTCGGTGTTCTGTGAGCCTGCTGGTGTTCGGCAGAAGAATGCCACGGCCTTGCTGGGAGTGCCACGCCAACAGGCCACTGACAGGGCTGCTCTTTTCCTTCTCCTTGTATTTATTCACAGAACTTTTGCTGAATCAGTCTTTTAGGCATGATCGCACATACCATCTCATTTAAACCTCACCACATATTCCTGTGAGGGATACTTATCTCCATTTCATAGATGAGGAGACGGATTCTGAAAGATGAGTGACTTTCTAAATTCATCCAGAAAAAAAAAAGTCTCTAGGAACTTGAATTCAGAACTGCCTGGCTCCAAGTCCAAGGCTCATCGAATGAAGCCACTCCATGAGGAGTGAGGCCCCGAGGAGGCCAAGGACCACTGCAGTCCTCTTGTGTTCCCTGAAAGAGATTGCAGTTCCCGGCAGGACTGACAGGTGCTCCAGATCCCCTGCGAAGGAGGGGACAGCTCAGAGGGAGTGCTGGGCAGGCCAGCAAGGAGCCCAACTGGCTGTCAGTCCTGCAGTGGTTTGGTATAGCTGGGAAGGCCCGCACCTGCGCTGTGTGTCCTGGACTTGCCAGTAATTCCTGGAGTGACCTGGAGTAAGTCATCTCCCGACCTTGGGCCTCAGCTTCTTTGTCCAATGATCTAAGAGCTCCCGAGCTCACGAAATCTATGAATAAATATTGAGCGAATGTGTGATATGAAGGAAAGAAGGAAGGAAGGGCGGGGGGGAGGTGGAAGGGAGGGGAGACTAACCAGACACAGATTTTCTACAATCAGTATTTTGTTTTGTTCTGTCTTTCTTGTCTTTCTGGTTTGGACAGTTTCAACCTCTGCTGCTGTCCCAGTCCTCCCTCCACCCTGTCTAGGGCTCCATCCTACTCTCCCAGCCCAGTGGCCCAGCAGCTGCTTCTGACGCGTGGTGGCGTCTCCTGGCAGCCCCTCAGCCTCACTGACCTCAGCCCTCGTTTCCAGCAGCTCTTGCTACAGTCTGCAGCCCCCTCCGACCACTGCTTCCTGCAACCCCCTCCAGTTCTGCCCAAGTTACTGAGCCCAGAGCCCCTCAGATTCAGACCCTTGGAGGGGGCTGGGTCCTGCCCTAGAGATGACCCAGTCCAACTCCCTCAGGCCCAGAGAGGGGGCACAACTTACCCAGGGTCACCTAGCAACTGAGCCTGAGTCACAAACAGAACCCAGGCACCCTGATCCCTAGTTCTGTCTCCTTATCTTCTGGGAAAGTCTGTTTTTGTTTGAAGACTGCCAATCGTAGTACATTCAGTATGTTGAGCCCACACATATTTGTTGACCAGTCTCTTGTGCTGGATTCTGGAGACAGGGCGAAGAATAAAACACGCCTGTGCCTCTAGGGAATTCTAGTCAAGTCGGAGACAAATAAATAGCTAATTACATCATGAGTGTTCTGGAAGCTATGTAGACAAAATGCTGCAGGAAGATGGGGAGGGATCAGGAACTGCCAGAAAATGGAGAGAAGGTCACGATCTTTGAATTGGATCTTGGAGAATGAGTAGGAGTTTACCATTCAGAGAGAGGATGTGGGGCAGAAGGGCACCGTGGTCATGGGTAGCTACTTAACCTGCAGGAGGGCGTGGAGCCACTGAAAAGCATGACAGAGGTCGCCAGTGGTGATGCAGGAGAAAATGATCCCAAAACAAGAAAAAACTTAGGTTCTGGTTTCAGTCCCGTCATGGAGTCACTGGATGCCTTTAAGAAAATCCCTCAGTCTCTCTGCGTCTCACCGACCTCCTCCTGTCTCCAGGAAGATGCCCGTAGGCTGTAGAGCTGCTTTATCCAATATGGTAGCCACAAGGCACTACTTAAATCTAAATTCATTAAAATTAAATCAAATTTAAGATTCGGTTTCACATTTTAAGTACTCGAAAGGCACTGGTGGCTAGGGGCCACCATACTGGACCTCGCAGTGACTGAATACTCCTATCGTGTCAGAAAGTTCTGTCGGTCAGCGGTGCTACAGAGGCCTGCGGTTCTGAGAAGGGAGGGACTCATCCTGTCACAGGGCAAACTCTCTAGCCTCCCCACTTGCCTGTTCAGAAGGAGATCCCCAAAAATAGGATAGAGTGGACATACCATTCCACTGCCCAGGCCTGGTTCCTGTCACACGATGACCCAGCCCGAGAAGATAAGATTTCTTTGTCCCTTTGTCAATACACACTATGTTCTGATTTAACTATGTGAAAAACCTCTCCAGCGCCTGGCCCGAAAGAGAGGACTTCATCAATGTTCAGCAAGCCCACCCCCAGTTTCCTCCTGAGGATACTAAAGCCCAGAGTAGCCTTGTTCAGGACTCAGACGTCCAGATCTCCAAGCTATCTGGAAGGATGAGAGTCAGTGTACTCCAGTGGCTGTAGGGCCTCATTCTGTGATGTTACAAGGAAACCGTATGTCAGAGGGATGACCTTGAGTGCCGCTTTATCTGTGGCTACACGTGTGACCGGGTGCTGGCGCTCGCAGGAGTCAAACAATGGAAAACCTTGTCCGCGAGGCACGAGACTGTTACGTGATCTGGTTCAACGGTTAACAAAAAGAACTAAGCAGCAGGTAGAATCCATATTTTGTTAAAAGCACGGGAATTTACCACCTAGTTTGTACCACGCACTGTCTGAGAGGGTCTAATAGATAAGTCGACCATGCGTGAGGCAGGGAGCGAGCAGTCTCATTGTCCTCACTCCGGGGACAGCGACGTGGAGGCTGGGATACATGACTCGTCCAAGACCTCACACTACCGTGTGGTGGAGCCGGGTCTCACTCAGGCAGTGGCCTCAGCGCCCAGAATGTTCACCTGGACCGAGAGTGGTGTTGAATATCAGGACTGAGGGAGGCTCCCGGTCCGTTTCTTGAATCACGGGGACCCTTGAAGACCACACGGGGCCTCCATCTGCCCAAGGTTACTCTGTACCTTTTTATGGCCGACTTTGAACCTGAGTGTAGCTCTCCTGACTCCTGTTCGGTGTTCCCTTTGTTTCACTACTTTCAGAGAGCCTGATAATTAAAACGAGCCCTGAGTCTGGGTGCCCAACTTGTGCTGGATGCTTTTGTGGGAAAAAAATCCCCAAAACCTTGGACTTGCAGAGAAAACCCCTGGCATCAAAGCTGACCTCAGTTGCTTACCCAGGGACCTCAAGGCAGTCAATTACGTCTCAGCCTCAGTGTCTCCAGATAAGGAATAAAGATATAGGGGCGCCTGGGTGGCACAGCGGTTAAGCGTCTGCCTTCGGCTCAGGGCGTGATCCCGGTGTTACGGGATCGAGCCCCACGTCAGGCTCCTCCGCTATGAGCCTGCTTCTTCCTCTCCCACTCCCCCTGCTTGTGTTCCCTCTCTCACTGGCTGTCTCTCTCTCTCTGTCAAATAAATAAATAAAATCTTAAAAAAAAAAAAAGAATACAGATATAATTCCCTTAAGGATTGAAGCAGAGTGCTTGGCACTAAGTAATTGCTCAAGAAATGGGAATGGGTGCTGAAGACACAGGTCCTGCCCTTCACAGTCTGGATACGGAGGCAAGACTAACACGCCAGGAGCGATTGGGGGACAGCAGAGAGCAGGCTTGCTGGTCAGGTCAGATGAAGAATGTTAGGACAATTAAGGGGCTGCTGGCTTGTCTGGCACAGGAGTCTTTATTCAACCTTGAGCTGATACCTGACTAAGAGATCCTATGGAAAAGGCTGGCCTGTAGGAACCAGACTGGACACTAGGTGGCACTGGTGGCCCACCTGGGAACTGAGAACCCAGCAGGCGTCAGGGAACCTGGTCGCCAGTGTTTTCATATTGCTGCTTCTAGGACTCAGCCTGTAGAGGGAGGGACCCTGGGTGCTGTGCTGAGGCTGAGGGTGCTGTGCCCCAGGAAAGAAAGACAAGCAGGAATTTCACACTCTTTAGCAGCCACTCTGTTCAGGTGTTATCTCAGCGTTACTCATAAGGCACTGCGACTCAGAGAAATTGAATAATTTCCCCGAGGGCTCCAATTAAGCAGTGGATCCAGGATTTGAATCCAGGCCCGCTGCTTTCAAAGCCCACCCTCTTTCTAGGAAAATACGTTGCTACCAGCCCGTGGAATCACTCTACTGAAAGAGGCTCAACACTGGGAAATAGAAGGCAGAATTTAACTGCCTCCTCTCCTGTGATCTTTCCACACAAAGTCCCCATCCCTTTCACCTGGTCTGCTGCAACAGCTTCCTAGTCCACTTCCCCGCTTCCATCTTACACCCGACGGACCCTTCTCCAAGTGATTATATTAAAATGAAACCACATCACAGTATTCCCCAGTTCGAAACCCTCCAATGGCTTCTTACTCCAATTAGAACAAATTTCTCACCGACCCTACAAGCAGTGGCGTGCTGGTAGATGCTCAACAGTGGGCTCTCGGGGTGGGGAGCCCTGATTGGGAGCATTTGCTAATTGTAGTGTACCTTCTCCCTCCAAAGCCAATGTCAAGCCCCCAACATGACATCACTGAGCAACAAGTGCTCCAGACCCAGTCTGAGTCGGCTCCAGCACGCTGCTGCTGAACCAAGTGGCCCCAGACCACTTCTCCGGAGGAACTTCTTATCCCTCTCCGTCTGTTCCCTCTGCTGGGTCCCTGGAGTTCTTGTTATTTCTTGAATGTAGCAAGCACGCTTCTACCTCAGGGCCTTTGCACTTACTCTTCTCTCTGTTTGGGATGCTCTTCCCCCAGATCTGTGCATGACTTGCTGGACTTCATCCAGTTCTCTGCTCAAATGTTACTGAGAGGCCTTCCCTGAACAACTTACCTGATATATATGAACCCCCACCCTCCATCACTTTTACTCCCTTACTCTGCTTTATGTTTCTCTAAGGGCACCAATCCCTAACTGATAATAAATGATAGACCTTTTTATACTTATTTGTCTAGGTCATTATGGTATTCCCACCCCTACAACAGGCCAGACTCAAAGAATGCACTCAATAAATATTTATTGGATTAATAAATGAGTAACTGTCTTTCTTCTACATGAAAGGAGCCCCACTTGAGGCCGGGGCCAAACCTCACTCAGGTTCAGTGACTGGACATGTGAAACCCCACCAGCATCACAGGGTGGGAGCCTTGAGTCATCAGCATGAACTGTGGTGCTGGGTGAGGCCCCAGAGGCCCTGGGAGAAACCATCAAACCACAAGACAGAGTGATTATGTAGAGAGAAATCAATCCCACTTACGAAAAGCCTACAAACTAAAATTCCAAAAAACACAAGGAAAACTAAAGCTGGTAATGCCAACAAAATCCGTAGCTGGCAGAATGACTCTGCTACAGACAAAAGCAAAATAATAGAATTATCTAAAAACGACTTCAAAATCAATATTGAAACTCTTCAAATTACATCCACCCATAAAAAGAGAAAAATAAATTATAAATCTAAAATAGGCAGAAATGAAAACCATTTCTAAACTCTGGGGATGAGAAATTCATCAAAATAAAGTGAGGAGACAGAATAAATCTGGATTGGACATAGTAGAAGATAGGATTCATTATGTGGAAGAGAGGATTGGGGATTTCACCCAGGTTGCAACAAGAGATAAAGGGCAGCGGAGAAGTCGCAGGGGCTCTAAGGCAACAGAGAGGCCGTGGATAGGGTTGACGGCTGCCCACATCCCCTGGGCGGATCCCCAGCACTCGCCTGAATACAGCTCTGTACAGGACAACAGCTTCCTGCCTTTCTCCCCGGGGGCGGGGGGGGGTTGTCTGGCTAAGGAGCTTGCCTAGCTTGCACAAAGGGTGGGCAGAGTCCTGGGGGAGTTAGCCCCAGGAAAGACCCTCCAGCAAGAGGGGACATCAGTTCATGGATAAATGCTTCACCTTCCTCGCCCATTGGCAGGACAATTACGCGGCCCGTTTCACACAGTCTCCCACAGGCCCCACAGTGGGATAGAGCCTCAGTCACCCCCAATAGGAACCTGCCTTTGATCAAATCCTTGATCTCTTCCCTGGCTCATTTCCCCACTTCTTCACAGTGCTCCCTGGCATCATTGCCCAAATAAACTACATGCATTCAAATCCTTGTCTCGCGATCTGTGTTTGGGAAATCCAAACTAAGACGGATAGGAAAATAACCACGGCTTACACAAGATACTAGTCCATTTCTCTCTCATGGAGTGGTGGTCCATCATTAGGAAGTTTAGGGCAACCTCAGAAAGTCATGGAGACTCCTTCTATCTTGATTCTACTTTGTGGTCTAAGATGGCTCCACCACCTCCAGCCATCCCTGCCCTTTCCAGATAGTAGGAAGCAAGAGAGTAGCACGCTCCTTTGTTTTAAAGACATTCCAAGGAAGTTCCACAAGACTCATGCTTATATCCATTGTGCAGAACTCAGTTATTTATCCATATGTAGGCAAAAGGAAGACAGAGAAGTATAGTCTTTATTCCAAGTGGCTATGTGCCTAATTAATAGTCAGAGATTCTCTTTCCTTTTTTAAAAAATATTTTATTTATTTATTTGGCAGAGAGAGGGGGGAGAGAGAGAGAGAGAGAGAGAGAGAACAAGCAGGGGGAGCAGCAGAGGGAGAGGGAGAAGCAGGCTCTCTCCACTGTGCAGAGAGCCTGATGTGGGACTCGATCCTAGGACCCTGGGATCATGACCTGAGCCAAAGGCAGACGCTCAATGGACTGAACCACCCAGGTGCCCCAGAGATTCTATTTCTAAGGGAAAGGGGGAAAATAGGTACTGGGGAACAACTAGCCTTTTAAGCCCCCAAGCAGTTAAGAAACGTGGAGTATAGGTTGACAGAATGCTATATAGCAGTTCCAGGGAAGCATAGGGGGTGCAGAAGAAGCAAGATTAAAGAATATGGGCTGAGAATTTTCTAGAATTAAAGACAGACATGAGAGCTCAAATTCACCGTGCATACTCAGTACTGAACAGAGCAAATAGAAGTAAATTCACACCCAGGCACAATGTAGTGAAACTACAACATATCAAGGATAAAGAGAAAACATGAAAGCTATGGCAAAGACACCCTGGCCTCCTGGGGCCTCATCCAGAAGCAGGTTTCATGCTGATGGCTCAGGGCTCTCATCCTGTGACGCTGGTGGGGGCCTCACACGTCTAGTTACTGAACCTGAGTGGCGCCTGGCCCCAGCCTCACCTGGGGCTCCTTGAGCCCCTTACCCCCCAAGGGAGTCAAATTCCTGGCTGTTCCCTCTGCTTCTGCACCCACATCTCTAGCTTCCATGTTATCCAGCCCTTTGTGTGTCTCTTGCACTTCTGGACCATGAAAATGTTTATCCTGGATTGAGCATAGCTTTTCCTGTTTTGGATTTATCTTTTTTTTTTTTTTTCTTTAAATCATCGCTATGGCTTTAGTGCATGGAGGTGGGATTCAGAACGTGAACTTACAGTACCGTCTTGACCAGAAGTCTCTGGATCCTTCAGATCTCCCCAGAGTGGAGAGCCTCTGCCTGGGATAGGACTGTTTCCAGCAGCCAGGCACACAGATATGGGAAAGGAAGGAATTTGCCCTTCTGGAGGCTTCCGTTTTCTTCTCCAAGGAGACACAGGCTCTGGAGGACCCAAAGAGCCCCCCCCCCCCACCAACCGAATAAAGCATCTCCGGGCCTCCTGGCCTCCCAGCCTCCGGGTTCATTGCTCCCTGACTCTCCCAAGTCATTCCATCACAGGGCTCCCTGCCAACACTCCACCTCAAAGGTCTTCACTGACGTGGGGCTTTAGGTGTTCATGGCCATATTTGAATTTCAACAAGGGACTCATAAAGATGTTTTCATCTTTAAAATGTACAGGAATGGAATTCAAATGGCGGAATGACAGGCTGTGTGCGGGGTCGATTGGCTGGGTCAGAGACATCACACCTGGCTGGCGGGGAGAGCTTTCTGACGACAGGAGCTGTCCAACAAGGCGTGGGCTGCTGTCACTGGAGGAACTCAAGCGGTGGACGGCTGACCTTCCACTGGGCGCCAGGCGGGGCCCTGGATGGAGGGAGTCTTGGAGCCAGCGGGAGGCTTCCGGGAGAAGCAAAGGAAACGTCTCCACAAAAGCACTTGTACATCGAGAAGAGTCTCTAAGGTGTTCTTACAGTTCTGAAGCCAGCCTGGCTCCCCACACTGATGTGTTCCTGAAAGCGTACGCTACACTGCCACCCTGAGAATTAGGCGCTTAGGTCACCCTTTTGGGGTCTCGCCTGTGAATGACGGGGTTGGACTCCACCGCAGTGGTTCTCAGAATCTCCACCAGCAGATCTCGGAGTCCAGGCCAAGAGGGGCTTCCCCTCTGCTCCCCAGAACTCAGCCCCCTCAGTCTACCCCGCGCGTGTTCACCCACCTGTGTGACCCATTTTGCAGAGGTGATCCCACCTGCCAGGGCGCCTGTGTTCAAAACCTGCATTACCTTTCATGCTTCACAGTTACCATAGCAGTAAGATTTATCTTCATCTTTTACAATTTAAAAATACAAATGGAATTACTGGTTTTGTCTGTGTTTTAAAGCCATAGCATTTGTCTTTCATTGCTACCCCGTTTGTGATGCCCTTAAAATGTACTCAAAGAGATAAATATAATCCCAGAAAGACCTTCTCCAGAAAAAAACGGGTATTTTTTCTCCCAACTTTGGTAGGGCTTATAGCATGACTGACAGCCTTGAAGAGTTTTTATAGCATGATTGGTTGTGTATAATGGAGTCTCCGAAGGGCCCTTTCACTGCTCACCTCCCTTCCTGGCCCCAGCAGGTGCAGGCGGGGTCCCTGCAGGCCACTGCGCTTGTCATTGCTGGTGGCTGCCTAGAGGAAGAAAGGGAATTCGTATTTCTTCAGCGCTGTGTGCTTCAGCTGTATAGTGCTGTCCCGTTCGTCTGTATAGGGACCCATTTTACAGATGAGAGATCTGGGCCAAGGGAGGTCAGGTGACTTGCCCAAGGACACACAGCCAGGAAGAGGCAGAGTGCCCTGCTCCCTCAACCACGTTCTCTCCAAATCCTCCACTTGGTCCCTGTTTGGCCTTCTTTTCTCAGGGAGGATTTCTGCTTAAGCAAGAATTTCTATGTGGATTATAACCCTTAGGTCATGAGGTATAGTCACAAACGTTAGTTTTCACCTCAACATTTTGAGATATCGTTTCTGATTATAAGTATAATATGGGATCTGTTCTTTGCTAACTTTTAGAGGGCAACTTTTTTATTTTAAAATAATTATAGACACATAGGAAGTGGCCAACACAGTACACAGAGGTCACGTGACCCTTCATCCAGTCTCCCCCAGTGGCACCGTATCAAACCCAGGGAATCCGCATTGGGACAACGCGCGTGTATAGTTCGGTGTCATTTTATTGCACGTACAGATCGGTGTCACCGCCATCGTAACCAAGACCCAGAACACCCCGCCACCACAAAGCTCCCTCGTGCTACTTGATACTCACCTCCCAGACTCGCCTCCCGCTCTCCCCAAGCCCTGGCAATCACAAATCTTCTCCCATTTCTGTAACTTTTTCATGTCTAGAATGGCGTACGAATGGAATCACACCGTATGTAACCTTTTGAGCTTGACTTTCCTCACTCAGCATAATGCCCTTGAGCTCCACCCGGGCTGTTGTCTGTATGAACGGCTGCTTCCTTTTTATTGTTAAGTAGTATTCCACTGGGGGCAGGAGAGGAGGGGCAGTTTTTTAAGAACTTGGACTTACAGAAAATACACAGAAAAATATAGGAAGAAAAAAATCCCAAGCCCCCAGATTGGAGGGGGCGGTCTCCTGATTTCCTTCTGGCCCAGGTGAGGACAGGCTGGGGGAGAAGACAAAGCTGTGCCCCAGGCCCCTCGGCTCCCTCTCCTCCCCTCTGCGGCACTCCAGCTGGCTGCTGGGACTCTCTCTTTGCATCTCTCTTTTCTTTTTTCCCCTCTCTTTCTCCTCGCCCCGTGTGTCTCCATCTGTCTCTCTGAGTCAGTCTCTCTCTTTTTCTCCAACCACAAAACATGGCTAAATGCAATTTCCATTGAGTGCAAAACCTCGTGTCTGTGCTTCATTATTCTGTCTGGATTCGTACATGTTTTCAACTGCATAATTCCCCTCCTGCCTCATTTTCTCCCCAAGACTTTCTCCCACATAATATGAGCATTTGGGGGCCAGCTTTTGACAGTTCTGCCTTTGAATGTTGTGAAAAGTAGAGCGAGTGCCTCTTTCAGCCCTGCACCACCGGGGAAGCTTGGTTGGCAAGTTCCCCAGGGTTCCCACAGTGCTTTGTCCCTTCGGCCAGTCCCGGATGGCGGCGGGAGTGCCCCTTTACCAGCCCACGGGAAGGCCAAGGTTGGGCTGCAGCACCTGCCTTAGAAGAGTCCAAATAGCGTTCTGATGGCCAGCTCCAGACCCTCCACCCCCTTGGCGACCACAGAGCCAGGGCCAAACTCCCCCCTCTGGCTATTCAGAGTCTTAAACATCTGGACCGACCCTATTCATTGATTTATGCTTTCAGTCCTCTCCAACTAGAAACCATAGCTTCTTTGCTCCAACAGCCACTGCGGTTTTGAAATGGGGTACATAGAAACTAACCTAGCTATCCAACCAGAAGTGGATTGTTAAATACATCGTGAGATGTCCTTTAGGATCAAACATTGAACAGTCATTAAAAAGCATGGTTTGGCGAGTTTTCAGAATGGGAAAACAGGCACGATATACTGTTAGAATCCCAGTGATGAAAAATACCTGGGTATGGACAAACGGCTTAGAGTAAAGGCACCAAAGTGTTAACAGTTCTTACTTCTGGATTGAGGGATTATAGATGACTTTTCCATTTCTTTCTTAATGTGGGCAATAAGCACGTTTCTATCTTTATAATCAGAAACAAATATGCATTATTAAAACTAAATGAAGTCTGCTGGATACAAAGTCACTTCTGTAGCCCTCCACTCGAGTGGTGGTGTAGGGCCTCTCCTCTCCACGGGGAGGGCAGACCCTTGTCTGGGCACCTTCCCTGGGGCTCAGGCCCCTGCTGCCGGGTCAGGCAGGTGGAGAGCACCTGCTGTCTGCTCCCCTCTCATGTTTTTAAATGGAGTTTGCAGCAGAGCTGGCCGGTCCTGCTTGACATCGGCATCTCCGCGCTGCCCTTCTGAAGCCAGGGACTGCCCCACCCCCTGATGCAGTGGATTCCATGGCCTCCGAATGGATTCAATGATCCCTGTGCTCCCCTCCCCCCACTGCCGTGTGCTCAGCCCACACCCTTCACTCAGGGCAACCTGCTGTCTGGCCTCTTGGGAGTTGGCATAGGCACTGGCCTTCCAGACGTATGCATGGAACCCAGAGCTCCCTGTTGTAGCCCAACATCCTAGAAAGAGCACAGAGTTCTAGAAGCCTGGACTGTGCCATGAAGTCCTGCCTGAGAGAAGAGAACCTGAGAGAGGACAGTCAGTCCCATTTGCAGTTATGGAAAGTTACATATCCTGTCTGGGCACATTTTTTTTTTGACTGAGGGGATTTTAAGCCAGTTCTGAGTGCAAGCCACAGTCTGTAGTCTGGCTGCCCTGGTAATGGCTTAGGGCTGGGCTCTGGGGCCAGCCTACCTCTGTTCTAATCCCAGCTCCATCACCTTGGGCAAGTTTCTTCCCCTCTCTGTCCTCAGGTTCCTCAACTGCAAAACCAGGGTCCCTCCTTCATAGCATCGTCGTGAGGAGTAAAGAAACCGAACCGTGTAGAGTCCTGAGAGCGGGGCGTGTCCCGGAGTAGCCCACAGTGAATGTTAGCTATTATTCTTATTCTACCATGCGGTCATAGGAATGGGAAAGCAGGATATTTGACTTTGGGGCTCTCCCAGAAAAGCCCAGATGTAAGTCTCTGTGATGAATGCCAAATGAGGATTACCAATTAAAAGCCCTGCCTTAATTCCTCTCCTGAGTGGGGCGGGTATGAAGAAATACAGGACGCAGTGGGGGGGGAGGCGGAGGGGACGGAGTGGGGGAGGATCGCGGGGGGAGGGGCGGGGGGAAGACCAGGGAGGACACCCAGCTCGTCCTTGGGCCTCGGGCCTCGAAGGCCCCGGGTGGCTAAAGGGGCTTGACCAGGAAGGGCGGGGCGCCTCGTCCTCCCGCAGAGGGGGTGTACCAGGCGCCTTTAGAAAGGATGGAATTCGGACTGGGGCAGGGGGCCGAGGATGGGGCTGGGACAAAGGCTAGTTTTGAATCTGCGCTTGTGATGCCCGTCCATTTGCAGCTGCGATCTTGTCACACCCGCCCTGCGGGGTAGATTCGCACAGAGAGGAGGACACCAGGCTAGAGGGGACCACGACTGGCTCAGGACCCTGAGACCGGGAGGGACAGAGCTAAGATTTGAACCCAGGGCTGCCTGCCTTCCCCGGGGCGGGGCCCGAAGGCTCCCTCCTGGGAGGAGGTAAGGCGGGCGGGGCCTTTGGAGGGGACACCCCGCTGCAGGGAGGGGGAGAGGTTGAGGGAACCCCGCCCCAGGTGTGGAGAGCCCGGGTGCTGCTGGGCAGCCACGTGGGGAAAGAGCAGAAAGTAGGTCACTCACGCAGGGGATGGAGCGTGAAATTAATGAGCACGCAGGAGCTGGAGTAGTCACCTTCCAGGAGGCCCGGAAGGAGGAGTGCCATCCCCTGGGAAAGGTAGTGGGGCCGGAGGGGCTGGGGCAGGTGGGGGGAAGGAGGGCTTCAGTAACCGTGCTTTCTCTCCTGGCCCCTCTGCGCTGGGGGAGCTTCGTGGGGCAGGATGGGAAATGTTGGCAGAGTATAAAGGGTAGAGACTGGCAGGAGGGGTCGTCAGACCTAAGCCCTATGAGGGTAGGACCATGATGGCTTTCTTTACATCGGACTGACTCTTGCTGTCTTGCTGCCTAGGACAGTGTCCTGCGGGTAACGGCCCTCCCTGAGTGAATACATGGTTGGAGAGACAGCTTTTGCTGTGGACATTGTCAGTGACCCAAAGAAGGGAGGCCTTTGCTCCTTACTGGTATCAAGAAGCTCCCGCTGAATTTGGTAACATTTGTAGAGTCCCTGCTGCACGCTGGGCCCTTCCCTTATGAAACTCACCATCTAGTGGAAAGACAGGTTAACAAACGATGATAATATCATATGCTAAGCGGGAAAATGGATAGAGGCGACTCAGAAGAGACAGCTCTGCTGGGGGTGTGCTCATGGTATAACTTCTTAGAGGAAGTGACTCAATAGCTGGGTTTGAAAGTTAAGGACAGGGCTACCTTATGATTTTTGTGGTCCCAGACACTTTTGCCTCTATGGGCCACTTCCTGCACACACACAAACACACACACACATGCACACATGCACACATGCAAACATACATTGTTAAAACCAAATGTTGTGCAAATGATACACACACAGAATTTAAAAGTATATTTTAAAAAACCAGAAAATATACATTAAAAAGGATATTTTATGATCCCACTAGTATAAAGGCAAATTAATAACATTACATATTAAAACAATTTCGTTGACCTGAAAGTTTATTTTTTTTCTTCTGATTTTAAAAGAAATGAAAACATTTTCATGGGTCGCTAAAGTGTTTCAGTCCTGAGGCACGATACCTGCTAGGCCTAATGGATAAACCAGCCCAGATTGAGAAGAATTTGCTTGGCCGACCGGACAGGGAAAGGCATTCCCAGGTAGAGAGAGCCGCGTGTGCAAAGGCACAGAGGTATGAGGGTGCCAGCAGGTTCCAGCAAGAGCTCGTAGTCTTGGGAGGTGAAACACTGGGTGTCTAAAGAGACTGGCAGACGATGGGACAGGAAAGGTCAGATGGGGGCCAGGCCTTGAATGTCTTGTTATGTGCACCCCAGAGGTTCTGGAATAGGGTTCGGAGGTCACCGATAAGAAGGGCAGGTTCGTGGACCTCGATTCCGGAGGCTGTGCCAGGAATGCTGATAGGTGCTTGCTGAAGTCTCTCCCAGCTCCAAGGACTCCCCCATACTGTCCAGGACTAGGTGTGGAGGGTGGAAGAGAGAATCCTAGCTGGATCCTGGTTTCCCTCCACGGGGCATCAGGGCTGGAAGGGCTTTCTCCTAGAACTGCTTCTCAAAGGAACTTCTGACCCCTGGATAGAGAGGATGTAGGGTGGTTCAGTGGAAAAGTGGTAGGCTTTGGTAAGAGATTGACCTGAGCTCAAATCCTGGAGATGCCACCTATGAGCTTTGGGGGTCCCACCGGAGGTCCTTTGTGAATGTGGAATGTAGCCCCTCCTGGCAGGGCTGCTAAGGGGATTAAATGGGATTGCATACAAGGCCAGGACAGGGACCACACAGAGTAGGGGCTCCATCAGGAGCAACAGAAATACGCATTTGTTTTACCAGGTGCCAGATATCATAGGATGGTGAGCACCAGGGATGTGCCCTTGATCACCGTTGACATGGCCCTGTTCTCAAGGGGCTGCTTCCCTACCCCGCACATCACCTCCAGTCGTCATGTTAGGACTGGTTTGTTCCTGATTTGGGCCAGATCCTGCTTCTGGGACAACCTTGACTGGGGCTATGGTAAGTGGAGATTCTCTGGAAAGTGTCATTTCCAGCTGGGAAACTGACTCTAAAAACGGACACTGGCTCTGGAACAGGGAAGACTTGGGCAGAGCCCGAGAACTGAGCACCCATGAACTGGCTGATCCAAGTCCCCTTCTCCTGGGGACTCCCCCTGACCTCCAGCCCCAGCTCCATCAGCCCTGCCAAGGAGAAGGCAGGTGGGGCCTGCAGGGTAGAGTCATGGGGACCCAGAGTTTTCTGGTCTGGCCCTGAGCGGTCAGCAAACACGGTTGGCCTTACCCATGCCATGTTGGGCACGGGTGTGCGGAGAAGAATCAGACACTTCTTACCTTCTGGGAACTCACGGTTTAGAGCAAGATTTCTCTACCTTGGCTTTCTTGACACTGGGGCCGGATCATTCTTGAGGGAGGCTGTGTCCTGTAGGGTGTAGCGGCATCCCTGGCCTCTGCCTGCTCGTTGCCAGTCACATCCCCCCCATTTGTGACAACCCAAGATGGCTCCAGACATGGCCAAATGTCCTCTGGGACACATACTCCCCCTGGTTGCGAACCGCTGGCTCTGAGAGGGAGGGAGGCTGCCCGTCAGTACGGTGTGCTCTGTGGTGACGTGGGTGCCTTGTGGCACAGAAACAGGAGAGGCTTCTGGGAACCTGGACTCCAAGGTGGCCAGTAACTTCCCAGTGGAGTTGGGATTCCAGCCCAGGATTCCTGTGCCCGGCTCCAGCGCTTTCCACCTGGACACCTGACTGCTTCTTTCCAAACGTATTGGCTGCCCTGGCCTCCCCGCCAGAGACAGCTTCTGCTCTGGAGAGCTAGCCGCACTGGTCTGAGCAGTCTGGCCTCCTCCGCCCCGGGCTGGTCTCACAGCGCCGCCATGGACCTGGTGCCCAATAAGCTTTCAGGCATGTTAAGAAAGGCTCTGCTTGTCCCTTGGGATAGCCCTCTGAAAGCTGGCTGGGTGGCCACTTAAGTACTGTTCTTATGCTAAGAACAATCCTTCAACCAAGTGCTTCAGTGTAAGCACTTCCAGGTTCCCCGCTCCACGGAAGCTGCTGGAACGTGGGAAGCAGAAAGCTTCACAGCCTCTGAGCCTGGAGTTGGGGTTCTCCCAGCTCTGGCCTGCACCAGCTGTGTGACCTGGACACGAGCCCCCCCCCCAGCCTGCATGGCCTGTGCTTCCTGACCTTCCGCGTCAGCACGGCCACTGCGCCCCGGCTCCTCACAAAGTCCTGGGCGTCCCGCTCAACACTTCAGAGGAAACGATTTCATAGACGCAGGAGTCTCATGCATGTTCGTTATTCTCTGCGTTTCCAAGACGCATGGAGGGGTGGGTGGTCTGATTTTTTTCTTTCTTTTAAAAAATTATTATTTGAATAGTCACCCGCACATTTAACAAATATTTATTGAGCCCTGACTGTATGCCAAGAACTCAGCAGTGAACACACGGAACAGGAGAGAGACAATAAACACGAGAAGTGAGTTACTTATAGATAATATGTTAGATGGTAACAAATGTGAAAGGAGAGAAACCAAAATCCTGCAGGTTGGCGTGGGGGGGGGGGGCGTGTTCAAATTTTAGGGATGGAAGGCCCTTCTGGAAGCTGACATTTGAGTAAAAACCCAAAGGCAGTGAGGAAGCAGGTTATGCCAGTGTCATTCCAAACAGAGGAACGGCAAACACCGTACCCAGGTGTTTAGGGCCAGGGGGGAGGCCAGGGTAGGGTGTTGAGGGTGGGGAAGAGAAGGAGGGGGACGGTGAGGGAGGTGAGGGGAGGCAGCTCCCGAGTGGCCTCAAGGCCACTGCAGGGACTTTGGCTCCTACTCTGGGTTGGGAGGCCAGTGGCAGATTCTGGGTGCAGCAGGGACAGGGTGCCTCGGACCGACTTGCTGAGACCCGTCACGTGTCTGGTGTTTCTCATACTTCGTTGCTAATCCTCAGAACCCAGTAAAAAAGTCAAACCCGCTTTTCAGGTAGCTCAAACACTTCTTTCAGATGGGGCATCGGGACGGCCCAGCTGAGCCCTTGATAGAGCCAAGACTTGACTCCCAGGCTGTCCCAGCTCCTGGTGTTGCCACAGCCTGTGGCAAGGCCCCATTCCACCCCAAATCCTTGTTGCAACAAACCATAGTTTGCTCGACTCTGGAGGCCTGAGCTCTGGTTTGGATCCTGCCACATCGCTGCTGCTTGGCCTTCTCAGTTTCCTCATATTCCGAATCCTGGCCTGCCCTGTAGTGAGGAGAGTGAAGACAGATAAGGGTCAGGAGCCCACTCCGGGAGAGAAAGGGACCCTAGATGCAATCTTCCTTCTCCCCAAGCTGCAGTGGAGGCCAGCTGCCCCTAGGTGGCACAGTTTTCCTAAGCTGAACCCCGCTGCTGCAGCCAAAGGGGGTCAGAAGATTTGAGGGACACTGTGGGGGTAAAGATGCTACTGGAAACCAAGAAAGCGAGTGTTTGAAGTCCAGTTCTGCAGCGAGTGATCCCTGCTGCTCCTCCAATGGGTGCCATGGGAGTTAGTGGAGCAGGGCACAGAGTTTCATTCCGGCCATCAGACCTTGCTGTGGGACCTTAAGCACTGCATGCAACCCTTGGGTCATGGGGTGAAGGGCCAAGGTGTATACAGAACAGCATCCCATTCTCTTTTCCGGATGCAGAAGCTGAAGGCTGGAGAGGAGGGAGCTTGCCTGGTCACCCTGCGACTCAAGCTGCCCAGCTGGTCCCTCTGCTGATTAAATACAGAACACTTGATGAAAGCATGAAGTGCCATCCCCTTGGGTGGCCATCCTGCCTCCCAGCATTTCTTCTTGGCCTAGCCTTCCTTCCTCTGTCTCTGTGGATATCTTTGGGAAAGGCTGGGAGAGCAGTCATTTGCTCCATGTATAAAGAGCGGGTCTCTGGGTGGGTCTCTCTCTGGGTGTGAGAGAACAAGCGCTGAGGGTCAGGGGACTTGGGTGTAGCAGCAGCTTTGTCACTTCCTGGGGAACATATGCCTTCGGCTCATGGCTCTTTTCTCCCTGCCTCTGTGTCCATACCTGTAAAGCGTAGCGGGAAAGAAAGACAGGGTTGGGCTGGATATCGCCAAGGTCAGTTTCTTGCTCGGACATTCTGAGTTGCACTTGAAGCTTTGTTTCTGTCCATCAGGGAGCAGGTCGGGGAGGGAAGGGCTTCGGTTCTCTCATTTAAAAACATGGGGAGTGGACTAGATGATGTGTCATTCTGGCTCTGACATCTGTCTGGCAAGGATAAGAGGCAGTCACGGAGGCCAGAGCCACCCCCTCTGAGCTGCCAATACACAATGACCACTCTGGAAGGATCGGACCTGCTTCCTTCGATGGCCTCCGGGAGAGGCCCCGCGAAGTGGGACTGCAGGCCCCAGCAAGACTGGCCTCCTTCCGGAGGCTCTGGAGCAGAAGCTCTTCCTCCCCCTTGAAGAGCTGGAACCCATCTGCACAGCCGAAGGGTGTTCCTTCCTGGGCTTGATTACTAACTGTCTGCCTCCCTGGCCAGACGAGCCTCTCAGTGACCTTGGGATCTTTCCAAAATCAAATCTTCCTTCAAAGGAAGCAAGAGATTGGTCACCACTGAAGAAATTCAGAGAATGACAGCTGGAGGAAAATCTGAGGGGGAGGGGAGACGACACCACTCACTGTCAGGCAGCCGTGTGAGAGGCACTGCAGACGCCCCTTCCTGTATAATCGCCCCGTGAATCCCGTCACCCACAGATTTAGTATGATAACGCCTTGTTTGCAGATGAAGACCCGTTGCACAGCTGGTGAGTGAGGGAGCTGGGGTTTGACTAGGGCTCTGAATCTGCAGCTCGCCCTTGTCCCACTGGAACATCCTACGGCTGGGAGGAATAACCTAGAACGTAGATCAGGAAACCCGCATTCTGCCTTGGGCTTTGCAGCTGAAGGCCTGTGTGATGGCTAATGCTTGACCACATGTTAGAGTTTCAACGTGATGAACCATGCAGTGTCTTGTTTGATTCTCAGATCAGTCCCTTGTACAGATGAGGAAACTGAGGCTCACTTAGGTCCACTGACTTGCCCATTTGTGTGCACACAGTGGCTGGGCTGGCTTTGAACCAGATCTTTTGACCCCAGAGTCTGGGCAGCTCCCAAATAATTTTTTGACAAGTCAAGCCCTTTCTCTTGGATTCATTTTTCCCATCTGAAAAATAAGGGGTTGGGTTAGATCAGTAGGTAATCGGTAGTTCCCAGACCCCTTTATTTTAAAAAAAATTGGGGAACTCACAGAATTTGGCAACTTAAACTGTTGTCAAGTAAGTATACTTAAAACAACATTTACCTTCAAAAAGCTAGGAGGATATAATCACAGTGTAGCAGGGAGAAAAAAATAACAACTGAGAGCAGAATTCATCTTAGGAATTAACTAAGTTGTGTTTAGCTAACACCTTGATGAGCCATTGTATTCCTACCTAATAGCTCGGTGGGTCTGGCTGGAGTAGGCCAGAGGGGAAATGGAAGGAGGAGAATTCTCTGCAAAAAATTGACTTGCCCTTGGGGGCTTGGAAAGATGAGCAAGCTCGAGACTTGCCGAGGAGAGGCTGAAAGGAGTCTAGACACGGAGCAGTGGTTCGAGACCCAGAGACAACTTGGCAAGTTCCTTAGTGGAAAGCAGAGAACGACCAAAGGACCCTAAGGAGGAAGGTGTCTTACATTCAGTTCCAACCAGCAGGTGTCTGCTCTCCTGCCCAGTCACCCAGCTGAGGGCCTGGATCTCCTGGCCAGGTGCCCTCACGCAGTGCAGGGGCTCAGGGAGCGGTCCCTCGGTGGGGAATGCTTGGAGTCCGGCAGACCGAGCTCCAACACTTGGAAGTTACACAAGCTCTCTAAGCATTAGTTTCCTTCTCTGTGAAATGGAAATAATATTCCCTGCCTGAGAGGTTGATATGGGGAATAAGTGGGACCACGGACTTAGCATAGTACTTGGTACTCAAGCCTTCAACAGCCACTTACCTGCATATTATTATTAACCATGGTTCTTTGGATAACCACAATTTAGCTTATTGAGGTAAGCTTGTGGGAGGCTTTTGTTTGTTTTGTTTAGAGAAGGGGGTAACTTTTGCTGCTCTGAAAGCCAGCCAGATACCGGCAAAGGAGAGGGAGGTGGGTGGGGTATTAAACTTGACACTGCGCACCCCCTCCCCCCAGCCCTTCCTGCTTTTTCAAGGCTGAGTGCTGTCTGTGTCTGAGAATCTGCTCCCTTGGAAATGACAGCATCTCCTTCCAGGGCTGAGCCCAGAGGGCAGGGCTCCTGCCAAGGACAGGCTGAGGGTTGGGGGAGAGGGGGAGAGACAGAGCAGAGGGGGAGTGAGCGGGAGAAGATGTGGTGAAGAAGGAGGGACGGCGCTTCCAGGACTGATAGTCGCAGAGGCAGAGAGCTGATGTGTGTGCATGCGTGCTTGAATATGTGACCGCATGCACGCGTCAGGTAGCAGGTGCGTGTGGTTTGCACGTGTGGGTGTGACTGTGCATGAATGAGTGTGCATGCGGACCTGTCACCGAATGAGCATATCTGTGTGTGTGTGTGTGTGTGTAAGGAGTTCATGTGCATGTGTGCCTTGGGGTCAGTGTGAGCTGGGCTAGCCAGTGGGGTGGACAGTGTGACTCTCTGAGTGTGAGAGGAGCCTCAGCTCTGTCCTGTAAGAGCACCTGGCCGGGGACCCTCATACATGGGTGTCTAAATGGAGGGACCATCTGCAGCTTCCTTTGGGATCCCCTGACTCCCCACCTCACCCCACAGCCACCAACTGACAATCCCCCTTCCTGGTCTAGGCCAGCACCCCATTGGCCCCCCCCTGCTGCCTGCTGGCCTCAAGGGTGGGTGGGGAGGGGAAAGAACGGGAGGGGGGAGGGGAGGAGTGACCTGCCTCCTAGCCCCAACCCTCGGTGCTGCCAGGGAAACATCCTCCTCCCACCCCCCACCCCCAATCACCGTGATTCCTGCTGTGAGGGAGAGAGGAACCCTCCGTTTCCATGGCAACCTAGCAGCCCTGCTTCTCAGCCTGAGCCCAGGCTCCTCTGAGCCGTGGAAGGAGTGGGAAGAAAGCCCCTCCTCAGGCTGTTGAGCCCCCACCAAGCACCTCACCTCTATACCCAGACCCCCTTGCTCCTGTGGCGCCCACGACCCCTCCGGGACTCCCGGAGTGCACGCCCCATCACCGCTCCTGGGGCCTGGGGACCTGTCTTGTCTGCACAGGACCAGAGCTGAGCACGAGCTCTGCAGAGTGACAGGATGGGCTGAATTCCAGTCTTCGCCTGTGAAATGGTACTAATGTCACTACCTCACAGGGCTCTTGTGAGGAGAAATAAAATAGTGCTCGTGGAAGTGCTTTGTGAAGTCAGAGCGCGGGGTCAGGTGTGGGCCGCGGTGGTGGGGAGGGTGGCACAGGCTCTTTGAAGGGGGCAGCCTCTCCCCTGCAAGCCCACCTGGGTTCTCCCTCCCACAGAAATGCACGTGTGCTCAGGGCCGTAGATGCGGGGCGCTCTCTGATAGTGCAAAACTGGAAACCACCCCAGTGTCCATCAAGAGAGAAGTGGTTAAATAAATCATGGCCCATCCACAGCCCTGCAGCGAGTCTGTGCTGACATGGCACAATCACTAAGACGTATTGCCCAAAAACTCCAGGTGAAGAAGAGGCGCGGCCTGACCCCGTCTATTGGCATGTGGGCGTGTATAGGTGTGGAAGTGCCTGGAAGGGGCTGCGAGGGGTCAGGCCAGACTGCTGGCGGTGGTTACCCCGTGGAGGAATAGGACGGGACAGGGGGCGGGGAAGGGGAACTTGGACTTTTCCCCTCTCTATCTCTCTGGTCTGTTTGCCTTTACAGCAAGCGTAATTTAAAAATTAGGTGTCACTATTGTTATGGTTGAAGAGAGAAGACCCCGCAGAGATACTCAAAGAGCAGGGCAAGCATGTACAGAATCCAGTACTTGAGAAGTTTGGAGGAGAGAGGGAAAGTCAAGAAGGCTTCCAGGAGGAGGAGGAAGGCCAGCTGGATCCCAGAGTAAGAGCTGACCCTGGATTTGGAGCAGAGATGAGGGCAATCCAGGCACAAGGGAAAGGTTGGAGGTGAGAGCATGTGCCACGGGAGAGGAATCCTGAAGTAGGAGAAAGAGCAGGAGAGTTGGCCTTTCACGACCAGGTGTGAGTCTTATCTTGGCCACGCCCTGGAGCTACCCACTCTCCCGGGTAAATTGCTCACACCCTCAGCCCTCAGCGTCCTCATCTGCAAACCGGCTTAGTGCTGGGAACCTCGCCGGAAGAAGCGAAGGCTGACCTCAGTGTGGGGCAAAACGTAAAGTATCAGAGAGATGTGAATGCATTGCCAGTTTCTTCCGGGGCACAGAGAGAAGGCAGATTGGACTGTAGTGCCTTGGCCAGCCGTGGTCAACCCCTGAGCAGCCTGACCTGGTCAAGGCTCACGCTCGAGGTGGCGGGAAATACGGAGCCATCGGGAATCCTTAAGCACGGGAAGGAAGGTGAGATCCCAAAATGACAAAAAGCTTTATTGAGAATCCACGTTAGGTCCGTCACGAGCCAGGTATTTCGCATATTTATTCAATCTTCGCAGGCACTTCATGGGGTGAGGATGCCTATTGCTACAGGTGGGGAAACAGAAGTTCAGAGAAATTCATCCATTCAGCAAACACTGATTGAGCGGCTCCCATCCAGACACTGTTCTAGTTGCTGAGTGAATGAGTCCCTGTCCTCATGGAGCTTACAGCCTGGTGGGGGAGAGGGACATTAAAACAAATCTATGACATAATGTGAGGTGATAATGAGTGCTGTGCAGAAAACAAAGCTGAGTAAGCCTCGGGAGGTGGGAGGCAGGTCGCTCTGACTTTAAGAAGAGAATTGAATGAAGCAATTATAAGACACCTGAGCAGAGGGGATGGCTGGGGCAAAGGCCCTAAGGTGGGGGCATGCTCATGGTAATTGGTAATCGAGGTGGGTGAGAAGCAGGTGTGGCTGTGGTGTGAGGGGCAGGTGTGGTGAGAGAGTGGATGAGGTTGGAGGGGATTGAGGGATGTAGGGGTGTGGACTGTATACGACTTTGGAGGTCAAGCAGGACTGTGGGTTTAATTCTACACGTGTTGAGAACTGGAGGGGTTTGACCAGGAAAGTGACATAATCTCAGATTTATGTCTTAAAAGGATCGCCCTGGCCACTGAGAGTAGATAAGACTGTAGGGGCACGAGTGTGAGGGCAGGGTTCAATTGGGATGTGACCCTGTGTGCCCGGCGAGAAGAGAGGGACGGTTTGGACCATAGTGGCAGGTGCAGAGGTGGTAAATGGAGTCAGGTTTGAAATATATTTTAAAAATCAACAGGGTTTCCTGTTGGCTTAGATGTGAGCCCGGAGATAAAGATGGGGCTAAAGGACGACTCCAAGACGTTGGGCCTGAGCAACTGGGTCAGGTTTGGTGCCATTTTCTGAGCTGGGGGAGATGGGGGAGGGGCGGGTTTGGGGACAATCACGGTTCACTTCAACTTCGAGATCCTGGAGACATGTAAGTGGAGATGTCGGGTAGGTAGCTGGGTGTATGTGATGGCAGTTCACGGGGGATGTCAGGACTGAAGGTATAAATTGGGAAGTTGTCAGCACATAAATGTTTAAAGCCAGGGGATAGGATGAGATCACCCAGAGAGAGAGTGTAGACAGAGAGAAGGGTCCCGGGTGCTTCAGCATTTTCAGGGCTGGCCGAGCGGGGGGCTCCGAAGGCTCAGCGGCCTCCCCGGAGTCGGTCCTGCTTGCTAGAGCACGCACACGGGGCCCACTCCTGCAGGTCTGCGGTGGGGCCCCGGAGTCGCCGGGTGACGCAGCCCCTGCGGCTGCCGGTGTGGAGACCGCCCTTTGAGGACTGCTGGTCTAGGGGAAGGAAGAGTTGCCTCAAGAGCATAGATTTTGGAGCCAGTTAGAACTGGTTTCCCATCCAGGTTCTACCACTAACTTGCTCTGTGATCTTGGGCAAGGCAGTGTCCCTCCCTGAGCCTTTGGTGTCCTTATCTGTAAAGTGGGAATAAGAACACCCATTCCTCGGGGTTATGGTGAGGGCCAAGCAGATGAGCTGGTTTTCAGCTTCGAGCACGGGGCCTAGACAAGCTGGGGCTCGGGAAATGTTATCTCTACACCCTGGGAAACCCCGGAGCTCCATTCATCCACATGGCTCCAGGAGGTCAGCTGGAACCAGGGGAGAGGCAGCCTGGAGAGCTGGGCGTTGCCATTTTGATGACTTGCCTCAGGGCGGTGCTGAGACCTGGGTCCCTCTGGAGAGAGACAGGGCACTGCGAGGCCACCTCACCCCTGGACTCCATTGTCCTTCAGCAACTTCTGCCATCCACCTTTTGTCTGCCCCCCACGAAGGGCCCTTCCTGCCCTGACTCTTGGAGAGCTTCATCTCCTCCTACCTCCAGGGACCAGGGGCTGCTTCTCCTCACCCTCCACCCCCTCCCCTGCCCTTGGCACTCAGCTTCCCCTGAGAGGGAGTGTGGCATGGCCTGGCCTGGAGTCAGGCTCTCGAGGGCACAGACAGCAGCGAGGGACGAGGGACGGGGCAAGCTGTCGTTTGCACGGCCCGGGGCCTGTGAGCTTCACAGCAGGCGTGGGGTCTGGCCTCTTCTTCCTGCTACTCGCCATCAGGCCAGAGCCTTCCTGTCTGCTGTCTGCGGGAGCAGCCGGGCCTGGGTGTGCTGAGAGGAGGCTGCCTCCCCATCCCCCGTTGCTATTTAATGCCGTTAACAATGGATTCATTAACTGGGATTAATCTCATATACCAGCTCTCTATCCCCTTGGCTATTAATCACTCACTTCATTAACAGGACAGCATTAGCCAACCTGGGAGCGAGACATGGCGCCCATACCAAGTACCTGCGTCTGCACCTTCTCGACTTTCCCCCTCGCTGGTTCATCTTCTTGGTGCCTTTCTGCTTCCCGACCGGTTTCTGTCTCAGTCAAGCAGAGAGTATGCATCTCTCTCCCCATGTTTCCCACTGTGGCCTTGTCTCTGCCCTGGAGACATTCCAAGTGTCCATTTCTGTGTTTTTCCTCCCAGCCAGGGCCTTCCGTGTAGTAGGGACTCACTGCAGGTTGGCCGCACGAAGCGTGGAGAGGCACAAACAAGGAGATGCCAATTCTGGGAGGCTCGTTTTTCTTAAACTGCCTTTTCTGTTTACAAAGATAATATATGCTCACTGTGCAAAATCCGAACAGCACAGAAAGGGAGAAAGGAGAACATAAAGATTCCCTGAAATCCCCACCATCTCAAGATAATAACCTTTAGCGTTTGGTGAGCGTCCTCGCAGATCTTGAGTGATATATATATATCATTTTACCTAAATGGGATCATACTATGCATGCTGTTTTGCAACCTGCTTTTCCACTCAACAATATGTTGTTGAGATCTTCCCGTATCAGTGAATATAAATATACTCATACTTTTTTAATGGTTGCGTGGCGTTCTGGTTCATGGATGCAAGATAATTCAGTCAATGGATCTCCCACTGATGGACATTGATACCGTTCCCAGTTTTCCTCTGATGTATTTGACATGGAGAGCCACATCCCTGCATATATATATATATATATATATATATATATATATATATATATATATCTGTGCACTTGCCTAATTAACTCCTTAAGATTGATTCCCAGGAGTGGAATTTCTAGGACAAAGGGTTTGCACGATTCTCATTTTGGTATAATGTGGTGTCACAGAGCCAGACGCCTGGGATTCGATACCAGCTCTACCATTTCCTAGCGAAGGGACGGTGGGCAAATGACTTAATGTCTCTGAGCTTCAGTTTCCTCATCTGTAAAATGGGGAGAATAGTAGGATTTATTTTGTGGGATTACTGTTTGGATTATGACACACTGAGCCCTTCGAACACTGCTTGGCTTGCAGTAAGGGCTGGATCTCTTAGCGACAGCTATGGGTACACTGGCCCACGGGCCTTTCAAAATACTGACCCTGGGATATCTCTCCCTGCAGCAGTGTGGGAAGGAACCCTTTTCCTTACACCACTGCCAACGGCAGACACCCTGGTCAGTTTTGGTTTCTTTCCTTTCTTTCTTTCTTTTTTTTTTTTTTTTAGCTTTTCTCCCTCAATTCTTTTTATTGTGGTCAAATACACGTAACACAAAATTTATCATATTAACCATCTTTAAGTGTCTGTGGCATTTAGTACATTCTTGTGCATCCATCCTTATCACTCAGCTCCAGAATGCTTTTCATCTTATAAACTCAAACTCTGGATCCGTTAAACACTACTCCCATGTCCCCCTCCCCACCAGCCCGAGCAACCACCATTCTAATTCCTGCCTCTATGATTCTGACGACTCCATGTACCTCATCTAAGCGGAGTCCTATATTTGTCTTTTTCCCGGGGCTTACTGCACTTCGCATCATGCCCTTAAGGTCCATCCATGTCGTAGCCTGTGCTGGGATTTCCTCTTTTTAAAGCTGAATAGTATTTCATCGTATGTATATCCCACACTTTGCATATCCATTTATCCATCAGGGCACACTTGGCTTGCTCTCACATTTGAGCTGTTGTGAATAATGCTACTGTCAACATGGGTGTACGAATGTTTTTTTCGAGACCGTGCTTTCACTTCTTTGGGATGTATTTTGGATGTGTACCCCAAAGTGGGATTGCTGGATCCTACGGTCATTCTATCTTTAATCCTTTGAGGAAATGCTTCCCTGTTTTCCGCAGTGACCGTACCATTTTCCATTTCCTCAGTGGTGCACCAGGCTTCCAATTTCTCCACGTCCTTGCCAACGCTTGTTATTTTCTGGTTTTTTGATAGTAGCCCTTCTAAAGGCTGTGCGGTGGTATCTCACTGCGGTTTTGGTTTGCACGTCCCCGACGATGAGTGATGAACATCTCTTCCTGTGCTTTATCGGCCGTCTGCCTCTGTTCTTTGGAGACACATCCCTTCAAGTCCTTTGCCCATTTTTAAATCGGGTTGTCTCATCATTGTTATTGTTCAGCTGTAGCAGTTCTTTATGTATTACGGACATTAACCCCTTATCAGATATAAAATTTGTAAATGTTTTGTCCTGTGGTGTGGGTTGCTTTTTTTCTCTGTTTATAGTGTCTTTCGATGCATGAAATGTTTAAATTTTCATGAAGTCCAAATTATCTATTTTTTTCTTTTTTCACCTGTGCCTTGGGTGTCCTATACAAAAACTCACTGCCAGACCCAATGTCATGAAGTTTTTGCCCTGTGTTTTCTTCTAAGAGTTTTAGAGTTTTAAGTCTTACGTAGAGGTCTTTGACCCACTTTGAGTTAACTTTTGAGTATATAGTGTTAAGTGTGGACACGATTTCCTTCTTCTGCATGTAGACGTCCGGGTTTCCCAGCACCGTTTATTGAAAAGACTGCCCTTTCCCCATTGAGCGGTCTTGACACCCTTGTCAAGAATCATTTGGCCGTATCCATGAGGGTTTATATCTGGGCTCTCTCTTCTGTTCCAGTGGTCTGTACATCTGTCTTTATGCCACCACCTCACTGTTTTGATTACTGTGGCTTTGTCATCAGTTTTGAAATCGTAAAGTGTGAGAACCTTAGCTTTGTTCTTCTTCAAGACCGTTTTGACTATTCAGGGTCTCTTAAGACTCCACATGCGTTTCAGATAGCTTTTTCTATTTCTGCAAAGAAAAAAAAAATGTCATTGTGATTTTGATGGGGATTGCAGACTCTGTAGATTGCTTTGGGTGGAACTGACAATGATAGTGGGACTTCCAGTCCATGAACACAGTGTGGGAGAGAGCCCCTTTCCTTTCACTGTTGTCAATGACAGACACCCTGGTCAGTTTCTAAAAAGCATTTCCCTACCTGATAGGTCACAATTGATACTCTTTTATTTGCGTTACTCTGAGCACTATTGAACGGGAGCATACACTCAGTTCTTAATGGGCGATCACATTTCACTTCTGACTTGTCTGATCATGTTCTTTGTCCATTTCTCTACTGGGGTATTTATTCATTTCTTGTATCTGCAGGACCTTTTTTACATATTAGAAATAATATTCCTAATGTTTTTCTGCTTCATCCTGACTTTCAGTCTTATTTATTTTTTGTCTTTCTTCAATACTTGATTTTTATGTGGTTAAGTCTGCCAAGCTTTTCCTTTCGAACTCTTGTATTTCATGTCATGCTTAGAAAAAGCCACTCTTCCTTTAAACAATACAAATATGTACACTTTGCTTTAATATTTGTGCGGTTTCACTTTTTTACACTTTATGTTTTTACCCTTTTGAATTTATTTTTGTGTAAAGACTCCAGCTGTATTGTTTTCCAAATGGTTGGTCAATTATCTCAACAACATTTGATTATTCGATCTTTCCCCCACTGAGGACCGGAGGGGGGAAGAAGGGTAAATAAACAAGATTCCAAGACAGAAAAGGATGCCAATAGGTCAAAAGAGCAGTTTGGACAGGATTCCTCAGTCTGTCAGCAGGGGATCCCTGTGGAATCTCTCTTCAAGGTGAAGAGCAGATGCAGATAGGGATTGAGGCAGACCCTCATTGTTATCATAGCCCCTTCCAGAAGGCTCTACACATGCGGCCTCGTTCCCAGCTCTCAACAATAAGAAGAAAACCTGACCTTCTTGTCTTGGATTTAATAGTAGATTGCCATGTAACTTTGGGTCTTTGTCAGGCTGCCCTCCTGTCACCTCCCCGCCATCATCTACTCCAGCCACTCACCCAGATGCTCCGTGACACCACAGTAACACAGAAGTAGCCCATTCCATGTTCTTCATCCACACTGCCACTGCCCTTGCGGTGAGCATCAGCCCCAGGGGTGGCTCAGGAGCGGCCGGTCCTCTGGCAGGCAGCCCCAGAGCCAGGGAAGTCTGTGTGTGTGTTTGTAGGTGGGGGAAAGGGAAGATAGGGTGATGGGAGCAGGACGTTCCAGGTTGCTAACGCAGCAAGAAGCCTGGGTTCTCACCATTGGTGTTCACAGCCAGGTTCTGGCTGCTGGCATCGTCTTCGCCAATTTTTTGAAGGCAGGTTGGATTTTGACTGTGGTGTGGGTCTGGGCACAGAGAGGAGTTTGTCCAGGAGTTCCTGGATCAGTAGGGGATCCTGGAAGATGTTGGGGTGATAGACGCCTCTTGTGGTCCTTTCTCCTGGAAGACAGAGCTTTATGTGGTTTCCATCCCCCACTCTCATCCCCAGCTTTATCGACACAGCTTGGATCTGGGGCCAGGAGGACAGGCACAGGCAGCCTGGAGCTTAAGGCAGGCAAAACGCCAGGCTGGACAGTCATCTTGTGGGCACCAAGGGTGAATTATGGCACCTGGGTCCATGGATCAGGCACAAATCACGGGCTGTCAGGAACAGGGGAAAGGCAACGCCTGCCCTCCTCCCCCAGTAGGATTTATGGGTTCAGGGTCTGGGTCTGGGTTCAAGATGATTGGACTTTACCATGTTTCATTTCCCCAGAATGTTCCTGGTGAAAAGCTTGTCGCCTAGGACCGTGTCTGTGTGAGTGTGTGCGTGTATTTATCATTATGCATGACTTGCTGTGACAACCCGGGAGGGTGAGTTTCTGCATAGCTCTCTGTGTGTTTCTGATTTTATTTTTGTGTGACTGACCATGCATGAGCTTTGTAGGAGTGTGAGTTTTGTGTTATGTGGCCAAGTAAGCTGTTCACAGGGTGAAGATCTTGTGAACCTGGGGAGTCACTGAGTTTCGCGTGTGTGTGTCTATTGGGGAATGGGTCAGGGGGGTTTGAGTTGGGATGTCTGGGTACCTGATGTGGCTACAACCAAGAATAGGGAATTGGGGGGAAAGCAGGGTGGGAAGGACAGTTTGGGGTGTGATGAGTCTGAGGTCTTGGCAGAACATCAAGGGGACACATCTAGAAAAGCAGGACTGGGGCTTAGGGGAGAGTGAAGGGCAGGAGGGCCTTGGCTCAGGCTGCCTTCCAAATACTTTCAGATGACAATGCATTGGGGGATGTGGCATTTGGCTAGAACGAGGCAAACACACACACACACACACCTCTGAAGGCTGAAAGGATACATGCTGTGTTAATCCCTGCTGGACGGAGTTCAGTAGGAAATTTCCAAGGGTGTTGGGATGGCATGAACTGAGCCCAGCTGTGACAATCAGGGAACACTTCCTGGCACAGGTAAGTATTCAGTGGAATCAGAAGGAAAAGAGATGGAAGAGGGAGGAGGATAAATGTTCTGGCATTAGGGGTGGGGGATAGGGACACATTCTGTAATGTCTGGGGTGGGGACCGCAAACAATTTTGATGACAATGAGCCCCTAGAAGGCAGGGGCTGTGGTGAACTCATCACAGCATTTCCAGCGCCTTGCTCAGGAGTGAGTGGCCCGTATGCTGACTTGACTTGGAGTCAGCCTCTGAGCCACTGTAACTAGAGAGAGTCCAGGTAGTTTACTGAAGGGCAACTTCGAAATCGACATGAAACACTGGGTTAGGACTGAAAGGAGGGGGACAGAGATATTAGGTACTTACAGGGGGTGTCCTGCCCTGCCCAACTCCTTCAACCTGGCCGAGCTGCCACACCATGGACCAGCGTTTAATCCAGATAGGCCTCTACACACTCGCTTCCCCCACAACTTGCCTCCAGAACTCTTGGTCCCAAACCACCAGCTCGCATTCCCCCTCCTCATTGCTTCCTGCTCTTCCCAAGCTCTGACCTTGACTCCGTTTCCTGTTCCAGCCCTAGCCAAGCTAAGTGTGGGGTAGCTTCTGCCTGATGGCTTGCTGAATACGCCAGGGGACCAAAGGGCAGCTCAGCTAGAGAGCAAAACCAGGACTTGGGAAGCTTAAGTTTATTCTCAGTCATAAGGACACGGATGCAAAAGGTACAAGTTATATTTGAGGGATGCAAGGCCCAAGGTGTGGTAAGAGGCCTCAAACAGGACTGCTGGGGGCTGGGGGGAGAGAGGCCTATGGTACCATAGCTGGATCAACAAGGTGGGTGTCCTGACAGGTAAAAGGAGTGCGGCAACAGGGGCTTGCAAGGCCTGGGGTCTGCACAGGTGTATACAGAGCTCAGCCTCAGAGACACAGGCAGTGAGCAGGGGGTGTCTGGGACCAGAAGGAACAGAAGATCTTAAACTCAGCGCCTTCAGTAATGAAAAAGATGCATCCTCTCCCATAACAGGAACTCCTTCCAGAGAGGGAGGAGAAGCTCCCATGTGATGACTCGGTGATGTCGTCAAGCACCCGGGTTCTTTCTGTCTTTTGCAGCTCCCTTGAGTGTGTTGCTTTTCCTCAGAATGGCTCTCCTCATGGTCAGAAAACAGCTGCCCCAGATTCAGCCACACTATCCTGACTCCACAATGTCCAGTGGAAGAAAAGACCACTCCTCTGGGTGTCTTGAGTGAGAAACCTTTCCCAGAAGCCCCTGATCGGGCTCCTCCTTACGTGCCCGTGCCTAAACTGATCACTGGCAGGGGAGTGGGGATTGCCGATACTGACTTGTGCCAGTCAAGATTCTCCCCGGGGCTGGGGCTGCTGCTCTGAAGCACAGGCCCTGTATAGGAAGGAGGACCCCTGAGCACAACCAGACTTCTGTTAGGAACAGGGGTGGATGTTGAATAGACAACAAATTATCTCTGGTCTACCAGGCCTGTGCCAGTGCCAGAGAGATGGGTGTGAGCCAGATCTGCAGAAAGTGGTTGAAGCAAGAGCTCCACACTGGGAGACCAAATCTAGGAACGAGTTCTTTGAGATGAGGCCCTGTGTTCAAGCGGAATCAGCAGACAGGTCAAGCTACTAATCACTGTCTCTGCTCCAACATGTCCCATCACCCACTCCAAAACCAGAATCCGTCACAAAGCCTACAAAACCCTACATGATCTAGTCTGCTTTTGAAGCCCCATTTGGAGTTCTTCTTCTTTCCTTTCCTACACAGCGTTCCTTTCTGCCTCAGGGCCTTTGCAAATGCTGCTCTCCCTCAACTTTTCCCAGTTCATTCACCTACTCCTTCCCCTCACTCTTTGGTTAGGTCACTCCTCTTCAGTATATTCTCACAGCACTCTACAAATCTCTTTGGTGCCCTTAGGGAACTTGTCTATTTGTCCTGCTAGATTACAGGCTCCTTGCAGTCAAGGAAGGTATTTATCTTATTGTACACCATGCTCTCCTCCCTAGCCCAGGGCTTGGCACATAGTGGGCATTTGATAGATATTTTTTGAATAAATGAATAAGTGAATCCCTACAACTAGAAACAGTTGTGGACCTAAGCTTTGGGCCAGGACGATGGGTGGGGATTGATGAGGAGTCTGGTTTACTGCAAGCCCCTGATGGTTTCTAAGCACAGAAATGGCATGTCCACCATGGGCTCAAGGACAGTGAAGACACCAGTGTGCACAGGATGAGTAAGGAGGCCCATCAGGACCCTGTGCTATTCATCCAGGCACAAGGTTCCAGCCACAGAACCATGTTTTGTGAATTGGCAATGATATTATAGAAACAAGACAGGTTAGAGTGGTGAATGTTGGGAGCAATGGCTCTGACTAAAGCCTGGACTTTGGCTTTACCAACTTCTTCTGCTAAATGATTTCTTACCCCCATTTCTCATCCCAAGCCTGTTCTGAATTTGTCCTAGTTCTCTTTCTCATCCCAACAAAAACTCCCGGCGTGGATGCACCGGGGCTGTCCTCTCTGCCACGCTTAACCTTTCTGAGCTTCTGTTTCTTCCTCCAGTTAAATGGGAGTAATAGTGTCCCCCTCACCTAGCTGGCATGAGGGTCAAATAAGATAACACATTTTAGGGTGCTTTAGAAACTGTAAAGGACTGTAAGGAATCACTGTTCTTATTATTTCATTGGAGTTGGGCTCATTCCTGGGCCTGGCATCTGCTCCGACTTTCCCAGTTCCTGTTTCTTGCTCAGTCTCCGTTTTCTTGTAGCCACCCACGTTTCTGGCACTGACAGCATAAGGATATAAGATGACACCCAGGGAATGAGAATGTAGAAGAAAAAGGAAGGAACGTGACAACAACCAGCAGCCCTCTCTCTCATTCCCCAACTTGAGGATGACCCCATCCCCTCCCCAGACCCCAAACCTGGGCATCATTCATGTTCCAGTTAGCTATTGCCGTGTAACAAACCACTCCAATACTTAGTGACTTCAAATAGGAATTTCTTGGGGCGCCTGGGTGGCTCAATTGGTTAAGGGACCGACTCTTGATTTTGGCTCAGGTCATGATCTCAGGGTCATGAGATCGAGCCCTGCATCAGGCTCTGCGGTAGGTGTGGAGCCTGCTTAAGATCGGCTCTCTCCCTCTGCCCCTCTGCCTCTTTCTCCCTCTCTAAAAAAAAAAAAGAAGAAGAAGGTAGCAATTCATTATTACCTTCCATGGTTCTGAGGGTTGACTTGGGTAGGGAGTACTAACTCATGGACTCCAGTAGGGTTGTCTTTAGAGGGCAGCTACAGCTGGAGTCACCCAAAGGCTTGACTAGACGGGACATCTAAAATGGCTTCTTTATTCCTGTGTCTGGTGCCTGGGTCGGAATGGCTGAAACAGCTGCGGCTGGCCAGGCATCTCTCTCTCCATGCAGTCTCTCCAGGGTGAGCCTGGGCTTTCTCATAGCACAGGGGTTTCGGCATATTTAGCCATTTTACATGGCAGCTGGCTTCTCCCAGAGTGAGCACTCTAAAGGACCGAGATGGAAGCTTTATGGCTTCTTCTGATCTAGCCAGAGACATCAGGAGACATCACTTTTGCTACATTCTGTTGGTTACAGGGCCGGCCGAGGTTTGGTGTGGAAGGGGAGTGCACAAGGGGCCTGGCTGCTGGGGGGCATGGCTTGTTTGGCAGCCATCTTTGGAGACTAGCTAGCAAAATCCTAGTCTGAACTGGAGCACTGCTCTGAGGCGCCCTCTCAAAGGTCAGGGCTTGGGACACAGGAGGCAGCAGTGAAGCCCCTGAAGCCCCCCAGTTTTAATATTTCATATTTATTTATTAGTTAATGTTTTGGACTTTCACAAAGAATGTCATGTAAATGAAAAGTTCCGAGGCTCACGTCGCCAAGGAAGAGATACAGATGTCGAATAAGTATGTGAAAATATGGTCAACAAGGTTCATCATGAGGAGAAGGCACCAAAAGCCACAATGAGATATTACTACACAGTGGAATGGCTAAAGTAATAATCATTTTTAAAAAACTGGTAGTATCAAATTCTGGCAAGAATGAGAACAGCTAGAATTCACACGCATTGCTGGTGGGAATGCAAAATGATACAGACGCTTTTGGAAAAGAGTCTGGATGTTTCTTATGAAGTTCAGACATTGCTATGAATCCAGCATTTCTACTCTCAGGTATTTACCCTAGAGAAATGAGAAGATACCTCCACACAGACCTGTACGTGAATGTCCCCAGAAGCTTTATTCACAACAGCCAGGAAAAACACCACCACACACACACACACACACACACACACACACACACACACACCAACCCCCCCAAACCCAAATGTTCATCAGTTAGTGATTGAATAAACTAATTGTGCTGCACCCATACACTCAGAGATAAAACAGAACGAATGGCTGGTACACACAACTTCATGGACGAGTCTCAGCAGCATTGTGCTGCGTGAAAGGCTATACCCTGTACGGCTCCATTATGATAATGTGGAAAAGGCAAAGCTATAGTGACAGAAAGCGGATCGGTGCTTGCCAGGAGCTGGCAGGAAGGGAAAGGGGTCGAGTCCAAAGGGGCACAAGGGTATTTGGTGGGATGATGGAGGTGTTCTATGACTTGATCGTGGTGGTGGTGGTTACACGACGGGGCGTGTTTGTAAAAATCTGTCCAGCTGTGTCCCCTGAAAAGGGTGGATTTTTCCTGAACGCAAATCACGCAGTCCTGAGGCTAACAGTTTGAAAATGCACAGTCTCCTCTTTCTCCTGAATGCCCTGCACAGCTACCAGACACCAAGCCCTTCCTGGGCTGTTTCCGGTTCCCGGTGCACCTGCGCACTACGCACGTCACATCCCCCCCCCCCCCCCCCCCCCCGCCCTCGGCGCCTTTTCGCGGTCACTCTTCTGCCTACTCATCGCCTGGAGGGCTCTTACTCATCTCTCAGGCTTCCAGCTAACTCTCACTTCCCAAAGGGACCTTTTCCCCCTCTCCCATCTAAATTCGGTATCCCCTCTAACTTGTTCTTCCTTCCTCTGTAGAAAGTAAGCTCCACGGGGACAGGGGCAACGTTTTGTTCATCTCTGCATAATTAGTACTTGGTTCATTTCATGAATTCATAAACGTGGCGAGGGTGTCCACATCCTCCTCTATAGTTCCATACTGCACAAATTTGGTTGTTGTTGTTTTTTATAAGCATGCGTCACTTTTTCATTTTTATGTATTTTTAAACTACTTGTTAAGAATTGAAATGATTTGGAAGTACATAGAGTACAAGGTAAAAGTTTTACACACAGATTTTAAAAGTAAAAATAAGGTTCTGCCTTTCCCTGTTGGTACACAGAAATCTCACTCATTCTTTTTAATAGCTATGTAATATTCCAGAGCGTAATTATACTTTTTTAAACATTATTTAATCATTAATGGCCATTTAGGGATTCCACCTCCCCTCATGCTTCAATGTTTCCTTATTTAAAAATGCTGCATTATACATAGGCACATATGTGTGAGTATTGCTGAGGGATGGATTTCTAGAAATTTGAGCTGTTGGGAAAGAAGTTATATGTATTTTAGATGTAGAGAATATCTACCCTATTCCAAAAAGATGTATGCAAATTCATACTGTCACCACACTCTGAGAGAGCCCATGTGTCCACACCCTCACCAATTCTGGATAGCATCAACCTTGCCAATTTTCACCACTCAGGCTAAAATGCTATCTCATCATTTAAATTTGCATTTCCTGCATTATTACTGAGGCTGTGCATATTTTCATGTGATTATTAGCTATTTGTATTATGTCTTGCACTGTGAATTCCTGGTTTCATCCTTTGCCCATTTTTGGGGGGTTGTATGTTTTTGTCTTAATTGATTGTAGGAACTCCTTGTGTATGTATGATATGGAAATAATCAGTTTGAAAGTTATAAATAATTTTGGGGGGTGATGGATATGTTCATTCTTGATTGTGGTGATGGTTTCACAGGTGTATACTTATGTCAAAACTCATCAAATTGTACACTAAATACGTGCAGTTTATTGTATGTCAATCATACCTCAATAAAGCTGTTTAAAAGAGGAAGTTAACAGATAGTAATATATTTGCTCCCAGTTGTCCTTTTTCTTTAAATTTTATTTACTTTTTTTTTATCATATGGAAGTTTTATGTGTCAATTATTTGTATTCTTTCTGGAGTTATCTTAGCTGTGTGACCTAGGCAAGTTACCTAACCTTTCTGTGCCTCAGTTTTAATATGTAAAATGAGGCTGAGAGTACCTAATGCACAGGGTGGGTGTGAGGATTAAATGGATCAACACACGTTAGAAGGTCTTAGAATGGTAGCCACCACAGGGCACCGCACAATAAATACTAACTATTACCATTGCTCGGGATCTCAGATCTTTCTTAGGAGAACCTCTATTCCAATATTATAAGAATATTTTCCTTTATTTTCTTCTAAAAATTATGTAGTTTAGAACATTTAGGTCTTTTAATTCATTTAAAAGTTACTCTTATAGATGGTGTGAGGCAGGGGTAAAATGATATTATTTCCCAGTGGATAGACAGTTGTCCCAACACTATTTGTGGCATGACCTATCCTTTCGGCACTAATTTGAAATTATCATCTGACCTAAATAATAAATCCCCATATACAAACAGGTCTGTTCTTCAATTTTAATTGGGCCCTTTGCTCTGTATGGTGTTTTGTTTTGTTTTGTTTTGTTTTTGCTAATACTGGTGAATTAGAATAGCTTCTCTTCGATGATGATCCCATCATAATTCTTGGTGATGCCAACATTCAAATAGGTCATTTTCCATATACCTTGGTCTCTCAGTTCCTTGATTTCTATCAAGATCCAGTTTCTCATCCACTCATGGCCGTGCTTGTGCCACAGACCTAATCATGACAAATAATCTGACATCCCCATAACCCGTTTAAGCAGTTCGCCTCTCTGAGCACCACTTCCAACCTTTCCAGCTCATTCCTTCTGCTCCAACAAATCTTCAGCCCACCAGGACCTACAATCTGTTGATCCTTCTATATTCTCATTGTCCTTACTCTGCCCCCTGCCCAGTCCAGAGCCCATGGTTCATCTCCGTAACTCCTTCAACGTCCTTGTCCCTCACTCACCAGGGCAGCTGACTAGGCCCCATTCTCCATATGCTCCTGGGTCTGGAGAAAAATGTGACATGCTGACCAATCTCGTTTTAACTTCATGGCCACTAAGCTCAAGTGAACTCTTGGTGTTGCAGGTGAAGGCAAGTATCCTAAGTCATTTGCTTTCCTACTGTCTCATTTAACACCTTCTCATCCCTCCTCAAAACACTTGAACAGCCACTTCATAAAAGAAAATATCCAAATGGGCACTGAATATATGAAAAGGTGCTCAATCTTATCAGTCATAAAGAGAATGGAAATCAAAAGCTGGGTGGGGCACCATGACACGTGCATCAGAATGGCTCAAATTAAAAAGACCTATGACAGTACCAGGTATTGATACAGAACAACTGATTGCCTTGCTGGTGGGAGTGTGGATTGGTACAACCACTTTGGAAAACTACCTGATAATGTCTGCTAAAGCTGAATACAGGCTTACCCTATTATTCAGCAATTCCACACTTGCTCAGCCCCATCCCTTGCAGTAATCCTTGGCTTCTCTCCTCCCACTTCCCCCAACTTATCTATAAGCAAATCACTTGTCTCCATTACTTGTCATTACCTCCAGAGCTATGACGCTGGGGCCAGCCACCTTCATTCCTCGACTGGGTGATTCCATTCGCCCCCGAACAGGCCTTCCTGTTTCTATCCTTAGCTCCTCCTTTCAGGCAGGATCTGCCAGGACAACAGAAACCGTTCCATGAGGGAAGGTAATACTAGAAACTGGTTACACAGGTGATAGAGAGCTGAGAAGGCAAATAGGCCCGGGAGGCAGCCCTGAGATTACCAACAGCAAGCCGCTGCGGCCACCTGGAGACTCCAGGGGCGGTGGGAAGAGGTGGTGTTACCCACACCCAGGGAGGAGAGTGACTTTGAAAGAAACTGCAAGCGAAGGAGGCCTGTTTGGCAGGAGCTAGGAGCACAGAGCAGAGGTTAGTGCTGCTTCCAAAGGAAGGACGAAGGGCTGGCTTCTCCCTCGTCCAGGCCTCTCATCTCCCACTGGGCCTTCTCATTGGTTGGGTCCTGCCAGAAGGCAGCTGACAACAGGGTCCTGGGAAACAGCTTGCAGGGTCACTCCCCCTTGGGAGAGAGCAGAGCAGGGGACAGTGAGAAATGGGTCTGAGGCAAAGATGCCAAGGACTAGCTCACTCCCGCCTCCATTGTCCATTCACCCCCAGGACAGATCCAGGTCTTGTGGGGCCCAAAGCCTGTGCAAATAAAGGGTCCCTAGGAAAAAGCTAAAAGATGAGAAATACTAGATTAAGAATGAAATCAAATATTTAGATGAAAAAAATAAATCACAACACGTTACAAATTTTTAACAGGCCAATACATACCACAAACATAGGACACCAATCAGAAAAACAACACAATCTTTTTTATCAATTAATCGCCTGGCAACCCTCTACATTACTTTCTCTTCTATATTTTTTGGCTTCATATTCTTTGTCATACCTCTTCATATGACAAAATCATTTCACAGAAAGAATACAAAAGTCTTCTTTACTGCACTTGATTAATTTTTTTAATTAATAGTTTAAAAAAGCTTCCTCCATTTATACAACTTGTTATGGTAAATTTTTAGAACTGTCAAGTTTGGGGAAGCTCTGTCAAGTTTCTTTTATATGTGAACTGTAAGATTTCTGGGCCTTTCAAATTTTCTTGTGAAGTGACTAATTTTTAAAAATTCTGTGAGCTGACAGCACTCCATTAAAGCTCTCTCATCACAGTCCTGGGCAAGCGTGCAGTGGGTGGTGGGCGGATTCCTAAAAGCCATTCTTGCTCCGGGACAGCTGGTAATAACTTCTGAAAACATAGAAAGAACCGTGAACCACACAAATATATCCCACTGAACTCACACTAAAGGTATCCCGGCTCAATTTTCCTTAGCTGGACCCCAAAAATGCCTCTGGCCATTCTAGCACCGAGAGCTGATGTGGTAGAAAAATCAAGAAAGGGACCAGGTGGTCCTAACGAATTGTGGTTACATGTTACTTTTGCAAGTTTTATAAAGGGTATGGTCACATGAATGCATTGCTGGAGTTCTGGAAGGGGCCCAGGCAAGTGCAGAGTTCTTTATGATAAAGCGGGTGGTCACCCACCACAGACGGAATGGTCCTTATAAAGTATAAGTTGAACTGTGGACCCCTCTGGTCTATGCACTCAGAAGGCTCTATGTCTCATTTGGCTTAAAACACCAAATCCTTACAATCACTGGCTGTACTCCCCCCCACCACTCCTCCCTGACACCATCAGCTGGTCCTCTCCCTCTGGGTCCTGCTGCTTTTTGCTCTTATTCTAGCCTTCCTACTGCAGGACCTTTGCTCTGGCTTTCCCCTCTAGCTAAAGCTCGATTCTCCCAGGTACACACGCTTGTTTTACCCCCTCTTCCAAGCTCAGGTTATTGTTCGAATATTACCTTCTGTTCGTGTTTCCTATTGTGACTGTGACAAATGACCACAAATTTAGTGGCTTAAACCAACAACAGATATATTATCCTCCTATTCTGCAGATCAGAATTCCAAAATGGGTTGGCAGGGCGGTGTCCCTTCTGGAGGTTCTAGGGGGAGAATCTGTTTTCTTGCCTTTTCCAGTTTCCAGAGGCCACCCAGGTTTTCTGGCTCATGGCTGCATCACTCACCTCTCCTTCTCTGACTCTGAATCTCCTACTTCTTTTTCTTTCCCCCAATAAGGACCCTTCTGATTATGTCACTGCCACATGGATAACCCAGAAGCATCTCCTCCCTCAAGACCCTGAGCTTCATTGTACCAGCTAAGTCCCTTTTGCCCTGTAACCTAACACATTCACAGGTTCTGGGATTAGGGTGTGGGTATCTTTAGGGGGAAGGAGCATTCTTGTGTCTTCTGCACCTTCCTGGTAAGACCTTCCCCTAACATCCTTTTAAAATGTTGGCATAGTGGGCATCTTGTCTTGTCCCTGCCTGAGAGCAAATGCTTCCCGTGATCCACAGGTATGTGTGATGTTTGCCAGTTAGAAACCTGTATCAGTCAAGGCTCTACCAGAGAAACAGAACTGCTAGGAAATAGGTACGAACAGATCTCGGGGTAGGCAGGTCCGCGATCCATAGGGCAGGCTGTCAGGCAGAGCAGGCTGGAACTCTCAGACAGGAGCCGAAGCTGTGGCCCACAGGTGGAAGTCCTTCTTCTGCGAAGTCTCAGTCCTGCTCTTAAAGCCTTTCTTCTCAGTGAATCAGGGCACACCCAGATTATCTAGGATAATCTCCCTTAACTAAAGTCACCTGATTATGGACTTTAATCATACTGCAAAATACAGTCATAGCAACACCTGGATGAGTGTTTGCTTCGCTGGGGACTGTAGCCTCACCAAGTAGACACATAAAACTGACCACTGCAGGACCCTTTATGGAGGTATGGACGTGTATTTCAAATTCTTACCATCTTATTAGAGATGGTCATTTGGTTTTCTTTCTTTCATATATCACGATAGTGAATTTAAAAATAAAGATTAGTTTGTAATGTTAGAATCTAGGCTTGATTCTTGGGATAAAACCTATTTGCTCATGATTGGTTGGTCTTATATAGCTAGATTAAGTCTGCTACCATTTTATTTATGAGTTATGCATCTATGTGATTGTGATTGGGCCACTTTCTTGGATGTGCTGTCTTCATTCAGCTTTGGTAGGCTGGGGTTAGTGGCTTCAGTTGAAAATGACAGCAAATTCGAGCTTTGCTGATTGATTGATTGATTTTAAAGATTTTATTTATTTATTTGACAGAGATAGATAGAGACAGCCAGCGAGAGAGGGAACACAAGCAGGGGGAGTGGGAGAGGAAGAAGCAGGCTCACTGTGGAGGAGCCTGATATGGGGCTTGATCCCAGAACGTCGGGATCACGCCCTGAGCGGAAGGCAGACGCTTAACAACTGAGCCACCCAGGTGCCCCTTGAGCTTTGCTGATTTAAACAGTGGTTCGGAGAGCTGAAGGGTACCAGGGGAGGGCATACCCAGAGGCATGGCTGCGTCTGGGGCTCAAAGACTGTAATCAATGCTCATTTTCTCTCCATCTCCTGGTTCTGCTTTTCCCTTGTGTCTGCTTCCGTCTCAGGCACCACATGGCAGGCAAACGGCTGCCCCAGGATCTAGAACCCGGAAGTCACTGAAAGACCTCTTGCGTTTCAGTGTTCTTGACAGGCTCCCATGCCCATCCTCCAACCATGTGCAGTGGCTGGGAGACAGCAAAGCTGAACCAGGGATGGTGTCACCCTCCCTGGAAGTACACAGACACAGAGGAGGGTGGGGAGGGCTCCCTCTGAAAATCCTCAGGGTGTGGTTACTAGAAGGATGAATGAACACTGAGGAGCAAGCCCAGCAGATGCCTACTCGAGTGCAGCCCAACAGAATGGATCGGGAAGTCTTCCATCTTTGTTTTCTGCTTTATAAGTACGTAAATAGCACAAGTTCTTTGTTCTTGAAGGTTTGCTATAACTCTGTGGTAAATCCATTCTGGGCCTGATGTTGTTTTTAGAAGTATATCTTTGATGATCTAATTTCTTGTATGTATATTAATTAGCATTTTTTAACCTCTTCTTGAGCCATTAAGGGAATAAATAAATTAAAGAAGCAGCATTTGGTTTTATTTAACAAGTCTACATTTGTTTCTCATTTCATTAATTTCTGCTTTTATCTCTATTAATTCCTTATTTTTTATAGAGGTTCCCCCCCACCTAATTTTCTTTTTCCCAATTGCTTGCACTCAACTCTCTTTCCTGTTTTCTGATAAATGTGTTCAAGGGTTTACATTTTTCCATAAATACTGCATTGGCCTTAATGATTGATTTCATTATATGGTGTACTCAGTGTCGTTAATTTATAATCATTTCAATTTTGAGTTTGTCTTTAACCTGAGAGTTATATAGAATAGTGTTTTAAAGTTTCCAAGTTGCTGAGTTTTTGTTACATTGTTTTGCTACTCTTTTGTCTTTGATTCTAGGTTTTTTTTTTGACATTGTAGTCAGAAAATGTAGCCTATATGCTTTCCACTTCTTGGAATGAAGATTTTTCTTCTGGCTAATTTTAATGGATGGTCAGTTTTTGTTTGTACCCCAGATATTAAAAAAGAACATGTAAATGTGTATTCTCAGTTCTGTAAATTTTCTTATATAAATCTCAAATCAAACTTTTAAATTATATTATTCATATTGTCCTATAGCTTTACTTCTTCTTGTTTACCAGATCTATCAGCTTTTGAAGAGGCATGTAAAAGTCAAATATCATTACAAGTCTGACAATTTCTCTTCGTAGTTTTAACTCTTTCTTTCTATATTTTGATACTCAGTTGTTTAGTACAAAATGTATTTGATTGCCATATCTTCTTGGTAGGTTGTACCGTTTATAGGTGCTTTTATTTTGAATCCTATTAAACCCAATACTAATATTTTTATGCTTTCATTTTGTTTCGTTAGCATATATTCATTTTCCATCCTATTTTTAATCTTTTTTTATTATATTGTTTTAAATGCAACTCTTTAAAATAATTGCATTATGTGTGGATATGTGTGTGCACATCTACGTGTGTGTGTTGTTGAGATTTATTTCACCCATTCTGAAAATCTCTGTCGTTTATAATAAGAGAGTTTAACCCATTCACAGTTTTTGTGATTTTGGTATGTTTGGATGTCTTCCCACTTTCTGTTTGATTGATCGAGTTTTCTTTATTTCTATTTCTCTCTATCTTTTGGCAAGTTATATGTACTATTTCTTTTTTTCTAGTGCTCTAAATTTTTAATGAACTTACCTAAGCACTTTTTCTTTTAGGTATCTTAGACCTCTTCCTATCTTTCATATTTTGTTGAAACTTTCGTTCCAATTATTATTATTTTACTTTATTTCTATACTTTTAGAATAAATCATTTCTTTAAAATTGAAGTCTTATAGATTCATTTTCATTTATTATTTAGACCTCAGACATTTACTTGTTTCTTTTCTTTAAAATATTTAAAAGTCCATGACATTCTCCTTTTTGAATTCCTTTTTTTGTCTTTCTGTAATACATAATTATTTCTTCAGAAGGAGTAAATGAATAGTAAATTTTCTTTGTTCTTTATTATCAGAAAATATCTTGGATTTGTTTTCATGCTTGATAGTCTGGCTGGCATGGAATTTTAGGTTCAAAATAACCCAGAAATACTGAGAATTTTGTTTTCATTTTTTTTAATTTAGAAATGCCACCAGGATGTGTATCTTTTTGGTGTTTTCCACTTACTATTTGGTGGATCTTTTTATAGTTTGAAGACTCAGCTCTTTCTGTTGCTCTAGAAAATACTTTTAAATTGTATCTTTAATTATTTCACCACCTCTAGTCTCTGTTATCTCAGTCTAAAATTTTTATAAGTATTAGGTCATGTATTTTGTCATATTTTGTATCTCTTCATGTTTTCACTCCATTTTCTAAGGGATTTCTTTGATTTTATCTTCATGTTTTTAATTTTCAAGGATAATGTCTTGTTTGTTTCTTTTCCATAGAAATCTACTCTTATTTTACATATATATACGTATATATACATATATATACGCAAAATATATATATTTTTTAAGATTTTTTTTATTTGAGAGAGAAAGAAAACAAAAAACAGAGCATGAGTGGAGGGCGGTGAGGGGAAGAGGGACAGGGAGAGGGAGAAGCAGACTCTGTGCTAAGCAGGGAGCCCCATGCAGGGCTTGATCCCAGGACTCTGATATCATGACCTGAGCCAAAGGCAGACACTCAACCTACTGAGCCACTCAGGTACCCCTACTCTTATTTTATAAAAGCAGATTTCTTTTGGATCTCTCTGAGGATGCCATCTAGAATTCTTTTCAAGTTCCTCTCTGTTCCTACATTATCTCTAGTTCCTATAGGATGAATTATTTTGGTTTTTCGTCTCATTCTTTCTCATACTCTCAGTTTGCCTCAAAGGTGGTGCCTGATGATCACTTCGATTTATAAATTTAAAATTTGGTTGACTAATATATTCAGGAGACTGTTGTGAGTTGCTTTCATGGCTGTGTAGACGTGCTTTCAGGATGGACCTTCTCCTGGAACGCAGGCTGTCTACAGCTCCGTGTCAATGAGAGAGCAGGAGGGGCTGCTCACTGTGAGTAGGAGTGCTGTCAGAAAGAGTGAAAGGATCACACACAGTCAGGCTGGGGACTGTCATGATTGCTGAAGTGAGGAAGACTTCATTCTGTGTGTGAAGTACTGTAGTATATTTCTTTGCTGAGCAGGACTGCCGCGTTATCTTTTCTTTCTCTTCCCCTTGCCATGCCCATTGCAAACATTTAGCTCTGTTCTGCTTCACTGGCCTCAATACCTACATAGTCATTTCTCCTGTATCAGTTACCTAGTGCTTCCTAACAAAACACCCCACGACTTAACATCTTAAACAACAATTTGTGATTTCTTGTGATTATATGGGTTTCCTGAACTCATTCTTTTATTCCACATGGCATTGGCTAGACTCACTCATGCTGTGTTCAGCTGGTAGCTGGGCTGTGTTGGAAGGCCCAAGAAGTCTTCACTTTCATGTCTGGGTCCTTGGTGCTGGATGTCTGCTAAAATGCCTACTCTCTCCACCAGGTGGGCTTTTCTCCACAAGGATTTTTATCTCCCAGAGCCTCTTTCTCCAGAATAGGGTGGACTTTCTTACAGAATGGTGGTCCCATTCCAAGGGGGAGTGTTCTAAGCAAAGAAGCCCCAAGAATTGCAGCAGGCTTGCTAATGTCCCATTGGCCAAAGCAGGTTGCGTTGCCAAGTCCAAAGCCCATGTACAGGGGACTCCACAAGGATGTGAATACCAAGAGGGCTGGTTCATTGACACCAGTGTGTCCTTTTATCATACCTCTGAAGGTCGATCTTTCATTTTGTCTGGAAGGCAGTCCACCAGGCTTCCGTATCAGGAGCAAAAGCCACAACCAATCATTCTGTACATGTTGGGAGAGAAAGGAGCTGCTGGCTGTTTGTTTATTCAACAGTTCTTTACCCGATGTTTGCACCACGGCCTGCCCCCCATTCCCTATACTGGGAGTCTCCCCAAGGTTCTGTTGGAGAGAACAGCCTACGTCTCTTTAGCCAATTTCTTCTGTGCTGATTTAACCACTCTGGTTTTCTCCATAAATTGGATTCTATCTGCTTTTTGTCTTCTAGAAAGTCTTCAAATTTTTCTCTTCTACTGGAGCCATAATTTCTCATTTTTCTTGGGCAGATATGAGTGTGTTCTTTTTATGTATCTTTCTATTATTTCAGTGAAATTTGATGAAGGGAAGGGTTCGTATGTGCTTCAAACATCATTTTGAACCACACAGAAAAACCAAAGAGTTTAAAGTCTATTCATTTAGTAAAAAGAAAAAGTGAGTCATGGGATTCCTCTCCCTGGAGGTGCGCACTCACACGGCAGGAATGTGGAAGAGACGTGGTGGTTGGACCCGACGAGAGTTTTGCTGTTTGCCGTTTCTGAAATGGTGCTGGCGCTCTTCTTCCTTGGGAATCCAGGTTGATGAGTTCATGCTGACCATTTTTGTTCAAGCCCCAGCTGAGTCTAGGATGGAGACCTTTGAAACTGGCTGTTTGAATGATCTACTTCAGACTTCTCGTTTAGCAGTTTCAGAAACAAGGCACGGAGATGGGAACAAAGGCCACCCTGCAAATCAGCAGCACCACTGCGGTTCGACTCGGTGCCTCCCGAGGACACCTCATCCTGCCATCTTTCCACCACACGCTTCCCTGCATCTTGCCCCAATCTGCACCTCGGAGCATCCCTCCCTGAAGCCAGGGTCTTGCTGTCTGCCGTGGACCCAGGCGGTACCCCCACTGCAGGATACCCAGAGATGAAGGATTTGAGGCTATGGTTGCCCCCAGTGAGACAGATGTCTGTCTGGCCCTTCCTCCCAAAAGACAATTATTTGAGCTGGAGATGACAGCCGTGTTTGGATCATAGATTCTCCTTCTCCCTCCAGCGCCCTCTCTCCCCTACTCAGTTATCTATTTACCTATCTATTTACGTGAGCCTTTTTTTTTTTTCCCAGTGAATTACGTCTGCAAGGCAGTAAAATGTTATGTATTTGCAAGGCCCATAATCTTTAAAAGCCCAGTGATGCCAGCTCCAGACAGCAGCGAGCTCCCTCCAGTATGTTAATAGATAGTATTAGGGCAATAATGAAAACACTTGAGACAAGTAAGCTCCTATCAAAAGCTGAGTAATAGGGCTTCGCCCAGTGAATCACAATGCAGAAGAGATTAAGACGTCTGCCGTTGTGCAGTGTCTATTCAGACTAACAGCTGCTCCGTTTCTGATTAAAATGGGGTTGGGGAGACCTTTTCGTGCAAGTACCCTTTTTATCCTGCATTGTCCTCACCCTTTCCACCTCCACCTTCACACACAGGCACCTTCATTTCTACTTAGCCACAGCCGTTCACACACACACACACACACACAGAACAGAGTCACAAACACACATCGCATCACACGCAGAGCCACAGCCACACTGATGCATCCAAGCGTGCAAACACGACCACGTCCTTGCGCCCAGGTACACAGGCACACGTGGAACCACCTCTCGCACACTCACGGCCTCGGCCCGTCTCTTACACACACATTAAATTACGATCTGTCGCACATACAGGCTCATATAGGCATGAGATGGCGACCCGTCACACACACGTTCTGCAGTCACAACCAGACACTCAGAGACAACCTAACCAATATCGCAGGACCCACGCGTTCCTGGCAGGTCGCATCCACGTACGGCCCTAGCCAGCCCTGCACGTGCAGATTCCCACTTGCGATCCCGGTTAGTCACGGACGCACAGCCCTTCGTTGGCAGACGGTCAGGAGCACTCCTGCCCACACACAGCCACAGTCAGAGCCGTGCACGCATGGTCACGTGCTTACCCATGACCGCGCGCAGCCATGTAGGAAGCGATGCTTTTCCACGCACAGACGCTAGTCTGCAGCCCGGCAAGCCCCCAGCCGCAGGGTGCATGCGGGACGCTCTCGAGAGCAGCTGGGCACAGCCACGGGCCGCGCGGCGCACCCCTCCAGGGACTGACCCAAGAGGCAGGACGCTACCGCAAGCCCGAGGGATGGCCCCTGAGCTGGTTCAGAGGCCTCTCAGAGAGGGCAGGTATCGGGCTCTCCATTTTCCAGTCGCTGCCATGGTGTCTCACGAAGGGGGAAATGGAACTGTTTCTGGGGAGTCTCGGAGTATAGAACTTGACCTTGAGCGGAACTGCAGATTTAGACTTAGGAAAAAACTCAGAGCTGTGCAAGGATGAATGGTTACTTTAGGAAGGAGTGAGCACTCCGTCAGTGGAGGTGTGCACATGGAGGCCAGACAGCTACTTGGCAAGGGTGATGAGGAGGGACTGCTGCCTTGCACAGGGGTGAACTAGATGCCTGCAAGGTCCATCCCAATCCCGATTCTGTGCCCCACAGTTCTTTGGGTCGTCTTCCCCCACCCCCTGCCCCGTTAATGACTCCATTCCTCACGCCACTCTTCAGACAGGAGAGGCCAGGAGCCCTGACCTTCCACTTCTCCCGCTACATGATTTCTCTTCCAAGATCGTCTTTAAGCTGATGCTTTCCATTTCTTTCCCTAAACCTCTGAGACCCTAACTCTAGGCTCAGGGGCAGATGCTGGGGTAGTAGGCCAGCAGTTATCCAGAGACTCGACTTCCGTCTGATTCCAAGAGACCTGGCACGGCCTTTGGAGACTGACCTGGGTGTTTCCTGGATGGAAGGTGCTAGGTCACCAGACCTGGGCAGCTAGAAGGATCTCTACCAGGCAGCTGATCCGTCCCAGGGCTGGCTTTGGAAGCATCTGAAGGCTTCCACTGGGCTGCAGCTGGTGGCTGTAACCCACGGCTCTTCCAGTCTCCTCTCCCTGGGCCCCATCTCCACCCTGGGGGGCATCTCACGCTATCGTTTCCCCCAAGCGGACCATTCCCTCAGACCTTGTGTTTTTACCCATGCTAACTTTACCTCCATCTGGGATACCTTCCCCTTGTCCCCAGTGATACTCACATTTCTTCAAAACCCCCGCACCCAACCTGCCTGCACCATGCAGCCTCAGAAGCCCTGGGCTAGAATCAATCCTTCCCCCATTCTTCCTCCCACAGTCACTGTTTTCCCCTGCTAGACCGCGCACCATCTGTCTTCCGCTCAAGGGGCGGGGCTAGGCCGAGTGCGCCGGCTGCTCAAAGCGGTGGGGGCAGGACAGCCCCAGAGCTGAGTGGACAGGCCTAGCATCCAGGAAGGGAACCAGCTCCTCACAGAGTAGAGCCAAGGGCATAGTTGGGAAAACAACTCTCAGATTCAACTGTGGTGTGATTTGGGGCCTGGGGACTGAGACTGAAGGAGCTGGCTACACTGGGGTCTGTTGGTTACAGTTGCTTAAAGTAGAGGGGTTTGTTATGTGCCCAGAGAGACCTCGTACAGACCAGGACTGGCCTGGGAGCAGGTTCAGAACCAGCCAGAGGTGTCCGGGACTCTGGCTAGGAGCTCTATGGGAGTCTGCGGTCCACCTTTAGGAGCCTGTATGGGTGGCTGCCTTGAAGAGTCAGAGTTTAAACAGACCCCAAGGGTCATATCTATAAGGTGATACCCAAAACAAGAGAATGAAGAAGTGAGGTCAGAAACCAGAAACTCAAAACCCAAATGGCCCAGAGGAGCCCTTCAAAAGTAAGGTGATCTTCTTTTTCTGGGCCCTGATAGGATCTGGGTTCCAGGAGCTGGTTTGGGCACTTAAAGGAGCCACAAAAGGCTGGCACTTACTTGTGTCTGCCATGCACCTGGCCGTCCAGCCACTTGTGTGTCTCTCCTATCAGATGAGGAGTCTCTTCAGGAAAGGACACATTTTGTGCCTTTGGGTTCTCCCCTCTGGCTTTGCACAGTGCCTGGCACATAACACATTCTCAGTAGGCTTTTTTGGCACTTGAATTCTGCCTCTCTGAATCTGTGGTCTGCACTTGACCTTCAGGCCCACATAGCTGCCATCACCTAATTTACCTGCAGTGGGTCTCCTTCCAGGACCCAGGACCAATCCTGCCTGCCCTGGCCTTTGGACGCTTGACCCCAACTTGTGTTGGCTATGCTGAACTGGCATCATCTCATTTGCTGTTTGAGAGGCCAGGTGCTATTCCAGAACCCATCCGACATCACCGTTCTGTTGATAGAATTTCAGCTAATTCCCCGTTTACTCATCCAACAAACATTCCCTCCACATAGCCATCGGCCAGTGTGCGGTCTTCCTCGCTGGAGCCAGCATTGCTCTACACCAACAATTGCGTCCTCCTTCTCAGACGCTTCCTTCATCCATCTTCTAGCGCACCGCCCTGGCTTGGCTTTCTCCTCGCTTCCTGAGCTCCCCTGCTCCGTCTCCATTGTTGGTTTCCCCATCCCCCCAACTTCTTAATGTCGTGGAGCTAGGTTCCATCCTTACACCTCTGCCTTCCTCCCACCTCACTTCGTAAGGGGCCCCCTCAAGCTCAGGGCCTTAGAGACCATTTATCTGCTGACCACTCTCGAGCCTCAAGTGTGTTTCTTTAGCCCAAATCTCTGCCCTGAACCCCAGATAGGCGTATTCACCTGTTTGCTCAACATTTCCACCTGGACGTCCCTTAGGCCTCTCAAACTTTAGACGAACTTCTGATCACCACCTCCAACCTTCCCCCATAGTCTCCTCACACTTGATACATGGGAACGCCACACATGGTAGCTCTTCCAGCTGCTCAGCCCCAAGACCTGGGAGTCAGCCGTCAACTCCTGCTTCGACTCCGTACGAGCCACCCTCATCTCTTGCCCGGCTCACGGCAAGGGCCTCACACCGGACTTTCCGCTTCTGCCCTTGCCCCTCCCCGAGGCCCTGGCCCCTTGCTTCATTCTTATCCACCCCTCTCCCGACAGCCAACCACAGAGTGATGGCCTTGACCCCTCCACACAGCTCTCTCTCTCCCTTGTGTCACCCCGACCCTTTGTTCCCAAGAGCCTGGCTCCTGTTCCTCCTGTTCGAACTTCCAGATGGTGACGTCATCTGAGAAGCAACAGCACCGGCCCCCCGTGTTCCCGCTCCATCTTTTCTGTCAGCCCTCTATCAGGTCAGGCCCCGTATTCTCTGTGCCCATGCTTCGTGGTCCTGAGCAAAGAAGACCAGGCCTCAATCCAGTCCCTTGACCGATACCTCGGACGTAAGAGCATAGAGATAGGGGTGCTGAGAGGTTGGAACATCTTTGGTGGGAGGCCCTTATGTTCCCCATCTCCTTTAATCCTCACTGGAACCCTGGGAAGCAGAAACACTTTCCCCTTCCTCTGGGGGAGGGGCAGGGGAAGAGAGAACTCACCGGACCACGGCTGTACCGCTAATCAAGATTCGAACCTCTGAGTCTTCCGAGTCCAGTGCTCCTGCTTCTTCCACCCCTAGGGTCCTCAGAGATTGAGTCCCCTTCCTCCCTTCCCTCTCACCCCCCCGCCATATCCCATTCATAGAAGGGGGGCACTGAAATGCAGAGCTGGGGAGTACCTTCCTGGGGGCAGTGCCTGAGCCTGGAGGAGTCCCCAGCCCACCGGGAGGCAGGAGGGGCACACACCGCGAGGCCAGGCCCTCCTCCCCTGTGTCTGGGCCTGAAGTCCGGAGACCTAACTCGCACAAGCACGGCTGCCCCCTCCTCGGAGACGGAAGGCAGCTGTGGCAGTTGTGGCGGGCGGAGAGAAATTCCCTTTCTGTAGATTGGATCAGTCACTCTCAGAATTGATGGCAACGGCTTCATCACGAAGATCTAATGCTTTAATTATGTTGTGACATGACCTGACACGGGGGTGGCATTTGATGGATTCTCTGGTGTCATCAGCATGGCCCTGACATAGGAAAGTGGCAGAAGGCAAGGGGGTGGGGGAAGACGAAGGGCTCCCAGTGGGAGAGCAGTCCTCTCAGGTCCCTCCACCTTTCCCTGCTCCTCTCTTCCAGGCCAGCTCCAGCAGCAGTGGGAGAGGAGGGCAGCAGCTTCCTTGGGGGAGAGGGTGGATGTGTCTTTCGGGGATGGACTGGATCCCGGGAGGGGGCCCAGTGTGAGTGCCTGTGCGTGTGTGCGTGTGTGCGTGTGTGTGTGTGCAGACGTGAGCATGTGCCACCATGCACAGGGATGTGTCTGAACGGGTGAGAAGATTCGGATCCGTGTTGTGGAAGCAGCAGCTGAACTGCTGTCTGGCCTGTGAGGAAGGTCTAGAAGGTTAGGGTGGGGGTGGGGCACCGGGTTGGTCCGCAGGCCCCAGAGCTGTCAGGAGGCAGAAGGAGCAGAGGCACTGGCGAGGCCTTGGAGGGCAGAGCTGGGACCCACGGAGGCAATCTCCGGGGAGGCAGACATAGCTGAGCATGTGTGGGGCCGTGGTTCGGGGGCCCTGGGAGGCAGTGAGCCACCTGTCCCTGGCCAAGGCTGCCAGGGCTGAAGTGAAGGGCATTCCTTTCCCTGGTGGCTGCTTTAGAACGAATGGCCTTCCAGGGGTAGGATTCCCTGTATCTGTGGGTGAGCACCTGAGTGTGTTTCTCTCCTTGTTCCCTGCCCCCCACCCCGGCTGTGGGCTCAGCGCTCTGCAGTGCCCTCCATGGGGCAAGACTAAGAAGCGAGCTGCTCCCCTCAGCCCTGAGCTCTTGGTCAGGATGCTCGGTGCGGCCCCTCGTCTGACAGCCCTCCCCATCTCGCTCCTGCAGCTGGCCCTTCCTCCCCAAGCTGGGCCGTCCTGCTCCTAAGTGAGACGGGAGGCTGGCAGGGGCAGAGGGTGGGTGGGGGCCACCTGGGTCAGGGGCTAGGCCAGGCGCCCCCCACGGAGCCCCTTGCAGAGTCCTTATGGTACCTGTGACCTGGAGTGAGCGGTTATCCCCGCCGTACAGGGGAGGACAGAGAGGCTCAGAGACAGGAAGTTGGCCGCCCAAGGCTACCTGACTGGGAAGGAGGAAGGAATGATTGGATTGCCCTGCACCGCTCGCTCCTTCAGATGGCCCTGCTCTTTCCACTGCTCTGCTCTGCCCCGGCTGGGGGCCTGGAGTGGGGAGGAATGCTAGGGTGGGTATCTGGAGACTGGGGTCTGGTCCAGAATGCCTCAGTCACCAGCCCTGGTTTGGGGAAAGCAGAGATGGAGAAATATGGGCCTGGAGGGGCCTTTCGAACTCAGTTCAATACTATCCTTTCCATCCTACCCCACCCCATCTCCTCATGGTGCAGAAGGAGAAACCGAGGCCTAGGGAGAAGAAGAGCCCTGCTCAGGGTCACTCAGTGTGTTAACACAGGAGTCATGATTATGAATGTGGGCTCCTGGGTCAAGGCTTAACCGTGTCCGCAGCGCTGCCAGGCCCGGTCACGAAAGGCTTCCGGGGGAGCCTTGAGCTTCTTCCGGACCGAAGAGGGAAGAATGAAGGAGGGGTAAACAGAAGGGGGAATGAACCATGAGAGACTGTGGACTCTGGGAAACAAACTGAGGGCTTCAGAGGGGAGGGGGGTGGGGGAATGGGATGGGCCGGTGATGGGTAGTAAGGAGGGCACATACTGTGATGGTGCACTGGGTGTTATACGCAAACAATGAATCACGGAACTTTACATCAAAAACTAAGGATGTACTGTATGGTGACTAACATAACATAACAAAAAATTATTATTAAGAAAAAAAAAGAAGAATTTGAAACTTAAAAAAATAAAAAATAAAATAAAGAAAGGCTGGCCAGAGAGGAGATTCCCAAAGCCTGGAAGGATTTTCTCAGCCTGGAGAAAGCTCTGGAAGTTTATGCCCAGCCCTAAACCCTCTGATCCCAGCATCTGTGAAGGCTGCAGAAGGCCTGACTGGCTCAGTCTGAGGTTGGTCGGTCTGTGTCTCAGAGATGTCAAGGTGGGGAAAGAGCAGGAGCTATGGCTTGGTTGTTCTCTAAAAGCCTGGATGCCCTGGCTGCTCTGCAATGATGCCCGAGGAAGACGTGAGAACAGCAGGACCTCACGCATGCGAGCGGAGCAGCAGCGTGCGTGTCGGGCTCGGGCAGAGGCAGGTGCTCACGGGGGCTGCCCAGAGCCGACTGGCCGGGGGGACTGGGAAGGACAAGTGTGCAACCACGGGGCTGCACAGGCGAGGGCTGGGAACAAGAGCTGGCTCAGAGAGGAGGCATGTGCTCTCCCAGAGGATGTCTGTGTCCGGATGCAACCGGTATTCAAGGGTGGCTGCGCTCCCACTGTATGCCCTGGTGGGCGCAGCTAGGTGACCACTCCCCGGGGCTTAGTTGTGGCCGAGTACTGTTGGGTGTCCTGGTGAGAAGGTGTTACCAGATGCAGCCGTATCTGGCCGGACTGGTATGGACACCTGTTCCTGTCTGAGCGTCCCATGGGGACAGCTGTGCGCTAGCCTGAGTGTGTACTTGGCTGCAGCTGTGTGTTTAGTGAATGTAGCCGCAGGCATAGCCACGGCCCCTAACGTAGCTCTGGGCCCCCTTGTAGCCACATTTGTGTGGAATTGTGTGGCCCTATTTGAGACTGTGTCTGAGGGAAACTTGGCCCTACGGCCTGGGGCTCTGAGCTGCTGGGGCTCTGTACCCAGGCGCCCCGCCATCACAAGGGGCACTGGGTGTCTTCCTAAGCCACCAGCATCAGCTGGTTTCCAGTGCGTGGCCTGGGTAGGCTGGAAACTGGCACCAAGACCCTTGGGCAGGCCCAGATGCTTCTTCTTCCAGGTCCCTGGGCACTCCTGGGGCTTCTCTCAGATGGAGGGAAGGGCAGAGATGTCACTAAAACCTTCCCTACTAGGTCTCGTGGGAGGGGGTCAGAGAGCTATCGCCGCCAACGGCCTCATTTGGCAAACGGAGAAAGTGCAGTGCAGACAGGAAGTAGCCCGGGCACGCCAGATCAAACCGCAGGCCTACATTCCAACCCGGAGATAAAGCCCATGATACCAAACGTGCAAACTACGTTTTACCGTTTCCAGCACAGCCTTAGAGTGCCCGTTTGACAGATGGGTATTAACAGTAGGTATTGGAACCGCGCTGGCCTGGAATTCTGGTTCTGACTCCATCACTTACCTGATAGGTGACCTTGGATCATTCACACCCTTCTCTGAATGTTTTTTTCTCACCTGTAAACTGAGAGAATTGATGTGTTCGCTTTTTAAGTGCCCTGTTCCAGCACGGACTTTCTCCGTCCTAGAGGTTGGAGGTCAGTGCAGACTGGGGGATTGTGTGTGCCTGTTGGGTGATCATTATTCAGGGTTTAATTATGGCTGAGTATTAAGCAGAGCCAGGAGGGGACTGTTGTGAACTTGGGGTCACACGGTGAATTGGTGGCAGTATTAGGATGAGTAGGAGGCTAGTCCTCCTGACCCCTCACTCTACCCCAGAGCTGCTCCCACCCGCTCTCTGGGCCTGTGGGCGTCAGGGACTTCTTGATATAACCCCACGGGCCTCCCTGACGCTGTCTTGCCGCTTCCTGAAGTCACATGACGCCCATGTCCCTGCCAGGCAGGTGTTGTGCTAGAGCCTGTTGTTTCCACTCCCTTATTCAGTCCTGGCAGTAGACCATTTTACAGATGAGAAAACTGAGGCTCGAGGGAGTTCAGAGATAATCATTGCTCCTATTTTTGAGCCTTCCTTGACTGAAAGCAAGACCTGGTGCTGGCCACCCACTGAAACGAAGGGAGGGGGACAGTCCAGCCTCCAAAATATCCCCGCCGAATAGTGCCGAGACCTGCATGGGCTCTGCCAGCCTGATTTAGACAGCAATTTGCATACAATTTACCCAGAAAGCTGCACTGTGAAAAATATAATTACTTTTTTAATATTCTCGCTCTGATGTGAATGCTTACCGCCCGGTAATGAATTACTTGCTTAATGAAGATAAACCTGAATTGGAGATGCACTTCGGAGAGCTGCTGGGGCGGCCGACTTGAAGCCATCATCTGCAGCTGTTAGTCTCTGAAATTGATGCCCTTGTTGGTAGGATCATAAATCGAGAAGAAAATCTATGAGCTCCAGCGCCACCAGTAACTTACTCCGTGGCACTGGTGGAGTCACTTAGCCTCTCTGTGTCCCGGTTTCCTCATCTGTAACAACAGTATGGGGGTAGGAGAGAGTCGTAGAAATGTTGGCATGGAATGGACCTCCACTCAAGAATGACCGGGCATCTACAGTGCGTCAGGTGAGAGCCAGAGGGAGGAAGTGATTTTTTTCAAAGACGCACATAGACGGAGGGGCTTGTGAACCAAAGCTGTGTGGTGTAGCCACGTCTTTGCTCCCAGGTGCTGTACTTGGACCCTTGCTCCTAAATAGACTCTGAGCTACTTCCTGGCTGCTGGTGGTGGAAGAGAGCCCCAGGCTGGAGAAAAAAACCTGCAGTCAAGTGTGGCTGCTGGAAACTACCTATTCTTACGCTTGATGCTGGCCATTTCCAGGGACCAATCAGAGCCGAGGCCAGGAATCTTCAAGCCCTCTTTCCCAGCATTTTCTCAACATATATGCGCAGGCAGGTCAGGACTGGGGGCTCCAGGAGAACAAGTCACCGGTTTAGTGAGTATGTGTTTACCACCTATCATAGGTGTTAAATAGGCTCTAGGGACACTATGAATAAGACCAACAGGGTCACCGCCACAAAGACCTGGAATTCTAGAAAAGTGTGGCAACCACCTAGAAATAATGAGTCAACTAATAATAAAGATAATGTCAGATAGTGATAAATGCTATAGAATTTTTTGTGGATAATATGACCTAGAAGGATTGAGGAGATTATTTTGGCTTGTTAGTCAAAAAGACCTTGTAAGGAGATGGTACTTGGGCTAGAATCTAAATGACATTAAGAAATCATCCTTGTGGGGCACCGGGCTGGCTTAGTCCATGGACCGTGCAACTCCTGATCTCAGGGTTGTGAGTGCAAGCCCCATGTTTTGGGTGCAGAGATTACTTAAAATAATAAATAATAAATAAATAAATAAATAAATAAATAAATAAATAAATAAAGTTTAAAAGAAAGAAATCATCCTTATAAATATCAGGAATGTGGTTCCAGGTAAGAGCTGAAAAGTAGGCAGGAGCCAGATCACAAGAAGCCTTATAGATTATAGAGGGGACTTGGGACTTTGTTCTTAGTGCAAGGAACAGCCATTGGATGTTTTCATAAGGGAAGTGATATGATTTATTGACATTTTAATAGATCATTCTGTAAGAAAAAATAGAAAATCTGGATAGCTCTATATCTATTAAAGAAATTGAATTTATAATATAAAAATTTCCCACCCAGATGGTTTCACTGGTAAATTCTATCAAATATTTAAGGAATAAATAATACCAATTGTACACAAACTCTTTCAGAAACTAGAAGAAAAAGGAACATACCCCAATTCTTCTACTGGTTATTAATTTTTATACAGCTATCCCTAAACGCAGTAGCTTCAAGCAATGACGTGTTATTATTATTATATCTCACAGTTTAGACGCCGCATTGGGGTTGGCTTGTTCGTGCTCTATGATATCTGGGGTCTCAGCTGGGCTGTAACAATTGGAAGCCGGCTAAGCAGTCTTTCTCTCCCTTTCCACATGGCCTCTAGGTTGGTGCAGGTTGCCTCATAGCAAGGTGGCCTAGTTTCCTGCATGGCAGCTTGGGGCTCTAAGTGTGAGCATTCCAAGAAGCATGAGAAGAAGCTGCAAAACTTCTTATGACCCAGCTTTGGAAGGACACATCTGTGGACCAAGCAGTCATGAAGGCAGCACAAATTCAGAAAGAAGAGAATGAGACTCCACCTCTCAAGTAGCAAAGAATTTGTGGCAGTCTTTACTGTGATGCCAAAACCTGACAAAGACATTATAAGAGAAGGAAATTATAGTTGCATATCACTCATAAACAAAGATGTAAAAGTCCTTAATGAAATATTATCAAATCAAGTCCAGCAACATATAAAAAAGAAAAAACTATCACTAAATGTGGTTTATCCTAGAAATGCAAAGTTTAACATTTAGAAAAACAATCAATTTAATTAATCACTTTAACAGAATAAAGAAGAAAAAGCATAACATCATCTCAACAGATGCAGTAAAGGTACATATGACAAAATCCAACACCCATTTGTGATTTAAACAAAACAAAACAGAACAAAAACCTCTCAGCAAACTAGGAACAGAAAGGATAAAGGACATCTGTGATGAACCTACAGTTAATACCTTACTTACTAGTGAAAAAAATGAATGCTCTTCTCTACTTCAGGAACAAGGCAAAGATGCTTGCTTTCATCTCTTCTATTCAACATTGTGCTGGAAATCCTAGCCAGTGTAATAAGGCAAGAAAAGGAAATAAAACGTGTAAGGACTGGAAAGGAAGAGGTAAAACTACTTTTATTTGTAGATCCTACAGGATCCTTAAAACAATTACCAAAGTAATGAGAGAATTTGACATATTTGCAGGATACAAAGTCGATACACAAAAATTAATTATATTTCTGTATATTAACAGTAAGCAATTAGAAAATGGAAATTTTAAAAGCTTATTTATAGTAACATAAAAAGCACAAAATACTTAGAAATATATTTAGGAAAAAAAAGCAAAAATCTCTATACTGAATACTATAAATCAGTGTTGAAGAAGACCTAAGTAAATGCACTGATAGACTATGTTTATGGATTGGAAAACTCAATATCATTAAGATGTTTGTTGTGCCTAAATTGATCTTTAGAGTCAAAGCAATCTCAGTTAAGCAATCTCAGCAAAGCCCAGTAAAGTTTTTTGTTGCTGCTACTATAACAAGATCATTCTAGAATTTATGGGAATATTCAAAGGAATTAAATAGCCAAGATAATTTTGGAAAAGAACCAAGTTTAAGGACTCACCTAGCTGATCTAAAGAAATACTTTAAATGTAGTCTTTTAAAGGAACAAAAAAGGCCAGATGGTGTGGTCTCTCTGCACCTACTTTTGGTTATTGAGATGAGAAAAGATGGGAACTCAGACTCTGGTCTGAGGACCAGTAAAGAAGATGGAGAGAAATGAAAGGTTTCAGCCATATTTTGGAGATCAAGGCAGTGAGATTTGTAGATGATTGTAGGTGAGGGGCGACAGACAGGGAAGAACCAAATGTGATTTTGACTTGAGCAACTGGGTACTACTGGTGTGGCTTAATGAGATGGGAAAATTAGTGGAGAAATGGATTAGGAGAAGGGTTGAGTCTCTGTTCCATATGTATTAAGTCTAAGAGACCCAGGAGGTCTATACGGGGAGATGTCAAACAGGCTGTTAAATATTAGATATGGATCCTGGGAAGAGATCAAGGACTTGAAATATTTTGGAGTCAGTGTGGAAATGATACATAAAGCCGTGGGCCTGGATGAGATCACCTAGCCAGGGGAAGTAGATGGAAGGAAGAGGAGGGAGGACCAAAGATGATTGCCTGGAGCACTCTCACCTTTAGAGGGAAGAAAGGCAGCAGGGCTTAACACAGGTGCCTGGAAAGAAAGGTAGGAGGACAATCAGGAGATGAGGTACAGGGAAAATCATGGGGATTGGAAAGGGGAGACGTGAGACACGGGAGGGGAGTGACTCACAAGGCCTGGTGTCTTCCATGTGCCAGACACTGTCGTAGGGTATTTCCGTGTGCTGTCTCAGGACAACTTTGTGAAGTAGGTATCCGTGTTCATGCGACTCAGATGGAAGCGACTTGTCCCAGGCCTGTAACCGGGAAGGGGAGAGCCCAGTTTTCAGCCAGACCCAGCTTGGCAGTTCTTTCCACCAACCCCAGGCTGCTGTCTTCGGCCAATGTCTCCAGCAGGAGGTGCAGGACGGGGGAGGCACTTGACGCTTTCTCGTCTGTAGAAACCCCTTTTGGGGTTACGAGGATAAGATGAGATCATCTGTGTTGAGCACCTGGTTGCACGTGACTGAGTAGGCCCTTGATGCCCAAGGTGGACTGTGGAGTCCCATGGGCAGTGAGACCACCGCTGGGGGAGGCTGGGAGGGGCTGGGGCAGGCTTCCTGGAGGAGACACGGTGTGAGCTGAGGACTCAGGGATTCCAAACACTGTGAGGAAGTTTCCAGTGTCTCATGGGCGAAATGAGAAAAGGGAAATGCAGTGGGGTTTACGGCAGCTAGGTGCATTCAATGTAAAGGGTTGTTCTTTATGCTGAGTTCTGTTCTTCCTACTTTGTCGGTGTGAAGGCCTTCTTCATACGCAGCGGTAGTGGATAGAGGCTGGAGGTACGTTTCAGATAGTCTTCCTAACGAGATGGAAACTTGGCAACCTTCCGTCGTTCTCCAAACTTTCAAAGTTTTTAACTGGTTGATGAAATTCTAAAATCTGAGAACTTCCGACAGCTGGAGCGCAGGGGGCGTTCTTGGCAGAGGGAGCGGCACGGGCAAGCGCCAAGGTGCAGGGAAAAGCCCAGCGTGCTCTGGAACTGCAAACAAGTAGCAAGAGCAGCAGGAACACGCGGGGAGCGGGGTTTCCAGGGTGTCTGAGCAAGAAACCAGGAGGCCAAGTCCTGGGGTCGGGGTGGTCACCCTGCTGAAATGCCCACCCTCAGCTTTTCAGGTGCCCAAACTGACAGGGGAAGTCACTCTGGTCTGAGAACGCTCCCCGGGGCACCCTAGGACCCCGCAGGGGGGTACGTGTGGGCGTGGGTGCACCTGCACAGACGCAGGACTCCTTGGTGAAGAAAGGAGGCCAGAGGAAGGCCTGAAGGACCCTGGCCTGGTGGGTCTTCAGGAGACACACAGGATGGAAGGGGAAGCCAGGGAGCGCACTGGGGAGAAAAGGAAGGAGAACCCCAGGACTATCCGAGTGGGGGTAGCGGAGTCTGCATGTCTGGGCACAAGTGGGTGTGGGAGTGTGTGTGTCCCTGAGATCCCGTGTGTCTGTGTGCGTGTACTTTTGCACCCTACATCGCGTGTGCCTATTTCTTACACATGACACTTGAAGGTGGAGCTGGGGGAGGGCAAACTCTTGATCCCGTGCCCTCTCGTTCTCCTGGGCCCTTGTCTGCCTTGAGGCCACTCAGGCTAGAGTGCTGGGGCGGGGAGAGGCCTTGCGGATCAGGGAGGGCCCTTCCAAAGCCCCACTCCCAGCCTGGTTCGGTCCTGTGAAGGCTCCGTTGGGCCTCCCCATGACCTCCTCCGTCCCCGCCTCAGTATCTCCATCAGACGCTGGTCTTGGGCTCCAGACGGCTCCCTGTGCCTGAGCAGATGGAGGTCACCGTGGCTGCCCTCCTCGTTGCCCGCCTACTCTCCCCTGCCTCAGGCCCCCTCATCTGGGCTTCCCCAGAGTCAGGCCTCTGTGGTAGGGCCGGGTCATGGGGAGTGGGCTTCCCGTGGGGTGCCTTGCCCTTGCCCCTTGGCCTCTGGGCCCAAGTCCAGGAGCCTGCCAGGGGGAGTTCAGCACAGAGAAAAGGTGGGGTAGGGTGGGAGGGTGTGGCTGGGTGTGATGACGGCACCTGGTGCCGCGTGTCCGTATCTGTGAAAGGTGAAGGATGGCAGGTGTAGCAGCAAGCCATGGCACGTCCAGTTCAGGGAGCCGCTGGTAGCGCTCACGTGTGAAGTGTGTACAAGACAGACCGTGTGTGAAAGTGCATGGGGGAGGGGGTGCGAGTACAGGCTCCCATTTATCAAGCGCCCACTGTTAGCCAGGCAGGACGCTAAGTGCTTCGCTCAGATTATCTCATTTAATAAGTGTGACAGCGTGTGAGAGGGTGAGAGAGGGCGGGGGGGGGGGCAGGTGGCCGGCAGCACTCCCACCCCGCACCCCAGCAGGGTCCCCCTGGGCACGTCTAGAGCAGGCCTGGGGCTGGGGAACCACGTCTCAGCCCCTCACCATATGGAGACAGGCAGCAGGAGGGAAGGGGCGATTCCCTGGGGTCCAGCCCGGCTCCCCGCCCCGCCCTCGGCCCCCAGGGATGGGCTGACTCCCTCGGGGGACAGAGGGCTGCCTCGTTCTCGTTCTTGTTCTCGTCTTTTCTCCAGCTGTGCTTAGCACAGGGCCCAACACTCAGCAGGGGCTTAACCAGCCTCTGTTCTTTAGCAGAGGGTGACGCAGCCCCTAGAAACATCTGTACCTTGGTTCAGCCTGGTCCTTACTCTGTAAATGTCACATGGGGGGAGGAGAACCCCCATGGGTCAGAAGCCAGGCCCCAGAAATGAAGGAAGCCATGGCTGAAGCTGTCTGAGCTGGGCGAAAGGGCCAATGGGGCTGCTAGACGTGAATACATGGGGCTCCTATGCCCCACCTGTGGCCTCAGGGTCCACTTGCGAAGCCCACTGCTTTATCTCACTCCAGGTTGGTGCTGGGTGTCAGGTAAGCGAAGGGGCTTGGAAGTGAGGACTGCGGTCTCTTGTCACTCAGGTGGTAACACTGCAGGGGACTGATGACAAGAATGCCATGGATTTCTAGAGGAAAAGTGACAAGGAGGGAGGGAGGGAGGGGGCGGGAGGAAAACCATGGAGGTAAATGGCATCACTCCTGTCCCCTGCATCAACCACCCCACGGGAGCAGAACAGTTGCTCAGAGACGCGTTATAGAAGTATCAGAGGGTCCTGAGCAACAGCAGGAGGGAGGGCTTCCAGGAGGAAGCGGTGGGCCCTGGAGCACAGAAGGTTTGCCACACGGAGGGGCATGGAGGGAAGAGCTCCAGGAAGGCCCAGCACGTATGTTTGGAGGTCAAACGCATGTCCCAAAGAGCAGCCACCTCCCACCCCCTCCCCGTGATTGTAACGATTGTAATCTTCGGAAAAATACTGACATTAGTTACCATTTATTGAGTATTTTCAGGCAAATACAATATTATTCCTGCATGAGGAAATCAAGGTTCAAAGAGGCAAAGGTACTTGTCCGAAGCCCCATGTAGAAGCAGAGCTGGGGTTTGAACCCAGGGTTTTGGCTTCAAGCCTCACGTGCTGACCGACTCCCGTCCTGCTGCCCGGGCCACAAGCCCACCCCCGCGGGGTCCCTGAAGGGTGGCACCACCACATGCCAGGCACCCAGGCTGTCACCGGCCCCTCCAGCACCACTTCCGGCAGCCACCAGATTCCGAGTGTACTTTCTCCCCAGGCCCGAATCAGACAGACCTGGGTTCCAATCCTGCTCCATCGCTTGTCAGCTGTGTGATCTTGGGGACGTCACTGAACCTGTCTGTGCCTCAGTTTTCTTGACTGAGAGAACAGTAATGGCACTGAGAGGATTGTGGTGAGATTTTAACCAGTGAATGCCCGTAAAGAACAGAGCACAGTGTGTGACAGAAGAGATACTCAGGAAACATGAGCTGTTTTTATTTCCACTAAACTACGCACGGGGATGATGACTGTCCTGCACGAGAACTTGTCACTCCTGCCTCCTACCTTGCGGACGAGCCAGGCAGATGGGCCAGAAATTCCAGAGCATGTCATGCTACCTGCAGTGGTCAGTGGGTCCGCGCACGCGGGGGGGTTTAAACTGTGGAAATTTATTTTCTCGCAGTTTCGGGGGCTGGAAGTCCAAGAGCAATGAAAAGTGTTGGCAGATTTGGTTTCTCTGAGGCCTCTCTCCTTGGCCTGCAGATCCATGGTCTTTCCTCTGTGTGTGCGCCCATCCCTGTCTCTTCGTGTGTCCAGATTCCTTCTTCTGACAAAGGAACCAGTTGGATCGGCTGAGGACCCACCCATATGACATCATTCAACCTTAATTACCTCTTTAAAGGCCCTATCCCCAAATGCAGCCCCTTTCTGAGGGATTGGGGTTTCGTGCTCTAACACACAAATTTTATGGGGACACAATTCACCAAATAATACTACCTTCCTTCTCTGGGTGTTGGCTCCCGTTGCCTTTGTCTCTGCGTGGGAACACTGCTCACATCCTCTCCCCCTGCCCCTGCAGGCCTCCTACTCAGCATCTAAAACAGCCAGAGCATCACCACCCCTAAGAAGCCTTCCTGGCTAGGCCTCCCGCAGCACAGCGTGCCTACCCATACCGTGTCATGCGCCGCGCTCTAAGAATCGCCTTTTCTTTTGCGCGAGTAGACGCCTGCTGTTGGGATCTGTGGGGCATCCCTTGTTCCTCTGACAGTAACATCTCCCTCACAGGGAAGAAAGGACACTCCAACTCTCCGTCCCCTTTCTTATGGCCTCTTTAACCTTTCACCTCCTCACAAGACCCATCTCCAAATGCTGTCACACTGGGGTTAGGGCTTCAAGATGTGAACTGGGGGAGGGGAGACACAAGCATTCAGTCATAACAGTGGATGAGAATGTGGAGGAATTGGGACTCTCCTATCTTATGGGTGGGGATGCAAAATGGGGCATCAATTCATGGTTCTGGCTTCTTGCGCCCCGGGATGAACATATGACTCCAATTAGAGTCCTTCCTTGAGCTTTTCACCTATGAATGCTGGGTGAGAAGATACTTCCGTTTCCTCGGGGATCCAGAATGATGTAAGCCTGGAGCTTGACGTGGTCGTGCTCCCTCTACTCCCACCATGAAGGGACTTCATTCTGCAGGGGGCAGAGTAGGCATTCCCTCGGGGCCAGATTCTTTACTGAAATCTTAAACTTTTCATATTTCAATTTCTAGTGTTTTGGGTAGGTAACACAGTTAAATCGTTCAAAAATCAAAATAATATAGAAAGGTATACAATAAGAAGGCTCAGTTTTATACCTGCTCCTGCCAAGCCCATTACCCACCTCCCACCACATGGATAATCACTTTATCTATCTATCTATCTATCTATCTATCTATCTATCTATCTAATCATCAATCATCTCTTTATTTTAGAGAGGGGGGAGGGATAGAGGGAGAGAGAGAGAGAGAATCTTAAGCAGGCTCCATGCCCAGTGTGGAACCCGACAAGGGGCTCGATCTCACAACCCTGAAATGATGACCTGAGCTGAAATCAAGAGTCAGCTGCTTAACTGACTGAGCCACCTAGACGTCCCTGGATAATCCCTTTAAGACATTTCCTGTGGATCCTTCCAATGGTTCTTTATGGCAATATAAGCAAATAAAATAATATATGTATATTATTATTTCTCCCTCTTTCTTTTTTTTTTTAAAGATTTTATTTATTTATTTGATGGAGAGAGAGACAGCCAGTGAGAGAGGGAACACAAGCAGGGGGAGTGGGAGAGGAAGAAGCAGGCTCATAGCAGAAGAGCCTGATGTGGGGCTCGATCCCATAATGCCGGGATCACGCCCTGAGCCGAAGGCAGACGCTTAACCGCTGTGCCACCCAGGCGCCCCTATTTCTCCCTCTTTCTTAAAAAAAAAAAAAGAATACTATATTTACACACACACTCTATTATATAGTATTATATATAGTTCTATGCCTTGTCTGTTTTCCTTTAATGATATATTCTGGTATGCTTTCCATAAAGTGTTCTATGATCTTTCTTTTTTACAGCTGCATAATATTCCAACATGGGAATGAACTACACAGTTCTTACACAGTTCCTAGTTATTTCTAATCTTTTGCAACAAATAGGGTTTGTATGTATCGTTTTACATGAGTATAAGAGTATATGCAGGCTTAATAATAAAATGATAACCCAATTGAAAAAACTGGGCAAAGTATTCGAATAAACATTCCTGTGAAGAAGATTTATAAATGGCTGATAAACACATGAAAAAATATCATCATTAGGCATTAGGGAAATGCAAATCCAAACCGCAGTGAGAAACCACTCCACACCCACCAAGATGGCTATAATCAAAACAGATAGATAATAATGAGTGTCAGTGTCTTAGTCTGCTCAGATTGCCATAACAAAAATATCACAGACTGGTTGGTTTAAACAACGAAATTTATTTCTCATAGTTCTGAAGGTTAAAAAGTCAAAGATCAAGATGTTGGCCATTTTGGTTTCTTTTTTTTTTTTTTTTTAAGATTTTATTTATTTATTTGAGAGAGAGAGAGCATGAGCAGGGGGAGTGGCAGAGGCAGAGGGAGAAGCAGACTCCCCACTGTGCAGGAAGCCTACTAGGGGACTGGATCCCAGGACCCCGGGATCATGACCTGAACCAAAGGCAGATGCTTAACCAACTGAGCCACCCAGGTCAACTGGTTACTTGTGAGACTTCTGGCTTGTAGATGGCTGCCATGTCACTGTGTATTCAACGGACTCTTCTTCATGCACCTTCAGAGAGAGGAGAGAGACCTCTGCTGTCTCTTCTTATGAAGGCAGTGATCAGATTAGAGCCCCACCCTTATGACCCCATTTAACCTTTCACCTCCTCACAGGCCCCATCTCCAAATATAGTCACCCTGGGGGTGAGGGTTTTAGCTATGAATTTGGGAGGCACAAGAACATTCAGTCCATAATAGTTGGTGAGAATGCGGAGAAATTGGAACTCTAATTCCTTGTCAGCAAGAATGCAAAATGGTGCAACCACTTTGGAAAACGGTTTGGAAGTTATTCGAAATGTTAAACTTGGAGTTATCATTTGACTCAGAAATTCTATTCCTAGGTACCTACCCAGGAGAAATGAAAACATATGACCACACAAAAAATTGTACATGCATGTTCATAGGAGCATTATCCATAATAGCCAAAAATAGGAAAAATCCACGTCCATCAACTGATGAATGGATGAACATGTGGTATGTCCATATAATGGAATATTATTAAACAATAAAAGCAATGAAGTATTGATCCATGCTACAATATAGACGAAACTGAAAGCATTGTGCTAAGTGAAGGAAGCCAGTCACAAAGGATCACATATTGTATGAAGTCCATTATATGAAATTTCCAGAATAGGCAAATCTATGGAGAGAGAAATTAGATTCGCTGTTGTCTAGGGCTGAGGGAATTGGTAGGAAAGGAGAGAGACTGCTCATAGGTATGGAATTTCTTTTGGGGGAGATGGAAATCTTTTAAAATAGATTGTACCACTCTGTGAATAAACTGGAGTCATTGTATTTTACAGGTTAAATTTTACAGGTGAATTGTGTGGTATCAGAATTATATATCAAAAGAACTGTTGGCGTGATAGGGTCCTACGACTGCAACTGTTGGGCAAAAGGGTAAATGCATTTAAAATTTGATAAATATTGACAAATTTGGCTGTGGGGTTCTTAACATTTTTCACTCCCGCTGGTGATATGTGAAAGTGCAAGGTAGGCACTATTATCTCTATTTTATACAGAAAACTGAGGCATGGGTAGTCCAATATCACACAATAAATAATACCCACTGTGTAACTGAAATCAGGACTGTCATGCTCCAAAGCTCATGCTTTGCTGCATCCTATTCATTTGGAGTTTTTCCAATAGTCATTTGATCTTCTAAAAACAGTAACAAGAACTTTTGATTGCACTGATTTTCTCTATTATTTTTTTGTTTTCTATGTCATTGATTTATGCTTTGATCTTTGCTTTTTCTTCTTTTCTGCTGACTTGGGCTTAATTTACTCTTCTTTTTCTAGTTCTTAAGGTAGAAACTGATGACACTGATTTGAGACCTTTCTTCTTTTCTAATTTATGTGGTTAGTCCTATAAACTTTTTCCTAAGTACATTTTTAGTGTCATTCCACAAATTCTAATAAATTGTATTTTCATTTTCATTCAGTTCAAAAAGCTTTCTAATGTTCTTTATGATTTCTTCTTTAACCAGATATTTAGAAGTATCTTAATAGTTTCCAAATATTTAGGGGATTTTCTAGATATCTTTTTATTATTGATTTCTAATTTAGTTCCATCATAGTCAGAGAACATACTTTGTCTAATACTAAATTTATTAAAACTTGTTTTATGGTCTTGGTAAATGTTTTATGTGCATATTAATAATGTGTACTCCACTGTTGTTGGGTGAAGTGTTTTATAAATGTCAAGGTTAGGCCAAGTTGGTTGATAGTATTTAAGTCCACTATATTCTTTTTGATTTTCTGCTTGCTTATTCTATCAACTATTAAGAAAGGGAGGTTGAAATATCGCCAACTATAATTGTGGATTTTCTCATTTATCCTTGCAATTCTATCAGTTTTGAGGAGTATTTAAATTTATATTTAAAGTGAGTTTCTTGTAGGCAAACAACATGTAGTTGGATCTTGCTTTGGATAAACAATCTGACAATCTTGGCCTTCTAAGTGTGGTTTTTAGACCATTTACAGTTAATGTGATTATTAATATGAATGGGTTTAAATCTACCTTCTTTCTGTTTTTATTTTGTTCTATGTGTTTGTTGTTCCCTTTTCCCTATTTTTTCTGTTTTTTAAAATTTCATTTTATCTCCTTTATTGTTTATATATATATATATAAGCCATCACACCATGCCAATATATAAATATTATATATATATATAGTTTATATATATATATATATATATATATATTTATTTATTTAATGGTTACTTTGGGGTTTATAGTATACATCTTTAATTTATCCCCATCTATCTTCAAGTAATATTATATCACTTTATGTATAAAATAAAAGTCTTACAATAGTATATGCTTTCATTCCCCCCCCCGCCAGCCTTTATGCTATTGTTGTCACACAGTTTACTTCTCTATATGTTATGAACCCAGAATACTTGTTATCTTTTTATTTGCTTTAACCAATAAATTCTCTTTGAAATATATTTTTAAATAATAAAAAATGTATTTGTTATTTTCCCACAAAGTTATCATTTCCAGAGGTCTTAATTCTTTTGTGTAGATCCAGATTTCTATCTGGTATAATTTTTCCTTCTGCCTCAAAGACTTCCCGTAGCATTTCTTATAGTGCAGGTTTTTTTTTTTTTAAGATTTTATTTATTTGACAGAGAGAGAGAGAGAGAGAGGAGAAGCAGGGGGAGAGGCAGAGGGAGAGAGACAAGCAGGCTCCCTGTTGAGCCAGGAACCCAACATGTGGCTTGATATCAGGAACCCGGGAGGATGACCTGAGCCAAAGGCAGATGCTTAACCGATTGAGCCACCCCGGTGCCCCTCTTATAGTGGAGTTTTGATAGTGATTAATTATTTCAGCTTATTTCTTTTATATTGGAAGAAGTCTTTATTTCACCTTTGTTTGGAAATATATTTTCAGTGGGTATAGAATTCTAGATTGATGGGGGTTTTTTGTTTTATTTTTTATATTCTGTACTTTAAAGGTGTTGTACCACTGCCTTCTGACTTGAATTGTTTCTGACGAGAAGCCTGCTGTAATTCTTACTCTATTTCTTTGTATGTCCTGTGTCTCTTTTTCTTTTGCTGTTTTTCTGATTTTCTCTTTATCACTGGTTTTAAGCAATTTTATTATTATCAAGTTATAATAATAAACTTGCCTTGGTGAAGTTTAATTTGTGTTTCTGGTGCTTGATGTTCTTTGAGATTTTTGAAACGCTGGTTTAGTTTTTGTCAAATTTGGAAATTTTTGACTATTATTTCTTCAAATATTCTCCTCCCCTCCTCTTTTGGGGACTCCAATTACGTATATATTAGGCCTCTTAGAGTTGTCCCACAGCTCATTGATGATCCGTCCATGTTTAAACATTTTTTTTCTCTCTCTCTATTTCATTTGGGATCTTTTTATTGCTATGTCTTCAAATTTACTAATCCTTTCTTCTGTGTCTTCAAAACCATTGTTAATCCCGTTCAGTGTATTTTTCTTTTTCTTTTTTTTTTTTAAAGATTTTATTTATTTATTTGACAGAGAGAGACAGCCAGCGAGAGAGGGAACACAAGCAGGGGGAGTGGGAGAGGGAGAAACAGCCTCATAGCGGAGGAGCCTGATGTGGGGCTCGATCCCAGAACGCTGGGATCACGCCCTGAGCCGAAGGCAGATGCTTAACGACTGTGCCACCCAGGCGCCCCTCATTCAGTGTATTTTTCATCTCAGACACTATATTTTTCATCTCTAGAAGTTAAATTTGCCCCCCCCCCGCATTCTCCACTTAACATGATCAATCTTTACTTTAGCTTCTTGAGCATATAGAGTATAGTTGCATTGTTTTAATAGCCTTATATCCTATTCTATCTTCTGTAGTATTTTGGGGTCTGTTTCTATTGATTAACTTTTCTCATTATTAAGAGTTGTGTTTTCCTGCTCTTTTTCATACATGTTAGTTTTTGGTTGGATTCCAGACATTGTGAATTTTACCGTGTGTGCTGGCCACTTTAATATTCCTATAACTATTCTTTTTTTTTTTAAGATTTTATTTATTTATTTGACAGAGAGAGAGAGAGACAGGCAGCGAGAGAGGGAACACAAGCAGGGTGTGGGAGAGGAAGAAGCAGGGATCCAGAATGCCGGGATCAGGCCCTGAGCTGAAGGCAGACGCCCAACCGCTGAGCCACCCAGGCGCCCCTCCTGTAACTATTCTTGAGCTTTGTTCTAGGATGCAGTTAAGTTACTTGAAAAAGAGTTTGATTCTGTTGAGACTTGCTTTTCAACTTTATTAGGTGGGACCATTACCTTTTCTCACCACTACTGAAGCAATACCCGTCTAAGGAATCAATTTGATGTCCCATGACTTATGAGATTTTTTACTCTGATTGGCAGGGAGACAAACCATTCTAGGTCTTGTGCGTACTTTGCAAATTGGTTCATCTGCTCCTTTGGGATGTTCTTCCCTTAAACTCAGATGGTTCCCTCACATACAAGTGCTGTTCAATATTCAGTTGAAGGCTTGAGGGGAACTCTCCGTAGAGCTTTGAAGCTGTCTCTCTGTAAGGCTCTCTTCTCTGCAGTTCTCTGCCCTGTGAACTCTAGCTGCTTTGGCCTCCCCAGACTCCCTGCTCCGTCTTCTTTATGCAGAGAGGCAGCTGGGACCCTGCTCCCTGTGCTGCAGCCTGGAAACTCTCCCCAGGCAGAAGTCAGCCATCATAGGGCTCACCTCATTAGTTTCTCCTCTCTCAGGGGTTGCTATTTTGTGTTGCCTGATGTTCAATGTCTGAAAACTATTGTTTCATGTATTTTATGTGGGTTTTCAGTTGCTCAGAACAGAAGGCAAATTGACTCCCTATATTTTCCTCTTCCCAGAAGCCCTATAACTGCATTTTTGTATTTAATTATTACTGTAATCTTATATATTAGGAATGGTTATCCCCATTTTACAGATGAGGAAAATTGAAGCTTAAAGAATGAGTTACAGTGGTGTTGGGAGGCAGAATAATGTAACAGATAAAAAGATGGATTGTGTAGCCAGATCTCTGGGTTTGACTCTCAGATTCCCCATTTATTAGTTGTGTGACCTTGGACAAATTCTTTAATGTCTCTGTGCCTCAGTTTCCTCACGTCTACAAGTGGAATGATAATAATAAAAACTACCTGATGGGGTTGTTATGAGAATTAAATGAGTTACTATGTAAGTTTTAGTTATTATTATTATGAAGGTAGGATAGTTGACAAACCTAGAGCTCAGTGGCAGGCAAACTCATTTTGAATTCCAGCTCCATCACTAACTTCTTGTGAAGCCTTCACCATGTGTATCAGTCAGGGTTCAGTTAGAGACGCAGAATGACTAGGAGACCCCGGCCAGACCTGGGCAGGAAAGGGAATTCTGGGAAATGTCGTTCAGCTGAGCCAAGGGGACAACATCACAAAGCCATCACACCATGCCAATTATCTGCTCTGAGAATCTAGCTCCTCCTCTGTGAGATGGGATAATAATGTCCTTCATCGGATGAAATGAGGTGATGCCCGTGAAGTGCTGGGCGCGCTGTGTAGCACAGGGTTCAAGGAATGGTTCTTACTGCCCAGGGTCCCACTGCTAATAATGGCCAGAGGCATGCTCTGTCCCCCAAATCTGTTGCTCTCCCCCCTTCACCATGCTGCCTCCCCGAGCCAGGTCTGGAAGTGTGAAAATGAGTAAGACAGTTCCTACCCCCTGCTAGAGGGGTAGGCCAGGGCACCACTGAGCATAACAGAGGAGGGGAGAAGGAATGCAGTCACTCTTCACGGGGGCTTCTCCAAAACTGGCTGTGAGCTGGGTGCTCGACAGGGGCCACAGAGGAAGGGATCCCGGATCTAGTGCATGCCAGGCACTGTACATGGCCCTCCCATGGAGTCCTCGCCACTGAAAAAGCAGATGGATAGCCTTATTATCCCTGTAATACAGACAAGGGAACTGAGACTCCAAGAGATTAAGTCACTCACCCTGGGTCACAGAGTGACCCGAGGACAGAGCCCCCGCGTCCCAAGAGATGGCTAGAACAGTGGCGGAAGCGGCACTGTGGGGTCGTCCCGGGGGGTGGCGGCCCTCCCGAGCTGGCAGCCAGGGCTGGCGCTGAGCCCCCCAGGCCGGCCGGCCTCCGCGCCCGTGTCTGCCCGTGGGCGGCGGGCACGCTGGTGGCTGCAGTGCCGGTGGTGGTGGTGGCAGCGGCGGGCGGCAGCAGGGAGACAGTCACACCTCGCTGTTTTGTAAACTGTTTCTCACAGCTTGTTTGTTCCGGGTTAGGGCTGGAGCGGCACCGTATGGAAGTGTGACTCATTGTTTAATGTGGCAGCTCATTAGCAGAGCTTGTTGCCGCCTCTGATTTCTCTGCTCCCACTAATTGGAGAGCCCAGTGGGGCCCTGGCTTCCCGTGAAGAGCAAGCCAGTCCCCAGGGCTCCAGCTGGCCCTTGCCCCTCTGGCTCCCCGAGGAGGCCACCCCACGCCGGTGGGCGCTGGGCTCAGCCAGGCCGGGTTCAAATCCCAGCTCGTCCTGGCCGTGTCGCCTTGGACAAGGCTCCTTGTCCACTCCTCCTCTCTGAGCCTCAGTTTCCCCACCCAGCCAATGGAGGAAACAGTAGCCACCTCATCAGAGTGGGTGGGAGGAAGAGTCATAACATGTCTCCAGTCCCCTGGCGCATAATAGATACACAGGAGGGGGGTCTTGTAGAGTTATTATTATTAGGCCAGAACCTGAGGGAACCCCTCCGTCCTGACCTCCTCGGGGCAGCCACCCAGTCCAAAGGAGCTCCCGAGACTCTGGGTGTGAGGACCTGTTCCATTGCAGGTAATCTAACAACACTTCTTCCTTCCCTGTGACCCCTCCTAAGATAGATCTGCGGGGCTCCGTCCATGTCAGGACCGACCTCCAGAGTGGAGCCGGCTGCCCTGGAGGAAAGGGTCATGTTTCTGAGGGTTAGGGCATCTGGCTGTTGGGAGGTCTGGGACCCAGTGTGGGTTCTGTAGGTGACTGTGGCTATGTCCCTGCTCTTCTCCAGACCCCAGATTCCTCATCTGACAATACGAGGAACTTTCTGGGGTGCTCTTTATATGTTCTCTTAGGTATTTCTTAGGAAGGCCCCACATGTAGGTTTTCTTATCTCTGTTTCCCAACTGGGGAAATGGAGGCTCAGAGATCTGACCTCTTCCTCACGTTAGGGGCTTGTGGATTCACCCAGCTGGGGGGCTGGTGTCCCCCGCACTGCTGGCCACCGTGGATCCCAGTGGGGCTGTGCCAGGCAGGCAGCCCTCCATCCCGTCCCCTTCCTTATTGTGATGCCTTCCCAAAGTAAGAGACGAAGGGCAGGTGACGGCAGCACGTGCAGGTGGGTACCGTGCACGCAGGCGGAGGTCTGCTGGAGGAAAAGGCCTCCATCTGCTCAGGTGTCTGCTCTGTCTTGCCATAGTTGTCCCATCACAGCGGGGGCCTGAGGTCAGGTCCTGGCCCCTCCCTGTGTGTGTTTCTGCTCCACCAAGATGTATCAGGGTAAAACCCAGACATTTCTCACTCAAGCCTCTCTCCCTCCATCTGCTTCTTCCCCAAATCCTTGAGTCCAGCTGACTTCTCCTTCCTGACCACAGACCTGTCTTCCAATTCCAGAGCCATCTTCTGTCACCTGTGTAACTTGAACCAAATCACTTTACTTGACAGAATCTTCACATCCATGCCTGAGAGAGGGGAGACTCTCCCCTTCCTCACAAGGTGGATGAGAGTAACGACTGAGTCAATATATGTGAACCAGCGTTTCTGGGTACTTCATGTAAATGTCAGTTGTGACCTGATATTGACTGGTCATTGTAAGAACGACTTAGCTTTACTCTTCTAAACTGGACCTTGCCTGGTCTCCTCTATAATGCTCCACACGGCTTTGTTCCCTTTCCCAGCCAGCCAGCCTTCTTAGCCTGGCGGGCAGGCTCCCCACTGTCCTCTGAGAAGAGCGACCATCTGCAGATGACCTCTCTCTGGTGAGAGCACGGGATGATGGGGCTGGAGGGGTCTTGGCAGTCATGCCTGGGGCACCTCATTACCAAGACCAGCCATCTTCGAAAACAAGACAGATGTGAATTTTTTTTTAAGTAGGCTCCATGCTGGGCGTGGAGCCTAATGTGGGGCTTGAACTCACAACCATGAATTCAAGACCTGAGCCAGGGTACAAGAGCCGGACATTTAACCAACTGAGCCACCCCGACGCCCCAAGATAGCCGTGACTTGTATTGTGAAACTTTCTAAAGTATACTGCACCCTTCCCTGCGTCCTCCAAAAGAGGGTAATTGATGTAAATTTAACTTTTTCTTGATTCAGGACCATCATCCTGGAAGGACGTTTTTATGTCGAACTAGGACTACAAGCACTCACTCTTCCTGAGTATTCTCTGTGCACGGATGCCTTGCCGATGGCATCATCCAGTTCTTACGTGACCCCAGTGTAGACTGTGGCTATCGTCCCTGCTCATGAGCGAGGAAGCTGAGGCCCAGAGCCGTGTAGAGACTGGGCAGGGCCTCCCCGCAGACGGGCTTGGTCGCACCGGCTGGGAAAGGCGGTACCGTAGCACAGGCTTTGAAGCCTCTCCTTGACCTGGCTGTGCCACCTGCACTGTTTCCCAGTTCCTGCTCCTTTCACACTCTCTCCTCTTGGCTTTCACGAGCCCCCTTTCTTTCTTCGCTCTCTGCCTGTTTTTCCCAGATCCCTTTGCAGCCTGACCTTGCTCTGCTCCCCTTAATCTGCCAGCCTCCTTCAGCACCCCTCTGGCACTCTGCTTTCTCCCCATCTTGCTCCACGGCACCCCCAGGATCTTAGCTGTGTGTGGCTGAACCCTGGCTTCCCCGTCTCTGTGCCACGGACTGTCAGATTCACACGTCCTGCGCGGCCCTCTTCCCAGAGCTCCGGGTGCTGTACGGATGCACGTCCTCCCTGGCTGTCCCGCCGGCACCTCCAGCTCAGTGCCCCGAACCGAGTCTGTCTTCCTCCTCTGAAGATCCCACCCCCTCTTGTGGTCTCTGGCTCAGTAACGCCCTCCCAGCTCTCCCGACTCTACGATGATACAGGCTGCTATTCCTCACGGGCTTCTAGAGTCTGCACTCGTGCTAGGCGCTCCATGGCTCTCGCCGGATCCTTAATCAACGCGGGAGGTTGCCGGTATTTTCTCATCATCCCCATTTCCCAGATGCAGATGAGGTCTGGGCAAGGTAGCAGAAGTTCCCCGCCCACAGTAGGCGCTTGACAAGTGCTGGTTCATTCTTTTGTTGGCTTTTGCTTTCTCAACAGTCAAAATTCATAAAGGAAACCAGCCAAGCTCACGCCAAGCCAAGGCGCCCGGCGGTCGTTCCCACCCAGACACCCGCAGGTGTCCAGCTCCCGCTCGCTCCGGGACTCCAGCTTGGCCAGCGGGATGCCCCGGCTTCTTCCTCGGCCGGAGGTGTCCCATCTGCAGCCCGAACTCCAGACCTTGCCTCAAGAGGCAGTTGCTGTGCAGACGTGTGCAGCCCCCTGCCTGCCCCTCCCTCACCCCAGGAACAGCCACAGGACAGGGGGCGGCAGCGTTTCCAGGTGTGTCTGCAGGCGGTGATCTGTGAGGGGTCTCCTCCACTGGCCTAGGTTTCTGCCTCTCCAGAGCTGCCCCACCGTGACGGGCTGTGAGGCCGGGTCCTGCCCCTCCCCATGTCCGTCGTCCTTGTTAGAGTTACAATAATGATTCTTATTGTCATTGTCACCCGCACAACAGCCCGTGACGCAGGTGACGTCAGTGCCTCTCTGTAGCTGAGACAGCTGGGGCTCAGGCAGGTGAAATGACTTGCCCAAGTCCACACAGCTCGAGCCAGGCTCTGTGCATGGGTTCTTTCGATGGGTAGTTTCAAGGTGATCATCTAAGGAGAGGAAGATTAAGTTCTCCTTAAAATGACTTCTGACATGTAGGCAGCCCCCCAGGAAAAGCCTGAAGCCTCGGTCACAGCGAATATTTACTCCAAGTCCTGCGTGAGGCACATTCACATATATTGTCTCAGTTGTGGCTCCCCCAACCTTGGGAGGAAGGGGGGTTCTCCCCGATTCCAGATACGGAAAGAAGAATTCTGTCAAAAGCAGTACTTTGCTCAAAGTCACCGGGGTGACAGCGATGTTCTGGGATTGAAAGGCAAGCCTCTGAGACCCCAAGCTCAGGGCCCCATTCCCCATGAGACTATGGTCAGGGACGGGTGCTAGGGAAGAAGCAGGTGAAGGGAGACAGCCTGGGGTGACCAGGCACAACAATCCATTTTTCTGGACAGGGAAACTGAGGCTAGAGAAGCACAGTCCTTTGTTTCGAGTTACACAGCTGGGAAGCGAGGATGCCGGCATTCTGCGCGCGCCTGTCTGACGCAGCACCACTCCCCCCACTCCACAGTGTGGCTGCCAAAGCCACCCCCTCCTCCTCCGCACAGCCTCTTCTCCTAGCCATAGCCTAAGGTCCATTAGGAACTCGAGATCCTTTTCTCTCAGGTAGAAGGACTTAAGCCCTTCTGCTTTCCCACCCCAAATTGTGCCAGGCACTGTACCAGGCACTTTACATGCATTACTTTATTTAATCCTCATAACAAGCCTGAGACGTAGGAGCTATGATTATCCCCATTTTAATGATGAAAACTTGGAGGCCCAAAGAGGTCACACGATTAGCAGTGAGGAACCTGGAAACTGGAATTTGCATCAGGGACTGACTCCAGACCAGAGTTTCTGATTGCTACCCTCTCCTGCTATTTCTTGCCTGGATTGGGTGGGACTTCCCTCTCTGACGTCTATCAGGCCATGAGCCCTGAGGGCCAGAGTCCAAATCTCCAGCTATTCTTGTCCGCATCCATAACTCCCTCCTCTTCGTAAAGACATCACCACCCCACCTAACACCATGGGTCAAGTCCCACTCTCCCTTGGGGATGTCTTTGGCCACTTCTCTACTTTGTCACCAATCCTCACAATTGCCCTCAGGATAGGTAGTGTGGTCTCTGTTTCCCAGAGGGTTCGAGTCTCCAGGGTGCCACAGGGTGGGCATCAAGGTCCAAATCCAGGTCTGTCTGTTTCTAAGACCCATGTCCTTTCTACTCACCGCACCCCTCCCACCTGGGAGGTCTTGGGGGAACCTGGAAAATGTCCCACTTAGAATTGTGATGCCTGAATTCTGGCAGGTTCTCCCTCTACCTGGGCACCTCATACCATCCAAGGGACTCAGTTCCCATTTAGGCAATGGGCTGGATGATTTCTGAGTCTCCTTCTTGATCTGAGACCATGGGGTCCTGTCCTTGTGACCCTGTCTCAAGTTCCACAGGGAGAACAGGGCCCAGCTCTGGCAGGGGACCAGCCTCCTGACCTTGAGGCTGATACTCAGGCAGCTGGGGCCACCCATGTCTCCAGGGGGTCACCAGTCACAGCCCTCCTCAGGCAGCTGGGGCCACCCATGTCTCCAGGGGGTCACCAGTCACAGCCCTCCTCAGTGGAGGCCAAGTCACTGAACTGTGGTTTCTCTGGGTTCCTGGAACCTACCCCAAGGCCCTCCTCATCAGACCCCGTGTCCTCCCGCCCCTGCACTCGTCAAACCTGTCCTAGGCAATGGAGGCAAAGGAATCGGGCTGCTGGACCCACCGCACCAAGTCCCTGGGCTTTTCAGCTGGACTCTTTTTGGGGTACTGATTCATTAAAGTATTTACCCAAGGACAGGTATTCTAGCAACTCTCTTCTTTCTTCTTTCATTATTCTTAATCTGTTGAAAAAAATATACAACAATACACAACTATATAAAGGAAGAGGGAAGGCTCTCTCTAACCCCCAACATCACTCTTGATTGGAACTAACTATTCTTAAGAATTTGGGGCAATCCTTCATGTGTGTATGTGGAACTTTTTATATATGTATTTATATACATACATATTTAATATACATGTGTCGTGTTGACAGAAATGGATCATATGACACAGCGTCTGGCACGAGTAGGCACCTACTATTTTCTGTCACTTTATCTTTCACTTAATGTTACACTATGGCCATCTTCCTGTGTTAGCACATGGAGATTTATTTAATTTTTTATTATTTATTTATTTGTAAAGGTTTGGGGTTTTTTTTGTTTTGTTTTGTTCTTTTTTTTTTTTTAAAGTAATCTCTACACCCAGTGTGGGCTTCGAACCCATGACTCCAAGATCAAGAGTCAAACGCTCTTCCTACTGAGCCAGCCAGGCGCTGGAGGTCCATTTATTTTTAAAAGAATGCATGCAGGGCCCCTGGGGGGCTCAGTTGGTTAGGCGTCTGCCATTGGCTCAGGTCATGATCCCAGGGTCCTGGGATCGAGTTCCGCATCGGGCTCCCTGCTTGGCGGGGAGCCTGCTTCTCCCTCTCCCTCTGCCCCTCCCCCTGCTTGTGCGCTCTCACTCTGTCAAACAAATCAAATCTTAAAAATAAATAAATAAGTAAAGAGCTGCATGATTGTCCTCTGCGTGGTCGTGCCCTAACATAATGTCCTCCAGATGGCCTCCAGTGTTTTCCTGCTATGACTAGGACTGCGGCTGGCATTTCTGGAGTGCCTAGCACGTGCCTGTCACAGCAGGAGGCCCAATATATACACATTTTGATGGTAAGTCATTCTTGAATACCTCGCCTGGCGTCTACCAGGTGCTCAGGAAACTACTGGAAGACCCAGTTCAAATAGCTCACCTTCTCTGTCCCCCACTCAACTCCCACCCCCATCACGTCCTGCGCTGGACCCAAGAAATGAGCAAGACTGAGACCCTGTGCCAGAGGACCTCACACACTAGCAACCAGAGGTGGGAGCAGGTCATCGCAGCCAAATGAGGAGACAAACAGAGGAGGAAGGACCCGTGTTCCTGCAGGTTTGGGGCGGGGGCGCTCTCGCTTTCAGGGGAGGGGACCGCTGAGCCTCGGAAGGATACCAGGAGTGTGGCAGGTGTGCAGGGCCGTGCCACGGTCTGTCTACCTTCCGTGGGACTGGCCTCCTGCACCTGTGCTTCTCGTCCTCATCACCGCTCCTGCCTCGTCTTCTTCTGAAAAAGGGATTGGGGTAGATGATGATTTTTATAAAATTACATACATAAAAGCAATAGGACCACTGAAAAAGAGTAAGAAATGGGTGGGAGAATGACCCTCGTCGTGCACGGAGGGAAGTTGGTGCGAAGGAGCACAAAGCTGCCCTCTCCGCTCCCAGCAGCCAGACAGGGTCGCAGCTGCTGCACTGTGGGGACACAGGCCCATCCTGGCCCTCCGGTGGAGTCACGTCCCCTCCTCTCCACACTTGGCCTCTGGTTTATTCCCTGTGTTACGGCTCCCTTGTGTACTGGGCTGGTGTTGTGAAGGGTTCGCCAGTTCTGACCCGTTCACATAACTGTGGCACATAGTAGGTGCTCTAGAGCTCCTACCACGCGCCACTTCACTCCGAGACGCAGACAGAGAAGAAACTGAGGCTTGGAGGTGTTAGGGGAGAGGTGGGCAGGCTGTGTCTGGGCCCCCCTCCTGACCCCAGCCCAGTCTCTTTACTCGTTTGGCCAGGAAGGAGCTGCGGATGGGACGCCTCCGGACGAGGAAGCAGCTGGGGCATCCCGCTGGCCAAGCTGGAGTCCCGGAGCGAGCAGGGGCTGGACACCCGCGGGTGTCTGGGTGGGAACGACCGCCGGGCGCCTTGGCTTGGCGTGAGCTCGGCTGGTTTCCTTTATCAATTTCGACTGTTGAGAAACCAAAGCCAACAAAAGAATGAACCAGCACTTGTCAAGCGCCTACTGTGGGCGGGGAACTTCTGCTACCTTGCCCAGACCTCATCTGCATCTGGGAAATGGGGATGATGAGAAAATACCGGCAACCTCCCGCGTTGATTAAGGATCCGGCGAGAGCCATGGAGCGCCTAGCACAGAGCTAGCCCCCGATAAGTCTTCTCGTTATTATGTTTGTCATTAAGATCACCCTCCTCACAACGGCCCGTGAAGTAGGGACTGCCAGTGCTGCCTCACAGCTAAGAAACTGAGGCTCTGGGAAAGGAAGTGCCCAAGGTCGCAGAGTTGGAGCAGGAAGCCTTTTGGGCTCAATTTCTGTGCTGTCTGCACACTGAGACATGAGCCCAGGAGGTCAAATGAAAGCCCAGGGCAAGCACGCAGAGGGCAGCCAGGCTTGGGTGAGTGCTTGACGGTGTCAGGTCCCCGTTGGGTGAAGGGGCCTCCGGAGGACAGCTGCAGAGAGAGCTGGGGCACAGGCTGGCCTGGGCCCGGCGGCCAGAGCCACTCCCACCGTGGGCCATGCAGAGTCCCCAGAGGAGCTGCAGAGAAGTGGCTGCAAAGCAGGCTGGGCCCAGGTCCCCGGGCACTTGGAAGGGCCAGGTCACCTAAAAAGTGGCCATCTCTTGGCACCTGTGCTGAGAGCTTAGGAGGGGTGGGATGGTGTCATTTGAGTGACTGCATTTTTGGCTTGTCCTCACTTGGTCTGACCTGACTCTTAAACTGCAGGGGTTGCAAAGTAGCATTGAAGGGTGTGGTCTGAGCAGGTTTCACGAAACTGTCAGCTGTACTTGGCTGGGGCACTCTGTGTCCTCCCCTCCCCACCCCACCCCTGCCCTTATTTGGCCTCACCCACCTGTGTAGGCCGCAGCCAGGTGTGACAAAGCAGTTGCAGAGGTGAAGGCACCGGCTTTGGGGTCGGAAGACTCCGGCTTCGATCCTGGCTCAGTGACCTGGGGAAGGCATTTTACTTCTCTGAGCCTCTGCCCCCCTCTAAAGCAATGCCGACCTCTCAGGGTCAAGTGAAGATCAAGGGAGGACCACGGAATCATTTAGCATAATGGCTGCACTTAGGATACACTTGATAATATTATCATCGTATTTATTATTGTCTTCTCACGACAGCCCTGTGGGGTTTCCGCAGCAGATTCTGCCTCAGTTTCCTCAGCATCTTCAAAACGGGACTCGTCCTGAGGCTCCGAGGTGCATTTGCAAATGGAACGAGGGGAGCCGTGGACAGCTGGTGCATGGGAGGCCCCCTGACCCCTGCGAGGCTCCTCACCCCTCCACACCTGGCTCAGAGGTCTGGATGCTCCGACTGTCTTCATTGGCTGGGAGCCCACTGCCTCTCCTACCCGAGGCCCTCACGCTGTGGAGGTCCTGAGACCAAGAGTCAGGCCAGGGAGGTGGTGGCATGTGCCATGCCTCCAGCCGACACAGGCCGGGCCAAGCTGTGGGCCGCAGAGCAAGTGCGCCCTGAGAAATTCCTTGGAGGTTGTGCAGCTCCTTCTCCCCCACGTTCTCTCCTTTCATTCTCCTGCCTGCTCTGGGGTAGGTGCTGTGATCTCCATTTTGCCTATGAGGAAACTGAGGTTGGTGGCTAGTCCCGGGCCACACAGCGAGTCCTTGATGGGGCTGGGACTTGCGGCCTCCTTCCCCAGTACTGGGGCCATGACTGCCAAAGGGAGAAGCAGCAAACCCAGGGTGCAATGGGTGGGTGGGCATCTGGGGGCTCCTCACAGACTCGGGTTCACTGGCTTAGGATTGTCTGCTGCCTCCAGGGCCTGGTGGACTGAGGGGGGTGGCGCTGGAGAGGGGGGCAGCTGGAAGAGGCAGGCTTCTCTTAGAAACCTCACTCCTTTTTCCAGGACTCCTTCCCCTAACAGTCATGGCTCTGGAATTCCAAATGACTTTAGTATTTTGCAAGGAGGTCTCAGGGCTCTGTGAACGTCAGCCTCAGGTTGAACCTTCGCGATCATCTGCTCCAAGCCTCCCATCCATTTGACTAATCAGAAGAAGCAGCCCCGGAGTAATGGAGAAGTGACTTAGCTGAGAGCAGGGCCAACGGCAGAACCCTGCAGCCCAGCGTTCTGAGAGCGTCACTGGATCAGGGAGATGACAGGCCGGGGTCAGGACATTCAGAGGAGAGGTCACATGGGCCGGCCAGGGCAGGACAGGACCGGGCAGGGCCGGGCGGGCAGGGCATGCGGCCATAGTGAGATGCTAGGTATTCTTCGGCCACACTCCGCTGTCAAGTCCTCACTTTGTCATTTCCTTTCCACATCCCTGGGAGGTCAGGGTTGTTGTCCTCACTTTACAGGCTGAGAAACAAGGCACAGAGAAGTCCCAAGTCCAACAGCTTCTTTATGCAGGAGGCAGAACTCACACCCGATGCGGCCTGTCTCCAAATCCTACAGGTTTTCTAGTCCCACCTCTGTACTAGGTGGCATCATGTCCCCCAAAAAGTCATGCTCTTTCTAGAACCTCAAAATGTGACCTTATTTAGACACAAAGGCGTTGCAGATGTAGTTGGTTAAGATGAGGTCAGAGCGGAGTAGGGTGGGCCCTAAATGCAGTGTGGCTGGATTTAGAAGAAGAGGAGAGCCACAGAGAGAATGCCGTTGGAGACCTGGAGAAGACGCAGGGGAGGACAGCGTGGGGAAGGAGGCAGATACTGGAGTGATGTGTCTACAAGACCAGGAACCCAGGCTTGCTGGTGATGACCAGAGACTGGAAGAGGGAGGAAGGGTTTCCCTCTGGAGAGCACAGCCCTGCCAGCACCTTGATTGCAGACCGCCAGCCTCCAGAACCCTAAGACAATATTCCTGTTGTTTTAAGCCACTTTGGTGCTTTTTACAGCAGTCCTAGCAAACGAATACGCCTCCTTCCTGTTGTGCGGAGAGAGCGGTAACGTACAGGCCTCACGGATCCCAGGTGTGACTGTGTTGCAATTTAGAATATCAGGGCAAACTCACGGTAGAGAAGGACGGAGGGGACATGCATCTGTCTGACATTTGCTCCGGGCCGCACCTTACACGTGTGATCCTGGTCACCCTCTGTGGGTGACGACAGCCCCCGTGAGACATCAGAGAAGGGAAAGGATTTGCCCCTCAGAGCCTAGCTGCCTCCGGGTGCTATGCAAGGAGCAACCCTAGACTCCAGTTTGAGTCCTAGGGAGGGAGGCCACTCACTTCCCTTCTCTGAACCTTTTTCCTCGTCTAGAGAATGGGAAACGTGGTCACTGTCTCTCAGGAGGGTGGGAGAATGAAATGGGCTCAATCTGTCATTCAACAAACATGTGTTGACGGTCTCCATGCCAGCTCCTACTCCAGGTCCTAGGGACACAGCAGTGAACAAGATGGGCAAAGGTCTTGCTCCCAAGGGGCCAGATTCTTCTGGATAATTAATACCTGTCGGGTGTTCGGCAGGGGCTAACAGTAAGTGCTCCATACAACTTGCAGGGATAAAGACAGGATTGAGCGGGATGGTGTGCAGAATGGGGTTAGCCTGGAAGAGCAGCGCCCTTCAGCACTCATCGGCTGCCCTGTCGCTGTGGTAACGCCCTCTGGCCCAGGAGAACACCAGGTCCTTGGGCACCCGGCAGTCACTGGTCTATGCTGCTTGCCCAGAGCCAGCAGGACTCTCTGCCCCAGGCAGGGACTGTGGAGGCAGCTCAAGGAGGCTTGGGTCCCATCAGGAGGGCCCTCCCCTGCTGCACTGTCCCCCTCCGCCACACAGCCTCAGCTCAGCCCCACCCACTCCCTGACACTGTTCCTGGGCCAGGCCTGAGCCTGCTCTGGAGGCTCTCCCAGCTGTCCTGATGTCCCCTCTGGCTTCTGCAGACGCTCCCCATTTCCAACCCTGGAGGCCTCGTCTGGGCACCAGCCCCTCCCCTCCAGAGGCGTCCCCAGACATCACTCCCGTGCTATTCTTTTTTCCTGACAACTGTGGCATCGAATGTCAACCAGGCTCTGCTCGGCACCAGAAGGTGGGGGCAGGGGGCTGGTTCTTGATAATAACTGTGTGGTTCAGGGGAGGGTCCTCCTCAGCCCCCTGCGAGGGGCTGGGAAGGGCAGGCCCTGGTCTGGCTCTGCTCCCAGATCACTGCGCCGCCTTGAGCAAACCTCTTCCCCCTCAGACCTTGGTTCGTCGGAGCCGTGAAGGCTAGGCAGCCTTCTCCGTCTTCACCTGGTGGTTTGAGAATTGGGGGACACAGGCAATACCCTCTGGGGGCTCAGAGAAGGCTCGGCTAGCGGCAGTGGACCCCCCGAGAACTAACTTCCTTCCAGGTGAGCTCTGGAAGAGGTTCTGGGGGGCGCAGAGTAGCGACGCCCATCCACCCTCAGAGAAGCCCGTCCTCCTGTCCTCACTTGCCCCAAGGGAGCCGGGACAGCTGGCACCGAGCACTGGGGAAGCGGGCTCTGGCGGGCCCTGACAGCTCAGCACTGACAGCGAGGAGGTGGCAGTGGCCACAGTGGCAGGGGCTATTCTGAGAGTTGGGAAGGGCTGGGGAGCTGAGACTGGAGGAGGGGAGCGGCCCAGGAGAAGACAGTCCTGTGAGGGCGAGGGAGTGTCCCTGTGGCCGTGTCCATGTTCATAGTAGGGAGGCTTGTGTAATGCGCACTGGTCACGGGGAGGGGAAGGAGCACGGAGGTAATGAGGCCCGCACGGGGGCCGCTTGGGTGGCTGTGTCCAAGTCTTGGGATCCCAGTACGAGCTGAACGGGTAACGCACGCAGCTGGAAGTGTAGGAGCGGGCGAGTGCGCATGCGTTGGGATGCGTGTCCGAGTGCACGGGAAGGTGGGAGCAGAAGCAAACGGCGCGCTGTGTGGAAGGGGAAGAACGCCAGGGCCAGCACGTGGGGGCTTGTTCGGAGCAGGAGCGAAAGTGGGAGCGGTGAGAAGGGTATATGGGAGAGCAAGCGTGGGGGAGGGGAGCGTGAGAGACCTGGGGCCAAGGGAACCCTCAGGAGGGCCTGGGGACACAAGTGAAGGGACATACGCAGGTGTGTGTGTGAGTGAGCTGTGTGCGGCGGCGGACGCGAGTGTGTGCGTGCGTGCTGAAAGCTGGGGGACAAGCAGGAAGGGGAGATGTGGTCAGAGAAGCAGCTCGCATTTACTGAGCACTTACGCCAAGCCGGGTGCTGACACTTAACGGCCTGTTGAGTTCTTTACGTGTCCTACGAAGTCAGTGCTGTGATGAGACTCATTTACAGATAGGAAATAGTGGCTTTGGGCAGTTGAGTACCTTGCCCCTACTCTTAATCACTGTGTTATGCTGCCTCGTAATGATGCATGAGCCGGGGCCAAGCTGTGAGTAAAGAATGAGTGTCTGTATCTGTGCTAAGTGTGAGTTTGAGTGTGTGTGCGTGGGAGGCTGAGTGTGCCAGACATGGGTCCCAGAGGAGAGGTCCCGGCAGCAGCTGGGGACACCGGGGGGGGGGGGGGCAGGGGCCCGAGCAGAGCCTGAGTCAGTCTCCACCGCCTGTCTGCCAATCTGACGTCCCAGCCCCGCAGCGGCAGCCTGTGCCAGGGCCCCCAGCGAAGGGATCCTCCCAGCTCTGGTATGGCCCCCAGCAGGCCCCTGGCTCACGCAGCGGGCTGGGCCAAGGGTGGAGACTGGCAAGAGGCCTGCGTGGCCTCCAGGGTACCTGGGGGGCTGCCCACAGTGTGGGCTCCCCAGGCAGGCAGGGCATATGAGAAATGTGGGAGGGGTCCAGCAGTGGTTTCAGGCCCCTCGTGACTCTAAACAGAACCACCTGGAGGTGTGTGTGTAGAGCGGGGGCGGCCAGTGGTTCCCATGCCCACCCCTGCCTTTGGGATGTGACTCAGGCAGATGCCATCCCAGGCATTTGCAAGCTGGGCCTACTTCCACCCTGGGGTGGGGGGGCGAAGAGGGGCCCCTCCAGCCCTGCCCCCACCGTCACCCTTGGCCCTACTCCTCAGGACCTAAGCTGGAAGGAAGGCATTTTTGAGAGCCAGCTATGTCTCGCGGCGGGGACTAGCCCCCAGCTGCACAGAGAAAGAGGAAAGCTGCAGTCTTCAGCCTGGTCTCCGGGCTCTTTAGCTGTAGTACCACCCAGGCTGGAGAGCTTGGGATTCTGGTCTGGCCAGTTACCTCCCCGCTCTAGGCTTCTGTATCCTGACTGGCCAAAGAGAAATACTGTACTAAAGGGAAATAAGGTGCTGCTAGCAGAGCAGCAAGTGGTGGGGGCAAGCAAGTACAGAGACAGGGCTGGGAGCTGGGAGAGAAGGCGTCAGGATACTGACATTGAGCTGAGCTTTGAGGAATGGGAGAATCTCCGATGAGGGCCCTGAGGAAGGGAGAGGGTGTTCCAGGCAGAGGGGCAAAGGCCGGCAGGTGGAGTGGTGTCTGGAAACCCAGCCCAGGACTCTGTGGGGTGAGGTCATGGATTGCCCAGGTTCTCAGCCAGCCTCTCCTTTCTGAGGCCATATGATGATCCGATCAACATCTGACTCCTCCACTAGCCTGTGCAGTGGGGACCTCATCTGTCTCGGTCGCCTGCCACTCTTGTTGGAGTGGCCCGAACAGGGAGTGCCTCACGCATTAAAGGCGCTCAGTAAGTATCTGTTAAATAAATGAGAAGCTTCTCCCCAAACAGGATGAACTTTGGGGCAAGTGCTTATTCAACAGCCCCTGCGAGAGCCTCTCAGAGGCTATAAAACAGTGGTGTGCAAAGTGTGGTTCTAGGTGCATCTCCTGGGAATTTGTCAGAAATGCAAAGTCTCCAGCCCCAACCCAGACTTACTGGGCTGGGGCTCAGCAATGTTTTAACCAGCTCTCCAGGTTGATTCTGTTACACGTTCAACTTTGAGAACCGACGCTCTAAAACTATGTCCACAGGTCCCCTAAGAGCCCATGAAGAACCCATTTGCAGATGGAGAAGCTACAACTGTGGTCAAGGGTGACCCCAAACTCAGATATTCTTGATCCCTGCCCTTTCCCCAGCCCAGTCCAGGGCACAAAGGAGAGCTCCGTCATCCGCCCTATCAGGTTTCAAAGATTGGAAACCAGGGGTCTAGAATCAGGGGGCGGGGCACTCCCCCCTGGGAGTAGAAGGCGGAGCCAAGTGCTCTGGGCCCCGCCCCTTCCCCGTTGCCCCGGGAAACTCCGGGTTGTAACAATAACCCGCTGACGCGCTTCTGGGAGGGATCCTGCCGAGTCCGTGGGCGGGACAGCTCGGCTGCGAACCAATGAGAGAGCTCGGGCCCCGCCCCCGCTCCCCCTCCCCCAGCGCCGAGCAGGGGGCGGGGTCGCTCCCGCCTCTCCTCCCCTGCTCCGTAGGCGGCGCTGTTGCGTGCGGGGGCTGCGGCGGGGTCGCCCGGAGCCGGGAGCCCCGCGCCCCAACCCCCAGCCCGCGGGCGGGGCACCCGGGCAGGCGGAGGATTCCTTGGCCGCGGGCGGGCACGCCCCGCCCTCTCCCGCGCCGGGCCCGCCCCCTCCCCGTCCCCCGCCCATCCCGAGGTGCAGCCGGCGCTGAGCGCGGCAGGCGCGGGAGCTGGCGCTGGAGCCGGAGCGGCGGCGGCGGCGGCGGCGGCATTCACGGGGCGGCGGCGGCGGCGGCGGCGCGGGCTCCGGCACGGGCTCGGGCTCCGGCATGGTGCAATCCGGCCTCGTCCCGGGAAAGCGGGGCCCGCGCGCGGGGCCGGCGCCGGGGGAGCGGCGGCAGCGACGGTGGCGGTGGTGGCTGCAGAAGCAAGCGGGCGGCAGGTGCTAGAAGCGGAGCGGGGCGAGGTGTGTGCCCGCTGGGCTCCGGGGCCGCCGCTCCCTCGCTGCCCCCATCTTTCCCTCCCTTCGGGATTCCCAGCGCGTCCAGCCCCCTGTCTCCGCGTCCCGGCCCATGGCGCCCCGCGGTTGAGCCGGCGCCGCCAGGGACCCCTCCCGCGGGCCTCCCCGGGGCGCGCAGATCCCGGAGCCGCCCGCCCACCCTCCGCGGAGTCTCCCTCCCCTCCTCGCCCGAGCCGGGCGGGACCATGGCTGCGAAGCTGCGAGCGCATCAGGTGGACGTGGACCCGGACTTCGCGCCGCAGAGCCGGCCGCGCTCGTGTACCTGGCCCCTGCCGCAGCCCGACTTGGCCGGCGACGAGGACGGAGCGCTGGGTTCAGGGGTGGCTGAGGGCGCCGAGGACTGCGGGCCGGAGCGCCGGGCGACGGCCCCGGCGATGGCCCCAGCGCCGCCGCTGGGCGCGGAGGTCGGACCGCTGCGGAAAGCGAAGAGCTCCCGGCGGAACGCGTGGGGGAACCTGTCCTACGCCGACCTCATCACCAAAGCCATCGAGAGCGCCCCGGACAAGCGACTCACGCTCTCGCAGATCTACGACTGGATGGTCCGTTACGTGCCCTACTTCAAGGATAAAGGCGACAGCAACAGCTCGGCTGGCTGGAAGGTGGGAGCGTCCGGCTGGGGAGGGGGGCTGGGGTCGCCGCCTAGGGCTTCCAGGGGCTGCTAGGTGGGTCCGGGTTCCCGGCGAGCCGTCGGGAGGGAGGCCCTGGGGCACCCCTAGGGGTCACGGAGTGTGTGCCCAGGGAGTGGGGCCGGCCGGCAGACAGGCGGGGGCGTGCTGGGAGCAGCTGTGTGCGTGCTCTGGGTGCAGGGTGGGAGGTCTGGTGAGGTGACAGGGGACTGCCACTTTGAGGCACCCCCCGAGGGATACCCCCACCTCGTCCACGGTGGCATAGCAGAGGAACCCACTCCCAGGCCTCGGATATGGGGGGGGCTCTTAACCCCCTCGAGTTTGCTTTGTGTGTTACTCTTGTTTTGCCCTCTCCACTGGGGCACCCTCCTTAAAGAGCCGGAATAATGGCCTGGAGCCAGTGCCTGCTTTCTCCCCAATCTTTCCCTCTACCGTCCCTGGAGCTGGCCCCAGGGTAAGGAGTGCGACCCTGAGCCCACAGTTCTTCCCGTGGTGCCAAGAGTTCACCCTAGGGCACCAGCCAGCCTGGGGTGGGGAACTGGTCAGGTGACCTGGAATCTGAGTTCTCCATGGGGCAGCTGCTGTCCCCCCCTTGCCTGGATCAGCATGGTGGGCTGGTGATGACCTCTGCTGGTGTGAGGGCAGGGTATTGAGGGCTGGGGATATGTCCCTTTCCACCCCAGGCTCTCTGGCTTCCACTTCCCTGGCTTTCTGAGCCCAGATGCATTTGGGGGTGAGGGGAGGGGCAGGGGCACCCTAGGGAGGCCTCAGTGCCATCCAGTGGAAAGGGGGGGAGCCATCTTGGGAGAGGAGGAGGGCTTGACTGGATTGTGGCCTCCAGACCCTCCTCTGGCCATCTTGTTGGGGAATGGGGATAGTCGATGCCTTTGCAGGAGGAGGAGGTTTGGCGGGGGAGGGTGCTGTGCCCAGGGCCTGTGAGCTGTTAGGTTTCCTATGGGAGAGGGGTCTCTGCAAGGGAGGCATGCCTAGATGGAGGGAGGGAGCCATACCTGGTAGTGGTGCAGACAGGGTCAGAGGAAGGAGGTGTGCCAGAGGAGGGGAGGCTGGTGCACTCCAGCAGCTCTAGTTGCCCAGTGGCTGCATTGTAGGGGCCGCAGTGCTCTGACCTGGCGGCCCATGGCTCTCAGGCTTCATGCTGGCATCTTCTCTGTCTCTCTCTGGTCACTATGGGATGGAGGCACAGGTTGGAGGAGCACCCGTGAGTCTCCAGTCTCCTTGGGCTCAGCCCCCACGAGAACACTTACTTCTAAGTGGGTACTGTCCTTGGGATTTGCTCCCACCTCCCTCCCTGTCCCCATGCACTGTCCCACCTTTTGCTTCTCCCTGCAGATTATTTCTTGTCCTCAAGAGCACAGAGTTTAGATGCTCCTTCCAGGAAGCCTTCCCTGACCCTTTGTAGCTAGCTAAGGACTCCCTCTTCCCTGGCCCTCTCCCTGCCTGTCCTAGGGCTCAGTCTTTTGTATCCTGTTTCATTTCCCCTCCCCACCCACCAGTTAGAAGACAGTGGCGGTGGCAGAGCAATCTCTGTGCCCACAGCACCCAGCATAGAGCCTGGCACTAAGGCGCCGCCGGTTCATGTCTGGTGAGAGTGTGAGGGAACGGGTGGCTGGTGCAGAGGATGCTGAGGCTGGGGAGGGTACTGTGAGCCAGAGTAAGCCAGGAGGGCTTCCTGCAGGAAGTGGAGCTCCACTTGAGCTTGAGGGAGCAGGAATGGAGGGGGAAGATGGCAAGAGGAGACATGAGACTGGAAGCCGAGGGAGAACTGCAGTTCATGAGGGTCTCAGAGCCAAGCCAGGGCATCCAGGGGCTGCTAGGGGCTAGGCATCAGCCACCTTCAGACATCTGTGCCAGGTGTCTCCTTAACGCTCTCAGCAGTCCCTGAGGTAGGTTTCACTGTCACCGTTTACAGAGCTGGGCACTGAGGCGCAGAGTGGAGGAGTGAACTGCCCAAGGTCACACAGTCGGTAGATGGGAAATCTGAACTCCAATCCAGGTGTGTCTCCCTCCAAGGCCCCACAGAGCCTCTGGAATAGTGTCGTGCTGGCACTGGGTGTGGGAGGGGGACACAGCCTTTGAACAGGGGCAGGTCTAAATCCTAGAATGTGACTGGCAACATGCTTGGAGATTATTTAGTCCCCTGACTTCATTTCTCGGACAATGAGCCTGAGGCCCTGGAAGGGGATGGAACTCCTCACTCAGGTTGCGGGACAATGGCCCAGGACTCCTGCCTGCCCATTGGAAGTGGTTTCCACTGCACCACGCTGCTGGGAACACACTGGTTCTCCCTGCACCTGGCTCAAGAAGGATGGTGCCCTGGCAGGCTGGGCCTGGGCTGGGGCAGGGGCATGGGAGACGGAGCCTGAGGCTTGGGCTCCTGACCCAGGTCCTGGCTGAGGCCGCCCAGGCACTGGAGGAGGGCGGTTCAGAGGGGCCTCTGGCCTTTCCCATCTTATTCAGTCCGTGGCTGTCCTCATTCTACCCCACCCCCCAGCCTTTTTTCTCCTCTCATTCCTGCCCCTGCCCCCATTCCCACTCAGTCCCTCTGGGACCTGGTGAGGGACCATCCCCAACTCCCAGCCAGCCTGTGCTTTAGCGGAGGCTGTGGTACGCCTCAGGTGCTGGGGCTGGGGCCCATTGTTCCTTCCTCCCTCCCCTCCCCCACAGAAGGGTTGCACCTGAATCCCTGGGGTATACGGAACCCTGTGTTAGATGGAGAGTGGGGGACCACCGGGGAAGCCATGGGGCCTGCCTTCAGGCTGCATCAGGGCTCCACACCCAGGCTGTGTATTTTACAGGCAGGAAGGGCCGGAGGTGGGGGCAGGGGTGCAGGGAAGGTGGGTTTAGACCCCCTGGGAGCCCAGGCAAACCCTCACAGAGAAGGTGGCACTTGACCTGGGCTGTCTTCACTGGGGGGCAGAATTTGGGAGAAAGTCTCTCAAGGGATGTTGACTGCAGATGCAAAGGCAGGGAGGGGGAACTGTAGGAGACCAGAGGGTTGAGCGGGCCAGGCTGGAACCCTTGGCTCCTAGGAATGGCAGGGAGGTAGCAGGGGAAAGGCAAAGCAGACCGGATCAGGAAGGGCCCCTGTGCTTGGCTTTTGCCCTGTGGTCCCACCTGTGATGTGGGGAGGTAGTCAGAGGTGCTTCGGATAGGAACAGGAGGGGGCCAGATCAGCAGCAGGTGCATGACCCCCAACAGGCTGAAGCCTGCAGAGAGGCCGGCCTTGGTGCTGGAAACGCCACGAAAGAGGCTGCTAGTGTTTCTCCCAGGACAGAGGGTCTCCAGGCCCTGAATGAGGGCTTGGACAGGAGGTTCTCCTTCCTCTTTAGTGTCCTTAAAGTGTGGTGTCAGACATCCAGGTAGAGCCTCCCACTTCCTCCCAGATGCTCCAGTCCCACCTTCCCTAGCAACAGGACTCCTCCAGGAAGCCTTCCAGACTGCCCTGGGTCCTGGTGCTCCTTCCACTTAGCGCCCCTGGAGTTGTTCTGCCTGCTTTTGTGTTTCCTGGCTGCCAGCTCCCTTGGGAGCTCCCAGGCCAGGCCTGGGCACCTCCCATTCCTGTCCCCAGGCTTGATGGGGGAGGAGCACAGTGGATGGGGACTTCCCTTCTCCCTCAGGGCCTGGAGCAGCCCTGCGGTTGGGGGATGGGATCGGGAGGGGTAGTGCTACCCCCATCTGGCCCGGGCTGGCCAGTAGGTCTTAGTGGGGTGGAAGGAAGGACTGATCCAGAGGCCAAGAGGAGGGTCCTGTTACAGCCAGGCTGAGCAGTGGCTGCGAGTGCAGAGGGCTCCCCCTTCTCTCCTCCCTCCAGCTTGCTCCAGTAGGGCTCCCTCCTCCTTCTTTGTCCTCCGGGGATCCCCAGCCCCAAGGGCTGGTGGGGGTGCGGGAGGAGGCGGTGTGAGCCCCGGTTGGGGGGTGTCCTCACCCCCCGCGGTGCACGAGCGGGGGGCTGGCAGCTGCCCGCCTCCTGGGCACGAGCCCGTGCCAGCCGCTCCTGGCACAGTTGCTGGCACGCCCGGCAGACTCCCACGGCCACCTGCTCACACCCACCCACGAGCGCTGGCGCGCTGCGGGCCCTTCCGGCTTCCCGGGCCTCCCGGCGCCCCTCCCCCGCCGCCCTGCTCCGGAGCCCCCACCCCAGTCCCCTGCTCCCCGCCGGCCCCCTCGTTCCCGTTCCCGCCAGCCAGCCCCAGGCCCGGCCCCCTCCCTGCGCAACTTGGGGAGCTCCGGAGTCTGGGTCGCGGGGAGGCCCCTGGGGTGGCTGCGGGGAGAACGAGCAATGGGGAGGCAGGCAGACAGACAGACGGACAGACAGGGTGAGGGCCCCGCCTGCCACCTGGCGCCGCTCCAGCGGGACGATGGCGGGCAGCGCCGTGCCAGGCGGTAATTGCAGACAGACTAATTTAAAGAGATGAGACGGTTATTTTTAACTCGTGTTAAGGTAATGAACGGCGCGGGGGGTTTGCGGGTTCGAAAGTTCAGCGCCCCCCAACCCCCACTTTCTGTGGGTTGGGGCCCCCCTCGCTGCACACCCTGAGGACTCCAGCTTCAGGACTGACTGGAGTTGGGGGCCTCTGCCAGGGACAGGGAGGGCTGAGAGGGCCTGGAAAGGGGCGCCCCCTAGCCTAGCGCAGATCCCTTCCCATCCAGGCCACCATGTTTCCAGAGGCGGATTAGCATCCCGTTTCCCGGGTGGACAAGTGACTTGCCCTGGGGTCACATCCTTAGGAAGTGTCCGGCCGGGGAATTGAACCCCTTTCTGACCCCAAAACTCAAACTTTTTCTGTGCCACTGGGGCTGGAGGAGAGGGCTTGTGTTTGGGTTTGAAAGGGTGCAGCCTTGTTCCTTGCAGTCCAGGGTCTTGTCTTCCAGTGGCAGCTGGTGGTGGCCACCACACAGGGTCTCGGGGGCTGCCGAAGCCCCTCTGTCTGGGTCTGGTGAGGGGGTGTGGGGGTGGTGGTCATGAACTGGGTGTGGCTATAAGCTTCTGGGATATGGGTGTACTGGCTATAGCTGGGGGAGCCCCCTCCTCCCCTCACTGTCTCCCTTACCTTGCGGGAGGCTCACCAGCAGCCCCTCCCTATCTGCAGGCTCACAACTTGGGGGTGGGTACCTGGGAAACAGGTCGCACATTGGGGCCCACTTCTTCCACCTCCAGATCAGACTTCGGGTCTCTAAGGGAGGTGGGGAGTCATGGAACCCAACGCCTACTTCCCCAGCTCAGTCCCCTCTCACACACCCCTAGTGGCTGAGCGCTCTGGCCTCTGGGACCGCCCATGCTACTGCTAGACGGGTCTTAAAAGTTGTTAGCACTTCCTTCCTTCTCCCTGGCGGTGGTCCAAGCCCCTGGAGCATGGCTCCGCCCCTGGTGTATTAGTTCAGCTGTTTGGGTCAGCTGGAGTTGCGGAGTCCAGAGCGGTTGAGGGCCGGACAGAGCACCCACAGAGCACCGGTCAGAGAACCTGATCCAGAGTGTGTGAGCTGGAGCAAAGCACTTTCTCATTCTCATCCTTGAGGTTCTCACCGGTGTCCAAAGGGCCTTTACTTGGTCCCTGGTTCTTTCAGGGCTGTGACTGGCAAACACTCTGGTTCTAGGAGCCATGAGGGATTAGTTAGGACCCTGGGCACGGCGTACTGATAGGACTTCTCAGGGGTGCAAGCCTGTGATTACAAGTGCGGATGGACTTGAACTTGGGACTTCTGCTTGGGGATGCCTACCCTGACCCTGGCAATACCCAGGTGGCAGAAGGACTTTGGACACAGTGAAGGGAGTGCTCATGGCAGCCTCGGCCCTCAGAGCAGACAGATGGGGGGTGCAGGGTGTTGGGTGGGCACTAACTAAGGCTCTGGGGCCTGGGTAGGGTGCTCAGGGGGACAGCTGGATCTGGAGCGCCCCCCCTTCCTCCTGGCACCCTGGTTACCATGGAAACCAACTCCTGTTTGGGAGGGTTTGGCTGTTTGCTGCCTCTCCCCACCCCCCAACCCATATGTGGAGGTGGGAGGGGGGCCAGGTGGCGTGTGGGGGAGGGGCCTCCCACACCCTCCCCCTGGGGCCTCCTTCTTTGCAGAGAAACCTTTCTGGTCTCTAAGGGGGAGTGCCTCTTGTGGGAAGGGGAACCAGAATTAAGAGAATTAATGTCTGGGTGCTAGGCTGTTGGGCACTTCACAAACGTTCTCTTTTTACATCCTCCCTGGACCCTGCCAGATATGTGTTAATAGCCCCATTTTGCAGTTGAGGAAATGGAGGCCAAGAAAGGTGAAGTCACTTGGCCAGGGCACCATAGCTGGGACGAGGCTAAGCCTGGATTTAGACACAGACCTATCTGTCCCATGTTTCTCCCAGCGCTATGCAGTCTCAGCCCCAAGCACCCCAGCCCTCCTGCCCCAAGGCTCCCTCATGCTCCAGAGCCCTCTGGGCCTCCTCGGTTCCCCTAGGAGCCAGCCAAGCTCGCACTGCTCTGTATGGACTCCTGGGCCCTCAGCTGGCCTTGGCCAGGCCCTGCCCTCCCTCCTGCTTTCCCTGCTGCCTGTGATCTCAGGACCCCCTCGCTTTGCCACTTTTACACCTCATATCCCCTGCCGTTGTCAGATGCTCGTCAAGGCAGCCGCTGACTCTTAGACGGATCCCTTGGGCCACTTTTGAGAGACTAGGCTGGGTGCTTGGGTGGATTGAATACAAGCCCACCTCCCAAGTGATTCTGGAACCCACCGCATCTCTCTAAGACTTCCTGCCTTAAATCCTTCATTGCTGGCAAACCTGGTTGATGATCAGAGTTACCTAGAGGCTTTCAGATAATGCAGGTTCCCAGTTTCTATCTCAGACCCTCAGAGGGTCTGATTTTAACAGCGCCGTCTACTGATGGACCAGGTTCTGAGCCAATGCCTTCGATGGTAGCATCCGGGACTCGGGTGTGTCCCTCCCTTCTGCTCCCAGTGTAGACCAGCTTCTCTAAGCAGTCTGCTTAGAGTGGAGCCCCCCTCCCCTCCTCCTGGCTCTTTTTAGGTCCTCCAGAGAATTAAAGGCCACGCAGTCAGCTCCAACACCAGATTCTCCAGCCCCAGCACCTTCACCCTCCTTTCTTAGGAGTCGCGCTGTACAGAACACTGCTGGAGAGGATGGAGCCAGCAGCGGGGGGCCGATGCCCTCTGCCACTGAGGGCCTTTGGCTGCAGGAGGAGGCGTGGTGGCGTAAAGACTCAGCAAGCCTCTGGAACTGGCCCAGGAAGGACCTGAAAGTCGCAGCCCCTCTTCTCTGATAGCTCCCTATGTGTCCAGGGTAGTGCTGTTCCTACAGGGTCCCATTCAGGGGCCTCACTTAGCATGACACTCAAGGCCTTGGCCCCCTGGTCCCAGGCAGTCTCTCCAGCCACATCACTCGGCTCTGCTGACCCTCGAATCGGCTACACTGAACTATGCTGGCCCAGGATTCAGCCGCCAGGTGCCATTACACACGTGCTTTCTTCTAAGTCTCGCAGCACCCTGTGAAGCTGCTGCTGTGACTTTCCCCGTTTCAGGAGGAAACTAAGGCTGGAGAAAGAAAGTGTGTTTTACTGCATCCTGCTGTAAGTGACGTAAATAAAACTCCAGGGGCTAACTCCTCGCTCGCCCCATGTTCAGGCCAGGCCAATCCAAGCTCATACACAGACACACACACACACACCCTCATCCCCTGCCACGCCTTGCCCCCTCCCCATCTCCATCATTGTCTCTCTGCTCTGTCTTAGTTTGGCCCTTCCAGCCTGGGGGGGATGGCTCCAAGGGGCACCTGGCTCCCTCTCTCAGACAGAGCTCCCCGAGAACAAGGCCAGACCAGAGGGCAAAGTCGGACTGGCATGCTGTGCTGTTCACTCCCCACTTCCTCACCTCATCTGCAGGCCCAAGGGTGATGACAGCTTCCTCCATTCACTTTAACCCAGGCTTACACCTGTTAGCCACCCACTACCTCTGCTGAGAGGAACCAAACTGGCTCCCTGACCTTGAATGACCCACAGGTCAAGCTGGGGAGATAAGATGAGGACTCCTGAATTTGATTGGGGGATAAATATTGCTCAGGGTCACGAGGGAAGGCCCAGTAATGAGCTATGGGTATTTGGAGGTGGGGGAGGGGAACCAGACAAAGGAGGTCAAACCCTCAGGACTCTTTAGGAGCCCTTGGGGTCTGGTTCTATTGGTCAGAGCACAGCAGGACCCCAGCACAGGCTGGGAAAGCAAGCAGGGGACTAAAGGAAACAGTCTTGAATATCAGCCAGGGACCTGGCCCTCCAAGCTGGGGACTGATCGAGGCGGAAAGATCATTCAGGGGTGGTGTGGACAGGGGGCCTGGCACTGGGGTCCAGGGGAGAAGATGAGTAGGGGTAGAGGCCCACAGAGTCTAAGAGCAGGCCTGAGGTGCCATGCCGCACCCTCTGATACCTGGGGGATCTTGGAGGTGAGGCTGTGGTGTGGTTAGGAGCCTCGGAGGCAGCAGGAAGGAGCAGAACTTGGCTCTGCGTGGCCTTGGGCAACTGAGCCCGTTTTCTCCTCTACAAAATGGGGTGATAATAGGACTTATGTCCAAGCTTTGTGGTGAGAATTACAAGAGAGATACTTATAAAGTCCCCAAGAAATCCTAGCAAGCATCCTCCCTGTCGTACATTGCTCTGGGAAAGGAAAGGAATCCCTTCCCCGCTGCTGTGTAGGGTGGGGATCCTGGGCCCTGAGCCTTGAGAGACACTGCCTTGTGTGAGTGCGTGTGTGCGTGTGTGTGTGTGTGTGTGTGTGTGTGTGTTGGGGGAGAGTGGTCCTTCCTCTCATGCCTCCCTTTCTGTCCCTGAGGTGTCAGCTCTTGAGGATGTCCAAGTTTCCACCTGCCCCTAGCTTGACCCGCTGTTTTTTCTCCTACAGAGCCTTCCTCGCGGCCTTGGGAGGCTAGCAGACAGGTTTTAGGCTCAATATTTTCACAGATGAAAGCAATGGTTTGCTCAAGGTCACCCTTGAACCCAGGGTTGCCTGCCCCTGGACACGGGCTTCTCTTTGCCCACTGGGAGGCTGTGTGACCTTGGAGATGGCCCTTCCCTCTCTGGCTCTGAGACCCATCTAGAGATCTGAATTCCCCTCCCCCAATACTCTGGGAAGCTGTGTTGCCTCCTCCACCCCGCCTGTCCCCTCCCCCTGTCCTCTGCTGGCCTTGCCTTCTCTGTAACCCGAGCTGGGGCTGTGGGGGAAGGGGGCTTGCCCTCTGCCAGAGGCACCTGCCAGCTGAGCAGATGTGAGGGGCTGGAGGCCCCCCTCCCCCCAGGGGATCTCCGGCTCTTCAGGCGGCTAGGCTGGGGCTGGGGCTGGGGCATGCATGCGGTGTTAAGCACACCCAGCCCTGGCCTCTGGCCTCTACACCCAGAGCTTACCCTGAGCACGTGTTCATTTTTCAGGGGACGTTCATGCTCCAACATGTCCTGCAAGGACCTCTCAGAATCCAGAAGACAGATGGCAGATGAGGGCTGGTGCCCCGGTCTGGGTGGGCTGCTTTGGGTTCCTAGAGCCCCTTGGCATAAGGACAGAGGGCCAAGGGCAGCCCCTGGGGGTGAGGCCAGTGTCTGTGCGGGTGGCCATGCCCCTGGGAGAGCAGATGGTTCTCTTGGCGCTGTGCCCACTCTTCCTCTTTTCCCCCCAGGAGCCAGCCTACAGGGCTGGGACACAGCTGCTGGGCCCTCCCCAGAGCTGGGCCCAGGGCAGGGCTGGGTGAGGTCACCGCAGCTGCTCCCAGGGCCTAGGGCAGGGGTGTAGGGAGGTGCTGCATGCAGAGGGAAGGACGGGGCTCAGATTGAGGAGAGATAGGGAGAGGCCTGGATGGCTTTGCATTTAGGGATCCCCTTTAATCTTGGATGAGGGAGGAAAGAGTCTTTGGAGGACTTGATGAGCCAGTGTGGACAGCCCCACCCCCGCTCCTACCCCAGGCCCACCCTAGAGCTTCTGTCTGGCCTGGGCTCCTCCTAAGAGGCATCTCAGGATGAGAGGCAGAGCAAGGGCCCTGGGTGTGAATTCCTTCCCGAAGCACCACATACACCATGTGACCTTGGGCAGCTCCATCTGTCTCTCAGAGCCTCAGTTTGTCATCTGTAAAATAGGCACACTAAACCAACTCAGAGGATCGTTAAAAAGACAGTAAGAGTTTAAGTGTTGCCGCACGGTGCCTAGCACATAATGAATGCTCAGTAAATGGTAGTTTCTTTCCTTCCTTACTTGACTGGATCCTCCCCGAGGAGCCTGGAAGCGCTGAGGAAAAGCAGGGCGGTGGCAGAGGCAGCAGGAACTGGAGGGGAGAGCAGGAGTGAGGAGGCAAGGTCTGGAACTCTGGCCTGAGGTTTTGCTGAGCAGAAGTGGCAGAGAATTGCCAGGCCTGAGTGGCTCACGGCTGCTGAGGGCTCCGTCGCGGGCGTTGACTTCCTGTGAGCCAGGGGTTGCCCCATAAAGTTCAAGTGCGGAGGCCAACTCCTGCCGGATTATACTCTGGTTTTAGTCCTGCAGCAGTACTGAGGTGGGAACAACTGCCTTTGGGATTTGCAGAGGGGACTAGAAAGACGTCCCAGAGCTCGCCTTGCTGGAGCAGCAGGAACTGGTCATCAGTCGGGGAGGGAGGAGCCCCGGGAGCAGAGTGTGCAAAGGCCTGGCCGAGTAAGACATCCGGGGCGGCTGGAGCCCCGGCGGGCGGAAGGGAATGGGGGCGATGAGGCTGTGGAGCCTCAGAGGGTTCTTGTATGTCGGTCTGGAGTTGGACCCAAGCCCACAGGAGATGAGGAGCCTTGGGGTCTGGAGTAGAGGAGAGCTTTGACTTCTGCTGCCGGTTTGCTTGTACCCAGGCTAGGTGTGGGGGCCCCGCTATCTCGAGGGTGGGGGTGGGGGGGTGCCAGGGCCTGTCTTTTGACCTCATGCCTTGCTTTGGACGTTTGGTTCCTCCTGGTCCCTGGCTGCCCACTTCTGTTCCACTGCTGACCCCAAGCCCAATCCCCTGTTGACATCTGTGACCCCGGTGCCCCCACCTGCCCTTCTACTCCTCCTCCACTACAGACCTTGGTACCAAGGATTTGCACAAGGCCTCAGGCCTCTCCAGGTCACCCCCTTCTGCCAGGAAGCCTGCCTGGACTGAGCACCCCAGCTTTAGCCCAGGTGGCCGAGCAAGTGACCCTTGGAGAGACTGTGGCTCTGAGACAGGCGTGTGTTCCCGGCCAGCCTGGGGCTCCAGAGTCGGGTAGGGGGTAAAGGTGGGACAGGGGCTGCTCCTGGGGCTCTGAGTTAGGGAGAGGATGAGATTCTTGACGTGCAGGATCCCATCCAGGTCCCAACCCTCCCCAGGAATATCGTTACCCTCTTTTACAGGGGAGGCCCAAGGTCACATGAAGGCAGTTGGGATTCCAACCCTGCTCTCAACCTTTCTTCATGCAAGAAGGGAGGGAAGGAAGGAGGGAGAAGGCCAATGGGAGCCATGGAGGGGATCAGAGAACTCACACAGCCCCAGAGGTGGTCTGTGCCCAGGGATCATCATCACCATTGGGTAGGTGAGGTCAGCTTCCTGAGGGAGGGGCTGGGCTGAACCTCGGTTAGAGATAGAACCTGAGAGGTGTCCGTACCTGGCTTTGGGCTTGGATGGATGGGCACGGGTCCTAGGACTGAACTGGGAGGGCCCTGGAATTCCCCAGATGTCAGGAAGGCCAGGAGGTAGCATAGGACTTGTGGTGGGTAGGGGACACAAGACTTGGGTTTCCTGTCTGATGAAAGCCAGCAAGCTTGGGCTTGAGAACCAAGGCAGGGATGGCCATTGAGGTGGGCGGGATGGTGTCCCCTGCCACACTACGGGAGGCGGTGGGAAGAGGCCTGGCTTTGGAACTCAACAGCTCTGAGACCCAGACCTGGCTCCATGACTGCCCAGCTTTGTGGCCTTAGGCATCATTTAACCCTCCCAAGCCCACTTTCCCCTCTTTGGAAAATAGCAGCACCTATTTGCAGGATGGCTATCAGGATTGAAAGAAGAAATGCATCTAAAGAACCTAGCCTGGGTCTGGCGTGTGATAGGTGGTGCCCTTCTCCTGCCTTGGTATTTGAAGCACGTGCCAGTGGTGTGCTGGGGCTGGCTTGCCTTGGCTCAGAAAGCCGGTCCTGCACACTTCTTCCCAGTTCTGTACTCAGTGACATCATGCTGGCAGCTTAAAATTGGCTGCGATGGGAGTATCCATGCCGCAGAAATCAGCAAAAGCTACAAATCAAACCAGATGGGATCTTTTCCCTACTGGGGAGCTGGAGGAAATCAATCCCGTGGGCCCTTTTGAACCCTAGAGGGGACAGAATGGAAAGTGGGGTAATGGTGGGGCACTGGCTGGGCTGAGCAATCTAGAACTCCGAGTCTGAGTCCATGGGCCCTTTTGGGTGGGCGGAGACGGGACAGAGTCCTAGTGCCAGGCAGCCCTCTGTAGGCAGGGGACCGGAATGGGGAGACCACTCTTATCTCCACGTTCTCCCCCCACCCCAGGGGCTCTGGTGGGGCTTTGGCTCCGAGGAAGGCGAGCTATCAGAGAATGGAGCTGTGCGAGGAGGAGAAATGAGGTTGTAGTAGAAGATAAACGAGGTTGTACTGTCAGGGAATGAGGTGGTACTTGGAGGCAAGGTGAGGCTGCATTATGAGATAGATGAGGTTGTCCTGTCAGGGGATGAGGAGTACTTGTAGGAGAGATGACGTCCTGCAGGACCCGTCGGGTGCACTGGCAGAGAGCACAGCCCACCACAGGCAGACGGAGAGACTCAGACTTGGAGGATAAATGAGGGTGTCCTGCTGGATAGATGAGGGGGCCCATCAGGTGAATGGAGTGCTGTTAGCAAATGAGGTTGTACTTGCTGGATAAATGGGACTGGGGTGCTGGATAAATGGGGTTGTGCTGTCAGATGAATGCATTACTGCTTGTGGGCAAAGGGTGTCCTGGGAATAAATGAGGGCGTCCTGCTGGATAGAAAGCCGCCGTCACCAAATGGATCCGACCCTGTCTGTGCGGGAGGGACCGGCAGCAGGGCTGAGGTGGTTCTCTCCCCCCGGGGCTCCCAGCGTGTATTCCTGCCCAGGGGGGACAGGCTCTCAGAGACTTTGGCCCCAGTAGGCCCTGGATGACTCAAGTCTGTCTGGGCAGTGGGAGAGAGCGGGGAGGGAGTCTGGGGTGGACAGGTGCAGGGTCACCCCCCCCCCCCAGACCTTCCTCATTTCTCACGGAAGCCCTGACCCTCCTCTGAGCCTCCCTCTGTGTATCAGGCTGTTCCTGACTTCTTCCGCCCCATGCTTGTCTCTCATTCTGCCCATGTTCCCTTCTCAGCCCAGTTTGGGGAAGCCCCTCTCATGTGCCAACTACTCTGCCCCATTTCCTTTACTTCTTCTCCCTGCAACCCAGTATTACCCCCTTACTCTCTCTCTCATTCATTCGTTCAGTGAGCATTTGTTAAATGCCTGGTGTGCATCAAACACATGAGGTATGGTCACGAATGACAAAAATCCCTCATGAAACTTAGATCCTAATGTGAGGGAGACCCAACAATAAATAATAAATACAGAATATAAATAAATTATATATTTATATAGAACTTACATATTAATTTATTAATGTGTGTATACAAACTGTCTATTAATTAGGAAAGTGATCATTGCTTTAGAAAAATTGAGAGCAGGTAAGGGGCCAAGAAATGGCAGGGAGGAGGAAAAGGGTTAGAGTGGTCAGGGTGGGCCTCGTTGCAAAAGAGTCTATCTGCACGCAGACTCGAAAGAGATGAGAGATTGATGGGGGTGTCTGGGCGAACAGTTTCCCCTGAGACACAGGCCCCAGGACGGGACCGCGCCTAGCAGGTTCAAGGAACAGGAGGGAGGACTCACGCGGGACAGTGTTAGGGGAGGAGTCTGAGAGGTCACGGAGGGGCCTGTGGGTTAAGGCAAGGCCTTCGTTCTTTACTGTGAGATGGGGGGCGTCACAGGGTTCTGGGCAGGACTGGACGTGATCCAGGCTGTTTAAAGGGCCACTCTGACCGCTGGTGGTAGAGGGCTGTAGGGAGGCAAGGGTGGGCGCAGGTAGCTGTTTGAGGAAAAGAGGTTCAAAGCATCCTGCCCCCAGACTTGCACTGCTCATGGGATGTTGGAGCCAAAACTGGAATCCAGATCCAGCAGCAGAGCCCATGCGCTTTCCCTGCACCAGCCTCCTCTCCGCAGGGCCCAGCCTCCCTAGCCTGGGTTCCGAGGGACAATGGGGTGGGATGGATGTAAGCCACTGGGCTTTTCCTCTGCCCCAACATGGCTTCCCTTCCAAATTAGGGCGGTCCGACCCCCCCCCCCCCCCGTTCACCCGCCCCAGGCCCGCGTGGAGGGGTGGGAGGCGTGAGGCCCCAGAAGCCAGGCTCAGCTCTGGGCACAGGGGAGCCTGGGCATGCCGGGGCTGGGGCTGTGGTGGCGGGTTGCTAGGCGACTCTGAGAGGGAGCCCTGGTTACTGCTGCCTGGCAGAGGCGTTCCCCTCCTCTGCCTCCCTCACCTCCTCCGTGGCCTCTGGCCTCCCAGGAGGCCTCGTGGGTGAGCTGTGATCCGCGCTTGCCACCGCGTCTTGGCTGGGAGCTGTGACTGGGACCAGGTGGCTGGGCCCCGAGGAGCCGGACTGGGCTTCGGGACCCAGACTTCCCTCACCTGGTGCCCAGCCCGGCTCCACAGGCAGAGACCGAGGTCCTTAGCCAGCTCCGGGCTCCCTCCCTGGGTGACCCCGGGCCAGGTGGGGCAGCCCTCGAGGCCTCAACAGCCCCATCCATCCGGCCTGCAACAGCCCTCCACCGGGGTCTGGTGCTCTGTGCCAGTGCCAGAGCTGCCGCGCCAGCCCAGCTCCAGGCACCCCGCCCCCGCTCCCTGACGGCTTGAGTGTGTGACACTCCGTTTTGCATTAGATTCCATTTGCGAACAGAGTTCCACTACTTAAAAAAAAAAAAAAAGCTTGAAAACCTGGGGACTGGATGAGTTCAAGAACTTGCAGTGTCAAATTGAAAAGGTCACAGAGCACACTTAGCACATCTCATCAGTATCCAGGTGGGGAAGCAGGCCCGGACACACAGACAGGCTTGCCCAGGTGAGGCTTGGTGGGGTGAGAAGAGCACCAGGCCAGGGGTCAGGAGGCCTGTGCTCGAACCCCTGCTCTGGTACCAGGTCCTGGGTGATCTTGGGCAAGTCCTTTCTTCTCTCTGGGTTGGACCAGCAGTGGTTTCAGGCTGGGGCTCCAGCTCCCAGGGGCACCCGGCCAGGCAGGCAGCAGAGGGGGCAAGAGTGCAAACCTTCACAGGCCCAGAGCAGGCACTCTGGGTACAAATAATTGAAAACATTATTTTTATATTCAGAAAACCTACATGCATTATGAAGTACAACGTAAAATCCCCCTGCACGCTAAAAACGAAGCACAAGACTTAACAGGAAATTTCGACCTTGCGACATGCCCCCAGTCTTCCCACACTGCCAGCTTCTAGGGATAGTTTACATGGAAAGTTGGAGAAGCACTAGAGTACTGGCTTCCTAAGATTCTTTGGAAATTCCCTGACTCGTTTCTCTCTGCCGTGGTGGAATGTGATGTCCTTTCGACTCGGGGTGAGAGTGACCTGAAATCGATACCTGGCTCTTTCGTCTGAACTGTGTGACCGGCAGCGTACTTAACCTCTCTGAGCCTTGCCCTCCTCATCCGGACACGGGGATCGCAATCTCCGAGCTGTATGGAGTTTGATAGAGTGCGCGAGATAAAGCAGTTACAACACCTAGGGCTGAACAAGCAGGTACTGAGTGGGTGCTGGCACTTGGCGATGCCCCCCCCCCCCCCGGGCACTCAGAACCAGGCTGGCACGCGGTGACACGGATGGAGAGGGGTTGCCTGACAGACCTCCAGCGGGAGGAGCTGGGAGGCGGAGCCTCTGTGAAGCCAGACAGGCCCATGGAGAGAACTGAGGCCCCTGAGGCCTCTGAACACAGGTGTGCGGGAGGGGCTAGGGAGCCAGGTGCAAGGGCAGGGGTGGGAAGGGGGTACCTACTGGAGGGAGCACTACCCCCTGGGGGTCTAGCTCCCCTCTTCACAGGATCCCAGGAGAAGCCAGGCAGGGCAACGCTGGGAGGGGCCTTGGAGCTGTCACTTCCCAAGACCAGAAAGTACCAGTGATGGGGCGGGGTGTCTGAAGAGTCAGGTCAGTACCTGGAGCTGTGGGAGTGTGAATGGGGCAGCAGGAAGGACCTCCTCCTCCTGGAGCCTGGTGGGAAGAAGGCGGGAGGGAGGGCCCTCACTGGTCAGTGGTTATGGGGCTGGGCGGACAGACAGGTTAAGAGTAGGTCCACGAGCTGGGTTAGATCTGGCGTGGTATCTGGCATTGCTGCCTGTGGGACCCTGGGCAAATTACATCATGCCTCTGGGCCTCTGTTCCCTGGTACAGTGAGATGGGGTAATGCCAGCTTCCCAGCCTCGTTGGTGCCTAGCACAGTTACACTCAGGACGCGATGCTACGCAGGGAGAGACAGAGCCCAGCTGCTCGGGGATCTCAAAGTGTGGTCTTCTGGCCAGAGTGAGGCCTTTAACCAGGGCTTGTGAGCACCCGGTGCGCTCTCACCAAACACGTCCCCACACACATTTCCTCAGGTCGTCATCGAACAGCTTTCTGAGGTGGCTACTGAAAGGTGCCCATTTTGGTCAGAGTTGTTCACTGAGGCACTCAGGCTCATGGAGATTGAGTCAAGGGCCATGGTCACAGCGCTGGGGGGCTGAAGAGAGCCAGGCATCCTGCCCAGCCCTTCTGAGAGCCAAGCCCATGCTGTTTCCTCAGCAGTGCCTGAGTCCGGAGGTCAAGGCCACCAGGTGGCGGGGCCCCAGAGGTGGGGAGGGCAGGCCTTCAGGTGCCTGTGGGGAACCAGGTCATCGGAGCCGTGCCCCCCCGCCCCGCCTTTCTGGCCCAGCAGAGATTCAGAAGAGAGTGTGTACAGGGGTGGCAGACGTACAGCCCCGGGGATGAACCAAGTGACAGCAGAAGCGGCTGTGTAGCCCTGGGCCAGCCACTTGACCTCTCTGAGCCTTGGTCCTCTTGTTGTAAATGGGGATTATGCCACCTAATTTGTGTGGACTTTGTGAAGTTTCTACCAGAAAGGGGCTTTGGGGGCAGAGCTCCCCTGCTTCAGGTGCTCAGGAAGGGAGGGCAGGCTGGAGAGCTGAGTTGGGCTGGCCTGAAGGTGGGCGCTGAGCAGAGGTGGGGTCTGAGGTCCCCATGGCTGATGGATGTGCTTTGAGGGGCTAGCTGGGAATCTAGGCTTCTGTAGTTCACAGGAGCTCACAAGAGTTGGGGGAAATTTCAGAAGAGTTTCTGGCCTCTACCCACCTTAGGGACCCCCAGCCTTTTCTGCTTTCCTTGGCCAGGCCCTCCCAGCAAAGGGTTAACAGTCTTCTCTACCTGCAGTTGCATTTTAAAGACACGAAATTAAAGCAGGTAATTTATTCTCCCCACACACGAAAGAGCAATTAGTTCTAAACAGGGCTTAATCAGTCACCGCGAGATTGATTTCTGGAGCCCTGGGTTTTCGGGCTCCTGGCGCCATGCCAGGCTGGGGAGGGAGGGGGCAGACAAATGAGCTGCGGCGGGCGGCATGAGCCCTTACATAATCTGCTGGGGGGCCCTGGCAGCCTGGCTAGCCCCAGGCGGGGCTTGGCTTAGCTGGGGAGAGGGGGCCCTGCGGCAGTTCCTTAAGAGTAGCCCTCAGGGTTCTGCCATGCCTCCTGGGGAGAGGCCACGCCCAAAGTTCTAGCCCCACCCTCTGTGTGTTGTGGGGAGAGGGGGGTGCCCTGGAGAGGCAAGAGTGGTACCATTCTGGGGTAGAAGGTGGGTATTTCTGTCCAACCTGGTACTTAACACCTGTTCTCCCCCTCTCTACCTCATTCGCCCTTCATCATTTCTGTTTCCTCCCATTGCCCCTTCTGGCCCTTCTCCTTCCTCTTCTCTCACTATTTTCTCTATTTTCTCTCCCTCTTTCCATCACTTCCTCCTCTTTTCTCATGGCCTCCTCGCTTCCCGCTCCCCCACCCATGTCCTTGTCTCTGGCCACAGAACTCCATCCGGCACAACCTGTCGCTGCACACCCGTTTCATCCGCGTGCAGAACGAGGGCACGGGCAAGAGCTCCTGGTGGATGCTGAACCCCGAGGGCGGAAAGACAGGCAAGACCCCTCGGCGGCGGGCCGTGTCCATGGACAACGGGGCCAAGTTCCTGCGCATCAAGGGCAAGGCGAGCAAGAAGAAGCAGCTGCAGGCACCTGAGCGAAGCCCCGATGACAGCCCCCCGGGCGCGCCAGCCCCGGGGCCTGTGCCCACCGCGGCCAAGTGGGCCACCAGCCCGGCCTCGCACGCCAGCGACGACTACGAGGCGTGGGCCGACTTCCGCGGCGGCGGGAGACCCCTGCTCGGGGAGGCGGCCGAATTGGAGGACGACGAGGCCCTGGAGGCCCTGGCACCCTCGTCGCCGCTCATGTACCCGAGCCCGGCGAGCGCGCTGTCGCCCGCACTAGGCGCGCGCTGCCCCGGGGAGCTGCCCCGCCTGGCGGAGCTGGGGGCCCCGCTGGGGCTGCACGGCGGCGGCGCGGGGCTGCCCGAGGCCCTGCTGGACGGCGCGCAGGACGCGTACGGGCCGCGGGCCCGGGCCGGGACGCCGGCCTACTTTGGCGGCTGCAAGAGCGGCGCCTACGGCGGGGGCGGGGGCTTCGGGCCGCCGGCGCTGGGCGCGCTGCGCCGCCTGCCCATGCAGACCATCCAGGAGAACAAGCAGGCCAGCTTCGCGCCGGCCGCCGCGCCCTTCCGCCCGGGGGCGCTGCCCGCGCTGCTGCCGCCGCCGCCCGCGCCCAGGCCCGGCCCGGTGCTGGGCGCGCCCGGGGAGCTGGCGCTGGCGGGCGCGGCCGCCGCCTACCCCGGCAAGGGCGCGGCCCCGTACGCGCCGCCGGTGCCCTCGCGCAGTGCCTTAGCCCACCCCATCAGCCTTATGACGCTGCCCGGCGAGGCGGGCGCCGCGGGCCTGGCGCCGCCGAGCCACGCGGCCGCCTTCGGGGCCCCGCCCGGTGGCCTCCTGCTGGACGCGCTGCCGGGGCCGTACGCGGCGGCCGCCGCCGGGCCGCTGGGGGCCGCGCCCGACCGCTTCCCGGCCGACCTGGACCTCGACATGTTCAGCGGGAGCCTCGAGTGCGACGTCGAGTCCATCATCCTCAACGACTTCATGGACAGCGACGAAATGGACTTCAACTTCGACTCGGCCCTGCCTCCGCCGCCGCCGGGCTTGGCCGGGGCCCCGCCCCCCAACCAGAGCTGGGTGCCGGGCTGAGGGCCGCCTCCCGCGCCCCGGGTGCCCCGCCCCGCCCCCAAGGGGCTTCCGTCTTCCCGTCCTGATCCCCTGAGCCCCATCCCAGATTCAGCTCCACGGGAGGATCCGAGAGGCAGCCCCAGGCCTGCTCAGAAGCTGACCGCGGAGGGAAGTGGTGGGGAGGGGCTGGGGCACCTGCAGGTCTGGCCCAAACTCCTGAGACCCGCTCCTCCTCCCCTCCCTTCCCCACCCCAGGGGGCAGGAGGCCTAGGCGGAGCGGAATTTCGGGCTGGGTGGGAGTGGGGACGAGCCAGGGGGGCTGCGCTGGCCGGGGATACCAACCAGGAGGTGTGGCATGGGGCTGGGGGCGTCTCCGAATCTTCAAGTTTCATTTGCAGGGGCCCTCGCCACGACGGATCACCCACCCCGAACTCCGGATCTGATTCCCAATTGACACCTTCCCACTGGTCTTAGCCTCACCCACCCCACCGGATCTGATTCCCGATTGACACCTTCCCACTGGTCTTAGCCTCACCCACCCCAAGCCAGGAACCCCCTCCTGGAAGCACTCACACCTACCTGTTGGCTGTTCACCCTGAGCTGTTTTCCTTCAGCCCTAAACCACCCTTAGAGCCCCCATTCCATGGTTCAGCCACTTCCTCCTATCCTTGCAGGCCCTAGCTTTTCCTTTCCTCTCCTCTCAGGTTGGAGTCAATCCCCCTTTCCACCCCCGCCCCCCAGTACTGGTCTCAGCCTCTCCAGCAGGCCTCAGCTCCGGATACACCCCCAAAACCGACACCCCTTTCTCCGTTCCAGTCCTGCCTCCTCTCCCGTATTTATAAGTGTCCTGTCGGGGCGGGCTGTGGGCGCGGCGTCCCCGGCGCATATCGTAGGCAGTGTACCGTGGCCGTGCCGTCAGCGTGTGCGTGTGCGTGTGTGCCGTGTCGAGGCCGTGTAGAGTGCATTGTACAGCATATTTTCATGAATAAAATTGTTTTAAATATTTCCCGCGCCTTGGGCTAGCAGGGTTGGTGATGACGGAGCAGGATCATCGGTGGGGGTCCCTGTGCCTGAGCCCTTATTGCGGCTTTGTGTCTGAGTATATGTCAGCATTCCCTGATGCCTGTCCTCTCAACACACTTTGGTTAAGCGCCTACTGAGTTCTGGAGGCTGGCGGTGTGCCTGTGTGGAGCTCTGCACCTGTTTGTGTGAATATATGCATGCAGAAAGTTTCTGGTTTGGGGGAAATTCTGTCCTGAATACATAAGCCTCAGAAGTTGGGAGAGAAGGGACAGATACTCACTGAGAACCTGATGGTGTCAGGTCCTGCATTAGGTATGATTTTTGTTCCCATTGTACAGATGAGAAAACAGGGTCAGAAAGGGAACATGGCTTGGGAAGACAGAGTGGGATAATGGAAGGGAGGCCTTTGAAGGCACACAGACTTCTCTCAATTCTTTCTCTGCCTTTTGCTAGCTCTGTGCCCATGGGCAAGTTTTCAACGTCTTACTTTCCTGGTCTAGACCACAGAATAGTAGCACCCATTGCACGGATTTCTGCTGAGGAGTAAATGAGGAAAGGTGTGTAATGTGCTCAGCCCTGCACTCATTCATTCATTCACTCATGGAAGATTTAGTGAGCACCTTTAAGTTCCAAGGTCTTGTACCAAGCATTGGGGCTGCCGGAGAGAGCATCAGAGGCATAATCTCCGCCCTCAAGGAACTCAGAGGCTCAAGGGGGACACAGGTGAGTAAACAGGCGATTACCAATCAGAGCTGTAATGAACGGAGGAGACAGGCCGCTGTGGGAATGAATGGCATGCTGTACCCGTCCCAGGCTCTAGGAGTCAGGGAAGGTACCTGGAGGGAGTGTTGTCTCAGCTGAGCCTTGAAGGGTGAATTGGCACTGGGAAGGGGAGGGATTCAGACAGAGAGGGAATGGCATGTCGAGAAGCCTGGAGTCGAGACCATGTGGATTCCAGAACCAAAAGCAGTTTAGTGTGGCCAAAGCAAAGAGATGGAGAGATTACTGGTGATGGGGAGGCAAATGGGCCGGAGGGGGAGAGGGTCAGTGGCCGGGCCAGAGGTGTGGGTGGTGACTCAAACCAGGAGGGGTTGGGGAGGGCAGTGGGGCAGGAGGGGAGAGGATGAATTCCCATATATTTTGGATATAGAATCACTGGGACTGGTTTTGGATTGGACACCGGGGGGTGAGGGACAGGGAAGAATCACGTGATGCCTGGTTTCTAGTCGGGCACCTAGACGGGCAGGGCCATTCCCTAAGGAGAGCATGGAGGCAGGAGGAGCCCTGGGGAAGATGGTCCACTCAGCCTCAGACAGGCTCCATCTGAGTGAGGCTCCACAGAACCCTTGGGATTTGAGAGGGATGTTTAGCAGTGTATCTACTGTGTGAATGGCAGTGCCTGGCACTGGGCAGCATGGTGGCCTGGAGATGTCCAGCTGAATCATGGAGTCAGAAACCCTGGAGAGGGAAGTTAAACAATCAGGAGCACAGAGGTTGTCACGGAGGTGTTAGGAGTGGCTCGGGGGATGGTGCTGAGTGGGAAGAGCAGGGCGACCCAGGTCTGCTCCAGGGAACACCTAAGAACACGTTGGCACAGGAAGAGGAACCCATTGGCTGAGAAGGAGCAGCCGAAGGGAGAGGAGGAGGAAAACCAGAACACTGAGCTCTAGAGTCTGTGAAAAGAGCGTGGTCCTGGAAATAACGCCTAGTGCTTTTACCCTTTGGAGCCTCACCTTCTTGGTCTGGAAGCTGGGGCAGTAGCACCCATCTCAGATCTGTTTTGAGGAGTGAACAAGATTGGAATTGTTCCCTGAGGCCACGCTTCTGGCAAGGGGCAGAGCCGAGGTTCTTGCCCAGACTGTGCCTACCTCCAATGCCCAGGCTTTCCCGTGGCCCCCGCTGCCTCTGGGGAGGTGGCTGTGAGCAGGGCAGCCAAGGATCTCGGAGCCAGCAGGACCTATACAGGTCCTGAGCTAAGGAGTGGGAGGCAAGACCTCGCCGTGGGGTGTGGTAACTGTCCTTGCTGGGTGGGGAGCGTAGAGAGGCTGATGGACTATCCCCTGGGACAGATGCCCCAGCCCCACCCCACAGCCAGACTCCAGGACAGCCCAGCTGGATCTGTGCTCCATATGGGCTGCAAAGCTGCCCCCACCCGAAGCTGATGGAGGGTGTGCTGCTGGAATGCGTGTGCAGGTCTGTGTGTGTGTCCGTGTAGCCCCATACGCATCTGTCTGTGTGGGCCTGTGTGCTTGAGCACTGGGGCGGGGGGGGGGGCAGGCTGGATGATGGTTGGGGTCTCTCTCTCTGTGCGCATGCCTGAGTAAGCATGTGTGCACCCGTGTGTTGGGAATAACAGCATATCCATCTCCGAACGTGCCCACATGTGCGCCCGGGGATGTGGCGTCTGCCTGTGTGAGTTGTGCGCACTGCAAGCTTTCCTCTCTGGGTGTGTCTGCTGTCTTGGCGCATACCTCTCTCTGGGTGCACCAGAGCTGGTGTTCCCCTGCCAGGAGCCTCTTCTGGGCTGCTCTGCTGGGGGAGGGGAGAAGGGGGGGAGGGAAGCAAAGGGACACTCCCAGCCCTGGGATCAGGCCAGGCTCGTGAGCAGGGAGCAGCGAGACCACCTCAGCGTAAAGACAGCTCTGCCAGGCTCAGGCCAGTGGTAATTTCAGAGACGGAGTCTGTCTTGCTGGACCCCATCAGGAGAAAGGGGACAACACCCCTGCAGCGGGGGGTCTGCAACTGGCCCTTCCCTGCCAGCCTTGGAGCCCAGCAGACGCGCCCCCCTCCATGCCCACTCCCTGGGAGGCGTCTGACACATGATTTATTCATAAAAAGCCATTATTTGTGCCAAAGAACTGAGCCGCTGCTTTTTAAGTGCTGATAATGCTTTGGGCCTCCTTGCCTCTCCACCCCCACCTCCTGTCTCTCTCCTCCTCTCTCTCACCTTCTTGGGACTTCCCATCTTTTCTCCTCCTCTTCTCCCTGCTTCCCTCAGCTCCCTGCCTATCCCTTTATTGTTCTCCTCAACTCTTCTCCCAGTTTTTCATTCTCCCTTCACTCCACTCACCTGCTGCGCAACTGGGGGACTCAGGGTTATGGAGCCTCAGGACGAGGTGCCCCAGACTGGGGAAGCCGGCCTGGTGCCCAGGGCTCCCCACCCTCCATCTTACCCATCACCTCTTCAAGGTGGGGAGGAGGGAGAGCAGGCTGGGAAAGGCAGGGCACCACCTTCAGAGGCTGTCAAAACCAGCTCCCCCTATGCTAACACTCAGTCTCCCCAGCCCCCCAAAGAAACATTCAATCTCAAAAGCAGTGCACTTGCTATGCAAATGCAGATTCTTGGCAAACTCTGTAGGCCCTGTCGCCCCCCCCCCCCTCCCGCCAAGGGCCACCTATAGAAATTCTGGAGCCACCATTATCCGGATGCTGCCAGGAGATGCTGGCCTCGTGGGAGGCACTTGGGGTCCCCTCACAGAGCCCCCTCTGTCCAGACAGGAGGCAGCGGAACGAGTATCACAGATGTGAGCGTGGATGCAGACACACAGGTTCCTTAGAAGCAGACATCACAGATCCACGTGTGTGTGCGTGTGTGGCGCCCTCACGTCCGCACGTGCACATAACAGGCATGCACACAGGCACACACCTACTCCTGCAGATGGAGAGTCGTTCCTCCCCTGAGCACCTGCCGCCGGGGCTGAAACTCTCTCCCCATTCAGGTACCTGTTTGCTTGTTCATTCGTTCATCCATTCATTCATTCATTCACTCTTCAAACCTTACTCTTACATCCCCTCTGTGCCAGCGCGGGGGCTGGGCCCTGGGGTGGCAGAGACGAGCGTGATTGGGTCATAGGCAGGGGAGCCGGAGCGGAGGGGGTACCGCAGGCCCCTCCATCAGCCTTGGGCTGGGGGTTAAGCGCCCAGCAGGCAAAGGGTTAAGTCATTTGGCATCCAGAGCTGGAGCCATTAGGCCTCCTAATTATGAAATTATCGAGGTCCTCAGGTGACTGCTAATTTCACACACACTGTTCCTCTCACGGCTAATGAACGCCCGCAGAACCCACGCCTTGTCTTTCCTGCTGAACGGTGACCTGCAGTTAATGAGCTCAGGAAGGCAGACAGGCCGCCGGCTGGGTGGGTGGGGCGCCAGGCCTGAGGAGGGGGCCGCGGGAGGGCTGCAGGGCCAGAGCCCAGCCGGCGCTTTGCAGGACTGGCTAGGCCAGGGGCTCCAGCAAGCAGGGAGAGATGCAGATTGGGGGAGGGTTTCAGGTCACAGGATCCTAGCAGGAGCCTGGTGGAGGATGGAGGGTGGAGGGTGGAGGGTGGGGGGTGGGGTGGGGTGGGTAGGAAAAATGGAAGGCAAATCCTGGGGGAGAGCACGGGCCTGGGCCTGGGGCTGGCGGTAGGAGAAGTGCAGTGTAAACGGTGGGGAGGGGAGGGCATTTCTGCTGGGTCCCGGGCCGGCAGAGTTTAAGGGCTGGGAGTCACAACGGCACAGAGGAAGGGGCGCGATTGGTGGTGGGGGGCACAGTCATCATACGCCAATGCTGGCGATAGTGATGCCTCTGGGGGCTGGCAGCGCTAATGGCAAGGTAGTGAGGCTGCTGGTTATGATTTTTAAAGTTTTGATTTTTTCATTTAAAAGAGGAACATAAAAAATTATCCTGCAAAATAGGAAGAAAAAAATGTAACACAGGCCAGTTGCTGTCTTAGGTGGGGGCGGGGCGGGAGCCCAGGTGGGCGCACTGGGGACACCACGGGCCCTTCAGGCTCAAAACAACATAGGCTGGAAGGCCCTGTAACCTGCCCATGGGGGTGCCCCGCCTGGCCCGGGGTTCACCAGCCCTGCCAGTACCAGCAGAGCCTGAGTCCCCATCAGTGACCCTCTCCTGAGGCAGGCACCCCAGGCCCAGGGACAGGTGAGGAATCCCCTTTCCTCCAGACTTGGGTGCTGGGGCGCGGGCTGCGTGAAGATGTGCAGTGCTCGGTCCTCTTGAAGCTGCCCCTCCCCCTCAGGAATAGGAGGGACGTCCTGGCTTCCCACAGCCCTGACAGCAAGTTCCCGCTCTGCCACCAACTCCTGTCTCCTGGTGCACAGCAGTTTCCCACCTGTCAAAGGTAGGTAATAAAAGTGTGAACTCACTTTGGATGTGACAAAGATCTCGGACGTTGTTGCTGCTACTCTGTGACCTGGGCCTGGCCAGGTCTCCCCTCAGGTGCCCAGAGGGTCCCTTCTAGACAGCTGGCTCCGTGTTGGGCGGGGTGGGGAGGTGGGGGGAGTGTCCGCACCAGAGGTGTTCCCGGGGAGGCTGGGAAGGGCCTCCCCGTCCGCACACAGGCACACACCCCTGCCTCTTGCACTCCTGCTGGCCCTTTGAGTGTATGTTCCGTTTGACCGCGTAACAACAGTATGAGGTCAATGCTTCTATCACCTCCATGTTACCGAGGAGAAAACTGGTGTTTGGAGCCGCGAAGTCGCGCAGCTGGGAATGGCAGAGCCAGGCGGCAGACCCAAGCCTGCGTGGGGGCCCTTCCCTACTGCGTTACACCTTTCCTCCACGTGCCCCACACAAATGCACAAGTACACGCGTGCCACGTGCGCAGAGACACCCCACGCGAGGGCCTCTCATCTCCACACCCTTCCTGCGCACACAAACACGCCTGTCTGCCCTCCTCTGGGCTTAGGCGTACAAACCCATGCACACAGGTGCACTCAGACACAAATACGGACTTCACCAGCAGACTTGCGAGAATTCACATGTGCACGTCTGCCTGCAAACAGACGTCTGCAAGCAAACGTGCAAAGCACGCGAATGCACGGGTAAGCAGCCCAAGCTCTATGGAGTACACACACACACACCAGCCCAGGAAGGTGTGCACACACAAAGGCACACCCCGTGTGCACACGTGGTAGTATTTACTCACGCACACGCCCTGGAACAGACACGTGGGAACACAATGGATATCCTCGAAGGAACATTTGTACACACGCGTGTGCCTGGGCAGACAGGCCCTCCGCGTAGGGAACAAGGCACGTGGGGACTCTCCCATGAAGCACAGGCCGGGCACTCTGGTGCAGGGAGGTGAGCAGCCTTCTGGACCGCGGGGTGATGGATGGACCCACGTCCTAAGTGACTGTCGAAGTGTCGTGGTGTGTGAGGCGCAAACACCAATTAGTGGGGCCTTTGAAAGCATCAGCTCGTTAGAGGGGAAGCAGAAGAGGCTGGAATTGGCATAAAACACGGAGCTATTTAACTATCGTGGGGTGGGGGTGTGTGCGCTGTGGAAAGGCCTTTGGGCAGAGCTCCCCCTCCACTCTGTACTTGTTAGGGAAGAAGGACCCTCACGAGGGGCCTTGGCAGGCGGCTCTGACGCTCCTTGAAAGCGGGGGGTGGGGGGGCAGCCTCCTGCCGGTGCTGGGCTGGCACTGAGCGCGCGGGGGCTGAGCCAACTGGCGATCAATTTCATGCACGTCGTAAACCTAAGTGCTTTCTGGAGAGTCGGGCAGATTGCACATAAAGTCCCCTTCTGTCCCTAGCACACGGGTGGGCGGGTGAGGCAGAGGCTCACCCTGGTAGACAGACCTCTGCTATGCTGTAGGAGACCCGTATAACCTGGTTCCCAGGAGGAGGTCTCCTTGGGGACGCAGGGGCTTCCGCCAGGAGGCCTGGCACTTCGGGGGGCAGCCGGATATGTGGACAGGGCCTGAGCGCTGCGGTCGGCCGCACTCTGCTACCTGACGGCTGAACGACTTTGGACAATCAGCTTCTCTGACCCTTGGTGTTTCCATCTCTAAAGTGGGCTGATGTAAGAATTCAGTGAGTTCCTGTCTGTGGCATGACGTGTCACGGGGCCGAAGAGCCTCTTGAGCACAAGTGAGGTCACATCTGCATTTATCGTGACGCCCAGAGGACTCAGGCTCTGAGCCTCACATGTTCAGCGCAGGGCCTCAGGCCCCTCCCCACGTTCTCCACCATTTCTGGGAGGCTCCTGAGGTGGGGTCTCACAGGGGCCCCAGACCTTCATTACAGGAGCCTACCTCCTATTCCAACCTGGTTCTGCCCAAGCACCCCTTTGCGCGCACCTGCCGCTCTTCGCCGTGTTCGGGGAGCCCTCGCCGCCATCCCTCCCATCATGCAATAGCCATGCCAGACCGAAGGGGTGGCCTCTGGGTATTCTTCAGGTCCCCTGCCCTCTGGATGCCAGAGCAGTTCTGGGCTTTGCATCAAAGCCAAGGTGCGGGATGAGGGTGGGAGGGATGGCGGGGCAAAGGGTAGAGGAGGCCACGTTCCTGCTCAGCTCTGTGCCTCTGTCATTCGGGCCCCAATGAGCTGTGCTTGTGCGTATCACCTCTCAGATGCTCTCACCAAATTGGCTTCTTCCGCTTCTGCCCTCATCCTAATTCTGGAAGCTCAAATCCAGGCCAGGGGTGGGGCTGGGGAGGGGGCCCTCCTCCCCACAGCCCCTGTGGGCAGCGGAGGGGCGAAGAGCAATTCGGAAGCCAGATGCTCAGATTCAAATTCTGGCTTTGCTCTTTATAAGCCACATGATGTTGGGTAACTTACCTACCTTATCTCTGCCTCAGTTTCTCATCTGTAAAATGGAGATAATGATATTTACCTCATAGGGCTGTTGCGAAAAGTTAATGAATAAATGTAAGGGAAGTGTTTGGAGCAGTACCAAGCACATAGCAGCATGATGTGAATGTTTCCTGATATCATTATGATAATATTAATATTATGATATGATAACCATCGTTCCTCTTTATCCTCTGCCCTTTTTAGACACCCCCCTTCTTCCTCTTGTAGCAACAAAGGCAGTTTCCATATTTATCAGTGGGTTCAAAACAGAACTGAGAGTGGAAATATGACAGGTTACTACAGTTCTCAACTCCAGGGGGTGATTTCCAATTACAATTTTTTGTCAGTGCCCCTGTTGCTCAGTACCCAACCTGAGCAACTGAACATAACTATCTCCTTTTCTCTCTGATAGAGGGAGCCCTGCTGTCTTAGTCTGCTCGGGCTGCTATGACAAATTACCATAGACTAGGCGGTTTAACCAACACTCATGTCTCACAGATCTGAAGACTAGGAAGTCTAAGATCAAGGTGGTGGCAGATTTGGTTCCTGGTGAGAGCCCTTCTGACTCACAGATGGCCACCTTCTCACCGTTTCCTTCCATGGCAGGAGAAAGGGAGCTCTGGTTTCTTCCTCATACCATAAAGGCACTAATGCCATCATGGGGGCTCTATCCTTATGACCTCAGCTAAACCTAAGGCCCCCCAAAGACCCCCTCCAAACAGCAACCCATTGATGTCTAATATGGATTTGGGGTTGACAGAAACATTTCTGTCCTAACCCCTGCCCAGCCAGGACGTCTCCTAGTCAGGCACTTCACAGCGAGCCTGGTGGCAGGCCGTCGGCACTCAGGAGCTGACCGTGGACCTCTGAATAATTAACCCTCACAGTCACCCCGGGAGGAGCAGACGGTTCCCCTCAGACTCGCCACGGAGCAGTCGAGCTCAGAGAGGGCTGGAGAGTCAGGATGGGAGAGGCTATGCTGTGGTGACCAACAGCCCTGAAATCTCAGTGCGTGAACACAACAAACGTGTCTTGTCTGCTTATGCAAAGTCTGCTGAAGGTTCTGGCACCTCTCGGGGCTGTTGTCCTCCATGGGGCGACTCGGCTTTCTGTGCTGCGTGGATCTGAAGGAGCCACCATTTTGAAAGCGGCTTTCTTGGTTGCTACAGCAGCCGGAAGGTCAGGCGGCAGCTCTTGTATGCTTCAGCCAGGAAGTGACCTCTGTCCACAGCTCACTGGCCAGGAGCCGTCCCATGACCCACTTACAACCAGGAGCCTGGGAAATGTAGGAGTCCGGGTCTGCGGGAGGGAGACGGGTGGAGGGGGTTCTGTGTGTCCAGGCACGGACCAGGCAAGATGGGCCCAGGAGCTTAGGGTAAGAGGAGGTCCTGCCAGCTGGGGCAGCGGGGAGAGGCTTCGTTGGAGGGGGCTGCGGCTAGGCTTTGAAGACGAGGGGCAAGACAGATTGGGACAGGCACAGAAGAGAAAGAGGGCATTCCATGTGGGCACAGAGAATGCGCAGACGCCTGCAGGCAGTATAGCTGAAGATGCCTCCAGGGAACGATGAGAACATTCTGGCTTGGGCAGGTCTGTCTAGGAGGAGGATGAAGGGAAGGGTGGACTTTCAAGGTCTTAGAGGGAGAAATATTTTGGAGGCAGAGTTCATGAATCAGTAGTCCATCATCGCCCCCTGTGTGGGTGTGGTGGGAGAAAGCGACCCGGGTTCGACGTCCAGTTTTCTGGCTTGGGAAACTGGGAGGTGAAGGTGCCAGTCATCAAATCGGAGAACCCAAGAGAAGGAGCCCGGTGTGGGGTCAGACGGAAAGCTTGGTGAGGGCCATGTTGGGTTTGAGATAACCATGGAACATGCAGAGAGGCGGCCAGGAGGCAGGGGACAGTTGGGTTCTGAGCTCAGGAGAAGGAGCTGGGCTGGGGTGGAATAACAGAGGGGTAGGCACACAGATGGGGTCACGTGAAGGGTGAAAAGAGATGGGGACGCCAGCCAGAGCTCTGGAGAGCAGCCTTGTGAAGCGAGGGTAGAAGAGGCGTCCAAGAAGGTACAAGCCGGAGGGATGGGGGCAAAGCCAGGGGGTGTCATGGGAGCAAGGAAGAGCCAGGAAGAGAGGGCAGTTTGTTGTGTCTGACGTTGCCCCGGCATCGAGATGAGGTATGACCAGGGGATTTAGTGACAAGAAGGTTGCTGGTGACCTTGGCGAGGATTGTTTCTAGGGCATGATGGGTACAGAAGCCAGATTGGAGTGGTCAAGGAACAAGTATAGACAACTCTCCCAGAAGCTTCCCAAGAGGGCAAGGAGAGAGATGGCCATGGGTGGGAAAGTTTGGGCTGTCAAGGGAGAGTATTCCTGAGAAAGTATTTTATTACTATTACTGTTTTTTAAGAAGAGAGAGATTTGAATATCTTGACAGCTGAGGGGAAGGGGCCAGTAGGGAGGAAGATGTTGGATTCAGGGGATCCTTGAGGAGTTGGGGGCAGTGGGAGGAATCCAGGGCTGGGCTGGGAGATAGGGCTTCACCTGGAAGGTCTGCTGTGAGGAAGCCATGGAGAGGGGTGTGGGGAATTACAGAGGCTCCCAGGGAGACCCATGGTGAGGTGGGGGTGGGTGTGCGGCTGTAAGACACAGAAAAGGGAGAAGTGGGGGGCGGAGGGAGGAGGCTGAAAATGGCAGTGAGAGGTTAAGAGACACACACACAAAGGTAATCAGAGAAATAAAGACACAGAAGAGAAGAAGAGACCCAGAGAGGGGAGGGTAAAAGGCTGAGCTGAGGCTCAGGAGAGGCCCCTCAGGAGGGGCCTGGTGGGCCTGGGCAGGGCAGGGAGGGCCTACAGAAAGAGTGTGCGCTCTTCCCAGGGGCCCCTGAGCCAGCCCAGAGCTCAGACCCTCTCCCAAACCCCACTAGGGCCCAACACAGAAATCCAGCTGACTCTAGGGCCCCTTGCTTTCATGGGGGGCGGGGTGGGGGTTCTGCCAAGCCCTTCCTCTGTCGCAAGAGCACCAGCCAGGCCCTTCAGTGCTGTGATCCTGAGCCTGTCTTCACAGGGTTGGGGACAGTCCGGGTCTCTGGCCACACAACAGGCGCTAGAGCCCACATGTGGTACGGTCAGGCCCTGAGGGAGGTGACAGTGGCAGCCAGCCCCCTGCCCCCTCACCCCTCATGGCCCCAGCCCCAGGTCTTGGTCGCCTCCTGGGGCCTAGGCCACCCTGACATTCACCTAATTGTCTTCCCGCTTTGATGAGTGGCTCCGCAGAGGCGCCGCCGCGGATCAAATTAAACGTGAGCCAAGCCGGCAGCCCCGCTGATGAGATGGGAAATACCACATTTACATGGCCCCGCACCAGGGCAGGGGACCCAGGACCAGAGACAGAGGGAGTCAGAGAGACAGAGACAGAGAGATGGGGGTGGGGGAGCAAGAAAGAGAGGGGGTAGGAGGCGGGGGAAGGTAGGCAGCAGCATCATTCCCAGCGTGAACGGAGGGCAGTGGGGGAGGGGAGAGAGCAACACAGGTGGACCACCGCCCCGCCCAGCCCAGCCTGCTGGCCCCAGAGGTGGGAAGGTGGCCTGGAGCCCGAGATGTCGGCCTGACTCCCAGCTGAGTCTCCACGCAGCTCCTCGTTTCCACCAGACCCCACAGCTGGGCTGCAGCTGCCTCCCTCAGCACCGCCCTGTGGTGGGTGCGGCTGTGAGCTCCCCCTCAGTTCACTTGGGGACACTCTGGCTACCCCAGGAAGGGGGTGTGTGTGCAAATGGGGCAGAGAGAGCAGGACCACATGGGGCACCTGCATGGCATCTCCTGTGTGCAGCTGCGTTGGCCTGGGCACTCGGAGGACAGCAGTGAGCTAGGTCTTCCCCCTGACCTGAAGGGCTGGGGTGGCCTGGAGGCTCCCACCAGCAGACCCCAAGTCTGTGTGCAGGACAAGTGGGGCTCTGGTGTTCCCCCCAGAGCCATCCTGCCAACAGCCCCTCCCACCCCTCGAGGCCTGTCCCGTGTGCAAAGCATTGTCACAGCCTCAGAGCAACTCTGTGAGGAAAGCTGCTGTCATTGCTCCCACCTTACAGAGAAGAAAACTGAGGTTTGGAGAGGAGAGGTGTACCAGCTAGAAAGGGCACAGCCCGGACATGAGCCCAGGACTGTCCCACTCGGGCCAGTCGGTCCTCCTGTGCCGAGTTTCCGTTAGTTGCTCTGGGTCTGGGGCTGCTGACGAAGGCACAGGGTCCTGTGGTTAGTAGGGGTGGAAAAGAATGTATTAATCCCTTCCTGCAGTTTTCTACATGGGTTCCCTCCAGAAATGCCCCCTTTCCCTCCCCCTTCAGCCTCACAGGCCTAGGCTGGACACGTCGCGGAGTACGTCCGCCGTGAACAGTGTTCGCTGAGCACAAGCCACGTGCCAGGCAAGGGGCGCACCTCACCCTGGGCAGGAGGCACCATCATTAGCCTCATGTGACAGATGTGGAAACTGAGGCTCACGCGGATCTGGGAGAGGCATTTTGTTAACAGCCAGGCTCTGTTTGGGTTCAGTCCCCCTTGCGCCGAGAGTCCCTCCCTCCCTCTGTCACTGGCCCGGACTTAGCCATCCAGGGAGGCTGAGGGCGTGGAAGGAGAGGCTTCCTGTACACGCTCACGTGTTCCGTGTGGGAGTTTGCAAGTCCGGGCAATTGTGTGTGGATGTGGGGCCGGGGCCCAGCAGGACGCCCTACCCTGTGCTAGAGTCTGTGGGGTGTCTCTGCCACTTTACCCCTTTGACTCTTGGAGATGACTCTACTACCTGGGAATGATTTTTCCCTCATTTTGGGGGTGAGCAAACTCAGGCTCAAAAAGGGAAAGTGACAGCAAGTTAGCATCAAGGCTTGTTCTGGGACCCAAGTGTCCAGATTCCGGGCTCTTTCTGGCCCCCAAGGCTCAACAAGCTTTGCCCTTTTCTTCCCCCCATGGGAACTCCTACTTGGGGCCCCCTACCCAGGGAAGCTGGCCCACGAAAGTGCCTGTTGGCTCCACTGAAAAGCCCTTCCCCCTCACCCATGGGGGCCAGGGTGGCTTTTACTGGGGAAATAATTAGAAATCTAATTCTTATTTCTCCCACTCCGCTAATTGTCTGTGGACAATTTGATTGTAACAGTCGTCACTGAAGCAGAAAAACCACCTTATTTCTGCCAGACATCCTCCCTGCAATTAACACCAGCAAAGGCCTGGCTCCCCTCTCACCTGCAGAGCCCCAGGGTCTGAGGGGCCCTCACCTCTCTGCCTCCCAGCTCTGGTGAGGGCACATCTGGGGGCCAGGCCTGGCCACAGTGGGGACGGGGCAGGGCCAGGGGCAGGTGTCCAAGGACCTACAGGACAAGGTGCAGGGGAGGGGTTCGGTGGGATAGGGGAGAGCATATGAATATTTGAGCACTTGGGGGAAAGAAGGAGGGGGAAGATGGAGACCCCGGGTCCAGGGAGATACAGGGGACAGTGGGCCAGTACACACAGACCCAGGGTAGAGAGAGATGTGGGAGAAGGAAATGCCTGGTGGGGCTCAGGCCAAGGAGGCAGGAGCCAGGACCCCCAGCTCAGACTCTCTCTGCCAAGGCAGGGGACACACCTCTGAGACAAAACCAGACGGTGTTTTTAGGAGCCGGCTGCTGAGGGCTCCCTAGAGAGCCAGCCTCTGGTGGGATGTGGCTGATTAAGAAAGAAAGGAGGGGGAAGAGAGGAGGGGGCATGAGGGGTGGGGGGAATGGGAAAGGTGAGGGATCCAGAGACCAGGCAAGAATGCAGATGGGGACAGACTGGACTGATGGGGACGGGTCAGAGCGTGAGATAGACACACGGCTCGGGACTGACCTGTTGATGAAGGCTCTCCCACCAGCTGCCCACCCATCCCTCCCTGGCAGCACAGCCTTCCGGGGGTCAGGCAGGCTCTGGTTCTCCTCCTGTCTCCCTACACATCTCTGGAGTCCCCCACCCTGTCCCCCTTCTCTCTCTTCAGGGCCAGGCCAGTGACAGTGAGTGGCTGTGGGAGCCCTCTGCCTTGGGGTGCAGGCTGAAGAGCTCACAGTGGCCCCGTTTGCCATGGAAGCTGGCACAGGGGGCAGGAGGGAGGGACACCTGACTGTTGGCACTAACCTGCTTTCGGACGCCCATCCCAGGTCATCTGCCCCAGGGCAGGTGGCTATGGGTGGCTGGTTGGATGCTCCGGGAAAGGGCAGGGGTGGCAGCCCAGCCCTGACGCACGGGAACCCTGAGCAGCCTCCTCGGCCTGCCCCCCAGGGCTCTGCCCCAGCCCTGCTCGCTTAGCTAGGCCAGGAGGGAAAGTGCCAGGGACCGAGGGGCAGGCAGCCATGTGGTGGGGCCTGGGGCCCCGCGCAGGGTGGGAGAGAGAGATGGGCGGGGGAAGCCGCCTCCCAGAGCCTCCTCCGGCTCTTCTTCCCTCTGCGGGTTCTCAGCCCTCCCCTCTCCCCCCTCCCAGGCTTGTCAGGGGAGGATGTGGGGGGGCTCCGGGGGCTCCTGTCAGTCTCGAGCTGGAGAGCTCCCCGAGCTTCATTAACATGCAAATTAGCAAGTTCTGACTGGCTGTGGCAGCAACGGGCAGCCACCCCTCCCAGCCCCGTGTGTGTGTGTGTGTGTGTGTGTGTGTGTGTGTGTGTGTGTGTGTGTGAGAGAGAGAGAGAGAGAGAGATCTGCAGCAGGTCTGGAAGGGGGGAGAGCGGCTCTCATGGCTCTGGACTCCACAGACAGCAGGACACGCGTGTCTCACACACACTTATACCCACACACCTACACAGACACACATCCTCACACACGACACACATGCACATGTATGTACATACGTGCGCATGCCAGCCGGACAGACGCTCCTGGTCACAGCCAGTCGGCCACGCTTCTCCAGCTTAGGGACACCCGTGGACATCCAGTCACCTCCGCGCAACTTTACCCCCAGGGGTCACACCCTAAGTGGTCTCACGCAGGCCTACCGAGCCCAAGCCCTCCCTCCTCCCAGACCCGCAGTGCTTTGCCCCCTGACACATAGTCCCACACAGGCACAGACCCATCAGCACAGCGGCCCCCACACAGCCGCACACACAGCCCCGGTCAGTCCCCCAAAGTCCCACCCAGACCAGGTGCAGCAAGAGGTGGTCCGGAGGCCCCACGCTCCGCCACGCGCCGTCTGGATGCCCTCCGGCCCGTCCTGTGGCCCTGTTCCTCGCCCTGGAACTGACCGAGACCTGCCCCAGTGTCCTGCCCGCCCCATGCTCCAGGTTCCTGTGCTGTGGGGCCCTCTGCTTGCACCCCCCCCCCCCGGTCTCCTTCACGCGGGCCCCTTGCACTGTGATCGCCTGCCCCGGCAGCCTGCCCTCGGCCTTCCCTTCGTGGGGCTGGGCCTCCCTAGAGGATGGCCCCGTCACGCTGCCCTGCAATTGCCTGTAGATGTGTCTGCCTGCCCCGGGGGGCGGGGGGGGGGGCTTGAGGAGGAGGCCAGGGCGGCGTCAGGCAGTCCGGCGCACAGCTCCTCTGTGCCCAGCGCTCGGCTCACTCCGACCCATCCGTGCTATTTCCGCAACGGGGCGGAGGAGGAGCCGGTGGGGCTAATAACGCAAGCGGCTAATACTTACTTGGTATCTGCTGAGTGCTGGCCGCCTGCACAACGACCCCGTGGGGGGGGACCGGTTATTATCAACCCCATTGTTACCCCACGGTTAGATGAGGAAACTGAGGCCCAGAGGGATTAAGGAGCCTGACCGGGATCACCCTGCCTGTGAGTGACAGACAAAACTGGGTCGGAATCCTGCGTGTCCGGCTCCGGACAGCCCCGGTGCTCTACCCTAGGACACTAGGCGGCGCCCCAGAGTTGGGGGCAGTCACGGGGTGGGGAGATGCAAGCAGGGCAGGGGAAGAGCAGCAGAAGGAGTCCCCAGTCCTGAGGAGTAGAAGAGGGTCTTCCCTCCTAAGGGGAGGGCCTTTCCTGCTCACACCTGTCACGGAAGCTCCGGCCGTGGGAACCTGGGGCATCAAGGGTGGGGAGAGAACCAGGACACCTCCCCCACTTTAGAGAGGGGGGGACTGAGGCCAGAGAGGCTGTTAGTCAAACTGACCCCCATTTCTTTAATACCTGCTGTGTGCCAAGCCCTCATCCGACTGATCCCTGTACCCCTCAGGATAGCCCAGTGAGGTTGGCACACTTACTTACGGGTCCGAAAAGCGAGGCTCAGTGTGTCCCCACATGCTGGGGCCAGTGTGGGGGACACCTGTGGTTTTGTCTGTAGAGAACTATCCCCACCACGCTAACCCTGCTTCTGGGATGGGAGCTGCCATCTCTTAGGTCTCACCCTCCTGTGCAGGGTTGATAGGGTCTGTGATAGACACGTGATTGGAACTGGGCCAATCAGTGCCCTCCCTGAGAGTTTTGACCTTGGGGCGCAGGTTGAGGCTCTGGAGTTTTCTGCAGCCAGACTCCCTTCTGCAGGGAGAGCAGGGAGCTGCAAGGGCACTGAGGGGAGGGGACGGAGTCTGGCCACAACCTGCTGTCAGGGGGCAGCCTGGGCCTTTAGCTTGCCTTCAGCTTACTGGGCAGTTTCCAGCTGGTTCCACCTTGTCCAAGTCTCTCCTCCATCCCTCCCTCACCCCTCTACTTTGTCTAGTGCCCACCATCACCCAGAGGGCTCACAGCAAGTGTCCTGGGGATGGGAGCCAGGCGGGAGGGGGCTGTGCCCGTTGGAGGGGCAGGGGAGTGCTGAGGCAAGACCCGGGGGCAGAGACAGCCTCAGTCCTGCTGGACAGTTCGTGGGTGAGTGACTGACAGCCGTCACTGAGTCAGTGCTCCTAACCCTCACACTGTCCGAGGCCAGGGCCCTTGTCCCTTGTTCACCGTGCCCCAAACCGTGTCTGGCATACAGAAGGCCTTTGCCGTCTATTTGTGACATGAATGAACGGCTGGATTCATTGACATACATCTCAGGCCTTGGCTAGGCACAGAGTTCATCCACCCGTGGGGCACTCCGCAGGTGGTCCTCCCTGCTGACCAGTCCTCTTTTATGGCCACATCCCAGCCTTGGTGTCTTTGATCTAGTCTAGGGGGTGGGGCTGGGGTGGCCCTCTCCACCAAAAGTGACATCCAGTTGTTTCTGGTCTGAAGTTCGAAGAGTATCTTGAATGTAGAAGGCCAAGACCACGCACCTCTGTTTCTGGCTTCTGGTGCAGGCCACCCAGTGTCACCCAGTGCATATGGTGAAACAGGCTGTCAGCTGTTGAGTGGGACTCAAACCCAAGGCTCCCCACAACCTGGGACTTCACAGCCTCCACGGTTGCTTTCTGAATTCCTCAGACAGAATTCCCAGCACTGACTGTTTGCTTCTGAAGTTGGAGTTGTCAGGACTTCAACTGAACGTGGCCTGGTGAATCCTGTCTTGACCCAGTGTGGTCCCCAGGTGGGGCTCGGCAGTGACCCACCCTCCCAGTGTAATGGCCACTGTTAGGCCTGTGGCTTCTGTTCAGGGTTTTTCCACCCAGGAGAGGGCATCAGGTCTCTGGAGAGAGAAGAAAGGGCCAGGCTTGCCCCTGGGGCCAGAGCCCCTGAGTATCCTTTGGGACTGACCCCAAATTCCGCCGAGGCTGAATAGAGGTGTCTGCGTTTCTGGCTCGGGTTCCTCGGCTTGGCAGCTGCCACCGGCATTTGTCACAGAGGAGGCAAGGGCGTGGCATCCAGCTGGGGGCTCCAGGGGTCCCGCGTGGTCGGCAAGCCAGGGCAGCCCTTCCCAGCCCTGGAAGCAAAGGGTTAAGCGGCTGGGGAAGGCGGGAGCAGCAGTCATTTGGCTAAGGAGCCTTGTTAATTGATTCCCTCATTCCCATTTGTTCCCGCTAAAGAGAGACAGATGAGAGCGAGCCCGCCAGGCCCGTCTTGGCACCGGCAGCTTGGCTGGGCACAGCTGTGCTCCTGGCTCTGGTGTCTCTGTTGGGGGAGGGGCCGGTCACCACGGAGGTGAGGAGGTGGGGCGCTCCCACCCAGCCGGGTGGGTGCCCCTCTGCTCACCCTCGGTACCCACAGAGATGATCTCAGAGTGCTTTCGAGAGGACAGATCTTTCCTTTCACCTTGTGACTCCTCTTTGATCTTTTGGCCGGCGCTGTCGCCACCCATGGTCTGGGAGTTTGGTAGCAGAAATCAGAAGCAGTCCTCTCACCACGGGCTCACGATGGGCTCCTGCCAGCCTGAGGCCCAGGCAAGCTTTCTGCCTGGAAGAGGGTCAGCTCTGATCTGTCCAGTTGAGTTCTGTGGCTTCGTGAGGCAGGCCGAAGCCCATGTCACAAAACTGGCAGCCTTGTCACGGCCACAGGCTCCGTCTGTGTTCCCTGGTCCCGACCTGTCTCAGACTCTGCGTTTGATCGGCTCCTGCCTCCCCTTCATCTAAGCCATGCTCTCTGGAGCCTGCTAGACTGGTCTGCTTGGGATTGTGCCAGACAAGGGCTCTGTTAGTTTCCCCCGAGAGAATGGAGTTTGAATGTCACAATGCAGTAGGCGTGGAGACCTCTGAGTTCGAATCCTGCCTCTTTCACTTCCTAGCTGCATAATTTGGACAAGACCTTTTTGCCCCCTTCCGGTCTCAATTTTCTCACGTATAAGACAGCAGTTATACTGGTCCCTACCGTGGTGGACTGTGAGAGTGGCCACAGCTCTCCACTCCTCTCTGCGCACGCCCCACAGCCATATACCGTGGCAGCTTCTCGCACCCCTTTAAATCTGGGACGGTTTGGAGACTTACTTCGGCCAAAAGAATGTGGTAGAATGCCAGTGCCGGTTCTGAGCCCAAGCCTCAAGAGGCCTTGCACGCGTTCCCTTGTTCTCTTGGAACCCTGCCCAACTACTGTGTGAAAAAGCTTGGGCTCTCCTGCTGGATGAAGAGAGACACATGGCTCAGTCACCCCTGTCCCCCAGATGACAGCCGGGCGACTCCCAGAAGTGGAGCCATTTAACTGGTGAGTAGCCGACTGCAGATGCGTGATGAGTCCTGCCAAGGCCAGAGGGATAGCCTCGCTGAATCTCCGAGCTGCAGAATCATGAGCTTAATAAGGGGTTGTTGTTTGAAGCCATAAATGGGGGGGGGTACTTTATTACGCAGCAAAAGCTAACTGATACACTATCTCAAACCCCTGCTGTGTGGACAAAAATGGGCTCGTGAAAGTCAAGTACCTAGTGGCATGCCCAGCCTGTTGGGGCGATCGGAAAGTAGAGCTTTTATTTCTGTGGCCCAGGGTGGAGTCATCGACCACAAATTAGAGCCTTTTGCCTTTGAGACTGTTCTCTCATAGGCACTCAGGTTGAGGGAGCCCTCCCTGACCCACCCCTTCCACGCACCTCCTCCGTAGCAGCCACGGAAATAATACGGAACAGGATGGAGGGTGCCCGTCCTGTGCTCCAGGTTCTGGAGCTGCTGTTTACGTGCATTATCTCATCGAACCTTCGCTGGACCTCATGAGAGAGGCCCTCTCATTTATATATTGTTTTGTTTTACACGTTCACCATTTTAAATCCGAGCAAACGGAGGCTTGGGGAGGTGAAATCTAATGGATAGAGGCCCACAGAGCTTTTGTGCGTGGCTTGAGAGAAATCAATTGACCACCCTCCACGTTTGTCTGCTTTGCCAGTTCGGGTCCCATCTGCAGGCCCTTTCGTGGCAACCCTCGTCTCTGGGGGATTATAAACGTCTTTCTTGGACTTTCACCAGCGAGTAGGGTTAGGCTCAGGTAGCTCTCCATCCAGCCGCTGCAGGAGCATGGACCCCCCCACGCGGACAAGCACCTTTGGAAGCCTATCCTTTTCTCTGTCGGGACAGCGCTTTTTATCCTCTGCTCTCAGTAGATGGCTTTTAGGGCCACAGGCCTTTCTCCAGCTGCCCTTCCTGGGACTCCAAATGACCACTGAGTTTTCCAAACTTTGGCAAAGTTTTCTTTGTTCTCATGGTTCCTTTCCATCTCTCTGGTCAGACATTCAGCAGGCATTCACACCATGGACGATTTTAGGAGCATTCTCTGCTCAGCACCTTTCCCTTCTCTCGGGAGTCACAGCCCTTCCTGGCCCCGCCAGCCCTGTGCCCCTAGCAGTGGCCGCCATGTTCTTACAGGAACCATCCCCTGGCCTTGGCTTATTGACCCAAGTGTGGCACATAATTCAGGTCTCACCAGTTAAAGCTCTGCAGGTTTTTCAACTGGAAATGAAAGAGAGTCAGTCCTTCTTGGAAGTTATAGGATATACGTTGGATATAGGATGCAGGAACGGAAAGGAGCTATTATGTACCGTCCATATTTTATTTGTCCTGTTTCAGACTACATTGCTTTTGTATGTGAATACTTTCTAGAAGAGGTATTTTTGTTAAATACGTGTGATTTGGAGTAGTCTCTTCCCTCTTCACATACTTCATTATCATGTTTCTTCATATTTTAGGCCAAAGATGGCCCAACCAGCCCTACGGAAGAGAATAAAAATTAAAAATAGAAGTTGATTCTTCTTTTTAAATCATCGAGGATTCAGTGTTTCCTGCTTTGGGGAAGAAACGGGCCTGCAGTGGGAATGGATGAGCCGGCACTGGGACGGAAGCAGAGAGCCGAGCAGATCGACTGCTCCAGACCATTCCTGTGGGTTAAGTCCTTCTATTCTTCCAGCCCCCTGAATCCTTCTCTGTGCCTTTGGGAGCTGGAGTTACATTTCTGTCCCTTACAAAGAGGAGTTCTGACTTCGGCTTCTTCCCATACAGCCTCTCCAAACACCTCCTCCAGGCCCCTGGGGACAGGGGAGGAGGAAGCGGCGTGGCCTGAAGGTTTGCTCTGTTACAGGTGTGATTTCTCCCCTGGAGAAGTAACTTCAGTCCCACGGATTCAAGTCTCATCTTTGTAGATGACTCACAAATGAATCGGTTTTCCCGATCTTCGAAATTGACATCACCAATTGCCTTTATGCCAGACCAGAGACCCAGATGTTACTCTGCTTTCTTGCCTTTCCCTTAACAGCCTCCGCCTCCCCCGCCGTATCTAGACCATGAAAGAGTTCTCGCAATTCTAGCTCCCCAAATCATCCCGAATCTGACCACTTCTCTCCATCAACCATTGCTACGTCAAGTTCACACCATCCTTCTTTCTGCTCTGGGCCTCTGCGACTGACTTCTCTCTGACTTCTTTACGACTTCCATAAAGCTCCCTGGCTTTCCATTGCTCATGGCATTTGGAATAAAATCACCAGCCCACACATACCTGTTTGCCCTGCTGCAGCCACAGTGGTCCTTCCTGCAGACTTGCCTTGAGATGTTGGTTCTTTGACTCCCTGGCCCGGGAGCTCTCATGGTCACTTAAGAGCCCAGCTCTTTCTCAGCTGAGATGTCACCTCAGTCCATCCGGATCACCTTTCTAAAATAAGCCCTCAGCTAGTTACTCTCCGCCCCCTGTCCCCCGTTGGTGTTCTTCTCAGTACCACTGCAACCTGAGACATTCTGTTCCTCTGCGTGCTTGTTCAGGGTCTGCCTCTCCCACCAGGATGGAAGCTCAGAGAGGGCAGGACACGTGTCTGCGTCTTTCACTCTTATGTCCCTGGGACCTAACATAGTGCTTGGTACATAGATGGGTTTGATAAGTATTTATTAAATGACCGAGTGAAAAGTTGAATCCTGTAAGGGAGGCAGTATTAGACCATTCTACAGAACAGAAAGTTGGAGCTGGCACAAAGCCAGCAAGTGGCAGAATGGGGACTGAAGTCCAAGTCTGTGTGAGGACAGAGGCTTTGCGCATTCCCAAATAGCCAACATTTGGGTCATGACTGAATGTACAAAGCAAGCCCTTGCTGATTATTCGATTTGATCTTTACAACCCAGTCCATTTTCTCAATTTGATAAATGAGGGGATGGGGGCTTGGAGAGGGCTCATGGCTGGTCCAAGGGGACTCACCTTCAATAGGGACTTCTAGGGTTTCACGGGCTTCTGGGGCCCCTAAACCTGCCATGGCTGGAGGGACTCAGCCTGAGCTCCCCCTGCCCACGGGGGCACCACCTCCCTCCGCCCTTGTGCCGGCTGCCCGCCTGTGTCTGTCACATCAAGTTCAAGTGATTCATGTGGCAGCAGCTCCTGGTCTGCCTGTCGGCACGTTAGCTAGTCCTGGTTACCATGACAACAGGATGCAAGGCACCAGGGCATCAGTGGGCTGTGGCTCTTAGAGGGGCAGTGCCATGGGCAAGGGAGGGGCCTGGTTTCCTCCTCCTGGGGGAAGCTTGGCAAGGGCTGGAGCCTCCGGGGGCTGAGGGGCCCCTCCCTGCCTCTGTGCCTTGGCATTTCCTTCCTGCCATCTGTGCTGGGAGCTGGGGGAGGGGCTAGAGTGCCATCCCTGGTGGGAGGGGTCTGGGAGCAGATGGGCGGGAGGACCAGCCCTTCCCATCTGGGCTATACCTCCACCACCCCCGGGTTCTAAAGACTCTCTTCCAGGGTGCCTTCCTGAGCCCCTCAGGCCACTGCTGTCTGCCCCGCCGTACCACAGCCTTCCTTTCTCTCCTTGGCACAGATCCGAAGTTCAAGATCCAGTTCAGCCAGAAAATTGCTCTCGGGGCTTGGAGTAGAACCCCAGTGTCCTGAGGAAACTGACCAGCTTTGCACCAGTACCTGGCTGGGACCTTCTCTCAACCACTCTTCCCAGCGACCCTATGGGTGTAGTATTATGCCCATTTTGCAGAGGAGGAAACTGAGATTCAGAAATGTGAGGCAACTTGCCACAAATCAGCCAGCTGGAAAATGGGAGTTCCAGGCTTCAAATCTAGGTCCATCTGGCTCCCAACTTTGCTCTTGCAGGACCTCCTGCTGCAGTCTCGGGGGACGGGGGGGATTCTCACCTGCCCCTGCTCTCCATCAGTCAGAGAGACGATGGGTGGCGCTGAGCTAGCTGGTCGAGCACTGGCCTGTGAGTTGTTGCCTGGGTCTGGGTCCTGGCTCAGCAGCTGGCCCCCTCTGGGCCCCAGTCCCTTTGTCCAAGGCACTGCAGGATGGCCGGAGTAAAGGCGCTGCCCTACAACAGACCCAGGGGAGGGTTGGGGCTGGGCCTGGGATTGGTGACAGGGATGGGGATGTGGCCAAAGGACTCAGACCTGGCTGGGGCAGCAGGGACTGGCTTTCATAAGACATGCTCACTTGGAACGCTTCTGAGGGTCTTTGATGCCAAGAACCCCCATATTCTAAATTGAAATGTACATTTCTTCAGGCCTCCAAGGTTGGTGACCTTAAGCTGCTTCTGGGACCCTTGGTCCCCACCTCCATACTGCATCAAGAAAGGAAGAATGATGTGGGCGAGGCAGGGGGAGATGGGCAACGAAGATGCCTTTGGAGGAGTGAGGTGTGCCCCCTACTCCCACCTCAACTGGGTGAGTGGGTGGAGCTTCAGGAGCAAAGTTTGCAAAAGTTGACATGTGTTCCCTAGGGTTGGGCAGGCACAGCGGCCAAGGCCTGACCTGGGCTTGAAAAGAATCTAGAGTGACTTGGAACCGTCTGTGGTGGGGGGGGAGAGGGTCCGGCAAGCCCTGTTTCTTCTGTGGGTCTGAGTGGCCATAGCAAGGCACACGGCCCAGAGGGTCTACCTGCCAAGTCGGGTGAAGCCCCGGAAACAGGAGCTGGGGACAGTCATGAGATACCATTGCTCGTGTCAGGTAAAGCAAGGGGGCAAAAGGGGGCAAAAGGAAGAGTCTTTAGATTGAATGAGACATTGAAGTTTTGATGCTAGATTAGATTGGAAATTTGAAGTCATAAAAATGAGATGCACAGTGTCTGAGAGTATCCGGAAAAATTATGGGATATTCTCCAGATAGGGTCCAGGAGCATGGAAATACCAGAGCAAGATCTGAAAAAGAATCTCAGCAGTGCTGGGAGAGAATTAAACTTCTGCTTTAGGCCTGACCAGCCTGGCCATTCCAGTACGCTGGACCCTCGATTGGTGTTCTGAAATGGGGCTGCTCTGACTGTCTTCCAGGCTCCAGTTCTTCCTCCCTTCCACCCGGCCCTCCACTGCCTGCCAAGACTCAGCAGACACTAAGAGGGATCCCCTGTGGTTGTCCCCTCCCATACACTATCCCTCGAGGGCTCCTTGTTCCTGTCAGCTCAGCCCCCGGAGCAGGCACCCCTCATTCCTTCCCTTTCCCTGACCACCCATTTTGTCTTCTTAGAGCTCAGTCCACCATTGTACCTGGGGCAGGGCTGGGTCCCTGTCCTCAAATGGACCAATCTATCCACTGGTCCTATACCCCCGGTTACAGATAGGTAAACTGAGGCCTGGGAAAGCAAGGCAACTTGTCGAAGGCCATACAGCCATCCGTGACAGAGGCAGGTTAGAATCTAGGCTGTCAGTTCCCTAGTCCTGGGCACAGTGGAGCACCCCGGGGCTCCCAGGGACAGATGCCTGGGCCAGGGCTGTGGCAGGTCCTGCTTGCCACCCCTCCCTGGCCTGCAAACCAGAGGGATCAGAGAAGATGGAAGGCTAGAAAGGTTCCTTCCCAGAGGACCACGGGCCCAATTCAGACTGGCGGGGATGTCATTATCAGGCAGCTGCATGTTCCCCACATGTAGCCCTGGGATTCTGTGGGCCACGGGGACCCTCAGGGAACGAGGGGGTCAGAGCAGCTTCTGCCAAGGGCATTGGTCTGTGCCCCTTGCCTAGTGCTGAGAGTTAGCAGGTGGGGTTGAAAAAGGACAGGTTCTGGAGTCAGACCTGAGTTCAAGTCCCCTCTCTTCATTACCAGCTGGACGTCCTTGGGCAAGTCACGGGACTTCTCTGAGCCTCATCCTCTCCTACGTGAAAAGGGACTACAGCACCAGCACTCAGCGGAGGACAAGGAGCTAATGCACCCAGGCCCGCATCCAGGGTCTGGCCTGCCAGGCGGCTTCCTGTCCCCCGCAGAGAGCTCTCTTACCTCCCACTTTCCCTTTGAACAGTACAGTGAAGGCCAGGGCGGTGGCCCCCCCATGCTCCCCTGCTCACCCTGCGTGGAGTCCTGGGGTCACCCCGTCTATGTTTACACCTCTTTCCCTCCCTCTGTCCCACCATCTCCATCCTTTTCATCCCCCTCCCCCCTTTTTTAGAAATGACATAATTAGAGGGATTTAATGTTCTGCTGCTGAAATCTTCATTTTCTTGGGTAATTTCCACTATTTCATCAAGGAATAATTAATTGCATTGTCTTTAATCAATTGTTTTACAAATCCAGCAGCGGGAGGAATTCTCCCACCATCTCCGCAGCTGCTCTCCCCTCCTGGGTGAGGTGCCAGCTCCTGCCAGCGAGAGAGCTTGGCTGCCAGAGCTGGGGTGGGGGGTGACTGTAGGGGAGGGACCAACAGTCTCCCCAGCCCCGGGGAAGGGGGGAAGGAGAGCACAGGCAGCGAGGAATCCACCTGGCAGCCAAGCAGGCACCCACCTGCAGGGGGCAGGCTCAGGGAGAGGCTGTGCTCACCTGTGAGCGCAGGCACCCTGCAGTCTAGACAGGTGGGGAGGATTGGTCCCACTTAGCAGATGCGGAAGCCCAGAGGATGGAGGGACCCCAGTCTCTTGGGCTCTGGGGCTCAAGAGAGGGATGATCCAGAAGTGATGTCTTAGGGAGGGGGGTGGTGATGAGGGGGAGAGGGGCAAGAGTGGAGGGCAGGGACCTCCCCAGGCAGAGGTGGAGAGCGATGGCATGATCGCCAATGCTTCTACAGCGCTTAGGGAATGCTGGGTGCTGTCATCACAGTAACCCTGGGAGGTAGGCCCTCTTATTACCCCTAGCTGAGGCTCTGAGACTTCAGGTGATTTGCCCAAGGTCATACGGCCAGTAGGGGGTAGAATTGGACCTTGGCGGCTGACAGTCTGGCTCTAGGGACTGTGTGTTTATTCACTTGCCCACAGCCACTCTGTGATAATGTCCTGTCTCACTCGAGAGAGGCCAAGCCCTGCCATGGCCAGCAGTGTCCATATGGTCCCCTTCTCTCCCCTACGCTGCTCCTGGCTCGTTGCTCCAGCCCACTGGTCTCCTTGCTGCCCCAGGGCATTTGCTCCTCCCTCCTTAGCATGTGCTCTTCCTGCAGGATTGCTCCCAGGCTTCACTGACATCTGCTCTGATGGCTCCTCCTCAGATGGCCTCTCCCTTTCTCTCCTTCCCACCCACGCTGTCTCCTTGCAGCATTGTCCTTTTCTTCATGGTACTTATCCAGGAAGCTATCCATGGTGGGCATTAGTGCTTTCCCCCAAGGACTCCCCACTTCCATCTTCTGGGTACGAGGTTGGACTGTCCTTCCCTGCCCCACAGAGAAGATGAATGTGGCCAAGTGACTTGCTGGTGGGAAGTGAACTAGGACAGAAGCATCATGTGTCCCTCCCAGGGCAGGGGCTGGGGGCCTTATACTTACTGCCCTCTTTGCCATGTCCCCAGTAATGGAAGTTGGAGAGGGAGCCTCCTTCAGTCTGTGTCCCTGATGAGGATGACACAGAGCAGAGTCCCCTGCAGGAATCTCCAAGAACATGTCGTGTGGGTGCGAAATAATTCTCAGTGGCTTTAGGCCACCAGTGGCAGCATGACTTTGCCCATTCTGGCTGATATCTCACTTGATACATTATTACTCATTTCTGGATCTCCGGAGTGTCAGTCTCATGGGAACAAGAGTTTCGTGTCATGTTCACTGCCCCTCTTCCCAGCTCCTAGAGCACTGCCCCGCACACAGTAGGTGATCACTAAGAATTTGATGAGTGAAGGAAGGTCATGTTCCCTTGTGTAGCGCTTTAGAATTCACAAAGCTCGCTCTCTCTCTCTCTCTCTCTCTCTCTCACACACACACACACACATTTATCTTACTACAGCTCCATGATGGAGGCAGTATGCCCATTTTACAGATTCTGGAAATGACACCCAGAGAGGTTAGTTGAGTTGCCTCTTGACATGCAACCCATTCCTAGTGGAGCTGGGACTAGAAACCATGTCTCGTGTTCACTGCTCCCCACCTTGTCCCCTGTCCATTTGTTCCTAGGATAAAGCCAGCAGATCTACTACTCCCCCGTCCCCCACGAGGGTACGCCTCCCTTTAGCCCTCCCAGGCTATTCCCAGGGAATTTCCTTTAGGTGGGGCCCATGGTTCCAGGCTCTGCTTCTTCCTCCTCCCCTGGGGAGTTTCGTGTCATGAGCGGAGTCACCTGCAGGATCTCTCCGTTACAGTGACATTTCACCCAGCTAGAGTCGCCCCAATCCCTCCAGTGTCTTTTCTCAGTAACTGTCCTATCTGGAGCACGGCAGGGACAGGAGGGCATCACAAAGCCCCCTGTACGACAGCTCCCGCCATGCTCCCTGGGGCGAGGGGGCTCCCTGGCCTCAGTCTGGGATGGTAGTTCTTCCTTTCCATGGGGCTCCACTGAGCTTGGCTCCCTGGTTTTCCTGCCTCCAGTGGGTCTGGAGTAGCAAGTTCTAAGGGGAAAGTCAGGAATGAGTACACTGGCCCAGTAACATGCAGGAAAGGGAAGATTATAGAAACATGCAAAACTCAAAGACCCAAACTTCGGGACCATTTATTGCAGGGGTGAGGCAAGGGCCGCAAGTCGTCCAGTAAAGCAGGAAGGTCGCCATCCTGCAGCCCAGACGTTAGTGTTTATCACACAAGCTGCTTGACGTGAGCAAGTTGCATCATCTCTCCAGACAGGAGGTTCCTCGTCTACTGATGATCTCCAAGGCTCTTTCTGAGAAACTCTGCTTCTGCGTCAACACGAGTCACACAATCTGTCAGGCAAGGTCCAGTCATACCCCGTGTACCATTTTGGAAAGGCAGGGAAGTCTGTAACACCTCGTAGAGATGCTTCCCTCCAAAGTGGGTCTTAAAGGTCAACCTAAAGGTCTTCCATTTTAAGAACTTTTATGGGCTCTGCGCTGAGCACTGAGCAAGGTGCTGGGAATACAGAGGTTTAAGATCCCTTTTGCTTCTGAAGTTGTCATCTGGTGGGGACAAGACATGTCGACTGATCACTGCAATCCACCCAGAAGCACTGGGGCCGAGAGAGAGGCTGGTGCTTCTGGAGGATCACAATGGCTGGGTATCGACAGATTGGTAGAGGGGTTTTCCGGGCAAATCCAGGGCAGGCAATCCAGGTAGAGAGATGAGAGTCAGAGAGGAAAGATCTAGAAGCACGAAGCTCTTGTGTTCCAAGAGTTGCAGGTGGTTTGGTATCCCTGCAGCTTCAGACTTGAGACTAGGACACACTGGAGATGAGGCTGGACAGGTAACTGGCGGGGGGGGCGGGCGGCAGTTGATAAAAGCCTTAAAAGGCAGCCTAAGGAATTTGGACCTTATCCTCTAGGCAACAGGGGAGCCAGAGAAGGTTACAGAGCAGGAGAGCAATGTGGTCAGATCTATGTTTTAGGAAGGGTCTCCGTCCAGCGGTCGGTGTGGGGGGTGGATGGGAGGCAGGAGCCCCAAGGATGGAGGCAGGGAAGGCAGCGGGGTGCTGCCAGAACAGGTGAGAGAGAGCGTGGCCTGGGCTGGGATAGGGCGTGTGGGCATGGCCAAGACGTCGAGGGTTCCTGGGATGTGCAGGAGAGAAGATGGACCAGGTTTTATCGGTGACTGGATGCTGGGGAGAAGGAAGGGGCGAAGGCATACCCACGTGCTTGTCTTTGGCTCCGGAGGAAGCAGGGTGGCCACGGCTAAGGGTGGAAATGGGGACATGGGGGAATATGATGAGCTCCCCACTGAATTTAGTTGAGCTTGGCATTGGAGACATGAGCCCAGGGCTCTTCTGACAGGCCAGTGAGGCCGACCATCAGGGTGGGCCACAGGGGGCGGGGGATGGGAGGTGTGTTTGCTACTCACTTCTGTGTAACAAATTACCCTAAAGCTCTGGGCCTTCCCACAACACACATTTGGTGTCTCACGGAGATTCCGTGGCTCAGGAATCTGGGCCAGGCTTTCTCGGGCAGCCAAGAGCTGGGCCAGGGCTGGGGTCGGAGGCAGGCCCTCCTGCCGCTGAAAGGTCTGCTTCTGAGGTGACTTGCTCACACGCCTGGCCAGGCAGGAAGCCTCAGGGCCTCTCCCTCGGGCTGTCTCCATCTGCACAACATGGTCGCTGACTGCCCCAGAGAGAAGGATTCAAGAGTGGGCAAGGCAGAAGCCTCACTGTCTTTTTGTGACCTGGCGTCAGGGACCAGTCTCATCTTCATGACCTCCCATTGTTCACACACATCGGGACTCTTCAAGAGCTGCCAAGGGGGCGCCTGGCTACCTCAGTCAGTAGAGCAGGCGACTCGCGATCTCAGGGTTGTGAGTTCAAGTCCTGTGTTTGGCGTAGAGTCTACTTAAAAAAACACAACTGCGAAGTGTTGTGAGTGGCAGGAGATGACAGCTGGGGAGGTCCTTGGAAGCTGGCTCCAGAGAGAGAGGTCATGCTTTCCCACTCCCTTGTTCTGTGGGTGAGGACGTCCAGCCCAAAGTAGGCAGGGACTTGCCCAGGACCACACAGCAAGTCTGGGCGAGGGCCTGGGCGGGAAGCCAAGTCTACAGAGGCCCAGTGTCCCCTGGAAGGCCTGGGGGGCGGGGCGAGGAGGCCCTCAAGAGGCAGATGCCAGGCACCCAGCACCGGCAGAGGGTGGGGAGGGGAGGCCGAAGGACTGGCCATTCTCTCTGAGAGCTGGCTGGAGCGGAGAGCCTCCCTCCTCAACCTGCCCTGGAGTCAGAGCCATAAAGCAGGGCTGCTCCTGACGGATCTGGGCAGGCTCTCCCCGCCTTCCTACCGCCCAGCTCCATCCATGTGGGTGGACAGGAGGCACATCATGCTTGCTCGACTATCTTTCATTTATATCATGTCATGTCATATCATATAGTATTCAGTCAACAAACATTTACCAAAGCCCTACTATGTGCCTGGCATCTCTATGACCCATGTTGGACACACATGGACATATGGGTTCCCTTGACCTTGTGCGTAAAGCTTATGGTCTGGGGGGGAGATAGGTGTGAAGCAAAGAAGGACATAAAGGGAGTTATTCATACAAACTGTGCAACGTGCCTTGGAAGAGATTAGCAGGGACAGTTTAAATAAGGTATTCGAGAAAGACCCCCCGAGGCAGGGACGTTTAGGGCTAGAGCAAAGGGTTCAGGCAGGCAAAGAGCTTAGGCAGAGGGCATTCCAGGCATAGGGACCAGAGTGTGCAAAATCTGCAAGGAGGGGAACCGTGGGCACGATGAGGATTCAGGGGTGACCTGAGTGCCACCAGTGAGGAGGAGGGAGAGGTGCTGATGGGGACAGAGAGGGCAGGGCAGTTTAGGTGGGGCTGGCGGTCCAGGCTCTCCCTGTGATTACAGCTGCAAGACCAGAGTATCAGGGGTCCGACTGCTGTGTGACAAATGAGCAGTGTGTCTCTGCACTGACATGAAGGCTGGACTGTCACCAAGGTGGTCCTGAGCAGGCCCCACAGGACAGACAGGCCGAGCTGTGAAGGAGGCCGCTGCCAGGAAGCCCGGCTGGGGTTCGGAAGCCAGAGCAAGGAGGACAGACTGCTGTGAGGATTTGGGGTCAGGAGAAGACCCCCAGGAGGTCAGAGCCCTCGGTTTCGGAGTCTCCCCTGTAGAGCACCGCAAAGTGCTTCCCTGTGGCCTCAGGTGGGGGAGCACCCTGGGCTAATTGAGCTCCTGCTGTGTGGACCCCAGAAGGCCCTTGACTCTCTCCAAGGCCTCAGGGCCCTTCCCTTCACAGTGGAATTGCAATGCAAATCCCCACCTCACAGGAGACTGTCAGGATCAAAAGGATCACAGATAAGAAAGGGTCTTATTGACTGAGAAGTGTCCCTCTCAAACCCCAGTGGGGATTCGGGGGTCATTGTTAGGGAGGAACCTGGTGAGAGCTAGCTGGAGAGCCCATGAGCCCTCCGAGCCCTCCTTCCCCTGCGGGCGCCCACAGGCCAACTGCATGTGGGCAGGGGGTGCTTCTGCCTGGGGGGGCGGTGGTGGGCTTGAGTGGAAGCTAAGAGGATTAGAGGGTCCTCGTGAGCCTCCCAGAGCCATCAGCCATGCGTGCACTGCGGCTCCGGGCCCAGGCTATCTGGGTAGGAAGGAAGCAGACAGTGCCGGAGGCTGGAGGGGGGACCGGGGAGGGGGCGGTGGAGAAGGAGGCAAGGAATCAGGGGGAGGGTCTCAGAAGAGCCAGGAAGGCCCACCTGCTGCACCCCTACCTTAGCGCACAGGCACACACAGCACACGCGGTACGCACAGGAGCACAGGTCCGCATGTACGGGTGCACGTGTCCACACGCACATAAAGGTGCACAGCGCACACATGCACACGTGTACCCACACACGGGCAGCATGCAGCACGTGCACACAGATGCGCACACTCACACCCCGCACCCCCAGCCTGCTCGTGCCCTGCCGTGCCCGCCCACGGTCAGGCCCGTAGGCTCGAGGCCACCACGGCCAGGCAGATGCTGCTCCCGCCCCGTCCGGCGTCCGTCACACGGGCAGCCCTGTGACTTGCAGTGCCTCGTAGCTAGAAGGAGCCTGAGCCAAGATTTGAACTCAGTTAGTGTGCTTGTATAAGGGGGTGGGGACACCAAGTCGTGGAAGGTGGGTCCAGGGGCTCCTCAAGGACCACCCCCACCCCCCGGGAGAGGGAGGATGGGTGGCGGACCGCATGCCCACAGGGAACTGGCCAGACTTGCCTCCTGGGAGCCCCTGTCCCCCATCCTGCCTGATGTCACTTCTGGTTTTCCTTTTAACTCCTTGGACCCATCTCCTCAGGCCCAGGCAGGACGCTTCTGGCCAGGGGCCTGGTGCACCTGGAAAATTATCCAGAAGGCTCCGACCAGCCTGACTCTGTGCCCGGTGTCCACAGGCGGGACAGAGGGGGAGGGAAAGGGGCTGGCACCTGTGGGGAGGTGCCTGCCGGGTGCCCGGGGGATGCTGGCCACTTTGATCTCATCACATTTTCAAATGAAATGTCAAGGGGCTGTCAGGGTTCATGGGGCCAGGGTGAGAGAGGGCTAGCCCCCAATCCATACACTGTCTCTGGCTGTCCCTGCTGAGGCCTGACGCCATGAGAAGGTGACCCAGGCACAAGCAGACCGGGGTAAGAGGCCACGGGCCCCCACGCCCAGAGTATCCAGGGGATGCCAGACCCTAGCTGGGGGTGGGGTCGAGTCTTAGATCTCCCCCCAAGAGGCGGCTCCAGGGCAGGCTGGGAAGTGATGGCATGGTGGCAGGCTCTGGAACTCCCTGGAGCTGCCCTCCCCCCACCTGCCAGGGGCCCTGCCAGTACCGCAGCCAGAGATGTGGGGAGGTGAGCATCCAGCCTGAAGGGGGCGCAGTTGAATCCAAGCTGGGAGGCCCAAGTGGCAGCCGGGTCTCGGGCTGGCCCTCCCACGCAGCCTTCAAGACTTCCTCACCTGTGCTGCTCAAGCCAAGCCCCGAGCTGAGCTGCGGTGAGGGCATCAGGGCGGAGCCCCGGCCCTCGGCCCTCCGCCTCCCCGGGGAAGTCTCTGGTTTTACTGACACGGGGGCCGGAGGTGAAGAGCTCTTGAAGACCCTCACCTGGTTTCCTAGCACCAGTGTCCCCACACCTGGTGTGGGAGCTGGGGCCAAGGCACAGCTCTGGGCCTCCGTTCCTTCCGCTGTGAAATGGGGATAATGGTCCTATCTGGGCCCTTGTGAGGGTTCAGTGGCTTTGCTAAGGTGCTAAGAACAGGGCCTGAGAAGTAAGTGGCTCTCACCTGAGGCCCCAGGGCGGCACGCGGGGGCATGGACCTGGCCTGGCCTGTGTCCCAAGGTTTCTGCCTTAGGTGCCCGTCTGAGTGCCTGGGAGGGGCCAGGGAACATCAGGGTGCTTGGTCAGCAGGGTCAGAGTGGGGCCAGGGCAGGGCCCCCGGGGCCATGCGGGCAAGTGCTCCCAGCTGCAGCTCCTGCTGGGACAGAGCTTGAGAGCAGCCTCCCATCCCCTCTCGTGACCCCATGAAGGCCTTTCTTCGTCTGGAAGACCCCTGGCAATGGCTACTGCTGATATCCTTGTTTAAAGAGGAGGTGCTGAGGCTCAGAGGGCACTTGACTTGCCCAAGGGCACGCAGCTGGTAAAAGGCAGGCCGAATGTGAACCCTAGCCTGGGAGCCCCGTGTTTCTCGCAAGTACATGCGTCCCCACGCCCTGGGACCAGCGCTGGCGAGGCCTGGCCTACAGCAGGCGCTCGCCGAGTGTGAATTCCCGGTCTTCACCGCCTCTCACTCCACAGGGCCCCCCAGGAGGCAGCTCAGAAACCTGTCAGGGCGAGGGCCGGTGGGAGCTGGGGGGACCCCAGCCCCAGGTGAGCCCCCAGGTGGGTGCCAAGCCCTGCCTGAGAGAGGCTCAGGAGACAGACTGGGGCCCTGGGCGGATCTCCTAGCAACGTGGCCCCAGGGCCCTTGCCTGTCTGCCTTAGGCCCCCCTCCGGGGAGGCCTGCTCAACCACCACCCCCAGGAGGGGCCGTCTGGCTGGCAAGGCCCGCTGAGGAGGGGGGCGGGGCGGAGGGGCCCAGCAAAACTCTGGCGGAGCCCCCCGGAGGGCGAAGCAGCTGTGGGGTGGCCTTGGGGAGGATGGGCTCTTTCTTTGTGTTCGGCTCCCATCTCTCTGTCTCCCTCCAGGGCCCACATCGTTCCCGCATCTCTCTCCGCCTTGGGGAGCTGGCTCCCGTCTCCCTCCATCTCTATCCTTCTGCCTCTGTGCCCTGTGTCCCACCACCATCTCTCCTCCCCCCTTCCCTCTCCTGCCTATCTCCTTCCCTCTCTCACCCCCTCCCCCCTCTCCCCCCTCCCTCTCCCTCCCTCCCTCTCTCAGGTCTCTGAATTCTCTCTTTCCCTGCACTTTCCCTGTACCTTATCCCATGTCTCCTTCAAATGTCTCTCCCACATCTCTGTCCCTTCCAGGCCCCCGCCTTGTTGCCCCTCATGTTTCTTGTCTGTCTCTCTCTGTGCACCCCCGCACTCTCTCTGGTCAGCCGGCCCCCTCTCCTTGAGGTCTCCCCTCCATCAGATGTGCTTCTTCCCCTGCCCACTCCTCTGGCCCAGGCGGGCTCCCAGCCTTGGTTGGTGGGGTGGGTCGTACCATGGGATGTTTAAAGGGATATGCAGGGAGGTCCATCTGAGCAGGGAGGCCAGACTTCACCTCCCAGCCAGGATCTGGTCTCTCCCTCTCTCCAGCCTCAGCTTTCCCCCTCTGTTAAATGGGTCTAAGGGCCTTGGGGGGAGGTCTAGATGCTCTCTGGGTAGTGGTTGGTCTCAGACTGTGATAGAAATGGACAGAATATCAAGCCGAGGTGGTGTGGAGCATCTTGTGGAGAGGGGGCTGCGCGGCTATCCGGTGTCTGCCCCTGCACTCCGGCTGGCAGGCCTCTGGCTGGCACTGCCTTCCTCTCCCAAGCGGTCTCGCCCCACAGGAGTCCGGAGGCCTGGGCGCACCTGGACAGCTTTGGCTGCATCATGGTGCCCTCTGGTGGCACCAGGTAGACACTGCTGCCACACGTCCCGGCCGGCCTGGCCCCTGGTATAGACACCAGGTCCTTGCTGCGGGGACAGCGGGCACTAGGGGTACCAACAGGAGCTAAGCTCTGCTGAGCACTTGGCATGGGCTTGGCCCTCTTCCAGTGCTTCTATGCACGATCTCACTTTCTCCTCTCCTTACCCTAATATTCTCTCCATCCTACAGAGGAGAAAGTGGAGGTGAGGGTTTCACACCCAGGAAGTCTGACTGTGGACTTGACCACCACACTCGGAATTCTGCCCCCAAATGAGCTGCAGTGGATGCCTCCAGTTCCGCCCTCAGTGACAACTCACTCTGTGGGGCTCCTTATTTGTCTAACAAATATGTCTTTCTACCTGCCGTGGGCAGTGCCCTGCAGGAAGCAGCAGAGCCAGAGGGGCCCATAGAATCCACCTAGTCTGACGACACCATTTTATAGATGGGCAAACTGAGGTCCAGAGAGGGAGAGGGATGGTGCCCATGTCGCACAGGTGAGTATATGAGTTTGCGGGAGGGCTGGACTTCCAGGCTCCCTGTTCAGTGCTCAGCCACCATGTGGGCTGAGGCAGTGTTGGGACAGGGATAGAAGACAGTGCGGCCTCTGGGGACACGTGAGGCCACCCTCTCTGTGAGGCTGGAGGCCCTGCACAGAAAGTGGCAGCTCCTGGAATCCGCATACACGTGTGAGTCCAGAATTCCCCGAGGGAACAGGTGGGGCCAATGCCCGGGGACGGGGTGGGAGCCTGGCAGCAAAGAGGTGTCTAGCGTGGACCGGCGCATGGCAGGGACAGGCGGGGACGGGCGGGGACAGGCGGGGGTGCCTGCACCTGCGTGCCCGTGTGGCAGGCTGTCCTGCCGGCCAAGAAGCCTGGCCTTACTGTGGCAGCAGCTGTAGGGGGAACGCTGCCTCCAGCCTGGCTCCCTCCCACGGCTTTCCTGAGCGCCTGCTCGGGGCTGTGTTGCCCGGGGCCCTTGCCCGCCATCCAGCCTGCTGAGCACAAAGCCCGTCTCAGAGCCAGAGCGGGGGCCTTTGACATCTCTGTGGCGTTGGAGTCCGCAGGGGGGTGGTGGTGGCGGCTTGCCTGGGAGCTCTGGGTGGGGGAGGGAATTTCTGGAACTAACAGGCTGGTAGTCACGCAGAGTGCACGCACGGAGCGGTGCGACGGGCTGTTCACTTAGAAAAAGCGAACTTTTTGCAAACTTCAGAAGAAGGAGAAAACTAAAAATAGACCGACTTCTGCCCTGGATGGAAGGGGAGGCTGGAAGGGCCTGGATGGAGAATTTTATAGGGAAGCGAATGCTGAAACTCTGCTCTGGGCAGGGCGTAAAGCTTCAAGGATTTGGGGAGGCTCAGGGACCCCTGGGCGTAGTGTCTCTGGAAGAAACTTCCTCTCCCCCCGCCCCACCCCCCAGAAGTGAGGGGGGCGTGGACCTAGGACACTGGTGAAATTGCAGATGCCCAGCCACCTCCGCCCCCCACACGTTTACAGGCTCCCAGGCGACCCTGACTTTGTCCGGCCCGGCCCCGCAGACCAGTCCTGGGACCTCATAGCCTGAGGTACTTTCCAACCCTTGGCTTGTATGAGGGCTGTGGCACATGTCACCCTCGTGTCACCTGGAGAAGCGGAGTCCCAGCTGTGGGAAGCCACTGGCCATGGCCTCACAGCCAGCTCCAAGCCAGAGCTGTAACCTCACCGCGTCCGGCCTGCCAGGCCAGGTTCCCAGCCCCCAGAGAGGCCAACTTGGTCATGTGGCAGGAATTCCCAGCTGTCAGGGGCCTCGGGGAGAGATGGGTGGGGCCTTGGGTGGGGGCGCGGAGCCTGGCAGCTGTGGGTGGGCCCCACCCAGCCTGCAGGTGCCCCAGGTCTCAGACGTTGGTTGGAGGCCATCTTGGGCTGTCAGTGCTCAGGGCTTATGCCCACCTCCTGCCCCCGTAGCCCAGAACGGAGTCCCTGGGGGGTATTCCTGGCCACCAGGGGAGGGGCCAGAAGCCTGGATCCGGCCTTAGTGATGGGAGGCTCTGTTAAGCTGTCACATGGGAGTGCCATCCCTGAACCCCTGCCCACAGGGCCTCACGGGGATGTCCGTGGCACAGGCTGAGCCATCAAGGTCACCGGTCATGGGAGAACAGAGCGAGGGTGAGCCTGGGCACCGCCCCCACTGACTCGTCCGGGCTCTGACCCTCTGCCCAAGGCAATTGCTGCCCCTGGTCTCACCTCTGCCCTGGGGCTCTCCCTCTCTCCTGCTCCCCTTTCCTACCCTCCTCATAGCTTCCCCCGCCCTGACCCCTCCCATCTGGATCCCTTTAGAGATAAGCAGACCTGGTCTGAGCCCAGCTCCTGCTCCCCTCCCCTCACACCCTCCCCCTGCCCCCACAGCTCCAGAGCTCCGTGAGCTTGGACAAGTTGATAACCCCTCTGAGTCTCAGTTTACTTACCTGCAAAGTTGGGTAGATCCCCTTTCAGGAAAGGATGGGGACGGTCTCTAGACCATCCATGGCTGGTTGAGTGCTTACCATGCGGTGGGCACGGGTGCAAGTGTTTTATTATTTTTCGGAACTGCCCGAGGCAGCTGCCATCATCATCCCCACTTCACAGCTAGGACTCTCTCGGAGGCTTGGGCCATGCTTGTTCCTGGTTGTCCCCCTGTCACTGTAGAGATGGGCTTTGGAGCTCCGAGGTCTGTGTGCTTTGCCATGGGCAGGGGTGTGACCTCACCAGGCGGGGGTGGGGGTGGGAGGGTGGGGGGCGTGGGCGAGGCCGGGTCCCATGCATATACAGAAGACCCTGGGTTTGAATCAAGCCTTGGTTTCCTCATCTGTAGAATGGGGAAAGTGGCAACTATCCCTAGGGGTGGTGGTGAGGAGGGACAGACTAGGTGAAAGGGACAGAGCCTGGGACTGAATCTAGCGTCCCACACGCGCCCCTGCTCGAAGCAAAAAGGACTCTTGGGTTGAGGTAAAGTATGACTCTGCCTTGTGAAGATAGTTACATAGCAAATATTGGGGAATTTAACCCTAAATTAGCGAATTTTTCCTGCATCCACTATTACACATCCTGAGATCTGTGCCCAAGGGATGAAAATGGCTACACACATCATTTTAAGCCCCTCCCCTGCCCCAGGCCCTGACCTTAGTCTCCGAAGTAATGCATAGCAACCCCATGCACAGGGGAAGCCACCGCAGCTCAGAGCGGGGGCCTGGCGCACCCGAATCATACAGCCACACAGCCCAGGGTGGCAGAGGTCCTGTCCCTCCTCACCCCACATGGCTCTCCCTCCCCAGGGGCCCGGAGGGAGGGTGAGGCTGGCTTCCCCCAGCTCAGCTGCGGCCTCTGTTAACATTGCGAAGGGCCCTCACCTAGGTTGCCATTGTGTGGTTGGGGAGAGTCACATCTGCAGGTTCTAATTCGCCCTAATTGACCCTGCAGGGAATCTTTCAAACTCCTGGGCTTTTACAGCTTCTTGGAGTTTTATTTTGGCTTTTGAAAAATCATGCATTTATGCCAAACATGCAGGGTTATAAATCCATGCCATACTGATTAAGTGCAGAAAGGCCAGCGTGCTGAGTGGCCAGGGCCACCGAGCTCCCCGATGTGGCCAGGCCCTGGACGTCCCTCAACACCCCCATCTTATAGCTGAGGCAGCTGAGATTCAGCAATGATAGCAGCTGGCCTCTCTGGCCACTTACCGTGCATGGAGCTCTGTGCTAAGTACCACACGCGCATTAAGTAAAATCTCCCAGGGTCCAGCCGCTACTAACTGTCTGATGCAAAGGGCAGCTTGGCTAGGAGAGAGGAGTTCCCGGCAGAGCCTCTGAGCCTATTCTGGTCGTGGTGAGTGTGAGGTTCTTGTGGGATATTCCAGAGGGAGAGCTTGGCTGTTCCACCCTCAGCAACTCAATTAACCTCTCTGTTCCTCAGTCCTCCCTCTGCAGAACAGGGATGATAATAATAGTCCCTACCTGAGGGGGTTGTGTCAGGGTTAAGTGAGTTATGTGAGTGGCGTCCGGGACAGAGAGGCCAACACTGGGTGGGAGGAAATACAGGTTGTTGGTGATGAGGGACCCCAGAACCGACAGGCAGGCTGGCAGCTTGGCTGGGTCATCAGAGAAACTGGGAACAGCTAGGTAGGAGGCAGGACTCTGGCTGGGGGTGGGTGGAGACAAGCTGATGAGGCTGTGAGCCTCAGCAAAGGAGAATTTGGGCCTGTGGGCAAGTTCCTGCCTCCTCCATGGCCCCCAGGTCCCCTCCGCACCCACCCCACCCCACCCTGGGGCTGCTGGTGGAGGGAAGTGGCTGTCCTGGCTCCAGTCCTGCCTCTACCAACCCATGAAGTGCCCCAGGGAGGCCAGGACCATGGGGGGGGAGCAGTAGGGCTGGCCTCTCACTGTCCCCATTAGGGGTAAAGGCTCCGGGTGGAGGGGGGCGCTTGCATCCCTGCCTGGCCCCCCCACTCCTCCTTCCTTGTCCTCCGCCTTTTCCTTCAAGACTCAGCGCAGGAGTCACCGCCCTTTAGAACACCCTTGATACTCCGGTTAGGGGGCCCTTCTGAGCAAGGCCACCCCCTGTGCTGACAACGCACCCTTGTCTGTCTCCACGGTGAGGTCCCTGGGGTCCCTGGGGTCCCTGGGGCCAGGCCTGCTGCGAAGTCACCTGTGCCTCCACCGAGCAAGTAGGAAATGGTTTTGGGAGAACAGGGGAGGGAGGCGGCCAGAAGCTGACCCGAGGCACAGCACCGAGCGGGGGAGCTGGATTCCGGGCCAGAGCATCAGCAGGAAGAGCTGCGTGGCTTTTGGTGAGTTCTGAACGTCTCTCGCGCCTTCTTCCTTCATCTCTAAGTCAGGGGCACTCGTGCTTCAGAGGCGTGTAGAGTGCACAGTTCTAGATTATTGTAATGACCCCATGCGGCCCCGGGGAAGGGCCGGGTCTCTGGGGGAGAGGGAACCCTAGAAGGGGTCAGGGCTGGAGTTTGTCCCTGGTCACCCCCCAGGGGTTGATCCTAGCATTTTCTCCAAAACTCTGCCAGCAGCCTGAACTAGGAGAGAGAGCCTGCTCGGTCCTGTGTGACGGAGGCAAATCACTGACGCACTCTGAGTTAACACTTCCCATCTGTAAAATACCCAACAATAATCCTAATACCTCGTTCAATTAATTTATTCATGCGCTTATTCAGAAAACATTTACAGAGTCAGATGGAAAGCGTGGATAAGGGCCTTGCCCGGGGTGGACACGGGTATCTGCACCCCATCCCCCCAGATGCAGCTCCGGCTGGGGGTCCCTCCCGGGGCAGAGCCCCACCCGGAGGCCTCAGAGCCTTGGCTCCCCGCGGGGTGAAGCTCGGGCGCCCTCGTGTGGCCGCAGGCCTCCGCGCACCGCCCTCCCCGGGCCCGAATCCCCAGGCCAGGTGGTCAGCGCGGAGCGAGCCCTGGGGAGCGCCCCCTCCGCCTCGACCCGCTCGACCGTGCAGAAGAGGCGCCCGAGGCCCCGAAAGCGCTGCAGCCTGTCCCAGGTCACACTGCGAGCGGAGGGTGGCCCTGGCCTCGGGCCTGGAGTCCTCACCTTGGGTGGGGTCGAGGAGAGGGGGGCGAGGATGGGCCCCGCCCCCCGAGGCCGCCCTCCCAGACGCGGCCTCTTCCCGGCAGGGCGCTCCGGGGCAGCCGGGGCCCAGCACGCCCGCGAGCTCGTGGGCAGGCCCTGGAAGCTAACGGCTGGTGCAAGTGGGCTATTGGCGGCACGGCGGGGCCCGGGCGCTCAGCAGCGCCCACCTGACGCCGCCCTGGGCTGCCCCTGCAGGCCCGAGGGTCTTAGGCCCCGGGGCCCTGTGATCCTGGCAGGAGGCACCCTCTCCGGGAGCCTCAGAAAACAGGTCCTGACCTTTCTTCTCGGGCTCAGGCTGGGCTGGGCTATGCTTCGGGGGTGTGGATAAAAGCCCCAGGGAAAGACGGCCCAACCCGGGGGCTCCCTTCTGACCCTTAGCCCATCTGGGCCACAGATGGCAAAGAGGGTGCCCTGGGTGTGTGTGTGCACGAGCTTCTCCATGTGACCGTGTCCATCTGGAGGGATTCATCTTTCTTCCATCCATTCATTCATTCACTCACTCATCAGACAGAACTGGAGTGTGTCCCAGGCCCTGTTCCTGCTCACGGGCAGAGACGCTTGCAGGTAGAGACAGGCCAGAGCACAGACAGAGGTAGAGGGGTGCAGGCTGCTCCTGGGCTTGTTGGAGCCCCGAGGAAGGACCAGCTGGAAGGGGCAGGAAGGCTTGAGGCCTCCCAGGGGAGTGTTGAGAGGCAGGGGAGTTAGCCAGGCCCGTCAGGGCCATGTGGTGTGGCCGCTGGAAGCCGGGCTCCACGCTACGGCCCCACCCCGTACTGCATTAGTCCTCATGAAGAAGGCCGGAAGCAACCTCGTTTCCCAGGGGAGGAAAGAGCTCAGAGAGGTGGCTTGCAATGTCCGAGATCACACAGTCACCAAACGGCCCGCCCGACATTCAGACTCACGGCTAGTTTTAAATTGCTCTGCTCCTCAGGCCTCAGTGAGGGGAGCAGGCAGGGCCTGGTGACCTCAGAGGCCAGGCTATGAGGGCAGTGGAAGTGGGGGACCTGTTTAGGTTGGAGCTCTGGGAAGATCCCCTTGACAGCCGATGGGGGCTTCTGTGTGTAGATGTGTGTGCGTGCTTGTGTGTGTGTGTGCGTGTGTGTGTTGGCAAGGGTGTGCAGAGCAGGGAAACAGGTGACGAGGAGTTGGCCGCAATCCAGAGCTGGCCTGGATTTGGTGGGATGGGGGGCGTGAGGGATAGATGGATTCCAAGGGTGTGGGAGGGGCTGGGACAGGACCTGCTGGGAGACTGGGTGTGGGTGGTGAGCGGGGGGTGAGAGAGTCTGGTCGGGGAACTAGGTGGTGACGGGGGTGTTCTCTGAGGTGGGGCAGAGCTCCGGCTCGCTGGGTGTCCTGCGGCTCTGTCGGAGCTGAGGCAGGCTCAGGCGCACACCCCCGCCACCCCCCAGGTGCCCAGGCCAGCACCCGGCCCAGCACTGTGTCCGTGTCAGCCTCACCCTGGTCACCCCAGCCCTGGTCACCTGCTGGCCTGGGCTCCCGGTGTCCCTGTGGGCTGTGCGAAGCTGGGGATTCTAGACACCACCCTACCGGAGGCTTGGCTCTGGCCAAGCCCCTCAGGGGCAAGGGCATCGGGCACCAGGCACAGTGGTCTGGACGTCCTGGAGTGGAGGGATGCCCACCTCCCTCTCGACCTCGCGCTTCCTGCTGTCCTTCCACCATTTGGCTCAGGTCATTTGCGGCAGCCTGAAATCCCTCCTGATGCTAACCTGAGTCCCTCTGGCTGGGTCCTCAGTCTCTCCCCCTGCGAGATCCTTGCAGGCTTTTCTGAAGGCTGAGCTCCCTCCCCGCCCACAGCTGGCAGCAGCCCGCTCTTTAAGTGTCCGTCCCTTCTGAGCACTGCACAGCCAGGCCCACCTGATGCTGGCCCACCGCCTGGGAGCCTCAGTGTCCTCACCTGTCCCATGGGGTTAGGTAGCTGGGACCTGCAGCGCCGTGGAAGGGCAGGTCCCTGGGATGAGGAAAGGGCACATTCCTCGAAGTGTGTGTGGAGGGGTGCTCTTGTCTTATAAGGGCCCCTCCCTGCGGTGTGGGGGGCCCCTCCTCTGGGGCCCCTCCCTGGCAGGCTGCCAGCAGCTCTCCCAGGCTAATGAAGTTATTTTGGAGGGGCTGTGGAGGGTGGATTACCGAGCAATCGGCTGGGGGCTGTGATGGGCGCCAGCCCCCAGCCTCCACCCTGGCGCCTGGAGCTCTGGAAAGGCCAGTGAGCTCAGGCCTCTCTCTCAGCGCTGAGCTGCAACGTGCCAGGCTGCCTTGGCCTGGGCACCTGCCTGTGTCAGGCAGGGGCCTTTCGTCCCTGCTCACGCCCAGGAGCCCACACCACAGCCCTCCCGGTTAGGAAGGGGCCAGCGGTGGGCCCTGCTGAGGGGTCAAAGCTGAGACTTCCCAGCGGGAGCCCCAGGCCTCTCCCAGGCCACCCCACCTCTCTGCCCTGGGGGACGGCTGGGTTAGTCTTCCAGCGTTCCCGTGAATCTGAGACTGCGGGTGACCAGCCGAGCCCTTGCCGGCCAGAGCCAGCTCCGCTCCAAGAAGGGTGTGCGCCGGGGAGTCCTGTTCCCAGTGACAGGCGCGAGGCCAGAGCCGCCAGACCCACACACGAGCCTGGGAGGGGTGAGTACGCTGCCCCCGCAATCGGGCCTGTGGCTGACGTTGTGGCTGGGCCTCTGCATGCCACGCCCCGGGTCCACATGTGGCCCCTCCCTCAGCGCAGGCTTGGAAGAATGGCCTCTGTCCCTTCTCCGGGCCTCGGGTTCCCCTTCCGCAGAGCGGTGGTGATGATACCCACCTTGCAAGGTGGCTGGGAGGTGTCAGTATAGTGGCTGCCAGGCCAGGGGGAGGTGCCCATGAAGAGCGACCCTAGCAGGACACTACATGGTGTCCCACACCTTCTGGCATGCCTACCTGCGTGGACCTTCCCAGGGGTCTCTCTGTGGCCCCTGGCTGTGGGGCGGGGGAGCTCCCGGGGCCTTGCCTGAAACTGGTGAGCTTGGTGGAGGGGGTTGGGGGGGCAGGGACAGGCCAACGCCGTGTGCTCTCTGTGAGGGGCCCCCGGGCAGGTGGCTGCTGTGATGTAAGAACCCCCCCCCCGCCCCCGCACTGGTCTCTAGCTCCTGGCAGGGGCGGAGCAGCTGGGACCAAGGGTAATGTCGGGTGGTGGGCGCCTCGGGGCTCAGGAAGACACCGGCCATACAGCAGCCCCCCTGGCAGCACCCTCCTCCCGAGCCCACCCTTACCTTCACATCCTACTCCTCAGAGGAACCGCCTGCACCTGTCACATGGCCCCCCCACACCCCTAAACGCTCCCACGGCATATGGCTTTGCAATCACATGTGTGAACGCTCACATGGGTTCAGCGCACAGATCCGCACGCACAGGCCTGCAGCTAGCTACTCACACATCTGCATGGGGTACCCACACCCCGGTCAGTCCTGTACACCCCCCCCCCCCGCCCCAGCATACCCTCCACCAGCAGAGGGCTCCGGTAGCGCAGAGATTCCTGGGGTGGGGGGGGCAGGAGGGGCCGGTGGAACTGTGCTGTGCTCCCCCAGGACCTCTTGCCCAGGCTCTGTCTTCATCCTGGGCAGGACACCAGCACACCGGCAGATAGCTGGGCCCCCCCACCTGCTCTGCCCTCCCCAGGGCCCCCCGGGGCCCCCCGGGGCCCCCATGGCCTCTTACCCTCACAGTGCAGCCCTCAGCCGGGTCACACCAGGCGGAATGGGTGGAACACCTGAACTGGGCGGCGTGATTGCAGACACACTGAGGTGGCCTGGGGAAGGGCCTCCGGAGCCGGCAGATTGATCCGCCCTGTCGCCCTCGGCACATGATCACCCTCTCTGAGCATTTGTCATTTGAAAACTGCGAGCCATGACCATACCCACCCGGGGAGGGTACAAAAGGAGGTTGCAGGTAAAGCACACAGCAGGTGCTTGCGGACTGTGGGTGCACTTCTGCCTCACTCCACAGTGAGAAGCTCAAGCCCAGGGAGGTGACAGGACTCCACTTGCCCTCGGGGACAGGCACACAGTAGGTGCTCAACATGCATCCTTTCTCTTCCATTCTTTCTTGCGAGCAGACCTGGGACTCAGACCTAGGACTTCTGACTCTGTCCAGGCTCCTGGCCCTGCTCTGAGCTGCATTTAGGAAGCTCCTACTGTATACAGGATGCAGTCCCTGGGTTGGTGGGGTGGACAAATGCCAGCCTCCACCTGCCTTTGTCCCTTTAGCCCCTCAGCCTCCTCCTATGTACCCCTCACTGCACCCCCCACATACGTGTATACTTCCTCCAAACTCCCCAGGAAACAATTCTCCAAACCCAGAGACAGCCGCTCATTTGCCACGGGTTAATGCCCATTTGACAGATGGGTCAACTGAGGCTGAGGTTCAGTGACTTAGCCAGGGTCATTTAACCACACAGACCCATGACTTCCCTTTGACTGGACCCCCCACCCATCACCCCCCACACCTTCCTCTCCAAGGACTGGGGATGTAAAGCCTCCTGCCATCCAACTGTGTCCCCGTCCTGGGGCCGAGTCCCGGGCTGACGTGTTCATGCCCCTCCCCTGCAGTCTCTGCCCACCCCTCTGGCTCCCCCGTGTACCGCACACACCTCTTGCCTTCTAGCTTCCGTCCCTCCAAACATCCCTTTCTTCTTGCCCCAGGCGGGTTTTTTGAACCCAAGCAGACTGTTTGGTGGCTCCTTCTGCCTTCAGGGTGAGGCCTGAGGGACCCGGGTCAGCTTCCCCTCACTCTTTCCACCCTCTGCTCACCGCACATCCAAGCCTGAACACAGACCCCGCGTTCCTGCCTCTGGAGCTGTGTTGCCCAGCATGGCGGCCATTAGCCACGTACGGTGATTAAAATCGAATTAAAATGAAATAAAATTAAAAATTCCATTTCTCAGTCACACTGGCCACATTTCCAGTGTTCAGTAACCTTAGGTGTCTGCTGGCTATTGTACTGGATGGTGCAAATTTAGAACTTTCCATCAGTGGTTCAAGTTCTTGGTTCATGCCCTTCTTTCTGCCTGGATATGGTTCTTTGCCTATCCTAACGTCCAAATCCCTCCTCCCAGCCCTCGCATCGCTTCCACCATGAAGCCTTCCTTCCCCTCCAGCCACAAATGTTCCCTTACTCCCTCCTTCCCTCCTCTGCTAACCTCACAATTTCTCTGTCCTCCTGGGTGATCCAGAGCCCTCTCCACTCTTCTCACATGTCTTGTCTTCCCCATGGGGTGTGACCTTCACAAGATCAGTGCCCATGGCAGACTTAGCCACCCCAGCACCCAGCACGGGGCCGCTCACTGAGGCATCCGTGACTGCCCGCTTCCACGGAGTGACCGACTCAATGAATGTCTACAGACCAACTCAACCCAAAGCTCTCTTTCAAGCAATCTGCACCCCTCACTTGCATGCCTCCAGCCGTGGGAAGCTCACTCCCTTATGAAGGATCCATTTCATCTTCGGAGGGCTCTACCCTTCCAGAAATCTGGCTTAATGGTAAGGTAGAAGCCATCTTTCTGGAGCTGCCTCTCGAGGGTCCCTCTCTGTCCCCGTGAGTCACACAGAATAGATCTGCTGTCTTTCCCCATAACATCCGTTCACTGAAACCCTCCCTGCTCCGTGCCCCGGGCTGAGGGTGAAGGTGCACCTCACCATGACTCTGGCCACCTGCTGTCCCCTTGTGCATCACGTTGGATTCCCTTCTCTGAACCTTTGCATTGCCGGCCCCTCCCGCCCCCTCCCCTCGCCCCAGGAACCTCTGCGCTACCCGGGCCCTCTGCTGGTGGAGGGTGTGGTGTGGGGGGTGTGGGTACCCCGTGCGGATGTGTGAGTGGCTGCAGGCCTGTGCGTGCGGATCTGTGCGCTGAACCTACGTGAGCAAAGCCATATGCCGTGGGAGCGTTTAGGGGTGTGGGGGGCCATGTGACAGGTGCAGGCGGTTCCTCTGAGGAGCAGTGTGTGAAGGTAGGCGTGGCACTGCGAGAAACCTCCAGCCAACGGGCTGCTCCTTCGTGGGTGAAACAAACAGGAACCTCCATATCCTCAGAGGCACCCGTCCTCTTTCCAAGGCCACTGAGGTGACACGCTCATCGCCCCGCCCCAGGGATAGCCTCTGGCCATTTTGAGGACAGAGAATGTGGTGGGCTCCCAGGCCAAGAGCACGGTCTCTGGCTCACAGGCACAAAGATTCAGTCTTTAGAAAGGCCCCGTGGATGCCACCTTCCACGCTTTCTGCTCTCTGGCCAGCCACCTGCTTCCGAACACCCGTCCTGGGGAGCTGTTTCGGAGTCTGGGACAAGCGCCGGCACACACGGATCCGGCACAACCTGGTGAGAAACAGCCTCAAGACTGGGGACCACGGAGCCGCCTCTGGACAGAGGAGCGACTTAGGACCGAGGGGACGCGCTCAGAAGGGCTCACCGTGCCTCGGGAGACAGCAAGCCCGGGACTCAAGGAAGTCACCAGAATGCGAAACATGCTTGTGGTGAGACGGGGCATGTGGGTTTGCTTCTTTGTGCTTTCTCGTTGTTGTGTTTTTCAAACGTATTTAACGAGTACTAATTTCAGAGTGGGGGGAAATACATTCATACAGAGAGACCTTCGTTTCATACAAATGCAACTGCTTCTGGACGCCATCAGGAGCCAGGTGCCCAGAGCCAGGGACGGCACGGGTGTCCCTGCCGCCAGGCCCCGCCAGGCAGTGAGTCCGTGCCCTGATGCGGCCCTTCCCTGAGGAGCCCTGGGAGGCTTGGTTGAGTGGGAGGTGCCAGTCTTACCAGGAACCCTCTTCCATCACTCTTGCAGCCTTACCCCGGGTGTGACCGGGAGGCGTCTTGGTGGTTCTGTCTATGTGTGACTCTTTCTTGTTGTCTCCGACGTGCAGAATCCTCTTTCATGAGGTACGTTTCCCCCGCAGGGTCTTCCCCGCGACGGGGTGGCCGTGGGCCATGGGCGTGGCATCCTAGCTGGCGACTATCTGTGTTCAATGCAGCTAATTTGATGGCCTGACCGCGGAATTTATAATTCGGGCATCCCAGGTCCAGGGACCCATTCCAAGTCAGGCTGGGCCTCCACCATCCCCTACGGCCAGGGGAAGCCAGAAGTGCCAGAGACCAAGGCAGAATTGCGGAGCAAACCAGGGCAGCCCCCAGCCCATGGCCTCTGCCTCCCCAGCCCCCCGGGGAATCATATAATAAATTATTAAAGGTATTCCTTGTATTCTCTTAACCAACCTAGGGGGTCCGTTGTATAAATGATGGTAGGAAAGACCCAGGATCACCAGGTACTAAGTAGCAAATCCCAGATGTGAACCCAAGTGATTTGCTCGAGTCTCTGAGAGCAGAGGCCTTTGCAAGGGAGAGGGTGTGACACGGGGGGCTGGCCTGGCCCGGCCACTGGCCATGCCCTGCCCTCCAGCCTTCAAGAGCCTCCACTTGCTGATTCATAGTTGACCTTACCTGTGGCAATAATGGGGCCCGGCGAGGCTGAGCGCCGACGCTGGCACCAGGAGGAGCTCAACCACTGTTACCGCGGGACAGGCAGCACCTGGCCCGGCCTGGCTGTGGTCAGCAGGAGGTGTCCCCTGTCCGAGTATGGAGGGCAGGACAAGCGTGTGCCTGACGCAGAGCCTGATAAATGCTTGATAAATCTGTTGAGCAAGTGAAGCAAAGCTGGCAAGTGGCCGAGGTCCCAGCCCCCTCCCTCCTGCTTCTTCTGGCTCCTTGCCCCTGCGGCCTTTCTCTTCCTGTGCTGGAAGCCCCCCTCCCGCCCAGCAGGCTCCGCTGAGTAGCTGCCCTAAGCTGTGTGGAAAGGTAAAAGGTCCTGGGTCCGTGGCTGCAGGGTGCGTGGACACCTGCCAAGCAGGTCCTTATATCGGACCGTGTTCTTTGTTCCGTAGGAAGGGCCCTGTCCACCAGCCGAGCATTTACGGCATGCCAGCTGCAAGCCCCACCTGCCTTCTCTCGTGTGCGGCTCCCAACAACAGCATGGGGGAAGTGCTGTGAGATCCTCACTTCGATAATCTGAAGATCAGAGGGGAAAGCCTGGCCCAAGGTCACACAGGGAGAAGCAGCCAGGATTCCAGCTCGTCTGTGCCTGCGTGCTCATTCCTGACACCGTACTGGGTCTCGTGTCGGAGTCCTGCCTCAACAACCAGGTCTGACGGGCAGGTGCCTTCCCCCCTCCCGCTGTTGCAGAGTCCTGTTCTGGCTTCCAGACCCCTCTCTGGGCAGGTAGACTCCCCCTAGGTGACTGGGCTTGATTTCTTCTGCACCAGCGCCCCCTGCTGGCCAGGACCTCTCCCGCTTTGTCCCTGCCCCAGCAGCCACCACCAACCCCCCCAGTTTGGCTCTCCAGGCCTGGCCCTTTCCCTGCCTTGCCTAGGCTTCCGCACCCCCGGACCTTCCCCCTGCACCCGCACACCCAAGGGCTCACACGACAGCACTGGCCTTCTCCTGAGCTTGGCTTCTCCAGGCTGGGACCACAGGGTTCCCTGTTCCCTCCTGACCTGATGCAGCTGCCACTCCTGCTTGGTCCAGGTCTCTCCTGAGCAAAGGGACAGAGAGTCCAGCTGTGCCTGGACCCGACAGAAGAACTGAGTGGATGAAGCCTCCTTCCTTCCACTGCCTGGACGCAGGGCCCAGGGTCCCACTGAGGGTGTGATGGGGGGATCGATAGGGATCAGGTGGCCTCTGAGCTCAGGGCCTCTCCTTGGCTGCCTCCACCAGCCGCTCAGTGAACCCCCCAGGTCTTGGAAAGCATGAGCTGGAGTCAGACATTTCTGGGTCCTTTCTGCAGTCGGCCACCTTGTGACTGTCTTCTCTCTGGTCCTCTTTTCCTCCACTGTAGAACAGGAAGAAGTAGCACCTCTTCTTGGGTGTGGGGGGCCAGCAGAGGGTGCAGCACAAAGCTGGTGTCAGTACACATTTGTACAGTGCATGGAAGGCCTGGGTCATTGGTGGTGATTGCAGAGGGCGGCGGTGGGGGGAGCCCCTGCTCATCCCCAGGCTGCCTTCCTCACCCTCATCTGCTCTGCAGGGTAACCCTGTGGGGGCGGGTCCCACCAAATGCCCATCAGATGCGAACTGTCTCCCTGCAGGCCCCTCTACATATGTGGGTGGCCCTGTTTCCCCTCCGGGCCAAGCTGAAGCCATGGTGGCATCCTGGGGACAGCCTAAAGTGGGAAGAACTCAGGGAGGGCAGATCTGCTTCCAACCCTGGTTCTGCTGTGTCCTTGCCGTGAAACTCCGGGTTTCAGACTGTTTTCCAATCTGGGCCTCGGTTTCCTCTTCTGGAAAATGAGAGCAGTGACACCTGCTGTTCAAGGGAGCTGCAGAGAAGGGGCAGCTCGCACGAGGTGCCTCATACCTGCACCCACCGCATTGTCCAGGTCGGGTCTCACTGCCTGCCTCACTTCTGGGTCTCCAGCTCCTCTGAGCTGTGGTCTCTCATGAGCATCTCCAGCTCGGCCTATCCCCTTCCCCTCCCTGAGCAAACTAGAATCCTGGCCCGGAGCTTTCTTGACTCCTTCCTCTCCGTCATGCGTCTTCCCCAACCCCCCAAGCCCAGCCCCCGGGTCTGCCCCAGGAGATTCCATCCTTGTACACACCTTTCTCGACACTCCTTCCTTGACTGCCCGTGGTGCTGCACTGGCCCATGCCACCACCACCTGGACTCGTGCGGGCGCCTCCCGGCAGGTCCCACATCGACTGGCTCCCTTCCAACGCCTTCCCCACACTGCAGCCAGTGTCATTCCCCCCACACACAGTTTCCTTGCTGAAAATCCTGCAGTGGCTTCTTGGTGATTTTGGGAGAAAGATCAAATGTCTTAGCGGGACGCTCTGCGTTGTCTGGGCCTCCCTGGACCTCCCTGCGGGATCTCGGGCCGCTTTCCACTCCCTCTGAGCTCCAGCCATCCTGGACTCCCTCTGCTGACCTTTATTCATGCCGTTCCCCCTTTTGGAATGCTCTTCCCTGCCCCATCACCACCGTGTTGCTACCCTCCCGCCACCCAGATCACAGTCCAGGCACAGCATCTCCAGAGAAGTCTGCTCTAGGCCGTGGGGCGGGGGGGGGGGGGTGTTAAATGGCTGTGCTTCAAGCTCTCACCAGCCTGGGGCCTCTTCTTGGGGCTCTTTTCTCGGCTTATCATGGAGCATACCTCTGAGCCATCCCATGGAGGGTCCTCTGCCCCAGTAGACCGCCAGCTCCCTGAGGGCGGGGCTGCGTCTGTGTCTGCTGGCTGCCGCATCCCTGGTCCCGAGCGCAGAATCCAGAATGAAGTAGATGCCAGGAGATACGATAGTGGATCTCGAACCCTCTGTGGCCCTCGGTCTGCGTCCTGGGTTTTGCACGTCTTCACGCTCAGGCTGATTGTTAATGCGTTCACAGTGTGGCGGAAAGAAACTTAGTCTGAGAAATAGGACTCTCAAGTTCTAGTCCTAGTCCTGCTGTGTAACACGGGGCAAATCGTTGCCCTCTCTGTTTCTTCACCAAAACACGAAGAGGCTGTGTTATCAGAGGTGGGAGCAGTACCTTCCCACAGGGCTGGCCCAAGAAGAGCAGGACTGAGGGAGGCGGAGCGGAGTGGGAAAGGCATTCAGGTGGGAAGGAGAGCCTGGGCATGGATGCGAATGAGCAGAGCCTGCGAATCCCAGGTGTGGCTGGACAGAGGGTGGGGGAGGGGGCCCAGGGGCCATAGGAGCGGAAAGAAAAGGAAGAAAAAGAAGGGTGGGGAGCAGGGACTGAGTCCACCTCCCAAAGTCGTCTGGGGCCCCCACTGAGGTCCCTTCTCTGAGAACTCTGGCCCAGCTGCAAGGCAACTTGACTGCAGGGCCCCTAATTACCCACCACGCCCAGCGCCTCTGGCATGGTGGGTTAATTTCCTGTTCCCTGGAGCTGTCCTGTTAACAGTCCTGCCTTCCTGTAACCGACAGCTCTCGCATCAGATAGCAGTGAGGACGAGTCCTCTGGGGGAATCCGAGGCTCCTGCCTGCCGCCCTCCAGTGCTGGGGAGATGGCGTCACCGCTCAGGAACGTCGTGCCCAGACCCCCTCCCTGTTCCCAGCAGCCCTATCTAGTCTGGGATCTTGTATCTGGCTCTGCCATCTCCTGCCCTGTGCCTCCCCGCTGCCACCCTTGGCCTCACGCCCTGTCCCCCGGAGCTGGCTCCTCAGGTGTTTGGGTCTAAAGGGCTGTCGGGCTTGGTGACTGGAGCCCCTTCAGGCCAGGGCTGGAACCCTGGCTCCTGAGTTGAGGTTTGGGTGGGTGCTGGGATCTTGGCTGGGAGGGTGGGCTGAGAGGCCGGGGTGCATGTGCAGGATGCAGCAGGCTGTTTGCAGAGCGAAGACTGAGATGAGCTGGAACTTGCTGCCAGAAAGAACCAGGATCCCTGAAGCAGTGCAGTCTGAGAGGAGGGACCGAGGGTCTCACCTTGAACACTCAGCCTGCCCAGGAGGCCCAGCTTCCAAGCAAAGATGAGAGACAGAGGCAGGTAAGACCAGCCAAGTATCGGGTGCTCTCCCCCTTCCTTCCTACACTTCAACTACATGGGGTTCCTTTTGGTTTCTGCATAATTCTAAGTTCATTCCTGCCTCAGGGCCTTTGCACTTGCTGTTTCCTCTACCTGAAACCCTATTCACCCTGCTCTTTGAATGACTGGTATCTTTGCTTCTTTTGGATTTCAACTCATACACCGTTTCCTCAGAGAGGCCTTCCCTGACCACCTACCCCAGTCACTCTCCACTGTGACACCCGGTTTTATTCTTTACAGCACACGTCAGTGTCGCAAATGATTGGCTTCCCTGATTAGCTGCTTCTTATTTGTCTCCCCCACAGACTACAGATTCTATGAGAGCAGAGGCTGTGTGTGTGTCTTGTCTGCAGTATCTTCCCAGGTTCCAGCCCAGTGTTGGGCATAGGGTCTGTGCTCAATAAATATTGGGGTCCCATGTCCTGGTCTTTAAAAGTCAAGGCAATTTGTCTTTTTTCAAATCTGTAGGGTGTTTCCTGTCTCTGTGCCTTTGGATAGGCCATTCCTTTTGCCTCAAATGCCCTTCCCTCAGCTCTTCCCTGGGAAAATGGCTTCAGTGCCCAGCTCGAGTGGACAGGGGAGAAGGTTCACCTGGGTTCTCCCACGTGGTGCACGTCCCTTATGGAGACAAGCCTCTTGCCAAGACTGTGTGTAGGTCCCTGTCAAGGCATTTCTTACCTCCTGTGCTAGGCTCTTCTGTTATTACACAGTCACCACTAGAAAGCTCTTTCTTCTCTTGTGAGTGGCCTTCTTTGGTAAGCATGTGGCCTGACTGCCCGCTCTGCAACATCACAGCCCCTGAGACGGGGAAAGGGGGAGGGGCATGTGGATCAGAGGCACGGGCACGGAGTGGACACCGGGAAGTCGGTAACAGTGGTGGCTGGCCCCGCAGGGAATGAGATCTCGACTGCCTCACTTCGCCACTCAACCTGCAGCTTCTCTCCAGGACAAAGGAAAGCATACCTCCTCCCTGAGCCCCTAGGTGGTCATAGCACAGTTGACCAGTGCTGAGATTGATACGCGGGTGATGGGGGGCTCACAGGTGACACTGGGTGGCTTTCCCCGAGAGGACATTGAACACCCAAGAGTTGGGGGAGACAAAGAGAAAGAGCAGAGACAGACCGGGGGGGGCGGGGAGAGTGCCGTATTTATTGCCCTAAAAAACAGTTCAGTTCATCTGAACATAAACACTTCGGGGGACATAACCGTGACAACGACCGTACACAGTCACTACTCGCTGGCTGTACGCCCTACGTACACTGCTTTCTGCGTCTCAGTCTTAATTTTACAGGCGGGGAGGCTGAGGCCCAGAGAGGGGAAAGGGCACCCCGGGTCACAAGCCTGTTGGGGCCCCTGTCTGCCCAGCTCCCACACAGGCTAGACCTTCCTTTGTGGCCGTCACGCAGGAGGCCCTGTTGTCATCGTCGGTGTGCACACACATACCCGAGAGCCTCATTTTTGTAGGACGCTCAGCAGAGGCATTCGCGAGACCCCGGTGTCTATCCTCGGAGGAATCTCACGATCACTGGCCATGCCCTCCCTGCCCAGAGAGGAGAGGGCAGAGCTGGGGCCAAGAGCCCAGCTTCTCAGCTGCCCACCACACCAGCTCCGTGCCCTGGGCCTCTCACCCACTGTCTCACTGAAGCCTTGCCACAGCCCGGCAGGAGACGGCGGCACCCTGTTCACCGAGGCCCACCCAGAAACCCAGGCCCACACCGAGGTCCTGAGCTAGACGCTGGCCCACTGAGACCGTGGGGTGGAGCTGCGGTCTCTCTGGCTCCAAAGCACCAGCTCTTAGATGTGCACAACTCTTAACAGTTTACAAAGCCCTTCCTAATCCCCTAGCTCATTCATTCTTTCATTCAACAGGTATTTGTTGGGCCCGTGGTGCATCTCATGCATTTTTCTGGGTATTGGGGAACAGCGCTGGGCAGGCAGACAAAGTCCCGAATCACAGAGCTTGTGGTCTGCGGGAGGAGCAGACACGATTGGTATGACTCACAAACAGACGTCTCTTGACACACTGAGCGAAGTCCTTCCGTGAAAGAAAGGCACTATGGAAGCACTATGCCTCAGTGAGGCCGGGAGAATGGATATTGTCCCCCTTTTCCAGATGATGAGACTGAGACCCGCCCAGAGAATTTCAGCGACTTGCTCAAGGTCACGCAGCTGGGTGAAGTCACACGGTAGAGCTGGGACTCCAACCTTGGGAAAGTCACTTCTAATTTAGAGCAGGTTCCATTACCCTGCACAGCCCAGAAGAGGGCAACTCACCAGCCTCCCCCTGCTTCCCACCTGCACGCACAAACACACACGCACAGGTGGGACTCCATGACAGAAAGAGTGACCGAAGCACGGGGTCCGTGAGGACTGCTGTGGTGGGACAGGGAGGCCGGTGGTAATGGTCCCGGAGCAGCTCCGGAGCCCGTCATTCCTGCCGCAGGGACTCACCTGCGTCTCCCCGGTTCCTGCCTCGTCCCTTGGCTCTCGCACAGAGTCTGTGAACTCCTGGATGCCTGTCCGAGACTTTTACTTTCAGCAGGAGTCAACCAGAGTTTATTTCTGTTGTTTGCAAACCAGAGCCCTGGTAAGTACAGACATTGGTGCCATGGCGGGTGCAGGCAGAAGCCCCGAGGGATTCTGGGGAATCTGGGATTGGTTACTGCCCTAGTTAGGGCTGAAGACAGAGAACTAACAGCTAGTGGTGAGGGGTGGGGCCTGGAAGCTCATGGAACCCGGTACTGAAACAGCTAATTAAAGTGTCCCTTGGGTTATTGAAAGTGAAGTATCCACAGAAGCCAAGATGTTAGAGGCCGGCCATGGGGCAGCATGAAGGGCAGGAGGGATTCAAGGACTGGGGGCTGGAATGTCTGCTTTTAATGGCACTGGATAGCTTCAAGAAAGAAAATAATGAACAGAAATCCCTAGAGCCTTAGCGCAAGGCAGGGACTGAAACTTGGGAACTCTCCCTGACTGGGGAGAAAGAATTTCATCTCTTACCGAGGCAGGGCTGAAACAACCCGAAACCAGATGCCTGATCGGTTCTGGTGGATTGCTGAATTATAATATTTGCTGAATTCTCAACCTTTGCAGGGTTCTTACACACAATTTAAGGAATGAATCCAGATGGGGTGAGAACCAAGAAGCAGAATGTGGATGATAGGCTCCACTACGCAAGCCCATGGAGTCAGCCACGTTGGCCAAGCTGTCCCGCTCCCCCAGCAGACAGGGCTGCTGAGCCTTCATTGAAGACTCCTTGCCAAAAGTGTTAGCTCGTGAAGGGAAACCAGCATTTCTCCTTGTCCCTCCAGGCTTATGACTAGATCAGATTCCAGCATGTTCCTGGGGACCAATTATAAAGTCACCCCTTGTAGGAGAAAGTTTATTCACTGACAGGACTTATAAGACTTTGCTAATTTATCTTGGCAAAATTCTAGGGAATACATGTGGGGAAGAATTCTCAGGAGGAGTATTATTTTAAATCTGGAGGAATTTCTCAATGTCGATGAACCTGTCTGAGCTCTGGATTCAATGCTCTGGTTTGAGGAGCTGAAAGAATTTCCTTGATGTAAAAACTCAGAAGAAAGAACTGTCCTCCCATCTCAAACTCTGACCCCTAAGAGAGCACGGAAGAGTCTCCTCTCACCAAGACCTTGGAAAAGAATCACCAATGAGGTAAGTGCCAACCTCTTTGAAAAACCCTTCAATGACCGCTCTGTGGGCCAGGAATGCTGGTGGAAGTTGCCATAGTTAAGCGGGCCCTTAATTTTGATGGAACTAGGAGGATCCTGGTGTGACAGAGGCCATGGGGGAGCACTCGAAGGTCGGAGGTTGGGTGGGTGTGGTGACCATTATAAGGAGTGGAGCTTCATGCTAATCAGACTGGTCTGAACGACAGGATTTTTTTTTTTTTGGCACGTGGTTACTGATCATGCGTTTAAGGCTGAAAGAGATGGGGAGCCCACTATGGTCCATATTGATTCATATCATAAAAAATATGTATATCCCATGAATGCAAAATGACTTGAGCCATTATAATACCACATTTTCAGAACCCAATCCAGTTCAATATGCAAAGCCAGAGTCTGTTGAACAGAGTGGGCCCCCTTGAGGAGACACTGTGCAATAATAATAAATTTAATAATAATTTAATTCCTTCCAGCTTCTCTTGTCCTTCCCCAAAGCAATCCATGGCCATGTTTCAGGGTAGCAGAGTACTGGCAAAGATCCTAGATCTTTTGGGAATTATTAGACACTAGCCCTGAACTAATGCTAATTCCTAAAGACCCAGATTAGCCCTGCGATTTGCTGATTAGAGTGGGGGTTTCCAGGGATCCGATGATAAATAGAATGTTGACTCGAGACTGCTCTCTGGCAGACAGCAGCTCTCTCTGTGGCTACTTACCCGTGTTCTAAGTGTATTATTAGAGTAGATAACCTCACAACTGGCAGTTTGACTACACTGGCTCCCTGGCCACAGAGCACGGACAGGCCGAGGGAAAGTTACCGTAGGTTCCCAAACCACATCAGAATGGTAGTCAGAGCAGTAATGCTTCTTTGGTGGAATCACAAAGAGTAAAGCTACTGTCACTGAAAGATGCCGGGGCGGTGACTCCATTTAACTTTGTGGTTTGGACAGTGCATTAGGTGGGTGAGTCTGAACAAATGGAAATGGATTATTATCATTAATCAGGTGGTGATTCCAATTACACTTCCACAATGTTTCACATGTGGTCTCGTGACTGGAACAAATGAACGCAGATCTGATCCTCAGAGATTTTCCCTCCTCCGTCTCTGTTATGGGAACAGGAGGAGTACTTCGATTTCTCCGGGCAGGGACCGCAGCACACTTCCCATCTTGCCGCAGCACAATGTCAACTCTCCGGCTTTATGTGTAATCAGCACATTAGCTCACGGGGGCCTTGATCATTTCAGCATCCCGCAGGGCAGCACACGAGTCTGGTACATTGCCGATACTGTGCTGATAGGACTGAGAGATCCTAAAATGGCAAGTATCTTGGAATACAATTGTGTTTGGGGGGGTGGTGGAAAGGGGACAGAGTAGCCTGAGAAAATAAAGGGAAACCTGCTGAGCTGCTGGGAAAATAGTCATCTGGGAAATCCAGAATATCCACTTCAAAATGAAGACCAGGTTGTTAAACTCTGCATCCCTGATCGTTAAGAAAGGGGCACATCCTTTGGTGGCTACTTTGAATTTTAGAGGCAACACTACTGCATTTGTGCATACTCCTTCAAGACATTTCCTGAGTGATCAAACAAGCTCCGGCTTTAAGTGGGGTCTGAGATGGCTAAGACTTCGAGCCATGTCCTTCTGACATATTCGATGAGTGGTGCTTGAAGGGTCTGTGGCCGATTGCAATGCTGTATGGATCTTTGGCCAGACCAGGTAGGAGGATCCAGTTCATAGAAGACCCTTTACTTTTGGAGTGAAGCCCTGCCTTCTCTGGCAAATAACTATCCACCTTTTTAAGAAACAGCTCTTGGCTTGCCCCTTGGCATCAAGGGTAAACACCTGACCGTAAACTCTGATGTAATCGTTAGTCCAAAAAACCTGCCGTGTCATCTGGTCCACCTCACCATTACCTTGAGTGCGCCTAACGATGCTCTTCATCAGGGGAGACGGTATAAATGGGCCTGGACCCAGCAGGTCTTACACGTCACACAGGCAGGGGCTCCACTTGGCTGTGCGCTCTGTCTTTCTCAGCCTGCACTTCTATTCCCATAGGAACCCCCTAGAGCAGCTTATTGAGGAGAAAACATTCTGAACGTGGTAACACGTGGATCTGCATGGTCTGCCGGCACCAGCTGGAAGGCGGATGCTGTCTATCCCAGCCCATTTAGAGGTATCCTGAAGGACAGAATAGGGAGAGCCTCCCAGGGCAGCACTTTGGTCTGTCTCTCAGACTGGAAGATCAGAAGGCTACTTTCCACAGTGATTCATGGTAAGTGGTAATGATTCTGCCAGATGGACTGGGACTTGGAGGAGAGAAGGTTAAAGGATCAATGGAAGGGGAACTTGGGAAAGAGGCAGTGATTGGACTCTCAGAATGGGCCCAGCACCATAAGCGTACTTAAGCCCTCTGAGAACACTCACCAGAAGTTCCTGAAGATCCTGGAAGGGAGAACCTTAATAAACAGGTGGACCAGATGACCTCCTTGTAGTGCCAGTTAGTCTCTTTCCTGGTCACCCCAGTGCTCGCTCAATAGGTTCAGTGACAAAGCAGCCATGAATGTCACCTGGTGGTGGTAGATAGACACCGGAGAATTTCTTCCTTCATGGGAGGAAACAGCAATTTTTCCTCATTGGAATAGCCATTTATTCTGGATTTAGATTTGCTTTCCCTGCCTGCCCTAATTCTACCAGCAGCACCATCTGCAGACCCTCTGAATACCTCATTCTCTGTACGGTATCCCCCACAGCATTGCTGTAGACCAAGGACTTCATTTTACAGAGAGGAGTAAGCCAATGGACTGAAGCTAATTGGATCCATTGGTCATACCAGATACTCCATTGCCTGGAAACAGATGGACCTGTAGAATTATGGAACGACCTAATGAAAAATGTCGTTCCAGAGCCAAATGGAATTAAAAAAGACTATGATGTCAGGGGGTCATGCCATAGAATGCCATATACACTCTCAACCAGCCACCTATGCATGGTGCTGTTTCTCCCAAAGGTAGAATGCATGGCCAGGGGACCAAGGAACAGAGTGGGGGTCGCCCCACTCATAATTCCACCTAACAACCTTCTCTCCAAACTTGAGGTTTAAAAGTGTTAGTACCCCAAAAAACAGAATGTTTCCACCAGAGGATATAAGAATATTTGCATTCAAGTGGGAGCTGAGAATGCCAGCTGGCCATGGAAAACTCCTTATGTCCCTGGGCAAATAAGCAGAAAAGGGGGTTACGATTTGATTGGGGTTATTGGTTCTATCACAAGGAAATTAGCAGGGAGTAATAGGGACGGAAACTGTCTTAGGTTAGAAGTTAACTGAAGTTCACCATCGCCCTAGATGGCTTTCCAAGGTCTTAGCTCCACAGGAATGACTATCGGGGGTCGGAGTAGCAGAAGGAAATCTGTCACATTTGCCACTACTTCCTTTTCCCCTTCTTGTTGTATATGTGCTGATATATTTCGATGTAGTGGTTCTTAATCTCGAATGCTCCTGCAGTCATCTGGAGAATCTTGTTAAAAATGCACATTCTGCATGAGGGCTCAGGGTTGAGGCCCGAGATTCTGCACCTCTAGGCAGCCTGTCCTGACCTCTTTGTATGAAGCAATTCTTCCCTAAGTCACAATCTTTGTAATGATCCTGCTTTTCTTCCAACTTCAGGGCAGTGATCGTTATCTGAGGTTATCTATTCATTCATTTAGGCGCTCATTGGCTCTCTGTCTCTTACACTGTCGCATGGGGAAAAAGACCTTGAATTTCTTACTTGTCTCCGTATTCACAGCCCAGAGGACAGTATGGGGCACAAGCAGGCACTCGATCAATAGCTGTGACGTGAATAAAGGGGTGTAACTCGGGCATCACTTGCGCTCCCATGTGTACCTCGAAGCAGCAGACATGCACAAGGACGTGTGCGTGCACAGGAGACACGAGACGCCCTTAGACAAGTGGAAAAGCAGACACGCAAGCGAGTGTGGAGATTTGCATGCACGTGCGAACATGCGGCCCACACGAATCTGCACACACAGACACACAAGGTGGAGCATGACTGCACGCGCTCACACGCTTCCTCCCGGAGCTCCGGCAGGCATCAGAGTCCCAGATGTCACCGGCCAGTCTGCAGCGCCTTAGGCTCAGGCTCTGTTTTGCCACCTTTTCCTGTCCCCTCCAGGGGGTCAGAGTTGCCCCAAGCAAGGCAGAGAAAGAGCTCGGAGCTTGGAGCCCCTCACCGTCCTTGCAGAAGGACCCTGCTGGGCTCCCCGTCTGAGCAAGTGCATATCGGTCAGTGCCCCGGGTGCAGAGTGTATGTGCCCTCTCTGCTGTCCGGAAGGCGGCGTCTGGGGCTCCTTCTCCCCGGGGCTGGCTGGGGACAGTGCGGGTGCCCAGGGGGTTGTCAGTCTGCAGATGGGAAGCCTGCTGCCAGAGAGAGGCAGGGCCTCGTCCACCATCACGCAGGAAAGTTCCAAGGCTAGAATCATGGCTGTTCTGAGTGTGGTGGTTCTCCCTATGACTCAGGACGCTGATGCCTGCTCCGGCGTGCCCCATCCCGGGCCACTCTGTGGAAAGGGGTTGGAGGCTGCTGCCCAGGCCCCAGCCTATTTTGTTTGCAATTATCTGGCCAGGAAGCCCAGAAGCTGCTATGAGCAAGTTTCAGCAGACAAACCTATGTCTCTGCGGAGAGATCACTGCTCCTGATAATCCCCCAGGAAACCCTGCAACCTCACCTCCTCCTTGGAGCCCCCTTACCTGCTCTGCTTTGAGTCCCTGAGCAGCCGTGACTCAGCCTGACAGTCCTCTTCTACCTATGGCTGGAGTCTTCTCTGTACCTGCCCAGGTCGGGGGAGGGAGGGACACTCAGGGCCCACTTGTACCTCCAGGGGGCAGGGAGCTCACCACCTCCCAGGGGTCCCAGGTCCTCTGACCATGGGGAGTCCTGCTTTTAAGTGACTCCCACCCCACTTGTCCCTGTTGCTCCAGGACAGTCCTCTAGAATTCCGAGACAGGACCTGTGTCTTCCCCGAATCTTCCCATTTCCCTGTGAACCGGCCTTTCACTTCTTCCAAAGAGGACACGCTTTCAGGTTCCCCACGGTGTGCTGAGCCCGGCGCTGAGCCCTGGGCCTCTGGTGAGCACAGCTCGTAGTGTGTTCCTCATGGGGCGTCTGTTCTCCTGACGAAGACGGACCATGGAGAATTTTAAAAATACGCATGAAAACAATGTTGTGATCATTACGATAATATTCTTTTTTTAAAAGATTTTATTTATTTGAGAGAGAGAGAGTGCGCGTGTGCATGAGTGGGGGTGGGGCAGAGGGAGAGGGAGATGCAGGCTCCCCCGCCAGGCAAGGAGCCTGACTTGGGGCTTGATCCCAGGAACCTGGGATCATGACCTGAGCATAAGGCAGACACTTAACTGACTGAGCCACCCAGGCGCCCCATGATATTATTCTAAGAGAGAAACGATGTCCTAGTGTATAGGAAATGGTGAGGTGGACCCAACTGTACGTTCTGTGCTCAGAGCTCTCTGATAAAGGGGACAGTTCAGCTGTGGTCTGAAGGATAAGAAAGAGCTGCTCTGAGAAGAGTGGGCCCTCACGTGGCCTCAGGACACTGCTCTCCTCTCGTGCAGCCCTGAAAAGAGAAAATTCTAGTCCTGGGTCCAATACTTACCAGCCGCATGAATGTGCACATGCTTTGGACATCTTGGAGCCTCTGTGTCCTGCCTACGTAAGCCTCCTTAAAGGGCTGTTGGAAGGAACCTACGAGATAGTTAAATTCCATGCTGTGACCAGTATCACCCACCTCCCCAGTTCGGAAAGATTGGTCACAAGTCTCTTAATTTTCTGGCTAATTGCTCAAATTCCTGCCTGTATGACTTAGCACGAGTCCAGTATCTCCTGATTGAAGCCACTGCTTGCTCTTGTCCAAATGAACCCACGCGTTTTCTCTGTCCACAGAGGGGCCTCCGGCCTCCAATGCCTGGAAGAGAGAAACTAGTTCCCATCAGGCCATTGGTGTCACTGTTCCTGTTGCTACCACCTGGGGGCGCTGTTGAAGACAAGTTCTGCCAGCCTCGTGGACCCTGGTCCTCCCTGGATGGAGCCTGTGACTGTGATCACCGCAGACTGGTGTCAAGGTGATAGCTTTCTTAGACTCACATCCCTCTCCCCCCGCCCCCACTGGCCCCAAAGCAAACCACCACGCCAGGCCAAACAGGGCTTCTGGCCTCAGCCTCATGAGAAACCAGAATCAGCCCTCCTACCAATCTCCCAGACCCTGTGGTGACCAGGTCCTCATTTCAGACCCTCCCCTTACTCATGAAGCGTGGGACAGGTACTTAGTGTCTTTCCTGGGCGATGGGTGATCCCAGTCTTTCAGACGTAACACTGAACGTGGACGATTCTTGGTCTCTGAGATTGGCCCAGCAGCGTCTCTTGAGACCAGATCTGCAAGGGCATCTGGAGTGGGAGACCCTTTTGTCAGGCCTCAGTAAGTCCTGTCACACCCTTCTCTAGGATCTGGACCCCAGGAGAGCTTCCTCTAGCCTGGAGTGACACTTACCTGTTCCTAGGGGCACCTGTGTTTGTAGAGAGAGCTGGTTGGCAGACTCTCTCCCCACAACCCTAACTCACACCGCCCCTTCCCAGCTAGGCTGGTACAGATGCAGCCTCCCATGTCATCCTCACACACCAGCCAGTGCAGAAGGATGGAAGGGAACGGCGCGTGGTTTCGGCCGAGAAGAGAACGGCTCCTTAAGGGAGGACAGGTGTTGTTATTTTGAGTCCAGTCTGGGTTTCCCATCAGCACTGAAAACACATCTGAGGCCCCCCACTTAAAGACTGCTTGGGACCTGCCTTCTTGACTCAGGGCAGCCCTCTCCACAGCATGAGAAGAGAGCAGCCTTTAACATCTCCCTGAGCCGTGGTTAAGAGGCCCTGCCCCGGCCCCCTGCCCAGTGTTCAGCTGGACCATTCCAGATGGACCAGCCAGGTCTTCTGCAGCATCAGGGAGGGGGAAGGGCAGCAGGGAAGGTGCATCTGAGCTGGGTAGAAGCAGGCGTTCCATCTGGCAGGCAGGTGGGCAGGCAGAGCCCCTGGGCCGAGCTAAGGAGAGGCCAGATTGCCAAGCCCAGCTGAGGAAGGGGAAGCAGGCAGTGCCTTGCCTACCTGGCACTAAGGTCCTCATTCCTGCAAGGTCCGGGCTGTGTCCACGGCACACCTAGCCACAGCTCCTGCCTCGCAGATGGATGGCAAGTGAGGGCTATGATATACCTTGCAGCCATGGCATGGGCGGTGGGCAATGCGCCCCCCAGCTGGAGGGGGCCCACTCATGAACAAATGGGCTCCTGATAGCAAGTGTGATGTTGGCATGGACCCCTCAGCACATCCCCCTTCAAGAACCCCAAATACAAGCACTTTAAATCAAGGTGGGGAACCTTCTCTGAATCCACAGGGTAAGGGAGCAAGCTCCTCTTGGGTCTCTGAAAGACGACGTCATGAGCAGGTGTAGAGGGAAAACAAACATTTCCTGTATGTCCTAGCCGAGTCAGGCCACCTCTGTGGGCCACAGCACCCTCCCCTTCTAAATGACCTTTGAGCTTCCTTCCAGATCTGACATCAGATGACATCCGATGTATAGTAATAAGAACAACAGCCAAGCTTTTGGGCACTCGTCTAATTAAATCCTCCTGAGCTAGTGCCAATATTATCCCCACACTATGGACAAAGAAACTGAACTTAGAAAGGGTAAGTAAACTGCCCAAGGTCACTCACGGGTTAGGGGCAAAGCCTGGATTCAAACCCGAGACTCTCCGAGAGCAGAGGTCAACATACTCAACCCATCCACTGTGCCATCCGGGTCTGCCTTTTGGATAGTGTTGAGATCATCTGGCCAATGCTAGTTTAGTGCTGGTCTTTTGCTGATGAGAATCGACCCATCCCTTGTCCCAGTTTTGTGCTCTGTGGCTTTAAGAAAACTTTTCTTTTCTTCCCGCTGTAGTTTCTGAAGAAACTGGCCAAGCTGGCTCAGAACCACCAGCCAAAAGAACTCCGTGTAAGTCAAGCAGGCTCTTGCCTAAGAAAGCAGATGTGTGTGTGGAGGGGAGGGACCAGGGAGTAATTAGGGTGATATCTCGTAGGGGGAAGCGTGCCTTCTTCTTGGGGGAAGATGGCGGGCCCATCTGTCAACAATGCCTCCTTGACTCTCTTCTCTGGGCTGGGCACCGTGGGGGGTAGAGGGATGTCAGGAACTCAGAGATCCCTCCCAGGTCTGAATGCTCTGACATGAAGACACCCCAGCTCTTCTTCCCCCCACTCCCCCTCCCTCATACCCTGGAGCTCAAATTGTGTTAGGAGAGATAAGATTTATACGCACCGAAGTGAAGTAATCATAAGATGATTTGTGCCAAGTGTGTGGTCTATCTACTCATTAATAAGCATTTATTGAGTCTTCTTGGGACCAGGCACTGGGCTAAGAAAGGGAGATACAGAGGTGCAAGGGACCCAGCCTCCCTTCTTAGCCCAGGACCAGTGGAGAGGACAGGCTCGTTGACCAATCGCGGCCACAACAGAGGCGAGAAGCCCAGAGGCCTCATGGTAGCACGCAGCACGGGCCGAGCTAAATACTTGGGCTGAAGACTTCTTGCAGATTTCCTCGTTAAGTCCCTCCAGAGTTTGATGCCTTAGGGCCTATCACTGGTCCCATTTCACGTGTGAGGCAACTGAGGCTTAGCAAAGGTTTGCCACTTGTCCAAGGTCCTGAAGCTTGTAAGAGGAGGCAGGACACGAGTCCAGGAAGCATGGCTTTAAAGGCCGAGTCCCTTTTGCCGGACTCCAGGCTGTCGGCTGTGAGCATGGTGGAGAGCGGACAGCGTAGGTGGGGCTGGATCGTGAAGAGCCCCAGGTGCCTTGTGGTTTCATCCAGCAGCGAGGGAGGGACGCCCGCCAGTCCAGAGCGGGATGGGCCGCGTGGTCAGGGAACAAGTGTCACTGGGGATGGGGGGCTTGAGCTGGCTCTTGTGGATCCTGGGGGAAATTGTGGGGGCAAGGGGAGGAGGGAGGAGGCTCCCCAGCATGGATGGGGCAGGTGCGTGTGGAGGGTGAAGCACAGGGAGCATTGGAAAGGCGAGTCCTTGAATCCCAGACTCGAGTTAGTCCCTGGGGCCATCAGAGCTGACTGTGTGGACAGGAGCTGGCCCAGGCAGGTGGGGCTCCGGGATGCTATGTGCCAGACACAGTGTGGCTGTAGGACGAGCAAGACAGACATGGCCCGTGGCCTTCACGGGATGTTCAGCGCAGGAGCCGAGACAGACATGAATCAAGCAACCACAGGCACCCACGGGTGAGTGCAAACAACTGGCGGCTGATGAACCCCAGCGGCCCCGGGGGGAAATGTGGGCTGGTGGGAAATGTGAGAAGCAGCCCTTGGCCTGATCTCTTGGGGATGGGTCAAGGGGAAAAGGAGAAGCATTCCCGGCAGAGAAAACAGCAAGAACAAAGCCTCGGAGGCAAGGAGAAGCATGGTGAATTGAAGGAAAGCAAAAGGGCTGGGGAGGCTGGAGCTCAGAGAGCTGGGGGCGGATGGCACAGGGTGCCCCGCATTTGGGGGTTTCTCTGGAGAACAGTTGGAAGATGGCGATGAGCGTTAGGCAGGCAGATGACATAGACAGATCTGTGTTCTAGAAAGATCCCTCTGGCTGCTGTAAGGAGAGTGGCATGTGGGCTAAGTGTGGCTCAGGGAGATCAGTTAGGACCCCTCACTGGGGCACAGGCAGGGAGTCTGGACGAATCAGGTCTGCACCGGCGTTTGAAAGGTGGAGTCAGGGGCTTAGTGACTGACTGGGTGCATGGGGAGTGAGAGGAAGGGGTCAGGGACTCCCAGGTCTTTGGCTTGAACGGCAGGGTGGGTGATGGGGCTGTTTATGGGCATGGGGTCTTGGGATGGGAAGCAGGTTTGAGAGATGGAATCATGAGATGGTTCTAGGCGTGCTAGGTTGGAGTTGCCCTGGAGATACCCAGTGGAGGCATTTGGGTGCCCAGGCCCAGAGCTCAGGAGACAGGTCCGGGCTGGGTGGGATGGAGCTCTAGGACTCATTGGCTAGAGCCCGCAATTCAACCCATGGGAATGCCAAGAGAGAAAGGTCGGAAAGAGGAGAGGGCTCAAGACAGAACAGCAATGCTTGGGTGGAGGAAGAGCTGACAAAGGGGACTGAGAAGTTGCTGGCAGGGCAGTCGGCGGGGGGGGGGGTTGGTTAACAGGGTGACAGCCCCCAGCAGAGAGGGGTCAGCAGGGGAACTGGTGCAGGAAGGTCAGGCAGGCGGAGGACCGTACAGAGCCTGTTGGATTTCGGAAATGGAGTCACTGGTGACTTGAGCAGAAGCTGTCTGGGGGGAGGGTACAGGGAGCAGAGGCAGCCCCATGGGGTGGGGAGTAGGGGTGGAGCCCAGGTCACCATAAAGATTGGGGCTGAAGGAGAAGAGGGCAGAAGAAGGTTGGCTTTGTCTGCTTGGTGGTTGGTTTTTAGGATGGGAGGAGCTGGGGAGGTTTAAGGGCCAGGGAGAGGAAGGCTCTGGTTTCTTTCACAGAGTAGACCCCCCCCCCCACCCCCAGGCTAAGAACAGCAACAACAAAATCCAGAAGGGCCCTGGGAGAAATGGAATTAGCTTTTTAGCTGAGTCTCAAAAAGGCAAGCCAGCAATTGCCCTATGGCTCTGCCAGGGAAGGTCAGAGAAAGGCCTCCCCAGGGATGGAGAGTGTAAGGGAGTGAGGGCGGGGGAAAAAGCAGCTGGAGAAGTGAGGTTTGCCTGGGAAGGGGGAGGGGCATTCTCCAAAGGCGCACAGGAGCATTACACTGGGGAAAGGTAAAAGTGAGAGCAAGTAATGAAGGTTCTCGTATGTGGCTGAGGCTTTCTCTCTGTGTACTTGGAGATCATACTTGAAGTTCGGTGTTTGAACTTGACTCGTAGCAGCAGTAGCTCAGAGCAGAAGGGTCCTGGCTGGGAAAACAGGACATCTGGCTTCTGGTCCAGCTCTGCCATTAACTGGCTTTGGGGCTCTGGGCCTCAGTTTCCCATATTTAAGTTGGGCTGGTGGTGCTTCTGATATTTTCACGTGAAGGGGTTTGGAAATCTTGCTACCTGCTGGTGGCTTGGTGCTTAACACGTTTACCGCATGAAGTAATATCAGCACTGATCATGGGCGTCACAGCTGAAGTACATTGCATGTCATGTCTGTGATCGCACTGCCGAGAACCTCGGATCCTGTGGGAGGGATTGTCATTCCCATTTTACAGATGCGAAAATCGGAGCTCACTTGCCCAAGGTCACACTGCCCAGAAGTGGCAGGCCTGGGATCCCCTCTGCCATGGCTCCTCTGATGGGTCAGGCACACAGGCCGCTTATCCTTCAGAGGAAAGCGTGCCCAGTAGCTGGACTCCCTCCTCTGACCACAAGGCTGTGCACAGGCAAGGGCCAAACTAGGCCTATTAGGGCAAATGTGGAATTGGAGATGACCACGTCACATGGACCGCATCCCAAGACTCAGGGTCGTTGCTGGGGCAGAGGGGAGCGTGGGGACTGAGGCCAGACACCAGAACATGGGGGGCTGAAGGCCAAGTCAAGGGTCTGAGCTGGACTCTGTAGACATGGGGAGCCATGGAAGGTTTGGGAGGGAGTCTCTGCCAAACTGGTGGCAGGATCCACACTAGACAGGAGAGGATGAAGCTGGAGATGGGCAGGGAAGGAGGGCAAGCAATAACGCCCGAGGGGATTTGTGGAATTTGATGGGAAAGAGCAGAAGGGTGGCCTGAGGGAGGCACTGGCCTCTCCAGGACCAAGGCCAGGCTGCCCCCTCCCTTGGAGAGGGGCGGGGAACCTGAGTGTGCGGTTCGAGCTCCAAGCCCATCAGAGCCGTGGGTTAGAACATGTCTGAGAGTGTTTGTCTCTAGGATTTGGTTGTCTATTTACCAGCTGACCCCCTGCCTTGGGCTGCAGCTGGGAGTTGGCGAAAGCCCTCGCCGGCAGCTGGCTTGGCCTCACGGGTCTCTCCTCTCACTGACTTGGGGTGCCCTGGTGGGTCACCTGGCCTCCCCTCCATTTGTTATCATGCCTCAACCTTAAGGACCCTGCGTGTCTCCCGGCCACCCACCCTCCAGGGCCCTGGTGCCGTGAAGACCCCTGTGGAGACTTGTCCTGGGTTCAGCCTCCCCTCCCCCCACACATGCCACATCACTGTGTCCCGGGCCCCACCCTCACCCACCCAGGAGTCAAAGCATCACTGCGGCCCTCCCCTCAAGCCCCAGTTATATCGCTTTTCTTTCCAAGCACTCGGACATCTATTATGTAGCGCTCCTCTGACCTTGCGGGCGCCGTTGGCCCTGACCCAGGTCTCCTAGCTGGTTGGAAAGCCGGAGGCACGGCCAGAGCGCCTCCTGCCGCAGCTCAGGGCTGAGGGAGCCTGAAGCATCAAGCTGGGAAAAGGCCTGAGACACGGGACAGCCGGGTTCCAGTTCTGGCTCCGCTGTGCTCATTCACAGTGTGACCAGAGCTGGCCCTTCCCCCCTCGGACGGGCAGGACAGGAGAGGGTCGGCTAGGTGATGTTCACGTGCCCTTCCACTCGGAGAACCTTCGGCAGGGCTGGGGCAGATCCGTCACTCAGCAAACAGCCCCTGGCCCTTGGGCGTGGCCAGCCTGCGCTGGGACCGCTATGGCCGACGTCTGCAGGGCCCGTGGGCCAGTCCCCAGACCCAAACAGGCAGCGTCCAAAGGCCACCGGGGTTAGTGAAGGGCACTGTGTCTGCGGCAGGCCCACATCTCACCCCCCACCACCTACAGCCTCTCCCTTCGCCCCACCTGGGTGTCGGCTCTCTCTGGCTCCAGACCCTTCTGGCCCTTGTTATGCAAATCGCTCTGCCTCACAGTCCTTTCTTCCTTCCTCTTCCTCCGCTGCCTCTTCTCAGAGGTTCAGCATCTCCTCTGAGGGCGGATAGGGAGGGACAGACCAGGGCTGAGGGTGTGGAGGGCCCCAGAACACCCCCCTGAAGTAAGTCCTAGGCCAGGAGCCGTGCGGGGCAGGGAGAGCCCTGGTCCAACCCTTGTTGCCTTGCCCGCGGGTCTCCTGTCCTCCTTCTAGGCATGTCCTCAGTGTCCTCAGGCCCAGACCCACCTTGTGCTCCCCAGGCCCGCCCGTGAGGAGGACCTGCAGCAGAGCCCAAGGTGAGTCGTGCACAGGAGTCCCTGCCTCAGAGACCATCAGAGCAGGAAATGCCTTCAGGGCCCTTCCCCCATTTTATATGTGACCAAACTGAGGCCCAGAGAGGACAGGGGCGTGTCCGAAGTGAGCTGTGAAGTCAGTCCTTCTAACTTCCGAGCAAGCCGTCCTTCCCCAGCGTGACGCTATCTCCTCGGTGCAACGATTACTGTGATGATTATGATTATGACTATTGCTATGGTCATTCTGGTTGTCACAGCTTCTGTGGTGGCAGGACTTTGGGCCAGACACTCTCTGGACCCTCCCTACAACCGCCAGATGCAGCCGACGCTCTCGTCCCCGTTTTGCAGAGGAGGAGGCGAGGAGGTCGAGGCGCGATGATTCACCGGCGGTCCCCTGGTCAGTTGGTGGCAGTGTGGGGGCAGTGCTCCCAGAGTCCCCGTGCCAGAGGCCAAGCCCCAGCTGTCTGCTCTGCAGCTGGCCCCTCCTTCAAGGGGCCTTGAAGCGTGGCTTCCTTTCCCTGAGTCCTAGCTTCCCTTCTTGTAGAACAGAGCTGCCCTTTCCTACCCTGGGGTGGCCGTGTGTCCTCAGCAAGTTCCTCGTTCTCTCTGAACTTGGAGGCCGTGTTTAGGGATGGGGGAAGCAGCTCCCTCGTCGAGGGCTGTACTGGCAAGGAGCTGCCGCTCAATGAGCCACAGATTATCTGGAGCTGCCTGGTTTCGAAAGGAGCAGGGCGCTGTGCGTGGGCACTCAGTTGCTTCCAATTATCCGCCACATTGTAAGTATGGCTGCAGTGAGCACCTTGGCTCTCTTGGATTATTTCTTACCAGTCAAGTCCTGAGGACTGATGGTTGCTTGGGTCAAAGTGCACAGACTTAGACAAGTGAGCAGCTTTCTGTTACGAGCGGAGCTCTGGAGCCCGATGGACCTGGGTGTGAATTCCCACCGGGCCATTTCCAAGCGCACAGCCCTGGGCAAGTGACTCCCCGCTCTCGGCCTCAGATCTCTTATCTGTCACTCCGCAAAATTTCCTGTCTCAAGAGATTGCTGCCTGACCTGAAAGAAGGGCTCAGAGACTCTATCTTTTATGATGCCACAGACTTGCTCTGATCACCCCTCTCCCAAAGCCGAGGAAGGGGAATGGCTGACTAACCAAGGTCACACAGTCTGTGTAGTTGGGGTCCGTCTCAGCCCCTCCTCTGGGAGACTCTCCGATGCTCAAGCCAGAGCTGGACTGGAGAAGGGGCAGAAGCAGTGGTGGCCTGAGACCTGACGCAGGCAGCGGCATTGGGAACGAGAAGAAGGGAGGGAGGCCGTCAGGTAGGAGTCCCAGATGGCTCCCTGTACCCTAAGTAATGCCTACTGACCCTTGACTGTTTTGTTGTCCACCTCCATGCTTTTGCTCTGCCCTTCGCTCCATCCAGACTGCTCTTCCCAGCCGGACTGCCTTGAGTTGAGTGGCCCTGTCCGCCACGGGACCGTGACGAGGTGGCGCCTCCTTCAGCCCCGCCTCCCTGGGGCACAGCGCTCCTCGAGGAATGATGATTGATGAGAACGAACACAGGCAGTTCAGGGCTGGTCTGGACCAATTTCATATTTTTAAAATGGAAGCCCCAGAGAGAGAGATGAACTTTGTCCAAGGCCATACAGTGTGTCCATTACTCTGTGCTCAGTGTGTCCTTCTAAGTGCTCAGCACAGGCTAAGGGCTTGGCCAGAAAGTGCAAGGGGTGGCAGGCGGGACACAGGTTTGGGAATCAAAAACCTCCAGTTCAAGTTCCCTCTCGGTCGCTGCCTCGCTGGACCTTGGGAAGCCCACTTCTAGTCCGTCCTTCTAGCGGCGGGGAGACTGGCCACACTGCCAGTGACACACTAGCACGCTGGTGGCGTTGTCCGGGCGGGGAGGGGCTGCCAGGAGACGGGAGGCTGGGTCAGGTGCAGCAGCAGGCAGGCCTGGGCCAAGCCCCAGCTCCTCCACTTGCTGGTTGTGTGGCCTCGACGAGTCACCTCTCCTCTAGGAGCCTCAGGTCCTCCACTGCCACCTCCTCAGAGAGGCCTTTCCTGACCACTTTGTCCCCAGGGGCCTTCCCCAGCCTACCTCCCACCTGCCCCTTCACTTCTGCCACGGTGCTGACCACAGCAGGCTGTTACCGTGCTTGTCTCCCCGCTCCTGGGGGTCAGCTCCATGACAGCAAGGATTTTTTCCCATTTGGTTCCTTGCTGTATCTCCAGGATCTAGCACGTTGCTGGCACATAGTAGGCGCTCAGTAAATCTTTGTCAAACGAATGGTGGGACGGATAAGTGAATGCGGCGGAGTTCATCGTTCCCACCCCAAGGGCGTTTAGAGATGAAAGGAGACGAGGCTTGAAATGCGCCCAGCCCAGCACATGGTGGGTTCCGTCAGCAAGGATGCAGTTGCTGTCGCCAACCTGAAAGCAAACTTTGCAACGGCCTCCCAGGAAGCCGGGCCCACAGCGGAGGCAGGACAGCTCAGCGGCTCTCCCGGTGCGGCTCCCCCTTCCCGGCTGGAGCTCAGCCCTGTAATTGTTCCCGGCTCCTTGGCGGCCTCCACGGCTGGCTAATGAGTTTGCACCTGACTGGCCCCTGGGCCGGGCTGCACAGCCCAGGCCTGCCTGCCCATCTGCAGGCAGACAAAGGCCCTCTGTCCTTGGGATCTGCCTCCTGCCCGCCCACTGTCTCCCTGACAAGCCGAGGTCCTGGCTGCCAAGCTCTCCCTTCTGCAGCGAGAAGCCCGGGACCCTGGCGGGGGCACAGAGCAACACGGAGACTGGAGTTCTGGCCCAAGTCCCGGCTCTGCCCCAACTACTGGGCGACATGGAAGGCCGTGAGATGTGATGACCGGGAGCCTGGCCTCTGGGGCCAAACTGCCCGGGGGGAGCCCTGCCTCCAGCACCCACCAGCTGTGTGCCCTTGGGCAAGTCACGTACCTCTTTGGTACTCAGTTTCCCCGTCCTCAAAGCGGACGAGGTCACATGAGCTCACGGGGTGGGGGTGGTACTCAGCGCAGCTCCTTGCACAGGTGAGGACCTGCTGTCATTATGGGGGACCCTCTTTTGATCCAGCGTCCTCAGCCCTCTCAGCTGTCAGAGCGGGCTCGCTTAGCCTCGGCGTTACTGACATTTTGGACTAGAGCAGTCTTGGTTGTGGAAGGCCGTCCGGTGCATCGCGGGGTGCTCGGCAGATCCTTGGCCTCCACCGAGCCAGTGTTGAGGTTCCCTGTCGAACTCTGAAATTCTCTGATTTGCTTCAGGAGCCCCAGAACCTCTCCCATGCTTGGAACCATTGCAAAACAACCCTGACTGAAAAACACCCACCGTAAGTGTTACTCCTGCGAAAAAACCTCCCGGTCTGGGATCCCTAAATGCTAATGCCGCTGGTAGGGAGTCTTAGGGCTGGGAGGAAGGCTACTACTTCACGGAGAGAAACCACAAGGGCAATTATGCAAAACCTGTAGCAGGCCCCAGCCCTGAGCACCCCAGAAACTCCTTGCTACGTTCCCTGTAGCATTTCCCTGGAACCCCCATCCTCCTCCTTCTGGATCACCACCCTGCCTTACATGCCGCTAAGTCCCCATCCCAGGCGCGGGGCCTCAGCACTCACGGAGGTCCTGTCCCACCCCTCCCCCCTCTCCCCATGCTCTGCCCTCCAGCCGCTATGCCTTTGCTGGTGCTGTCACCTCCTGCCCTGAGTACCCTTTCTGTACCCTGCCTGTCCTTCCAGGTGCAGCTCTGAGGTCCCTCCCCCCGAGGCTCTCCCAGATCCCTCTGTCAGGCTCTGCTCTGCTCCAGGCTCCGGAGCCAGCCCTGAGCTCACCACTCTGCCGGAACACATGTCTGCCCAGCATGGCACTGGATTTATTTATGAGGCTGTCTGTCTGCCCCCAGTCCCGGGAGCCCCAGGGCAAGGCCCTGTCTGATTCATGGCCCAGCCAGGGTCTGGCCAGCATCAGGGAGCGTGTGCTAAGCAGCACTGACGTGAGCTGGCTCTGGGAGGAGGCATCGTGAGCTCTGGTTGGCACGGAGCACAGGCCCAGGGGTGCTGGGGACTCTCTGATGCTAGGGCTGCTGGAGAAGGCTGGAAACGTTCTGGGCTCACTCTCCCTCACAGGCTACTCACCATTCCCTCCCCTTCTTCCCACAGTCACTGACTCATTCACTCAGTGACTCCTTCTCTCGTTCATTCATGCATCTGCCTGCTCCTTCACGTACCCATTCACTAACGGGAGCTCATCCATTCATTTCTTCACCCACTCCCTTAGAAATAGCCTTTCCTGAGCTCTGCGTCGTCCCCGGTCCTGCTCTCTGTAGGAGCCCCGGACATGCCGAGAGAAACTGGCCCCTGTCCAGCTCAGAAGACCATCCACTGAGGAGAAGTGGTGGGGCTGGGGGACAGTGGCTGGGGGGACACAGACATGTGAACAAATGACTGAGAGGCTTAGAGCAAAGAATACCTGTGTGACTGCAGAGGGGCCCGAGCCACCTCACAGAGGAGGTGACATTGGGGCTGGCCTTGGAGATTAAGAAAGAAGGGGAGACGGCTTGGTGGCTTCTTCGGTTAAGTGTCTGACTTCAGCTCAGGTCATGATCTCAGGATCCTGGGATTGAGCCCCGTGAAGGGCTCCCCGCTCAGCAGGGAGTCTGCTTCTCCCTCTGCCCCCTCCCCCCTCCCTCGCTCGTGCTCTCTCTCTTCCTCAGATACATAAATGAAATCTTTAAAAGAAATGCCAAGGAAGGGCTGGCGGGGTGGGACTTAGAATTTGGGGAGAGGGAGAGGCAAGGTGACAGAGCAGAAGAGTCACTTTCTGTAGGACTTGGGAACTGTGTGGCCAGGTGACTGGTGAGGGAGAGGGAGGGACAAGAACTGTGCTCGCCCCCATCCTTCATCCCGGTACACTGAACCCACACACAGTCTGCGCCTGCTGTATGCCAGGCAGCGGCCCGGGGGCTGGGGTTGCAAGAACCGCGCAGACATCCTGCCCTCAAAGAGCTCACCCTCCAGTGTGGGGAGACAGACAACGGACAAGGAAGGCAATATGTGTTTGCAAGACCCCCAGTGGGGGTCCCCGGGGAGGACTTCTCTGAGCAGGCATCACTGGTGAGCGAGGCTGCGTCTGGTGAGATTGTCCCCATGGGTCCCTGCTGGGAACTTGAGCCACTGGTGGAGGACAGGGACGGGCTTCCCTTCAGCATCACAGCCCAGCCGGTCATTGAGCCCAGGCTTCTGGATGCTTTGCTTGGTCCGGACATGCTTCCAGCCATAACAGGCACCTAAGGGAACACTGGATGCCTTGGGTTACTTTAAATCATCAGGATTTTAAATTACAAATGTAATTTATGCTTACGCTAAAATGCAAACATTATAGTAACACCAACCTAGAAAGGGAGGTCCACTTCCCCGAAATTCCCTTCCCCAGAGGCGACCACTGTTAACAGTTTAGGGGTTCCTCCCCCAGATTTTTGTGTGAATGTCAGTGTAGTGTGGATAATTTCTTTGAAATACAGTAATGTGTATTTTTCTCTCATACTTCCTTATGTGGCATTCTCTTCCTATTCAGCCAGAGGCATCCATTTGCTTCAGGGAGGATTAAAATAGAATAGTAATATAAAAAGGAACAAAGAACAAGGCTTAGTTAGCTTTTGACTCCCAAAATAGTATCTCAATAGTATTAAAAACTTGGCTTTGGAAAGTGATATGTGGTTAGGATGCTTTGGGCTGCAGAAAACAGTAAGTCCAACACAAATGGCTTCAACAATGAAATGTACTGGCTTAGGTAGCCAGATTCCAGAGATAAGGTGTGCTTCAGGTCTGGCTTAATCCAGCAACTCTGCCCCATCTCTCTTCAGTCCCTTGGCTGGGCTCTCCTCTACCTGATGGCTTCATCCATGGGCTGACTTCCCTCAAAAAGCAAAAGGGCCACACTACAAATTCATCACCATGATACTTAGAGAAAGAGAGAGCATGTCTCTTCTGCTAGCTCCTTCTTAAGAGCAAGGAAACACCTTTCTCAGAAGCTTCCGGAAGTCTTCCCTTGCATCTTGGCTGGAGTCACATACTGGTACCGATGGCTGGGGGTGCACCGTGCACTGGTACTTAGGCCTGGGTTTCTGGACCATCACCCTGGCAAGTGGAATGGGACTCCATGACACCCGTCGGAACCGTCCTTGGAGCCGAAGTTGGGGCTATCTTCCCTTGAGGCATGAGGGTGATGTGAAGGCAAGGTGGATTCCAGAATGAAAGCAGGTGTTTTCAAGAGGAGGAGTAGGGAAATAGAAGATGGGCAGAGACTCAACACCATCTACTATGAGAGAGAAAGCAGATTTCTCTGTTCCTACATCTTTTCTGCAGACATCAAAAGTCAGTCTTGGCGGACAAGCATGGAGTTTTACCCTAAGGCACAGGTAGAGAGATGTAGGGAAACTCCTGCCCAGCTTGAGAGGGGGTGGGCAGTGTTCCTGCTTCTCAGAAGAGCCACCAGAGAATTAGATTTGGAGGAGGCAAGAGTGAGGTGAAGAGCTGCCCGAGGGACCCAGCGCCCCACCTTTCTCTCTGAGCCCCAGCCTGGTGGGGGGGGGGACTTCTAGAACTCCAGGACTCTGCTGGAGGCTGTCCTGAAGGATGTTTTGTCCATGCCCACAATGGAACAGAAAGGGCAGCCGGAGATGTCTATTAGTTTCTCGGGCCGCCTTGACAAATGACCATAAACTTGGTGGTTTTCAAACCACAGAAACTTAATCTTTGATAGTTCTGGAGGCCAGATATCTGAAATCATGGTAGCGGCAGGGCTCTAGGGGACAGTCTGTTCCTTGCCTCTTCCAGCTTCTGGTGGCCATTGGCATTCCTGTTGCTGGGTCACCACAGTCCCTGCCTCTGCTTTCCACAGTCTTTTTTCTGTGTTTCTGAGACTTCTCTTCTGTGTCAAATCGCCCTCCAGCTTTCCCTTATAAAGTCACATGTCATTGGATTTAGGGCCAACTAGATAATCCAGGGTGACCTCATTTTGAGATCCTTAAATACGTCTGCAAAGACCTTTTTTTCTTTTTCTTTTTGTCAAGTCGCACTGACCAGTTTTGGGGGTTAAGATGTGGACATGTCTTTTTGGGGGCCAGCATTTAGCCCACTACAAGGTGTTCAGACAGAGAGAAGACGATAGAGAGTGCCCCCATCATGCTCATCTCCCGTGTGCTGTGGAAAGGATGCCCCAATTTCCCAGCACCCCGATAAATGGAGGACACGGAAGGCCATGAGAGTTCTGGCTGGTCACCCGTCAGGACCCTGGACAGGGATGCAATGCCCCTCCAGTCCCAGCCAGACCCCAGGGGATTCACTGTTGTGGATCTCGGTCAGCCTAGCTTCTCTGAAGCCTCCCCCAGTCCTTGCCCAAGTCAGAATAGATGCTGTTTTCCACCGGCCGCACAGGTAACGGGACAGAAACCGAGGCCCAGGACCATCAGAGAGGGTGACCCGAGGTCAAGAGAGGCCCTTTCCTGATGTGCTGAGTACACCGAAGCTTCCAGCCCTTAGGCCCCACCATGGGAGGGAGACCCTTTGTGGTGGAGAGTTAGCTCTGACAGGGAACTGAAGTTTGCCTCAACTGAATCCCCTGAAGAGAATGAGTTCCCTTCACTTGCAAACAGTTTATTTGTCTTTTTTCTTCACATCTAAGTGTATACAGTGTAAGCCTCCTGCAAATGACGGGATGGCCAGTTTTGTTAAATGTGCATATGCTAGTACATATCTTACTCTGCAAATTGCTTTTTTTAAAAAAAATATCTCTTTATTGGAGTATAAGTGTGCAAATTGCTTTTAACACTTCATACATGGTTGACATATTTCTACGACAGTACATTTTAGAGCCATCTTACTTCTTTTTTCCGTCTCCATACCAGCATTCATATAACTAGACCCCTCTGGGTGGCCACTCAGGTGGTTTGTAGAATTTATTGGAATTAACAAGTGAATCAGTTGAGCAATGTGCCACAATGCCCATTGATGTTAGGGTTGCAAAAATGCAGTATTTTCTTCCCTTTCTCCTAAATCTATGTAGCTCTGACCCTCAAATTCTGGCAGACGAAGGAGTAATGACACAGCCTTGGGACCGTTGGTCGGAAAAGGGCATCACAGCCATTGCCACCTTCCAGAGCACTCTGGGAAGTCAGGTGGAAGGCAGCTTGCCAAGGCGTGTCCCTTTCAGTGTGAGTAACGTTCGGAACTCTTGAACGTAACCTGCTGACAGCGTTTGCTCTACCTTGTTCGTCAATTGTCACCGCTCAAAGAAGGGCAGCGAGACATGGATCTTTGCCTTATTGCAACATTCTAATTGCACCAGCCCTTAAAAAAAAAAAAAAACCAACAACAACTCCCTGCCTATCTCTGTGTATTCCTGGGATATAAAAGTGCAGACAGGGCTTGGCTGTTTTCTCACCTGGTGTTTTAATCAGAACCTTTTAGACTCCAAGTGACAGAAACCCTGATGAAATGTAAGCAGAGCAGGAAATGTGTTGTCTTGTGCAAATGACAAGTCAGGAAATTTAGACATGCTACATCCAGGTGTTTAATTGAAGCCATTAAGACTATCTCTCCATCTCTCAGCTAGGCTTGCCTGCCTTTGTTTTTTTGCCAGGCAGATTTTCTCTTTGTGATGCAAGATGTCCACCAGCTGCTATGATCTCATCTGCATAACTCACAGTCTCAGAAGAGAGAGTTTCCAGAGAGCTCTGGCAAAAGTCTCAGGCAAGACTCCTATTGGCCTGGCCTGGGTCATGTGTTTATCCCTGAGCCAATTGCCATGCCTGGGGGGTGGGTGCTCTGGTTGGCCGGGCCCAGTTCATGAGTTGCCCTGCCTGGGCATGTGGGGAGAGAGCCCCACCTGAGCCACACAGACAGGGCAGGATTAATGGGGGAGACGTGGTCTGCCAAAGAAAGTCTGGCCTGACAGGTCCTGTCGATGCCTGGGCTTCAGCAGGGTTACCCTCTGTCTGTAGAGAAGATGCTTGTTATTTGAATACAGAATTGGCTATGGCTGGACTCCAACCTGATAGCTGCACAGAGCAGTTGGGCCCTGCCTCAGGCGTGTCTGAGGCTCCTGCTGCCTAGTCCCCTTCAGGCTAAAGTGGTGGCGGGGTGTGGGGTGTCATCCAAGCCTACGCCCCAGGCCTAGGCTCCCCCTGACTCTCATGAAGTCTCCCCAGACGGTGCAAGCAGACATGGTTCTGACCTGTGAGAAGACCCCAGTGGAATGGCCCAGTCCAAGCTCAGGTAGCATGAGATTAAGTACCGAGGGGCCCTGCTCAGCATTTCAGGGTGCCCTCTGCAGCATAGCTCAAGGCCTTTGTCAGCGCTCGACTCCCCTCACTCTCACATAGTGGCCTGGGCTCTGCCAGCCCGGGAGAAGCCTAGGTCCTTCTCCTTGTTCTTTGGCCACTTCCCAGGCGTGGCTTGCAGCTGCTCTGTTGGAAGTGCTGTCTTTTGCTGCAGGGGGCATGCTTGTGATTTGGGGGTGCTTGCTGTGCTGGGGGCTGGATCAGGGAGAGTCAGAGGACTGGGGCCTGCTGGGAGGCAGCATGTGGGGGTGGTCTTAGGAACATCGCCCAGATTGGGTTTCTGGGCCGAGAGCCCTAGAGACGGGGAGCCTGCCCTTCCCAGAGCCCCGAGGGGCAACATTCCCATCTGATCTGTGTGGTAGGGTCTCCGCTGGACCCCACCTCAGTCTCACCTGCCTGCCCTTCCCTCACAGCCCCAGGCTGGACAATAGTGTTCCTTCCTCTAGGCCCCTGTCTATGCTGTCCCCCTGCTGGAATGCCCTCTCCTGCCTGTCATTCAGTATGCATCCTTCAAAGTCCCACTGCACTCAAGGAGCCACTATACGCAAGTGGGAATTTGACCCACGACCGTTCCTAGTGTGAGAAGACGTGTGGTAGTGTGTGTGCTCCTTCCGACAGCTGGTGCCCCAGCTCTGAGCCGCCGGGCCTCCGTGCAGACTGGGCGGGCTGTGCTCTACCAGCTCCGGGAGTCGGCGTCCTCCCAGACCTGCCACCGCCCTCAGCCAATGACCTACTGGCCCAGCGCCCTCGCTCCCAGGGTGGGATAACTCCAAGGTGTGGTTTACACAGTTTCCCAGAGTCTCCCTGCGGGATGAAAGTCCAGATGGCCAGGCAGCAGCTTGCTTGTTGACCCACACTTCAGTGGGCTCCTCCTTGTCTCTCTGGCATCTGCACCCCTGCATGAGTTTTCTAGGATCACCCGCTGGTATGGACTGAATCGTGCCCCCCAACCCGCACTGTGACTGTGTTTGGAGACAGGGCCTTCAGGGAGGGAATGAAGGTTAAATGAGGCTGTGAGAGCGAAGAGCTCATATGATAGAATTGGTATCCTTATAGGAGGAGGAAGAGACAGCAGAGATTTCTTTCCATGCATGGACAGGGACGAGGCCATGTGAGGACACGGCACAAGGCTGCTGTCAGACAGGAGGAGAGATGACCCTGCCAGAAACGAACCTTGATGGCACCTTGATCTTGGGCTTCCAGCCTTCAGAACCGGGAGAAACGAAACTTCTTCTCCTTGGGCCACTTGGCGTGTGGTGTTCTGTTCGGGCAAAGCGAGGAGAGAAATACATTTGCCAACTAAACAGCGGCTCGCGTGCCCGTCCAGGCTCTGCTCCTCGGGAATGCAAAGTGAGGCACGTGTTCAACTTCGTTAGGCATCAGGGAAACGCAAGATAAACCCGCAGTGTGATACCCTTCCACGCCTGCAGGAGTGGCTAAAAGGAGAAAATTTGGCCCTAACAGTGCTACCAAGAACGTGAAGCCGTCCCATGCAGTGGATACACGCGTGACGAGGTAGCCCGAGTTGGCACACAGTTTGCCAGAGTCCGAAAAAGCTCAAGATGCCATGACCCAGAAATCCCACCCCTGAGTACCCCGGAAATTCTGTCCCCCGGCAGAAATACACACAGATGTTCACCGAAAGCGAGGTACAAAAGTGTTCAAAGCCACACTCCTCGTGTTGGCTTCCACACCGGAGAGAGCCCATCTTCCAGCGACGGCGGAGCGGACCAACGGCAGTGATGTGGCAACGGAGCACCTCAGACCCGGAAGAAGGAGCCGTTGTGGGGCCCGGGACGCACGTCAAAAACACAACGTGGTCCCGAAGAGGCCAAACACAGAAGAGCACCTACCAGAGTGTTAAAATTCCGTGAGGTTCGAGAGCGTGACCTTCACACAGAAAAGTGTACAAATCATACAGGGACAAGCGCAAGAAGAATTTGGGAGCATTTGTTCAGGGTTGACGCCTACTAGTGGCATTATTGGATTTCAGTTCTGTTGTGCTGGTTCCCCCTTGGGATAACCAAAGAGGCCTCTGACTTCCCCTCCTGGCTGAAGTCAGAGGGCCTCAGTTTCCCTCTGAGGCTGGGGCATCCTGGCCTACCCCAGGTGCCATGAGGCTCTGAGAGCTTCTCGCGGGAGTAAGATCAGGTCGTGAGCCCTTGGACCTACTGGCCCAGCTGCCGGCATTCCTGAGGCCAAAGGTACCCCAGGGGAGGGTGGATACCGCAGGCCCAGCCTTAGCCGCTCCACCAGCCAGGAGCAGAAATTGGGCCGCGGGTGAAAGTCAGGTCAGGGCCAGGTCAGGCCGGACACACTGGCATGGACAGGGCAGAGCCCAGGCCTAGGGGCTGCAGGGTAGGGGGGCTGGCAGGTCCCAGACCTCTCAGTGCCCACCCGAGCAGGGGCTGGCCTCCTTAGCGCCTGCCTGCTCTTCTCTGGGCCTCTACTTCCTTGTCTGCCAACTTTAGCCCAGAGTTGTTCCCTCGGCAGCTTGAGGGTTAAAGGGGAGTGAAGAAGCTTACCTGGGGGCCGCTGGGGTGTGGTCAGCCCATTTCACAGCCAAGGAAGCTGAGGCTCAGAGAGGTTAAGGGGCTTCTCTGAGTCAAACAGGATTCGAGCCCAAGTGTGCTTTTCTGACCTGACGTGGCTGCCTGCCTGGGGGCTGACACAGTGTGATCTGAGGGGCTTAAGGCAGGCCAGCCCCCAAAGTCAGGCTGTGTCTCTTCCAATGCTACGGTGGTTAGAACTTTATTCCTCTGGGTAAAGCAACACCGTCTTCTGAAGGCGTGTAGGGATGAGGGGCAAGACATGCCACGTCTGATGTTTTGCAACAAATGATTGCCTGGCCGAATTGGAGAGCAGGGGCCCTCGAAGGGGTGCTAAGACCCCCGCATTCACTTCCTCACTCCCACCATTTGATGACTGGAAAGCTGAGGCCCCGGGAACGGCACTGGGTTGCTGGGACTCCCACCCAGGGCCCTACCCCCACAGTCTCTTTCGTCTGCCGGAAGGACCAAGGCCAGAGGGGGCTGAGCGGGAGAAGGGCAGCTGAGGGCCTTGGGGCTTTTCGCGAGGGGCTGCCCCGAGGCCTGCTGGGGCCTGGGTGTCTGAGGTGTGCTTCTGAAGAAGGGTGGGAGGCCTGGGTGCAGTCTTGGGCCCTGAGATAAGCCCTGCCCCCCTCAGCTGCTGAGTTCACATCCACACCCTCTGTGCCCAGTGCACACGGAGCCCCACGCCCCGACCTGACACTCTGCACAGCCCTGGGCTACCGCTGGGCTGGCCTCCCGCCTGCTAGGGCTCCTCCGACGGCCTGGGACCTCCCCAAGCTGCTTCGGACCTGCCCGAGCCTCCTGGCCTCTGAGAGAGGGGCCCCTTTGGAGCAAGGCTCTCCTGGCCGCCCAGCCCCTCAGATCACAGCGGCTGCCCCTCTGTTCTGGGCTGGGGTCCCCAGAAGCAGAACTGAACTAGGATCTGAGGGCATAGAGTTGACTTGCAAGGTGATTTGGGGGAAGCCTTAAAGGATGTGGGAAGTGAGAGAACAGGGAGAGAAGCCAATAGGGGCAAGTTCCTGAGCGGCAGGTGGGAACTGGGACATCCCGGGGGGAGGGGTGAAGAACCAGTCTCAGAGTTTCCTACCCAAGGCACCGGGGAGCTGGGACATCTGTCCACCCACCCTGTTCTTCATGCTGAGTCTGCTCTGGAGGGTCCCCGGGACCCCCAGATGCTTGCTAAGTGCCGTGGGACTGTGGGGAGGGAGGGAACTAGCAGATGAGAGAAGGCATCTGGGTGCAGAGAGCCTGAAGGCCCCAGGGTCAGGAGGGCCCGAGTCCCAGCTCTGCTGCGGACTCATCTCTGAGGGTCATTGTTGCCTCTACAAAATGGGACTAAAAGGACTGCTTACCTCCCAGGTGTGTGGTGGGGAGCCAACGTGGTAAGCTTTGTAAGTGGCCGGGAGTGGTGCCCGCACCGGGTGGAGATCGATAAATGGGGCTTTTTCTTCCCTCCTGCAGGGCAAAGGTCAGGCTGACTCACCCCGCGTGCGGGCACTCAACGACCTGCTATGTGTACTAAACATTGTTGCTCCTAGATCCCGTCCTCTCCCTCCCCTTCCCTCTTTATCTTCTATTTTTAAAGTCAAATAGTGACTGATATCAAAGCCATGCAGGGTTGGGGTAGGCTCTGGGGACCCAGGAATGCCCTGAGCCTGTCCTTGCCCTGGGAGGTCACAGTCCAGTCGGGAAGATGCACACATGTAGCCAGGCGATGACGGGTAGGTAGGAGTTTGTGGGTCAGGCCCGAGGCGAGGAGGTAGTGCAGGCGGAGGGCAGAGCCAGAGGACCCGGGGCGGAGGCAGGTGCACCTGTCCCATGAGACACGAACCCGAATGCCTGTAGACATGCAGAAATATGGCTAGCTGTGCACACCAGGGTACAGTCCGCACGTCGGTGCACCCTTGTGCACCTGTGCTCAAGTGCGGTCTCGTGTCAGCCGGCTGGGACTCCCTGTGCGCGCTGCTTCCTCAGGCCCCTGGCCCACACACCCCCCTCCTCCGCCGTCCCTGCCCTTCTCTTGTCTCCAGGCTGCCGCCTCCCAGGAGCAGCTCTCCTTCCAATGGGGACTAGTTTACTCAGGGCCGGTGTGGAGCCTGGCGAGGAGCAGACGCTGCACCTGGCCTGGTGGCTGGGGGCCCGGGGCCCAGAGGGGTCAGCGGCCCACCCCAGTCTACATAGCAGGGCCTGAGTAGAGCACAAGCAGGAGCCAGGCTTTTCAAAGAGACCAGGTTGGATCACTGTCTGAGAAGGAACCAGGATGCCCCAGGCTCCCCCTCTTCCAAAAACCTGCGGGTTCGGGTGCCTGAAGTCATGCTTTCCCGTGAAGATGCTGCCCCTGGAATGTGTCTCCGGGGCACATTTATTTATTTTTAGAGATTTTATTTATTCATTTGGGAGAGAGAGAGAGAGCACAAGCAGGGGGAGAGGCCGAGGGAGAGGAAGAAGCAGGCTCCCCGCAGAGTTGGGAGCCCAACGTGGGGTTCGATCCCTGGACCCTGGAGATCATGACCTGAGCCAAAGGCAGACACTTCCCCCGCTGAGCCACCCAGGCGCCCCGCCCAAGGCACATTTATTAGGGGAGGGTGGGGCCAGCTGAGGGAGAAGACTGGCCAGGCTCTGCTCCACCTGCAAGCTCCCTGGGGGACCAACTGAGAGGCTGGGGACTAACACTGGCCACAGTGGGGGGTGGGGTGGGGTGGGGGCGTGGGAGGAGGGGAGAACAGGCTTGCAGCCAAATGCGATCCCAGATACCAGCACTGGGAGACGCTGAAGGGCCCTCTGTACCAGCTGGGGGGGCTGGGACATCAGCGCACAGCCAGACCCCTCACCCTTCTCAATCCAGGGGGCAAGAGGGGTGTCTCTTGAACATCAGATTCCTTGCGAAGAAATGGTTTCTGTATCAGAGCCACGGGTGCTGGAAGGGATGTAGGGGAAAGGGCACCATACCCAGCCAGTGCAGGGGTGCAAACTGGAACATCATTCTAGGCAGAATACTTAAACTGTGCGTGTCCTCTGACCCAGCTATTTGATATCTAAAAATCTGTTCTTTGTGGACGAATCATATAAGCAAGATGCTCACTGCAGTGTGTTTATGAGAACGACAAACAGAGGCATCAACAGGTGACTGGTTAGCCAGCAGTCTGAACCCGCTGTTCCAGGAGCCACCACGGAGCTGCTAGAATGAAGCCTGGGGTGGATGCAGGGGCGCTGACGTGGAAAGATGCCTCCGGAGTGAGGAAGGCAGGCTGTTGCACGGGGAGACTTCGGTCTGCATTTGTTACTTTAAAGACTTTTAAAAAGTTATATATAAAACATATATCCGAATCCACAGGAAAAGGCCACAGACCCCTTTCTCGGAGAGCTTCCCTTGGAGTGAGAGGCAGGGAGAGGACTTATGTTTTATTCTAGATGCCCCCATGCTCTTTACTCTTTTTTTTTTAGCCACAAGCTTTTGTGTATGTATTGTCTTACTTTGTAATTAAAAAAAAAAGAAAGCAAACATTGGAGCGCCTGGGTGGCTCAGTCGGTTGAGCATCTGCCTTTGGCTCAGGTCATGATCCCAGGGTCCTGGGATCAAGTCCTGCCTCGGGCTCCTTGCTCAGCAGGGGAGCCTGCCTCTTCCTCTGCCTCTCCTGCTCCCCCTGCTTGTGCTGGCTCTCTGTCCCTCTCTCTCTCTGGCAAATACATAAATAAAATCTTAAAAAAAAAAAAGAAAAAGAAAGCATTAAGATTCCTTGTCCCGTTATTTAATAGATGGAAGCCACAAGGAGGTAGAGCCCCACCCAAGGTCACTTATGGTCTTGGCTGGACTTCCAACCTTGACTCCACCCAGAGTCCTTCCTCTGCGGCCCAGTGGCTGTGAGAGGAATCCTGGCTTCCTCGGGGGGGGGGGGGGGGGGGGGGGATGGGTGGAGAAATGGGCTGTGGTCGGGGATGGTCAGCAGGGGGAGCAGGCCTGCCTGGGTGTGAAAAGATGTCCCCATCCCTGAAAGAATCTCCTGGGTGCCGAGATAGCGGTTTTTTATCACTGGGTGTTCTGATGTCCGTGGTCTACCTCGCGGCCTTGCTTGGCAGACCCTGGCTCTGCCACCTTCAGAAACACTGGTGAGAAATGCCACCCTTCGCTCAAGGCCCAATGGATGCCATGTCCAGTGCAGTTTACCGTGGGCGCTGGCCTCCACTGTCTTATCTGACGGAGGAGGCAGTACTGCCCGATGGCCGAAGCCATCCTCCCGGAACTCAGACTCCTGAGACAATGCCCTGCTGCTCGCTAGCTAGGTGACCTGGGAAGGGACACTCCGTCTCTTTGTCTATAGGGTGACATAATTGCACCTCCCCATAGGGTTGTGGAGGGCTAGAAAGTGCTTAGCCCAAAAGTAGAAACAATCCGAATGCCAGTCCGAGGATGAATGGATAAACCAAACGTAATCCGTCCCTACCATGGCATATCGTTCCGTCACGGAAAGGAATGAAATACGGAGACACACCATGCCACGGAGGGACCTTGAAGCCCCGATGCTAAGAGAAAGAAGACACAGAAGGCCACATAGAGTGTCTGATTTCATCTATATGAAATGTCCAGAGTAGGAAAATCCACGGGAACAGAAAGTAGATCAGTCATTTCCAGAAGCTGGGGGGACCGGGATGTGGGGAATGACTGCCAAAGGCTATTTCTTTCTGGGGAGATAAAAAGGTTCTGGCACTAGATGGTGGTGATGGGTTGTATAACTTTGTGAATCTACTAAAACCCACTGAAGTGTACTCTTTAAGAGAGTGAGTTTTATGGTGTGTGAATTATGTCTCAATAAAAAAAGACGTAGCAAAAAAGAATCAGGAATGAATATAAAATTTATGCACAAACGTAGCACATGGTACTGTTTTACTGGTGGGAAATTGGACGAACTTAAACAGACACCTATGAGGTGACACATACATTATGGCACAGCCGTAGATGGTATATTATGTAGTTACGAATAACATTTCAAAATTAAATAAAGTACTTAGCACAGTGCCCGACACATGGAGCGCTGTGAGCGTGAGCCATTACTAAGGGGCCCCCGGATAAGCCCATGCACCCGCCCTCTCACCCCTGCACGGCACATGAGGAAACAGGGGCTCAGAGGTGGGACGCAATGTGGTCACTCTGCCGTCCGTCTAATCTGCTTCCGGCCGGTGTGGGTGCCCGTCCTGGCTCTGCCACTTCGTAGCAGTAAGACCCTGGTCCAGCACCTCCCTGACCCCCTGAGCTGCCCTTGGCCTCCACGTCCCCGCTGTGTGGGGAACAGGGTCCCTGGGAGGAGTGTCAGGGCGTGCGGCCCAGCTGGAGGTGTTGTCACAGGGCCTCTGGGACAGGGCCCAGGCGGCAGACCTGGGATTGCATGGCTGGAGACGCTAGGGAGACAGGATTTCTTCTGCCCGCCCCACCTGCCTGGAGCCGTGAGCCCCGCATCCCTGGGAGAAGCCCACAGGAAACCTCTGGAGGAAGAAACCAGAGCAGAGGCCAGGGGCGTGGCCTTTCCTTGGGCAGGTCCTCATTCCCTTTACTATCCTGGACCCCTTTTTACTCAGCTGTCCTTGGGAACAGAATCCTAGCTCCCTGGGGCCTCAATTTCCCCTGCTGAGCTGGCCCAGCACGGTGGTTATGACCACGTGCTCATGAGAGCCAGACTGAGTCCATATCCCTCTTTCCCTGCTTGTGCTTTCTGAATGCGTGATCCTGGGCAGGAAAGTTGGCCTCTCTCTCTCTCTCTCTTTTTTTTTTTTAAGATTTTATTTATTTATTTATTTGACAGAGAAGGAGACAGCCAGTGAGAGAGGGAACACAAGCAGGGGGAGTGGGAGAGGAAGAAGCAGGCTCCCAGCGGAGGAGCCTGATGTGGGACTCGATCCCGGGACTGTGGGATCACACCCTGAGCCGAAGGCAGACGCTCAACGACGGAGCCCCCCAGGCGCCCCGGAAAGTCGGCCTCTCTGAGCCTCAGGCAGCCCCTCAGCAGGATGGAGATAACAGCCCCCACCTCGCTGGTCCTTGCGAGGCTTGGGTGGGCGTGCCTACAAGCTGCTTGGCACAGGGGCTCTGCACCGTGAGCCCTTGAGGCCTACTGGCTGCTGCCATCATAGTATTTTTAGCTCTGAAGGGGTCGGAGGACACGTGTGTGCCTGGAGGCAAGGGGCTAGCCCCCCGAACCCCTGTCTCCCAGCTCCCTGCCTGCCGTCCCCCTCACTCTCTCCAGCACTGAGTGATCGACAGGCTGGGCCAGTGGCGGCCTGGCAGGCCTGTCCTGGCAGCTGCTCCCACAAGGTGAGGCCCTCCGAGCTTCGCTTCGGAGAATTAATTAGGCCGCATTCCTCTTCCAGGGCTCCTGGGGCGGGCCTGCACACGGCCCCCTTCCGAGCTGCTGAGGGCTCTTGGCTCAGGTCCCTGGCAGGCCGAGGTGAGGCCCACACTCTGCTCTCCCCTGAGAGGGGCTGGGAGGGCCCCGGTGAGCCGGAAGCCGTGGCTGGGAAGGGGACGATGACAAGCCAGCCGCCCAAGGCCAGCTCCTGCCCTGGCTCTGCCCTGCTTAGCCACCTTTGCTGGTGCCCATCACTCAAGCTCAAATTCCTGGCATGAGACGCCGTTCTGAGCCTGGCCCCTGCTGATCAGGCTGGCTGCCTCTCTCCAGATCCTTCCAAGCTCTGGCCAGACACGCCTCACGCCCTTCCCCTCGCTGCGATGCCCTTTCTCTGGTTCCAGCGTGTGCAAACCCTACCCATTCTCCAAACTCTCCCCCTCTTGTCCCTTCACTTTGCCTCGTCTGTCTTCCCTGCCAGCCCGTGAGACCCTTGAGTGGAGAAAGTGTGTTTTGATCCAAAGGCAGGAAGCACGAGTGGTGAGCATTTCAGGCCTGGGAATGTTCTCCTGGGAGACATTGTCTGAGACAGTGATGGGGAGGCACAGCTGCTGTAGCTCTCCCTGCTTGGAGCCCCTTCTCCCTCGTCAGATGCTCTGGCCTGACCTGGGGCTCAGGAGGGCCCTGTCCATTCCTGCCTCCCCCTCTCCAACCTTTCCCAGGCCCCCTTCTTCTTTTGCTCCCTGAAAGGGGCTGAGAATGGCTCCCTTCCACACCCATCCTTCACCTCCGCTGGCCCATCTCCCCGGGACACTCTTGTCTACTCTCTTCCTTCACTTAATTGACTCCCTTGAGCTTGGCCTCAACGTCACCTCCTTCAGGAAGCCACCCTGGGTTCCCCCACCCCAGGGACTCCATCGACGTGTGGATGTCCTATCAGAGAGGCAGTGAGGCCTAGAAGTGTAGAGCTTGGGGTTTAAATCCCGGCTCGGCCACATGCTAGCTGTGTGACTTTGAGCGAGTCACGCGACCTCACAGCTGCCTCTTCCACGGCGATGGGAATAATCATGCTGGAACCTGCTGTGTTGGTTGCTGTGAGGAACCAAGAAATGGTGTGCATGAAGTGTTTCGTGAGTGCTCAGTGCACGCTAGCCGTTGTTTGTATCTTCATACTTCCGAGTGTTTTCTTTGCAGGGCTCTCCTCTTGGCCTCTGCGCCCTGAGCTGAGTCTGTCTTGCTCACAAGAGTCTCTGGAAAGGCAGTTATTCATGAGCAGATGACTTTTCTAAACTGTGTGGGGAGAGCCGCCCGAGGACCCAAGGGCCCCGTCTGCGGCCTGGCTGCGCATCGGGCTGCCTGGCCCCGGATGGGGACGCGGGACCACACTCCCCTCTGCCTCGGCTCCCATCTGTGCGGGAACCTGAGTCAATCCGCGTGGTCCTGTGCGCCCTTCTGGCCTATCCCTGCCTGGTGTTCCAAAGGCACAGACATTTGACTCACAAATCCTGGACAAAACCAGGTAAGTATTTACGGTACAGGCAGCAAAAGACAGGAAACGGGGAGATTTTGTCCTACGACCCCCAGACCAGCTTCCTAAAGTGCTGACACCTTGCTCCCCGGGTTCGTTTGACTCGGCAGCTGCTCCGCCCAGATTTCCCTCTGCTCCTTCCATGCACCCCGTCCCACCTGCCGCCCTGTTTCTGGGGCCCCCTGCTAGCTGCACTGGGGCCTAGCAGCAGGCCCAGACTTGGGGCACACACGACCCCTAGGCCCTGCAAACTTCTTGTCTTGTGGAGACAGTGGTGACCGAGGAAGGCCAGAGTAGGACCCCCAAAAGTGCAAGGTCCCAGCTGGAGGCCCCCACTTGCCGGGAATAAGGATCGAGAAACTGCACTGTCACCTTGCCTATACCTGCCTCCTGGGCCTCCTCCCCTCCCTTTAATCATCTCTGTGACTTAATCATTTGGGTCTCTGATCTTTGAACTCTGGCCAGGGCCACAGGGACCTGTGCCAAGGGCACTGAACGCCTGCCTCCCTGGGCCTCTGACACACCCTCAAGCAGGCTCTCGTCCTCCCTCTGCCAGGCCTCCCCCACAGCTGCAGTCCTGGGGTTGCTCTACTCAGTGCCCAGCCTGGCCACTGGCTATGGGTTTGGGGTTCCCGGGGCAGGGACGTTTTGCATGGGATGCGGGGCTGCCAGGGAGTGAGAGTCCCCCCGCATGAGGCTCTGCTGAGATTGGAGAGGTGTGCCCTGACCCTGGGCCCCCCTTAGTCCAACCCTCACCACCCAGAATGCACTGAGGACCCCTGAGGGCTGGGGGTGAACTTGCTTCCCTGGCCACTCCTGCCCTGTGCAGCCCTCTGGTGGCATAGCTCCAAAGCCCAGCTCTGAGCAGGTCCCCTGTGCCTCATAGCCCGTTAGTGGTCCACGGGGGAAGGTCTCGCTGGTGTTACGTCCTGCTGTTCTTCCCTCCCCGTGCTCCAGCCACACAGGGTCCTCCATGGGAAGCGCCTCTGTCCCTCTTTCTACCATACCGTCATCCTCTCTGTTCCGTCTGGAATTCCTTCTCCAGTTTCTTTCTGTTTGAGTCTTACTCATCTCTGGAGGCTGTGGGAGCAGCCCCTTCGTCCAGGAGTCTTATTCTGACCGCTCCTCTTGACCCCAGCCACCCAGCCTCAGGTCCTTCAGCGAGGGGGCTGTCCTGCTCATTACGGAATCACTTTCGATGGCCCGACAAGCAGCCTCTGCCTCTTATCAGGCCCAGGGCTGAGCCCAGCAGTCTGGTTCATGTTCATACCTGTCCTACTAGAGACTATTGTTTCCCATTTTATAGATTAAAAAAACAAAACAAAACAAAACTGAGGCCCAGGAAGAGAAAGAGATTTATCCCAGGTCATGCTGCAGTGGTGATCCACGAATTCAACCAATAATATTTATTAAATACATGCATCCATACATCCCTATGGACTATAGACTCTGGGTTCAAATCCCGAAGCCACCACTTACACACTGTGTGACCTTGGGCAAGTAAATTGCCTTCTCTGTGCACCAATTTCCTCATCATTAAAACGGAGGTAATAAAAGTCCCTACGTCACAGTGTTGTTGAGATGGAGAAAATGAGTTAATATCAGTCAAGGGCAAGTATACACGAGGATTTCAATACGTGTGGCATGTTACTCTTCCATGAGGGGGTCAGGGCTGGCTTCGCAGACAAGGCAGGGTTAGAGCAGTGTGTGAATGATGACTTTGCAGTCGCTGCTCAGGCCCCTGCCGCTCCCAGGCGGGCCAGCCCTAGAAGAGGGAACAGCTTGTCGCGGGAGGACTTGGCGGACGCGGAGCCTAGGGGTTGGGGCAGCGGCCGGCGGGGGTGCTCGGGACTGCTGCTCACCCCTGGAGCTCCAGGGGCTGCTCCCTGGGCCTTGGCAGGATCGGTCGACCCAGGGCTAGAGCCTCAGGCTTCTTTGGTCAAAGCTCCTCTCTTGTTCACCAGCAAGGGCCGAGGCAAGGGACCAGCCAGGGCCAGGCTGTAGCGCCGTCGTAGCACCCGCCACCAGCCCCTCGGGCTGTGCACAGTCTCGGGATCCATCTGGCCCCGGCCCTCATTGGACAGATCGACCCTGGGCCTCACGACAGTTCCTGGTGAGGGCTGCTGGAGCAGAACTGGGTCTCAGTTCCTTCCAAACATGCTCTTGGGAAAGGCCTGGCCACAGGTGACTGGCCTGATGGGAACACAGGTCCCGGAATCCTGGGTGTCAAAGCTGCAAACGGCTGTCCAGGCACGTGATAGGCAAAAGCCTGGAGAGGCTGGGTTAGCAGCTAGAGGTGTCCAGCAAGGGCACGGGGAGTGGGACCCAGGGCTCCGGCCACCTGCCCCATACCCTTTGTCTCTCCTTCCTGTGTGCCCCTAACTTCCGAACAACCCCTTCCTGAGAGGTGCCTCCCCGCTCTGCTTCAGCCAAGACAAAATACCAGAGTACCGTTTCATCGTTTATTACAAACACAAGTTCGCAGGTAAATAATTGAGTCTAAAAAAATACATCCAAATAAATAACCGGAGTTCTCAAAGTTCTTAGAGCAAATAAGTTATATACAGACAGGTGAAGCAGAGCAGGCCTTCTCACCAGGAGTGTCCCAAGGACATGAGGGTGGGAGGACTCTGGGGAAAGACAGCTGGAGGGGACGGACGGGGGCCGCCCAGGACACCCGCCCCATCCAGGCTCCAGGGCCGGCTTCAGAGTGAGTGTCCCCCCTGCGTGTCGATCCTGGTTTGTAGCCAACAGACAGGAACCCTCTCAGGACGTGGCCTCCGGGTAAGTACGTTCCTCATGCGGTTCCTTCCGGCGGTGCGGTGGGGCCCGGGGCCGGTGGGAGATGCCGCTCTGCAGCTGGGGGGCTGAAGGCTTTCCTGGCCGGGCTGAGGACACGCGCTGCCTTGGGGGGAGCCCCCTCAGCCATGCGAGGAGGCCAGAGCTTGTGCCACCCTGCAGGTGGGGCCCCTGGCCCTGGGCTGCCCCTCTCCTCACAGCTCCACGCAGCCTCCATCCTGGCGTTCCTCGGCAACCAACGCTATCTCTTTCTCCGCCTGGGGTGTGTGGGCCTCAGCTCCCTCACTGCCTCCTGCTTTCGCCTGGCAAAGTGGATCTTGGTGGCAGAAATTTCCCTGGAATCAAGAAGGGTCCATTTAGCATCTCAGGAGACAGGGGCTGCCCAAGAGTTCCCCAGGACAGGCAGCAGGGACAGGACCTGGGCCCCCTACATCACAGCCGCCCTGGGGCCGGAAGGCAGACACAGCTCACCCTGAAAACAAAGTCTGCACACCAAGGACAGGCCAGAGCAGGCCTAGACGCTCCTCGGCCCATAGGGACTTCAACGAAGCTGACGTTCAATGTCAAGGCTGCCGGAATGACGGGAGGGCCAAGAACAGCGTATCTCCCGTGACTTGCCTTCCCACTTCCACACCTTTGCTCCTGCCCTTCCTTCTAGGCTGTTCACCTCCCCTCACCCAAATTCCATTGACTAAAATTCCCATTCTTCAAGGTCCAGCTCAAGGTGGTTCAACCGAGACAAATATGGGTCCTAGCTACCCTTTGAACTGGGATGAGACCCTGGTAGGAACTCCGGCGTCATCCCACTGGTCTTGTCCTGGCTGCAAGGGTTCTAGCCTGGAGCTGGGAGGCTGGCTGCAGTTCCCAGCTATGGGAACTGAGGCAAGTGTGGCAACCTCTCTGAGCCTCTTTCTTAGTCTGTAAAATAAACACCGGCCTCGCTGGTGTGAGGGGGAGCATGGGTTGGCAAAGCAAGTTCTTCGCCCACCGCGAGGTGCCGTGCACTTGCAAAGTCTTAATCTTCATTTTTTTCATCCTCAGACAGTTCCCAGGTATATGCTGGGTCTTCTCTAGCCCACTGTCCTGCCCTGTCTCCTATGTTTCAGCCACCCCACAGAGATGGCAGCCCCCGAGGGCCGTGCTGGGCCCAGCACTGGCCAGCTCCGGGGAGCCTCAGGCAGGGAGGTCTGAATAGTTAACACCCCCAGACTCCCACCGAGTGCCAGGCCCTGCCTGAGGCGCCCCACCGACGTCCACCTCTCAACAACCCCGAGAGATGGCTTGCACTGATGTCCCTGGCTCAAAATGAGAACCTGAAGCCCAGAGAAGTGAAAGGATAAGCTCAAGGTCACCAAGGCCGTTTGTGGCAGAGCAGGGGTTCAAATCGGCCAGTCCTGGCTCGGAAGCTGCCCCTTTGGCCACTTGGCTGCGCGGCCAGATGTGGGCACTTTATTCTCAAGTCCGTTTGGTCGGACGGACATTCGTGGGCACGTCCCGTGTGCCACGCCTCGTGCTGAGCCATGCTGAGGCTTCCAGGAAGGGGATCCGGTCTGGGACAAAGGACGAGGGGACAGGCTAGATCGTCGACCACTCTGGACCCAGCGCCCAGGAGATGCTCACCACCGGAAGGAATGCCTGAGGGCCTTCCACAGTCGCAATCCCTCAGCCCCCTGCTAAGAAAGTCAACCTCCAGGCCTGGTGGGGACAAAGAGCTCAGCAGCTAAGGTCCCCGGCTCTGGAGCCTGCCAGAGGCCTGCCACGGACTGCTGGGAGCTTGGGCAAGCGCCTTTACCACTCTGAGCCTCAGTTCCCTTGGCTGCCCAGTAAGGACCCCGTCCTGCCTTCCATGGAGAACGAGGGCAATGTGCAAGGCATACGGGAGGCGCTCAGCCAGGGCAGGCACCCCTTACCTCAGCTGCCGGAGGAGCTCTCCTGCGGACGCCCATGTCTGGCCAACCTGGAACACGTCTGCGGGGGACCCGCTGCCTGGGACTACCACAGCTTCGGCCCTGAATGAACAGTATTACGACGTAAGTGAGGGGCTGTCCAGGGCCCTGCGAACACCTGGCTGTGGGCCCAGTGCCCCCCCACCCCCACCCCAAGCAGATCCATTTCCACCCCTGTGCACCTGGCACCCTTCCTTTCCCAGGCGGGGTGGGGGCTGAGGAAAACCGAGCTGCCGGGAATGCGTTCTTAGCCTCAGAAAAAGGCAGCTGGGTGCCTGGCCTTCCCAGAATCTGGCCGTCTGCAGCTGCGCACAGTCCTTTGCAGGGGAAACTGAGGCAGGGGTGGAGCCACAGCTTGAGTCTCAGAGGAGTGGCAGGTTTGGGACTGTGCAGCCAGGTTCTGCTTTCCCCAAATGCTCCAAGCGGACCAGCGAAGCTGCAAAGTCTCCATTCCTTTTACAGGTGGGAACACCGAGGCCCAGACAGTTACGAGACTTGGCAGAGCTCCCCACCCACGGCCCTCCAACCCCCCAGCAACGCTGTGACCAACTTGGGGTAATGCCACGGCCTCCCAAGTCTAGATGCTACTTCTCCACCAAGAAAGCTCCAAAGCCCTCGGCGCCACAGCTCAGAAGCCAAAGCCCAGTGCCCCTGGGAAGACAGATGGGGGCTCACGGCCCAGCTCGCCTCTGACTAGCTGTGTGGCCCAACAGGACAAGTCCTGTCCCCTCTCTGGGCCTGAGCTGCGTCTGCTGTCACTTGGGGACAGCCCCTCCCGCCCGGAGTGAAGGTGGGAGGCTCTCAGAAGTCCCCAGAGCTGGGCAGTGGGAGGGACTTGGGGTGACCGGTTCTTCACAGAAAGGGACACTGCCCACAGGCCCCGGGCAGCCTACGGGCTCCCAGGACCCTGCTTCCCCACCATTTGCCACTCTGCTCCTCTGCTGGTCTTCCAGACACCCTGCTCCCCCGGCCCCTGCAGGCTGGGTGCCCACTTACCAGGACCTTCGATGGCAGAAGGTGGCGCAGGTGGGGTCCCCGCCACTGGAGCATTCACAGCGCTTTGGCAGGGAGCGGCGCCGGCGTCTTGGCGGGTTTCCCAGGCCGTAAGGAGCTGTCTGTCTGTGGGCAGGCAGCCAGCAAGGTAGTGGTGTAGGGTGGAGAGAGAGAAGGGGAGAGGGAGAGGGAGAAAGGATTAGATAAACTCTGACCACTGGCAAGCAGAGACTGTCCACGGCGCACACTGGGACGGCTACCCATGCCACCAGGGTGGAAGCAGAATGTTACCAGCCCCTGACCTCAGGAAGCCCCGGCACAGGCCCCTCCCTGGCAGCCAGGTGGTCCCAGACAAGGTCCCTCCCCTTTCTGGGCCTCTGCTTGCTCCCACACGGAGGGCCCTGCTCAGTAAGCCTCCCAGCACGGAGAGGAGGGGCTGGAATAGTGCTCCCTCCCTAAGTCGGGAAGTGGGGAGTCCTCCCAGCCCCTCCCCTCTCTCCCAGACAGGAACCTGAGCTGATGGCGAGGGCCAGGCCGGTCCCCCTGGAGGAGGGAAGGAAATGCCATCTCACAGAAGTAAACATACCGGCTCACAGCTAAGCTGCCCTCACCTGGTCACCCCTTGCCTGGGGGGGTGATAAAGGTGTCTTAGCTCTTGACTTAAACACAGTTTGTGCGAGTGCTCGTGTGTGTGAGATCCGGTGGGATTGATTTCAGATCCCAAGTCTGGCCAAGGCAGGCTGGGGGCAGGGCAAGGGGCCCTGCGGCCGGTCGGACCAGCACCTTCGGTGCCGGAGCTAATTTTAGACACTGTGCTGAAGTTGTAATGACTGCAGGTAGACCCAGCACGCAGGGACTGGCAGGGTTCCCGCCCCGAGCAAGTGTTTGGATGCGGATTAGCTCCACACACGCTTACGTGCAGGGCTTCCCTTGCCTTTTGCAATTTGGGGAAGGGAAAAAAGCACACAAAGACACCGAGAAACTTCAACTCGAAGTATGCAGTGGCCCGGAGGCAGCGCGGTGCAGACAGAACAGACAGCACTGGCTCCCACCCCAGCGCTGCCAGGTGACACAGGCCAGGTTTCTCATCTTGTCACTGGGGACAGCAGCAGCGCCTGCCTCACGGGGAGGACGGGGGATTCGCGAGCTGATCGGAGACAAGCGGGGCTTGGCATAGCGCCTGGCGCAGTCAAGGCCTGGGCGCTGTCATTAATCGTCTGATTCTTGGCAGGTCACGCAGAGGCAGCATGGCATCCGTGGGCTTCCCCCTACCACTGACTCCCTCCTGCATAATCTTGGGGAAGGCATCCGACCTCTCTGGGCCTCAGTGCCCTGATCTGGAGAATGGGGCCAATTGCAGGCTGTTGTGAGAGTTCTCCTGAGCTATTCCTGCACTACTGAGGCGGCCCCCACGTGGGAGTTGGAACAATAACCGGTAACACTTCGTATTGTGAGCTCAGCCATCCTGTCTGGAGGCCCAGGGAGAGCTGTACTCAGCGAGAGATTCCCCATCCCCTGCCCCGGTTCCAGCGGCCCCACCTGGATCCCGCGGGAACTCACCCGGGAGTGTTCACCCAGATGATGTCCAGGTGGCAGAAGTAGACGCATTCCTTGTCGAGCCAGGAGCTGCAGGAGCAGCGTCGGGGCCGCAGGTGGGAGCCTCGGGCCCGGGGTGAGGGCGCCGGAGGCTCCGGGGCAGCAGGCACCTGGCCCTTGCCTGCGTGCACAAGAAGGAGAGAGACCTGGAGAGGTGGGTCAGGGTGCCTGGCACAGCCGGGATAGGGGACCTGCCGGGCTCCTCCTCTTGCATAATCGAGGAAGTTGGCATTCTCATCGCTCAGGAGCTCCAGGCCAGCCCGGGGAAGCCCCAGCAGCCCCGGCGGGAAGGGCTGGCGCTGTCCCGTGCCTGCAGCACCTCTGTACTTGCAGAGCTCCCTGGAGCGGCCACCGCCGCGCAGCTCCCACCCTGGAAGGCCCCCAGCAGACTGGCGAGTACCGCGCCCTGGGGAGGGAGACACCTACAAGCAGACCCGGAGGGGGCGGCTGCTGTAGCTGGTGAGGCTGGGGGGCGGCTCACCTTCATGCAGGGCCAGGACCAGGGCCAGAGCGAGGGAGCACCAGGCAGTGGGCACGGCGACCATAGCGGCGGTGGAGCGCACAGGCTGGACCAGAGGAGGGAGCGTGCCTGTTGCCAGTCCTGCTGCCAAGCCGAGCCGAGAGCTCATTGCCTCAGTGCCCTGGCCGCTTCTTATAACACCAGTCACGGCCCCGCCCCTGCCCATGCAGCCCTGCCCCGCTCACAGGAGAGCGATGACACCGCCTCCGCCCGGGTGCGCCTCCCCCGGTGCGCTGGTGAGGGGGGGCGGTGGCAGAGGAGGGTGGAGGCGGGAGGGAAGGCCCCGCTCGTCCCTCTGTACTGCAGCTTCCCTGCAGTCCCCAGGGTCCCCTCCCGGTGCTGCCGCGCTGCCTCAAGTCATCCCCGATGTGTCCTGACCCCCCTTCTTCACTCTCCATGCGGCTGCTCCCTGGCTCCTGCCCAGAGCTAAGAGTTGGAAGGGGGAGATCCATGAGCAAAACCCTGCTTCTCCTTGGAGGAGACCCTGCCATCCCGCCTGCCCACTGCCAGCCAGGCTGAGGATGCCCCTTCTATTGTGTGGGAGGGGAAAGGGGGTGCTCAAGGCTGTGTGGCCTTGGGCAAATTAGAGCCCTCTCTGGGCCAGCTTCCCCCATGAAGGACACAGCTCACCCCTGACCGCTGACGGGTCTGGAGCTGCCTCATGCCTACCTCACCCAGGAAGTGCCCCCTCCCCTCCTTCCCATCCCTCCTCCCAGGGCCTGGGACAGGCGTTCTGGCTCCTTCCAGAACCTATTGCCCCTGTGGGCACACACACACTGCACCCCTTGAACGATCTCCCGCCTTTGGACATGACAGGGCACTTGGCTCACCTCTGTGGCTACTCTCTTCGAAAAAGGCAAGGCAGTGCAGGGGGGCGGGGGGGAGTGGGAGGGGGGAGTGGAGGTGGGGTTGCACCCCGTGGGGGGGGGGCGAGCATTCCACTCCTGCCTCTCTGCTAGCTGGAAGCTGGGCCCTGCTGGAGACACTGGGGACGCACTTGAGCTGAGCTAAGCAGCTTGTGGAACCAGCAGTTGCCCTCTGTTCCTGCCCAGGCCTGGCTCAGAGTTCACCTCCCGTCAGGTCTTTCAGGGACCCTGTCTCCAGGTATAAGAGGAAAAGCCCTCTCATTTCTCGGAACTGCCAGAGCCTTGCTCTCCTGCCTGCCTGACTCATGACTCCGGGCTTATCTCCCCAGCAATCTCGAGGTGCAGAGCTCCAGAGAAGGTGAGGCCTGGAGCTGACCCTGCACACAGTAGGAGCCCTCTGAGTGAGCGCTCTCCGAGGGAGGAGAGAAGGCGTGAATTCATGCCTGGCTTTGAACTGTGGAAATTAGGTCCCTAGGAACCCAGGCTGCTCAGTTTTTAGTTTCCTGTGGTCAGCAGCGATCTCGTCATCAGACATTTATGAAGGGGGAGACAGATGACCACGGAGAGACAGGCAAGCCTGCTTCTTCCCAGGGCGTGACTAGAGCGTGCATGTGGGAAGGGCTGTGCGCGCGCCATCCCGGTACCGAGGGCCAGAGCTCGAGGAGAGAGATAGCCAGCAGCGTGGTCTTCCTTCCCCCAGGCTGCCTCAGGCTGCAGTGGAAGCAGAAACAAACCTTTCTGAGCACCTACTGTGCGCTCAGAGCATTTTCAGCTCCTCTCCCTCGTGGCCCCAGGAGGCAGCTGTCAGGAGTGGGGAGCAACTCCCCTACTGCCCGGGGGACTCAGAGACAAGCCTGGCTTGGCCGAGGTCACACAGCTGGTGGATGCAGAGCTGGCCCTGGGACGCGGACACTGGTCTCTCCAAAAAACCAGAGACTCCCCTCTCAGTTCTCACTGCCCTCCCGCCAAGATGCCTCTCTAAGAATTTAGAAGAGTATTTCTGGAATGAGGTGAGCAATACTCCTAGTCATTTCTATTAGCCTCCCGGAGAATATAAATACAGAATCAAGCAGGGTCAGGGTGGGGGAAGGGGCAGAAAGAGAATTCAAACTACTGAACCATGAAGAGAAGAAAAAGGAACCAGCAGGTGAGCGGGGAGCAGGAGGGGGTCCGGGTGGGGAGTGACACAAACAGGGAGGCAGATGAAGACAGGTAGGGAGAGAGGAAGGACAAGGAAGCAGAGCCTAGTGCGAAAGAAAGAACTTGGATTTGAGAAAGTAAAAGAGAAAGACCATTTGGAAGGAGAGCGAAGGGTCTACCAGGTCTAATCTTTACACAAATGCAAAATACTGCTCAGGACAATAGGGAACCAGAGGCTCAAGTCTGGGAAACATAATAGAAGAATTAAACAGACCAGGAGACAGGATCCCTCTCTGGTGTGAAAGGAGGATGACGACAGGGCAGGGGCCGCTGCCCGGGCCTTGCAGGGTCAGTGTTGGGAGCTGCACCCGGCTCCAGGTCCCCTCCTTCCCTTCGCGCAGCAAACAGGGCTCCTGTGAAATGGAGAGGCCTGGCCCCGGAACCTGAGCAAGCCCAGGTCCTAGGGGGTGAAAGCCTTCCCGGAACAGGGCTATCCCCACCGGCAACACTTGGTTTCCAGGTAGAGAAAATTAAGCTGAGTTAAAAATAGCCAGCTCCAGCCCCAGAGCTCGCTAGCCTGGCCCTGACGGTCACTCTCTGCCCCTCCTGGCTGGCCTGGCTGCAAGGCCCCCAACCCTACCGCTCTGGCTCCCATCAACGGCCCCGGCCAGCTGCCCTGCTCACTGCCCCATCCCCACCTGGCCCTGTTACCGCCCCCCCCCCCCCCGGGGTTCCAAAGGCTGCATGCAGGTTAAGGGACAGGGATTCATCGAAGGGCCCCTTGTCAGGATTTGGAGGGAATCGTTTTGCACACAAAATAATTTGCCCTACTTAGGCTTGGCCTCGGCCCATTCCAAGGAGAGATTTGCGGGGAGGGCAGGTTGGCAGAAAAGGGAAGTTGAGGCATATTTCTGGGTGAGACACTGTGCCAGAAACTGCCCTCTAGAAATTCTCTCCAGTCTCCACTCCCATTTGCTGGATGGGATAACTGAGGCCCTAGAGAAGGAGCAACTTGCTCAAGACGGTGATGGAGCCAGACATGTCCTCTTGGCTCCTAGTCCAGCCCCACTCTCTCCAGGACAGCCGTGAAGCTGCCCCTGGTCCACGTGGAGCCCCTGGGTCTGTATGGGAAGGGCCACCAGGAAGGACCCGCCAGCAGGAAGGCCAGGGCACTGCGACGGGGCTAGGCCCTCTTCCCTTGCACCCCCGAAGCTCCCTCTCTGCCCTCTGCACTAGGAGTAAATATCTTAGGCTGTCCGGCCGCTGAAGCCACTGCGTGGGACGGAGGGTGCCCGGGAGTGACGATGAAACGTCTGGCTGTGGGGGCTGGAGCACGTGCCCGGCGTGGTTGCAGGACGACAGAGCTTTGTCCCAGCTCTGCTGTGCATACTGTGTGGCCTTGGACAAGTCCTTCCCCTTCCTTGGCTTCCCTGAAAAGCTTTTCCGCGTTCCCATTGACCGAGAAGGGTGCTCTCAGCTCTGAAAGCCTCAGGCACTCAGAACCAACCGGACCCAAGTTTAGAGCTCCCCAAGACAGCCCTGCAACCTCTTGCTCCCTGCTGGGGACCCTCTGCTCTCTCCCTTCTGGAAAACCAGTTGCTTCCCTGTTGCCACCAGCCTGGGCCCACCAGGTTTCAGGAAGTTCTGCTGGCAGCCCCAGCGGAAGGGACACAGAGTCTTGGTTGAAGCACATACCGTGTGGGCGGCTTAGCAGAGCGGGTAGCTGGGAAGATGGGGCTGGCCGGGGCGGGGGGGTCGATGTCCGGAGTTGGCAGGGGGTGACGGGCTGGGGAGGGTTTGGCCCCAGAGCCAGCCTGGGTTGGGGATTTAGGGACTGAGGAGATTCAGACATTCCCATCATCATTTGTCCCCAGGGCTGCAGGTCTGGGCTGCCCCCATTCAGGCCTGGGGCCACTCAGCCTCAGGGCCTCTTTCTGGTGGGTGGTCTGGGCCTCCTGCCATCAGCCAGAGCTCACCCTGAGCCAGCAGGGCCTGCCACCGCCCACACCTCCATCCCCACGCTGGGTCTCCGCAAGGGCAGCCTCGGCCCTGCAGGACCAGCTGCCCTGGTGTCCACGGCTTCCCTGGGAGGACAACCCTTGCCGGTTCTCCCCCTCCCTCGGCCTCAGCCCATTCCAAGAGATTTATATCTCCCATATAAACCGTACTTGTAAAGGAATAATTCATGGGCCCTGTTTGTTATTAATCTCGGGGTAATCCGGCCAGGGTCAGCGAGGCCCACGGAACTGCTGGAATTCCAGCCGAAAGTAGACATCGTTCAGTCAAGGCACCCTCGTCAAGAGGCCATGGGAGTCCTGCTGGACTTTCCAAAAAAAGGAAGCCAACTCAGGGACTCAGCCTCCAGGATGAAAATCTGTGCACTCCCAGTTTTTGAGTTCCCTCCAAAGTGCTAAGGGCCCAATTCCCCAAATAGCCTCTCAGGGGCATGGGGTAAACACACTTACTGAGTATTTAATATATTGTGCTAACTAATTCACATGCCTTATCTCCATCGATGGACACAGTACACCTAAGAGGTGGGTGCTGGAATTAGTCCCTACTTTATAAATGAGGAAACGGAGGCTCACGACTTGCCCAATGTCAGACAGCTAGCAAGTGGCAGAGCCAAGGTTATGAAGCGGATCTACTTAATGTCAAAGCCCTAACCCTGAACTTGGTGTGCTCTCAACGTGCTTTCCTGGCTCTCCAGCCCACAGGAGGCTCGCCTGCAGCAACTCTCCTCCAGGGGTCGTCCTCCCTGGTAAGGCAGAGAACCCTACGCTGACTGGGAGAGTGGGCACCCCAAAGCGAAGTAACCTCCCACCTGTGTCTGTGGGGGCCCTCATCCCATAGTAAAAACACAGCACAGGGCCCACGCCTACAAGGTCAGTCTCTGAGGCCTTGTCACAGCTGTTAGGTAGACACGGACAGTCTGTTCTTCTTTCACAGGATACCCACAATAGACCTGGGAGGCAGGCTCGGCTCATAATTTGCACTTTACAGATGAGGTCTTTCCAGATAAGATTCTCATTTTATAGATAAGGAAGTGATTTACTTAGAGTCACACAATGAATAAGAGGCAAGGTTGGAATTTTCTTTCAACAACCAACTCATGTCTATCTAATGTTCCTTTCATCCATCCATCTAGCCATCTGTCCATCCATCTGTCCATCCATCCACCCATCCATCCATCATCTAAGCTTTCATTTATCCTTCCATCCATACATCTACACAACCAGTCTCCCATTTATCCACCTCTTTCGTAACAGATGTGGTTGGAGAAATTAGAAGGGTCGAACCTTGAAAAGCTTTGAATAGCACATTACACTCGGGCTGCAAATGTCTGGTTATTTCCTGGGGAGCGGTGCATCTCCTCACTGAGCCGATGAGCTCACCGAGGCATGGTCTTCCCTGAAATCCCCACTCCGGGGCTGACCACAGGCCCGGGCTCTGTTGGTTTATGCTCAACACTGCAGTGACATGGAGCGAGATGGCTTTGTCCCACCAGACAAAGCCCGTTTTTGCATAAACATCTTTCTGAGGAGGGAGATCTAGGTCCCTTTTCCTGCCCGGTACCATCTTTAAAATGTTCTGATGATGAAGACTTGAGATACTTAGTTAAGAAAAAAAAATCAGACAAGCATCCAAAGATGGAAGGACCCTTGGCCTATACCTAGATGAGGGAGCCACGGTCCAGGGAGAGGGACATCCTGCCAGAGGTCATCCTGCCAGGCCTGGATCTGGAAACCCAGACTGCCTGGACTCTGTTCTCTCTGAGACCTGGGCCCCTGCATTTGGACCTTCTCCCCCATCCCACCGCCACCACTGGCCAGGACTTGCAGCTGGCAGATTTTCAGAGTCACACCCACTCTGTTGCCTAGAACCCAGGTTTTCCAAGGCACACCCAGTGCCCCACCAGGAGGACGCATTTCCCCTCCGGAAAGGGGTGAGACTCCAGGAGGTCGGGCCACCAAAAGTACAGTCCTTGGTTCTAGAATTAAATGTCAGCTAAAAATAAGTGCCTGGTACCTGTATCGTCAGTGTTAGCTTGGTGCCCGGCAGGCTGGCAGGCAAAGCTTGGGTTCCCACTGTGATTCCAGGCTGACATTCCTGGGCAGAGGTGTGCCTGCGATACCTCCTTGCCTAAAGGCCTTGGCCTTCCTGCCCACCTCCTGGGAATCCTGAGCCAGGAATGACCCAGGAGACGCACAGCTGGGCTCTGGCAGGCAAGAGGGCGGTCAGGAGCTGAAGCCTTTGCCTGGGGCTGGCTCGGGGTGTGGGGGTGAGTCAGGGGCCAGCCCACCCCTGGAACCTCTGTGGCTTGGCAGACCCAGCTGTCAGCTTCAAAGCCCTGTGACTCAGGCTTGAACCCCCCCGCCCCCCCACTCCGCCCCCAATCCCCTTTGGACAAGTGCTCAGCACCGTGCCAGGTTACAGCAGGGGCTGGACAGTCTGAGGACGGTTCTCTTGCTCACTGGCCAGGTGACCTAGGGCACACCAGAGTTTAACCTTCCCGAGTGTCAGAGGCCACATCCGTCGAAGGCATCCAAGAAAAATCCCACCTCATGGCTACTGGGAGGTTTCGTGGCAGAGCCAATGGCAGGTCTGGCCTGTTGCCTGGCACAGGAGGGTTCTGTCAGTTGGCCTCTATCCTCCCTTTTTCATCCCGGTCTGTAAGGTGCGTGTGGGCTTGTCGGTATAGAGATGCTCCTGGAAAGGAGTGGGGTGTATGTGTGTGTGTTTGTGTGTGTGCTGGAGTCAGGGGTATTGCTAGAAGTTGTGCTATGTGCATGCCACAGGCCAGATCCCCCATGAGTGGCTCCTCTACTACTCTGGGTCACATAGTCCCTCCAAGAGCACCTGCCCCCCCCGGCTTGCTCCGCTCACCCCCATTTGCTCTGGCATACCGTACGATGTCGCACCAGACAAGAAGTGCGTGCAGATTTGGGCCAACGCTGCCTTCCTATGAAAACCAGGCTTCAGCGGCAAGTGTGCAGCCAGGACCCAGCCTGGCATCAGGCTGAAGCAACTCGCTAAGCCCAGATGGCCACCCTGGCGTCCGACCTGCGGGGGGTCCAACCCTGAGCTATCCTTCCTTCTTCATCCCACCAGTGCTGACCCGGTGCCCAAAGCTTTAGCCCCCCACACCACAGGGCTTGTCATTGTCGGGATGCACCACAGACGTTCTTGCCTCCTTGCCTCTGTGCAAGCCGGGGCCTCCCAGCCTCCTTCCAGTCTTACCTGATTTATTCTGGCCATCCTTAAAGCCCCCCACAAATGTTAGCTCCTCCAGGAAGCCTGCCCAAACCCTTCTAAGATATGAGATCAAACCATCCTCTGAACACCTGAATGGTTCTCATCAACAGCCTTGCGAGGCTCGAAGTCCCTGGGTAGGCCTTACTCTGCGTCTCCGAGGGCGGACCGTGGCTAAGGGCTCTGCCGCCCGTGTCAGCCGAGCCACGTTTGTATCAGAGGCCCACCTCTCACGACAGGTGCCCTTCCCCTCTTTCTTTGAGCCCCAGTCTCCTCATCTGTAAACGGGCGTCATCATAGTGTTGTGGCTGTGGGGAGGGTTCAGTGAGAAAGGGCTCTGTCCGTGGTAGCCGTTACTGACCACACCGAGTTACAGAGCAGAGTCACGTTCTCATTCTCACTGAATGCTGACCACAGAACCCTCCGGGCTCTGTCAGTGCCTCCATTTTCAGACGAGAGTCTTTTCAGACGAGGCTTTAGACTCGGAGGGCTTGGAGAGCTTGACCTGTAATGGTCAGGGGTTCAAGCTCAGGTCTGTTGGACCCCAGGGTCGGTGATGTTTCTCTTCCCTCTGCCCTTCTCCTCCTATGCGACCTCCCCAGCCTCTGTCCCCTTGTCCCGACCAGATGCTCCATAAGGACTTGTTGAATTGGAAATGGAGAAGTCGGGGATGTTCTCTCCTGGGTCCCCTCTTCCTCCTCCCCTTAGCCCAGGCTCGCTGGGCCCCCACTCGGGGGTCCACAGCGTGGGGTGTTGCCTTCTGAGCATCATCGGACGAGATAAAGACCAAAGTCTCATGGGTTGATGTAGCCCGGCCCAGGGTTTCCTGTAGTATGTTCCAAGGAAAACACTGGTAGCAGGTGGGACTCCATTGCCGAAGGAGTTTGGGAAACTGGGCTCCCAGCAGGGCTCCCAAGAGCTTCCAGTGGGCACATGAGCTCTGTGACCCCCCAAGTGCTGTTTCTGGCACTGGCAGGTGAGGGCGTCCTGGGTCCAGGGTGGGGGCTGGGAAGGGGGGGCATCGAGTGGCAGGCTTGGGCTCAGCTTTCAGCTGGGTGGCCGCAGGCAAGCCCTTTCTTCAGTTTGACCATCCTCCATGAAATGAGGTGTTCTGTGGGTACCCTGGAGGCTGTAGAGTGTGGGGTCAGCTGCAGCCCCAAAAGACCTCTTCAGAGAGCCTCCTGGATCCACCCAGGGAAGTATGGTGCCCAGCCTACAAAGGGCAGTCTGGAGCTTCGGTGTCCGGGCAGTCCTTCCCTGGAGGGGCGTCAAGGACCACGTACTCTCCATCTCCCCACCATCCACTGAAACCCTCCTGGCTTATTACGTAGCTGACGCTTTAAGAGGAATCATGGGCACCGTTCACGCATGTAAACATGTAGCCACGTCTGGTTCCAGGTGTCAGACAACGCACAGACCCTCTACATATGTTGGCACCCTTCACCACGGCAGGGGGTATTCTTTTTATGATTCCCATTTTACAGGTGAGGAGCCTGAGGCTGAGAGCCGTGAAGGAGGGCCTTGCACAAGGTCACACAGCCATTTAAATTGAGATGTGCCTGCCTCACAGCCCGCACGCCTCAGCACCGTCCTCGTATCTGCAAAGCCATACGGAATCTGTAAGAGAGGCAGCTTATTAAGTGAGTGTCCTCCCTTTCCAGATGGGGAAACTGAGGCATCTTGTCCAAGGTCACACATTCTAACAGGGGAGGAGCTGAGATTTGAACCCAGGTCAGTCTGAGGCCTTGGTCTGAGCTCTTTACCTCAATTCCAAATTTTCCTGTCAGGCCCAGAGAGTCCCCAGAAGCCGGTCCTGGGGGTCAGCCTCAGGGCCTGAGACTAAGGGCAGCAGGAAACCATTGCTCAGCCTGGCTGTTGGGCCTTTAGCGGTGGGAGCTCTGGGAGCTTGGGGGAGAGGAGTAGGCTGTTTATGAGGTGAGCGGTGACTCAGGGGGGGAGGCCCTGAGCGGGCGGGCAAGGAGTGGGGGCAGCCCAGGCCAGGCTAGGCCATTGCTGGGGTCCCCTGAAGGAAGAGGTCTGGGTACGGCAGGGCTGAGTCACAGCAGCGAGATGGGACAGGGAGCTGGGATGGCCAATGACCTCACGCTTTCATGTGAGCCTGGCACGGAGCCTCGGGCCCAGGCAGGCCTGGTGGGCCCACCCTGGCAGGACGGGCACACACCCTCTTCGGCCACCCATAGCCAGGGGGTGTCTGTGAGACCAGAGGGTCTCCCCGCAGGCTCCCTGAGGCCTGGTGTTGGCGATTTCAATGGCTATGTGACCTTGCACAAGCCATTCCTTCACTGCTCTCAGCCTCAGGCTCCTCACCTTCAGGAACCCTGAAACCCTGACCGACTGGGGACGTGGTTGGCGTAGGGCACAGAGCAGGGGTGCAGGGCACAGAATCTGCCTCTGTCTCTTCCGCTGTGTGACCTGGGCCGAGCAATTCCAGCTCTCTGAGCTCTGACTACTGCTTCTGTCCTATGCATTCATGTGAGGACCTCCTAAGCGGTTCCGGTCCCCGCCCCTGCCCACAGCTGGTGTCCTGGGGGCGGAGAGGGAGGGACGCAGCCGGCACCAGCCAGGAGCGCACAGGACACGGAGGGCTATCGCAAATGGGCTCTGACCACGCTGGCAGACCCACACGCTGGCGTCCCGGCTGTTGGCTATGTGGCTTGGGGTAGAGGCTTTCTGATCTCTGCACCTCAGTTTCCCCAAGTGTCACACATAATCATAACCCCAGGCTCTCAGAAGGATGATGTCACAGGGTTGCTGGAATCTCCTACCACCACCTTGGGCCAGATACTGAGGAGCAAGAGAGCAGGACCGCTTCCTCAGGGGCCCAGAAGCAGTGAGGGAGCCCCTCTCCCCACAATCACGCCTGCCTGGAAGGCACGCCTGGGAGCTTTGTGAAGCCACTGCCTGCCCCCCGCCAGCACACCCCAAGGCTGGTCCAGAGAGGACGAGGGGTGCCAAGGTCACATGGAAGCCAGCTGAACAGATCTATCGTCCGGGGTGAGGGGGCCTTTATCTCCCTAGATAAGCGGCCCAGAACGGCCTCGGACTTGGGTGAATCCTGGAGTGGGGAGGGGAGGGTCAGAGCTGGGCTGGCTCAGGCTGACCATAAAGCAGCTGCTGCGCCCGGTGCCTTCTCAGCCTGAGTCAGCCAGGGGCTGGGGCTGCTGCTGAGTTCATCGCCGCCTGCCGCCCAGCCTCGGCACCCAAGCCTCGGGCACAAGGCAGGTCCGTCATAATGACCCGGTGATAATGACAGCTGTGTGGGGAGCTGTGCCCACGTGCCAAGCATTCTCTCCGCTTTCCTTCAAACGATCTTCCAAACAGGCCTAGGAAGCAAGCAGGGCAGGGCCTGCATAAGCTGCCCAAGGTCCCAGAGCCGGGACCAGAAGAGGGGGTCCCCAGGCCCCAGGGCTGTGCCTTCTGCTGCCGCACAGCAAGCATGCTGAGCCGGTTCTGCGTCAGACCCGGGCTGCGTCTTCGGGTCTCTGGCCCCCCTGAAATCCGGGGAAAGAGACCCAGTACCTGCCTGGGATAGGGACCTAGGATCGTGGAGGACCTGGGGTCAAGGCTCTGGGCCTAAGGACCACTGTGCTCTGTGTCTGGCTCTGGGCTGGTCAAAAGGGACAGAGAGTCACAGAGCCCCAGGACCCCCAAGGAGCGAGTGCCTGCCTCTCTCTGCAGGGTCAGGACGGCTTTCGGCTTTCCAGCAGAAGAGACATTCGAGTGAGGCTATGACGGCGGAGAAAGCACTCCAGGTGGTAGAGGAAGCGGCATGGGCGCAGGCTGGTGGGCCTGAAAAGGCATGGCTTGTCCTAGGAGCTGCAGTGAGCAGTGGGAGAGACTCAGTGATGGAAGAGGAGCTTGGAGGCCAGCCCACAGGCCTTGCATGTCTGGCCGGGAGCGGACCTTCCCCTGAGCTCAAAGTGGAGTCAGTTCACATCTATGCTGTGGAGGCGCATGCAGTGGGACCCAAACCAGTGCTGGCTCGGGGTTGGTTGGGATTTCCTTCCAGGACCTTCCCTGACTCTCAGATGAACCCCAGGTGGGTGACACCACAGCCTGGGGAGAGCAAGGCCACCTGCTGGCCACCTCTTTCCTGTAAACCCAGGGCAGACGTCTGACCTGAACACCCCATGGTTCCACAGAGCTCCACCTTCTCTGAAATCAAATCTGCAATGGGGAAAGAGGCCAGGCTGGCAGAGGGACCACGGCAAGGACCCTTCCACTGCCTCCAATATTTTCCCAAGGGCCACAGGCAGCTCAGTGCTCTCCAGCCGCCTGGTTGCCCTTTGGAGGCCCACCCCAGTGTGGCCCTGCCTGGCAGGTGTCCCCGGGCTTAGCCTGGCTCCTCTCTGTACTCTGGTGTTGGCCCAGCCGACCGCCCGGCATCGCTGAGGAACACCTGTACAGTCAAATCCACCTTATCTCGCACGGGTCACGCTTGGATTCTCACTTGTCATTTTCCGGACAGCCCCTGGAGGGCGCCCTTCCGCAGTCACCCACTTGATAGGCGAAGGAACGGAGGTTTAGCGAATTGAGGGGCCTGGCTGCACCACCAAGAGGGCCAGGGGGCAGGGGGCAGGGGCAGGGACGACCCCCCTCGTGCGCCAGACGCTGCATACTTCAACCTATAGGTGATGCATACAGATTCCGGGAGCTTACCGCCTGGGTTCAAATCCTAGCTGTTCCCCTCCCTAGTGCGGGAATCAGTGCCCTATTTGTAAAACGGTGGTAATATTACACGTTTCCCATGCGGTTGGTGTAAGAAGCAGTTGAGACGGCTCGTACCAAGTGCTGACGACCGTGCCCTGCGCCTCCCCATTTGGCAGAAGGGGAAACCGAGGCTCAAAGAGAAGTAGTGGTCTCGGGCGGGGATCCACCCCGGCCCGCCGCCTGCGCCCCGCTCCCCGACCTCCCCGACCCGCACGCGGCGGCCCCCTGCCTGGCCCTCCCGGCATCGCGGGGACCGCGCGCATCCCCGCGGCGCTCGCTCTCTTGCCTGTTTTGGGAAATCCTGGGCCGGGGGCGAGCGCCGCCGCCTCCCCGCCCCGCGCTCCCAGCCGCCGCGCAGCGCTCGGCCCGCCCTCGCTCCCGACCAATTTTGGGCAAAGCGGCGGCGGCGGCGGCGCGCTACGTGCCGGCGGTGAGTCAGCGCGCAGGAATGCGCAGGACGCTTTGTTCCCCGCTCGGCGGCCGAACGTGCTGGGACCGGGGCGCGGCGGGGGCTGACATCACCGCGCGGGCCGCGCCGCCACGTGCGCCCCCCGCCCCCCGCGGCTCCGGCTCCCCCTGCGGAACGCTAGGACACCCCCGAGGCCGACCCTCCCTCCAGCCTCTGCGACTCTGGCACTATGGGGCCCCGGCAGCCCAGGCCCCCTGCGTGGTCACCGGGGAAACAGCAGTTGGGGGGAAGGACTGCCCAGAAGGAGGAAGGCCTGTGCCCTGGAAGGGCCATGGGGTCGCAGAGCCACCACAAGACCCCGGGGCTGCCCTGGGCACACTCCTGAGAGCCCGAGGTCTCTTCTCCTCTTCAGGGCTGTCATGGGAGAGACAGTGGGCCATGAGTCCTCCAAGCACTGCCCGTTTGTTTCCGGAGTCACCCCCCCCTCTGGGCCTGGGTCTGGGAAGCTGAAAAACAGGGTGACACTGGCTGTCTCGTCCTTCTCCAGAGTCCTGTGCTGGGTATTGTCTCAAGCCTAGGAGTACTCTGGAAAGGAGTGCAGGGGCCTTGAGAAGTCTTTGGAAACTACAGATAGATGGTCACAGCAAGAGCTTTTGTGTGCGAGGCTGTGTCTGGATCTTTCTAAATGGGACACCAGCTATGATCAGAACAACCGAGTGGTGGGCGTTGCTGCTGCCTGGGGAGACCGTCGCTCAGAGAGGCGGAGTCCTCCTCCTACACCACACTCTGGTCCCCAGAGCAGGTGGGAGCCTGGGGCAGTGACTGGCCCCCTTCTTCTGGAAGGGTATGCGCATTCCTCCTGGGCTGGAGGGGCAGGCTGGGGAGCCCAGGCTGCGGAGTGCTGCTGACCTGACCTACCCCGAGGCTCCACTTCGGGCTGTCCTCAGAAGGAGAGGTGGTGGCTGGAGTTCGAATCCTTTCTACCTGGATGGCGTTGGGCATGTCACTTGCCTGCTGGGTCCTCCCCTGACTCTGCTGTCGTTTTCCCATTTTAGCTTCCCCAGGAATTAACCGGCCAAGCCTGTGGCTAGAGCCTGCCAGGGGCACACAGGGTTCAGCTGGGTTTCGCTGGATGGGATTTTGGTCACGTACTCCCTCCTTCCGCTTCCTTCCTCCACAGGGTCCTAGACACCAGGGCCTGGTGCCCCTTGTCCCGCCCAGGTCTGGAACATGGAGGACCCAGTTGGCTTGGGGACCTTTCACAGGTGTCTGCGGGCATCAGCTCTGGTCTCAGGGACTCTGCCTTTGGGCAGGTCCTCACTGGGGTCCTCACGAGCCGCTCCCCCTGCTCAGTCTATTTTGGAACTCATTGGCTTCTGCTCCTTTGAGGCCATATGTTCTTTATGGGGGAGATAAGGGATGACCTCTCCTACCCCAGTGCTGTTGAGGCAGAGGCCTTGTTCCCTTTTTCGTGCCCACCCCCTCTTGGTACACCAACATGGCCCCCACCCAGCCTCAGCTGGTGCCCCATGCTGGGCTCTGGCAGAAGAGGCTGATACCCCCAGGGGGCCCTCAGCCTGCCCCCCCACCCCGTGTGGTCCCACCCATGGGTAGCGCAGCTGTGACCTGCAGCAGGTCGATGGGCAAGGTGCCATGTTGGTCCAGGGATCCCTGCCTCTGGGATCCGGGCCGTGTTTTCGTGCCGCCTGTCGTGCGTAGGCCTCACCTGCAGACCTCTTCACCGGCTGCTGCGTGAAAAGTGCCCAGTGGCGGAGGCCACACACACGCACCATGGCTGCATGCTGGGCTCCGGAGTCGGCCAGCTCTGGGACCCGGGTAGGTCACGGCACGTCGGATTCCACATCTGCAAATGAGAGTAGGGCGCGTTCTGTGAGCATTCGGGGAGCTGGTAGACGCAACAGGGCTTAGCACACGGTGGCTGTTGGGTCAACACGAGCCCTACCCAAGGAGTTCTGGGGACTTCCATATGGTGTCCGTCCCTTGAGTTGAGTCAATGACTACACTCCTTCTCCTCCTGTAGACCTCTGTGGTCATAGGTTCTCTTGTTTTCCCCCGTGAGGAAGACCACCTGGTGTGGCCCCTCACAGCTCAGACCAGCCGCTGCAGCCCAGAGAGAGTCAGGGCCCCGCCACCCAGCAGGGCTGGGCAGGGAGAAACTGCTCGCTCCCTCCCGGGAGGACGATGGTCTGTGAGACCCCTTGGCCTTCATGTCCTAGAGGCCCGAGGACACTGGGTGATGGGAGAGACGGGAGTAAGCAAGTGTCTGCACATGCCCCCCCAGCACAATTCCTGGCACCCGAGGGCCCCGCCTCAGCCTGGCATGCCTGCCTGGATTGTTGCCCGTGTGGTTTCCCCGGGGCCTCTCCCTCACGTCCGCTGGCAGAGGCTCCCCAGCTGTCTGCATTCCTCTGCTGTGAAGACGGCCACCTTAGGGCCGGGCCTGGCTGGGACACCCCTGAGTGTGAGAGCGTGCGTGCTGGTGAGGGTGTGCAGGGACACACCTGCAGCCCCTGCCTCTCGGTGCCCATACATGGGTGTGCTTGTGTGTGCACGGCTGTGCCCTGGGCACCCACGTGTTCCTGGACGTGTCCGTGTGCAGGTATGCATGGGGGGCACGGACCCCCGTGTGGACATTCACGGGCGCATGAGGGGTGCCGGGGGGCTACGTGCAGGAGGGGACTTATGGATCGCTAGGGCTCCCGCAGCCCTGTGGACAGGGGCCTGCGCTGATGCGGCGTCAGCGGTGGCACCATGGCTGAGCGCCCTGGCGCGGGTGAGGCTCAGGTGGCCAGGTATGGCCTCTCTCAGGCTGAGCCCACAGCCTGCAGGCCGCTGGAGGAAGCAAGAGAAAGGTGTGCAGAGCCCATCTGCCCGGCTGGGCCACACGTTTCCCACACATACCCCTAGGTAACGCTCCCGCCGGCCCGGGGTGGGTAAAGTGGGCTCTGAGGCTTGGAGAGGGCCACTAACGCGCCTCGCTTCCCACAACCTCTAAGTGGCGGAGCCGGCGTTCACGTCCATGTCTGCCTGACTCCGGACGCTGCAGGCAGAGTGGGGGCGAGGGGGACAGCTGCAGAGGCCACAGCATAGCAGAGACCTGGGCGCCGGATGGCCTGGGGCCAGGCTGTTCCCCTGGCGGCCGGGACCCTCCGAGCCGCCCTCCCAGGCCCCTGCCTCCCAGCCCCACCTGCCTCGGCTGGGCAATCGTACTAACCATGCGCGGAGCAGGTGCTCGTCCAAGCCCGGGTGCGAATGCTTTGCGGGTAGTGGCCCACCTAAAGCCCGACGCTCTCAGAGGCCGGCGCCGTTCCTGGGCTGCTGCCATTCTATGTACGCGGTATCTACTCCCTGTGATGTTTATATCATGTCATGACACGTAGTAGTAACTACTGCTGTTCTTCTCATTTTAGAGATGAGGAAACTGAGGCACAAACACGTTAAATAACTTGCCCCAAGTCCTACAGCTGACAAGTGGACAGCCGGGATTTGAGCCCATGAAGTCTGGCTCCAGAGTCCGAGCGCCCGCGGTATACAGATCGTGCTCAGGTCAGAGTCTCCTGGCACGTGAGACCCCAGCCTCATCCCCTTTCTGCCGGGTGGTCCCCCGCTCCATCCTACGTGCAGCAGGCCCAAGGCAATGGAGGGCGGGGTTTGCCAGGCCTCCGTCGCACAGATGGGGAAACTGAGTCCAGACTGATGTAGTGCCTGGGCCTGAAAACATGCCCTCTAATACCAGGTGCGGCCCTAGTTTTGTCCGCTCCTAACCTGCTGGAGGACTCGAGGCAAGCGCCCTGCTCTCTCTGGGCCTCGGTTTCTGTCCCGCCCCCAGAAAGCAGGTAGGAAGGGCTGTCCCAGAGTTTCCAGGTGGGGAGTCCTGAGAGGAGGCGGGGCAGGCCTGGCAGCGGGCACAGAGTGGGCAGGCAGGTAAAGGTGAGACTGGTCCAGGGCTGAAGTCAAGGTGTGGAGCCGGTTTTCCCAGGCCGTGTCTGAGTAATCCCGTGTCTATATTTATCTCCTCCTTTCTTGGGTGAGCAAACAGAGCCCAATGCCAGCCTGGCCCAACACCCCCCATGCCGGCACGTTTCCCTCACCTGCCGGGTGGCCCTGGAGAGTACCGCAGTCTTGGCTCCAAGCTCAGCTCGGTCCACGTAGGACACACAAGGGTGCTCAAACCCCGTGGCTTCCGTGAATCTAACTGTCAGGGAAGCTCCACGCAGGCCTCTGAACCCGAGGGCAGCCATGGCCATGGCCTGGGTAATGGTGGCCTCAGGGGTCTGGGAAGCCCTGCCCCACACAAGAGCAAAGGATCCTCTTATCTTGGACGGTCGTTTTCCTTTCTCCGTATGCACTTTGGTCTAAGTGGCAGCCCCTGTCCCTCCAAGATCTGAAATCCCCAGAGGACAGTCTGCATGTATGGTGTCTAGAGTCAGACTGCTCTGCGGTTGAGTCCTGGCACCCTGACCTTGGGCAAGTAACCTCTCTGTGACTCGGTTTCCTTGCTTGTCAAATGGGGCCAAACCTTCCTATTTCCCAGGGCTCTTGTGAGCATTGAGTTGAAGGCACTATGAGCGGACAGATGGGGTGAGCTTGCTGGGGACGGGCTGCCTGTCCCTACTGCTTCCAGCATCCTAGGCCCAGACCCACAGCAGTGACCAGGAGCCACGCAAGGTCCACAAGGGGACACGTACGTGTATGACTCTCACAACGTGCACACACTCGTGGACACCCCCAATTCTGAGAGGCACGTATAGCTTACACTCAGGATGGATCAGGTAAGTTAGGGCTTGGACCCTGGGAAGACCGCAGAAAGAACCGGATACAAGCTTTGCGGAGACCTTTCCCAGAGAGGGCAGGACAGGTGGCCAGTCAGGCCAAAGCGGTGATGGGAACAGAAGGGCACCTTGTCGAGAAATGGCTCAGCCTGGACCAGGCGGGGGCTCCGTCCTCCTGACCCCGGCTAGGATCCCTCCTGCTAGCTAGGCCCGTGCCCCAGTTCTGGCCTCTGCCCTGGTGCTGCCACCTTCCTGACCCTGCGGAGCCCTGGGCCTGGTGCACGTGCACCACCGCCCTGCCTACTCCCGGGCTGGATTAGGCAGAGTCCGAGGACGTGCTGGGCTGGCAGGCTCACGGGCGGGGCGGGTGCCGGTGCCGGGGCTGCCCTGTGCCGGCTTGAGACTGGGCCACAGCAAGGCCTTGTATGGCTCTGGTAGGGCAGCTCAGCTGGCAGCACCCATTGGCTGGGCTGGCACTCCCCGCCGGGGCTGCGGGGCCCCAAACCACGGTAACCGGAGCCTCCGGGACCTGGTGGATTAGCATGGCCGCCCGCCCACTAGCCTGCCTGCCACCAGGGCTGCTCTTTTCCTTTCCTAAAAAGGCAGAGCTGGGCAGGAGAGCCAGGCAGGTGAACTTGGGCCTGGGGTAGAGGAGGGGTGGGCAGGGTGTGCAGGTGGCTGTGCTGAGGGTTCAGGAATCCTAGCCCTGGCCTTGGGCCAAGCCCTTTTCAGCTCTGGACATCCGTTTTCTCATCTCTAAAAGGGGGCAGTTGGCAGCCGGGTCTCCCTAACGCTGAGGCTTTGATGGGACCAGGGAAATGTATGCTAGGGTCCCCCAAACCCAATCCAGGCTCAAGGGCTGCTCAGCAGCAAAGAGGCAGATTCTCTTTCCATAGGAAGCCAACCACTCCCTAAATGTAAGGGCCTGGTTATAAATCCCAGCTTTGCCCCTGACCACTGTGATCTTGGGAGACAGCGGCATCTGTCTGAGCCCCAGTCTTCCTCCTCTATAAACAGGCCTGCAGTCAGCCCCAGTCTGTTCTTTCTCAGCTCCCTCTGGCCTCCCCTGACCCTTTCTTCTTCCCATGTCTCTCCACTCATGCCCATCTCAGGCTGGCCTGCCTTCTGAAGCTGTCCTTCCTGCAGTGGTCTGGCCCCAGGAGTCTCCAGGTCCCGAGCCCAGAAAGGGTCCAGGCCTTGGGGTGAGGGCAGGACTAGCCTAATCCTGGATGGGGAGCCAGGCAAACATGGCTGAAGGCTCCGTGGCCACAGACGGCAGCCTAAGCCCTCCTGAGGCTCCGGGTCAGGTCTTACTAGGACAGTGGCCCCGCCATTTGCTAGGGTGCGATTTGGGGCTCAACCCTTCATGTGAAAAATGGGGGCGTGTGCCCATCCTGCCTTACTTTAAAAGGGAAAGTGCTTCATGACCTCTAGGGAGCAGCTGTGGGAGGCCTGGTGGCAGTGTAAATGACTGGGAGGCCTTGGGCCCTGTGGCAGGTGGGCGAGGGCAGGTGGCAAGTAGTCCTGCAGAGAATTCACACGCAGTTTTCATGCTCTCGAGTATGGGAAGCCAAACCTTGGCACCTGCCGGTTGATCCTTGGGCCTGCAGCCTCCGTCCCGGGGAAGCCACGTCCCGGGGAAGCCACGTGGCTACCAGATGGCACTGCTGAGAAATCGGGCAGCTGCTGGGAAGAAGCCCCAGCCTGGGCCGGCCTTGTCCCACTGCTTCCTGGGCAGAGATGAGCTGTCTGAGAGCCAGGGCTCCCCTCGGGCCAGAGTTCAGGTCCGAGAGAAGGAAGGGACAGGGGCTTCCATGAGGACGTGGCCCCGCGTCAGGTCAGCCCTCACGCTGCCTCTGATTAGCTACGCGCTTGCGGCTGGTGGCGGTGCTCTCTCCCCTGACGATGGGGGCCGACACTCGCATCTGCCTGGTTGTGTAAGGACTGCAAATCAGGTTTGTAAAACGCTAGGCACAGCGTGTGGTGTACACGAATGCTCTTCTTTCTGGGGGGCTGGGTGGGACTTTCCCCACTAGCCTGGGCTGAGACCCAGGGTCCCCAAGGACTTACTCTCAGGCGACCGCTCTGCTGGTGGCTCGTCATCCTTGCACACCTCATGATTCTAATGCCAGAGGCCATATTCCCTCTCCGGGGCCCCTTCCAGACCTTTGTGTTTCCATTGCCTGGAAAAATCCAGCCCTTTGAGGCTGACGTCATCAGGCCCCGCCCTGCCCCCCGCCACCGCTGACATCTGCTCATGTCCTGGGCACTACTGATTTTGGGCAGCCCTAGCTTTGTGTGATTATCATGAGGGCTGCTTCTAGGTACTCTTGGCCTCTTCCTTTAGGCCCACCCACGTGACTTGCATTGGCCACTGAAATTCAGTGAGTGGAGGGAGGGTTGCTTCCAGCTGGAAGCAGTCGTCCGTGCAAGGGAGCACAGCGCTCATTCCATGTGCCTCTGAGGTCATGCGAGCCTGGAGAGTCAGCCTCCATCAGTCTGGCTCTCTAAGTGACTGGGATCCGTAGAGCTGCCCTGCTGACCCACATCGGAAGTGTGGCCTGGGGGATAAACAAGCTTCTGCTGAGTCAGCCCCTGAGCTTCAGGGGTGCTTGTCTCTGCGGCAGGCAGCCCCTCTCCTGACTGCTCCTTGCTCCCTGGCTCAGAACCCCAGTCTCCCCCCAAGCCCTGCAGGCACCAGAGGTGACCTCCACGCCCCGGCCACTCATCCCGTGGCCTGTCGCTCTGCAGCGGCCTCCTCGCTCCCTGCACCCCAGCAGCCACGCCAGAGGCCAGCCATTCTCTGCCACACCTGGCTCGCCTCTGAAATCGTGAGCGAAGACAGCTCACAGCCTTTCTGCATTTCCTAATCCCCTGTCACTTGACCACTGGCCTCTCTCTGTATCAGTCACCCGTTTGCTTCCCGGCCCGTGAATTTGGTTGGCATAACTCACCTCTTCGTTTGCCGATAGTCTCACCTCCTGCACCCCCCTGTCCCTCTGTCCCCCGGCTGGACAGAACCCTGCTCCCGATGCACCGACCTGGCTGCCCGCACCGTGGCTGGGGAGCGCAGCGGGAGAAACCACGCCCGGAGCAGCCGGGGCTCAGTGCCTTGTTCCCGCAAGTCGGCAGGTGGCCCCACTCTGTTTCACAGAGAAATCCCTCCGCAGGGATGCCCTCAACTTCCTCTCACCCAGCAGACAGGCTGACTTCCCCTGCACCCTTTCCCGTGGGTCGCCATGCAGGGTGTGACTGTGTGAGCGTGATTGTCACCAACTCCTTCCCATCAGCTTCCCCCCGCCCCCCACGCCCCACAGCACCGCAAGTCTTTCTTCCCTGGGCCCCATATGCCCCCTCCAACTACTGCCCCACTCTCCCCTGGGAAGGCGTCCAGATCTGCTGTCCCCGCTTCCCGCCCTCTGTTCGACGCCCGGCGGTACCCGTGAAGGGCCGCTATGCACCGGGCACCGTGCTAGGCCAGACTCTCCCAAAGTCCCAGCAATCCCCTCGTGGCTGGAACAGAGCTTCTTAGTTCCCAGGCTGAACTTCCTATGGCTTCCCCTCCTCCTCTGACCCTTAGGCATTTTCAAAGAAAGGTCTCTAGGACGATTCAGACCCAGTCTGGACGAGAGCTTTTGCTCTCTCCTGCCACGGCAGTTATGGCCACTGAGATTAGGTCATTAATGATGTCATTAGGAGGGAATGTACACGCAATGACGTGTCAGAATGTAAGCTCTTCGAGAGCGGGACTGTTTTGCCTACTGTTGTATCCAACCATCGGCCCCTCACTGGCGCTCAGCAAATCATTGCGGAATGCGAAAGGTGGGGATCCATGCTTGCCTTTTCTCCCCGGTATCCGCAGCCCCCCCCCACCCGTGCCAGGCCTGCTCAGAGAAGATTTTTGAAAGCTTACTCTGTTCAAGGCTTCATTAGCCACCCTGTATACACCATCTCATTGAATCCCACACCCACTCTCCATGTTATAGTTGGGCAATGGAGGCCCAGAGAGGTTGTGTAATTGGCCCAAGGTCACACAGGAGTCAGTGGCTGTGTCATGATCTGACTGCAGGTCTTACTCTGTAGTGAGTTGGATGACGGCCTTCCAAAGTGAAGCCCATGCCCCAGTCCCCAGAACCTGAGTGTGACCTTAATTTGGAAAAAGGGTATTTGCAGATGTATTCAGTTAAGGATCCAGAGATGAGATCATCTTGGATTAGGGGAGGCCCCAAATCCCATGACCAGTGTCTTTAGAAGAGAAGGTGGGGGAGGGAACCTACGCAGAAAGCGGGAGGGAGGCGGAATCGGAGGTCCGGTGTCAGGGCTACACACCGAGGCCCACCAAGGCTCGCTGGCGGCCACAGAAGCTGGGGGAGGTGTGGATCGGACCCTCCTTCAGAGCCTCCAGAAGGAACCCACCCTGCCGACACCAAGACTTCGGACTTCTGGTCTCCAGAACTGTGAGAGAGTAGATTTCTGTTGTTTTTAGCCACGGCAGCCCCAGGAAACACGGATCCCAGACCACAGTGGTGCTATGTCCGGTGCTCCTCGCCAGGCCTGGAAACGAGGGGCCATGTGAGGCCCTGGCTGTGTGCCTGGGGCCTACTCGCCTGCCTCCTCTGGGCCTGATTGCTCTGTAGCCCTCGAGACACCACGCGTCCCTCCCACTCTGACATTCTACTGACCTCAAGAAAAACCATGAGCCAGGGGAGCAGGGCTATGTTGGGATTTTCAAATTTATTCCAACGTGCTGTGTGTGTGTTTTTTTTAAAAATATCCTCAGGCTGAACGCTCAGCCGGAGCTGTAATAAAGGCAATTATTATACTTGTAAAAACCTCTCATTCACAGTACAGGTGTAATTTACAACAAAGGTCGCACATCAATACTGAGCAGTTTCTTCCTTTTGTGCATCAGACTGTGCTTTAGACCTGCATGGATTTTCTGTTGAGTTTTTTTTCTTTTGCACTGATATATACCATACCAACATTGCAAGATGCAAGTGTAGAAACTGGGGTTCAAATACAATTACAGGCAAAACCACCCCATCCCGGTACGGCTGCTGTACATATCTACAGGACGGTTTTGGAATGTATTGCCATTTAAGAACATAGAAACTCTCTACAGACAATTTCACATACGGAATACATACACCTTTTAGAAAAAAAAGGCAAATATTTATCTTACAGGGAGCATATATCTTACATTTGCCTACACGTTTCTTTTTTGTTTCTTTTTCTCTTCTTCTTTTTTTAAACACTAGGTTTAGTAAAGTGATCGTAAGTGCTGAAGCGGTTTTCTAATGGAAAGCAGACTGGAGCCACAACACGGAAGCAGAATCTGCGGGACAGGCCTTCGGGAACTTTCTCCCCCTGCTCACTGCTGCAGATCTGTCTCGGAGGCAGGACTTTTGCTTTAAGGAGGATTTTTTCTGGAGAAAGGGCTGGAGAGCAGGTCAGCTCAGATGTATCGCTGGTTCCTGTTCAGAAGTGCAGGGTGAGAATGGAATGGGGCTCCCGGGATCTGGAAGCTAATTCTTTCAGACTTTTTCCCACAGAGGGAGGCAGAGGGCTTTCTGGGTCTGGAAGTTGGAGGTGATGGAAAAGGGAGAATGGGCAGTTTGCTGCTGTCAGCGTCCTGGCAGGTCTCTGTGGTTGGGCCAGAGTGTAAGCCATGGGTGAGGGGCCGGGGGGTGGGCCCTGGGGACTGGTGCCCTGGAGAGGAATGGGGTTAGTACACAGAATGGCCCTGAGCTTGCTGCGGGTGGAGGGCATCCTGGAGGGTAGGCCTGGGGGCTGAGTGTCTTGGAATCCCCAACAGATGGCGAGGGCTGGCTCTGAGACCTCTGCCATTTGGTTCCAGCCGCACTGTCAACAGCCAAGGACCAGAGCGAGCCTGGACCGAGGAATGGCTAGCCCACACATCTCGACCAAGCCAAACAGGTGTCTGTGGCAACAAATCAGCACTGCTCTGGGTACCGTTTCCCTTAACAGGGACAGGAGTGTCACATACAAACTACAAATGTGGGAGTGGTTGAGAGTGGGACAGGGGGCCCCGGGAAGGGCATGGAGTGAGAGTCCTTTTCCAAATTATGGAGGTGTCTGTGTGCTGGGGCCTCTGTGCTCAGGGGAGCAGGGGTAGAGTCTGGCAGGAGGGGTTAGCACTGTGCCCAGAGACATCTGTCCCAGGCTGGTGGCACTGATTCTATCCCTCTGGAGATCGGAGTGGGGCAGCAGCCCTTCGGCCAGATTCTCTTTGTGCATTGTGTCCCTGTCATTGAGAAATGGATCTCCGGTGACTCCTGGTTCTTGTCCCTTGTGCCTGGGCCCGTGGGCCTCAGTGGCTGTGAGGCCCCTCCCCTGCTGGCCACACTGTCCATGACTGGGTCTCCCAGGAAGGAAATCTCAGTCAGCGGTCTAAGAACAGGGGAATGACGCCCAGGAGAGCGGAGGTCCATGGCTGGGGGGAGAGGCCTGGCCACGCCCAAGGTCAGGGGCTTGGCGCAGCTATCAGAAACCCCCGTCTGCTACTTTGTAGGTCTGGGCTGGAAGATCTTGCCCAGGAAGGTTTCAAACCTGGGCTGAAGCGATGCCCTTTATCCAGCTCCCGGGCCCCGGGGCTAGAAGTGTCCACTGCTAGGGGTGAGAGGTGAGGGTAAGGGAAGCCTGGGCTGTAACTGGGACCAGGCACCTTCCCACTTCCTGTGAGGCCAAAACAGTGCCAATATAGTCAAGGTTGGGCTTGCTGGCCTTCTCCCAGGGTGGGCGGGAGCCCTGGACTCTGGGCCAGGGAGCTGAGAACTGCCGGCTAACCTTACCCCCAGGGAAGCCCTTCCTTATTGTCCGGTTTGTGTCTTAGCAGAACCTGGGGCTGGCCTGTCTCCTCAGCAGAGGCCAGGCAAGGAAAGGCCCTGAACTGGCAGAGGAGGGATTATGGCCGCAACCAGTGTCCTGTCTATACAACTTCAACAGCTCAGGAGGCCCCGGGCACAGGATTCAGTGGCCTGGCTGAGGACTGAGGACAGGTCAGGGCATTCCCTGCTCTGCAAAGAGGCTTCAGCACCTAGCCCAGGTGGGCCAAGGACAGCGGTCCCTGTGCGTTCTCCCCCTTTGTAGAAACAGAAGAAAAGAAATTCTGGAAGGTTGGCAGAAAACCTGCCTCTCCCGGGGCAGGGTAAACATGAGTTCTATATTTCAACTTGGGATTTTAATTTCTGGTCACATTATTTTTCTTACAAAGCAGGTTTTTGTCCCAGGAAATACAGGGAGGAGACACTGGCTAGTACTGATTGCTTTGGAGAAGAATTTGGTTGACTTAGGACAATTCTTGTAGGTCAAGAGAATCTGAGGAAGCTCGGAGAAGTACCAAACACCATCTTCTGTGTGTGTGTGTGTGTGTGTGTGTGTGAGAGAGAGAGAGAGAGAGAGAGATATTTTTAAAAGAGAGTTAAGCCAACAAACAGGCCTGGGCAGTTCCCACCAGTCATGGATTTGGGTACTTCCTGGGGTAGTGGAGGCCTGACAGTGTGTGGAGTGGGGATGGTGGGAGGGGGTAATCCAGTCCTGCTGAAAAGAGGTCCTGAAATAGGTCCCTATGAACGTCCAGTGCTAAGCACTGGAAAAGCCCAGCCATGGAAGAAATAGGGCTCTTTGAACCCTCGGGACCAAATATGCAACGAAACCCAAGCTCCAGCCTCAGGAATGGCAAGGCAATGCACCTTGGATCTTGACCCCTAGGGGCCCTGTCACGTCAGCCTTCTGGTAGTTTCTAGAACAAGGGAGGCAGCCTGTAGCTGGGGCCCTGAAGCAAGGCCTCAGTTCGGTGCTCGGGAACCAGGAGATGAACAATCAGGGCTCCATTCACAGCTTAGGGGCTAGGGGTGGAGGATAGGGGAGGGGTTGGAGGGTGGGGCGCTGGGGAAATTTGTCAGGATGCCAGGATGGGTCCACAACTCAGGCCACCTGGGTATCAGGGAGCCCTGGGGGAACCAGCAAGCTCCTAGCTACTGTCTGCTCCTACTACTTGTGTTGAAATCCTAGGGAAGGTAACATTTTCTTGTCCTTCAGAAAAAGAAGGCTGGGGTTTTCTGGGCCTGCCTGTGGAGGCTGAGTGGGGTCCCCCTGCCTGTGTCCCTCTGCCTTGGGCTGCTGGCCCTTCTGCTGGCAGTGAGGGTGGCCACTAGCTGGGGTGGAGTGAAGTGGCAAAATACACAGGAGCCGTAAACGTCTGTACACAGGAGTGCTCGCTTTTACATTTAATTATGTATTTTTAAAAAGTTTCTCGCTCTCTCTTTTTTTTCCTCCTTCAGTGCATCCCCCTTCCCCTCAGCAAATGGCTACCTCTTGCCAGCCTTGGGGGATGGCTGCAGACCGCAGGGGTCCAGGCTGAGGCCCCACCTACACCCTTTCTCAAAAAAGCACAAAATATTCACAGCCTCAAACTCCTCATGGGTGGTTTTTTTTTTTTTTTTTATGTGTGCGTGTGTTTTGTTTTGTTTCTTTTCAAGCAACAAAAGGTATAGAAGAAGGCACAGATAACTGCATACGTGGGAAGACAGAACAGTTGGGGGCTGCGCAGAAGCTGCTTGGACAGATGGACAGATGGGAGAGGGAGCCCATGAGAGCGAGCTGATTCGAGGAAGCTGGCTGGAAACGTCTGTTGCTGAACACCGGAAGCCAGATGCTGAAGCAGTCGGAGAGAGGCTAAGTGCTTGGGGGGCCTCTGTCCTTGGGCTGGTGTGGAAGTGCCCCAGGCCCCCCACTTCCTGAGGGCTCAGGGGAGCCCTGACGGGTCCTGGGTTCCCCAGAGAGGTTCCTCCTCCGGGCCGGGAAGCGAGCGGAGGCCTCTGCCAGGCAGCCTACGGAACTGCTGCGGTCCAGGGGCGAGGCGGCGGAGGCCACGGGGTTGGCCAACGTGCGTGGTGACTCCAAGCGGGGGCTCCGGGACTCTGGCCTGCGGCCCGGGGGTGGCCGGGGCGAGGCCTCAGGCGGGATGCGGGGACTGTGGGCGGGCCCCTCGGCCCCTCGGGGCTCCCAGTCAGGAGGCCTGCCCAGGCCCCCACTCGTCCTCTCCCTCTCCTTGGGGTGGTTCCTGCCTTCTAGCTCCGAGGAGAGTGTGAATTTGGATACCTTAGCCACAGGTGACACGGAGGCTGACGAGCTCTCCGTGGGACTCCAGCGGCCTCGCTCCTGGGCCTCCCGGGCCCCCGTCAGGTCACTGCCACCTCCCGAGAAGCCACTGACCCAGGCGGTGGTGGGCCCCGGCAGCAGGGGGGGGTGGGCCCCAGGCCGGGCCTGCACCATCTGGATCCCACCGATGGGAATCAGGGGGCACGGGGCGCGGGCCAAGTGCTGGGAGTGCAGAGGGAGGTGGCTGAAGATGTTCTCTGTCCGGGCTGGGGTGTGGCCGTGGAAGTCGTGGGGGGCCGAGAAGGGTCGGGAGGAGGGAGGGTGAGCAGGGCCAGGTGAGCCGGAGGGACTCCAGGACGCGGCCTTCTGCTGGGGTCAGAAAATAAGACAGGGTAAGGCAAGGGCTACGTGCTGGCACATGGAGACCCCAAGGCCTAAAGATGAGGGGCAGCAGGGAGGGGGGCTCGGCTGAGGGCACACAGGAGTCCTGGATGGGCCAGGGAGGGAGCGGAGCTCTGACTCCCTGCCCGCGGTGCTGCCCCGGGCTAGTGCACTCGGGGGGGGGGGGGCTGTCCCCAGCCCTGCAGTGACCCCACGGTCCTCATGCCTCTGGCCAGTGCGCCTGACTGCCCTGCGCCTGGCCCTCAATCCTGGTTCTGTGCCTTTCCTGTTCCTAGAGCGGTCTTGACCCAACTCGACCCTTGGGTGTGAGCTCCCACTCTAGGTTCTTTACCTTCTCCCACCGTCAGGAATTGTAACGTGACTCCAGAATTAAAAACCAAGGGAAGAGTCCCAGCCTGTGCCCCTCCAGGAGCTTGAGCCCCTGAGTGGTGGTGTCCATGCTGCTGGTAGTGACTGGTGGTGTGGGGTCATGACAATATGGCGACAGAAGAGGCACTGGGAAGTAGAGGGAAGCTGACAGTGATGGTGTTGCATCGTGGTGACGGTGACAGGATGCTTCTGGGTTGCCAACGTGGCAACACTGATGGAGCTGACCCGGCGGTGGCCAGGGCTTGTTCGTGTAGTGATGGCGGAGATGGCGTTGGGGCAGGGACAGGGACAGTGATGACGGTTGTGGCGCTGGCTGTGGCGTCTCTGAGGCTGCTGGTGACGGGGCTGTTGGAGGTGTGGGGTCGGGGCGGGGGAAGGGAATGCCACCACGCTCTGCTGCCTCTGCTGGCTTCAGGATCCCCCCCAGGAGGGGCCCCCCCAAACATCTGCTAGGTTATGAGCGATCACGGAGCTGGCAGGGCTGTGTAGCTGCGGGGCGGCTGCCTCAGGGAAGAGTGCTCTGTGCCCTCCCCCCCCCACCAGAGACGAGCAGCCCAGCTGCTCAGGGGCAGGAACTCACCCACGTGCAGGCGCAGGTCTCGGGGCTTCTGCCGAGAAGCTTGTGAGGTAGAGGTGCGGGCGGGTGGAGAGCCCGCGGGGCCAGCCCCGAGCCTGGGCCGCGTTCGCCCGCTGAGGGGCTGCCCGGCCCGGCCGAGGCCCATTTCCCTGGCAGCGCTGACTGTGGCGGTGACTCGGCCTGGCCCGGGGACCGTCTCCTGGTGGGTGAGTGTCTCGGGGGGCCCGAGTCTGGGGCCCCCTCGTATTCGGGGGGCGGATGCGCTCTAGAGGGCAGTTCCCTTCCCAGGGGGCGGGAGGTGAGAGGAGACAGCTCGAGTCTTGGAGACCCACAAGGGAGAGGGCCCGTCTGGGGGCCAGGCGGGCTGGGGGCGGAGGCCTGTGGCTCTCGGGCCGGTGAGTGTCGCTGGGGAGACGAGTCGCTTTTGGTTAGTGAGTGTTTGTGGGTCAGTGGTGGGCGGCTGCCTGCTTCTTTGCTTGGGGACCATAGCCTTCTTGGGGACACAGCCTTGGAGCTCAGGGCTGAGCCTGTGTCCTTCTCCACAGGGCCCGAAGGGGCTGGTCCCAGCCGGGGGAGGCACAGGGCGCTTTGGCTGGACGTGGAGCAAATGCCGGCTGCCAAGTGCTCGGCTTCCGAGCTGCCCCGCGTGGCCTGGCTGCCGGAGGAGGCGTCTGGGGGCTGAGGGCCGGGACCGGGGGAGGAGTCTGCCGGCAGCGGGGCCGGTGGGCCAGGCAGGGGTGCCTCTGAGGCCGGGCCCGATGGCTCGTCCTGGCTCTCCTCTTCGTCCTCATCCTCGTCTTCGTCCAGGTCCGAGTCCGAGTCCGAGTCCTCCAGGTCTGAAAACTGGTGCTCCGCCACGGCCTCTGAGCCCTCTCGCCCTTCTGAGTCCTGGAACGGGTCATCACTGGTTCCTGAGGGGTGGACACAGGAGAGCCCGGGGTCACAGCCGGCCCCACGCGCCACCCTCTGTGCCCATGTCCTTGTTTGCAAACCAGGCCTGGTAGCTGCGGCCTGAGCTTGTGGAGAGGATGGGGCCACGACAGGTATGGGAACACTTTGTAAAGAATCTCAGTGAACAACAGTTACCTTGTATCTACCCTGTGCCAGGTTCCTTCTAAGACTTTCGTCTAGTCCTCAAATGATCTCGTGAGGTCGGCACTGTTCTTATCTTCATGTTACAGAGGAGGGAACCAAGGTAAGCAAGATTAAGTACCTTGCTCAAGTAAGATAAGTCCTAGGGCTGGGACTGAACCATAGCAAATGAGACAAGCCTTGTTTTTAGTTTGTCTCTTCACTAGGATTTCCGTGCTGGCTCCCCCCTGAGCCAGGGAAGTCACCTTGCTGTGTTGTCAAACGGATGAGACAGTCTTACCTCCCTCACGGGGTTGGCCGGGAGGAGTGAACACACACCTGGCACAGAGAAGTGGCTGAAATAATTATGGCCACTCAACATGTTCATGAAGAGATCTCTTCTGGACACAGCAGAAAGGCTGGCCGGCCCAGCAGCATCGGCCGTAGTCCGCCTAAACACACATCTGCCACCATGGCCTAGCACCATCGGGCAGGTGGCAGGTCCTGGCCTCTGGGCTAATCTGGCCTCAGACTGCGGAGCAGGGTCCCATCCCCCCTGCTCTTGTCCAGAGGACCTATTGCCCTTGCAGAGCTCCTGCTGCTCCCAGCCAGGAGGGAATGGAGCTCTGGAATACCTCTGGGTCTGGCTTCTGGTGGGGCAGCCCCAACCAGCTGGGTCACTTTTAACATGACACCAGTCCAGTGTGGGCATCTGTGAAATGGGCAGCAGTCAGGACTCTAGGGAGAGCTCTGCTAACATCTGGCCCACCCGTCAGGCTCCTGAGGGTTTGGGTCCTGCCGGGCGTATCGCCCGGCCCACCACTTCACTCCGACACACCAGCACCCGTTTCACCACCGACCAAGAGAGCTGGACACACAAGCTGACTCGGACCACGGGTGTAGCCGGGCTTCCAAACCCCACCATGCCCTGCGGCCCTGGGGCTTGAAAGCCTAGTGTTTATGCTTCTGAGTGCTCAGCATGCAGCAGCAGGACGACGCATGGAGTAGATGACGGTGGGTCAAAAACCACGGGGTGGAACTGGGGTTGGCTTGTGAAGGACAGGCCAAGGGAGCAAGGGCAGGGTCTCCTGGCAGCAGGGAGCAGAGGGAAAGGCAGGAGGGATGTGGAAGGGGGGGTATGCAAAACACATAGCTGCAGTATCCCAGGCCCTGCCTCGGACCTATTTCAGACCCAGCAGTTAACTAGCCTCACCCCTGATTTACATATGGGGAAATCCAGGCCCAGAGGGGGCAAGGGCTTCCTCCCCAAGATCAGCCAGGGAGTCGTGGCTGAGTCAGGACTCAGGTTTATAACGCTTGCATTATTACACTGCCAGTATAAAAATGATGTTTATTCACTGAGAAGCAGGAAACGGTCTGGGTTTGGATCCCAGCTTGACCCTTCCTTGCTGTCTGATGTTGTATAATTGGCTTTCTCTCTCTATGTTCGGTTTCCTCATCTGTAAAATGGGAGTAAAAGCAATAAAAGCCACCTCATGAAGCTGCTGGGAGGATCGTGAGAGTCTGACACATAGTAAGTACCCAATAAAACCTAGCAAGTATCTCAAGCACCCCAGTACCTCAAGCAGATGGTCAGCGTTGCAAGCATCTCGAGGTTGATGGTCAGAGGGGGAGTTCTACTAGTGTGGGAGAGTCAAGACCGGTGTCCCCTGATATCCAGCAGGGAAGGCTCCGAAACAGCCTCTTTATGGATGAGGACGTAGGCCCAGAGTGGCCGGCCCTAGGCACTCAGGGCAGGAATGATGGAAGCCAAGGGTCCCCTGCCCAGAACAGGGTTCTTCAGGCCCCTCACACCTGGGCTCCTGCAGGGCTGTATAGGATGCCCTTGCCCGGGTGGCCCGTTCCCAGTGCCCCTCATGGCGCTGCCAGTCCACTGCTGGGATCACCGGCAAGGCTCCATCCACAAAGCCCAGCCAGCTCCAGGCCTGGACCAAGGAGGAGATGCAGAATGAAGCCTGCGAGGGCACCGAGGGGGTCTGGCCACACGGTGGCGCTGGTGCTCAACGTCCTCACTGTCAGGGGCGGGGCTGCGGCGGGGACCTGGCCACAGGGAGGCAGTGGTTCCTAGGCTGTGCTCCCCAGTGCCACTTGGTGTCCAGCAGACAGGCTCCTCCCTGAACCTTCCTCATCACCACGGGAAGTGGCAACTCCGTCCTTCCAGTTTCTGAGGCCATAAACCTCAGACTCATTCTTGGCTCCTTTTTGCTCATGCCACCAGGAGTCCCCCGTCGTGGTAGCAAAACCTGTCGGCTCCACCCGCAGAATATTTCTAGAACCCTACCACTTCTCCCCACCTCCACCCAGTCCAAGCCAACGTGCGCTCGGCCTGATAACTGCCTCCAGCCACACCCCTTCTTGACCGTCTTCTGCACACGGAGTCACTGAAAGTTGGGGGATGTTACCCCACTGCACTGCCAAGTCCATCCCTTGACCTTCATGGCCCTGTTCTCTGAGTTCATCTCCCCCCACTCGGGTCCTCAGGGACTCTGCACCTTCTGTTCCCTCTGTGGGGAGAGCCCTTCCCCATACCCCCTCCCCGCACCCTCCACCAGCTTCCTGACCCCTCCCTTCACATTCTCTGCTCACTACCAGAGTGAACCCTCCCCACATCTTCCAGCCCCTCACTCACATTTTTGCTTCCTACTCATTGGCCCTGTCCTATCCCGCATATGTTCACTGCCCTGCTCCCTTCGAGAATGTAAGCTTCCAGAATAAAACATAGTTCTATTCACTGTGGGGTCTCCAGCAGCTCGAATAGGACCTGGGATAGGGCGGATGTTCAGTAATTATTTCTAGAATAAATGCACTGATTTTACCTCAAACAAGGTGGGACGGTTATCCTTTTTTTGTCTCATTGGGAAAACGAGATTGGGAGAGGGGCAGGGACTGGCCCTGGGTCCCTCCATGGGTGGTCGGTGTGGTGCCAGGGCAGGCTCTGGGCTCAGGCTCCTGCTCCCCCAGACCCAGCCCACCAGGCACTGGGGTGGTGTGCAGCCAGCGTTCTCGTGTGCCCTTGAGTGGCTGCCTTTACCTGCCTGAGCTGAACTTTCCTCGACTTGAAATGCGGCCACACAAGTTTCTACTGCTAGTTATGAGGACTCAGTGAGACAACAGGTGTAAATGGCCTAATGTACATTCTGGATAAGCCTGGTAACCCCACATTCTCATTTTAGCGGGAACAGCCCCAAGTTCACTGTGTTTAGTTCAGTAAAGGTGATTTATTCCATCTAAAAGGAAACATGCTTTAACTCTTTTGTAAGACTGTAAATAGATCTTGAAATCAGAAAAACAAAGACACACTCACGCACACACGCACCCATCTTTGTCACACTCTAAATCCTGATTCTATTTTAGGGAATCTGGTCAAAGGGTTGCTGCGTACAGGAGGAATGCCCCTGGCCTCCCTGACCCCCCCCTTGCTGGGGCGGGCAGGGGGAGACACCGCGCGTCCACCTGCCAAAGTCCCTCGGGCCTCCTCCCCAGATGCTGTGGCTGGCCAGGGCCTTGGACTCCCCTTCTCTGTTGGGTTTTTTCGGAAGAAGGCTCTCATGTGCCTCTTGCTGATGGAGGACTTTGGCCAGGGTGCGGTGCTGGGGACGTGGGATGAGATGGGGAGGTGACAGGGGCTGTCAGGTCTGGCTTTGGCTCCCTTGAAAGCTTCCCAAGTTCTAAAAGTCCCGGTTGTGGGGCTCATGCCCAGGGTGTGGCGGTGTGGGGCGCGGGCGTGGAGTGCATAAGAGTACGTACCTCCCGGCGTCACCGTGAGGATTTACGTGTTGACGCCGCGCCTGACGCGTAGTGGGTGCTCAGTCAACGTTGACTGCCACTACTCATGTGCTAGTTTATTCCACACACGTTCACTGAGCACCCGCAAGGCGTCAGGCCCGCCACCTCGTTGGTAGACGGTAAGGCACACTCACTAGGACAGCGCAGCCTGTACCGTGAGTGCGTGCAGAGGAGGGGACGATCGCTCCGCGACTTTAACCTTTATCTCCCATTGGGTGGGAAAACTGGAGGGAGGGCCTGCAAGAGGGAGAGGAGACAGCAGGGAGAGGAGGACAGAAGGAAGGGGAGGGCATGGGGGGCAGGGGGAGGAGCAGGCAGGGGAAGGGGGAGACAGCGAGGAGGGACGACGAGGGGGAGGAGGGAGTTGGCGGTTCCTTACCTTCTTCGGCTTCCAGCTCCTCCAGCACCCCTGTCTCTTGGCACTTTTTGCTGTGGGCCTTCGACTTCATGTGCTTAGTCAGATTCCCTGGAAAGAAAGAAGGGACTCAGGCTCGGCTACAGGGCAGGGGCCAGCGCAGGCCCGGGGCTCACAGACGCAGTGCCTGGCTGGCAGGCTGTGGCTTCGAAGACCCGTCAGGGCCCCGCTGTTTGCAGGGGCTGGGCAGGGGCCCGGATGTCCCTGCGCCCAGGTGCTCGGGCTGGAAGGAGCCCCACAGCTACGTTCAGGACGGTACCCAGGAGCTGGGGGAGGGCCGGGGAGGGGGCTGGGAGATGGCAGAGGGTGTAATGAGAAAGTGAGATGCTGGTCAAAAAACAAACAAAAAGGAAATTAAAAAGACAACTCATGTGGAATAGGTTTTTCCCGCTTTGGGTTCAGCTCTGGGCCCAGGAGCTAGTGACCCTCACTGAGCAGGAGTTTTGGCCTTCTCAGATGCCCGGATGCCCCGAGGGCCCCTGTTAACCGACGTGCTGGATGGGTACTGAGGATGCCCTTCCGACGGAGGCCACGCATAGGGCCGCCCGCAAGGTTTGGGAAGAGGAACCAGGGCAAAGTCACTGTTAGAACAGAGAAAGAGCAGAAGGTACAGGGAAGTCAGCTGGACAGGGACCTGTGAGCCACCAAGCTGGGGCCCAAGCCCTGCCTTCCTTGGAGAAATCATGTTCTCGGCTTTGTTTGCCCCCGGGCCACTGTGCCGTGCAGACCCAGGCAGGGAGGGCTGGGCAAAGCCTCTGCCCACTGCATCCCTGACTCGGCCCTAAGCGGTCCGTCCAGCCCCCCCGGTTGTTGAGCAGGGTAGCAGTTCTGTGGGATCGGGGGCCAGGGAGCGATACCTCAGTTCTCCCCTAGGCGTGCATAGCGCGTCACAGGCCATAAACCTCTGTGGCAGGGGCATCCTGGGAAGGAGAGGCAGGGCACCCCAGTCTGCCCTGGAGGATGCAGGCCAGATGCCTCAGGCTGCTCCTTTGGGCTCGGCAGACACCCCCAAATCCTGATGGTCTCACCGTGGCCCTGCAGATCGCTACATTTGCACACGATCGTTCATATAATAATTGTAAGCACCCTGAGTCAGGTGCTCCGTCTCTCTGAGTTTATTAATTGGCAAGTTTGAATAGATAGATGGAAGAGAGAAGAATGGACACTTGAACAGATGCACAGAGAGACTTGTGGGTGGGTGGATGGATGACGGATGGATGGATGGATGGCTAAGTGGGTAAGAGGAAAACAGGTGTGAAGGAAGAACAGGAAGAATATGGACAGATGGACAGGACACTGGATGGTTAGATAAGCAAATGGAGAGACACACAGGGATAGATGGTTAGATGAGAAACCTGATGGAAGGATAGTTGGAAAGTGGGCTAATAAACAGATGGGAAGTGGGAGAACTGGAGAGGAGGAGAGAGGCAAGGGTGAATGGGAAAGTGGCCAGTTGGGCTGCACGGGTGAGGAGTTGCGTGCAGGAGGGACAGACAGGAGGATAAAAGACTGGGCAGGTAGATGGAAGGATGGATTGGTGGGAGGAGAGAAGTGAGAACAGGGGGAACAGACAGGATGAGAGAATAAATGGAAAGTTACATGGATAGGAAGACAAACTAGGAGATTGGAGAAATGGATAGACGGGAGGACAGATGGATGGATGGGTGGGTGGGTAGGTGAATAGGACAGAGTCCACGGGTGAACCAGAGGGTGCTTCCTAATCATTCTGAGAATTTTAAGGAATTTGTAGGGTTTTGCTGAGAGGGTGATGGGAACCTTAACCCGGGATTCCCTGAGGTATGCAGGTCAAGGACAGCAGGGATGGAAGAGGACTTGTTTCTTTCCTCTTTCTTCCCTTTATTCCCAGTCTGTGGCTGTACCCTTCCCCACTCAGATTTTCCTCCTATAACCAGTCAGAAAACTAGATCTTTTACTCCTGGCCAAAGAGAAAGCGGAGTCATAACTTCCAGAGGCATTCTGGGGCCAGAGGGTCCCCAAAGATCCCTATCTAACCTGGGGGGCCTCTGCCCTGTCATGAGCGAGTAAAGCTTGGGTAGGATGTGAAGGGCTGGGAGGGCAGCTTCCACAGGCCAGAGATGTCAGTGGTCCCCTGAGGTTCTGGGACCGGCCCGCTGTCCCCTGATGCCCCAGACCACAGAGGACTGTGCACACTGCTCGTTCCGGCTAAGACATTATTTTCTATACATGTTCCTTCAGGAAGGGTTAGGTCTCTTTTCCACCAAGTTAGGTGCCGAGAACACATGGGTGTGCAATCACCATGCATGGGCAATGCTCTCCTCATCGCAGAAGCAAATGCTGGAAGGAACCTCACAGAGCATGGAATCCAAGCGCCACCAGGCCCGGGGTGGGCGGAGGGTGGTTTCTCGCTTCTGCTCTAACTCTGGGCCCCGGGGCTGGTGATGCCATTAGACACGATTACTGACTGTCTGGGTGGCTGGGATGCCACGGGAGGGCTCCGGCTGACCAGCACAGTGAACCTGCCAGCCCAGGCCCCCTGTTAGCACAGAGCCCCATCGAGAGCCAGGTTTCGGGCTCCAGGGGGCTTGCTTGCTCCACGCTGGCAGAGTCGACCCAGGCTGATCTAGGAGCTTGCCGGCTCGGGTCTGAGTCTGGGCTCTGCCGCCTGCTAGCTGCGCGCTCTTGGGCAAGTTTCTCAACCTTTGGAGCCCCCACCGCTGCAACTCTGAAGTCATGCCGACCTCTCAGGGGTGCTGGGAGGAGCTGGTGGGCCAGTGCAGGGAGAGGGCAGCAGAGCGTGCCTGGCAGAGCGCAGACGCTTGCCTCGTGGAAGCCCCTTCCCTCCCGCGCCGGGAACCCACCCCCGCCTGGGTGACCACCACGCTGTCCTGAGTGCCAGAGACTCTGCCAGGAGCCATGCTGGCTGTGGAGGACAGGAGGCCAATGGCTTCACTCCGGTCTGGGCTCAGGGGCTCCCAGGAGAAGGAGCTGGTGGCCCCTGGAGGCTGCAGGGAGGAGTCGGGTGGTCTGAGGGGACTCTGCTGGGACAGGCCGTGTGGTGTGGGTGACAGGAGACGAGGCTGGCTGAGCAGTCCTGAGTGTTACCCAGTGCCCTCCCTGACCTTCCCTCCCTGGGCCTCTTCTGTGGATGGAGGGAGGTGTACCCCAGGGTGGCAGGCGTCTTTTTTTGGCTCGGACTCCATTTCTCTGTCAAGGGGCAGAGCCTTGGCTTGCCTGGCAGAGTTCACAGCTTCTCACAGTCGTGCCAGCCCCCACCCGAAGCCCCACAGTCCTGGAATGAAGGAGGAAAGGCGAGCGGATGGAAAATGATGAGTGTCTGGAAGAGGGTTGGGACCTCTGCCGAGGGCACCAGCCAGTGACTCTGCCTCATTCAGCTTTGACCCCCTGCCCTCCTTCCGCTCCCCTGCAGGCCTGACGGACTGACGCCTGCCCACAGCTGTCATCGCTGTCCCCTGCGGCGACCGGTGCAGGGGCCTGTACGCGGCACAGCCACCCCGCTGGTGTCTGGGAACCATCTGAGAAGAGGAAAGGGGACCCCCAGACCTCCACGGGGACATGCTGGCAGCCTTTCCCACGCGACTCCCTGAGACGCCTCGGCTCGCGCCCAGGGGCCCGAGTACAACGTCTAACACAGAGACGGAGACACAGACGGGCAGACAGAGACGGACAGGGAGGGCTCCCCGGGCCTGGGCGCAGCCAGGTGGTGGCGAGGTAGGGTCCTGGGGGCCACCAGGCCCAGCCGGAGCCCACGGGGGAGCGGGGAGGGAGGGGATGGCAGCCTGAAGGCAGCCGCGGCCTGAGCGGAGGCACCCTAGGTTCCTGAGTGATGCCCAAAGGCCCGCCCCTCCAGGAGGACACATGACCCTCAGCGTCCTGCTGCTTCCCTCCCTCCCGCGTACGGAGAGAGCCCAGGGCAAGTGGCCTCTGCTGCAGCTTGCCGCCGCCCAGCCCCGACCGGCCCCTCTCTGCAGTCACAGAGTTTGAGATGCCACCATTTCGGATTTGCTTACTGCTTTGGCTCTGAGGGAGCTGTCTTCCGGAAGCCTCTATGAGCATTCGAAGAGAGCTCAGAACACTCCCTGATCACTGGTTGAGAACACAGCCTCCTGGACCCGGCCTCCGGAGCAGTGTGGGCAAGCCTGCACATCCAGGACTCCACGCCCCCGGCATGCGGGGTGTCTGCAGCCCCTCTGCTCAGGTTATGCCCTCTGGCCCCTCCAGGGCTCTGTGCCAGCTCAGAGGGACCCAGGAAGGAACCGCGGATAGGCTTGGCATGGCCTCCAATGAAAAGAACTCTGGAAAAGAGATGTTCCTGCCAGGGACCGAGGCTTTTCTCTCCAAAAAGGCAGGGTGAACTTAACAGGGACCCCTCCTTAGAGAGACTGCTCTGGCTGGGAACTTAGCTAAATGGGTTTTTCCAGTCTCACATGGCAGGGGGAAGGCTCCCCGAGATGGTTCTCTGTGCACTGGGCACAGGTGTGCTCCGGACGGCCCTGGGCTGGGGCGTACTCGCAAGCCTGGGCTCCTCACGCTGAAAGAACAGGGTGGGCCCCTGGACACAGCCTGGAAACAGGGGCAGCAGTTGTGACCCACTCTGGAGACCACTGGATCGGCCACCTGATTTTGCCACTCCTTCCAGAGAAGGGGGGATCTGCTCACGGAGAAGAAGATGATGGGGGTGATGCCTGAGGTAGGAGTCCTGGGTTCTCATTACAGCTCTAGTGTTAACAATCACTTGGTTTGGGGGGACCTGCTTTCTTCACCTTTAAAAGTATTTTGGACAAGAGGCTTTTTACTCTGTTAAATTGTCAGTCAATTATTCCCACCTCTCTTTTTCCATAACGTTCCACTGGGCACCTAAGGCCAGAGGGAGTGGGTGGGACTATAGGGGACAGAGTGGGGACAGAGCCCACATCCAGGGCCAAGGCACGCTGGGCCGTGCTGCCTTGGACATGGCAGGGCTCTGGGGCTAGGTGCACCCATGACGCAGGGGCCAGGCTCCAGGCCTAGCTGTCCTCTCTGGGGACCCTTTGCAACATCGTTCATGAGGTGCCGAGAGAGAAGAAGATCAGAGAGAGAAAGTGGGAGGGAGGGTGCCTCCATGCACCCAAAACCTAGGTGGGAAAGTCTGAGGTCCACTGAGAAGGATGGCTAGAGGACAGAGGAGGGCAGGGGTCGGTGGATGGGGTCAGGAGAGCAGAGATGGAGCTCGGTCAGAGAGGGGCCATGAGCCAGGGGATGTGGTAAACTGTCCCTGGACCCAGTCGAGAGAGAGTGGAGGGGGCCAGCAAGAAGAGGAGGAAGAGGGTAAGGCTGGCGAACTCCACAGGGCTCGGCCCCACCTCTCTGGCTGGGAACAGCTTGCCCAACAGAAGAAAGGTCAACACATGGCAAAGCTGAATCTGCCCTAGGGTTCTGTCCGCGGAAACGCCACCTGGCTCCAGTGGGGGCCGGCACGGAGGCCCCCAGATTGGCTCAATGGAGGAGGCAGGACCCTCATGCCCAAACCCTGACCCAAGAATCTGCAAAGCACAAGAGGCTAAAGTCACCAGGGGGGTCGAGAGCCCCAGGCCTTCCTCGGCTTCACCCCTGTCCCTCCGCTCAGCTACCAGGAAGCGATGTGCAAGCAGCCACGTCTTCCCTGCCTGGCCTGCGGGAACAGTCCACGCCGCACGCAGGGAGCAGCCCGGTCCAAGTCTCAGGGACTCGGTCCCCCTTGTTCACATGAGGGTCCGGGCAGCTGCAGCGGGACCCTCCTTCCCTTCTCAGATGCCTGCCAGGGCCTGTGCGGAGCGTGCCGCAGGGCGCGGCTGGGGCCGGCAGGTGCGGGCTGCCAGCCCAGGCTGGGGGGCGAGTGGGCCGGTGCTGAGAGCTGCAGAGGAGCCGGGTGGGTGGGCAGGAACATGGTCTGAGTGGTGAGGCAGGTGGAGGCAGGGGCTCTGCCATGAGAAGTGACCATGCGAGTGTGCTAAGTGGCTCGGAGTGGAATGGATTTCCAAACGCAAGAGTGGTGGTGACAAGTGTGGATGCTGGAGCTCTCCAGCTCAGTGGATCAGGGCTAAGGAGACATGCAGCAGGACGGGGTGAGGAGAGACCGTCCAAACCAGGAACCGTGTGCAAGAGCGCCACCTGGCGGCGGGGGCAGCACGCAGGTGGAGGAGCCGTGTGGGATCCAAGAGCACAGGCTGGGGCAGCCAGCGGGCACCACGGCCCAGTCTGGAGCCGGCCGGCTGCTCTGCCCCTGGGGAGCCCAGGCAGTGTTGGGGTGGGGGGCAGGCCCCAGGCAGAGCGGTCCAGGCCCCTGAGCTCTGCGCTAGGGCTTCCAGAGGAGAGCTCCCTGCAGTGGGCCGGGGCAGCGCTCCAGCTGACTGTCTCTTACCTTTGGTTTTAAAAGCAAAGTGACAGTGCTTGCACACATAGGGCCGGACGTCAGTGTGGGTGCGGATGTGTTTCTTCAGCATGCTGGGCTTCTTGCAGCGAATTCCACACTCCTCACAAACATATTTCCCTCGGCCGCGGCCTCGCACATAAACATACTCTTCGTTTGATTTGTACCTATGAGCAACAGGCGTCATGGTAAAGGAAAAACAAAGGAGGAGAAGAGGCTGGTTCCCACCTCAGAAGATGGACACGCTTCCTAGCCGCCTCCAGCCCTTCACGGATGTTGGGCGAACCAGAGAGAGCCGCGTGGGGGCAGGGGGTGCCGTCGCCCTGGGGATCCGCCGCGGACCCCTTGCACCTGCCCTGCCCTCGGCCGGGTACGGCTGCCCCTGTCTTCCCTCTGGAGGCAGCAGACCCTGTGCTTCCTGCCGGGAGGTGAAGCCACAGGTTCACGGAGGGCCTCTGCTCCAGAGCCAGCCTTGGCCCCGGCCTCTGCCCGCAAAGGACAGCAGAGCGACAACGCGAGTGACAGAGGGAGCAGCCACACTCTAGCGGCTCCCGTTTGCCAAGGGCTCATTCTGTGCTGGGCATTTCACACGGATTACACCACGAGCACGAGCCCTTAGGAGCCTGAGGCTCCGACTCCCACAGCCAGAGAAGCATGACCTAGGATCTGCACCTGCCTGCTCCAAGGCCTGTCCACCTCCCAGGAGTCTGCTCGGCCGCCACCTGGACACTGGCGTCGGGGAGGTGTGAGGGACCAAGCGTCAGAAACCAGGAGCCCGGCGCGCTCTCCCGACCGCATCTCCGGGGGAGCTGTGAAGCTCTTGGGACCGGATTCCAGCCACCTTGCTCGCAGGGATCCCCCGGGGTCACTGCCTCAGGGCCCAAAGCGTTCCTAGGCAGCTCCTGGGGCAGCCAGCCCCCTGCCAGGCCTCGGGGCCACCAGTGCTCTTGGACCTGAACCAGAATGTTCTTATTTCCATCTACAAGGAAGCCCACAAGGCTCCTCATCCAAGCTCCTCATCGAAGCACCTCGCTGGCCTCTGGCGCTATAGACGTGCTCGTCTCCTGACCGGCGCGGGCGAGGCTCTGGCAGGGCCACGGCGGGGGGGGGGGGGTGGCGGAGTTCCTGGTGTGATTCCAGGAGAAGAGCCTTCCGACGCATGAGGCCAGGGGCTCCGGTGGCACGGGCGCCTCAGGGGAGGTGCGGCCTCTCGGGCCCGCCCCCGGAACCCAGCAAGAGGCCCGCCTGTGCCCCACACCCACGCTGCACAGCAGGTCCCTGCCCGGGGGCCGTGGCACTCGAACTCGGGCCGGTGCAGAGGGGCAGGGAGGTGGCTGGGAGAGGGGGAGGCAGTTAGGACGGCAGCTGGGACTCAGTCCTACTCTCCTTAGGGGCGGGCAGCTTATGGCTGAGAGGATGTCACAGGATGACCTGAAAGAGGGGACTCTACGGGAGGGAGCCAGCAGGCAGTGACAGAGCGAACACATCACACACACACCACCTCCCCGCTCTCACTCAAGCACACACTCTCACCTCTACTCACACACACACGTATACACACACACACTCTCACACTTGCACTGCCGTCTGCAAGTCCCTGTGGACCCTGTTTTTTGTCAGCTCAGTTTTGGCCAACGGATGCCTCTCCTGTCGTCTAAAATCGCCTTTTCTTCTCCTCACAGGCCCTGACCGGCCAGTGGCGGGCACCCTGTTCTCGGGTGAGGGGCCAACTTTCACTCAATCTGGGGCAAAGTGACATCTTGTGCTCAAGGGGAGGAAGTGAAGGCCGTGGGTGTGGCGGGGAGAACTCAGTCTTGTCGCTGTTATGAGGAGCCCCCCTATGGACAAACAGGAGATGCCTGTCTCGCAAGGACAGAGGTTCCCCCTCATGCAACAGGACGCCTGGACCCAAACCAGCTACCCACACCCGGATTTTAATTCCTAGGTCCCTCTGCAGCCCCCGGGACCCATTCTAAAATGGAGCAAGCACCCTTTTCCCAGCTGGAGAAGAAAGAAGCAAGGATGGCTTGGTCGATTCTTGGCACTGGAGGCTTGGCCACCACCTGGCCACTAATCTCCACTCGGCCTTGCTTGGCGGGTCCATGACACCCCCTCCCCTCCAACTTCGCATGACCAAGGCGTCCCTCAGTGTGCCCCCGACCTCCACCCCACCGCGGCGCCGGGCACTGGGAGCTAGACCCACCACCACTCTGACTGTCCTGCGTCTGGGCTCCGCACAGGCTCAAGCCGACTCCGAGTCAGCTACCAGTCTGTCTCCCCCGCACGTCTTCCTCCACAGCAAGCTTAGATGACAAGTGGTCTTCCCCAGCTCACGCTTACGTGTGTGTATACACACATGCACGTGCACCCACATACACACACAGAAAAATCTGTTTGAACCTTCGAGGGTTGTGCCTTGACCATGGAAGTTGTGTGTAACCTGCTGGGGAGCACAAGGGGGCTTGGAGGGGCCAGGGAGGATGGGGAGAGATGGAGGCAGGAAGGGAGGGTACTCCAGGCAGGGACCAGGAGCAAAGGCAAGAGGTGTTAAAAGGCCTGCCAGACTTGGTGGGGGAGAGCGGATGAGGTGGGATGGGCAGGACGGACTGGATCACCATCCCCGCCGGCCCTGAATGCTGTGCTGAGAAGTTTAGAGTTGATCGAAGTTGTCGTAAAGATAAAGTCTCAGAGAGAAGATGCTTCCCTGGCACCACGGGGAATGGTCTGGAAGAGGAGACACTTCGAATCCCTGCAAGAGGCCTGTGTTCTAGGACAGGCGGCCATCTGGATGGGGTAGGGGTCACAATGAGGCAGAAACCAAGATGGAAGTTTGCAACTTGGCTGGCTCAAGTGACACCATCTGCGGGCTTGGAGGGGAGCGATGCAGGACCCCCGGCCTTTGCTGAGTGTGAGACACTCATGAGGAAGATGTGACGAGATGCCCAGGACACAGCTGGAAATCCTTGGGACTCACGACGGGACATGTGGATTTCTGGGGAGGAAGACGACTGAGCAGGAGAGGATTGAAAACGAGAAGAGGGCAGTGTGAGGGTCTAGGAGGCTCCCCCATGTGAGGGCGGACAGAACGACAGCCCCAATACCCACCCCCAAGCTGCGACTTCCTGGGATGTCAGGAGGTTTGGGAGCCAGGAGAACGGGGCTGAAGCGGACAGCAACCAGCTGATCCAATGTCATGGAGGAAGATGGTTCCTGAAGGGCCCCAGGACTTGAAGAGCATGGTCCTGGCTAAATGGCCCGGAGCCTGTGACCTCCCTGCTCCTTGAGGGCTGAGACCAGGATTCGTACAGCTCAACTGCTTTGCGGCTCCCAAAGGGCCCAGCCCAAGGACAGGCATGGGCAGCTGGCCAGTGTGGGCTGGGTCCTCCTCCTGCCTGGGGCCATCCTCCCAACCAGCTCAGGATCAGCCTCTCCTTCCCTAGCAGCTCCACAGCCTCTGCCTTCTGGCATATTCCACCATCATGGACCGCACGCTCAGTTCAATCTTGTCACCAGTCAACCAAACAACCTCAAAGCCTCGCTGGACCCCAACCCACTCCAGCTACTGCTCCCTCTGCTTTCTTTCTCAGCCCAAGCCAGGAAAGGGCAGCCCACGCTTGCTGTCCCTGCCTCCTCACCACCCCCGCTCCTGAACCCCCGCAATTCAGCTTCCCTGGCCAACTGTCCTTGCCAAGGTCACACGTTGCTAAATCCAAAGGACGGTTGCCTTTTCCTGTCTGCCCTTTTGCCCGCTTTCTAGAGGCTCCTGCTTAGCTTGGTGACCCTTCTCTGCAGGCTCCTTCCTTACCCCTTTCCCCTGGCTGCAGCCTGCACCCCCTCCCCTCACCCCTCCCCGGTGACCGCCTGTGCGCACGCCTGACTTGCCACCTGCACACTGACGGAGCCCCTGTTCTTTCCAGGTCTGACTTCCCTGATGTACCTCCAGATGTCCCCGCAGTCTCGCCTGGTGGCGTCAGGCACCTCAGGCCCCACAGGCCCACGTTTCTACGTCCCCCTCCAGGACCACCTCCCCTGGGTACCTGTCTCCATCAACACACGTGTGTAGCCAGCGAGGCCGGTGGCCGGGGCTTCCTCCTCTGCCTCCGCTGCCTTCACTGTTCATGCTCAGCCCATCACCACAGCCTGCCCGTGCTACCGCCCGAGTGTGGGCCAAGGACGCCCGCTTTCTGCCCACGCTAGTCCGGGCCACCATCCTCTCTCCCACACGGCATGTCCCTTCTTCACACGGCAGCCAGAGGGAGCAGGCTCTAACACGTGCAGTCATGCGGCTCCTCCCAGCCTGGGGGCAATGCTCCCCCATCTCCATCAGGATAAGGCCCTGTCCCTGCATGCGGGAGAGGAGCACAGAGGCCCAGGACTCCCCTGGCCCGGCTACCTCTCCAGAGCCCCACCCCCGGTACCTTCCCACCAACCATGCCAAACATCACTGGGGGGCTCAGAGTCCCTTTCCTCCAGCCTTCTGCCCTCCCCAGCATCACCCCCTCCACCTGACCGGCTCCTCTGCTCCTTTAGGGCTTTGCCGAAAGGTCCCTTCCTCTGGAACCCTCTCTTACACCTCTGAGCCTGGGGGCCCCACCTGTTCCTCCTTCACAGCACGGCCAAGCTGTGTGCACTGGGATGGCCTTCTTAACAAGTGTAGTCCCTGTTATCCCCACGAAGGAGGGGCCGCGGCCGTCTCAGCTCAGCCCTGGTCTATCCCCAGGGCTTAGCACAGCCCCTGACACCCAGCAATTGCTTGACACGCCTCAGCTGCCCATAAGAAAGCCAAACCAGACCTTCTTTCTGGGTCTGCTGTAATCAGACTCGCAGCCTTGACATCCCCACTGTAGGAGGCTAGAGCACGGCTCCGCGCAACGCAATGGTCTCCCCATGGCCAGGGCACATAGCCAGTCCCGCCTAGCCACGATGGACTGGCCGAACACTCTCCACTCCCTGGTAGGAACTCTTCTGCTCACAGGTCAGCACGAGACCCGGGTCCGAGTTCTGGCTCCTGCTCGAACTTGCTGGGTGACCTTGAGTATGTCATTTCCTGTTCCTTGGAAACAGTCGGTCTTCATTGCCCCGAGATACACCAAGCCCCATCACATGCCTGAGCTCAACTGGTCCTCAGCTTTATACCATTGTCCCCATTTTCCGAAAAAAAAACCAAGGCCCCAGGAGTTTCAGGGACATGGCCAAGATCAGCCAGTCAGCGATCTCCACGCCCTGAGCCCCATCCCTGCACAGACTTGCTGCACAAATACTTTTAGTTGATGTTGACCAAGGTTTCCTTAGCACTTTCCTTCTCCAGGATTCCCAGGGGCCTGTAACACTGCAGACAGACAAGAACACCATCATTCCCCACCCAGCCCTTCCTGAAAGGGCCGCCAGCACTGGGTGGGACCACAGGTGTTGACAGCAACAGAAAAATGCCTTGCAGAAAGCCAGGGCAGGAAACCAGAAAACCATGGTGGGGCCTCGAGGGGCACGATTCTGCCTCCCAGGTCTGCTGGCTCCTCCCCGTCCCCCCAAGGCTGCCCATGACCCAAGGGGAGAATGACCGGCCCCCGGCCAGTTCTAAGGCCACAGACAGCCCCCCACTGACAGGCCTGGGTGCCGCTGACTCACGGCTCACAGCTCCCGGGACAGGGAGCCATTCCTCTGAGCCCCACCACCTGCCTGTCTTCTGCTCCCCTGACAAGCCAGAGGTGTCAGCCAGTCTGGGAAATGTTTAGTTTTGTTCTTAAAGAAAAATAGCTATTTCTGTGGATGCCAGAATGTCTTGGTTAGAGGGACCTCGAGACCAGACAGCTTGACGACCTGAGGCCAGAGTCATGTTGGCCATACAGCAAAGGGGCTGTGCGGAGCAGGGCTGGTCTGACCATGGCTGCAGCACTGGGCGTCCTAGACCCCTCCCTCCCCGATGCAGCTTTTTGGTTCTGCTGCTTTAGGTCAAGCAAAGAGCAAGGCTGCCAGGAGGGGTGTGGAGCTGCCAGAATCTTTCAGGTCTGGTTTTTTTCTTAAGCTGCAACTGTCAGACTCCTGGACTCGAAGGAAAAGAAAAAGAAGCCCACGCAACCCCTCGATCCGGGGGTCTTATTATATTCCACCGATAGAGAAGAAAACAGAACCAGAGAGGTCGAGCGTCTTGCCACAGTTACAAGGCAGCTACAGAGTGGTGAAGCAGAGCTTGGAGCCCAGGGCTGACCCCAGGGGTCTGACAGAGGACACAGCACGACCGGCCTTCAGCAGCTTCTCCTCCAATCCCACACCCGGCGATGCTGAGCTGCCCGACTGCGAACAGCGCGGCTCTAGACCCTTCGGAGCCGTTTCTGAAGCCTGCAGCTCCCACCAAGCACACTGGAGCTCAGCGTGTCTGGCACACCCTCCGCTCCCGACTCCAGGAGACTGAAGGGGTAGAAAAGAAATGTCATCTCAGTCATGGTGTTGGGTGAGTTGTTCTTGGCTCGGCCGATGACGAAGGTTCAGCCATGAAGCTGCTCTGTGAGGTAGTGAGCTCCCTGTCACTAGCGCTGCGTACCCAGAGGCCAGAGGGACAGGCTGGCAGAGCGTGGAGCAGGTGGAAATTCAAGGGTGCTGCATACCCACGATGCACCCAGCACCGTGCTAGGAGGGGAGAGCCTGCTTACCCCTATGATGGGCTATGAAATGGGCACAGTTATCCATGAAGTGTTTCATATTTATTCCGATAAACATAAATAGATATATTCATTCCTGACCAAATGGAGGCTCAGGGCGCTAGGTGGGGACAGTGGCCACGCGCCTGAGCGGGCAGAGGCGGCATGGGGGTGAGAGCTGAGGTGGGCGGGAAGGCAGAACACAGTCCCTCTCTAAAGGGTCAGTGGCTACACCTTTCCAGCCAAGTGTTGCAAGATGTTGTCATATCTTCCAGGTTTTCAAGAAAACCACAAATACAGATTTAAAAAAAACTAAGAATATTGGTCTACTCTTACACAGCTCTTCCTGGGTTACCGAGCACTATTTTACACGCTTTATAAGCATCACCTCATTTAAACCCCAGGGCAGCCCATTAAGACAGGGGCTCTCATCATCTTCATTTACACAGGAGAAACTGGAGTCACAGAGAGGTTAAGCAACCTGCCCAAGGCCACACAGCCAGAAAGTTAACAGAGCTAGAACTGGATCCCAGGTCACATGTTACAAAGTTCAGGTGCTTAAGTGCTATGCGATTCTGACTAACACTTGAAATCACCTGTTTTGAAAGACACAATTCAAGGCAAATAAAATAGGAGAAGCAGATCCAGCCCAGAGCTAAACTTCTGGCTCAAAGTAACTTCCCCGAGGCCATGAAGCTAGTAGGGGCCTGTATGACCTTCAAGTCCATGACTTTTTCTCTCCACCAAGCTGCATTTTTCTCTTAAATGAGGGGGTGAACTCTGTGGCCTCCAAGTTACCTTCCTAATCTGAGCTCCTCTGAGGCTTTTCTGCAGGTATGTTACTGGCTTCTCCATAGAATGTTAATATTTTCTCATTAAACACTCGCCAATTCTCCGAATTTGCATATAATCATGCCAAGCAAGAAGGTGTGATGGGAGGTATGCACATAGTCGTTCTGAGTCCCACTTTTGCAGGGAGCCTGTGTCCCCTGAAGTGAGGTTCGAGTCGGTTCCCAGAGGTCACTGTGACCCGGAAGGTCCCGCCACAGTGAGCCCGACAGCTTGTTTGCGGCGACACGCGGCTCTCTTGCTGCAGCCCAGAAGGAAGGGCTGTGGGGACAGGAGCAAGGGCCAGGTGGTGCAGTCTACCGAGCTGTGTATCTGTTACAGGAACTCAGCTGCTAAGAGGCAGGGAGCACACCCTCCGGTGAGAAATAAACCAGGGAGGCTGAGCTGCGGGTCACGGCGGACGTTCGCACGGGGTTCTCGGTGCACCCTAGGTTCCCCTTCTGCAGGTTCTGCAGAGATGATATCCAGCACAACATCTGGGGTGGGGGGCACTTAAGGCACGGTGTGGGCACAGGCCTGCTGGGCCAGGAATTCCACAGCACGTCTGCAATACGGGCGCAGGGCAGAGCCCCCCTGCGGGGTGTCTATTTTAAGCACGCACTCTGTGTATTTACTCAACAATACTTACTGAGGCCCGGTCTGAGCCTGAGGCTGGGCCAGGGCCAGAAACACGAAAGCTAAATAAGCCTCTGACCTTGGGCTCAAGTGTGAAGAGCAGAGACTTACAAAGAGGAACGGTGCTACCAATGATCAGAGAGGACCCCGCGGGTGGGTCTTCGGTGGTTTTCTCAGAAGAGATGCTCTTCCTCTGGGAGCCCAAGCCAGGGCAGAGGCAGGAGGAAAGAAGCCACAGATTCGAGGTCGGCTGGCCTGACCAAGGCAGGAGGGAAGCAGGCCAGAGAGCCTTCTTTCCCACCTTCCAGAAGGACTCCCACCACTGGAGCAGGTCCTTGTCTGTTTTGCGGGCTTGCTTTTGCATCTTTGGGCCATTTCCTTGGTTTTCCTGTAATGATTTTCCATTCTAGGGGCACGTCCGCAGACAGCACCAGTCGCGCAGGCAGCCGCAGCTCGGGGGGCGGACGGGGCTCAGAGCTAAGACTAGGAGATGCCTTTTCATCTGAAGACATCGGTACGATTCGCGGCGATGTTGTGAAGTGAACGACCAAACGCAGACACCCAGAACCACCAAGCGGGCACCACGCCCGGGCCGATGCCAGCTGGGGTCAAAAGAATGCAGCCAAAGGCCCTGCTTCCGACCAGACAGGGAGATTAGGGAGAGAGGCAGGAAGCCAGAAGCTGGGCCTCTCCTGCTCGAGAAGGGAAACTGCCCAAGAGGCCCACACCCCCCGACGTGCGCAGTACTCGGGGCTGCTCCCGCTCTGGCAGGCCCCGCCCGCAGCGTTCTAGAAGGTGACTTTCAAACCGTGCTCAGGACTCACCGAGGGGGGGAGGCTGAGCAGCAGGTCCTGCATTCCCCCCCCCCACCCGACGTCGAGCTGTTTTTCAGAGCAGGCATCTATGCAAACTGACCCTTGCTGCAAAGACTTCTGAGTTTAAAAACAATTTGAAAATTCCTGTTGAAGAACATCCCTGCTTAGAAGGATCGTAAAACCTTTGACTTCCGGGGGCGGGGTGGAGGAGGGGCCTTGGGCACCCTCTGCTGCGGTCCTGGTCAGGAGGGTCCCATTCCACACCCTCCCAGGGCTGCGTACGCCTGGGCACCTGGGGTCTCACGGTTTCTGGGCAGCACCTTTCACCTCTGGGCAGCTCTTCTATTAAAGCTAAAGAGGTCAACCTGTGCCCCCACCGGCAGTCTGACCTCTGCCTAGTGCCCCCCTTCGTCCACGTGACAGTCTCCAAAGGGTGCCACTCCACCCAAGACTGTTCTCTTCCAGGCCTGTCGTCTCTATAGCCCCAGCAGCGCCACTCAGGATGGACGCTGGAGGCCTCCTCACACTGTCCCAGGCACCTCTGGGTTGTCCTCCGTAAGATGGAAGGGCTTCTAGCCCCCAGGGCCCTCGGGTGGGGCTGGACCCAGCCCAGCTAAAGTAGGACTATGGTCTCAGTTCTTCCAGCCTCCCTTCCTTGTTCCCCAGACAGGAGGCGGGCCCAGAATGGGGACAGGACCAGATCCTGGAGATTGAATACCTGCCTCACTCTTGACGGAAAAAGCACCAACAAGAAAGTCAGCCGGGGTCAGAGGTGTAATCTTTTATCACGGAAAAAGAAAGGGCTGTCTTTTGTTGAGCGCTCACTGTGTGATAGGTGCTTTTTCCAGGAATTCTGCTGTGGAAGCCACGACCCAATTCTGTATGGCCAGTGGCAGGAACTGAGGCAGGAAGGCTGTGTTGAGGCTGGCTTGGAAAAGTCTCCGATGCCAGCACAAAGGCTGGGCCTGTGTCTCGCAGGCGGGGGCTGGGGAGGGGTGCTCGGGCAGAGCTGTGTTCTGGAAGCGCATGCTGGGGCTGCAGCTAGAAGGGATGCTGCCCCAGGCCATCTTCGAGCAGCAGCTGCTGACCTGTGTGTATACACCAAGTGCCTGATCAGTGCTTGTGAGCTAATGGCTGAGACCACTGTGCCACCGCGATCTGGGAAGCATAGGTTTCTGGTGGCCCAGACACCCATCTGCACTGAGATGCAAATAAGATGAGAAAAGGCTGTGATGTGTATTTAAATCTCACCACGAATGCAAGGTCTCACCCTGGTCCTACCCCCTGGTAACAGCTTTCCTAAGGGCAGAGAAGTGCAGCAGTAAAGAGACTCAGGCTTAGGAACTGAGGAGAATTGCCAAGGCTGAAACCAGGCTCTGCCCCTAATTAGCTGTGTGACCTTGGCCAGGTTACTTAACCTCTCTGTGCCTCAGTTTCTTCATCTGGAAAATGGAGATCATGTCCTATTTCTTGACCTGGAGATAACTGGACATAGTTACATGGGTGTATTCACTGCGTAATGGCTCATGGACTGTATACTTAGGACTTGGATTACTTTTTGCATGTATGATAGGTTTCCATTTGAAAATTACTGAAAAATAATAGTACACACTCACAGGGTTATTGGGACGTTGACTTCGTTAATACAAGTTACAGGCTTAGAACAGCACCTAGCCGGGAGTGTGGAGAGGAAGGGGTCATGGCACAGCTGGAAGCAGGAGTGGTCCGGTCATGGACGATCTGACCTCCGGCCTGCTGACCACATCGCATCTTCCCTTTCGTTAAAATGTTCAATGCTCTGCACAGTTCTTAGCATGACAGGTGGAACAGACAGTTTGCAGAGAGGTAGGCAGGGTGGGAAACGTGGCAATCCAGAGCTCATCCATTACGCTCCACTGAGCACCGCCACCAGCGGCCCGGCTAGCCCTCGGAAATGCCGCTTCTACGAAACCTCGTCAGAGACGAAAAGGTGTGTGGACCAGTGAGCAGAGAACGCCGTTGCATGTGTCCCCGGCACAGTGAAGCTGACCGCGACCGGGGGCCGGACGCGCGAAAGGAGGCGGAGGCGGCTATGGACATGGTTCTTCTGAAATCCTCAAATGTGAGTGAAGGGGCTATAGAAGCGTCTTAACCCCCTGGGAAAGGTCCTCGCTGGCTGAGCACTGCGCCTGACGAGGCTGCTGCCACGCTCCCTTCTCCTCAGACACCTCACCACCTTCCTCTCCGGGAGCCAGATCCCCTGCTTCTGTGAGCCCCAGTCTTACAGCTTCCAGCACAGCACAGAGGCTCTTCCTTACCTCCCGGTAGGGTCAGAAGCAGCGCCTTTGTCGACCGGAGCCTTAGCTCACCTTTACGGTCAAAGTGACGTGGAAAGTCTCCGGTCTGACGCAGTTGCTGAGGATGGCTTTGCCTGTGGCTATTGGACTCAACACAACTGTTGAGCCATTTCCTGCGCCAGACGGACAACGACAGCAACCATACTACAGCCTGAACATCTGTGATCCCTTAGCGTGAACGAGACACCTTCCTCATTACCAGGGCTCCTTTATCCGTCACTAGGAATCGGTCAGGTGTGTAATGTCATGCCTCTTTTCAGATCAGGCAGTGGGGGCTCAGAGAGGTAACATAACTTGCCCAAGGTCACACAACCAGGGAGCAGCCGAGGAAGGGCGCCCAACCCCCAACGGTCCTCTCTGACTCCCACACCCTTCTAGCTCTCAGGGCTGGAGAAGATGCCGCTGATGGGGGACTGTCCTCCAGAGCGTGGAAGGAGAGAGGGAAAGGGGAGCGATGTCCAGCCCTCACCGTGGGCTTTACGGAGGCACCACCATCGGCAGCATCTCCACGCACAAGGATTTGGGGGGGTCTGGCCCTGGGCACATGGAGGGGCAGCCACAGGGTCCCCCGGGGAGCTTGCCATGCAGATGGCCGAGAGTCAGAGGGCACAGAAAGTAGGGCGCCCCAGTGCATGGGGCTATGGAGGAAAGGACACAGATCTGGAGCCAGTAGGCCTGGCTTTGAATCCCAGCTCTGTTCCTCAGGACCCGAGCTGTAGACAAGTCCCTTCGCTTCTCTGAGCCTTGACCCCCTCCTCTGCAGAATGGACACGTGTGTGCATGTGTCTACATAGATAAATCCGACTTAGCAGGTGGTGCTGAGGATTAAGAATTATAGGTGTGAAGGGCTTCTGCTCAGTTCCGTGCTGGGGCCGGGCAGGCGTGCGGCAAACACGGGCTGCTGTTGCTGCAGGTGGGGAAGGTGAAGGGCGGGCCGCGGGGCGGGTGACTGCTGTTGGGACAGGGCTCGGCCCAGGGGACTGCGTGCCGCCCCTCAGCTGGTGCTCACCAGCGCTGAAGTCAGCTACCTGGGGTCCCCCGGATTGTGCACAGGGAGGGCGGCTGGGGAGAAGCGCGTGGGGCTGCAGCACCACCTTGCGGTGGGAGGACCTGGCTCCCCGTGGGGCTGGAGGAGGGTAAATCTCAGGCACAGAAGAGCAAGGAATGTTCTTCTCAGCAGGCCGAGAGCTGACAGAGAAGAGCTCCAGAGACAGAACAGGAGCTCTCAAGAGGGTCTAGCTACCCTCTGAGAACAGATCCACCAGAAAGGCTTGAAGTAAGGAGACCCCAGGCGTAGGCGGGCCTGTGGCTTACCCAAGGTCACACGGACACTGAGCAGAGCCAGGACCCAAGGCAGGGCTGATGTGACTGGGCGTGCCCTCGTTACAGATGACCCCGTCGCTCCCCACACACTTCCCCGCACTAGGCCCGGTGCCCAGTAGAGAACTGAGTCAACACACAGCGTCTCCAGAAAGCCCTGGGCAGCTGTCCAACAGCACTGGCCCGCCTGGACGCAGTGTCACTTACGACGGCTATTTGCAGCCTGTGGTGCCTTTCCGAGTGACTCTGTGGCTAGAACTAAGTCCCGAGGAGATGCAGAGTCAGCTCGAAGTGGCTCGAAGAGAGCAGACCCCGCTAACATGGCCTGCGACCGCACGGGGTGCTCACTGGGAGTGCTCGCTGGGAGTGCCGGCCGAGGCTGAGTGGCCTCCAGATTTCACAAGGGTCTGTGAAGTAGAGGGACCTGCCCCCGTGCCAGAGATGGAGAGACTGAGCTCAGAGAGGCACAGTGACTCGCTCTCAGCCACACAGCTCCTAAGTGGCATCGCGTCCCACCAAAGACCATTCTTACTGTGCCCACTGCCTGTTAAGTTTTTCAACTGAACATGTTGAAACCACACATGGATTTTATGAAACGGACTGCCCCTGCCTGTGGGCTTTAAGGCTGGCCACTGGGACGAACATCCATTTGTCCGAAGCAAACAGAAAATAAAAATGTCTAGTTAAGGTAAGAGAACCAGTCCTGGGGGTTCAGAAGGAGAGATGGGGTCTGGCAGGCAGTGGCAGGGCAGGGGGAGGTCAGGGAGGTACCTGGAATGGGGGTATTTGAAGGACAGCTCAGCTGCGAGGACTTGGAGATGAAGAGGGGGAGACAGCCCTCCCACGGGGGGAACAGCACGAGCAAAGGCACAGAGGCAGAGAGACACGGGCCACAGAGGCTGCGGCAGGGAGAAGAGACCGAGGAGGTGGTGCTTGGGAGGGAACTGGGGCGCCAGCAGAGACTCTGAGCCAGGCTTTAGGGCCAACTGTGTGGTAGAGTCACAGAAATACCAAGCTTTGGGGATTTAAAAATAGCTCCGAATGCATGATGTGTTTACAACTTACAGTAATTCCCATTTGTTCATCCCCACTCTCCCCTCACAAAGATGCCATGAATGAAAAGGGACAGAGGGCCTTCCCCACCCACGACCGGCACCTGTGACAGGATCCCAGGCCCACCGCCGCCTCCCCACCCATCCTGTCCTCTCTGGCCGCCCACCCCCGTCACGGCCACTTCCGGCCTCCCTCCAGCCTCCCCAGCCCCCTGTTCCTGTAGCCTCAGGCCTCTGCCTCTGCCAGTTGGTTGTCTGGAACATTCTCCCTCCCCTGCCCCTCCCTATGCCTTTGTCAACTACGGCGGGTGGCGAGTCCTCAGAGATTCTTCCGGAGCGCTGCCCAGTCCTCCAGCTCAGTGGCGCCTGTGCTGAGCCGGCCAGGAGGCACTGGAGTGGAGGGACTGGGGCCCGCAAGCTGACACTCAGTGTGTGTTCGCGGGTGCTGGCGGACACGGGGCTGCACGTTCAGTCCCAGAACAGCCCTTGCTGGCTGCTAGGACTCTCCCCACTTTGTGGGGGACAAAGGGAGGCACAGAGAGGTTACATACCCAGCAGGTATCGAGTGAGCGGGGATTCAAACCGGCTGGGCTGGCTCCAGGCCGAGCTCCTAGACCCCCCCAATCCTGCCTTTGTCCTGCCCTGCCAGCCTCCCCAGGGGCACTGTTTCGCCGGGCAACAGGCTGCTTCCAAGCTCGGGGGTGGGGCGGGGCTGTTTCCTTATTTAATCTTATTATCTGCTTATTTAATCCTCACCTCGGCCCAGGACGCAGCCTGTCACCCCCCAGATCAGGACCCACTGGCGCAGACAGGCTCACGGCTGGCCCTAAATCCCATGGCCCATCAGGGCAGAGCCAAGGTCACTCCCAGGCCTCCTGGGCTCCAGGCGCAGTGATCTTCCCCTCAATCATAGAAGAGGACCCAAAGCAGAGGGCCCAACCTTCCGTCCTTCCCCAGTTACTTCCATGACCTGACACATCGGAAGTGATCTTGCCGGGGAACGTGGTAAAGGCCCGCGGTGACGCTCCTGGGGCTGGTCCCAAGGCCGCACACCTCAGGCTGTCCAGCATCCGAGCTCAGAGACAGGCCTCCTGAGCACCGCCTGCAGGGCCCGCCTGGTCACCGCTTCACCCTAAGGACTCACGGTCATTTTTCTAACACACATTGAAATGAAATGCAACAGATGAAATAAGGAGCATTTGTCCCGGTGCCGCCTAAATCCCCCTGATGGTTTGCATCACGGCCCGCGGGAGGCTCTCACCCAGAGAGCTGCAAACACAGACAATAGCTATGAGGCAGGCCGACTGGCAGGAGCCAAGTGCCCAGGAGTCCAGGGAGGGGACTTGGCCTCAGAGGAATTCCTGGAAGGTTGGAAGCAGTGTTCTGAGCGTGCCACGCTCGCACCATGATACTTCAGAGAGCAACAGTGTCCCCTAGGTCCAGCCAGCAGCTGGAGTGTGGAGAGCATGCCTGGGGCCCCACGGTGGACGGCCGGGCCTATCTATAGAGCCTGCGGGGACCCCGACTGCCTCCTTGGGCCTTCCTACAGAGACCAGCGCTTGACCCCCATCTCATTGCTATCCTAGAGAGAAAGGCTCCCCCTGCCAGGGCCAGGGATGATAGGGAGCCTGGGGGAGCCCGGCTGCTTTCAGCGCTGTCCTGCCTGAGAGGGGAAGGGCCTCTCCCTTCGATGAGGACTGGAGCAGACATCATGTCCTGTCCTGCTGGACCCCAGAGAGAGCCCTCCTACATTCACAGCAGCCTTTCCCCAGCCCCAGGTGAGGGCTGACCTTCAGAGGCCCTTTAGAGTAGTGGGGCCAACAAAGACCCCTAAAAAGGGGGAGGGAGAGAGCCTGGACCAGTGCGGGGATATGCGTGAGTGCCTGCTCTGCTCTTCCCTGCAGCAGTCAGACCCCGGGACATCTGCTGGAGTCTGGGCAGGGGCCGCAACTGGGCCCAAGTCCCGCCTCCGCTGCCTCCCTCCATCCCCCAGAGGGAGCTCCTGGGTGGCTGCTTAACCTGCAGCTGGCTCCCTAGGGGACACCGGGTTCCCCGGGTTCCAGACCCATTCAAGCCAGCATCTCCCGCTCTGCCCCAAGGGGCTCCTCCCTCCTCAAGGTGGTCACAGAGGAGGATGAGAGTCCCCAGCTGCCTTCCTCACTGGAAGGCACTCACTGCGGCGGCGAAAACCCAGAGTCCACAGAGTGCTACCCCCAGTGGGTTACAACCTTCAGGAAAATCATCATTCTTAGAGTCTGCTCCTGAGCTCGCAAGCTAAGCAGTCCCAGAGACTTCCGAGAGACGGATCTGAGGCGGCCCAGCTGCTAGATCTGCTGACGTTTTGAAAGTCTACGGGACCTGGCCTCCTCCTCTTTGCGGAGGGACAGCTCTCCTTCCGTCGGAATCAGCCTGTGTCCAACCTGGCCCCCACCGGGCAAACACACTTTCCTACCTGACCCCTCGGCATGCTGAACAGCACAGCCTGTGGACAAGCCTCCCTGGCCCTCTGGACCCAGCCAGCTGCCTCCACTCCTTGTCACCATCCCTGGGGAGGTGCCCTCCCTGCTTCTGGCTCCAGTCCCCGGAAGCCCTGCCTGGCCCCTGGCTGGCCGCCTCCTGGCTCCAGTCTGCCAGCCGTACTTGCCAACGGGTCACAAGGCCTCGCTCACAGCCCGACTTCTCTCTGGCTGCCTTAGGCTCGTTTTGGCTCCTGAGTCCTGCCCGGTCTGTTGCCACCATGTTCCTGGGAACCTGCCTGCCTGGCACGCCCGCCTCCTGCTGCCCTGCTCTGGCCCAATCTGTCTTCCGCTGGCTGCTATGCCCTAGGACACACCTCTCTCCACCCTCCTGCCAGCTGGGCTGTCCCTCTTTGGTCTGCAAGCCGCCCACGGTGACAGATGACACCCGTCCACAGCGCAGGTCCAAAATTCTGCCTGTAGTTCAGGCCCCACTTGTCCTTTGGTCTGATGCCCTTAGCTCCCCCTCTTGGCCCGGGCTGACTCCGCTTGTGTAGGAATCTGCCGGACAGCCCCGGACAGCCTGCATCCCCTTTCAACTCTTTCCTCGATTTCTGGCTTCCTCAATCTCCTTTCTTCTGAGCCAAATGGGTTCTCTTTTTTCATTTTATGTTTTTATTTTGCAACTATGACAAAATACAAATTAAAGTATAATGGAAAAAAACCCCACTTTCTCCCTGAACCAGTGGAGGGCGAGTTGCCATATCTCATCCTCCCCGAATTCTTTAGTTCATATTCCCTCCATCCAAGGCCACGCCAGGCCTCCCCAGCCTGGTCAGGCTCCGCCTCTCCAGCCACGGCCCACCCCCGGGGGTGCCCTCCTCCACCTGTGTGGGTCATGGCCCCCCAAGCAGGCTGCCCTATGTTATCTCTAGAATCAAAGGAATCCTCTGGGGTCGATCATCTCTCTTCGTGGAAACTGAAGGCACCCCCGTCTCCAACCCAGCAACACATCAGAACCGTCTCCCTGCCATTCAGCAAGACGGCACGTGTCCCCCTTACACTCCTACACACGCACCACGGCACCCTTCCTCCCTTCCTCCCTTCGGCATGTTTTAAGTGGGGGTCAACAGGACAGCTTCTGTCATTAACACGCCATATTAATGTCTCCCTGGGCCATAGTTTCCTCATTGGCAAAGTGGGGAATTTGGGCAAAATGATTTCTGGGGACCCTTCCATAATATGAGTAACAGCAGACTTTCACGGAGTACTTCTGCACCAAGCACCGGACATTCTTTACGTGCAGCAGCTAGTTAAGCCTCACGGAAACCTTTTCAGATGGAATTACTGTTACCATTTCCAACTTACTGATGGGGAAACCGAGGCACAGGGCGTTACCCAGCTGACTTTACATCAGAAGGGCACCCTGATAGATCCAGGATTCCCACACAGGCCATTTGGCTTCCGTGCGCTTTACTGCAAAGTGCTTGTAAAAAGCAGGAGACACCAGGAATTTACCCTTTACTTGAAGAGGCAACCATGTAAGTAAATATTGATAATTCATGGCAGAATAAGAGGTCACCTTACCGCGTGCCAGGCACTGTGCCAGGTACTTACAAATATTGTTTCCTTTTATTCTCAACAACTTTGATAAAGAGGGACCATTAGGATTCTCACTTTCCAGCTGAGAGGGCTGAGCCATGGAGAGGTTAAGTCTTTCTAATCAGTGGCAGAGCCAGGATTGGAACCCAGGTCTGGCCGGCGCCAAAGCCGTGGTCTACCGCTAAATTGTGACGGGTGCTCTGCGCGGCGTGCAAGGAGTGAAGGACGCCCCCCACTCCGTCTTCTTGGCAACGGGCTGGGGTGTGGTGCGCCAGGCTCTGGACAAGGGTCTCACTCTATCTGACGTTCCCGACAGCCCCGAGAGGCCTCCACGTCCAGAGTGGAGAAAGGCACCCCGGGAGCACCAAAGAGTGAGGCGGCAGGTGCAGGGCAGGAGGGTATGGCTGGCGGGAGGCATCGGTGTCTCCCGGGGCTGGGCCTCCACCCTGCAGATGGCAAAGAGGGGGAGACACTGCAGCGGGGACCCGCCTCCAAGAGACTACAGACCATGGAGAAAGAGCAACTCTCTTCTCATTTTTCTAAGCTGTGGGGCCAGAGAACCGCAGAGACTGAGCCTCTCTTTCGGCCTCCTGGTCCCTTCGCCTGTATGTGCTCAGGCACACCATCCCGGTACCCGGCTCTGGGCTCCGAAAGAAATTCCTCCCGACAGATGTCTCATCTCAGGCTGGGGCGCACGGCCAAAGGCTCCCGCCCAAGAAGGGGCGCCCTGCAGCTGAGCTTGGATTCGGTGCTCTGACAGCTCGAAAAGGCCAGCGTCTCCTCAGGGAGAGACGAGGGCTCCTAACAGCCGCCACAGCTCCCTAGCCCAGGCCTTTCCCTGAGGCCGCATCCGAGCAACAGCTCCTCCCAGCCTGGAGCGCAGAGCGGCAGGAGCTCATCCCCTGACAAGAGCTGGAAAGATTCTACGCGTCGCAGCACGACAGCCAGAGAGCCCTCGCCTGGGCCAGGCGGCCGTCATTCATTCTACGGTAGGAACCAAGGTTCACAAAGAGCAAAGGCACCGTCCAGGATCTCAGCGCCAGCCGTCAGCCCTCGGACCCCAGCCCCGACTCTGCGACTCAGGCCCTCTCCCACACCCTCCAGTTACCAAGGAGGAAGCTGAGATCCAGAGAGGGGCAGACTTACCCGAACTTGCCATGGCGGGGCTCACACCGCGTGACCTGCTTCCCTGTAGGGGCCGCATTTCAAACAAGGCCCAAAGGTGGAAGAGGTAAAAGCGTCCTATGGTCTGCAGCTAATAAAATCCAGGTGGGCCCCCGCTCAACACCAGGGTCATACACTCCCGCTGCCCCACAGCCCGTGTGTTTTGTTTTTCTGTTTGTTGGTTTTCTGTGTTACTGTCCCAGGATTAACCAGTCACGGCCCCGGAGCTGACCTCCAACCCTCCCCGTTCGAAAACGCCGTCCCACAAGGCCCGACGGACAAGCACACCCTGGCTTACGGCCCTCAGCGGCTCTACTGACCGTGCAGAAAGGGCACCTTAGCCTGGAGAAGATCAGAGTCGCGCTGGGGGTGGGGAGGCAAGAAGGAAGAGAGGAAGATGGGAGGAAGGAAAGAACAGTGAAGAAGGAAGGAAGCAGGGAAGGAAGTGGCACCTTTGTTGAGCGCTTGCTGTATGCCAAGACGGCGGTAAGCGGCCCGCACTATCCTGCCATTCATTTCTCACAAGCAGCCTGTGAAGCAGATACTACTGACCCTATTTTTAGGGACTGGCCAGTGCTTGCTGGAGGTGGGGCTGGAATCTGATTCTGTCTCGGTCCGGAGCCCAAAGACTTTCTAGCCTTTCTGGAACTGGCACATTGCCCTGTGCTCCTCCGACTCCTAGAAGTTTAGGGAGGCCGTAGGGGCTCCCAGGGTGGCTTTCTCTGGGGCTCTTCAGAAGAATGAGTTCCATGGCTGAAAGATATCTAAAAACAACCCTACTAGTAGTCTGTTATTAACGATGGCGGGGAAACCATTCTTTCTTTTCTCTCTGCTTTTCTGCCTCCCCTCCCCCCCCACCCCTGCTCTGTCCCCTCTCTTTCCCCCTTTCTCTTTTTTTCTTTTCCTTTGGCATCACAAATCCACAAAGAAGAGAAAGGTAGGAAAGGACACTGGCAATAAGCTCACAGAAGTTGGAAAGAAATTTATGGTGGAAAAGAATTTGCAGGCTCAAGAAAATGGAATCCTGGGGCGCCTGGGTGGCTCAGTTGTTAAGCGTCTGCCTTCGGCTCAGGGCGTGATCCCGGCGTTCTGGGATCGATCCCCACATCAGGCTCCTCTGCTGGGAGCCTGCTTCTTCCTCTCCCACTCCCCCTGCTTGTGTTCCCTCTCTCGCTGGCTGTCTCTCTCTCTGTCAAATAAATAAATAAAATCTTAAAAAAAAAAAAAAGAAAATGGAATCCTGCATCGACAGGAGGGAATATGGGAACCAACATGACTTACACCACAGGCCCCCTCAAGGACTCAGGAGACAGGCGTGAGGGGAACCAAGAGAAGGACTGCTTGTATTTACTTATTTACTCACTTATTTTTATTTTTTAAAGCAGGGAGAGGGAAGAAGCGTGACAGGAGCAGGTGACCGATTGATTGATTTTTAAGTAAACTCAACCCCAAACATGAGACTCAAACATACAAACCCGAGATCAAGAGCCAGGTGCCCCAGGGTGACTGCTTTTATTTTTATTTATTTTTAATTTAAAAAATTTGTAAGGTAATCTCCACATCCAACATGGGGCTCGAACTCAACACCCCGAGATCAAGAGTCGCACGTTCTGCCGACTGAGCCAGCCAAGCACCCCTCAGGATAACTGCTTTTAGACCTCTATCCCTTCCTCAACTTCAGCAGCCCAGAAATCACCCCGCCTGCACCCCAGAGGAAGTCTGGAAGTTTCTCTGCAAAGGGTGAAAGGGGAGGCCTTTGAGGAGGGCAACAGGTGAGCTGAGGACAGGCAGGGGCACCATGAAGAAGTGAGGAAGTGTATGCATAACTGGGTGCTCCTCTCCCCTCCACCTCCTACCTTTTTCCTTTCTGCGGCTCCCAAAATAGAAACTCTACACCCTTCAGTCAGGAAGCAGGAGTCTTCATGGGGGTTCTGGCCAAGCAGGAAGACCTAAAGACACTGTCACTGCGGTCACCCCAGAACAAGGGCCTGGATGGGCCGCTACCGGGACGCGTGCGATCGATGAGCCCCTCTCACACCCGAAGCTGCCAGTCACCTGTGAGCTTCCTATTCTTAAACAAGAGAAGACACCAGAGTTCACCAGACACCTGAGAAAAGGGACAAACGCAGGAATCAAAGGGAACCTGAGGGGGACAGAAACAAGGTAGAAAAGAAAAATAAAACCAAAAATGACTAACTTTAATAGCTTCCGAGAGAGAAGAAAACCTTACCAAATAAGAACAGGATATTATTACAAAGAAAAATCCAGGGAAAGAAAGGAGCTCTTGAAAATGAAAAACCCGATGGCACAAAGGAACAAAATGCTGGAAAACAAAATGGACAGAAGTAAGTACCCGGAGAGTAGCGTGAAAATATGACGAGACCGGACATCTGACAGGTATGAAAGTCGGAGAAACAAGCCAGGAGGTCCAAGCCCTGAATCCCAGGACATCCAGAGAGAGGGGACAGAAGTCATCAAGGGAGCAATGCAGGACCATTTCGCGAAGCTCAAGTCCCCGAGCTGTCAGACTGGGAGAGTCACCGCCTCAGAGAGACTCTGCCCCACGCCAGGAGCCACGCCTGTGACACCTCACAGCTCTGAGCACGAGGGGAAGATCCGGAGACAGTCACAGAGAACGGAACAGGAACCAGAACAGATCTGGAACTCTTGACAGGCTGCGACGTCTTCAGAACTCTGAAGGCACGTGATTTCCAACCTGCAGTTCTACACTTCGAGCAACTGAGAGACAGAATAAGACTTTCCAGCACCTTCAGTCATGTCAAGTGCCGAAAAACCCTCACCCGTCAGAGACCCTTCCTCCAGAAGACCCTACCGCAGGATGGTCCTACCGCAGGATGGTCTCTGTGGAAATGAGGAACCAGACGAGGGAGTGGAAGATGTAAGTTTGCTGAGAGAGGAGATCCAGTACGGGAGGAAGAGAAGCTCCTGTTTGGGGGCTGAAGGGAGACCCCGGGGTGGCAGCTGGGCACCGAGCAGAGGGAGCCGCTAGACGTCGCCGTCGGGAAGGGCCTGTGCCAGCAATCATGGAGTTTACACAGCAGCCCGTGCAGACGAATGTCTGGAAGGAGTTTCAGTGAGGTGAGCATTTGAGGGTTGAATTAGTCATAAATCTATGGAAAAATAAGTGAACACGCACACCCACTTTTATCCACAGAGAAAACAGGAAAGTTGTACAGGAAAGAAGAAGGAACCACAGGTCATTACGTGACTTGGCTGCGAATTATGTGCGTGCCACTGTGACGAGAGGCCGGGGAAACGGGGGCCACGGGTGGCATGTGGAGAGGCTCTCAGCTCACTAGTTAATGCCGAGAGCTGCAAGCCCTGTGGTGGGTAGCGACCCAGGCCCATTTGTTAGAGGGAGAAGGGTAACCAAAGAGGAAGGGTATTGCTCTTTTCCATAACAAAATTTATGGAAACAGTTCATTGAAGTTGCTTGTGCAACTTCAATAAAATTAAAACCAGAAAGAATGAAAGAGAGTGTGCACATGTCACTGTGTCCCAAAGAGGCCGCTGCTCCCACAGGAGAGACAGGGAGAAGCCAGCTCCTCCTAGGCCCCGGGCCGGATTCCCTGGGACGGGAGAGGCCGGGACTCAGACACACACTGTCCAGGCCCAGCGGCTGCCGAGTCCTCAGCTCTCAGGGGCCACAGTGGGTGGGGGTGAGGACCCCACTTCCCGTACTCCCCCCCCCTCAGGCTGAGCCCCGAGCCTCCTTAGATCCCCTACGGGAACCCAGGGGGCAGGTCTGCTTGAGAAATGGATTCTCCTTTAAATTTTAATAGGATGCATTTAGGTCTTCTCTGACAGTCCTCAGAGCTCTGGGGACTCTGGCCCCAGCCCACTCAGACACTCAGTCTGCCCCATGATCAATATGTCTTTTCTCGTTTCCATTTTGCTTTCATGCTGTCTTTTTTTTTTTTTTTTTTTTTTACTGTCCGTGACTTGGGTTTCGTAGTGACATAATCAGCTCTCTCATGTCTGGCGTGAGTTCCCTGGGAAGTCCTTCAAGTACTCAGGAGAAAGATGCCAGGCCAGTACTGAGAGTTGGCCTCGCCAGAGTAACATCTGATCCAGCCACACCTCGGACATACCGCGGGTTCACTTCCAGACCCCGCAATAAAGCAAGACAGATGGATTTTTGTTTTGGTTTCCCAGTACATACAAGAGCCGTGTTTACCCAAGGCTGCATGTAGTCTCCTAAGTGTGCAATAGCATTATGTCTAAAAGGTGCACATGCCTTAATTTAGAAATACCTTATTGCTAAGGAAATGCTCACCATCATCTGCGCTCTCAGCGAGTCGCCATCTTTTTGCTGGGGGAGGGTCTGGCCTCAGCGTTGGTGGCCGTTGACCGGTCAGGGTGGTGGGTGCCTGAAGCCGAGGTGGCCGTGGTGATTTCTTAAAATAAGACAATAATGAAGTTTGCTGCATCAATTGACTCTTCCTTTCATGAATGATTCCCCTGTAGCATGGGACGCTGTTTGATAGCGTTTTACCCAGAGCTGAACTTTCAAATCAGAGTCAACCCTCTGAGACTCTGCCACTGCGCTCGTTATCAACCCAGCGTCTGGAATGTCCTAAATCCTTTGTTGTCATGTCTTCAATCTTCACAGCATCTTCACCACCAGAAGTTTCGATCTCAAGAAACCGCTTCCTTTGTTCAGCCAAAGCAGCAACTCCTCGTCCGTTCAGGTTTGATCGTGAGACGGCAGCCGTCCAGCCCCATCCCCAGGCTCCACTTATAATTCTAGTTCTCTTGCTCTTTCCACCCCATCTGCGGCTACTTCCTCCGCTAAAGTCTCGAACCTCTCATTTATCAAAAAGCAATGATCTGCAAAGTGCAATAAAGTGAAGCCGGGTAAAACGAAGTGTGCCTGTATTTTTATTTGAGGGGATAATCTCCACAAAGGAATAATGTTCTCAAGAATCTAAGGGGTTACCTGGGAACAAAATTCCCTGCTCTTGTTTTCAAAATAGCCATTTGCAAATCTATCGTTGGCCAAGACCCAGAGCCTGGATTGGGTCTGAGAGAACCCTTCCCGCTTCCCAGTCCAAACCATCAGTGCTGCTCACCGGGCAGCCAGCATCTTTCCTCCTGCTGCTCCAGAGGAAGGGCCCCCATCTCAACACTGCTTTGGCCCCGCCCCCTCAAGCCTTCTCCAGGGCCCTGCTAGAGAGTAGACGATTCACTCTCCAGCCTGCTGGGGTCACACTCAGAGCTGCACGTCCACACTTCCAGGGAGAAGTCTGAGAATTAAGGAGAGATCAGGGCCCTGGGGCCCTCTCAGGAAGAAGACAGGGCCCCGGCAGCCTGGACTTATTGGGGCCCCACATTCAGAGCAGGGAGCCTGGGGCCACTTCTCTCTGGCCCCCAGGACACAAGGGATCTGCTCAGCCTGGGAAAACGGCAGCCCACGAGCAGCCCTCTTTTGGCATCACATTTCATTTTGACCTTTAACACTTGCAGGACAGGTCAGCACGCAAATGACTTCGGCTGCCAACCCCAGATGCTGGTCCCATCACTGAGACCATCTGACTTTACCTTCCTCAGATCAAGCGTGACTCCAGGTGCCCGGCCTAGTTCAGCCCTGACTCTTGTCCTTGCTTCTTCCTGAGACCCAGAGCCTCGATCCTGCTCACAGATTCTAAGAGCTGCTGAGTCCAGGGACCTGCCCCTCAGCTACAGTCTCCAGACTAGGCTGGAGGGAGATTCCTTCATGTAATAAACATCCTCTAGCACTGCCTATGTGCCAGGCGCTTTTCTCAGCACCAGTGATACCGCAATGACCAAAATACAATTCCTGTCCTCTCACAGAGCTCACAATGCTGGTGGAGGAAATAGAAACAAACTAGTAGATACATGGAAAGACATAACACAGGGAAAGGGAATAAGAAATGCCAGAAAAGGGCACAAATGGATGGGTAGTCTGAGAAGGCTTCGCTGAAGGGTAACTAGAAGAAGTGAGGGAGCCATGGGACTCCTGGGGAAAGTGTTCCAGGCAGAGAGCACAGCAAGTACAAAGGCCCTGAGGCAGAAGCATGTCTGACAAAGAACAAAGAGGTCACTGGCTGGAGCACAGGGAGCAGGGAGGAGCTGAGGCCAGCATACACAGGCCCCTCGAGGGCTGTGGCGGGTGCAGGAGAGCAGTGACGGGGTCTGGATTGAGAAGGCACTGTGGTGAGAAAGGGGGGATGCAGGAGATTATAGGAGGACACTGTGAGAGATGGCGGTGGCTTGATCCAGGAGGTGAGAAAAAAAATGGGCAGATTCTGGATATGGTTGCAAGGGCTGAGTTGACAAGATTTGCTAGTGGACACGAGACGGAGCAGTTTGAGGCCTGAACATCTGGAAAAATGAAGTTGCCTGCGCAGAATGTGAACAAGCAACTTCGCTTCTCTTTCAGAGATACTCCTTCTACCTCTGGCCACTTTCAGGCTTTCAGAAGGACATTCGGCGAGTGTGTGGTGACGTACGTGGTGTCTCTGCCTATGTCACGCAACACGACCTGTAGGTTATCAACTCGAGCAGTAAGCATTTCCGGTTCCAGTGTGGATTTTTGGAGCAGTTCACGTGATGAGCTTCCTGCTTACCCCCCACCCCCAAAGCTCCAACTTCTCACTACTTATTTGATTCATAATTTAATCCATGTGTTCCTCAAGACGTATTACAGAGATAACAGATATTACCAAAGCCAGAATTCAACGTCATCCTTAATCTGGAGTTCACAGGGAGATGGGGCTAGGCAAAGTAGAAATTTGGAAATTTGGGGTGAAACATAATGATACACTCGTAGGCCTCAAAGTCATAGAAGAAATGGGTTTCTGAAGAATTACTGAGAAAGAGAATAACCTTTAAATTTTTAAAAATGAAAACTACCCTCTTCAACAACTGTTTCATAAACACACACACATGCTTTAAAAAATGTGGAAATATGGGTCCACCAGGAAACATGTGCTGGGTATACCGCACGAGCTCTTCGGCGTGAATAAGATAAATCCAGCTAGGAGAAATGAAAATACATGAGATAGAACGCACATCTATTAAAAATATAACTCCCTCCAATGGAGCAATATTGAATTAAGTCAACTTTTAAAAGAAATTCGTTAACAATTGTACCAAGAACCCGATGAGTCACTGGCTCTCAGCATCTGTGTGTGCTGTTCTAAGGATGAGCTCACTGGACACAGCAGTGGACGTTACGCAGATGGCTGGAGACCTGACATGAAGCCCTGGGGAGAAGACCAGCTGGACAAATGAGTCTGGGAGTCATCAGCCTACAGACAGTATAGAGAGTCACCTTGGGAGTTTAGACCCAGAAAAGGGCAATACCGGAGACTGAGCCCTAGGAGCCCTCATGTTTAGAAATTAGGAGATTATGGGAAATCTCATCTCAAAGATGAGAAGAAAGTGCCACTGGCAAAGGAAGAGGATCAAGAAAGATGGTGCCCTGGAAACCAGTGGACAAAGGGTTTCAAGGAAGGGGGAGGGAGGAGGGATCAACTGTGTCAAATGCTGCCAGCAGGTCAGGGAAGAACAGAAGTGAGAACTGACCACAGAATTCTACAGGGTGGAGGGCGCTGTTGACCTTGGTAAGAGTAGTTCTGAGGCGTGATGAACCCAAAGGCCCACCTGGAACGGACTGAGAGAGAATGGGAGGAAAGACGCTGAAGTAAGCAAGCGTGGTTAACTCTTTCTGGAGTTTGTCTTTAAAGGGCAGCAGAAAAATCTGGTGATACAGGCCCTTCCATCAAAGGAGTGTTTTTAAGGTGGGACACTTTAAGTCTGGAAACGTGGAACTGAATGGGCCAGGAGAGCGGCAATGGCTTCAGTGATGTGTTGGGGTATATTGGGGTAGGTGAGAAGAGATGGGACCCAGCACCCTCTGACAGGAACCCAGGTGCTCCTCTTTCAGCTCAGCAGCTAAGTGCTGCCGTTGGCAGGGCCTGGGATGGAGTCTTGCTAAAGGCCTGAAGGGCTCAGGGGCAGCCCTGGGCAACTGTGTGCCCATGAGTCACCTTACCACCCTCACTGGCCCACCCACAGCGGGGCTTCTGTTCCCTGCCCTGGATTCCATTTCTGAGTTGAGACTGGGCTGCCCCTCGAAACACGACTTCCCCCTCTCGATCCCTTGCTCCTTGCCCATGGTCACCTTTCTGAATAGCCCCACCCTAGCTGGGCCTGGCCTCTCTGGCTCTTACTGTCTGGTTCATCATTCCCTTCAGACCAAAGCACCCTCAAAGCTCGGGTGACCACTTTCAGCAGCCAGGCAGGTCTGATTCCAGTGTCTCCTTCTTCCACACCAGCTCTTGGGGCTAAGCTCCCAGCCTTCCTCGCAACAAGCGAACTTGAGTCGGGACAATATAGGCCTTACCCTCAATGAACAATTAAACTTCGTATGAGTGAAAACAACATTCCCCGACAAAGGAACCCTTCCAAAACAACCATGGCAAATGCATCGGTGCTGGGCGAGAGAGCCCACGCAGTCCTGACGGGCACTCCTGGAGGCTGCCTGGAAAATGCAGACTTTGTTTGGGTGTGGAAGTGATGGGAACAAAGGGAGGGGCTGTGTGCCAGGAAATCAATGCCACAGATAGGAACTGATGCATAGTGTGTACAAAGCAAGGCCCTAGGACCCAAGTCAAGAGGGGTCCTGGAATGAATTTCAGTGCCATGGTTATTCCAGAAGAACCAGGGAGTGGGAAGGGTCCGGAGGTTAGTTAAAAGAGAGGGTTGAGTACTGCCTCTGAAGGCTGGCTAGGACTTGGCAGTGGGCAGAGCTCAGCAGGCCCAGAGGGGGAAGTACAAGACAGGCAGGTCAGACTGTGGGTCCTGGAAGATCAGGCGGAGTTTTACCTGGATTCTGTAGATAAGGCGGCCATAGGAGGCCGTAGGGCCGAAGGGTGACACAGGCAGAACCATGATCAGAGACACTGAATGGCACCAACATGGGAGCCTGGAGACAGGGAGACCAGAGACCACAGCTGAGTCATGAACCACTTCATGTGGATACCAGAATTTGGGGGACTAATTGGAAGGGGGGGAATCAGGGGAAAAAGTGCCCAAGATGATACTGAGGTTTTGAGTGTGAAGGTCTGGATACATCATCTGAGATCTGGGTGCAGAAGAAGATTCTGTTGGTGGCTTGGTTAGCACACGCTGAAACCGAGGGGCCCAGGAGGCATCAGAAACAAGGGTATATAGTTCAGGAGTGAGGCTCTATCTGGACACCCAGATTTAGTGTTGCTCGCGTGGTGACAAGGTTTGAAGAGGAGACAGATGCTGTGGACAAGGGAGAGCACTGAAGGTCAAAAGGAATCAGTCCGCCTGACCAGGTACACGCGTCACCATTCCACCCAGACCACCGACTGAGCTACCTTCCCTCTCCGCCTGTCCCAGTCTCACCCACCTTTCCCAGTCTGGCCCCAGCTTGTCCAGGAAGCCCCTTCTGGCTGTCCAGCCCCAGAGGTCCCCGCCTGCTGGGAGCATCTCAACATTAGCAGTCCACACCTCGGCACCGGGCCTCTGCTGCCACCTGAACCAGTCTCCAAGCCTCCTGAGGGCAGAACCACAGTGTACCCCCTCGGCTCCTGGTATCTTCGAGCACAGGGCACCCAGAAGGCATTGCATACATGGCTCCTCCTTGACGGATTGATTAATCGAATGATTTCTGGGTTGGAGGTCAAGATGAAAGGTAGGGAGACTAGTGAGTAGCTTGACTAGTGATAAAAATACGCACGAGCGTGGGACTCACGGCATCTACTCTTTGTGTCTGGCTTCTCGACTTTTGGCTCTGAATTCGATCTACAGGAATGAACAAGGACACATCTGAACAACACTGCTGAGTAAAAACAAGTTGCCGACAGATGTGAAACCCATGGGATTAGTGCTGTCGACCGAATATCTCTGACCCCCCACGTGCACAAGAGGGGTACATGCCTCCACTCTCCCTGAGGCAGGGGAGGCCACGGGGGGCTTGCCCTGGCCAATGCCGTGGGAATAGAAGCTTCCGGGTGGAAGCCGTAAGGGCCAGTGCACAACGATTTCTCATCTTCCGCTCTCAGTCTCCATCCCCCTAGATCTCTTAGTGACTCCTAGGAACAGAAGCCCACACGGACCCTTGTCAAACAGGTCTGGGAGTGACAGCAATGCTTGCTGTGTTAAAAAGAAGAAGAAGGAGGAGGAGGAGGAGGAGGAGGAGGAGGAGGAGGAGGAGGAGGAGGAGAAGAAAAAGAAAAGAGGAAGGAACGAGTCTAAGAACTGTGGTGGCCTCAGATGGGACTGCTTGAAGGATATAGTCGGTTTCTGGGTGGGGGACACCCTTGGCAGTTTGAGGGGGACATGGGATCTCATGGTTGGTTGGAACGGACAGTCGCATCCTTGGCCCCATCCAAGAGATGCTGGAGGTGCCCCCACTACACGGTAACCTAGAACACACTCCGCAAATTTCCAAACATTCCTGGGTAGTGGATAGCAGCCCCAGAGAACCATGAATATAGAGGGGTCGCAAGAAGCGGGGGGTGGGAGGTGCAGCAGGGGCCTCGATGGGACAGCTGGGCTGCAGGAGAAGAGAATGATGGGTGACACTACATGACCCCGAAGTGCTCCGATAGGATGTGGTGAGGCGCGTGGAGGGCATGTCTCACGGCCTGCACAACAGAGCCAGATTGTCCGGAGGGACACACACCAAGTGGCTCCAGCAGAGACAAAATGCTCTGATGCGCACTGGTCAGCGTCATGGCACGGCCCTTACGTGGGGGAACACAGGCTCTCCTGCCAACCCATGAGGCCTGTTGTTTCCCCTCTTATGGATGAGGAAACAGCTGGAGACACAAGGGCTTGTCTGAGCCGGAGAGATGTAAGTGGGAGGGGCAGGGAGGATGGGCCTGGAAAGGGAGGGAGATTCTGGAACAGAGCAGGTGGGACTAAGTGATGACCTGGATGGGACAGTGGGGGGAGGGGGAGCCTCAAGGCCCAGGCTGTGGGAAGAGAAGGGGACTCAGGTGTGACCTCTCACGTTTCAGCTGCAGGCAGACCCTGTGGCAGAGACCCCAGCAGGGAGCTGGGGCTGTGAGGTAACAGGAATGGGGAGAGGTTCCTGCCAGCTGCCTTCCCGAGCTCCAGCTTCCCAGGGAAATGAGGGGAGCAGGGAGCCGCCTTGGGGACCCCAACTCCAGTCTGGAGGCAGCTGCTTCCCAGGGAGGAAGCAAACCTCTTCGCGCACACCAGCTAGCCCTCAGCCCCTGAGGGCCTCACGGGCGGTTCTTGGAGCCAGAGGACAGAAGGCAAGTCACTGTGAGCAGACGCGTCAATCCTTGGATGAAGTCATAGGGGGCCTCTTCAGTACCCAATGGTGTGAGACAGAGAGACACAAGAGGGCGCTCTATTCAAATAGCAGGGACAAAACTGGTCCGTCCGGCTTAGTCGTTGGAAAAAGCTTTGGTCCAGTGTTTCCCAATGGAGCTGCTACGGGAACTCTGGGCAGGATGTTTCTGCCCTAGAGGGTGGTTTCCCTACCACTGCACTTTTTTTGTCATCCTTGACCCCTCCATGTCACTGTGACACCCCGACTCCCCAAGTTTTGTTTCCAAACACCCCCTCTCCTGACAGCCCCAGCCCCTCACTGCCACCAGAAGATGCCCTCTGGTGGCCCTGGGGAGCTTGGCCATCTCTGCTCTCCCCAACCAGCAGAGGAAGCCGGCACCTCCCACTTTGACCTTGTGAGCGAGGCACCGGCAGGCGCTGAGAATGTCAGGTCCCCGGTGACCCCCATGTTGGCCGGCACTCACGCTCACGAGGATTCTCCCCCTTGGGAGGTAGGCGTTCCCTCGTGCTACAGTCCCTTGGGACCAGGTGGGACGAGGGCTGCACTGATCACACTGGGGACACAGACACAGGACCCTGAGACAGACAGCACATCCCAGGGAGCAAACACGTGGTCACATAGAACACAGCTTGCACAAAACTTCCACAAAGCCAGTCGGCGACAAGGCACCCTTCCGAAGCCCAGAGGGCCCCACAGTGTGAGTCGTGAGATGTTTAGATCGTTAGGTTTCCAAAGATAAGCACCAACGGTAAAAAAACAGCGATGACATTCCAAATATTTACCAACCAGTGAGTCCTGGACCCTGACCAGTCAGAATGGGGACCGGTGTAGACAGCTGGCGTGAGCAGTGCCTTCGTTTTGACCCTGCGGCCAGCCTGTGGACAGAGCCTGAGTCTCCTGTGGACACCAGGCACGCCAAGGTGGCGGCTTGCGCAGGACAGAGGTGATTTTGGGGGCAAATGCCCAAGGTCAATGGCAGTCCGGACAGGACCTAGGAGGCGCACTTATCCGCCCCAGTGTGGCAACTAGAAACCCGGCCAACATCTGAAGAAGGGGCTGCTCCTGTCCTCAGCACACAGCCGGTCCCCATCCCCCACCAGGGAGCCTGGTGTTCTGAAACAGAGGCGGCCTGCGAGTCCCACGAAGGTGGCGTCTGCTGGGAAGCGCCAGTGGGCACAGCCCGGCCCGGGGAGACGCTCACCGCCTCTCACCACAGATGGTACCACCTCTTCCTCCACAGGAAGCAGCACCAAACATTGCAAACCAAACATGATTCTTACCCTCCTTCGAAGATTTTGATCCTCGTTGGCTCCCCTCTTTTGGAGGCAGGAGCTTCCTCCTCCGGCTTCCCTCGCTTCTCTTCTTCCTTCTGCACTCTAGCTAGATCTTTCTGGCCTTCCGGGGAAACCAGCGAAGGGAGGTGAACCTGGCCCACCGCGGGAATGACAAAATCACTGCTGTTAAACGGGAGGAAGGGAACGGTGCCTTGGATGGCACTGCATGCTTACACCTCACGGTGTGTGGCCCCCTCAGCTTCCCTCCACCCTGCAAAGACACGCTTGAAGTACCCGTTGGCAGAAGGAAGGAAATGGATCCCTAGAGAGCTGAGGTCCCCTCTTCAAGGCCACCTGGTTAGTTGGTGTCAAAACTGGGACTCCCACCAGGTCTTTCTCCTGGGAAGACCAGGCCTTCCCACGAGAGCTGCATTTGCTTTTCCTGTCACATGAGTCTAGAACCTCCTAGGGACAGGTCCTCATCTGGGTGTCCTCGGTCACGCCAGCACCCAAAACAGAGCCTGCCTCAGAGATGTGTGAAGGGTGGTGAGCCAATAAATGATGAAACCCCCGACGGTCAGCTGCCCCAATTCTCTTTAGCAGATCAGAACATCAGGGTCACCCTGCAAGTTAAGGGCATTGCCAGGAGCAGAGTGCAGGTCTCGTGAGGGCCCTGACCAAGGCTTTGTGTGCTCACTGATGGGCATGCTCCTGGAGGGGGTGTGCAGGCTCTGGCTGGTAGTCTAAGGGCACCCATTCTCTTCACAGAGCTATGGGCCTCAGTGGTGGGAGCTGGCTCAGCAGGAATACGGGTCCTCTAGACCCTCTGATGGCAGCAGCGGGTGGGCACACCCTTGAACAGGGAGCACTGATGCTGGGCTGGGGGCTGGGGGCTGGGGCCAGCCGTGCCTGGAGTGAGACTCTCCCACTTCACGGCACTGTCAGTTAAGGTCATGTTTACAGCCCGTGGGAGAAGCACCCCTGTCTCCTGGTGCTGGGACAATCTAACCCCAGGGTCCTGTGCCAACCGTGCCGCCTGGCCCTGTAAAGGGTGGCCTGGGCTGAGCAGAAAGGGAGCCGGCAGGGAGTCAGGGGATCTGGGTTTTAGTACCATGGAGGCCACCCTGAATGCTGAGCCACCTTTCATGGACCGCTTCTCTTCCTGGGGTCAGTTAACCTCTGAGAGGGTTTAGATCATCTTGAAGATCCATTCCGGGGCCAACGTCTATGACTCAGTGACCCCCGCCCCCCGCCATGCAGTCTCTTCAGGATTGGAGACGACGAGTGGACACCGAGCAAGGCTCCAGACTGCTGCTTTGGCAGAAGGCAGCAGATTTTGTGCAGTGCCCATGGATTTCCAGAGCACCCCGTTTTCCCTCCTCTCTCTGCCTGCCGTCTGCACCACCCGTGGAATGACCAAGGGGCCTTCCACAGGCTGACAGATGACTTCTCTCTCACAACCAGCTGTGATGTCTGGGCGAAGCTGGAGGAGGCTGGTTTGGGTGGCAGTGTGCCACTCTGGAAACACGGCTGGAACTGAGAGGGGACCAGGAATCCATGCTGGCTTTTAAAGACAATAGTATGATTGTCTTTAAATCGTAAAAACGATTCTTGAGTGCTGGTGTGCCAAGCACTGTTCTAAACACACTTGGTATATTTCAACTCATTTACTTATCTCCACAGCCCTATGAGCTGAGTATTTTTAATATCTCTAGTTTATAGGTGAGGAAACCAAGGCACAGACAGAAGGGGTAACTGGCCCAAGGTCACACAGCTTGTAAGTGAAGCAGTGGGATTCCAACTGGGGAAACGTGGCACTGGAGTCCTTGTTCCTAATCTGTTTGCAATATGTGGTTGTCAAAATGACCCCCAAGCAGGAGAAACTGGGGAATGGAATGTGGTTGCAAAGCGACTTTTGTCTAAGCTGGGGTTTCTTCAGGGCTTAGATATGGAAAAAATACCTGTGGCCCAACTCAAACCTGATACGGTGGCCTAGACCTACAGGAAGATAGTTTGGAATATCCTCAAAATTCCGAGATAGCGCAAAGGGCCTTTCCAGAGCTACTAACAGAGAATGGAAGCTACAGGATGACAAACTCATCTCCGCTCAGTAAAGAACTTTCTTAAAGCCCTGTCCAGAGATGGGTTGTGCTGTACCAAGAGGTGGTGAGCTCCCCATCACTGGAGACAGGCAAACAGAGGCCAGAGAGAGGGGTGTGTAATTGTAGAAAGGCACGAAGCAGTGAGGCATGCAGCTATATTAATGCACCATATGGGTGCACTTCTGGTAGGAAACACGCCAGTGAATCTAGCATTTTATTCCAAGAAAAAGTTTGCAGGTTTCCGCTCATTTTATGAAAGCAGCATTTTAAACAAAAGATTGCCAAACTCAATTAAGCTAAATGAACTCTTCCTTTTTCTTAAATGGACTTTTCGCGTACAGTCATTCCAACAGAGAGGCAGTCCGGGTCATCTGGAAGGGCTCTGGAGTGAGGTCTAGCTCTGACTCTGGGCTCTGCCCTTTATGTGCAGCCCTGTAACGGTCACCTGACTTCTCCATGAATCGGCCTCCTCATCTATACAATGGTGACATAGCACCCTAACTTTCCAGTGGTCGTGCGGACAGAAGTAAAGTTCTACATGACCTGGCCCACAGCAGGGGCATGAAAAGTCGTAAGTATGAATATAATTCCAACAGCATCTTGGGTGTAGCTGTAGCCAGGAAGACACACTGGAGAGAAATCAGTCATGACGTTTATGGCAAATGTGGAAATCTCATCTAAGGATGTCTTTAGACTGACAAGGATATTCAGAGACTAAATCTGGGAAACAATCCTGTGAAGAATATCCAGCTGAGCTAAGGACCAATTCAGTGCACAAAATTCACTCAGTGATAAAACAGGAGGAGACAAATAGAGGAGGAGTTCCCGAACACAGTTTTGTTCATGTGTCTGTGATATGAATTTCGTTTAGTGGATTTAGGCCTGATTTGATCAAAGCATCTGGTCTGAAGACACACTGATGAACATTTTAAAATCTGTAGTCACTTTTATGGGTTTGTTTTCCTCCAATAATAGAAAGAAGATAAATCAATTCTCTGAAGTCAGAGACGTCTAAGTTCAAATTCTGGGTGTGCCATATACCTGCCATGTGACCTTGACGCCTCTCACCCTCCGACCCTTGGGTCCCTCATCTATAGATGGGAGATGGTCCTGCTGCCTCACAGGTAGAGAGAAGCACTGACTGGTTCGGCACAGCGCCTGGCACACCGAGGCGACTCAATCAACAAGACCAACTGTTAGTCCACAAACACCGACTCAGCATACCTTCTTCGCACGGCCAGGTTGCTTAGGCTGGCCTTATCAGGGTATGCAGGTGTCGTGTATCTGAGGCAAAGTGGGAATGATCAAATTTCAAACTCCCTGAACTTGCAGGGGGTCAGTTCTCTCTACAGTTCCTGGAGCAGCCTCGGGTCACAGGCACTGGAGGAGTTCATGTGAACTTAGTCATGGCCGGGTGCTACCACACAGCACGGATGGGTCAGGCTGTGAGTGATCCTGCCCCCTGGTGGTGATGAGGAACACTGCAGCCAAGCTCTGTTGGCTATCCTGCTCACGGGAGAGAAAGCAGGAGTATTTCAGGAGTTGTTTGTGCCAAATTCTAGAAACTCGGGAAGTGGGAAGATTTTGAGTGGTACCAGAGAATGGAAATAGCAGATGTAGTAATAAGAAAAGGAGGAAAAGCTAACAGGACCAGGGAGGAACATGTGGAGGGGCATAAAGTTTTGAAATTGCTGCAGGTTTTCCCATCAGCCAAGTTTTCCAACTCGTCGTTTGGAGAATTCTTTTTTTTTTTTTTCCTGGCTTCAGACTGTGTCTTTGATTTCACAATAGCAGCTAATGGGAAAGCAGGATGACTTTAAAGCTCACTTTATTGAAATGCATCTAGTCTGGTGATGTGAGGGACACACTGACAAAGAAACCCAATAAGTATGTTTTCTTATAAGGTGGCCAGTCACAGCTGACAGAAGGGAAATCTGCCCACTCATCTGGCTCTAGATATGCAAACAGAAGTTGAGGAGTACGTGGCTTTAAAAGCTCAGCAGAGGCTTTAAAACTCAGTGGGGAGAATAAAAACAAGGCTGACTTACCTCTGTCATGCGGGGCTTGCGGGAGCTGGATGGCACAAGCCTTCCTGTCTCAGGATGCGGAGCTGTGGCCATGGTGTATGTTTCTTTGCTCACCTTCTGCTTAGACCTCAGGAGGGACAAAGCAGCTTTAGTGGAAACCCCCGGAAGGTTGGGGTTGTACAAACTTATGCACCAACCAGCGTAAACAGAGGACCTCCTATCTGCATGCTGGATGTGATTTGGCTTAATGTAGTTTAAATAGCACCAACTGACATTAGTGGTCGTGTGGAGGCTGGGGAACTGCAGTACCTTCTTTGAGTCCGTACCTTCTTGCGACTTGGCTGGTCTGGGGGACGTTTCTGACAGAGGCAGCGAGCTGGAAGGTGCCAGTGGAGGGAGGTCAGGTTGTTCCTTGGAGTCTTCTTTCTTCACACTCAGTGGGGGCAGCCCTCTTCGGTAAGGCTTACCAGAAGGCTGGGCGTATTCCTTCAACACCTCTGAGCCTGGGGCCGTCGCATGGGGCAATGAGGAGTGAGGAAGGGAAGTCATTTCTTTTGGGTCAGATGGATCTGAGGATAGGCTGGACGATGTTTCTAGCTCCCTCCTGCCCTGGCCCTGGCTGCTTAGGTGGGATTTCTCTGGCCTCTTGCCATCCTCCGTGCTGGTCAGCACCACACTGCACGGTTTTACCAGCTCAAGTGTTTCATCTGCCTTGGAAGCCTCCTCTTCCTTTACCCTTTTTTGCTGCTGGGTTTCCATGGTAAGTTCCAGGCTGCCAGCTGGTGAAAGGACGCGTTTGCTCCCCCCTACTGTTGAAGAACTCCCCTCCAGGCTCAAGACACTCTCTGATGACAGGGAAGTGCCTTTTCTTTCTGGTAACGTCACAGGCACTCTCAAGTATGGAGTCGGGAAGCCTCTGCTCTGCTCTTCACTTCCCCCAGCTGATCCAGGCCCCATCTCGTACACATCTGTCCCACACACAGTTGTCCCTTTGCACGGGGGCTCCTCACACTTGGGAAGAGTCACAGTTGCTGAGCTGCCTTGGGACTGGGTGACCAGGAGCTGGGAGAGGGTGGTGTACATGGCGCTCCCATACGATGGCATGTTGGTCTGAATGCGGACGGGCACAACCAGGGACACCATGGTGTCTGGACAGGCAGGCAGGGTTGGTGGAGGGGCTGATGTGGGTGCTGAGCAGCTGGCTGGGGGGGCCCCAGGGGGCAGCTGGACATCACTGCTGTACTCTGTGCTGGGGGAGAGGCCAGCACTTCCTGTTGCCAGAGGGGCCAGGCTGGTTTTGATCTGGGGCAGATGGCTTTCCACATCCCCAGGGAGTGGAAGTGAGAACTGGGATTGCAGAGGCAGGAAAAACCCAGAAGAGAGTGCCGATGAGGCTGGGTACGGCACGGGGAGAAACGAAGGGGGCTGCCGGAAGGGGATGCTGGCTGGGTGAGGCATGAGCTGAGGGAGGGGGAGCTGGCCCGGGTGCAGAACAGTAGGCTGGAGAGGAAGCGGTGGGGCCTGAAATAAGGAGGGAGGAAGCGGGGGCATGGAGTACGGTGTAGAGAGGAGGCTGGACATGGCCTGGGTGGAAAAGAATTCTGAAGACTGTCCTGGCTCATGCTGCAAGAGGTGCTGGAAGGAGAAGAGGGAGACAGGTGGGGGCAGGTACGGCTTCTCATGCAGGGGGGGCTGGGCAATGGGGTGATGAAACACTTGCAGGGCTTCTGTGTAGGGCGGAGTGGACCCCAGCGGGGGTCTGTCCTGCACCTGGCTCTTGCCTCCCGGGTGCCCACTGTGTGAGGTGGCTGCTGAGGGAATCTGGGGCAATGAGCTTTTGGTGGAAGGGTTACTGCATGAGGGCTTTGGTTCTTCACTCTCCTGTCTTCCCTTGGGGGCGGCCTCTGGCTCGGTGTCTGGAGGCCTGCTCAGAGAGGCCTGTCTCACCAAAAAGCATTTCCTTCTCTCTGGCGGGGCCGCTGGGGCCGCGGGGGCTGCCGGGGCCACTGGGGCCGGCACAGAAGGGCCTGTCAAGGACAAGCTGCCATAGTCGAATGATTTGCTGCGTGTCTCGGTCATATGGGCAGAATGGGAAATGTTGGGGCTCTGCTCTGAGGCTGACCTCCGCATCTCTCGGGCATGCGGGTGGTGGCTGGGGACGGTCAGCATGTGGGTGCCCAAGGGTTTGGGGCGTGTGTCAGATGAGAGCCCAGGGGCCTCGGCTTTTCCGTGGTCTTCCCTCTCGAAGGAGGCGGAGCGGCTGGACCCGCTCAGGGAGACACTGCTCTCCTGGCTGGGACTGCGAGACAGGGGTGCAGAGGACTCAAAGCTGGACTCCCCCGACGACTGGGCCATCTCTGCCAGGCGCAGCCTCTTCTTCTTGGGTGGCAGCTTCTCAGCTGGGAGCTGGGCAAGCGTCTGGCTGCGCTGGGGCCACTGGAATTCCTCTGTCTTCTCGGGTTCCTTAGGGGGTGGCTCGGGCTCTGTGTCTGGCCGGTCGGGCTCCTCGGTCACCAGGATCTCAGGGACCTGAATGTTGGGCTGGCGGACCAGCCTGGGCTGCAGGGAGTGGGCCGGGCGTCCGTGCGGGGCGGGTGGAGGGGAGGAGAATGGGGCCGGGGGCTTGTCTTCCCCTTCCAAGCCACTGGGCTGCTCCAGAGAGTCGGACTTCTCGAAGGAGCTGGTGTGCTGGATGACAGAAATTTCTTTGGATGTTGTTCTCCTCTCCTTCCCTGACTCTAGGCCAGACCCTGGCTTGGGAGTCCTTGGCTGGAAGCCCGTGGGCCCCTCCAGGGAGGGCACTGACTTACGCGGCTCTGCTGGTGACTTGGTGGACTCCAGGGGAAGGTTCTGAGCAGCATCAGATGGTCCGGGGCTGCCGAACTGACTTCTTGTCGACTCAAAGGCAGGTGGCTCCTCCTCGTCCCCAAGGCTCTTCTCTTTCCTCCTTTTCCTCAGGGGAGTGAGCTCCAGGGTGGTCCCCAGTTTGTAATGCATCATCTGGGACCAGGGCTCGTGCTCAGCCTGACTCTTCTCCGCTTCTGGGGACGCGTGAGCACCTGCAGCGCTGGGCTTTGAGACCTGAAGCTCCGAGCAGTAGTACTTTCTGTGGGCTTCGTAATTGTCCCTTTTCTTGTAACGAGCACCACATATGTTACATTCATAGACCACCCCTTTCGTTTTCAAACCCTTCTTGGTCTTTTTGGTGAGTTCGCTTTCCTTGGCTTCTGGCTCGTCAGCGGGTTTGGAGGCCGTGTCTTTGCTACTGGGCCCCGCCTCCTCCGAGCTGTACTCCCCGCCCAAAGGGAGCTCGATGGCCGGCTGGCGCTTGAGCATCCGGGGGTGGGAGGTAAACACGTGACTGCTGCGGCTCAGGGCTTCCGAGTCGGGGATGTGGTCGTCGAAGGAGTAGCTACCCCGGAAGGTGTGATGGGGGGTACTGAGGGTGCAGGTGGCGGAAGGCATTGAGTGGCTTCTCAGCAGAGGCACAGGGGGGGTGGTGCTGGGCGGGTGCTGGAGGCTCAGCAGCGATTGTTCGGGCTTGGTTGTTTTCTCACCGTGGGATGACAGGGGCTCCCGGTAGAGGCTGGACTTGGGTGACTCCATGCTGCTGCGCCTGGACAGCGAGCTCCTCCTCGGCTTCACGCTGTCGATCTCGCTGGTGTCCACCACAGCCTCGTTGATGGTGATCAGCTTGGTGATGTGCTCGATGACCTGGGTCCGGGGCACAGACAAAGGCACCAGGCTGGGCTTGTCTTCGGCGGACAGCGGCAGGAGGGGCTGGGTGGAGGTGGCCGTCAGCATGGTGGTCCGCTGCCCGATCCGCCCGCACTTGCCCAGGATGATCTCGGCATAGGACCTCGCGTTGGTGTTTGGGGGGCTGACCTGCTGCTCGGCGCTCTCAGAGCGGGAGAAATACCCAGATTCTGTGCTCCCTTTGCTGCCTGGGCTCAGAAACGCTTGCTCGTCCATCACCTTCTTCCTCTCACTCAAGCGGAGGGCCAGCTTCTGCTTTATCGTGTGGGTGTCTTCGGGTTTCTGGCTCAGGGGGTGTTCTGACGAGGGCTCGGTGAACGGAGCGGGGTCCTCGAGCGATGGGGCTGAGCTGGACTGGGACAAGGAACAGCGTTCGTGGCTGGAGCCCTGGCTCCCGGAGCTGTACAAACCACTGGACAGGAGGGGGTGCTTGGGCCTGGGGGAGAGCTCTGCGGGGTGGGTGGATGCGCTGCCCGTTTCCTCTTCCGAATCTGTGCTTTCCCCCTCGGTGGGCTCCTCGAACTCCTCCCCAGGGATCCTCTCCATCTCCAGCCCCGGGGGGTACATCTCGCCGCCCACTCCTGAGGCCAGGCCGGCTTTGATGCGGTGGGCATGGGACTTCCTGTGTTTGTACAGGTTACTCTTGGTCTTGAAGGAGAAGCCGCAGGGGCCGCAGGGGTAGGGCCTCTCGCCGGTGTGCGAGCGGATATGCTTCTGGAGCACGCTGGGCTTGGCGCAGGGCCGGCTGCAGTACTGACATATGTACTTGCCTGGCTTCTGTGGTTTCCTCTCCTTCTTGTGCGCCTCTTCTGGGGGCTTCAAGGATACCTGGGAGGGACGGGGCACAAAGACTTTGGGGAGGCCAGGCAGGTCCTCAGGGGGAATGATGGAAGCGTGGGAAGGGAGGAGCTGGCTTGATGGATGGAGCCCAGGGGTCACGAAGGAGCTTGAGGGTCCAGGTCTCATGGGGTCGACCAGCTGCCATGTGGACCCCTCCAGGAGATGCTCCGGTTTGCCAGGTGACATGAATGCTGGTGTCAGAGGGTGCTGCGGAAGCTGTGAGAGGGGGATGGAGGTGTCAATGGAGGACCTCTTGGGGGGCTTCTGCTGCTGGCCTGTTTTCTCCTGAGAGCCTTCCCTAAGAACCGACGGGGGGCCCGGGAAGGGCTGCGGGGCCAGGAGCTCTTGGAGGGGGCCCTCTTGGGGGGCAGCCGTACTGCTGCCTGGGTACGGCGCACTGGATGAAACACTGGCCTGCACGGCCTCTCCTTTGGTCAGCCGCTTCCGGGGACTTCCCTCAGCCTTCTTGGTGCCCTTGATGCTTTGTTCAGGATCCATGACCTCCACAGAGACTTGAGATGCTATTCAGGGAGGGTTGAGGCAGGCTGCATTTATGAATAATCCAAGTGTCCCAAGGAGGCACCTGGTTTTGGCCACATTGGTCAAGAGCTGTGGAAGCCAAACCCAAGATGGGCTTTGGGAGTTTTTTTGCAAGTGTCACTGGCTGCGAGTGGACTCAGAGCAGGTCATCGGGGCCCACACTATTCACATAGGTGAGGCATGGCCCTCTACTTCGAAGACAGAAAACGCGTCAGCACTTTCTGCCTGAATGTCTGTTGTGGAAACGTCATGAAGGATGTCAATGTTGCCATCATACTGTTTCAGTTGGCAGTGGTGAGTGGCCACCCACAAGTCCCCTGTGTGCTATGCGGACAGTCGGAGGCTAGAGACATCTGTAGGCATGGTCCAATCATCCCTGGTCCCGGCACTGGAGAAGCCACGCTGGCTGCCTCGGGCAGCTCCGTCCTGCCCCTTCTCCCCTGGGGTCCGTGTTGGAGATCCGTGGCCGCAGAGGGGAAGTCACGCTCTTCTAGTGATGAAAGCACACACACAGAAATACACACACACACACACACACACACACACACACACACACACACAAGAGAAGAGAGAGTTACTGCAACGTGTCCACGACCCGTGCAGCTTGGACTCTGTGAGACACAGTGATATTCCTAGAAGATTAACTGGGAGACCCGACCAGAAGTCACAGCCCCCCACTCCATGCACCTGCGCAGAGCCCAAACCTCCCCCACCCGCACTCACAGTGGTGTTGGGTGACCTGAATGCCACCTGTGGTTCTGAGGACTGTGGCTAGGCTGTGTGTGATGGTAGGAGTAGAAGGGGGAGGCAGGGCAGGCTCCGGAAACCACAGAGCAGTTGGGGATGGGAAGCTTCGGCTCTGCTCTGAGGCAGGTTCAGCTCCCAAAGCCTCCATTGCCCAATTTATATGATGGGATAATATCAAGTCCTGCCTCGATTGTGCCTCGGGGCTGCACTGGAGTCCTACATGATAATGGACATGGATGCCACTGGACAAATGTGGGCTGGTCCTACAGCTGGTGGAGGAAGAGGTGCTGGGGCGTTATTCAGGGCTGAGCTTTCCAAGGGATAGATTATTCTCAGGTTGGTATTATTCCTTCTCTGGCCCTGGGCTCTGAAGGTGTCCATGAGGGGCACCACTCATGGTTTTATCACCCTTGCTGCCTTGCTCACCCAAGCCCATATGTCACGGAGAAGCTAAACCCACCGCTCCAGCCTGTGCAAACTCACAGTCTAACAGAGCCATGGCTACGCTGCCAAACAATAGCTGGGAGGATCGTTCTGGCAGGTTCCTCCAGCTTTTCCTGGCAGCCGAAGAGCAGAGGGACATGGCCCTTAGAGCCAGAGAGGAAGACATATCTAAGTTCTTTGTAAGCAAGACTTTCATCCCTTTCCTTCTTTGCAGGAAGGAAAGTCTTGCTTGCAAAGAACGTTTTCACGTGGTACTTCAGACGGGCAGTGAACGGCGCACGAGGTCATCTACCTCTTCAAGTGACAGCCCTCCAGCAAAGGCGGTGACTGACTTTTGCCAACAGAAGGTCACAACTCAGCAAAGCCTATTCTTTGAGCAAGTCGAAGGCTTCCTCTAACTCAGGCACAGGAGGCATCCTCACAGAGCAGGCTGAGTGTAGGGAAGGCCGAGGAATCTCATTTCTCCTATTACTGTCAGTAGGGTGGCTACATCAGCTAGCATCATCCAGACTGGGGCACTTTTGAGAGTGAAAGAGGCACAACCAATAATTATGGAGGAGCAACAGGAAGAAATCAGGGCTGTCCCAGGCAAGCTGGAATGAGTGGTCTCCCTACAATCGCATTTACCTTGTGACCCCAAGCAGGCCCAAGTGCTGTCTCTGGGTATCTGGTACAAACTTTTAATCTTTGCTCTGGGGACTGAAATTACACCATGGCCTCCTAATGGATTCTTAGAGATTGGGTGTCTAGTCTAATCCCCTCACTCAACAGATGAGGAGGCTGAGGCTAGAAGGATGCTGTAATTTTCCCTAAAACTTGCACAGTGATGGCGGTGGGGTCAGACTACTCTGTACCTCCCGACCCCTGGCCAGGGCTCGTCCCCTGCCACAATGAATAAGTGTCCTCTAGGACTCCCGTGGCTCAGTGGGCACCAGTCTACAGCTCCATGTGCTACGAAAGCACTGGCTTGGCCCCAAGGGGCATGGCTGGGGCTGTATCCCTGGAGAGCATCTGCAGGCATCTAGAACCTTAACAGCCAAGGAGGCCTTTCAACTTCTGTGCTAAACTCACTGCGGCTGCTAGACAGGAGGAATGGGGGGGGCACAGCTAAGGTTGAGGAGACTATGATGATGGCCTTACCCCAGGTCTTGCTTATCTAAGCTAAGGCAGGACAAGGCAGAGGTCATGTGCAGTGCAGAGAGAGAACCACTCCCTGGGCTGGTCTGGAACCCTTGGTGCGGGCCCTCGGGTGCTGTGTACGGATGGTAAAGGGTTTACTATACTTACTATTTCTACTGACCCTTTCATGCAAGGATCTCCAAGCACCCCCCAAATACTAGCTAGTGGTAAGCTTTGCTTCTTCCAGTGGATGGATGGATGGGACCCTGTGGCATGACTGAGGCTCAGTGGGGCTCAGTTGGACAAGGAGGACCCTACGTTGTTGAGTCCTGCGGTTCTCCCTTCATCCAGCCATAGGCTCTCCAGGGGCAGGTGGAGAAGCACCCAAGGGCTGTGGTTTGGAGCAGTTCACAGGCCAGGCGGGAGGGGTGGGGTGGATGAGGAAGATAGTCAGGTAACTGTTATGTCATCAGGTGACTCGCTGGGTCAGCACCATGTGCCGAGGGTCAGCTTCCAGCCTCCACCTGTGAGCGGGGCCCGGTGCTCTTACAGGGAGGGCCCTCCTGCCTGAACCCCGAGGGAGGAGCAACCAGGACACATCCACACCGTGGAGTCAGTGAGGCCTGTGAGCTGGAAGGCCTGCTCCTTTGTTCTGCAGGGAAGACACCTGAGCCACGGTGGGCTATGACTAGCCCAGGGCCACACTCGTCCTCAGACTCCTGGGACAGGGCTCTCTGCGACCCTGTCTACACCTCATGACGGGTCTGAGGTTCTTAATATAAGAGGCAGCCAGAACTGGGAGTGCAGACATGGGGAAACCTGTGAGAATTCAGAAGGCCTCAGCCTTGGAATGCATTGCAATTCTGACTGGCATTAATGCTTTCTTTCTTTTTAGCTCCTGTAGGAGAATGATTTCTAATCATTGTGACCAAGTGATGCCAAGAGAATGGTTTTTTTTCTAGCTTCTCTGCTTCTGAGGGTATGTGTAAAAATGTTAATATAAACTTGAGGTAACAGAGGAAAAAGCTGCTTCTCCAGAGAATTGCTAAGGGCACCTGTAAAAGTCACCAGCGACCTGAGGTCAGAGGTAGAGGGTTTCCCTGACAGGGCCCAGGAGCCAGGCCAGTGGGGGCCTGAGCCTCGGGCCAGAGGGAGGATGGACATCGTCTGCAGTTGGTGGCAGGAGGGCCTTGAGGTCCATGTTGTCTGGCACTCGGGCCACAGCCCTCAGAGAGCTCTGGCTTAGCAACCAGCTGAGAACCATAATGAGAAACTGAGCTTCAAGAGCCCACTGGTTAACATATCAGACCACTCAGCTTCTACTTCTGGAAGCTTCGTAGGTCTAGCTGTCAGGACAGCCCAACAGGGAAGCAGGTAGGGTGCTGGGGCTGGAGACCCCCAAAGCATTAGGGTGTCCTCTGTGTACTTGTGTGAGTGTAACCACAGGATCAATTCCTGTGGGAAGGGGAACTACTTGGCTAAAGGGAATGTAACTTGAAGCGTTTGAGGGGTCCTGACGAATAGCTCTCCAAAAAGCACAAATTCGCGTACCCACCAGTTGCACGTGAGGACTGCTTCTCCAAACTCCTTCCTACCTACCTCTCTCTAATATTTACAAAATGGCTGTACTGGTTTCCTCCTGCTACTGCCACAAACTGTCACAGACAGAAACTTAAACAGCACAATTCATCACTGTACAGTTCTAGAGGTCCGAAGGTCTCCCTAGGGCTAAAATCAAGGTAGGGCTAGGTTCCCAACCTTCCTCTTTCTGGAGACTAGGGAAGAATCTATTTTCTTGTCTTTTCTCACTTCTAGAGGCTGCCTGCTTCCTTGGCACGTGGCCCCTTATGTCTTCAAAACCAGGCAGCAATAGGCAGCCACATCCTTCCCACATTGAATCACGAACACGGACTGCCCTGCCTCCCTTTTCACTTGTAAGAACTCTTGTAATGACACTGGGCCCACCTGGATAATCCAGGATCATCTCCTTCCTCCAAATTCTTAATTTAATCACACATGCAAAATTCATTTTGCCACGAAAGGCAACATATTCACAGGTTCCAGGGATTAAGATGTGTGACATCTTTGAGGATCATTATTCTGCCTACCACAGTGGTAGTTTGTTTTCTTAAATTTTCTTAAATTTCTTTTCTTGATCTCTAGTGAGGCTTGGAACTCTGGGGGCACCTGGGTGGCTCAGATGGTTAAGCATCTGTCTTCGGCTCAGGTCATGATCTCCAGGTCCTGGGATCGAGCCCCACATCAGGCTCCCACCTCAGCAGGGAGTCTGCTTCTCTCTCTGCCTCTGTCTCTCCCCCTGCTTGTGCTCTCTCTGTCTCTCTCCCTTTCAAATGAGTAAATAAAATCTTAAAAAAAAAAAAAGAACTCTGCACAAACTTATTAACCCATTATTTCATTCAGTTTTATTTTTCATATCTTTTGCTTATGTTTCTAATAAATTATATTTTTCTTATTATTTTACATGAACTTTTGATATTGGGCATATTAATCCTTTTTATGTGAACTGCAAATATTTTTATTTGTCAGTAGTCTTTAGCTTTTCTGAACAAAAAATTTTGTTTTCATGTGGTCAAATGCATCATCAATCTTTCCCTTTTGGACTTTTAGATTTCATGCCCAAGATTATTTTCTAGAATGTCACCCAATTTCTTCTAGTTCCTTTAAGAATTACTTTTTTTCCTCCCTCCCTCTGCCCCTCCACCCCTTTGTTCCTCCATTCTTCCCTCCCTCCATCCTTCCCTCTCCTACTTCTTTCCTTTCCATTAAATCTTGGTTCCATTTGACATTTATTTTTGTGTAAGGAATGACGTAGGGATAAGGCTTAATTTTTCCCCATATAGATATCCAGTTTTCCTAACATCATTATTGAAGAGTCCACCCCACTCTCCGGAAATGCCCTGGGACACTTTCTGAAAGCACAGGTTCTAGCCCCATTCCAGATCCACCAAAAAAGAATCTCTGGGGAAAGGACCCTAGAATCCGTATTTTTACAAATTTCTCCTTGTAAATCTAACAAACACGTTTCTTTACTACAGCCTGGTATTTGGGAAAACTGATGAAACTCCTCCAAGTGCCTCCTGTAACCAATCACCTTGCCTCTAGGTTCCAAATTCCCCACCCCAACCCACCATTCATTGTGGAAAGAGAATTCTCTTCAATTGTCAACCTCACCCAGGCTCTCCCTCTGTCAAGAACACTCAATAGCTGCCCACTGCAGGGAGATTCAGCCAATGGCATTTCAACTCCCATGACAGACCCTACCTAGCCTTCCTGGCCTCCTCTCTCCACCCTGCACTTTCACTGTGCATCACCCTCTAACTGGCATGTTCTTGACCTCTCTGTGTTTACACACTGCTCTTGCCAAGGGAACAAGCAGAGAAAAGAATCTGAACACTAATCCCGCAGAGGAGTTAGGGAATGCATGCAGAAGATGTGTTTGAGCCTGGCCTTGAAAGATGGGGAAAATATTGATGGTTAGATTTGGAAGGAAGGGATTCGAGTCTAGGCGGGAGGTGTAACATATGCAGAGCACAGGAGGCTGGAATGTGGCCACTGGGAATGTTGAGTTTGTGGCCTCTATCCTAGCCAACGCTTGGGGCTCCTGAGCCCAGATCGTCTGGGCAAGGATCCCACACTGTGCTGGGGTGAGTTCAGGGCACAGGCAGGAGCTTCCACACATTCCCTCCTAGGCCCTAGAATAACATAACAAAACAAAACAAAACAACAATGCCCCAAACTGTGAAGTCTCAGTTGTGCCACACATCTAGCTGAGCTGGGGTTAGTATTGGCCCTTGGAAAGCAGGTGGAAGGCACAGTCCCATGGGATAGCCAGAGGCAGACTGCTGGCTGGATAAAGTTTTCAGGGCAACCAGACCCACGCAGGCTCTGGCCTGGATTCACTCATGGAAAATAGGCACTACCAGGGTCTGATGGATTACCTTCACGGGGATGAAGTTTTCCACTAATCAAATAGGTCACATAGGGGGGCTTCTTTAAGAAGCCTAAGATGTTGGGTCTGTGCTTAACCAGTTCATCAGCATCTTCCCAGCAAACCTGTGTCTCCCTGACTGGACAGAGACTGGGCTTTATTTATCTTCATATGTCCAGTGCCTGCCACTGAACCTAGCACTGAGTAAAATATTGAAAATATTTTCAAAATACCTAAATGAGTATCCACCATGTCCCCAAACTAAAAATTAACATATTGATCCTCACACAGGTCCCCTTTTTGCAGATAAGAGGACCAAGACTCAGTGAAGTGACACCAATATCTTCAGATGACACAAGAAAGGGCAGAGGTAGGATTTGAGCCCTGAGAGCAGGCTGCCACCTAGCAAAAACCTCCAAGAGTGCTGACCTTGATCACAAGGGCCCAGCTGGATTTCCTCTTCCTTCCCAGCACCCAGATCCTCCAGGAAGTCTTCCTGGTTAATTATAGCCACCTCCGCTCGCATCGAATTCTCCTCCCCGTGTGTAAATCACTCTTCATGACCCCGCTAAACTCAGGGCTGAGTTTCTTGATAAATGTTTCCCTAACCGCAGTGAGTAGTAGATTATTCACTGTCTGGGAGGTTCCCAAATCACTTCCCTTGGATGACTGTGGTCTCTGCATTTCTAGTTTTCCTTCTCCTCCTTCCTAACCCCAAGACCCAGGCAGGGCTTGGAATTTCTGCACGCTGGTCAAAAAGCAAAGTCTCTTCATAACTAAGAGGAACCTAGGCAATCCTGGGTGAGTTACATCAGGCTGGGGTTTGTCCTCCTGTCAGAGAGCCCGCGGACCAAGGTGGAATTGATATCACAGGGCAGACAAGGTCTCTAGCAACATCCCCGAGGAAAGCAGGAACATGCTTCACAGTCAAGACCAAGAAATAATGCAGACAGAAAGATCTCCACTCTGTCAGACCCGTGGAAGCCCAGACTTAGTCCTGAGTACATGTAGTTGTGACAACTCAGGGAAAGAAAGTCCTAACCTATGTCCTGTGTCTAGACAGACAACTGAACTCTTAACATGTGTTGGGGCTGTTCCTAGTGTTCTATACAACAGCTCTATCAGGTTGACACTATTTTCATCCTCATGTTACAGATGAGGAAGCTGGAGCACAGAATCACGAAGGTGGCAATGGCATGGCTAGAACGTGAACTGGGCCATCAAGTGACCTCTGAAGTAGAGACCCTTAAGGCAATAGAATCCTGGGAGGCTCAGTCAGTTAAGCATCTGCCTTTGGCTCAGGTAATGATCCCAGTGTCCTGGGATCGAGCCCTACATGGGGCTCCCTGCTCAGCAGGGAGCCTGCTTCTCCCTCTCCCTCTAATCCGTCTCCCTACTTATGCTCTCTTTCACTGTTGAAAATCAATAAATAAAAATCTCAAAAAAAAAAAAGGCAATAGAATTCTGGCAGACAGAACCCAGATTCAAGTCCCAGTCCTCACACTTGGGTAACTAAACCCTGTCTGGCCTTGGTAGGAGTTTTGTTTCCCCCTTCCACCTAGAAAAGTACAATGTTTAAGTCTTGTTCCCATTAAGATTGAAAACGAACCGCAGTCAGGCCCTGTAGTCTGGTCTCAGCAGGCGCCCAGTGAATCCCAGATGCTCGTAGTTAATTAATCTACTAAGTTCTACGTTGTTATATATCTAGTTATCGATCTACCTACCTATCTCATCATTTGTGTATATCCACCTTGTTTGGTAAAGATTAAAAGAGGCTTCTGGATGCCCGTGAGAACTGGTGAGCTTCTGAATTTAACTTGACCTGCTTATCTAAATGGTCCCAGAAGTACTTGTAGGTCAAAGGACTTAGGGAAGAACAAAGCCTGAAGTGAGAGTCGGGCCAGATTGGGCAGACTTGTCAGCCATTTACATTCTTCCAGTCTCTCATCAACACCGCCTAAGAAAGACCTGCACTTCACACTTGCTGCCGTGGCCTGTTCGCTCATTAGTTTCCAGCAGGTCTCTAGCTGTCCCTTTGATGGCCTTTTGTTTCTACACAAATGACAGTGGTATAAAAGATATACCTGTCTACAAACCTCCTGGGTAGTTAAGGTTCTTTGGTCTACTGTGAAGGGCAATATATAGAATACACTATAACACACACACACACACACACACACACACACACACAATTATAGAATAAACCACATAAAGAAAAATGACCAGGGAGACTAGGTGACATATATAGTGTATTCCAAAGTTGGACAATGACAAAAGTAGCGATTACCTGTGGTCTCCACCATTCTTGCCCACATGGCAGGATGAATATAAGTGTACAAGTAATGATACAGCACTTATAATGATTACTTGACAACTCATTTGTTCCTTTGCTCACTCAGTCTGCAAGCATTACATAGGCCTTCTCAATGCCAGGCCAGTAATATGAAAACAGACATAAATTACAGACCTTACTATAAAACTACAGTAATCAAGACAGTGTGGTACCAACACAAGAGAGACCAAAAACAAAAACAAAAAGAAAAACATCAATGGAAACAACAGAGTAATGAAACAGACCCCCTCATATACAATTTCCTGATTTGTAACTAAGGTGCTATTGTATTTGGTGAGGGAAATAGAGTATTTTCAATAAATGGTGCTAAAGCAATTGAATATCCATGTGGGAAAAAAAATAAACCTTGGGCCCTACCCCTACCACATGCATAAATTAATGCGAAAAGGATGATTAGCCTGAATACAAAAGATTAGATAATAAAACTTATAGAAGAAAACACAAGAACATATTTTCATGAACTTGGGGCCAGCAAAGATTTCTTACAGTTTACAAAATGCACAATCACATCATCATAAAGGAAAGAACTGATAAATTGGACTTCATTAAAATGAAAAACTTCTGAAGAAAACTTTCTAAAGACTGGCAAAATCTTCAAAGCCAAACACATAATTTCTGTTCATCAGAAGATACTAATAATAGAATAAAAATACAAACCACAGACTGGGAGAAGATATTTGTGATACATATTCAACAAAGGACTCACCTGGAATATAGAAAAATCCTAAAAATGAATGTAAAAAGGTAGATAATCCGATTAAAAATGGCCAAAATTAACTCTAAATGGATCAAAGACCTAAACGGAAGAGCTAAAACTATAAAACTCTTAGAAGGAAACAAGAGGGAAAACTTCATGATATCGGATTTAGCAACGATTTCTTGGATATGCCACTAAAAGCATAGGCCATCAAAGTAAAAATAGATAAACTGGACTTAATCAAAATTTAAAACTTTTGTGTGCCACAGAACATAATCAACAGAGTAAAAAGGCAACTTACAGAATGGGAGAAAATATTTGCAAATCATTATGTAAGAAGGGGTTAATATCCAGAATATGTCAAGAACTACAACTCAAAACCAAAAACCAAACAACCAGATTAAAAAATGAGCAAAGGACTTGACTAGACATTTCTCCATAGAAGACATACCAATGGCCAACAAGCACATGAAAAGATGTTCAATATCACTAATCATTAGGGAAATGCAAATCAAAACCATGAGATATCACCTCACACACACTGGGATAGCTATTATTAAAAAAACAACAGAAAAAATAAAGTGTTGGTGAAGATGTGGAATAACTGGAACCACTGTGCACTGCTGATGGGAATGCAAAATGGTATAGATTCTATAAAACAGTATGGTGCTTCCTCAAAAAAATTAAAAACTGAATTACCATATGATCTAAAAAGTCTACTTCTGGATATAAACTCCAAAAAATTGAAATCAAAGTCTCAAAGAGATGTCTGTCCACTCATGTTCATAGCAGCATTAATCTCGAGAGCCGAGAGTTGGAAGAACCCAAGTGTTCATCTACGGATGAACGGATAAAGAACATGTGGTATATACATGCAATGGGGTATTATCTCGTCTGCCTTAAAATGGAAGGAAATCCTGACACATGGATGAACCTGAGGATATTATACTAAGTGAAGTAAGCCAGTCACAAAAAAACAAATACTGTATGATTCCACTTATACGAGATACCTACAAGTCAAGTTCTTAAAGACAGAAAGAATGTGGTTGGCAGGGGCTGAGGGGTGAGGAGGGTTGAAAAAATTGTTGCTTGATGAATATAGAGTTTCAGTTTTGCAAGATGAAAAGAATTCTGGAGATTCATTCACATTGCACAACAATGTGAAAATACTTAATACTACTGAACTTTGAAACGGTTAAGATGGTAAATTTTATGTTATACGTATTTTATCACAATTTTTAAAAATGGCAAAAGATTTGAACAGGTATTTAAAAAAACAGGTTGTCTAAATGGTCAATAAGCATATGAAAAGTTGTCAGCACCATTACCCATTAGGGAAATATAAATTAAATCTACCACCCACTCATCAGAATGACTACCATGAAACAAACAAAATGACACCAAATGTCGGCAAGGATGTTGAGCAACTGGAACTCTTCTTGTACATTGTTGGTGGGAAGGTAAATAGACACAACCATCTGGACAACTGATTGGCAAAATCTTCCAAGCCAAACACACACCTGCCCAATGACTCCAAAATTCAATTTCTAAGAAGATATCTCACATAACTGCATCCATCTGTCTGTCATAAAACACAAACAAGAATGTTCACAGTAGCTTTATCCATAATAGCAGAAAACTGAAAAAAATCTAAATGCCAACAATGAATAAAACAGATAAATTGCAGTATATTCATACAAGAATTATTACATAGTAATAAAAAAGAACGAAGTACTGCTATAGAAAAAATATGGATGGATCTCACAGATATAATAACAAGCAAGGAATTCAGACACAATAGACTATATACTGTATAAACCCACTTAACTGAAGTTTAAAAATAGGCAAGACTAATTTTTCGGCATTAGAAATTGGAATAGTGGTTAGCTTTGGTGGGACAGGTGGATATTGACTAGGAAGGGAAATACAAGAGATTTCTGGGGTGATAGAAATGTTCTAGATATTGATCTGGTTACATATGTATTGCACAGGTATATATATATGTAAAAACTCTTTGTGTTGTACACTTATGATATGTGTACATAATTATATGTATGTCATGCCTCAATTAAAAAAAGAGACATGGACTTTGCACTTAAAAGATACGAAGCCTTTAAGGAAAGAGACACAAACAAAACCAGGTAATAAGGTGTGGTAGATGCCATGACAGTAATGGGCTCTGAGTACAGGTTGGTGGGGAAGAGAGGGATCATGAAGGTCGGCTATAGAGAAGGTAAACTGGGCTCTGAAGGACAAACGGATTTCATCAGGCAGAAAAGGAGACCAGTGTGGGCAAAGGCAGGATGATGCTAGGGTAAACCCTGGGTGTGTGAGGGGGTGAGCAGTCCAGCATTAGAGGGCCAGGTGTGCAGTGCACAGTGGTGGGAGAAGCAGCCAAGGACATGGATCAAATCAGGCTTCTGGTATGTTTATTTCAATGAGTTCCCCATCAAGGTTTGTTGAATGAACGGATAAGCCTTCCCATAGTCATGACACATCTGATGCCTAGAGTCGCAGAACAGGTATGTTTGTGTGGCAGCAAGTAGTGATGAGATCCAGTACTGGTGTGGTCATGGAATTCACTTCTTCTAAAATTATTAATTTCCTCAAAGTCGGCTGTCTTCCAGGCTCCAGAATTTGAAACCATCCCCACTCAGTTATGGGACTGACTCTCTGCTATGAAAGCTGAGTAACTTTCTGTATGTACTCTCTCCCCAACTTCCTTCCAACCATCTCACCATTTTTGATAATTACATATTGGTTGTCGTGGCAGTTGTCTTAAACAGCTTCAAATAATATGCTTAGATTGCTGTTTCCTTGTCTGTCAACTTTAGACAGTATCTATCCACTTTCTGTTATGAATAATGAAGAAATGTGTGTACATACTCTTCTTTCCACCTCCTTTCCTCCATCCACCTTCAAATTTTTGTTAGTTATATATTATTACTCTTACATTTCCAAGTTGCATAACACTTACATTTCTTGTATATTATAATTAAGTCTAGTCTATAGACTTAGGTCAATTTTAAAACTTGAAGCTAAGCAACAATATGTTTATGAAGATCTCACTCCCTGGGGTGAGTGAGATCTTTGTATAAATGGACTCAAGAAAAAGAAATGTAATTTCACATGACTGAAACTTCATCACAAGAAAAGTCTACCATAAGTAAAGAACCAACACATCTTCCAATAGCGTAGTTATAGCTTCTTTCACTTCTTGAATCCCATGTCATCACCTTTTTGGATTCCATTTTTGATTGAGAGAAATAACTCCAGGATATTTTCATTATTGCTTCTGTTTTTTCCCCAGGAAAAAAAATAGATTGACTGAATAAGAAACTTTGAGATCTTACACATAAAAAAAATCTCTATTTTGATTTCAAAGTTTGAAAGGATAGAATTTTTAGTTCAAAATCAACGTCCTCCACGGTTTTGAGAACATTGCTCCACTGTCCTTTGGTATCTTGTTTTACTGATGAGAAATGCTGATGTAAGATTTTATTCTGTCTGGAAGCTTTTTTTTTTTTCACCATTGATACTCTGACATTTCAGCAAGATGGGTCTAAATGTTCCTTTTCGTTAATTCGTATCTTGAATTCAGTATGCTGTTTCAATTTTTAAATCTCTGTGTGTTTCTTCAACTCAGGAAATTTCTCTTGTTATTTCTTTGACTATTTCTATCTCTCCCTCTGCCATTGTCTGTGGTCTCTGCTTCTAGGTCTCCTATTTGAAGGGTTCTGAACCTCCTAGATCTGGCCTCTATGGATCTGAATTTTTTCTCCTTGATGTTTTGCTCTACTTTCTTGGATATTAGTTTTAACTTCTAGATCACCAACTTGGTCTTCATCCATACCAATTGTGTCATTCAGTTCAGCCACTGAATTTTTTTCAGGAGTTATATTTTAAATCTTCAATAATTATTTCCTTTTCTCTGATTACTCCATCTTTATAGCAACTAGTTCCTTTCCATTAAATGAAATCATCTCAATTATTGCCAAGGATACTAATGATTATTGATTTTTGAGTTCTCTTATATTTGAAGCATCTATTTCCTTTGGAGTGAGCTCTTCTTTTTCCTTTTTTCCCCATTTTAGGCCTTCTCTTTCTGCTGTTGGTTTCTTCCAACATTTGGTGATCCTATTTGTGAATGTAAGACTGCATTGTGAATTTAGTATATGTGCAAGGATACAGGTTCCAGCTCCTGCAACAAGGACCCAACTATAAGATGCCTTAGACAAGCCAGGAATTTGCTTCTGTCTTATGTAAGTCTGAGTGTAAGTGGCCATGGGCTGATATGGTGGCTTGAGAGTGTGGGTATCTTTGATCTTGCTCTTCTGCCATCCACAGCAATTGGCTTCCATCTTACAGCATCATGTCCACACAGTGGTCAGCAGGAAAGGGGAAAGGGATAGCAAGAATGGAAATTGTACATGTTATTTCAGGTCACACTTGCCATAGGGCCGCACCTCACGGCTAGAGAGCCTTAGCAATGTAGTCTCCAGCTGGGTGGCCATGTGGCCTGATCAAATATCCATCACTATATAAGAAGAGGAAGAGTATATTGATGAAATAATTAACTGGATAGGGCTTCCTGTGAGGTTTCTGGTCTCTTTTTCTGACAGGTTTGTCCTTGAATGTGATGATGAAATCATGAACTCATCCTATTGGGGGAAGGGGTTCTATGTAAGAGGGTGGAGGATTATGATGGCAAGTCTCCCTGTAAGGACAGTGAGGAGGAAGCCAGCCAGGGGACTCCAGCAATCGCTGAAAGAAGGACTTTACTCTGCAGTGGGCATGGTAGTAGACTTCACTGGAGGCAGGTTGCCCATGCCTCTTGCATGCTCCCTGCCCCCATACTGGGTTGGTAGGGAGTCTGGATTCTCTCAGCTGGTCTCAGACCTTGGTCCCATCACTTGCCTTAGAGAGTATTTCTAGGGCTTGGCCTGCCACTGGCCACCTGCCTCCATATGTAGAAAGTGAGAGGGGTTGAATTGTACTTGCTCATCTGAAAAGTTCTTCAAGAGACTCTGAAATGGTGGCAGCCCATACCTATTCTTTGTTTTGTTGGCTTTGGGCTTGAACAATGCTTAGCTTTTCTGGAATAGAAAATCTCTCAGGCCTTTGGGGTCTTGTCTGTAATGTCTTCTGCTCTGATTTCTCCGTCTATGCAATCTTATGGGTTTCCTATCTTTCTAAGACTTATCAACATTTGTGTCCATGGAAGGACCAAAATTCTATCTTGTTTTCTAATATTATGATGTCATCCTTTCAAAACTGCCTTTATCTCCTGACAATTCTAGGATGTGGAGCTGGGCACTTGAGTGCCAGTGGTTAGGAAATCAAGCATTGTGGTTCACTGGCAGAGAGGCCGATGCCCTTTCCAGGATCCTGATGCATCAGGAGGAAAATGGGTCCTTCCAGCTGAGGGCCATCAGCTTAGAACCCCACAGCATCCATCTCTGTGGATAGTGTACGTGATGGTCCCAACACTGAGAGAAGCAAGCCCACCCAGTTCCACGAAGGGCAGGAATAGCTCGTCCGGCTTGCCTGGGCAGCCTGTGGTCCACCAGGCAGTAGTCAGTGACCGGACTGCCCAAGAGGTCTGCAAGCCACTGTAGGGCCACCGGGCATGCTGCTTTTGTCCTCTTTCAGCTTCTGGAAAGAGCCTTTGTAGGTAGCCAATTACCCAACTCTCTGTACCTTGCCACCCACGGACCTGAGAGTCATGTAGTTGTCTGCACTAAGGGCTGGGAGAGAGGGGCTCCATCCCATCCCCTGGAGGCTGCCCAAAGGCTGTCTCTAGTCCATCACAGCTCCCCTTCCTAAGACCCCTTAGGCTTCCCACATAGTACGTGCTCCATGGCATGGTTCCAAAGGCCTCTTTAGTGGCTCCTGCTTGCAACTCAAGACTCGTATCTCCCCTTCTCCCTCCAGCCTATGTGTTCTCACCCCAGGGGGCTATAGACTTCTCAGAATGCACACCGTTCCCATTGCCCCAAATGCCCTGTCCCTCCTAGACATGTGGCAAACTCCTCAGTGTCCTTCAAACCCACTTGTGATGATTGATATTATATGCCAGCTTGACTGGGCCATGGTACCTAGACATTATTCTAGATGTTTCTGGAAGGTATTTTATAGATGAGATTAACATTAAAAACAGTAGACTTTGAGTAAAGCAGACACTCTCCAGAATATGGGTGAACCTCATCCCATAAGTGGAAGGCCTGACTAGAACAAAGACTGACCTCGCCTGAGCAAGAAGGAATTCTGTCAGCAGATGGATAGCCTTTGGACTCGAACTACGACTCCTCTGGGTCTGCAGCCTGCCGGCCCACCCTGCAGATTTTGGATTTGCCAAGCCTCCATAACCACATGAGCCAATTCCTTAAAATAAATCTCTTTCTCTCTCTCTAAATACATGTATTTACATCCTGTTGGTTCTGCTTCTCTGGAGAGCCCTGACTGTTCACCACCCCAGACATCAAACCCTCCAGCAAGCTTCGGGAGTCCCTCTAACATTCAGTCAAATACCTCTGTGCATCTCACACTGTGTTGTAGTTTGTCTACAGACTTTTCTCCTCCAAAGACACAGGATTCTTCTAGGCCAAGGAGCCTCTCTCAATCACCATCACATTCCAAGCACCCAGCACAACGGCAGACACACAAATAAATGGTGCTTAATAACTAATGCTTGTCCACGGGTAGGTGAACCACTGAGAACGAGAGAGGGGACTGAAGCAGGTGGCCTAGGGGAGTCCCACTGGGTAGAGGGAATCAGGTCAAACTCTTGAAAGGGACCCTGTAAGGTGGGCCAGAGGACAAGATAACTAGTTCCTGAAAACCAGGCTCATAGAGCCACTTGGAAATACAGGTCAGCAAAGGGCTGTTCAATCTAGGGGAGGACCCCAGAGGTCAGCCTACAACCAGTCCCAGCTTCTTGGACCCCACCCCGCAGCTCGGGTTAGTCCAATAGCTACTGAATCCTGACCACAGGCTCTTGTTAGGGATTCTCACTTTGGGTCTTCCTTTTCTGATGACACCTAAGCTCCAGAAACAGTTGGGGGAATACACTGTTTGTGACCTCCAAGGGAGCAGTCCTCTGCATTTCCTGACTTGTTACCTGTTCCCTAAACCTCTCTAGTTCAGTGTTCGTCAAACAAGGAGATGTTGCCAAGTCTAATTTTTCTGAGACTGAATTACAAAAAAAAAAAAAAAGAAAGAAAGAAAAAAGAAAAAGAAAAAGAAAAGGCTCATTTGCAATCCACACATCTTTTTCTCCATCCAAACTGAAACCAGACCAGGTGATTTTGAAAATTCTACCCTGGCAGAAGGCATGGCCTGGCGGTGCAGGGCAGGAGGTGGGCCTTTTGAGAATCACTGCTCTGTGCTTCCCAAAGCTCCAAGCACAGGTCTCTGGTTGCCCAGGGCACTGTGAACAAATAAGGGAGCGAAGAGACCAACGTTAAACTAAAAGAGTTATAACACCCAAGTTCCACCTTGCAGAACGAACTAGGACCAAGTGCCTTTGATTCAGGCAAAAGGAAAAGAGCCAAAGAAAAGATAAGCTACAGACTGACCAAGGGACTGGCACTGGGAGAAAGATGAATCACATCTCGTGATAAGAGGACAAACTGAGAATCAACCGGGATAATTACAAAGAGGGGGGCTGACATTACTGAGCTCAAGAACCACGAGGGGTTTATTGACATGAAAAAAGATTAACCAGGGCCTAGAATCACCCACCTAAGTATCTCCCTCCAGAACCCGACGATGCCAGCCCCCACCCCCACCCTTCATCTTTGCACCTGAGAAGATGGGCAGAGACCACGGAACCCTGGTGTCCTTTTTCCTTTGTCCAGAACCTCAGAAGACCCAATAGCGTTTCTTGTGTATCCTGCAGAAATGGGGCAGCCTCTGCCGGTTGCCAGCCAGCACGGGCCTGGCAGGGTGAATGCAGCAGCACAGGGCCCTGGAGACGCTGGGGTATCTAGAAGGGGAAGCCGGGGTGGCCTGGGAAGGCAGTGGTGGAAGGCAGCCAGGAATCATGTCCCCAGAGCGCCAGCCCTGCTCACTCCCCTGCGGGGACTGCACACTCCCTTCCCAGAGCTCCCAATCCTTCTGACTCAGGACAATCCTCTTCAAACGGGTTTCCCAATAAGTTTAGCCCCAGTGAGTGATGTCTCTTTCCCAAACAGGATCACGCCCCTGCCCTCCTGCCCAGGGCATACACAGCACGGCCTCCCCCCTCCTGTGGCAACCGACAGTGGCCCATTCTTGATTGCTTACTACCTGCGAGGGGCTGGGCTCCAGCTGGTTTATTCTGTGCCCCGTGTTGAGCTAAGGGTCTCACGTGTCCTATCTTTAGCTACAGTGTCCAGAAGCAGAGGCTCTGTTTTCATCCCCTTCATGGTCGCTGTGCCCGCCCCACAGGCACTCACAGGTATTTGTGAATGAATGAATGAATGAATGAACGAACGAGTGAAGTTAGAATTGTGGAAAACCTTAGTTGGCGAGTAGTTTACAGAAGTTATCTGAGTTCCTTTCCAGAAAAAAGGGGGTATTTTCATCTCTGAAACTAGAGGGTAGGTCAATCTGTTAATGAATCGAATTTTCTAAATGTTGAGTGTCGTTCTCGTAAACACAACTTCGGCAACCTGGTGTATTGGGGGGTGTCTAGTGTAATTCACAGACCGTAAATGCCACCCTTCCAAATGTACAATGAAGTGGTTTTTCATGTATTCATAAGATTGTGCAACCGTCATCACTATCTAATTCCAGAACGTTTTCATCACTCCAAAAAGAAGCCCCGTGCCCCTAGCAGTCACTCCACGTTCCCCTCCACTGCCCCCGCCATAGCCTCTGGCAACCATTACTTGATCTTCCTGTCTCTATGCATTTGCCTATTCTGGACATCTTATATAAATGGAACCCTACAATCCTTGGTCTTTTGTGTCTGGCTTCTTTCATTTAGCATCATATTTTTAGTCATTTGCTTTAAAAATATCAGTATCCCATGGTGTTTCTCATGGCATCCTGGGCCCCAGGGGTTCTAAGGCCATAATGCCTGGGTGACACCCAGGTCGAAGCCAGCCAGCATGAGCCATCAGGACGGCATGGGGTCTGGTGGCGGATGTGTGGAACCAGGCGGTGTGGGAGTCGGACAGTAGTCACAGCACGGACAGTGTGGGGCTGGGAGCAGAACCAGTGGTTAGGAACAAGTCAGGCATGGGGACTGCACTTGGAATGTTCCTTGGCAGGGGACCCCTGTGGGGTCCTCAGGAGAGCCAAGGGAACAGCTGCCTGCAAACCCCACTCTCTGGTGGGAAGAGAGGTGTGTCAAGACCACCAGTCCTGGACCTGCTGTTTTGAGTTTGAAGGGACAGTCCCATATCTAAGATGGCCTCAAAGCTCAACAGAAGGTGTGGGTCCCCAGGGCTTGCTGGCTCAGATCTTGGGGTGCAGAATGGACAGTAGCCCTCCTAACTGCGTTACCACCTTCTCTAACCCAGGGCTCCTTTTAGCTGGGAAGTCACTCCTGGCAGGAAATCCCAGCAGGCTGAGTGGAGCCAAGAACGCTTTGGTCTTAGGCAGTTTGTCCATAAATTGATTAATTAATTAACAGTTAATTCTCTTCTTGTGTTTTTGTTTGTTTGCAATTTTAACTTGCTTTATTCCACAGAGCATCTGATGAGGTTTACAAAAACAAAATCAGAGCACTAATTAAAAATCACAAATCAACCCGGGGGAAATGGAAGACACAAGGTCTAGACCAGAGGGATAGAAGAACGTGGATAAGCAGGGGAGAAGGCCCCACACAGTGGCTGAGTCCAGGCCCCAGACTTGGGGTGCAGCTTCCTGGCAGTGAGAGGAAAGGACAACACAGCTGAACATTCTCAGTGTCCTGATGACAAACACGCCAGTTGCTCAGAAAAAGCACAGCTCTTCTTGGCGCTAAGATCTGAAGGGAATTTGTCTCATGCTGTTTTCAATGGGGAGACATCCATGAAGTCATTCCTTTGATACTCCTGGGGCTCCCAAGGGCCAGGACCGGGCTGGGTCTGCTGACATGTAGATACAGGTGGGCCCCACGCTTTACATCATTAGCTCTTGTTGGGGAAACACTGTGCCATTTGGTGACCACCATTTCAAGTTTTGCCAGAAACACATGCCATCTGTTCCATTATTTATGTGATATTTTCATTTACGTCTGACGAGTCTGACTTGTTAGAAGACGGGCTCCCCCTCAGCAACAGGGTTTTACTGAATAAAAGACATTACTATGAGCCTAGAGAATTTCACCCATGTCCCCTAAAATCATCTCATGTTCTACTAGTGGTTTGTGTCCTGCACTTGAGAAATAAGCCCCCACCCCTGACTCTCGATGCACCGGGCACACCTCCCTTTGTGGACACGAAGTCCTCCCCCATCCTCCACCCGATGGAGAGATGGAGATGGTCCACGCGCCAGCCCTGGTTTAGGGTCTCTCATCAAACTCCATCAAGGGAAGGGCCCTTGAGCAGCGCCCAAGTTAAAGCCCAAAGCCTCCATGTGATAGAGGAAGAGGCTGGGGCTCAGGGAACAGAAGGGACTTGTCCCAAATCACAAGGCCAGTGACAGCGTCCATGGCAGGAGCCTCCCAGCCTCACCTTCACGGCTGCTCTACATGGATGGGTGAACATTTATATGACTGAAGACTGGAGCTCACTGAGGGAGGCTGGCTAGTGGAGGGATGGGGTCTCACCCAAGTCCACAGCAAACCCCATGAGGGCAGGAGCCACGTCTACTTTTTCCACCAGGGTAAATCCCACACCTGGCCCTCTGCCTGGCACATAGCAGGTGCTCAGAAAACACGAGGGTGCTGTTACTGCCAGGTTCAGGATGACGATCCCTTCTTGGAGGGAGGGAGAGCCCTGGGATGGCGTAGTGGCTGCCAACTGTATTTGCCGAAGTCTTTCTCAGGCCGGGGGGTAGATTTTCTGCTGTTGATTATATTATTGCCTATTTTGTTGTCACTATTTGGTTGAAATATTTTTAAAAATTTAAATATACTTGTCAAATACACCATAAATCTAGTATCACTTTAACAAGCGCGGTTTTTTTTCTCTGCTAACATAACACTCTGTGCTGCGGCTCTAGTGACTTTAACTGAAGTGGATGAAATGACACCCCAGCTCGTGGTCTCCTCAGCTTGTCACCTCTCCCTCCACTTCCAAAGCCTGGGGCACTTGGGGGGTGAGTCTGAGCATGACTGAGGCCAACCAAGGCAGACGGCGCATCCCAAACCTGGTCACGGCATCGCTGGCGTGGCTCACACAAGAGAAGACAGGTGGAGAACCCCCGGGCTCCACTGATGAGGGCCCCATCCAGGCAATGAGAGTTTCTGCAACACCAAGCCACCAACCAACATCTCTGTCCCCAGCTGCAAAAGGACAAGGCTCGGCATGTATATACTTTGTGAGCAACAGACTCTCTGGGGGCCAAATGCCAGATTAGGGGGTACTCTGAGACTGCCAAAGTGGACCACAGTCTCAGAGTGTTGAGGCTGGAAGGAACTTTCTAGGACATTGGCACGAGCTCCCATAGGAGCTGTAAGCCTCCCTTAGGGACTGCTTTCAGGAGACCACTCACGACCTGGGGCAACAGCAATTGGCTTTTTTTTTTTTTTCTGCAAAAGGAGTCATTTTTTGTTTTTGTAAAAATGGAATCACTCTGTGCACATTTCTCTGCACCTACTTTTCCCATGGAGGGTCTTTCCAGGTCAAAGGCCAACATTTTTTGAGCAGTTAGTATATGGCAGGCACAGTGATAAGCACGTCACATGCATCAGGCCTGTAGGGCAGGCACTACAATAATCCCTATTTTACCAAAGAGGAGACTGATGGTCAGAGAGGTCGTGTAACAGATTGTACATAGTGGGATCCAGATTTGAACGCTGGCAATCTGTCTCTAGACCCTGTGTTCCCAATCGCTGCTCTTTATTGCCTTCCTGAATAGATTCCGGGTCTGTCTCATTCTTTTTAACAGCTGAACGACAGGCCACCGTTTGGATAGAACACCTTCAGACTCCCCTACTGTTCAGTTTTCATATATTTTTCTAATTCTTCGTGCCACTGGAATTTTGTGATAAACATCCTCTGTGCACATATCTTTACAGGCTGGTGCTCTTGTTCCGTAGGCCAGGTTCCCCGAAATGGGACCATGGGTCAAAAGGTATGTGTGTTTCGCGTGGGAATAGCTATGGGCCTATTGTTTGCGGCATCTTCCTAAGAATGAACCGTGTGGTTTTCACTCACTGGTTTTTGTTTTTGTTTTTTTAAAGATTTTATTTATTCATTTGACAGAGATAGAGACAGCCAGCGAGAGAGGGAACACAAGCAGGGGGAGTGGGAGAGGAAGAAGCAGGCTCATAGCGGAGGAGCCTGATGTGGGGCTTGATCCCAGAACGCGAGGATCACGCCCTGAGCCGAAGGCAGACGCTTAACAACTGAGCCACCCAGGCGCCCCTCACTCCCTGGTTTTGATTCTGTCCTGAAGACACAGCTCTGAGCCCTCGTCAATAGGACAAACCCCATAATGGCTAAGGACAGTCTTCTCCTCCCTAGAGTCCTCAACTGTTCCTCTGATACCGTGGTTACGTGTCCCCTGTGGCTGATCCAGATACGTCTTAAAGTGCAGTACCCTTTGGGGTGACCTCCTCCCCACTGAAAGACACACGGAGAGGGACAGAGTCTTTTCTGATGTCAATGGTGCAGTAGGAGGGATCCAAGTAGGTAGGGTTCTGAGTCCTTCTCTTCAGCCCCCAAGCCACACACATGCCTGCCTGAGATAACGACCGACCAACCAAATTCTATCCCCCACGTAAGAAAATGGAGCTCATTCTTCAATTAGGGAAAACCCCAACGACTTCGGAGCTGGACACACCTTCAAGCATCTTCGAGCTCAATGCCTTAGTTTACAAATGAACCCTGGAGGGCAATGACCAGCCCAGGCTCACACGTGGGGTGTGGAAGCTGGGAGCCGGGTCACCGGGGGTGCTTGGTTCCAGCTCCCTCTGCCTGCTGGTCCCTAGGAGCCGTTTTACTAGAAAGGCACAGTGTAAATATTTCCCTAAGAAGCCAAGAGAGGAAACTTACCCAGGCTGAGCGGCCCTGTGCTGGGCACTGGCCACGGACACAATGCTCAATGAGGGCCATTATCTGGGAAGGGAGGGCTGTTTGCTCCGCTTCGGGACGGTGCCAGAGCCCGGAGCCACCAGGCTTGCCACTCTGGCTGCCACACAGAAGAGTCTCCTTGCACTCAGCAGTCTCTGTGGTTATGCAATGCTGGGCCAGAAGGTTAACTCTCCCCAGACGGGAGCCAGCCTTGCTCCTTCCTGCCTGAGCGTGTCCGTCTGAAAATGCTCAAAATTGAGGGCCTCCATGTTTGCAACAAAATGCTCAGGCCCCGAAATGGCTGGTTTATTCCAAAGGGTGTACTGAGTCCATCTGGCACCTTCCTACCAAGGCCCTGGGCCCCAGCCACGGTGACTGCCCACTGCTCCCCAGGCATCGCTGACGGGCCTCGTGGCCTGGCCTCCCAGGACTCTGCTCCTGCCGTTCTCAGGCCCGGCATGCCCCTCTTGCCCCTCAGCCTCTGTCAGTGGTGCTGGTTGAGTGCCCCTCTTTCTAAAGCACAAGGGCTACCCCGTGTTCACAAAGCCTCCCCAGCTACCCCAGCCGGGAGTCCTGGAGCTTGAGGAATGAGTTTTCCAAACAAAAGAGATATTGGATGTTATCTCTCCCACTTCTCCATTTTTCAGATGAGGAAACTGAGGCTGATGGGGGATTGACTAGCCGGAGAGCAGACTGAGTCAGTGTGACTGTCAGCAGGGCTCGCCTCCCCAGACTCTCTCACACCTCACATCCCAGACACTTCCCAGAACTCAACCACTTCCCACCGCCTCCACAGCCGCCAGCCTGCTCCGCGACACCATCACCTCCTGGTGCCGACATCAGCTTCCCAGCTGGTCTCCCCTCCTGCCCTGGGCTCCTGCTGTGCGGTCTCCACACACAGCCAGGGGGGGCCTTTCAGAACATTCAGCAGACCTCCAAGGACTTCTCAATTACCTGCCCACCCCCTCCTCCATCCCCTCTCCAGCCTCCTCTCCTCCTAGACCTCCACCCCCACCCCTCCAGCCACACTGGCCTCCTTGCCCCCCCTCGCCCCCCCCAACCCCCCATCACACCTCTGCCTCAACACCCTTCCCCAGAGAGTACAGCTCTCTCTCTCTTACCCCTCAGGTCTTCGCTCAAATGCCACCTTCCGAGGCCCACCCTGACCACCAGGTTCTTTTCTTTCCTGGCTCATCTCACCACACATTGGGTACTTCACCTAAGTACAAGATAACATCTGTATATTTATTTTACAGAGGATATAAAATACACATTATGTGGCAAGGGGATAATATGGGTGTCTATTTCCCCTACTACAATGGAACTCCAAGAGGTAGGAATCTGCATCTTGTCACCTAGAACAATGCGTGGCACGTTCTGTTCAGGCATGGCTGATTTTAAGGAGGGTCCCCCTCTAAGGATGGGGGAGGTGATGGCAGTCCTCGTGTCACCGTGCCAAAGCACCAGTGAGTTAGGAGTGGGGGGAGGGGACGAGTCTGGTGGCACAGGCAGGATCAATGGAAGGAGAGGCTCTGAAGGCTCCAGGGAGGCCAGGTGAGAGGCTCTCTGTTTAGGACCTGATGGGGGATGCCAGACCTGGGCCTCAGTGCCTCCTGAGCCAGGCCCAGGCAGGGCTGCTGCAGAATGGCCGATTCCCAGCAGCAGCCACAGAGCAGTGCCACTGAGGCATAGCCAGCCCCTCCCTCCTTTCAGGTACCTTGACTATACCAGTCCAAAAACCTCTCTATCACTTTAAAAGCTCCCCAGTGGGAGACGCGTAGGCCCCGCTGGGTTTGGGGGCCTCCACTGAGCTCCTCTGCACAGCACTTTATTCTCAGGGATAAATATCTGCTGAGTGAATAGAGAGAGAGACAAGGGAAGGGGAAGGAGCCAAGAGAGACCCGGGAGAGGAGACCAAGGCCCGGAGCCACAGAGCGACCCCGAGGAAGCCTGCCAGCCAGAACCCCGGCTGAGACAGACTGGCTTGTCCTGACAGGTGGACAGGTGGCTCCGGTTCCCACTTGCTCTCCCGCACCTGCAGCTACGCCAGTCGGAAGCACGCATCTCCGGTGATCAGAAACTCCTGATTTCGGTTTTATTTCGATGGGCATTTTTATTTACCCATGGCACAATTTCTTTGAGGTTGGCTGGTTCTATTCTAAAGAGGGGCCAAAACCATGCTCCCGGGTGACTGGCTGTGGACACCTCTCTTCCTCCATCCTGACTCTGCTCTCGCCCACTTCTCAGGCTCTTTCACCAGAGCCTTTTCTCTCAGAGGCGTGTGTGCCTGCCTCAGGCTCCGGTCCTTAATCTCCTGCCTGTCTCCCTCCCATTTCTCAGCTCCCACAGCTGCACACATCCCCTGCCCTGCCTTGGAACACCCCAGGCCTGCGTCTCCAGTGGCAATGGCTCAGCTTGGACAACCTGTTGGCCTCTCGAATACCATATGCTTAGCACCCACCTGGTCACTCCCCCTCTCCCTCTGGGGGAGCCATTCTCCTACACTTCCTGGCCTACAGCCTCAGAAACACCCCACAACTCCACTCTTCTTCCCCTATATCACCCATTTACCCATCCGCCCCACCCATTCCCTCACTGACTGAGTGTCTTGTGTGCGAGGCTGTGCTGAGATCTGGGGACATTCACCATGCCCATCCCTCCTCCCTCTGTGGGACCTGCAGGACCACCCCAGACCCTGAGATTGGGAGAGGAAGCCTAGTCCAAACTAGCCAGTCCCACATCTGCAAGTAAAGTCACAGAGTGATCTTGGGTGAGTCACTTGTCACGTCTGAGCTCGGGTGTCCTTCTCCGCTCTTGGGAAAGATGATCCACTCCTGCTTCTCCTCTCCCCGGCCTGGCAGTGACATCCACAGGGGATGCCAGTCTAAAGAATGCTTATGACCATCACCTTCAACCATACTGCAGTCTTCCTCCTACAGACCACGGCCTTAACCCCTTCCAACCTCCTAGCCTCCTGAGACTGGGCCATAGCATCTGCATTTTAAAGAAACACCCCAGTGGTACTGTTGTAGGAGGCTGGTTTGTGAACTGCACTTGGAGAAAGTCTGGCTCATGAGATAAAGTTCAAACTCCCTCTCCATCCCTGCAGTCCCTGAGCAGACCCCACCCTGCTTTCCAGGCACAGGTCAGTCTCTGGCAGGGGGCCTTCCACGGTCACCAGGCTGGTCCATCCGCTCACCAGCCTGAACCCAGAACTCTTCTCTTGCCATTTCCCCAGCACAGAAAGCCTTCCTGGGCTCCCTCTCTCTGCAAGTCTCTTTCCCACCCTGCGAGGTCCAACTTAAATGACTTCTCCTTCTTCCATGAAGGTCAGAAACACCTTGTCTTGGGTTCCCCAGCGGGCACTTTCCCTGTCATTTCCCTCCTGGGTTGCTGGCGGGCTTCTCACCAGCTCCCTGCTGAGCTTCCTGTCCAGACTGTAAGCTCCCCGGGGGCAGCCGCCCATCTTACAGCTCCTGAGATCTTCGTGTTCAACCCCAGTGCTTGCTGAGCATCTGCAAGACTCCAGCACACCCCCGGGGCACACAGAGGAGGAGGGGAAGAATTCCTGCGCGAGGGGTGCGCCCTGTAAAGCAGACAGAGGGTACTTGCGTACTTGCCAGAGTAGAAATATAGAGAGGGTACCACAGGGTCCCAGAGCAAAGGTTCCTAATGTCCTGGGGGAGGCGACGAGGGGGGCAGAGAAGGAGAATCCAGAAGGAAGGAACTCAGGGGAAAAGGATTAGTGTGAGAGTCCCTTCCACAGCAGCACCACCAAGTGGGGGAGGAGGAGGGAGGAGGATGGAGAAGGGGAATGGGCTGGGCTGGGGAAGCTGAGCTGAGGAGGAGCCAGGCTCTTCTTGTGGGTCAGGGGTGGCAGATCCAGCCCGCTGCCTGTTCTTGCACACCAAGTTTCACAGCCACGCCCCGTCCTTTACACACTATCCATGGCTGCTTGCACGCCGCTCAGTAGAGGGAAGCAGGTGCAAGGAGACCGTGAGGCTCACAAAGCTGAAAATAGTTACTATCTGGCCATTTCAGAAGAAAAGTGTGGCTGCTCCCTGCCACGTGTGTGGGAAGGGACCGGTGGATTTTAAGCGGACAGCACAGTCAGATTTTTATCTTCCTATTGCTCTGGGACAATGTAGGGATGGGCTGGGGCAGACGAGCTGGCAGGAAGGGAAGGCGGTTGGGAGGTTAGTGTAACTGTCCAGGTGGGGGGTGGATGTGACACCAGAGCTGCTGTTTATCAAGAGATCTGTTAAGAGCCGCCGTGTGCCTGCACTGGGCTAAGCTCGTTCCACACATTCCCTCGTCTGCCCTGCCCTGCACAGCAACTGCAGGTCGTGTCGTTCCCCCTCTTACAGAGAAGACACAGGGAAGTGAAGCCACTTGCCCAAGGTCACACAGCTGGTAGGCAGCGGAGCCAGAACGCAAACTCAGTGCCAAGCTCAAGGTCTTCGGGGTCAAGCATGTTTGCTTGTTGACAGACCCCTCCGAGCTTCCCTGACAACTCACAGAACACAAGTCTTCTACAAGAGAAAATCTTCCCTGAGTCGAGTCAGGCAGGAAGTGGGAGGCAGGAGTGTGGCTATTTTGGAAAAGCGACACGAAAAACCACGAAACTTCCTACCTGTCCCGTTTTGCTCCCATCTGTCCTCGGAAACAAGGCTGCCCTCTCTTAGATAAAAAGGTGTTTCTCCCCACACGGTGGCTCTGCCGCTGGTGGTGGGAGAGAGCCCTAAGCTTAGCACACGTTCGCTATTTTTAAAGGACTATATAAACAAACAGGGCTATGTAAATAAGAAAAAAATGAGGTCATCCTTTTAAAATCTAAAAATGTTCTTTTTCGATGGGGTGAGCAGCAAAACCTCAGAAAGAACTGGTGCTTTTTTATCCCTGAGAGGCCTTCTCCAGCCCACAGTCTCCTGAAGATACCGGGCCGGCCCCTCCCTTGCTGGCACCCACCCGGGAAGGCAGGCACCTGGGAGCCGGGACTCCTGGATTTTATTCCTGACTCTGCGGGCTTTGCCTCAAACGCCCAAAGCGACTGCCGACCTGAGCCGCCACCTCCCTGGGACATGGGTCCCCATCCAGGTCACGCACAAGACCTTCGTCCCATAGAAACCCGCACGCCGAGCCAGCTGTCCCCTCTGCCGTCCTGCCCCCTCTCCCCGGCCCACACCTGCATTTGCCAAGTGGCCGCAGGGCTCTCTGCGGGCTGCTGAGGAGCCATCTGTGGACTCCCTCCCTATCTCCTGACCCCATGCCTTGGATTTCTCTGCGCATAATCTACTTTCCCCACCTTCCTCCAGACCTCTTCTCCCAAGCTGATGGCTGGAAGTCATTAGGGCGGCCCTGGGAGTTGTGTTTAGGTCATCAACAATCGTTAGGAGACACCCCCGTTTTGGCAGGAGCCCAGGAGGCTTCGCTGTTTCCCAAGAACTTCTTCCCGCACTGAGCCGCCCCTGCCCCCCCGCTGCAGCCCCCTGTCCTGTGACCCTCTCCCCCCACCATCCACAGCATCACCCCTGCCCCCGCCTTCCACGCCTCCCCCTCTGCCTCCCAGCCCCAGTGCCCTTCTCCGTAAAGCACAGGAATGAGAACCGCCAGTATCTGCTGAAGGGGCGCCTCTCAAACGGCTCCACAGACGTGTCCCAAGTGTCACTCAAGCATTCTATTCCAAAACTATAGGACTCCTACAGAAAACTGTTCTGGAAAAGGGCCCTGGACGTTCTCACGGGTTCTACAGCATGTCGCAGTAACATGCCAAGTACACACAGTAGGGGTGGCCGGCTTTAACCTGGTTTGCGCAGGGCTCAGACAAAAGCCCGCGTAGACCTTGAACTTCAGTACTAAAATATGTCTTCGAAGATTGGAGCTCGTCCCTGGCATCTTTATGTTGCTGCTTCTTACATTCGGGGCTATACACGCGGACACCAAACCACACAAACAAGTATACTCTACAACTTTCCATGATGCGAGAATGCGGTATGTGGATTATCACAAAAACGTCATCACTGATTGCGGGCTTCCTGTCCGAGTGTCGTAATGAGAAGGGATTCAAGCGGTCACTTGATACTGTCAGTGACGCAAGCCAGAATTCCCTTCTGCTCCTTCCCCAATGTCTATATCACATTGAACTGGAGACCATTCTGGGTGGAACGTACGCTATTAGAGGTCTGTTACCATTCACATCATCGTATAGATAGGATCGAGAATTTTCTTAATACCGCGCAGCCCAGCCAAGCAAAAGTAAGAAAGCAATGTTAGATGTGAACGTTTGTAAGCGATAAAATGATTCCAGAACAGAGGCCAGCAAGATTCTATAGAGGACCCAACAGCAAGTATCTTTGACTTTGTGGGAGAAGAAGTCTGTCCCAATTACTGAACTCTGCCATGAGAGCAGGAGAGCAGCCATAAATAATGTGGAAATTCATGGCATGACTGTGTCCCAATAAAATTTTATTTACAAAACTCAGGCAACAGCCTGGATTAGGCCCATGGGCAGGCGTTTGTCAATCCCTGACCTAGACTCTGCGATTTCAGTGTGTGTATTGATGGGCTTTCATTATAAATAGATGTCAAAATTTTGGATTTAAATGATAAATGTATATTAACACACTAGCACTTGAATCTGTTTTCTATTACTGGCATGCCATGCAGGATTTGACTTTTAACAATGGCTTCTAAGACCACAGAAGTGGGCAAACTCCTTGCAGAGAGCTTTGCTGCTGAGAAAATGCTTTCCTGTCTGTTTTCAAATTAGATTCATCTTGACTTATTCAGAAATCAGGTGTATTCTGGGGAGAGACCCAGTCCAGGTCCCTAGTAAAGGGAGAGGCAGGATGCCACATCTCCCTGCCCTCGAATAATCTCAGACTAGCCATTCCTGAGCTCACATGGTGCGAATGGACCTCCCCAGCATGGGGGAGTCAGCAACGCCCGCGAAGTCTGGCGTGCAGCTGGCTCCTACCCGGCACACCCACCTGCCCAGGCCCGAGCCCTCTACCTTCCTCAGATGTCGTCTATTCTAGCCCCCTCCGTGGTGGCTGGGGTGGCTGTGCCAGCTGGGGGGGGGGGCATGAGCACCTGGACACTCCAGAAGCCCTGAGTCAGCACCCCATTAATCACAGAGGCTTTTATTCCCCAGGGAGAGCACAGGAAGGGGCGGGGACCAGATTTCTTGCTGGAACTGACGGGCTCATTTCCCTCTAGACCAGTCCCATTCCTTAGCGATGCTTCCACGCAGCTGGAATTCAGCAGTGAAGTGGGGGAGGGCAAATGCCAGGTCTGCGGGGGATCCCCCCATGCCCCCCTTCCCCCGTACTCCCCTTGATGGTCCTCCCATATCTCTTCTTGCATCCCTCAGAGGTTTCTGCTTCCAGCCCAGTCCACGTATTTCCTGCACACTTAGCTAAATAAACCCAGTGCCCTGAGACCACCGGCGGAGGAGACCCACCAAGGCTGTGACATATGCAGAAGGAAACAACCGCTAAACTGAGGCATGAGATGTCCCAGGGTGCCAAGGAAGGGGACCCATTTCGCATGGGGCTACTGATTCCTATTAAAACGTAGATATTCCTGGGGAAGGGTCACTCTTGAAGCTGTTACTGCTTTTCTTCAGGAAGCATCTTGGTGGAAAGACAGCGCTGGGGAGGCCCGAGGAGGCGCTGCTCCTTCTCGCGGTGTGACCGTCTTTAAATGACTGAACCTCTCTGTGCTCGGTTTCCTTATCTCTACAAGAAGCACAATAGAACCAAGACTCCCTCGGGTCTGAGCAGAACTGGGGTTCGTCTATAAAGTGCCAGGCCCCATACGCAGTGCTGGTCGCTCTCCTTCACTCTGACTCTTGGGGACCAGAGGGCGGAGCATGACAGACGGGTCTCAGCATGGCAGCCAGGAGGGCAGAGAGGGGGCCACCCTGCCTGCACGAGTCAGCAGGGCTGCCTCACATTTGGGGAGCCCTTACTACGTGTCCAGAAAAATTCTAGGGGCCTTTCCTGTATCTGCACAGCAACCTGTGTGGTGGGTGCCATGACCGGCCCGTTGGACTAGCGAGAGAGGTGAGCAAGGCGACCAAGCAACTGGCCTCCCATATAGTAAACGCCTCCCCAAATCAGTAAGTGCCGGAGCTGGGCTTTGAACTCAGGAAGCTCCACAGCCTCCACCATTAAGCACCGCATCAAAGCTCTCCTCTCAGAGGGAGGCACAAATGCTCGGTGTCTCCTCAGAGGGCGGGGGTGATTGCTCTGCCTCTGCCGGGGAGCCCTGCTCACGGCCTGGGTCTAGAGGACCCACGTGGCGCAGCTGAGCTGTGGTTCGGGCAGTTACGGCGAGGCCCTCCCCTCCCGTCTGTAAGCGAGGGGGCACGTGAAGGACGGCCATGAGGCAGCGCTCACCGCACGCAGGCGGCCAAGCCCCCCCGGGACTCCGCGGAGCCCGAAGACCCAAACACAGGGTGAGCTTCACCAAAGCGCTGCGGAAGAGGCCTGGAGCCCCAACCATTGGCCGTGTCTGAACCAAAATACAGATTTCTGTAGCCCGATCCCGAGAGTCTGATTCAGAGAACACAGGTGGGCCAGGGAATCTACTTTTTCTTTCTTTTTTTAAAACCAGGCGACCCCTGCAACCTATGCAGGTGATTCTGATACACCCCAAAGCCAGACAAAACGTCCAAAGACGGATTCCCAGCCCATAGAGCTCTAACCCCGCACAGCTGACCCCAACCACCACCTGAGCCTAACCTGGGACCACCGTGCATTCCTGAAGAGTCAACTATACAGACACACAGACATCTACCCATGCAGGTCCCCTCCCCAGGTGAATTCAGTCAGCATCTCCGGAGGTGGGGCCCTGCTACTAGAATTTTTTAAAAAACTTTCTGGAAGATTCTAACATGTAGCCAGGCTGAGAACCCGACATCCTTTCAATTTTTCACCACAGAGAGGGTCCTGAAGAGATGTGGCTCAGTCTTCAACACCCACTGTGCTCCCCTGGGTAGGGAGGGGGTAGCCAGGGGCTCTTCAGGCAAGAGCCATCATAGGGGCAGGCGGAGAGGGGAGCAGAGAAGACTGTGGAGCTCTGGCCTGTGGGCTGGCGTGTGGGGGGCTGTGGTACTTTGAGAAGAGGTGTTGCCAGGGACAGAACGGAAACTGAGGAACTAGGAAGACAATGGTGAGATGAGGTGGGGGCAGGGAAAGAGTGCTGGCCCTCAAGGTCTCTACTCCTGGCCAAGAAGTCCTGAGGACTTCCAATTTTCACAGAGGCTCAAGGAAGGCAATAGTAATAATAATAATGATGATGATAATAATAATACTAATAATTTGAAAGAGGAATACATTTGAAAGAGGAAGAACACTAGCAAGCTCATGCAAGAAAGACCAAAATGGTGCCCCCAGCAAGCGTACTCAATGACAGCCCATTTCTTACCTGTGCTGAAGGCACCACTTTCGATGACCAAAACTAAAACACTGTTCTCTTTGGAAACCAGCATTCATGTCCACTTCCGCTGAGTGGCCTTCCTCTCACGCTCTGCTCTGCCCTCTGGAAGGGAGAGCTGGCCTGGCCAGTATCTCTTGAGGCTCCGCCATGAACTAGTTAGAGGCTGCTGGGTTGGTGCCTCGAATCCTGCAGGGGACGGTCGAAAAGTACGGTCAAAGAGTTTGCTTGGTCAACTTCTTCAGACACAGAGCAATCTCTGTCTGGTTCCAGGAGGCCCAGGCCCCCACAGGTCCTCCCAAGCTGCTTGTCTTGGGCTAGATCCCCATGTCCCCTGGGGAGACATTGTGGCTTGGCGGCCCTGGCACCCTGTTGTATCTTGCACATGGCCCCTAAGTTCTCAGGGCCCCTGTTTCTCCACCAGTAAGTAGGCAGAACTCCAAGATGGCCCTCGAGGTTTCCTGTCCCCCTGGTGCACACACGCTGCATGATCCCCAGGCCTGTGAATACGGTGCACTTTACTCTCGTGATTAGGTTACGTTACAGGGCACGGCTGATCTCAAAATAGATTGTTCCAAGCCTACCTGGCCAAATTCTGCCCATCTTTCCTCAAAAGACTCAGCCAGCCCCCCAAAAACTGGACATAAGTCCTGCCTCCCGCAGAATACCCAGAGCACATTTGTTGTGCCTCTTAAGATAGATAACAGTGCCTGCTGTGCACAGAGACTCGAGGAATCTTGCAGGTCTTGTGGCTGCACATACCTCCGTGGTGTCAGTCTGACCCACTCCCCACCCCTAGAGACCGGTACAGGGTCTCAAGCACAGTCGGTGTAGAACGATTCTCTTTAGAACCTAACTGGGTAGCTCATTCATTGAACAGATATTCATGCAACACCCATTGGGTCAAGCCCAGTGGTAAGTGCTGGACACGAAAGAGTCAAGATTCAGTCCCTGCCTTCAAGGGGATCACAATTGTGGGGGGAGGGGCCAGGAATGAAGGGACGCATAGAGTCACCGGTTTGAAGATACTATACCTTGAAGGCATAAAGAAAAGACCCGTCAATTTTGACGGTGTCTGAATGTATGAGAGAGAAAGAGGGAGTATTTCAAACAGTAAGAAGGGTACATAGACAGGGGACCCCAAACTGGCTGAATGTTCGACAAGTTGCGTGCTGTCCATGTGGCTGGATATGAGGGGCAGGAGGCAAGAGCTGGCCAGGGGGAGAATTTGGTGTATGGAACAGCCTGGACTTGATCTTGCAGTGGGGTGAGGTCACCACATCACTTTAATCAGTGAGGTAATGTGGTCAAGACCAGAGGTGTGGCTGGAGGGGAGGACCAGATCAGAGGGAGGAAGCAAGCCACTGCTCCCTCCCCTGCCCCCCGCCAGAGAGTCCAGCACCACTAGACCGCCACTCCTGGCCTCCAGCCGCAGGTGAGAGCTGGGTGGACACACCTGCATCCGGGTCACCAGGAAATGTTACACACACCTGGGGTTCTACAGGGCAAACGGAGCCCGTGTGTTCACCTCTTCTCCCCTCAACACCAGTGAAATAAAAAAAGAAATGTTCAAGTAAGTACAGCTCTAGGGGAGCACCAGCTGGCCAGCAAGTCTGAAGAAAAGCAGACAAGGAGGAATGACAGAAAATCGAATCAAAGCTAAGCAAGCTTCGCCCACCAGGGGCAGGCAAAGGCCCACCTGCCAAATTCCCAGGGAATCCTGCTCAGAGGCCGTGGAAGCTGGGGCAGGGCCGGCTGGCTGGAATTGCTGAAATGCAAGGATAATGAGTGAATCCTTTGGGTTTCCAAAGAGACCAAAGTAGGAAGGAGAGGAGAAAAGAAACCACCTACCCCACATTTTACTGTCTTCATTAGCAGCTGTTCTTCCAGGAGACTCTAGCCCTGACAGATGGCTTGACTGCTCATGACAGAAACTTCCTGAAGGATCCATCAGCTCGTCAATCAACAGTTTGTACCCTAAGATTCTTTGAGTCCCTTGCCTTGCCTCAACATCCCCCTCACTGTTCCTCTCAGTCCCAGTCTGTTGGATTGTATTCCTTGCATGATCCTGATGAAGCCCCACATTGACGTATCTGTTTTAAAGGAGACTTTCAACCCTCAGCAAATCCCGACATTGCCTATCTTCTCTGGAGATGCCAAAGCTCCATGGAGGTGATGTTACCCCTTACCCAGAGGAGCAGCTTTGTCCCCAGATTTTGAAAATCAAATTGACATTGGGCTTGACATCCCTTCATTAACTGCCAGAGGGCAACAAAGACTGCAGAACTCTGAGGAAAAAGGGTTAAAGGATCCGTTACTCCACCCCCTCTCAAAGCCAAAGAGAGAAGTACTAAAAATAGTATGCCACCCACTTATCTTTTCTTAAAACAATTACTCAAGGAATTACTACAATAAAATAAAAACTGTATCAGAATAAGTAATTCAAGAGAGGGTAAGACAGGATACATAGGAAACAGCGATGAACAATAAAGTAGAAAAATGCACAGTCAGATCTAAGCCAATGTTGAAAATAATGGTCTCGTCTCGCTGGGAATTAGATGCTATTTAATTCTTGACATTAATCGAGAAGCATGGGTTTTAATTTCTTAATTTAAGGGTAACCATTTCTAGAAAACAAAATAAGACACAGATCTTTTAACCACTGTGTGTGAGGGGGAGGGGGAAAACAAAAAAAATTCGATGAATTAATTCAATTAATTAAGCATTAGGAAAGGGACAGCTAGATAGGAAAGGAAAAAGTATCTTAACCAAAAGACATAAAGTAAGCCCAAACATATAATAAATATAAGAATGTGACTAAATTAAATTACTCTATTTTAAGATAAGAGATTTGGTTGAGTGGAAAAAAAAATCCAGCCATATGCCATTTGGAAGTGATACGCTTAAAACAAATGGACAAAGGTTAAACTCAAAAAATGGCAAGAAGACATAACAAGCAAAATGGTAATGAAAACAATGTAGGAAATTTAATATTCATATCAGACAGAATGCCAGAATGTTAAGTAGAATAAAATGGGGCATTTTAGATTTGCTAATGCGTCTGTTCCTCCACGAAGACACAAAAATCATGAATCTTGCCTTCACCTTGAACCACAGAACCATAAAATATATGAATTAATATAGTTTTAGGACCACAAGAAGAAGACACATACAGAACAGTATAGGTCTTGAATACATTACTTTAAGTCTGATGGTACAAATAACTGCCAAAGAAAAGGATGGAAGATTTGAAGACACAGTTCATAAGCTTAATTTCATCTAGATGCAAGAAGCAGAGAAAATATCTTTTTCTCGAATGTTCTTGTACTAGACTACAAGAAAATCTCAAACTCCAACATGTATACCGCAGTCTCCATTCCCAATGCAACCGAACTAGAAATTAACGAGCAGCAAAAAAATTTCCAAAAAATTTAAAAAAGTAAACTATGCATATGACAATTTAAAAATGCTTTTCTAAACAACTGACATCAAAGAGGCATGAAACTACAATTTTAGGATATTTATAAATGTGTAACATTGAGAACCCTGCTTTTAAAAAATCTGGGGAATGTAACCAAACCGCCTTTGGAGCGAGATTCAAACCTTAAATGCTTTTATGATAAAAGAAGAAAGACGGAAACCAAATCAATTAAGCATCTGACCTAAGAGGCTGAGAAAAGGGGAGAATAAATGAAATAGTCTATCAGTAAGATAATGAAAAAAAACCCCAGCAACCACCACAGAAGACATGGACAGCTGCAGACTGGTTCGCTGACACCAGCAACGGGGACAAACTGCTGGCTAACCTGAACGGGAGCAAAGAGCCAAATCACAAATGACTGTTAAGAAGGGTGATATAAACACGCATGCGAACAATCTTAAAAATTGAAAGAAATTAATACGTCGCTTGATGTCAATGAATTTGAAAACCGATCATTTTCTAGAAGATTATAAATTGTAAAAGTGAAGAAGAGGGAGAAAACCTGACCCAGCAGCGATGTTAGAAGAGACAGAAGAGGCTACTGAAGATGGAATGGTAGCAGAGGAAGAATGGATTCTTTTTTTTTTTATAATATTTTTTATTATATTATGTTAGTCACCATACAGTACATCCCTGGTTTTTGATGTAAAGTTCGATGATTCATTACTTGCGTATAACACCCAGTGCACCATGCAACACGTGCCCTCCTTACTACCCATCACCGGCCTATCCCAATCCCCCACCCCCTCCCCTCTGAGGCCCTCAGTTTGTCTCCCAGAGTCCACAGTCTCTCATGCTTCATTCCCCCTTCTGATTACCCCCCTTTCTTCTTCCCTTTCTTCCCCTACTGATCTTCCTAGTTCTTATGTTCCAAAAATGAGTGAATGGATTCTTTAAATAGGAAAGCTGTGACAACCGGATGTCTATCCCTTCGACAAGTATTTATCAAGGGCCTACTATGTTTCGGGCACTGTTCTGGGCACTGGACATTCGGCAGTGAGTAAGACAGAAAACACTCCTGCCTTTATGGATCTGTGGCTGTAGCCAGGGAGGCTCAGCGGTAAACTTACAACAGGTGAAAGAAATGGTTTGCAACAAAATGGGATACAGAGTGAGGGAAGATGGAGGATTCTATTTTAAAGAGGGTACGTGCACCAGACATACACAAATTTATTTGGATTAAGGAAATTAACAAAACATAGAAGCAAATCCACCGAACACCAGAACTATCACAATATTGGTGTAACTTAGTGTTGGAAAATAAATTCCAAAGCCGGAACTGGGCCTCAGTGTTCTTAAAGGAAGAGATAAGTAAGTGTGACGACATAAAAATATTAAGCATCACATATAAAAAAGGCCTCAGCAACAGTTACAAAGCAAATATTTGCAACATATTAAAAAAAGGTCAATATCCATGATGTACGATAAATACCCACAAAAAAAAATGGGAGAAACTAATAAAAAAATAATGATAAAGTGCTGGGCATGGAGCCTGCTTAAGATTTTCCCTCTCTGGGGAGCCTGGGTGGCTCAGTCGTTAAGCGTCTGCCTTTGGCTCGCGGTGTGAACCCAGGGTCCTGGGATCAAGCCCAGCATCGGGCTCCCTGCTCCACTGGGAGCCTGCTTCTTCCTTTCCCACTCCCCCTGCTTGTGTTCCCTCTGGCTGTCTCTCTCTCTGTGTCAAATAAAAAAATAAAATCTTTAAAAAAAAAAAAAAGATTCTCCTTCTCCTTCTGCCCCTCCCCCTCCCTCTCTGGAAGAAAAAAAAGACATGAAAATGTTTAATAAAGATATGCAAAGATACTTGGCCTCACTAATAATTAAAGGGATATAGGTTAAAGTCAATATCAGCTCTCCCCCATTTGATTGGCCAAGGGGAAAGCGATTGCCACCATCAGTGCTGGAGAGAAGAAGTGGCCAAAATTTATGGGAACGCAGCAGCTTCCCAAGCGCACACACAAATACGCATCATCTGACACACACATACACACAGACACACACACACACTGATCACTGCAGCAACATTTTTAACAGTGAACGTGGAAATAATCCTATTATCCTTCAGCAGGGAGTTGGCTTAGTAAGTAAGTGATGACAAATCCACCCAATGGAGCAGTAATGGGACAAGAACTTCTCTTAATGGGAGATATTTATACACTCCCACCAATAATAGAGATTCTCCGTGGCTCGATCTACGTGTTGACCACGGGGTTCAGCCCTTCTCCTGGGCAAGCTCCCTCCCTCCCCCCACAGCCTGAGGATGGAAGGCAGCACTGGGACCCCATTTTGCACACGAGGCTTAGCCAAGGCTAAGAGACCTGACAAGTGGTGAACTTTGGGATGTCTGACCCACGAGCCCCCACTCTTAGCGACGACACACACTTCCTGTCAGTGGAATGGTGTGAGAAACAGGGAAAGGCAGTATCGCAGACACGCACCTGTCCGTGTAGCTGTGGGTGCTGTGGACCTCGAGGATAAACACCAAGCTGTCGGCTCCTCTGATGGACGGGACTGCGAAGGGATGGGGTTTGAGTGTGTATTTTCTTCTTTATACATTTCTAGACTGTTCTTCTTCTTTTTTTTTTTTTTTTTACAATAAGCATGTTTATCACTTTAATAAATTAAGGATTGTGATTAAAAATGATATAAAAATGTCTTCTTAGAAAACAGCTGAATGGGGAAGCCCTATTAGGGCAAGAGGGGCCCATCTGCAAGGTGGCACCCACCCAGGGCAGGAAGGACTCTCCGGCAGCGCCTCTTCAGGCCCCACCCAAAACCTCAGGCGTGGGGGAGGCTGTCCTCTCCTCTCCCCGCCCTCCCTGTGGAGCCCAAGCAGCGCAGCACGGCCTCTGCTGGCAGGTGGAAGGCGCCCCACATCCGGTGTGGGCACTGGGGTTGGCATCACCACAGGGGAAGTTCAGCTGCGAAGGAGTTAAAGAGAACCCCCAGATGCCTGCAGGGCCGGCTGCCCTGCCACAACAGCTGCCTTCCCAGGGCTGGTGAGGCGGCCGGCGAGCTGGGGCTCCCGCGCTGGACCTCACACCCTGCTCCCAGGGAAGGCCCTGGCTGCCCTCCTGATACATAGCCTGTCTCTCCACTGTGAACAGACATCTGCAGATGGGGCTGGCACGTGGCTCAGCTGGGTTTGACCTGCTCAGGGCGGGGAATTGTGGGATGGATCTTTCCATCTGCATTTTCATTTCTGCTATCATGTTCTGTGGGTCGATACAAAAACACTCACATCCGAGACACCGGGACACACATGGCAGAATCACATGGAATAATCTTGGGGGTTCACCCTGGGCTCCTCAGCAACCGGGAGGGGACGTGGGGAGAATGGCTGGCATGCCTCATTGACCCAACACCACGCGGCGTGGGTGGTGCCGAGTGTTGACCCAGACGCCAGAAGGTCATGGGTTCCAGCCCTGGTTTTACCCATTAATAGCTGTGTGACCTCAGCTGAATTACTTAACTTATCTGAGCCTCACTTTCTTCATGAGTAAAAAGGGAAAAACATCGCCCTTGCCTGGGTTTGTGGTGTGAATCAGACGCACAACGTGTGTGAGGTGCGGCACAGGCTCAGCACGCACGAGACGCTCATCGAATGCCCGCACCCTTCCCCGGTTACGGCGGGAAAACATCCACACCGCCCTCCTTCCGCCCACCTCTCTGCCTACAGAGCCCGTTTCACCACTGGCCCTGCAAGGCTTCCTGCCTTCTTCCCTGTGACCAGGCTTGGGGCTCTCACTTTCCTGGGGTGCTCAGCTTTGTTTCAAATGCCTGCCCTTCAGTCTGAGAATGCTGCCAATACGCTGGGCAGCTCAGAGGCCGTTTCTGGATCCTTCCTGGCCCCTGGCTGCATTCTCCAGACCAAGGCTGCTCGCTTCCGTGGAGTAGTGAGGTGCCCCACACAAGAAGTGTGAGCAGGAAGAAAGGCAGTGGGGCTCAGAGCCTTTGACATGGACAAGACAAGCTTTGAGAAGACCCGGGAAATGTTTTCCAGTAGAAGCAGGGTTTTTTAAAATAGAGGATGGGGATACATTTCCATGTGTGCTAAGGATAGAAAAAAGAGGAATGCCAAGTGCAGGATAATAGATTCTGTTTCATGATCGGCAGGAATATCTGGGCCCATAAACGGTATCAGGTCCAGGCAGAAGAAATAGTCAGTCTTTAGGTGCTGCAGGGAAGGGAGACACTGAGGCACACGGAGGGCACCCAGCCCAGGAGTGCAGGAGACTAGAGAGTGGCAGGAAGAAGAGGTCCAGGTGAAACCCCGGGGCTGCACGTGAAGCTGAGGGGCGGAGCTGCCAGGGCCCAGACCAGGGGTAGAGCAGTTGTTTCCTGACGCTCTGGGCCCTGCCTTGCGGGGGCCTCCTGCACTGGAAGTGTGCCCTCACTGGTATAATAGAAAGCCCATCGGACTGGCCCACCTGTGGGGTCCCACTGCAGCCAGCTGAGGGCCCTTCCACAGGGCACTCCCTGCCACTGGGCTAGACCACGGAGTGCACAGGTGAAGACACCTGGCCCCTGCCTCGGTGTCATGGATCTAGTAGGGAAGACGGGCTGGAAAATCAGGGCTTATGGTCCTTTCTCCCAAGGAACCCCAACCTTGGGCTGCTTCCTCCCAAACAAGGCTCATAACATCTTCCGCAGTTTGTAGAGACAAAAGGAGGGGTGGGGAAGGAAACATTTGTTGAGAGCCTACAGTGTGCTGAAGCTGCCCCTATGCGGTCTGGCTGTCACACGGATGCTACGGGCAGCCTCCCCCACCGCCATGTGAGAGCCGCGGGAGCGGAGGTTTGGAAACCAGAGAGGTATGGGTGGGCAGCCTTGCACAGCAGGTCAGCCCCAGGCTATGGTGGCAGACAAAACTGGGCACCTCTGGTCTCTGCCTCGTTGAGCCTCGGGTGCCACATAATACTTCAGGTCTTAGTTTCCCCATCTCTAAAACGGGCCATGTAAGAATTAAATAATACAGAGTCGACTTTCCAAAACATGAGCTTCTTGCTGTTCCTCTTTTGGTTATTTCTGACCATCTGGCTTTACTGATACTCATGAGGGTTTTGTATTCTCCCATCCAAGTACTAACCAGGCCCGACCCTGCTTAGCTTCCGAGATCAGACGAGATCGGGCGCATTCAGGGTGGTATGGCCGTAGACGGGTTTTGTCTTCTAAAAGAAGAAGATTCCAGATGCCATAACAAGAGGACAGAGAAAACGAAGAGCAGGTTGAGATCTCGGGAGACCCCAAGGAATGCAGAGCACCGCAACCACTGGCCCACCTTGGGGAGGGGCTTAGGAATTGAGGCCCACTGGAAAGAAGCAAGCAGAGTGCGTGTGTTTGGAGGGACGGCTGCTTTGTGTCCCCACAATGACTGCCTCCTTAGCAAACGGGGGAAGCCTGGCAACCCAGGATCTGCCAGAGACCCAGCCAAGCTTCTGGTCCCAACCTGCCTCCACACCTGCCCAGTGCCACCCCTCCCCCACCCCCAAGATCAAGGGTTCAGTCAGGCAGAAGGGCTGTGCCAAAGGAAATTGTTTGCCTCAGAGTCCTCTGGGTCTGCTCTGCTCTCCTTCCTTTTTTTGGACTCTGTGGCTGTTTGAGTGGGTACCTTTTTCCATAGAGAGTTTCCACTCCATCAGTTACTCACATTGCCACCGCCTAGATGTAAGCTGTTAGAGCCGGTGAACCGGATCAGGCCTGTGGGGCCCTGCTCAGTTTATCGGGGGTGTGGAGGGCCTGGGTCGGCCACTATTCTGGGGTGACTGGTGGTTGGGAGGAACGGCCTCAACCCCTGGCAGGGCCACCTTTCCTCGGCTCCGTCCCATCAAGAGGACATTTCTACAGTGGGATTTAAGAGCACAAGCTCCTGGGTTTGAATCCTTCCTCCTGTGCTTCTCAGCTGTGTGACTGGGCTCAGGTGATTTACTAACATCTCTGGGCCTCAGTGAACTAGCCTGTAAAATGGGAATAAAAGCAGCACCTCTCTGGCTGGATGTTGGGGGGACTCAGTCAGTTAAGGCACATAAAACGCTTAGCACAGCACCCGGCCTAAAGCCCCGTAAGTGTCAATGAATGTGAAGTTCTTTTTTCTGTCATCCCTGCTAAGACCCAGAGCCTGTGACCTCATCTGGACCAGCACGTAACAGGGTCTGAACTGTCCTCCTGAGCTTACCCTCTCTATAAGGCCAGATACACTGCCCTGACACCCAGCCCTCTCCTTGCCCTTTCTTGTCCCAAATCCTTCAGTGGTTCCTCCCGGAGGGCACAGTCTACGCGTGGGATTGCCTCCACAAATACGGCAGGATACCCCTGCCATCAGCGTTCCCATACAAAACCCTGCTCCTACCGAAACGTCTGCTCAGAGGGTTCACGTTCCCTTCCATACAAATCTCTGTCTGGAATACTTTTCTCCATTCCACTGTGGCCTAATCCAACCATATCCGCCCATGTGAACCCAGCTCCCATGCCACCTCGTCCACGAGGCCCTCCATGACCTCCCTCCCTGGCCAGAAACGATCTCTTATTTACAGCATTTGGTCTCTTGACTGTGGCATTTAGCTCCTCTCCCCTGTGTGTGTAATAAAATATATACAAATTCTTGTCGACATCACAGACAAACCACACGAGCTTTGAGGACAGGACTGGGGTGTGTCTGATTCATCTCTGTATCACTCACAAAGCCTTGAACATAACTGGTGACAATAAATGAGTGAATAAACACTGAGTTCTCTCCATTTACTACCCCTGGGTAGCAGGGGAAAATCTCTGTAGGTGGGTTGGTGGAGACGGATCAACGTCCCGACAGCGGCCACACGCTCTTCGCTGAGTCCCAGGTGAGCAGCCCAAAGCCCGGGGTCAGATTCTAAATCTCAGCACGTGGATCTTGAAAGTCACCCAAGCATCCTAGGAAGTCCAGGAGCCGTCACGGACCTCTCCCTCTCCCCCTCCTCCCACATCCCATATGCCACCAGGTTCTTAGCGAATTGGCTCCTAAAGTGCCTACAGCCTGTTAGCTCCTCCCCACCCCACTGTCACTGGGTCCGCGCTCCACGGAGGACAGAGTGGTATATGGTATCTGCATCACAGAAGAGGTGTGCAGCACGGAGCTCCGTGACCGCTTCTGATGCCCGCAGACTGCCGTCAGAAATCCAGATTCCCCTGGAAGGGATCACAGCCTCTTCCCCACAGAGCCACCACGACCATCCAGCCTCCCCCCCTTCTCCTGACACTCTCCCTCACCCCTTGCCTTTCAGCTACCTGATAATACCTGAGCGCACCGCCTTCTTCCCAGGCTTCAAACCCTCTTGACACTGTCCCCGCTCTTGGGAGTGTCCTCCCTCCCCTTCTCTACCAGGCCAGCTCCCACCCATCCTCTGAAAGTTCAGCTCCGGCAAAACCTCCCTCTGCTCCAGCCCCGCCACTGTCCAGGGAGCTGGCTAGAACTCCCCTCTCTCAAGCTCCTAACCCTCCATCCAGAACTTTGCCGTAACACCAACCAGGCCACCCTGTGCTCCTTGTCCCTCCGCCTGTCTGTCTTCCCTACAGCCAGCCAGGCCTCCAGGGCAGGAACCACAGGGCTCAGCACAGTGCTTGGCAAGTGGAATGAACACAGGACCACCGCCCTGCCTGGCACCTCTGACGTCACCACGTCCAGACGTCCAGGAGCTCACTTTCCAGGACAAGCGACAGCTGATTCTTGCCAAACTGGCAGGTCCGAGGTCCACCTAAACCAAAAGGTTCTCCCAGGGAACTTGCCGTCTCTCTCTGCGCCGTGGCCCCAGGACCCGGAACAGCCTGTTGCTGGCCCTCGTGTCTCTCAGGGACTCCATGGCCCTGTCTGCCAAACCAAAGACCGGACAAGCCCACCTCTAAAGAACCCCTTCTGTTCTAACTCCCTGCTGAGGAGCTGATATTATTTACCAGCCAGAATAATTCTTCCCCATTAAAGAAAAACAAACAGAGAGAACCAGCCCTCCTTCTCTGCTCCTCCTGAAGGCCCAGATGGGTCTCCAGCTCTGCAAATAAGTGAGGTGCCCTACTGACCCTCGAAGGAATGCTCTCATTTGGTGGCAACTTTTATGTCCTTATGAGCCAAGGATTTAAAACCCCCTTGCAATATCTGTTCTTCTTCTTTTCTTCTTCTTTTTTTTTCAATCTTCACAATTGGGTGAGATCGGTCTTTCTCACCTTCATTTTACATAAAGTGAGGCTCAAAGAGGGCAGCTCGTGCAGGCTGGAGCCCTCCAGCCAGGGTGTGGGAGAGGCGGAACTGGCCCCGGTCGTCACCCCACAGCTGCCTGGGGCCTCACCTGACAGACAGGGCCCTTCAACAAAACAACAGCACACGCCTATCTCTGTGCTGTTCTGTGAGCTTTCTTCACGCAAACAGAAACACCAAGAGAGGTGAAGACACAGAGCCCCACAGTGAGCTGGTGGAAGGGAGACGCCTAGTTCCTAGAAGCCAGGCTCCTTCCAGGCCCAACATTCCAGACAATAAGCAACACTCCGAGTCGGACTTTATCCAGGCAGAGAAGCCTCGATTCCAGCACCTTCTGCCATCACAGGCATCCAATCCAGGACAACAGAAACCGTGCACGCCCAAGGCAGGGCAATGCCCTCTTCCTCTTGCTGGTCCCCCCTGCCCTTCTGGTTCCTCTAGGGCCCCCAGTGAGGGCTGACTGTGTGTGAGAGAGAGAAGGTAAGGAGCTAGGGCTGTGATTCTGGGCCCTTCCTCCGGCCTAGCTCTCCTACTTGTGACCCATGGCCTGGTGCTATTCCTTGGAGAACATATGGGTCCTGTCTTCCAAGTTATACTATCAACTCTCAAATGAAGGCTCACTTAAGGCCCTCTACAGGGACTTACTCAGTGCATGACTTCTGACCATCCCCGCCCTAGCGCTCACCACCACTGTAATTAAGGTGCTAATGCATGATTACTCTCTCCTTCAAGAATATAAGTTCTCAGGGAAGAACCAGGCCATTTGTCTTGCTCCCAAGCTGCAGCCCAGCCCCTAGCACAGCACTAACACAGAGGAGGCACTCAAGAAATACATGTTGTAAAGAACTCACTCAGTCACTCACTCATGCATCGAATAGGAGGAAGAGGGGACCTGCCGTCTGAGGGTGACAGACGGGTGTTCTGGTCCCAGCTCTGCCACAAACTCCCCCTGCGTCCTCAAGCAAGGCGTTTCCACCCTCCAGTCCTCTCCCCCCATCTATGAAATGGAGTTTCATGATGTTTCTGTGACACTGAGGAGCGTACCGCCTCGGACTCAGGGTCCCGGGCACCTTACCAGCGTCACCCATGTCCTGACCCTTGTGTTCCACGTTCTCTCTAGGTTTTGCCCAGATCCAGGCACATGGGAGGGGCCCAGGAAAGCACAGGGAGAAGGGCTCCCAGGCAGGGGGTTGGTATATGCCCTAGGGGGGATAGTAGTTTTCACTCCTGGGCTGCACATCAGGGAGAGGAAAGTGACTCCGACAGCGAGCTGACCCATGACCACAGCGTGCTCGAGGCCTTTCACATCAGTCTTGCTCACCTCCAGCCTAGGCACCAGGAAGGAGGGAAGGGATGTGCCCGAGGTCAGAGTAAGCAGCCAGCACTGACCGTGGGATCCTGGGGGCAAGTCCGGACCCTGGAACACACAGTGTGGCTCCTAGGAGCCTGGGCACCCCCGGGTCCCACCGGCGGAATCCACTCAGCCTTCTGGGTTTTGGCAATTCCCTGGTGTGTGGCTAGTGGCTGGGGGGGTGGGGGAGGGGCAGTAGAAAGCACATCAGTGGTTAAAACCCAGACGACACGAGTCACCAACGTGACAGGTCCCCCAGGGTGGCACCAGGTGTCAGAAGTTACTTAGAGGGGACGGGACAAGGGGCCTTGAGGAATCCGAGGGCTGATGAAGGGGATGGGGGTGGCGCTCCAGGCTGAGGAGACAGCACCTGCCCGGTGTGCCCACATGCTCCCTGAGGGGAAGTCACTTTCCCACCTAGACAGCGAGCAGGCCAGTGGGCACCTGTGATCAGACCTCGGGGAAACAGAAGAACACGTCTGCGACCCTCCCCTCCGAGGAACCCCCGCCATTCCGGACTCAGCCTCCCCGGTACACTGCTTGCTGTCATGGTAGCAAACGACCATCAACTCAGTGGCTTCAAGCAACACAACTTATTATCTCAGCGTTCTGGAGGTCAGAAATCCAGGAGTTCCACTGGGCTACAATCAAGGGGCTGACAGGGCTCCATTTCTTCTGGAGGCTCCAGGGAGAATCCATTTTTGGTTGCCTTTTCCAGCTTCTAGAAGCTGCCCGAATTCCTTGGTTCGTGGCCCCTTCCATCTTCAAGGCCAGCAATGGCTGGTGTCGCCCTCCTCACATCTGACACGGATTCTCCTGCTTCCTCTTCTGTATTCACAGGCCCTGTGAGAGCACGGGCTCCTCCTCAAGTGGATAATCCAGGATAACCTCCCTATTTTAAAGTCAGCTGATTAGCAGCCATCATTCTATCTGCTGCCTTCATTCCTCTTTGTCATGTAAAGTAACTTCCTGAGGGGTTCTGGGAATCAGGACATGGACACCTTTTGGAGGCCGTTATTCTGCACGGAACTCTTCTCCCCCAAATATAGCTTCAGGAGACAGAGAGAGAGAGAGGGAGGGAGGAAGGGAGGAGATGAGGGCAGCGGTTTGGGGGGAGCGGGGCAGGCATACACACACTCACATCCTACTGGCCGCCGTGGCAGCTTCCTGGTCGCCGGCTCGGTGCACAGCGCCCTTAGAAAACTCGTCATGTTTCCACACTGAGCCAGACACGTGCAGTTTCCACAGTGACTGCAGGAGCAGAGCCAGAAATAACCTCGCTGAGGTGGAAACCGTCCCTTCCTTGGTGCTCTGGTGGCTCTCACACCCTCAGCTCCCCCGTCGCTGAGGCCCTGCAGGCACAAGAGGCCCTTCCAGGGCTTGGTGAGCACTGGTGTGTGTGTGTGTGTGTGTGTGTGTGTGTGTGTGTGTGTGTGTGGACTCATCCCCAGGGATCTGACTGCAGGGCTGGGCTGGCACTCTCGCCGCCTCACCCCCGTGGAGCGCTGCCTCTCCTCCTCCTTGGCCTCACCACCCCTGAGCCGCAGGGCCCTCCAGCACCCCAGCCTTTCCTCTGAACTCTTGCCACCAAACATCGGGACCCACTGGACACACCCTTGGCCCCGACGCATGTGCTGCTCTGCCCCCACCCCTCCTCGGGCTTCCGGATGTGACAGGGCCCTGCCCGGGAGGGGGTCCAAACAGGGAAGTGGCCACTCGCACCAGCCCAGGTGGTCCCCTGCCCTGACTTTGCTGAGGGCGAGCCCTGCCAGCCTTGCGCAGGTTGGCCCTGGGAGTCCCCTCTGGGAAGCTGGGTCCAAACCCTGCCTCCTCCCAGAGCTCCCCTCACCCGCCTGGAAGGCTTCCTCTAAGAACAAGGTCTTGTCCCCCGGAGGGGCCGAAAAACGTGCGGAAGTATGGAGACCAACACGTATCCAGGCCTTACTGCCCACACTACTCAGATGCCATGGTGTCCGTAGGACCCTGGGAAATACTGGCCATGACTTCAATTTCTCATGTGTTATCTCTCAGAGGCAAACAAGAGTGAACACAACTTGTGCACGCGAGGTCCTGCGCTGAGCGGTTTGCACGCACTTCGTTCAATTATTCCTCACCTGGACTCAACTATGATCAACCCTACTTTACAGAGAAGCTGACACTGAGAGAGAGCAAACAACTTGCTCAAGGTCACACGCGAGACGGTGGTAGAGCCCAGACTGGACCCCCATGTCCCATGTGCCAGATTCCAAAGCTGAGACGATAGCCACCATGTCATTTCGGAAGGGGGTTGGGGGAGGAGGCCCGTAGGGGACCCATGCTAAATGCTAAATGAGATGCTTCCAGATTGCCTCCTAGAAAGCCCAGAGCCGTGCAAGTGGTTTCAGTTTTGTCTCTTTGTATATACTGTGATTCTGTGTAAGATGTTATTTGGGTTCAAAAGAAGTGGGGGGGGGTGCCACTATTTTAAAAGTTTGGAAATCGCCAACCCTATCCTTGCACCGAGGACAAGCCCAAGGCTCAGAAACAGGCATGACTTGCTCAAAGGCAAGGCCTTTGCTGCCGGAGCCAGAGAGCTTTGCTTGTTTCTCCTGCGCCTTGAAGGAACATCCGTTTATTCTCCATTCAGCCCTCTGCACCGCTTGGCACAGAATTTAGAATCAGATGTGGTGTGGGTCCTGGCTCCTGCTTTTATAGCGCTGCATGCCTGGCGGCTTGGCAGTGAAAACAGCCGAGTCTCCGTTTCCTCGCCTGGAAAGTAGGGCCCGTGTGGGCTATGAGAGCAGGCACAGTCAGGCTGCGTGTCAGTCCTGAGCGGTGCGTCGTGACCATGGGTCCTGAGCCGCTGTGACGGGCAGAGGGCAAGAGCCCTATACTTAGAATCAAAAGCCTCTAGCAACGTCCCAGCTTTGACACTCACCACTACGTGCCTTGAGCCACCCGCTGGACTTCTTTGAGCCTTACTCTTGGAGATAAAAATGTCTCTGCCAGGAATTGGTATGAATCTGAAATGTAACGCAGGGACATGCTGGAGGTGCTAGTGTCCCCTGGGTCGTAGAATCCCTGCCTCCGCTCGGTACACTGTCTGCTTCTGCAGCTGAGGGGCAGGGCCCAGGGATCTTGCATTTTCCTGAGCCCCTCTTCCCCCACCACAATGCTGTTGCAGGTAGTCAACAGACCACACTGAGAAATCACTCCAGAAAGCACTCAGTGTGTGTTTGTTCAACAGAATAGACGAATCCTTGAACATCTGTTGAGCTGCACATGGGCTGGAAGACATGGGCTGGAGGAAATAAGCAATTTTCTCCAAATACATTTCCTGTGAAGTCCAAATGATGGGAACTGGGTTGGGGCTTCTAGGATGGGGAGGATGATGCAAGAACTCCCTTCCCCGAGGAGCAGAACATGAGCTCTTCCTGTCCGACGGGGAGACACCTGGCGGGAGGGTCAGTGCCCAGTGGCTCAGGGTCAAACCCAGGGAGGGATATTCCAGGGAGCCCCCTGGGGACCAGTTCCAAACCCTGTTCTCTTCAGCATCTTCATGCAGACAGGAAAGAAAGAACTGAAAATATGCTCATTAAATCTGCATCTGGCACCCAGTTTGGCAGGGTTGCCAAAATTCTGTAAGACTAGAATTAAATTAGCAAATTGGAAGTAAAGTGATTTTAAGCAGACATGATGGAATTCATTAGGGCCAGGTGGAAGCCAGTGGGGGAAGGGACCCAGGAAAGCCCACATGCCCCGGGGGTGGGGAAGCCTGGCCCAACGGAAACAGAAGAGGACCAAGTCGGTGAGCAGACCCGACCCAAATGATAAGATTCAGCCCTCAGAATGTGCTGGTGACAAAGAGGGCCCTGCACTGCAAGGTGAGGGAGGAGAGACACATTCCGGGGGACAGGAGGCGTGGGGACCAAGAAGAGAGGCCCCTGGGAACTGCTGGAAAATGAGAAGGGGGGGGTCCCCAGACTGGGCTCTCCTTGAGGGCAGGCACTCAGTGTATCGGCAGGGCTGGAATCGCTACATGATTATGAGCTCACGGTCTGGAGAAAACACAGGGATGGACAGAAAGGGGCATGGGGGACACGGAGCCTGGGCAGGAAGGGAGAAGGGCACTAACCAAGCTCAGGCACTGGGTGACACATTCGTCAAATATCACCTCTCAGACGTGTCTCTACTCTTTGTTGTTGTTGTTTTGGGGGCTTCCTTTTTTGTTTTCTTTAACAATTTTTTTTAAAACACAGAAGTATTTAATGTACAATGTGGACAAGCACCCCCTTCACCTCCCCCCCCCCCCAGTTCTACTCCCCAGATGAAACTACCACTCACAGTTCCCTGGTATGTTCCCACTCTGTTTCCATGAGCACAGAAACAGATTTCAATGTGCAGACACATACAGAATTGTTTAACTTTCTCTGTATAAAAATGGGATTATATTAAACATAGCATACGGAAACCTTTTTCCAATTCAGAATATGCTGGAAATGTCTCCCCGGGTTGGGGCTTCTAGATTCACTTCTTTCTTTTTGCATGGCCACAAAGTATTCCACGGTACAAAGGCACCATAAGCTTTGTAAGTATTGCCACTGCTGGACGTTGAGGCCACTTCCAGCTTCCTCCTACTGCGAGCAACGCCGGAGGGCACACCCTTGTACGATCACATCTTTGTGGGCCTGCATTTCCCTACGGCTGGGGAATTGCTGGATCGGAGTAGGCGTGGCCATTTATCATTTTCATTGATAACCAATTTTTACCCTCGTGGGCCCCAGATCTCTATGTATTTTCACGTTGTTGCCATCTGTAAGCATTCTAGTTTCCAATCTTTTGGGTTTGGGTACGTAGAGCATTAGTCCTATCTTTACCGGCCATTCTGTGAACTACTTGTTCATATCTTTTGCACACTTTTAAAAACTTGCCCATTTTTTCAGTCGATGGAATTCTCATAAGCAGTGATGACAATGAACACGTAGCTTTCTGTGTGTTGGGAACCGTTCCAGGCACCCCACAAGCTCACAGCATTGAATCAAAACCCTAAGAAGGAGGTGGTGGCATCAGCTCACGTCTACAGCCAAAGACAGGGAGGCTTGGAGACTCCGTGTGATGTCTAAGGTCACACGTTTCAGATGCGGGGCAAGGTAGAGTTTGAAGGATGAGCTGAACCAACCATGTCAGAGCTTCGCCCTCCCTCCAGCTAAGCCATAGAGAAAGAATCCCCGCCCCCCTGGAATCTTCACTCTTTCTGTGATTTCTCCTTTGCTTTATCTATGGAAACTTTCAGAACATACTGTGCTCGTAATACCAGGTTAGGAAACTAAAGTCCAGTTTCTGACAGAGGCGATCAGAAAACAGACACTGCACGTTAGATGGGATGTGGCCATGCTCAGGGGTGGGCCTGGAGGAGGAGGAGAAGGGTTTGGGTGGGGGAACAGCAGTCAGGGAACAACGAGGCTGAGGCGGGGGCCCAGCTGTAAGGGCCTGACAAGGCAGGCAGACCATTTACAGGACCCTCCCCAGGGGGCAACATGGACGGGGGCAAAGGCTGGGACCCAGGAGTGCTGCGAGGATCAGCCTGGCTCAAAGTCATCATCAAATCAAAGGGTGTCCTCACCTACCCGGACACGCCCACTGACGGGCACGCAGACCACTAACAATGCTCTCCTTTCGGTGTGAAAAACACACCTGTGTGTATGGAAGTACAGATCACACAGGCAAAAAGCCATACTTGACGAAGACCAGATTTTGGCCTTTAGTGGCATTTTTTTAATGTGGTTCTTTCTGAGCTCCCCTAACACCAATGTCACAAGTGGGTTTCTGGGTTAGAGACCCACCACCGAGTAGTCACATGGGCTCGGTTACCCTCATCTCAATGACAGTTCTTCTGTCTCCCATGAACGCAGCACAGAGGGGAGGAGGAAGGATCATTTGCATGCCATTTGCCACTTTGCTTCTGAGAAAAAAAAAGAAATTAGCAAAATCGGAAAAATGTGTGAAACTGACATGCTGAAACTAATATGCAGAACCAAGTTTTAGAGGCACAATTTAGCATTCGTGTTGTTTTTTCAGCTTTGACCTCAGATAACTTTAGTGTTTCCCCATGTTTTCATACAGAATTCTAGTCCAGCCACTGCTCTGATACATACACACACGTCCAATGCATACATCCATATGCGTGCATCCTCTGTCTTACACGGACATCTGTATGGGATGCACAGGAGTTCTCTGATCGATCAAGCTTGGAAAACTGCTCGTAATACCTACCTCTACCCATGCGTGCACACATCCTCCCACACACACATCTTTGGAGATTTCCAATGCCCATCTTGTCTATTAAAGACCCAGAAGTCCTGAAGTATACGGCCCTTAAGGAACACGGCTGTAGCCCTTTTATTTCCTCCCTGTAACTCATCTTCCCATCCCTCTGCACCCGTGTTCTCTGGAACAGACCTTGGGAAGTGCTAGATTTCTTTATTTCACAAGATCAGAGCCTAGTGAAATCAGGAGCCCATCCTGGAGGGCCACCCTGCTCTTGTCAACACTGAACGCTTTCTAACAGACTCACGATGGTGGTCTCCTGTGTATCTGAGCATCTCTGGCTCCTCCGGTATTTCAGGGCAATGTGTGGAGTGACATGAGCCTTCTGGAAACCCCTAGGAGACCAAGGCAAGTGAAGTTATGTCGCTGTGCAGTGGTGCAGTGAGCCTGGACCCATCACCTACTCTGGGCTCGGAGGTTCTCAGCCGGAAGGCCCCTGGAGACTCACCTAGGCCAGCTCACTTGTTTTGTGAAGGGGGAATCCCAGCAAGAAGGGACCAAGCCTCAGAATCCCTTGACCCCACGCTCTTTCCTTCAATCCAAGAGACATCCTTCCCTGGCCGTAAATGCTTTCTACCCTAAAAGAAAACCAGATTTGCATTAAGAGGCCCTTCCAGCTCTAGGATTCTGTTCTCACTACCTGGCACCACTCCTTCCCAGCCATTACTCACTACAATTCCTACAGTCACATGGTACAGCTCTGCAGATAAAACTAGGTTTCCATCTGTCTGCTAGCGCATCAAGCGAAAATGAGCTGGTGAACTTTCATCACATGTAAAGGGCATACTTGCTATAGCCTAAAATACAGGTCATCCAGGATACTAGAAATTCATCTGGGGGCATTCTCCAGGGAGATGCCTCCAAGAGAACATTCCTCCTCCAGCATGACGCCACACCTCGGTTTAGACTTTCGCTTCTTCTCACCCAGGCAACTCTAGGTAGCACGGCTGGGTACTATAACAGCAGGGACTCAACGACTTAATGACCTTTTATGACTTTTCCTTAGGAACCTTGAGGAGGCCAGCTAGTTGGAGTATATGTGGATTTATTCGTTTATTTTTATGTAAACTTTTTGCTTTGGAATAATCTCATTTTTTAAAAAAGATTTTATTTATTTATTTGACAGAGAGAGAGGCAGCGAGAGAGGGAACACAAGCAGGGGGAGCGGGAGAGGGAGAAACAGGCTTCCCGCTGAGCAGGGAGCCTGATGCGGGGCTCGATCCCAGAATGCTGGGATCATGACCTGAGCCGAAGGCAGACGCTTAACGACTGAGCCACCCAGGCGCCCCATGGAATAATTTCATATTGAAAGAAAAGTTACAAAGATAGAGCAGAGTTCCCATATACCCTTTACCCTGTTTTCTTTAATGTTAACATCTTACATAATCAAGGTCCATCTGTCAAAACTCAGAAACTGATATTAGCACATTATTATTAACTAAACTACAAGCTTCATCCAGATGTCACCGGTTTTTCCACTACTGTCCATTTTCTGTTCCAGGATCCAATCCAGGATCCCACATTGCATTTAGTTATCATAGCTCCTTAGTCTCTGGATTGATTTTGTTTTCAGGTAATAGCATCCCTACTGCACGCAGGGTGGCATGCTGGGTGCCAAGCCTCCCTGTGAGGACACGCACGGCGTCTGACGGGCAGTCGAGTCCACTCCCCCCCTCATTGGGAATATGGTCCTGGGCTTGTCACTCCACATACAGAGTTTTCAGAGGCCACATCTGCAACATGGAGGTGATTCCTTCTACCCTGTTAGGATGAGACAGTCTATGTGGACAGGCACTTTGAAGGCCTAAAGCCCAGTTCACTCAGAGCCCTATCCAGCTCGCTGTTATCATTATTAGCGTTGCTATAACAACAATCAGGAATTAGATTCGGTTCCCTGTATCTGAAGCAGGACAGCTCAGAGTCTGAGCTGCCTGGCTGAGCTGACCACTCGAGCTTCACGTAGGATCTTTCCACAGACCCCCCATGTACACCACGGAGAAAGAAAACCCTTCTTAAATTCGTCTGTTCAGTTCCACATTTCCTGCACAGCTTTGCTCAAGTGTCGCCTTATCGGTGATAACTTCCCTGACCATCCTACAAACAAGAGCCCCCGCGTCCCTCCCCCTGGCTTTCCCTACTTTATTTTCCTCCACGGCATCAGCCTCTGTGGCACATTACACATTCATGCGCTCCTTTGTTCACCGCATGCCTCCCTCTGCTGGTGTGTAAGCTCCAGGAGAGCACCGACCGCTGTCTGTTTTGGGCGCTGCTGTATCCCTGGGCCTAGAACAGTGCCTGGCGCTTGCTAAGTGTCCCGCAGATCTTCGGTACATGAGTCACTGGACGCTCAGTCTGGCTCTGCTATCTCTCGCATCCAGCCCGATAACCTGAACACAAACTTCCCGTCCAAACATACTGTTTAATTCAAGTAAGAGAAAAGCTACTTGGGAAGCAGATGGCTTTGAGGCTTCTGGGTCCCCTTTAAGAAAAAAAAAAAAAAGGAGTAATGCCTTTCTTTTAATTTAATTTCATGCCATTAATGTCCCTTCACCTGCCTCCTCTCCTATAAGCAGCTCTGTCAGTTAGAAACCACAGTCTCCTCCTCGTCCAGAGGCTGTCTGCTGGCCTCTCGGCGCAATCAATCCCAGCAGAGCCCAGGCTGGAAAAAGTTGGTGAAATCCCCACACCGAGCCAACCTACTCCGTTACTGCGGCACTCAGCTCTTGTACATCAAAGGCCTGCAGGCTTCTCAGGGTAGGAAGAAAGCCAGGGGATCCTGCAGACCGGCCTCGGGGAGGACACTGAGGTCCAGAGAGGGGAGGGAACTGGAAAATGACATGCAGCGACCTAGCGGCAGGTCCCCAACAGAACCCAGGACTCCCGGCTCTGCAGCCTGGTGCAATTCCTCTTGGGCTGGACCCATTTTCCCATGCCCACTTTCACCGAGGGGCATGTGCTTGTTTCCTCGAGTTCCAATCTGGCTGTCTCCCCATCCATGCCCACTCCTGGGTACCTGATGAGTTTGGGCAGCAATGGGGGGAGGGGACTCTCCGAAAGCAGCCACACACAGGACAGTACAGCCAAGAGCCAAACAGAAAGAAAAGGAAATGGGGGTCGCATTTGTTGAGAGCCAGATACGTTATCATCATCTCCCCTAACACTCCTAGTACCCTGCAGCAAAGGTGTCGTAACCACATTACACACGGAGGAAAAGGAAACAGAGAAGCTTAAAAATGCAGCAAATCACACAGCAAGTATGTGGCAGAGCCAACTGCAGAGTGGAGTTCCTTCTAGCGCCGAAGCCCCTGCGCCCTGCCTGACCATGCTCGCAGAGACCCCAACACTGAGCACTCCAGCGACGGGTCCTTAAACAGCAAAACGTTCCTCTGGAAAGGAAGCCCGAAGACTCCCATTCTACGGATGAGGAAACTGATGTCTGCAGAGGAAAAGCCACCTATCTGGGGCCACGTGGCTAGTGAGTGTTTGGGTCTGCCCCACTCTGAGCTCCCCGGGGAGGCAGCCTCTCTCCTCGTGCTTAGCCCAGAGCTGAACCCACAGGAGGACACAATCCGCTGCTGGTGAACAAACGAATGCATGACGGAGGAGGTTAGGAGCGCATCTCCCACGAGCCAGGGGTTTCCCCCCAGCTGCCCCAGACGCTGGCCTCGGGAACGGGAGAGCGGGCTGATGTGGAGGGGGCCCGAGCCAGAATATCAACACTGACCTCCAAACCTCACGCCCCCCTCGCAGCCAGTGGAGCTGTCGGAGGCATGGAAGCGACGCTGGCCCCGGTCCCCACTTGGCCCTCACCTCTCCACCAGAGCTGCAGCTGCACGAGGAAGAGGAGCGGGAAGACGGCCGAGCTGGTGATTCTTCAGCCCAAGGGCTGGTGTTGACGAGCTGGAATGTACTCTTTTTCAAAAGTCTACTGTTTGGAGCAAATGGGTCCATTCTTATTGAACCCTTTAGTAGACAAGTCACAAATACCATCGTCGTGATTATTATTATTATCATGCACGCTTTACATTAACAACCGAAACTACGGTTTGCTGTTCAGCCACGACACACCAGGCACAGCCAGCTCATAAGCCACCCGACACAGGGGGCTTCCTACACCCCATGCAGCCGCCTTGTAGGTCAGTGTCAGCGTCCTCTCATTACAGAGAAGGAAGCTGAGGCTTAGGAGAGGCAAAGGGACTTGGCCCAGGAACATGCCAGAAAGGAGGCCTACGGGTCTCCATAGCTCGTGCTCCCACCATGCAGCTGGTGTGGGCCTGGGACAAGGGGGTTAGAGCCACGGCTAAGGACGCACAGAGACTAGAGGCGGAGCCTGCCAGACTTCTCGGGCACCCAGCCGGCTGGGCTTCTCATCGGCAGGCTGACCTTCCAGCACCAGCGCGCTTCTCCACATGCCCACATGCCATCCCGAGAGGCCCTGAATCATTTGGGGTGGGACTTGGATCTCTTCTGTTAGAAACCCTCAGGCTGCCCTTGGGGAAGAACCATGCTTGCAGTCCTCAGGGGGGCATTTTCTCACACCTGTACCCTCTTCCAGAGGGTTCCAAAAATGTTCCCTGTGAAATCCAAAGAATTTCACCATTTACACAGCATACCTCAGAAGTTGAGACCTGACAATTCCAGGATTTGCAAGGGAGTGACAATGACTCTGATCACCACAAATGGGGCGTAAAGCTGTGTCTTTATTCACCATGATGATTATTCCCGAAGAGTGTGGTGTTTATGACAAGGACTTTGGAGCCCAAAGTCCCGAGTTTGGGTCCCAGGTCTGCCCTTTACTAGCCGGGCAACCTCAGGCGAATGCGTTCAACAAAAATGGTTCTTCCAAGCTTACTATGCAGCCATCAGCCCTGGACTGGGAAGAGGGAAGACACGGAAGCGGACCAAAAAAGCCACAGTCTCTCTTAGCTCTGAGTTCATTATCTGTAAAATGGGAGCCAACAGGTACCAAGTGCCTACGACCGCGCGTCAGGCCCTGGGCACGCGGGTGCTCTCTTCACACCCCCAAGGGCCTCAGGAGGCACGTTCTCCTGTATCGTGCTTTGCAGCTGAGGAAGCAGGGATCCAGGGGCCGCATCAGTGGCCTGGATGAACCCGCAGTGGCCCTGTGGCAGGGATGAGCTCTCGCCCCTTCCGCAGACCCCCGTTCGCGGGCCCTCCCCGCTTGGCAGCCTCGCCCACAGAGCGAGCGGGGTAATAGGAGAGAGGGCTCTGCAGCCGATGAGGAATGGCACAGATGTATGACGTCATGGTTATTAATAATGGAAGCAGGGCAGCTAATTCGCGACCCCTCCAGACGGACCACCTGAAATGCTGTGAACCTCCGGCACACCACATCGCATCTTATCACGGTGGAGCTGGAAGGGGCCTGAGGAGCCCAACCTTCTCCTCATTTATAGGGGCGGAGGTGGACAAGAAGTGAGGCCGCCCCGCCCCCAAAGCCCAGGCCACGCCAAGTTCAGCTCTAGCGACTGAACCGCCAAGATCGGGCACCCACCACTGCTCCCCTCCAAGGGGTGCTGGTAAGGGACGCAGCAGCGAGCGGCAAGTGTGGCCTCTCCACGGGCCCTGAGCCCGGCTCCTTCATGCCGCAGGGCCTTTGTACCTGCTGCTCTTCTGCTCAGAGTGCTCCTTCCCCAAAACTCGGCACGGCTGTCACTGTTTCATCATTCAGACCTCGGGATGAATGCCACCTCCTCACGAGAGGACTCCCGGGGCCCCGTCTTTATCTTTGCCCGTTCCTCCCTAACAGTCACACTTTCATGGTGTGTGTCACCACTTAGCCTTATCTTGTCCATTACTAGTCATTCTCTCTCTCCCACCGGAACGCAGGCTCCACAAAGAGAGGATTAAATGGTTTTCAGCGCTGTCATCCCTGGAAAGGTGCCTGGGACCCAGCAGGCACTTAGAAACATGTTCAGCGAGTCCCCCTGGAGGCTGGCCTGGGTCGCAGCCCCCTAGCAGCCCGCAGTCCTTTGCTCACTCACTCACTCACTCACTCATTCAATAAATGCTTATTGAACCCTCCTCCGTGCCAGGTGCTCTGCTTGGAGCCGGGGGTTCCAATCAAACAAATGACACCAAGTACTTGCCCTAACGGAGCTGCGACGGCTGACGAAAACAGCATACAAGACACGCTGTCAGTCACATCGCGTGCGACCAAATGATAGCTGACCAAAAAAGGTGGGGGGATCAGTATGGCAGAAGCTGGGAGAAACGGAACAACGCTGGGGAGATGCCGACATCAGATGGGCCCTGCAAGGGCTTCCTATATGCTCAGTACTCATCTGGGGGGGCTAGTGCCAGGCACCCCCACCAGCTCTGGGGAGGGGGGCAAGGGGACATACCCATGGCTACGGGTGCCTCTGGCCGCAGCCTGGAGCACAACAGGACGGACGCGTGCGGCCGTGTGCACAGAGAAGCAGGTGAGTGAGAGCCTGTGTAGGAGGGCGTGTGTAGGTGTGCAATCGACGTGTGAATGAGAACCCAGGATCAAGCCTGTGAGCGTGTGTGTGCGGAGGGAGAGAGGGATTTGTGCTTACAAGTGGATGGGTGCGTGTGTAGGAGTCGTGTGTGTGTGTGTGTGATGACTCGCTTCCATTACTCTTCACAGAGGCTCCACGTCTTTACACGCTCAAGTCCCCAAACAGATGACACACAGTGGCTACCCAATCATCATTTGATCCATTCAACACTAAATCATTTACATCCTCGTGTTTGTCAAATATATCCTACGGAGTGTCCGCACACAGCAATAAACTGGTTCCAGAAGAGAATGATCAACTTCTAGATATAACTGAATGAGGTGAGAGCACTGGACGAGGAGTCTGGTCCCTGTTTCACCACTGTCTTGGGCTGCTGTTTAGTTGTGTGACCTCAGAGAAGCCACTGAACTTCTCTGAGCTTCTGCTTACTCTCCATTCAAGATGGCAATTAGAACTTAGCTCCCCAAGTTTGGTTGCAAATCCGCACCGCCACGTCATGGCTGCTGGTAGCCTCAGAAGCACTGTTTCCTAGGAGAGCAAGCACGTGTAACTGGAAAAGGGCCATAGGGCCAACTGAGGAAATGCTGGGCTTGACAATGTTAAACAGGTTCTCTTATTGCGGTACTTCTCAGAACCTTTAATTTGCCAATATGGATTGTAACTGACCAGCGGGATGATACAGAGCTTGCAGAATTTGCCAGACTTACTAGAACAGGGAAATCTTTACTCATGGCATGGCTTTCAGAACTAATGTTCCACACAACAGGCTTTGGGGCCTCTGCTAGCAGACACGCAGGACACTTATTAGTGCCCCCTTTCTTGCAGACGACTGAACAGAAATGGCACTCAATCTCACTAAATCACAGAGCAGAGCCATGGTGAACACCAGCCAGAAGCATCCAAACCACGGTAAGCAGCATGTGCACAGGGCTTTATATTTACAAAACATTTTCACTTAAAGGATTCCGTCCTCCCTGACAACATTCATCTGCGGACCCTCAGCCCCATTTTGCAGATGATAAAACACAGCTGAAAGAAATTAAAGAATCTGCCCAGAGCCACTAAGTAATGGGCTCCTAACTTGACTTTATCAGTTTCCTGTGCGTCCTCGACCCAACCATCAATGAATACATTATCTATTTTATAGATAAGCAATTGTAGCCACAGAGCAGCCCCCCTGCAAGATGCAGTGGCTGCCACCACCCGCACCTGTCCTGCAGCTGCCACCGCTCCGGGCACACGGCACTGGCTGAGCAGAGGGCAGGGGAGGGTGCTCAGAGAAATGCCCACGGAGTCGGAGCTGCTCTGCAAACACCCGGGCTGCGAGGCCGGGAGTAGCTCCCTCCCAGTCACCACACCCTCCCGACCATGCCAGGGACAGCACCCCCCTCCGAGGCTGCGCCCCCTGTGCCAGGTGCCATTCTGCAAGGGGGGCGGGAAGAGCCGGAGCTACGTTGTTTCACTTACTCCCAGTAAGCCCGAGGAGCACCCGGCTGGTCGGAGGTGACAGTCTGAAACTGCCACCACCTCCAGGGGGAAGGGCGGCCAGCGCTGCCAAACCCCTTCAGCAGTCCCCACCGGTGTGCTGGGTCCCCCCACACCGGGAAAGGGAGCGCCAGGCCGGAGAGGCGTGGCGGGGTGAGGGTCTGCCCAGGGCACGGGGGGCTGCGCACGCCAGCGGCGAGCGGGGCTGTGCCAGGCGCGAGTGTGCGAGAGAAGTGTGAACGCGGGAACGCCTGTGTCACCCCAGGGCGGTGACAGAAGTAGCGTCTGGGAAACACAGGCGGAGAGCGCGTGCACCAGGCAACCCCGGCTACGGAGGAGTCCCAGAGGTCCCCGAGTTGGCACCGGCGCGCTCCTGCACACGCGCCCGCGCCCAGCCCTCTCCCACCGGCGCGGCGCCCGCCAGTCCGTCCGCTGCCCGCCGGCCCGGGGCCGCTCGCCGCTCGGCGGTGCGGGGCCCCGGGGCTGCCAGGCCGCGGCGGGGCGCGGCGCGCGGGGCGCTCGCTGCTTACCTGCCGGGCGGCCGCGGCTCCGCTGCTCCGGGCTGGGCTGCGCCGGGCTGCACTGGGCTGCGCTGGGCTGCGCGCCCGGCCTCCGCGCGGCTCGGCAGCGCCCGCTCGCTCGGCTCCGCCCGGCTCGGCTCCGCCCGGCGGTGCCCCGGGCGCTCGCAGGCGGCCCACGCGGCGCGGGGTGGGCGCGGGGCGGGCTGGCGGGCGGGCGCCGGCGGCGGGCGCGGCTCTGGGCCGCCCCGCGGCCGCTTGGAAGCTCCTTATTTGGGCAGTGATGTCAGGGGAAGTCGCAGGGGCCGGACCACCCACTTCTTTCCATTCACTCCCCAGAGTTTCCTGTCGCCCTGCCCGGGAGACCCCGGCGCCCGCCCGGGGCGCCTCTCCGGCCCGCTCGGCCTCGGCGTGCCCGGCCCCGCTGCCCGCCGCTCTGGGATCCCCCCCGCTGCCGGGGTCCCGCTGGGCCGGGGCGCGGCGGGCGGGCGGCGGCCGCGGAGGGTCTGCGCCTGGGGAATCCCCGGCTCGCGGCGGCCGCGGGAGGGTCTGCGTGGCGGCCGCCTCGGTGACAGGCCGTGTCACTCCGGGCGCCGCCCCTCCCTCCGCGCCCGCCCCGGCTCCCGCGCTGTCATTTCCTCCCGGGCCCTCCGGGGAGGGCAGTCAGGGAAGCCCCGGTCGCGGCCGCCCGGGCCCTGCCGCTTGGCGCCCAGCCTCGGCCGCACCCGGCCCGGCGGGCGTCCGTCGTCGTCCCCAAGGTGTGCGCTCCCCGCCCCGCTCCCCGGTGCCAGCCCCGCTCCGGGAAGCCCGCGCCTCCCAAGGCGGGAAGACACCGTACTGAGCGCTGGGCGGGGCGGGCCTGGCGCGTCCTCCGTGGGCTCCAGCCTGGGGCGGGGGCGGGGGGCACCCCGGGGCTTCCCAAGGGCCTGACTTTACCAGAAGCTGCCGGACTTGGGACCTGAATCACCCTGATCCAGACTTCGGCCAGTCGCCAGCACACTGGGGCCAGCCCCCACTCAGGCCCCCAACGGCCTGCTTCCCAAGGGAGCAGAATGGCAGGGGGCCTGGAGACCTCACTGGAATCTGTATTTTGCAGAGTCGCACCCCGAGGCTCAGAGAAGTCAGGTGATTTGCCCGGGTTCGACTCTGCGCAACCAGAGCTGCTCCTGGGTTTGGCTGACTCTAGCCTAGCTTCTGCTGGCCTGGGAACAGCCTCAGGAGGTTACCGGGACTGGGCCAAAGTCAGGACTACAGCGGGGCAACCTCAGGGCTCAGGGTCCCAACTGAGGGAGGCACCCTCCAGGTCATGAAAGCTGAAGGCCCCACAAGGTGACTGACCATTACTCTAACCAGGGAGGGCTGCCAAGAAGGCCCCAGGTTTCTTCTGGCTCCAAAGTGATGCCCTCAAATTCAAGGCCCTGCCCATCAAAGGGAGGGGGCTCCCTCTGACCAGAGGCCACCTGGGCCCAGGGGACAGTGGCCCTGGGGATTTCTGTGCTTTCTCCAATCAACAGCTTCCAGCAGAGACTCCACCCTCCCTACAAAGCCAGGTCAGAGCAGGCAAACCCCTTCTAGATCACTAGCTTTAATGGAGGGAGCCCGGACTTCCAAAGGGGCCCCATACAAAGGTGCCAGCGGGGGTGGGGGACTTGGGGGGCAGGGAGGAAGCCATAGCTCCAGGGCCTGCAGGAAGTGAAGGGAGGTGGGATGGCAGCTGCACACGGGCCTGCACACTCACATGCACATTTGCACACCTGCTGGCCAGTCGCCAAGCCTCCCAGCTGTTCTGTTGTTCGCCACCACCCCCGTGTCCCCATCTTCCATCAGCTCCCAGAGCCCGATCTCAGCTGGAATTGGGTCATCCCCTCTTCCCAGAGGGAAGGACCACACTTCCTGACCTAGCATGTAAGGCCCCGCAGCGCAGCCCTCCATGACTTTTGCCCAGTGCCCCCTGGTCCCCAACCTTGCACCAGTTTTCACACCTTGGGTTCTGTGCACAGAGTTCTGTCTGAAATGCGGTCTCCACTCCTCCTGCTGCCCTTCACACCCTGAATCAAGCCTGCCCTCGATAAAGTTCCTTCCCTTGATTAGGGCAGCAGGGACAGAGTGCCTCTGGGGTCAGGTCCCTGCCCATCATTCCACTCCTGCCCTGCCCCCACTGCCCTGCTTACCCTTTCCAGTGGGAACAATTCTAGAGAAAGTAGATGTCTTGTCATAATTCCTATGCCCTGAGGAGGGACTTTTTGTCATTCGTGCGAAGGCTCAGATGATAGCCTTGCTCCTGCCATGATGCGTGTCCTCCCCCCACTCTGAGGAGTGGCCCTGCCCCACTGGACCCTCCCAGTGGATTCAGTCACCTTCCTGTGCTGCCACAGGCAACCAGAGATGTCCCCACCTCCGCACACTGCAGTCAGCTGGGAGAGATCTCCCCTCTCTCCAGCTTGGGAGCTACCAGGAACTCCCAACTTAGTTCTTCTCTCCCGCCAGAACTGACAAGTTTACAAATGTTTGTTAAGTGAATGAATGATCTTGGGGGCAAACTGAAAGGTGAAAATACAAGGAGGGGCAGAATGATCCGACAAAGAGTTGTGGCTGAGGTTCCAGGGGTCCAGTCTAGGGGCTGGGGGAGAAGGGGAGCTTCTCAGCTCGAATGGATCGGCTGCTCGGGAAGCTGGGCCACGGTGCCATCCCTGGAATAGCTCCCCGGCTGGAGCTCTTTCTTTGGACTGCTCCTTCCTTCCAACTTTCTGTGGCTTGGGATTTGTCTTCCCCCTCCAAACTCATCTGGTGCAGCCCCATCCAGGCAACCTGCTATATCCCCACCCCGGTCCCCATACACACCGTCCTGAGCTGGCCTTAGCAAGCTGGAGGAAAAGGGAGGAAGGAAGGTGTGATGTAAGGAGCACTTTCAGGGTGCTAGACACAGTTACACTGGACTCCCCCGAACCTCCAAAGATCTTGCTATTTACCCCACGAGCCCCACAGGGCCCATCCCTCTGTGGCCATCCTCCAGGCCAGGAAGTGTCAGCCTTGAAGTCTTCATCCAGCCTCTCCCACAGCCAAAGCTACCTGTCCCCACTGGCGACTCAGCTCCCACCCCAGTTCTGGAGCAAATTCTCACCAGAGGCCGGAAGGGCTTCAGGACTCCAGCCTCAGGGCTCAGGACACAGGATGGGGGCCGGCGGTCCTGCTTCAAGGCTAGCAACGGAGCCCAACTCCTTCCTGTGAGCCACCACACCGACCCTGGGACCTGGGGCACCCTTTCCATCCCATAGCTGGATGGGTCCCAGGTTAGAAGGCAGGTGGTGCCGGGTGCCAGTTCCTTCCTATCAGCCCATCCCCAGCATATAACTGGGCCAGGTCTTAAGAAATTCCCAGAGCTCAGCCCTGGGGGCCTTCCCACATTCCTTCATTCCTCGCACATGAATCAGGCCCCTTCCCTGTTATGGGAACATACAACTCACAAACCTGTGTGCTAGGAGCTCCATCCAAGGATGGAGACTGGCGGGAGACAGATCATCCCCACGCAACTTGCTAAATGCTACATTGCTGTTTGCCAAGCCGGGGGCAGGGCGGGGGTGGGGGTGGCGGGGCGCACACAAGGCGGGAGATAAGATTCATTCTACATCTGGGGCTACAATTCAGGGAGTCTGTAGTCCAGGTGTCCCAGGTTAGATTGCTGACTGCTTGTTTCCATGGAAATGCTACACACACACTGGGCTCGGTTCTGCTGAAAAGCCAACATCACACTGTAGCGACTTCACAGGCTAAAAGAGATTACAGCAGAGGGCAGGGCTGGCATCCGAACTGTCTCTCTGTGAAATTTGGTTTCCAGCTCCTAACGACCAAATTACAGACACACTTTGAGAACACACTGTCATTCCTAAGGAGCAGGGCCCACCAAGGTGCTCTTGGGGAAGCTGTGCAAGCGGAGTCGAGCAACCCACCCCGTGGGCCTCCAGGTTATTTGTTTAGGCCTCTACTGACTTACCAGCCACTCCCTCTCCACCACCGTCCCCTACGGCTACGGTTTTCCGGACTCGGATGCTTTGGGTCATTTTTACTGTTTGTGCGGGCGCAGTGGATGTGCGTGTGTGCGCGCCCACGTGTGTGCCTGCGTGGTGGGCGCTCTCTCCGTACAGTACCTGGACGCGTGAAACTTCAGTCCTGCCTCGCACAGGCCAGCCACCTCTCTCCTGGCACAGAGGCCGAGCGTCTCTTACAGTTTACGAAGATCACCTCCTGGGGTTCTAGAGGACTCAGCCTCCACCTCTCTCCCCAGCCCAGGGGGCCGTGTTTCCAGCTTCCTGACTCGGTGGGGCACTCACTTCATCCCTGCGCGGACGGACGCTGTGGGTAACAGAGGGGCCCGAGAGCTGCGCCGGCCCGGGTTGAGACGGCGGCCCTGCGCTTCCTGTGGGACCTGGGGCGGAGTACGTGATGTCGCTGACCCTGACTTCTTCACCTCAAAGGGCCGCGGTAAAGCTTTGAGAAGCTACTGCAGTACGGCCCTTGCGGGGGTCTCCAGCACGTGGTCGGTGCTCGATAAACAACAGCAACAGTTGTGTCGTTTGCGTATTGCGACCCAGAATCCTGCTCCTCCCATACTGTTGACCTTCACTAGTAGGGGCACCCAGCACCCCAAGACTGAAGCCAGCCTCTCTTCTCCATGCCTACTGCCCAGGCCAGGTCACCACCATCTCCCAGCTAGGGCAGCCTTCTCCCTGGTCCCCTGCCCACCTGCCCCACCAACCTATTCTTCACACAGCTGGAACTCTCTAGGACAAAGTCAAGTGGGTCCCTGGCCAGCTAAACTACCCTGCGTATTAATGCCTTTTATAACCACACCTCAGTTTACCTGTCCAAGCCTCCCTCCCTCTGTACCATCCCTCTCCGCTCTTCGCTCCCACTTCCCTTATGAAGGCCTGCCTGTTGCCCCAGGTGGCATTGGCTGTTTCCTTCTCAGGGAACCTCCAGCGCTTGCTACGGACTGTCTGGCACGTGCCCCGTGATCCACAGTCATCTAATTCCCTCTATCGGTCGCCCCTTTTCTGTTCCGCGGCTCTGTGCGCAAACACATCTTACTCAGTGCCAGGAATGTCACAGGTATGCACAGCACGCTAAGGACAGACTTCGGCCCCTCTGGCCGTCCTACCCAGTAAATGGCCCTAAGAGGGGAGGCAGCCTCAAGCCCACTGACTAGTTTTCCTCAAATGACAAAAGCATCTTCTTTTCCTACACTTCAGATGGACTCTGGCCCAGCCTGAGTCCTGTGTCTGCCTCATTCTGGCTCTTCACCAGCATTTCGGGGGACTCCCATGGGGGGTGGGGAGGGCGGGGCCTTTGGTTCCAGGAAATCAGAAGATTAGTCAAACCACACACTCTCCTGGCTGCTGAGAACAGGTTTTCCCCAAGCCAAGGGACCGACTTGCAAGATCATCAGGAACAATAAGTATTTACTCTGCACATGGCTTTGCACCTGCCAAGGGAGGTGAGGCAGTAGTGCATCCACTTCTAAGGCTTGGATTAAGACAGTCTGGGTGCAGGGTCCCACTCGGACACTTACTGGCCCCTGAACTCCGCTGAGCCTCAGTTTTCACAGCTGTAAAATGGGAGAATAACATATCTCAGGGAAGGATTACAAAGATTAAATGAGAACTGATGAAATTAGAGGAGAAAATGCGTTTCTCAAGAGCAGAAGCAGGCATGTAGTCGATGCTCAGTAAAGGGTGCCCCCCCACCTCCGCTCAGGCTCTTAGGGGTACCCTGATGCATCAAACGTAGTCTTTGACAATAGCTCATAAAGTGGGGGAAGAGAATTTCGTCATACCCCATAAATATGAAGACAAGGCAAACAGCAACAGGTAAGAGGAGAGAAAGAGTTTCAGGAGCAGTGAGGGGGAGAGGGGAATTCTGGAATGGCCTGCAAGCCCTCTCCCCTTATGGAACTTGTACCCAACAGTGATTGCTGCTGCCCTTGTGGCCGGTCTGGGGCAAGGGGTGGGGGATGGGCAGTTGGGAAGAAATCCCAAAGCAAGACCAACGAGGCAGGACGGAGCCTGTGCACCCCACAGTCTGGTTCCAGAGAGGATTTACACCCTTGGGAAATAACTACAGTAACAGTGGACAGCACAACAAACAGCATAGAACATACCAGAAGGAGACATGAATGTGGGTCAGGGTGGAAGATCTTTTAAAGCTTCCATCTAACAACAACAAAGAAATCTGGGAACGGCCTTGCTCCAGCCCTGTTCAGGCTCACTCCCCCTGCAGCCTTTCCAACTTCTCAGGGCAGGAGGTGAGATCTCCAACCTTCATCCTTTGTCCTTGAAGTTCTCCTGCAGGTTGGGCCTGGCCTGAGCGGATCACCCCCAACTTTCCTAAAAGTACGGCTTTTCAGGCTCCACGCCTTTGCTCAGGCTGTGCCTTCTACCTTCTCCTATGCCCTTCCTTCCCCTCCCCCCGCCTTCCCTGCAGCTCCTCTCTAAATTCTCCTTGACTATTTCATGAACTCTTCCTGTTAGGTCTCTTTCAGATGTCCTGTTCTTACTTTTTCCCAACCAAGCCACCCCTTCAGGAGAATTAAAAGCCCCCTTCTCAGTGTTCCTGTAACTTGCATGGCGTGCTCAACAGACCATTTAGCATATTGGAGTCAGGTATCTGTGTCTGACGCCCCCGCGAGGTTCGGGGAGCGCCGAGGCTCTGTGCCTGGCACCTAGTACTTGCCCAACCTCCAGAGCATCTGGAAGGCCTTCCCCCATACTTCCCACCGCTGGGCAGGAGAGCAGCCCCTGTCACTCTGTCTGGGATTGCAGGTGAAGTCCCCACTGATCCCCTAGGAGCTCCAGGCACTCAATACAGTCATGCTCCCTCCATCCTAGAAACCTGCCCTCTGACGGGTCATCTCCCCCAGGCTTCCTGCTGATTTTCTGCAACACCCCCCTCAGAACCGACCCCCCCAATCCAACAGGATGAGAATCTCAGCTACGTCCTGGGACACATGGTGGACACCACTTAGTGAGGGCTGGGTCAGGGGAGCTTGGGAGATGGGGCGACGTCCCCGAGGGTGGCAGACTGAAAAAGCCAGGGACCTGGGGACGGAAAGGTGGGCACGTGGATTCGGTAGCTGGTTCTGAGCGAGGAGGTGAGAGATCAGCAGCAGTTTGGGGGTGGGGAGGAGGGTGCGATGGTTGATTTTATTGGTCAGAATGACTGGGGCACAGGAAGCTCAGCTTTCTGGCACAATTTTTTCTGGGCGTGTCGATGAGGGTATTTGTGGATGAGATTAACATTCAAATCTGTAGCCTGAGTCAAGCAGTGGTGGGCCTCATCCAATCCACTGAAGACCTGAATAGAACAAAAAGGCAAAGTAAGAGGGAACTCCTCAGCCGGACTGACTGTGCTGGGACACTGGTTTTTTTCCAGCCTTTGGTCTCGGGCTGAAACACCAACTGTTCCTGAGTTGCAGGCCTGCTGGCTTCCAGCCAAGACCTTGTACCATTGGCTCGACTGGTTCTCGGCCCTCTTTCCCGTTGGTTCTGCTTCTCTGGAGAACCCTGCCTCATACAGAGGGTTAATATACGAATTCCCTGGACCACGGGAGGGGCCCAGAGTCCTCACTTGAGTTCCCATCTGTGCAACTCTCCAGAACGAGTAGGCGTTTCCCATCTCCTGCCACCCAGAGTCGGCCGCACTCACCTAGAGAGATTCACTGCGACGGACTCCAGCGGTCACCCCTCCGTGGACCCCCAGCACCCAACAGGTTTTCAGTAACGCTGAATGAACCAATAAATACCGCGCACTATAGGGTGGCTCTTTATAGTACGGGGTATGGGCTCATCCTCACCCCGTCATTCCCAAGGCTCTGGGACAGGCAGGAGGGGGACCGTCAGCCCCAGCACCAGAGGAGCAAACGGAGACCCAGAAAGGACCTAGAGCCAGTCCTGACAGCAGGGACCCTCCCCTGGATGAGCCCAGGAAGGCTGCAGCCCTGGGTCCAGGGGTCTCTACCCAATACACACATTCTCTAACGAATGTTCAGTGAACACCCACCCACTACAGACCAGGGCCTGTTCTGGGGACTTAGAGTGAGTGCATCAGTGAACAGAATGGACAAAAATGCCTGCTCCCATGGACCTCACATTCTAGAGGGAAGAGCCACATGGTACACAAGACACAGCATAAGTACGTGCATTATATAGCGCGTTGGACGGAAGTGTACACTGCAGAAAGCACGGAACAGGGGAAGGGGATCGGAACACAGCGGTGGGAGGCAGGTAGTTTAAATAGGGTAGTTAGAGGGAGCTTTGCTGAGAAGGAGGCGTTTGAGCAATGGCTTGAAGCAGGTGAAGCATTGAGTCATGCAGCTATTGGGGGTGGGGACCTCCACAGGCAAAGACAAAGCCCTGAGCAAAGGCCCTGAGGTGAGGATGCGTTGGGCACGTTACTTGGGGCCTTGCAGGCCATTGTGAGAAGTAGAGCTCAGGAGAAATAAATGAAGGGTGATGGCCGTGGGCCTGGCCCCCGCAGCAGGTCTCCAATGCCGATCCTCTTCTCAGAGAGCAGGACCAAGCTTGGGCCAGCAATGGCAGAGTCAGAGGGTACCTGGGTGGGGGAGGGGACAGCAGACAGACACGAGGCAGGAAGCGATTTTCCTGGATTACCACCCCCTTCAGCTTCCACCGGATGCCCCCTCGCTCCCATCTGTATCATTCCCGGGGGGCTGTCGCCTTGCTGTCTGAATCTGGAGTCGGTCTCCAGACCTGCTTGGACTCTCACTGGTGGGGATGATACCAGACAGGTTATTTAACCTTCCAGTGGAAGTCATGGATGCCAAAGTCAAGAGCGGATAGACCCTGCTCTTGAGGGCTTGGTGGAGGCGGGGGTGGGGGCTCTCAGGGGAATTGCAGGCTTGAACTGGAGAAGGAGCAGGAAAGGCCGTGGGGTGCCGGCCCCCGGCTGGCTGTCCCACCACCGCCTCTGCAGGGACGCAGGGGCCCCACTCTGTCTCTGCTACACGGTGGCAGGTGTGAGAGGCAGATCAGTTCCCACAGCCGAGATGAAGTTGCAGTCAGCAGACTAATTTTAGACTGGGCATCTGCTCTTCCGTCCCAGAGACTCGGCTCTGTCTGGGATTCACTCTGTCTGCATTTGCCAGAGAAACAAATCCTGTTCTATGGGTACAGACACGGGTAGTATCCAGAACAGAGCTGGCCCGTGGACCCCTGCCATGGGGAGGCCCCCAGGAGCTGGGCTTTCCCCGGACATCTGTGTCCTCCTTACTGGTCTCCTGTCTCACCTCCAACAGCCGTGGGTTCCTGGGGGTACCAGCTTTGGTTTCCATTCTGCCTTCCCACAAAGCTGGTGGGTCCCATGTGGGTCCGCCTCCACCAGCACGGGAGGGCCTCTTGGCTAGGAATGCCTCTTAGCCATCCCCACACCCCCAGCTCTCAGCACAGGTGCTGAAGAGAAGTACAGCCCAGGGAGACCGGGCCTAGCAAAGCACACGGGAAGGGTCTGCCGTTGGCAAGTCTTCCTGGAAAGGCTGCTCACAGCAGGGGCTGGTTGAGTTGGACTTTGACGATTGGGTAGGTGTTTATTAGTGGAAAAGCCCACCGAGGCCGAGGAAACGTGAAGAAACAAAAGCCTGAAAGAGCGCTGAATGTTTGGGAATGGCCCCAAGAGACGGAGGGAGGGAGGGAAGGAGGGAGGAGAAAGGACCCCTTCCATGCGTGTGTCAAGGTTGTTGGGCCCTAACTCTGGGCTAAACAGTTGGCCAAAGCCCATGAGGGGCTTTGGAGCACATGCTCGATGGATAAGTATGGGTGGCTTCCAGATGCCAAATCCAGGCCCCTCCAATCTGGCAGAGCCACCTTCCTTGTCCCCTCCCCTCCATGTCCCTTCTGGCCCCGTGGGGCCCTCCTCCACTTCCTGGCACACGGGGCAGGTAGCAAACACAGGACGTGCTGGGGGTGCCCTCCTAGACCCCCACCTGAGCTCTGGGCCACGTATCTCAGGATATCAGGCCATTCCCCTCTCCCCTCCTGGCCACGAAGGTCACTGCTCCATCCTCGCCTCAGTTCCCAGTCCCACGGGCAGGCTCCCCTTTCACTTCTCTGGGCTCAGCTTCTCCACCTGGTGCTGCCATCTCAAGATTCCTCAAGAAGGACCCTGCGGCCTACCGTGGCCTCCTCCCACCTCGGCACTGCCCTGTGGTGACCAGGAAGGTTCTGTTTGTGGAAGGCAAGCTCTCTGAGCTGGGGGCTCTCTACACCCCATTGCTTAATTCCTCCAACACCCCTCTGAGATGTTCCTCATTTATCCATTTCTACAGGTGAGGAAGCAAGATTTTGCTGAGGTTGACTGGAGGCTGCTGGTCACACAGCCAGGAAGTGGTGGAGCTGGGGGATGGACCCCAGTCTGTCTTTCTTCCTCTCTCACTAGCCTCCCCCCAGCCCGGAGGGCGGGGCCTGGACAGCTGGTGTCCAGAGCAGAGGCGCTCAAGACCTCGGGCCAGTGTGGGTGAGTAGGGGAGACCTGGAGGGGGAGAGAGCCCTCACCCAGGATCCCTACCTCGGTGCCCTTGAGAAAGAAGGAGTTAAAAGCTTATGTAAAGAGATTTGCAAATAGATCCTACAAAACAACATTTGGATGATTTAAGTGTTAAGGAATCAGAACCATATGGATTAAATGTCCCTGACGTTACGTATGGTTTTAAAAATTAGAAGGAAATGTACTGGGAACACATACACATATAAAATATGTAAGGCCAGACCGCATTTCTAGCTTTTGCAGACATGGAGTTATTTGAAAAACACGACACAGCATTCACCCAACTTCCCCCAGGCTGCCCCCCCCCCCGCCCCTTCCTCCCCTCCCCAGCCCCTGTCTTCTCCCCCCACCAAACAGGGCTCAGCTCCCTCCCCAGGGACCCAGCCTGAGAAAGAGACTTCCCAGAACAGCAGGCCTGATGCTCTCACCACAGGACAATTGGAGCCAAACAGCTGGGGCAGGCATGGCCGGGGTCTCCCAGAGGCCAGATGGGTGGTCGCAGGTGGAAGGAGACGGTGGGAATGCCAGCTTCCCCCAGGGGCCTGAAAGTACTCTAAGAGAAGACGCCAAGATGCTCCGGGGAGGCAGACATTCCAGGTGTAGTTGCTTTCCATTCCTAGTTGCTTCTATACCTCACGCAACCCTTCCGGCAACCGTGGGAGGAAAGACTTATCATTCCCACTTCACAGGAGGGGAAACTGAGGCTCGGGAGGCCCAGGGGCTCTGGATAGCCGGGCACCAGACCACAGCCAGGGCTCTTCTGTCCCACACTCGCCCGGGGCTGTTTACACTATCCCTCACTGATCAGAGCACAACCGAAACCAAGAGCCCGTGTCCAGTTTAACTGAGCATTAAAGAAAAAAAAAAAAAAAGCTGGGCGAGCTCCTCAAAGTTAAAGGTTGACCTGGCAGGGTGTTTTTTGAGGACTCCCTCCATCCGATACCTCAGGTTTGGTTTGGCTGTAAACTGCGTGTGGCATGGGGTTGGGGGAGAGAGGGTATATAAAGCTTCGTGCGGGAAGTTAAACCATCAGAAGCTGCCTGGTCAAATCCTGGTGGGAAAGGCGCCAGGGGCCTGGCGCCTCCCTGACCCCTCGCCTGGTCCGTGCAGAAGGAGGCGTCGCTTCTCCTCTGCAGAGAAGGAACCCCAGGGGCGGGGAGCCCATGCGACATTCCCAGGGGCACACCGCTGCATTCCGGGCCAGGTCCCTCTGACTCCCCCCCAAAGGTGGTCCATCGGGAGGATTGAAGGCCACCCAAATATAAGCCCAGCTCAGCGTCAGGGGGGCTGGCACCGAGTCTGTCCCCTGCGCCCAGTCCAGAGCCTGACGTTTGTGATCATTAAACATATCAATGGGCGAGGAAGGAGACATTCCCTCGCCTTCGCTTTGCTCCATCCCTCACGCAGGCCATCGTGTCCTGGACACAAGGGAAGACTTCACACTGATGAGACTTCTCCTGGTGACGCTACCCTGTCGGATGGGACGCTTGCTTACAGCCTGTGAGGGCTCTCAGGAGGCTGAGTTTGAGGCTGGGGTAGCCGAGGACATGGACCGTTCAGGGCAGGAACCAGAGAGAAAAGGATAAAAGGTATCAGAACGGGGCGGGAGCTTCCTCCCCATCCTGTACCCACGACCTGTCCGAAAAGTCTGTAGTAGGTCCCATCTTGACGGGTTTTTCGTAACAGCCTCTTAACTTACGTGCAGCCTCATCCCGGGCCGGCCGGGCCACAGGCGCCAGGAGAGAGGCTTTCCCTTGGCACAGACAGATCTCAAGCACCTGTGAGGAGTGCCTTTGCCCACGGCCTTTCTCAGGGTCAAATATGCGGGGAAAACACTGATACTGAGACCTCCTGGAGATTCCCAGCGGACGCCCCCAGATGAAAAGCCCTAAGGGGCTGGTGAATAAAACAGCTCATCTTTAACCCACACTACACGTAACAGAGAACCCCCACCCCCCGCACCTCACCCCTGATGAGGAGACCTAGGAGACCCCTGTGCGACTTCCGTTGGCTTCTCACTGACAGAACCCATCCTCCCACGGGCATCCCTGCTCCTCATGAGCACCCCAAACGATCCCTACTCTAGGCTTTAATCCAGGTGCCCACGACCCTCAGGCCGGCCCACTTAAATCTTCTCAATGACTTTCTTCTGCTCTCAAGACAAAGACCAAATTTCTTTGAGGGGTCCCCATGACCTCCTTCAGTGGCCCCACCTGTCTCATCTCCCCATCACCCCACCTGAGGTGAGGGGTATTCTTTCAGTCTCCTTTGCCTCAGGGCCTTTGCACATGCTGGGTCCCTTGCTGGGAATGCTTTTCCTGTACAAGCCCTCCTTGCCTAGTTAACCCCTCTCCAAACTTTCGATTTCACTTTGCACGTCACTTCCTCAAGAGAGGTCTCCCTGGCCCCTGACTAAACCTGTATACGCTCTCTGTACATACCTGTATAAACCTGTGTGTACTCTCCGCATACCATATGTATACACTGTCTCTGCACACTCTCTGTATACCACATACTTCCTCTGTCGAGCCCCCCAAGTATCAACATTTGCAACTTCTTTTTTTGTGTGTGTGCCCCCCCTTTTTTGTCTGAGGACTAGCTTCCTCACTGAAATATAAACTCCATGATTAGGGCGACCTGTATGTTTTCCTCACCATTGAATCCTGCCACTGTAGCTGCTGGCCCCCAGGCTTTTCCCAGCATGCCCTGAGAGACCTGGAGTGAGGCAGAAGATGGCTGGGAGGGTCACTGTAACCTCGGTCTCCTCCCCCAGCAGCGTGAGGAAGAACAGGGGACTCAGACTCCGGGCTCGGGTGTCTCAGGAATTCATTGTGAGAGCACGATGAGGTCACGTAATGCTTCTGAGCCTCAGTTTCTGAATGCGTAAGACTAAAAGGGTGTGCCAATACAGAACGACTTACATTTTGATTTATTATCGACTCAGCTCTTTCTTCCAATGCAAGAGTAATGGGCAGTATTGCTTTCTGCCTGTCCAGGACCCTCTCTTCCCTTTCTTCTGGTAAGACTTGCTCAGGGAACTGTCTTCCCCAACTGCAGTCATGACTCTGGCCGGGTTTTCCATCATAGGACCCGTCATCCTGCCTATGGCCACCTGTTTGACCAAACACGATATAGTCCATGGGCTCATCAGAACACCACCCTGGGATTCTTCTCACTTTAACAGCTGGGAGGAAACGTTGCTTTTCTATCTGAGGTCATGAGCTGGGATGGTGGTGACCAGGAGCCATCGGGGCGCCCACGGTCCTTCTCCACTCCCTACAGCTACTGTGTCTTGTTGTATGGCAGAAGAAGCCCCAAGGCAGCAGATGAGACCAAGGTCAAGACAAAAAAGCATAAAAATAAAACACGTAGGAAAAATAAGAGTCTGATGACTAGATGACAATGTATCAATTCCTAGGTTTAGCCATGCCTGAAGTCCACCCACTCACCCATCCCAGTAAAATGAGGCCCTAAGACCAAGCTCCATCTCACTCCTCCCCTGCCTCAAGCCAGAGAGAACTCAGTTTCTGTCCCTTGCATTTCAAAGAATGCTCCCTACTACATCCAGGTCCGAAGGCATCCCATAGTACTAAATAAACAACCTCTTGGAAGGACAGGAGTAACAAACATCAGCATGCATGGGGATCCCTGCATTACTCAAACATGCCCCACAGTGCCATCCTGTCTAATCCTCATGACAAGAATAGCCAATGATAGAGAAAAACAATGGAGTGACGATGGAAGACAAGGAACACTAGAATAGGGTGTTAAAGACCTGAGCTCTAATCTAGGCTCTGCCACACACTTGCTGTGTGACGTTGAGCTGGTTTCTTAGCTTCTCTGGGCGTACCTTTCCTCCTCTATAAAATGGGGAGGTGATGTCTACCTCAAAGGCTGCCATGAGGAATCATGGACAAAACCAGCAAAGAGCCTAGACCGCTGTTCCGGGCTAGCAAAGCCTTGATAAACATCCGCCAAGCTTGTCAAATCCAGAAGTCCTTTCTAGAAAGAGAGTCTCTAAGTCTTATTTCTAAGAATTAGCGTTGGCCATGGGTCCAAAAGGAGAGGAATGTGTGAGAACCTCCCAGCTAGGGTTCGGTATCCGGGTAACATACGACATTGGCTGTCGGCTGCCAGTTTTGCGGTGACATGAGGTTGGCTGATGGGTTTGCTTCCCCACGTGTTGGGCACTCAGGTGTGTCCACAGGGATGGCAGCTCTAACGGAGTGGTGACAGGTCACTGAGGCAAGGAGCCTGTTTACGGTTTCCAGATGGGCCTACGATGCTCCTAACTCCGCCCTGGACCGTGTTGAAAGGATGGGCCGGGACTCCGCAGAGGCTGAACTTGACCCCAGTCCCTGTCTAATGGGTTCTTGGCTTTAGTGGGGGGAGGGCAGGGTGTGCCCCTCTGCGCTGGACTGCCTGGGAAGTCGGACAGACTGTGTTGCCTTCCAAAGAACAATTCTGAAAACTGCTACTCAGAATAAATATTTTGGTTGCATTTTGCGCTGTGGCTGTGGGGGAGATTTCCATGGAGTGTGGTTTGCAAGGCGATTCTCCTCTGTTGTTTACTCCCTGCGATCCCCGCAGCCTGTTCCTGGCAGGCATCTGTGTCGGCTGCACTCCGGGGCCACTGGGACCTGGATGCTCTCTCCGGAGAGGCCGGGCCGGCGGCCCTTCACGGGGGCCTGACTGTGACGATGCATTAGGCAGCTGGCCACCAGAGCCCTCACTCCCCAGCTCAACCTTGCCCTCCTTCGCAGGCCCAGCCAAGCCTGGCACTCTCTTAGGAACCTCATTCCCACCACCTAGGAGAAACTGTAATTAGCTGAGCTGCTCCAGGCCAGGGGCTTGGAATTCCTGTGGGCCTAGAGATGTGGCCGTGTCCATTTCCTCTTCCCAGGGTGGCCCTCTGCTCCTGCCCCTCTCCACCCACTCACCTCTTCCCCGAAGCCACAACCACACAGCAGGCCCCGGGCCGTCGGGGCCACACCGCTGTCTCCCACCCATCCCCCACCCCTCTAAGCACCCTCTGGAGAGAAACCCTAGCCCCAGAGGCCTGAGCATGGCACGTCTCTTGGTTACGGTGGATGTGACTACTGCCCCCCCCGTGAGGCCCGGTTCCGAGGGCCACCTAGGCTCTGGATGCCCAGGTTTGTGCTTGCTCGGATGGTGACAGCCCTCCAGCCGAGAGCCCATCCTTAATCTCAAAGATGAGGTAGGGAGAGACGGGAGCATGCCACCTCCACCCAGCTCATCCTAGAGTCTGGTCCCCGCTCCCCGCTCCCTACTGCCCTGGCCAGATTTCCAAGGAGAGATGCATTCATGGGAACAGGGTCTGGCGATCAGGACAGAGAAATGACAACAACTGGGGGGAGTGATATTTCCAGGCATGGGCGTGGGACCCAGGGCCCAGGGAGAAGATGCTCTGTCAGGGATGGACTGCAAGGATCCTGGTTAGGGGAGCTCACACTGCGACTGGCCATTTGGAATGTTAAAGACCCTCGTCATGGAAGCAGCCTTGAGGCTGTGTGAATACGTTCTTCCATTTTGTCACCTCCCCAAAGCCACTCCCCTACTCTCTTGACATGCGTCCCATTCTGGTGGGTCCTAGAGTTACCATGATGAGGGCCTTCTGGGACCCCACCCCATTTTGTGGATGAGGGAGCAGAAGCTTCCAGAGGCCAAGGTCCATGCCCGGGGTCACAGGGCAGGGTGAGGCAGAGCCTGATTGGGACTCATTTGTCAGGATCCAAGTCCCGCACTCATTCCACGGCAACATGGCAGCTGTTAAACACAGAAAGGTCAGAGCCTGTTTCCCCAGCTGGGTGCCCAGGGGCTCTAGGGCCCTGGACCTGCAGTGGAAGCAGCCAGTCTCCCCCTCCCCACCCCCCAGTGGTCCAGAAAGCGGCTGCATGCTTTTGGGAAGAGGCTGGGAGGACAGTCTGCACCCCTGGACCAGAAGGGAGCCACGCAGCTCACGGGCAGGGATGTGCAGCTGTGGCCCCCCTGATACTGGGCGGACCAGGTGAGCCACTCCTTACCCCCAGCTCCACTCCACTCCAGGCTCGGGCCCGGCTCATCACTGAGCTCATCCTGCCCAGGCCTGGGAGGATGTGGGAAACCCATCTAGGGCTAGAATCAATTTTCTCACCATAAACCACATGCGCTATGGGTGCCCTGGGCTTGCCTAGGCTTACCCACCCTGGTCTTATTGTAGTGCCCTTGGGGGGGGGCAGGGCATCTCTCTGGGGGCCTGACCTGAGGCCAGTCTCACTGTCCTCATCAGAACTTCAGTCCCAGCTCACTTCACTGAGGTCTGGCACGTGCCAGCCACTCTCTCCATGGGCTGGGCCCTATGCCTCATACCCGTGGCAACCATGTCTGGACCATGCCATAAAGGAAGATGGGCCAGGACCACTGAGCCCCCTTCTAAGAGACACTGGCTGTCACACGCAGAGGTCCAGATGGCCACAGCCAGGACACCGTCATTTCTCTGCAGGCCAGCTTGGGGGCCAGGCTGGAGGCTGGGCCACTCCTCTCAGGCCAAGCTGCTGAGACCCCCAGGTCCCCTCAGCATGGAACATGTCCACAGCGACAAAGGGGTCTCTCTGGCCTCAGCTTCCTACTCAAATTCACTTCCGCCAAACTCCAACCCCAGCAGGGTGTCACTTGAAGTTCCAGAACAGTGGGAAGGGCTGGTGGCACTCAGTGACACCAGACATGCAATTTCCATGTTCTTAGCCTAGTCACAGGGCCCAGCTTGGCCAGGCTCCACGGACAGAGCCAAGGCCATGTCCCACCTGCTTGTGCTTGAGCTAACTGCCGGGCCGTCTCTCTCCCAACCTGGGGAAAGGAGTGTCTCTTTGGCTGGTGCTGAAGCCACATCGCGCCTTCTGCCCAAAAATGGCTTTGTGCCACCCTGTTCTCATGTTGGCTACTTCTCCCCTGCAGGGTACCCCAAACCTTCTTAAAACAGCACATGGAGTATATGTCAAAAAGGACAAATCCTTGTGGAAGTTTACCTTTTATGGAAGTAAGCACAGCTACCCATTAGTAAGCCCTTACTATGCGCCCAGCTCCAGGCTACACATTTCAGGTGTATGTCATCCTCACAATAAAATCCAAGGAGTGGTACTAATATTATCCCCATTTCCCAGATGAGGAAAATGAGGCTCAAAGTCCATCTTCCTCGAAAGCCCCTCTCATCCCCCAGAAGCTGAGAACTGATGTGTGTTTTGTCAATGGGCTTCAAGGGCTGTTTCTTGGGGGCCCAGGGACACCTCACAGTTGAACTAAACTGAGATACACTATCTCCCCAACCAGCAATACAAGAGTGCTCAGGGCCCGTGCCCGTCTGACCCTGGGCTCAGTTTAGGGGCCACGGGAGACAAAGCACCCTCGTGCTGTCCTCTTTCATGGACACAGCTCGCCCCGCACCCGCCCTCTGCACCAGCCCGTCCCAGTCCACCCCTCCCCAGAGACCACCCTAATGGCTGGGGAGACCTGAGGGAGGGAGGAGCCGGGAGACCTGGGGTCCCACTGCATGCAGATCCCATGGCCACGGCTCTGCGACAGTTGTGCCGGCTCCTCCCGACGTGGACTGGCTGCCCCAGCTTAGATGTTCTTTCTGACTATCTGCAAACTGGTTCATTTGCAAATCGACTCCCAGCTCACCTCTGGGAATGCAGCAGGGCTCAGACACATCTGTCCTCCCTCTAAGGCTCTCCCAGATGACATTTCCTGGCTATTACATAATCAAGGAAGCCCAGCCCCCACCAGCCAGGACTCTAATTGGAGAGCTCTTTCCCAAGAGCCCTGGGGACATAACTCTGTCAGCCGAGGGGAGGCCCTCTTACCTCTCAGCCCCTCGGTGCTTTCTCTCCCTCTCCCACACAGACGTGCCCAGGCACACGTATTTACATACCCAGCCCAGTGGGGTAGCTGAGGCCACATCTTCTGTTCATGCCACTGGCCACGTCCAGTGACTTCTATGATCTGTGCTCACCGTGAATTACGCGGCCCTGGGTCCCTCAGACCCACTCCCACCAGGATATCCCTTCTGAGCACCTCCTCCAGGCTCCCACAGCCCTGTATGCTCAGCATGCTGCCGGGAATGTGTCTGTCCTCCTAGCCAGGCTAGGACCTCTCTAGGGAAGGGGCTGAGTCCGACTGCTCCCTGTGCCTTCAGGACCCGAATCTGCCTGGTCCTCAGGGGACACTGGGAGGGTTGATGAAACGGGTCAGTGAGTGCAAGGAAGGACCCTAGCCAAAGCCCTGGGGTGGGTGGCCTGGGGGGGGTCTGCAAAAGCAGCCTTATGTACGGATTTCCTAGAAACACCACAAAAGGTCCGCTTTTGAAAGACCCGAGACCCGTTGTTCAGAGGGGAAACTGAAGCCCAGCTGGGGCAGGTGTTACCTAAGCAGGCATGACCTGTTTGCAGCAGCGCCAGGGACCCAGCCAAGCTCCCCCGGGCCCTCTCTCCACTCTGCCGCAGCCTCTGAACCTCGGTAACATGCTCTGGGGGTGTTCTTTTCCTCAGAAATGAAGCCACCACCTTCCGAGCCTTAGGCCCAGTTTGCACCAGATGCCACCAAGACACAGTCCTGGTGCTCAAGGAGCCATGCAGACATGTACCCAAGAGCTGTAAAGTGGGGTCACGTGGAATAACAGAAATGTGTAAGAGACGGGACACCCAGGGGGACGGGAGAGGTCAGGGGAGGCATCTTGGAGGAAGTGACATCAAATGGGGTCTCTGCGGAGAGCTGGTGAGAAGGACTAAGTTGGAGTTGGGAGGGGAGAGGAGAGGAAGGGGTGGTCCCATTAAAGACACAGAGACAGGAAATGATCCAGCAGGTTGGGGAACTGCACAAGCCAGGTGGTGAGGCTGAAGGGCGAAGGACAGGAGGGAAACTGTGCTTTGAGGCTGGCCCAGGGTGGCGGGGGTGGGGGGAGGGCGGGGCAAGGCCCCATCAGGAAGAGCTTGAAAGCCATGCTGATCCAACGGGATTCCAGCTCACAGGTAAAGAACCTCATATTTGGGGTCTATGCGCCCTACCCTGCCCCTTCGCTTGATCTCCCACCATCCCCGGAGTGGCAGGAACCACAGACAGATGCCATCCCTCTCTCTCATTTACCTAGGCAACCCCTGGACCCAGGAACACGCTCTTCTCGGCTCCCTGGAACTCCTCCGAGCCAAGATGTCCTTACATTGTAGAGCTGGGGCTGTGATATGTTAGGAATTGACACTTGCAGAAACGAGTTCGTGTTGACGTCGAACATGCCGTCCCGAGGGAGACGCCTTGTAAACAGCTTTGGAACTTTGGATGGCCAAAGCAGCTTCTCCTGGGTCTGGTGAATGAAAGGGCTAACGGGCCCAGGGCTCCTAGTGGACCCTTTGGGGAGCTGGGAGAGGTCCATATCGGCTGTGGGATTTCCCCACAAGACTCTACCTGCACTGAGAATCGTGGAGCATCTGCCCAGACCCTTGCTGGGGCCTGGGGCTCAGTAAAAAGTCAGAAACAGGAATCACAGGAGGCTGGCAGAGGACAGGGTCTAGTTAGAAGGGCCGTAGGGCCTGGAGGCAGGGCCTCTGTGACCATAATAATGCCAGCGCCCAGAGGCCCTGCCCTGGGCTGCCCTTCTGGTCCCATCCCCTGAGGGTGATACTCGGGGCTTGTGGAGAAGCCCAGCAAGTTATGGGAGTGCAGGGGTGTTTCTACAGGGCCCAGTGACCAGTAAATCCCAAACTGATGACCAGCTGAGTGGTCCTTTGTCGTCGACTATCTTCCAGGAGGTGCTTCCCTCCGAAAAGGCCTTCTGCCTGGCCTTGGAGATCCAGTCACGCCTCTGGCGTGACAGATGTGGAAACTGAGCCCCAGCAAGGGGAAGTGGTTGACGGAGGGTCACGCGGTGAGGCGAGGGTGAGGGCGAGGGAGGACCCAGGGCTCCTCACTCCCCACCTCGCCACCCCCACTTCCTGGAGGTGACTCAGCGAGACAGTCGGCACAGGAAGGAAGTGGGAAAGGGAAGCCCAGCCTGCTGGATTCCAGGTCACCACTTCGCTCGTCCGAAGCCACCAACCACCTTGGCCATGCAGCTCTGCCTCATGCCCATGACCTCTCAGCCCTTCCTTCCCAAGGCCCCAGCTGCTGACCATTTCCTCCAGGGTAAGGCTCACTCGGCCTGTCCAGCGTCTCCAGGGACTCCCTGCTGCAGAGTCCCCTGGTGCTTCCCTCCTGCTAGGTCAGGGGGTCACCTCCACAAGCTTGGTGAGTGGCCAAGCCCGTGTGGGCCAGAGGTTCATGAAAGAGACGAGACGAGGCGCTTATAATGGCAGCGGCGCGTTTAATGCCTGGAGCCAGAATTCAGGTTCCCTCGTCTGCTGCCAGGGGAGCCTGGTGAACTCAGCTCCTTTGTAAGTCTGTAAAATGAGGCGACAGCACTTACTCTGCAGGTGGCACGGAGAACGGGGTGAAATAATTCACGCAGAGCCTGCCACAAACTGAGCCGCATGGCTCTGGCCGTTGCTTTACTTCGCCGCAGGGACGTGCACACAGCACCTCATCTAAGTCTTAGGACCGACCTGTAAAGGACATACAGCTCTTCCCATTTAACCTTCGAGACGCCCAAAGTCCAGGGAGGGGAGGGCACACAGCGTGTGGCTGGCAAGGCAGGATTTGAACCTGGTTCAATCTGATGGCGGAGCCCCAGCCTTTGCCCACCAGCGGCAGCACCTTTCTCTTGCTGTTGGGTGGTCCTCTGCCCGCGTTTACCCTGCCGGCTGTACGCTGATGTGGGCAGGGCCTCTGTCCCCTCCACTTGGGCTCCAGAACTGTCTCTGCCACTTCCTGGGAGCGAGACTTGGAATCGCCACACCTCTCTGGTCCCATGCACACACTGAAAAATTGGGCCTCGCCAGCCTTCTTGGGGGGGGGGGGGAGGGGGGAGGGGCGCCACGGAGCTCTGTCTGAATGCACGTATTACTCCTGTGACTGGAGCGACGAGGGACCGTGATCAGTGCTGCCTGACCTTGGGGTCCAGGAGGACCAAGCCTAGGGCAGTGTCGCCTCAGCCACCACAGGAAATGTCACAGGCCCCGTTAGCCTGGGGCTTTCCATATGCTAAGAACAGGCCTCTGAGAGTGAGGAAGGAGGGGCTGTAGGTACAAGTCTTGGCTTCACTGGACTAGAAGTTCCACAAGGAGCAGGACCCGCTCACGGCACCTATTACGGAGGGATGGTTGTGTGCCCCCAACTCCAGCCACAGGGCCACCTGCTGGGTCACCAAGTGGGCCAGCTGCCTCCCCCACTCCCAGCTCCAGCACTGCCACCTCGGAGACCCCTGACTCCCCAGGAAGAAGAGACCATTCCCCTTTGGGAGCCCGATTCCCCACTTCAACTGCAGAATAGTACTATATCATAGTCCCCAAATCTCTCTTGAATCCTTGTCGGAATAGGGTGACGGTTTGAATAAATGAATTATTTTCCACCTGTTTCTCTTGTTGGACTGTAAGTTCCCTAAAGATACATTCTGTGTGTATCCGTCTTCATGATTCTCAGTAACCAGAGCACCTGTGGGGGGTGGCGGGGGGTTGTAGCGTGGTTTCTCTCCCCATCCACGTAGCCCGTGTCCTGTCTCATCACCTTCCCACACCCCCTATTCCCACAGGCCGGGTGTGTGTTAGAATTGTGTGTAACGTGAAGGACACGGGCAGAGGACCACCCGATGGATTCTACCACCAGCAAACTAACTCGCTTATGTGCACTGCAGCTCCCCGATGCATTCTGGGCTTACTCTTGGGTTCCGGGCTTTATTTTCAAAGAGCAAAGTCCTGTTGCTGTAATCTCTTCCCGAAAAATGAGCTGCTATTTAAGATACATTATGGGGTGGCGATGAGGAGTAGGAATCCATCAAAAGCCCCCTAAAGTTGTCTTCTTTTCGCCTCTACTTTGCTTCCGATGAGTGTATGTGGCTCGCACTTCCAGGACATACCAAACACCGTCTGACCCAGACATGGCTGAATCATGTACAAACCCAGCCTGTCGCCTGACTCGGGGAGCCTGGCGAAGGCAGTATCAAAGCCTTTCAGGACAGGGGTGTGGAAATAAAAAGACACCAGGAGTGTCTGAGAGCCCAGAAACCAGGAAGTGGTTCTAGCTGCTGAGTCTCTGGTTCTCGTCTGAGAAAGGGAGACTAAAACTCGCCCTGCAGAGCTAGGACAGGATCAGCAGGATACAGTATGCTAAAACAGCTAGCTCCGAGCATGAAAAGAGGCCATTCATTCATTCCACAAACATTACTTTAGCATCAACTATGGGCCAAACATGGTCTCAGGCACTGGGATTAGCAGTAGACAGTGTCATGGTAGGTGGTGATGGGGAAGAGCAAAGTTGGAGATGGGGTAATGGCAATAGGAGGTTTTGCCATTTTAATTAGGGGCTAGAGAGGGCTTCACAGAGAAGGGGACATTTAAGTAAAGGCCTGAGGGAAGTGAGAGAGTGAGCCATGTATTTATTTTCCTAGCAGAGGAAACAGCACGTGCAAAGGCCCTGAGGCCAGAGTTTGAGGAACGGTATGGAGGCCAGAGGATATGGGATATGTGAGAAGTCATTGGAAGCCACATCACTGGGGCTGTGAAGGCATTTATAAGACCTCTGGCTTTTATGGAGACAGACAGCCACTGGAGGCTTTCCAGAAAAGGTGTGACACAACCTGACTTTTAGAACTGATCGATAAGCTTCAGCTTCTCCTTCCCTTCAAAGCCTGATTCAATACCCAGACCTCTGAAACCCCAGCTCATATGCTCTCGCCTTTCTCAGATTTCTTCCAGCTTTCTAAATCTATCCAAACAAGAAGGGCCTCCTCACTTTCTGCCAAGTGCAGGCTGGAAGGGGGCCTTGAGGAGAGACCGTGGTTGGGAAGAGCGAGAAGCAGAGAGGAGTCTTAGGTGGAAGATCTTGCCCCCCCCCCCCCCCGATTCTTCGAAGGCCTCTGCGCCCAGCTCAGCTGCAGTGTGCCCGACGCTAGGTGTAAAGCAATGCTGGGGACCCTGGTAGAGTCCCCAGTGACGCTTCGTCCCCCGAGACAGCTCGGCACGGAACCAGGCGTTTCCCTCAGCACCTTCACCCTGCTTGTCTTCCAAAAGGTGAAGCCGTTTGTTTTAAAATAAAACAATTCCTATCTCTCTCAGTGGTTCCTAGCCTTTTTTGGGTCCCCTGCTCCTCCGAGAGTCTGCGGAAAGCTAAGCACTCTCTCTTCAGAAGAACACAGGATATGCGTCCATTCTCTTAGAATTTCAGGGGTATCACAGATCCCTGAAAATTCAGCGAAGAAACCGTGATCTGTGCCAACGACATCCCAGTCTGCAGTTCCAACTGAAGGAATGAATGAGTGAACGAACGAAGGAACCAATGGAAAATAAAGAAGCTGAGTGTGGAGGAGGAGCGACAGGGTTCGGACAGGACAGACCGACACAGCCACCTCTGGGCACCAGGCTGCTTGCTGATTGGTTCCTGAAGCCTCCACAGGAGCCAGCTCAGAAGTAACGCTCGCCAGGTGGCCCGCGCGAAGCCGGAGCCCAAGCTCGCGTCCTTGAACTTCCTCTGCGGCTCTCATCCAACCCTCTGGGTGACCAGCTTCCGAAAATGTAGCACACACTTCCCTGTCTCCCTCAGGGCGCCCCGCACAGAACAAAACAGAACCTTTCCTGGGGGACTATGGGGCAACTGTGTGACCATCAATCCAGACGTGCAAAGTCAGCCGTCCCTCCACTCGACCCACGGCTGCGCTGGCCGCTCCCGTGTCTGGCCCGCCCCATCACAGCCCTCCTGCTGGGACCCAGGCTTGCAGCCTCCCGCTCACCGCCTTGTCCTGACACCTCCACACCGGAGCGGACGTCGCACTCTTTCTCAGAGTCACACCTCCTACTGGGAAGCTTTTTACACAGTCTGCTTTTCTTCCAACCATCGTTCAATGTCATGACACAGAGAGCCCTGCGGGGGTGACTAGGGGGTCGGGGGGTCTCTGACCACGTGGGGTGTGGCCCCAGAGAGCTCTTCTGATGGAGCCGAGCCTCCACAGCCCCAGAGCCGTGGCTGCTCGGCCTCTCCGGCCTTCAGCCTTTCACCTCCTCCTTCGCGCCACCGGGGCTGGGCCTCCCCTGAGCCGACCTGCTCTTCCCCAGCTCTGTTCCTCTGCGTGCGCTGAGCCTGCCACCTGGAACAGAGGTAACCACCTGCTCGTGTGACGCGCTCCGCCCGTGCCTCGGCTCGCCAGCCTCCTCAGACCTGCTTCCTCCCTTCGTGAATCCCGCGTCGTCACCTCAACTGCCACACTTACTCCGTTATATTTCCAGCGTCTGTTTTGAGTCTTTGGGGCGGGGTGTGCGGAACAAAGTTAAAGCTTAGATAAATACACTTACAATTGTTTATTTACATGTTCATGTCACGTCCCGTGTCTTATTTATCTTTATTTCCCCAGCAAACAGCACAGGGTACACTGATGTCCCGGCACATACTGGTTGGTAAATATTGCCTTTGAGAAGTCGTTCTCTCTTCACCCCTATGGCTGGCTTATGTGTTGTGACCGCAGTCCCCTGCGGTCGGGTCCCACCTCTCCCTGTGCTCTCTGGGCCTCCACTCCCAGTCTGCCGGAACCTGTTAGAATTGTGCGTACAGCAGGAGGAAATGGGCAGCGAGGAGCTCTCCCCGGAGTCCACAACCTGACTTCCGTTACGGCCCTCTCCTACCGCGCCCCAAGTTACCACTGCCCCCCGCGCAGTTGTGCTTTCTGGGATCTGGGTGGGTGAGGTCACTGGAAGGGAAAACTCCTCTAGGGAGTTGTCATAGTAACCATGACTTCCAATTTCATGCAAGAGAGTCCCTGAGAAGAAAACACATTAAGGGTTTGGGGAGGAGGGGTAGGAATCCATCAAAAGCCTCCTAACATTGTCCTCCTGCGCCCTTTTCTTTGCTTCTTGCTGGTTTACATGCCCAAGGTGGATGCCATTATGTGTGGGCATCTGAGTAGAAGCTGCTGAAAATAGCCACTTGACTATTTCAGGGAGCAGTTGAATATGCATGAAGCTATTTTAGAAAAGACGTCCCTGGCCCAGCCAATCCAAACCCCATCCTTTCCCTTGGAAATGGCAAGAGAAGCTGAATGGGACCTTTCTTAGTCTTTCCCACTGTGGGGGGGGGGGGTTTCAGAAGCCACAGAAACAACACCGTGGCTAATGTTGGCCTTGCAGCCCTGGGAGCTCTGCCTCCTGATTCTGTGGTCACAGAGGCTCCTGGCTGGACAGCTCAGCCCTCCAGAACCCTCCAGAGCCTTGGCGGCCTTCAACGACAACCATGTGACAATCCAGCTCGCCTAGACCTTGGGGGGGGGTGTCTCAGAATCTGAGGTATTTCCATCTGTTTACCTGTCCATCCGACACACTGATAGATCAAACGTGCGAGGGAAATGTTGGGTGCTGGGGGTCCAAGGATCTCCGAGACAGGTTCACTAGAGGCTGGCAGATAAGAGGTAGTAGAGACAATGGCCACAGAGTTCAAACATAAATGGGTAACCAGGAGAAGGAGCCCTCGCTTCTTGCTGATGGCTTGAGAAAGAAGACGGCTTTTGAGCTGAGCCTTGGGGGATGGGCAGAAGGCCCACAAGTGTAAAAAGGCATGGCCGGCTCAAGGATGGGGACAGCTGGGTGTGGCTGCTGGTGGAATGTTCTAGTGGGAGGCAGGGCGTGCCTGTAAGGAGCTGAGAAAGAAAGGGGGGCCAGACTGTGGAGCGCTGGCAAGTGTCACCTTCTCTAAGCCCTCAGAATGGGCTGGGCAGACCTCCCAACGCATGAACCCGTGATGCCTGGTGTGCCCCTCTCCCGGCCCGCAATCTAGCCTGGAAGTCTCTTGGGACAAGGACCTGGTCAGATGCTCCTGGGTATTTCTGCAACCCAGTGCCAGCCAGAATTTTGGTTGAAAATATGGCTTCTGGAGCCAGATAGCCTGGGTTCCAATCTAGACTCCGCCTCTTACTAACTGGGGTCTTGGGCAAGTTACCTGACCTCTCTTTGCCTCTGTAAGGTGGCAAAGATATTAGTAGTATCTATCCCTTTGGGTGAGAAATACACGAGTTAATATATGTAAAGGGCTTAGAAGTGTGTGTGGCTCATCGTTAGCAATAATAAAAGTCATAACTGTTTTCATTGTCCTAAAAGTTTGCCTTTTATCTTGACAATGGAATACCACTGAAGACAAGTTTTTCTTCCCAAAAAAACCAAAAAAAAAAAAAAAAAACAAAAACCAAAAAACCTTACTGCTCTGACTGACACTCATACATGTTCACTACAAGGAGGAAGGGGAAAAATGCTTACCCTCACATAACAACCACACTTCTAGGTACAGTCGAACCTCCTTATTCACGGAGTCTGTCATTGCAAATTCCACTACTTGCTAAAATTTATTTGTAACCCCCCAAATCAATACTCCTGGTATTTTTACGGTCATTTGCAGACATGAGCAGAGCAGTGAAAAGTGTGAGCCACCCTCCGTGCCTCTTTCCAGCTGAGTCCAAGAAACACGAGCCACCTTCTCGCCTCAGCTCTCGTATGTAAACAATTGTCCCTTTAGCAATCTCTTTAGTGCCTTTTTTTTTGCATTTTTATGCTTTTCATTGGTGATTTTGCTATGATGTGCCTTACAGAGAAAGTGCACGTGTTAGGTAAGCTGCCTTCAGGCATGAGTGACATTACTGTTGGCCACGAGCTCAATGTTAGTGAATCAACGCTACTATTACCGAAGGCGCTTTTGACAGAAACCCACGTAAAATAACATTAGGCACTGACGGGTGGACAAGAGTGTTGTGACCAGAGGCTCGCGGGAACTGAGTACTGTCCTCCCCGCAGGAGCAACGGCTCAGCGATCACTCATTCAGTGTTTGTGGGAACCTCGTAGAACATTAACTACCGTGAATGACAAGAATCGACGGTACTTTTCTAGATAGACAGATGTATACTCTGATGCCGTTTGGAGCATACCCTCCATAGGCTTTTGATACCTTTTTTAAAACGAAAGTCATGCACGAATATGTCGAAGGTATCCTTCCATGTCTCTAAATACAGGTCTCCAGACGGCTGCCTCTCTGAGCATTTCTTCAGTGATTAACCAGTAGTTTTACTGATGGCCAATCTGGTTGTTTCCTATTACTCACTATTATAAACAATACTGTGATGAACACCTCACTGGCAGTAATAAAATAGCGAACGCTTACTCAGTACTCACAGGGGCACAGCCTTCTGTGAAGAGTTTCCTAAGTAGTATCTTAGATGAGGTGCGCAACAAGCCTACGATGGTGATGTTATCATTATGCCCACTTTACAGACGAGGGCTCTGATGCTCAGAGAGGTTAAGTAACTTTTCCAGGGTCACACAGCTTAAAGCCAGGTCTCTCTGATCTCTGATGCCTCACTCTTAACCAACGTGCTCTGGCTGTCTTCTTCCATACACCTTTCCGGGCACTTTTTTATTGTTTCCTTAGGACTACTGTTCAGAAGGGGACTGCTGAGTGGAAGGCATATACATTTGAAAATATGGGTACATATTATTAAATCCACCACCCATCCCAGAAAATGTGTATCAATTACCAACCCACGAAGAGTGCTCAAGTATCCCTGGGGCCCCATTCCTCATCTCTCCAAGTATTCTCATTTTTTGAAATAGGCCCCCAGAAGGACATCTTGATTCTTTAATGTGCACCCTTTGACCCCTGGGGACCACACTTTTCCCATGCTTACGACACTCTCTATCTTGTCTCGTGCAAATCGCCTGTTCACAAGTTGCCTGCCCGTTTTTCTACTGACGATCTGTCTTCACTTCATTTATGAGCTCTTTCTTGACTGCTGCTGGTAACCCTCTACCCGTCACACAAATGTTGAGACCCTTTTCTTAGTTTGTATCACCTTTGACCTTGATTATTGGGGCTTGGCCCGCAGGGTCTTCACTTGTTCTCTTTCATGACTTCTGGATTTGATTACACTTAAGGACGTGTTCTCCATCTCAGTACAGTACAGACATCCCCTCCTTATTTTTCTTCTAATAGCTTTATGGCTTCGTGCTTTTTTTTTTTTTTTTATCACCCAGAAATTTGTTTTGGGTGCAGGACTGAGGTACGGACCCAGTTTTGTTTTGTTTCGTTTTCTTCTGCCAGCTGGTTGTCTTGGGAGCGCTGTCCGGAACCTTCGGGCTTTCTGTCTCTATTCTGAGTGCCACGTTCACTTATGGCTACTTCTGGGCGCTCTGTTCTGTCCATTGAGCCAAAGCCTATTCCTTTACCAACACTGACTTTTTCTAAGCTATTCATCCATGTTTATTTTTCCAGAGGTTCTTTCTAATAATTTTATGAAAAAACTGGATGGGATTTTATTTAATTTATAGACCAATTCACAACACCTCCTTAAGCTTATTCTTGGGTATTTTATGCTTCTATTTCTTTGGAGACTGGGGTCTTCTACCTCGATGCTTTCTAACCGGCTCATTTTGGTGCCATTATCTTCATGGAAACGTTTCCGACCAGCCCTGCAGGAAATGACCACTCCCTCACCCAACACTGTGCCCTTCCTATGTCACTTTTCACCCCAAATTACAATGATTGGTTACACGTTGGGCCCTCCAAAGGCAGGGTCTCCATGCTGCCTATTAGTGCCTCCCCAGCCACATCAGGCAGGTGGTCGAGGCCCTGGAGATGTTTGTAGGATGAATGAATAAATGAACTGACAAATGAATGACAGACATCTTTCTAGAAAGCTAAGAGGAAAGTGAAAGGACTCTATTACACACGCTCACTTTTCCACGAACTTTCATCAGAAAACAAGAGGAGTTTTTCTCTTCCTCCGTCTTGTCTTTGGCTAACCCCCCCAGACCATGTCACAATCAGAGAACTGGTCGGGGCTAGCCTGATGTGCCACGTGCAACCTCTCCCAGCGCCTCTCCCTGAGGCCACCACCCCCACCGAGCAGCCTGGGCACTTTTCAGGGAGGCTCTCGAGCTCGTGAGAGCCCTCCAGAAGAAGGAAGGCAGGCCTTCGTGCTGTGCCTGTCCTCGGCTACACTTTCTGAAAAGCACTTTCCTGTAAGATACAGGAGCCCTGAAAGGCTGCTATCACTAGTCCCAGTTTGCAAAGAAGACATTGACATCCAGCAAGGTGGTGCCCCTAGCTTCTAAGCGGCAGGACTGGCTGGAGCTGAGGCCGTGGGACTCTAAAGGCCCTGCCTCTCCCATAACAACATCTAGAGCACCCAAGCCTGGGAGGCTGAGGGGCTGTGGCCCAGAGGGGAGTCCCACATGGAGTCAGAGAGCAAGGTCCTGCCCTGACAAAATCAACAGTCCCTAGAGTACTTTTCTTCTCCCAGAACAGCATGCGATGCCTGTGGATCGTTCCTGGAGAGCATCAGACGCGGTCAAAGAGCCACTGTCCAGGCTGCGGAATGTGTGACACAGGCTGTATTGTCACCGGGGGATGCGGGAGTGGAGGGATGGGGGAGGTGGAAGGTTTGCCATGGGGGGCGGGGGTTGGTCTCCAGCACACATCCGGGGACACCCTTCCGTTTTCTTCTACCCAGCCTGCACGGGGTCGGGGGTTCTTTGCATGGCCCTGCAGGCCCCTCCTGGGAGTCCAGCCAAGCAGCCACTTCCTTATTGGGCTGGCAGCTGCTGGGCAGGCCTCGGCTCATTTCTAAGCCTGGATTAAAGATCCGGTTTCTCATGAAAGACCATGGGTTGGGGGCTAAGACATTTACTGGGCTTGACAACTTTGGCCCGGTGCAGACCCCAGGGACATGCCGATGAGTGGCTCCCGGGTCCTGCCCGTGAAGCTCCATTCTGGTCAGGAAGCAGATCATAAGGAAAATTTCCCAATTCTACCTAGGTGCCACGAGAGAGAGATCGAAGTGCTGCAGAAGCCCAGACTTGGGGGGCGTCCAGCAGGGAGCACACAGTGGACGTTGGAGGTCAGGCTGAGGCGTGTGGGCTACAGTTTGAAGCAAGAGTCTTCCAGGATCAGATCTGTGCCATAGAAACAGCCCGGCTAGGCATATGTGTTTTTAATAAACAGGTGTGACTTTTAAGGTGAAAACGAAAGGATCTCATTCGGGAAAAACAACACCAAACTTATGGAAACACAGAGCAGATGGATAGGGACCTGGTCGAAGGGTTCACCTAGGTGGTGTCGGTGAAAGGAAAGAGTCCCAGACCGGGAATGGGAGAGACCCACACTCAGGCTCAAGTCTCTGCCACAGACTCGCTGGGGGACCTGCAGCAAATTACTTCCCCATCTCCACCTCAGGTCCCTCACCTGCTGTCACCCAAGACACACGTCATCGGGATAGAAGGGGATGTCAAAGGACACATACGTTTGTACGTACTTGACCAAGGTAAAGCACCCAGGCGAGGCTCCCGCAGGCCTAGACGCACAGCCGGGGATGTCGTAGACACCCTGCTGCAAACACACCACCCAGCAGTTTCTCAGGAAGTCTCTCAGCTGTTCCAGCTCAAATCAAAGCCTGTCCTGTACAAACACGGCCCCGTCCACAGAAGCAATCACCCGTGTGTTCGGTGGGCCACCTGCCCGCCAGGTCCAGCCTGCTGGGCCATGAACATCAACAACGGCCCCTTCCTGGTGGGAGAAGGAACAGGGAGCCGGCTTGTTCTCCCCGAGCAGAGGACTGGCTGATGACGGGGAACATTTTAAGGTGGGACGCTCCTTCCTGCACCGTTGGCAGCTGTCTACATAAGGCGTCCATTATGTGCGGGCCCCAAGGCCAGCAGGCCTAAGAGGCTAAGCTAAAATTAGTGTCGACTGTGCCCCCGCCAGAGACACAGAACATCCGAGGGTCAGATGCCTCCAGCCGGCCGCCCGGGGTTGGGGGGGCACGGGACAGCTGTGGCAGCTGCCGCCTCCCGCGCCTCCCAGGGCCCTGCTCCAGCAGCTCGGCTCGAGGTAAAAAATAGAATGCAGAGTATAATCCCAAAGAGATTTTTAAGAAATCTGTGCGTAGAAAAAATGGGGGAGAGGGATACCTAAGAGGCTGTATCTCAGTCTTCAACGTGAAAGAGTGGGTGAACTTTTTTTTCTCTTCTGGTACTTTCCAAAATGTTCTCAATAAATTATGTATCACTTTTGTAACCAGAAGAAAACACAAGAAAAGACCCCTGTAGGTTGTATAATTATGCAAAATCTCACTTAATATACATTTTAAATTTATAAAAATGATTTCATCACGCACCCGGAAGGCCTATAGTGTATGTGTGTGTGTGTGTGTAAATATATTTATATATCTAGTCGACTATATTGGCAACTTTGAACCCCAGGATGTCAAAGCCAGCTGGTGTTAAAGACCAGGCGTTCCAACCTTCATTTTATGGAGGAAAAACCAAGGCCCTGGGAGCAAAGCAGGAAGCTGAGAAAACACTATTCCCTGAGTCCGGTCCTTAGAGGCGTTTCCCCCAAACCTTACCCCCTTTAATTCTGTAGTTGTTTCTCTTCCCGCTTTATGGAGTTGGAAACTGGGGTACAGAGAAGCGAATTCATCACCCGAGGGTGCCCAGCTAGGAAACCGCAGACCTAGGTCCCAAGCCTGGTTTTCCATTTGTAACCCTCAGGGCTTGAAGAAAGGGTCTTTGAAAACCACCTGCTCCTTGAAGTCTCAGTCAGAAAGCAATTTCTTACAGGAACAAGTTTTGAACTGTCTTTCCTGGGCCCCTCTTGGGTGGTGCGTGCCTTCCCTGCCTCTGGAGGTGAGGGGGAGTGGGGGCTTGGGGTCCTGTTGCCAGACCAGTCCCCGGGGCCTTAGAGGGAACGGGGGACAGACAGTGTGCAGGGACATGAATAGCACAGGGCCTGCCCTTTCCCCATGTGGGTGGGGAGGGCTGCAGGGGAAGGTGCCAGGTCTTCGGCGCAGGGAGGGTTGGCCGGGGAGGCTGCCAGTCAAACTCTCTTTTCTCCGGTCCAGTGCTCCGGACCTGGCAGTGCCTGGAGGCAACGCCAGCTGGGACCTGAGGCCTCTGCTCTAGCTGCAGCCTCTGTCAGCACTGCCCGTCCCCATCCTCATTTTTGGCCCCACCTCTTCGGGCCATTTCATCCGCGCACTTGTGCATTCTTGTTAGCGAACACGTATTTATGGAGTACCTACTATGTGCTACAGCCAAGCAGAATCCCAACCCTGGCGGTACCTCTAGTTCTCAGAGAGGGCTTAGTGTTTCGGCTGCCCTCAGCCCTTCAAGCGTGGACTCGGAGGCCAGACTGCCCGGGTCCAGCCTGGCGAGGCGACTTCCCAGCTGTGCGTGCTTGCGACAATTACTCAGCCTCTCTGTGCCTCGGTCATCCTCATCGGTACAAGAGGATGATAACAGCACCTGCTTGGCGGACTTGGGCAAGTCAAGTGTAAATCCATGCAAAGCTCTTAGAATAGTGCCTGGCAGGTAGCAAGTGCTAAGTAATCATTACTTGTAAGAATGATTTTTATTACCACCATCTGGCTAAGACTCCCTCCTGAGGATGCCCCCCGGGTCCTGCCCTCTGGCTCCCCCTCCTCTCTGGTCCCATAGCTCTTTGAATGCCCCCCATGAGAGCATCGGTGGCCATGCTGTGTGGGCATCAGAGGGCCTGTGCACCTCCCTCTCTCCACGTGGGGCAGGGACTAAGGGTCACTCATCTCCATCCCTGCCCCCAGCACAAACACCACAACAGCAGCCCCAGGGCCGCTTCAGAGCTGTGGGTCACGTGCACCCTCAAGGCCAGCCAGAGAAAGCCCTAGAAGCTCCTCGCCGCCTGGCACTAGAGCTGGCCTATCGGCCTTCTCATGAATCTTGTTGATGCTATCTGTCTTAGACTATGAAGACTGGCCCTGGATGCGACCCTCCCGAGCTGACAAGGGGCCGGGTGCTCGGGTTCCTCGAACGCTTCCTGTGACGGGGAGCTCTGCAGGGCCGGTCATCATAAACTCCCTCATGGATGCCCCACACCACGACGTCTCCTCTGGGCTCTGCATGGCACACTCGGGTCCCTCTGCCTGGAGCCCCCGCCCTCCCTTCCCGCCTCCCCTCTCCCGCCCCGAGCTGACAGACTCCTCCTGAGCCCTCCCACGCCCCTCCTCCACAGCGCTTTTCCTTTCTTACAGTGCATTGCGATTTACTTGTTTACATGTCCCTTCTGGAGAAGGCACCAGCTCACCCCTGTCTGGATTCCCATGTCCACCAGTGCCTGGAATGGAAGGGGTGTCAGGAAAGTTCTGCTCGTGAGCTTTGATAAGGAAAATCAAGGTAATTGGCCTGCCTGCCTGTTAAGGGACAGGTGCTAACTGCTCATGCCACCTTTGGGGGCAAAAACTCACAGGCCTTTCTCTGTTCCCCTGCCTAGCAGCAGGCCTGCTGCATCACAGGGTGGAGCCGGTGGAGAAGCGTGGGTGTAGCGGCTGACTGTCCAGTGGCCAGGGAGCCAGACTGTCACCTGCTCGGGCGGTAGGTTCTGGAATCACCCGAGCAGGCGGGTGTTCTAGAGACGAAGACCCCGAGGCTCAGACTGGTCACACTGCTCCCCGAGGCAGTGACGCGGCAGGGTTGGAACCCTTGCTGCTGGGCCCCGGAGTCTACTCTTTCTACTCTCCCGTGAGCTGAGAGATGTGAGAGCATTTTAAGTGCTGCCACGAGAGGAAACTGTAAAAGGATAAAATTGTATAGTATTACCCGCCACACAGAAAATGACTCTAGGACAGGGACCACCTTGTTATTGATGGACAGGAGAGGGCTGGAAAGGGTCTTACTGACAGCACTGGGTCATTACAGGGGTGCTGTCATGGGGGGGGTGGCCTGGTCTTCAGGGATGGGGGAAGGGGGGAAGGGAGAGCCGGGGGACTAGGGGGTTCTGATGGCAAGCCCCGCAGCCCTCTGCCAGAGAGGGTCCGCCACAGGACAGGGGGCCAGGGGGCCCGCAGATGCTCTGCGTGGGAGACCTGAAGGGCCCCAGAGGGGCCACAGACACTTCTACAAGGGGTGTCCTGCCCTGGGCAGGCTTACTGAGTTCTAACTGAGCCCCTCTTCCTAGCTTGCAGCCCCTTGCCGAGGCCCAGGGGCCTCTCCTGGCCCCACGGAGCTAACTACCGCCCTTCCTTGATCATGCAGGGCCCAACCCAAGCCCCGCGGCACGGCGTCCGAAGCCCTGCCCACTTCTCTAGGCCTCACCTCTATCCCCTCCTGTCCTGTGCCCACGTCTCAGTCACTGGTCCTTTGCACTTGCTGTCTTCTCAGCCTAGAATGCCCTTCTTCCATTTTTTTAAACCTGGTAAACTTCTTTTCATCCTTCAAAGCCCAGTTCAAGTCAAGTCAAGTCACCTTCAAACAGTGTTCCGTAAACCACCCCTACCAGCAAACCCAGACGGAAAGGAACCCTCCTGCCTTGCCAGGTTTCCCATACTGTAGCTATCTGCACAGCATCTCCTCCTTCGGACGGGACACCTTCTGAGGTCTGTGACGTGCCTTATTCATCTTATTCAGTACCCTGTCGGCCCCATTTTTCGGGCAGCTGCCCCAGCCTGCCCTGCAGCTCCGCCCATGAGCTTTGGCCCCGTACGCACTCCTTTCTAATGAGCGCCTCCCACCTCGTGTTGCCGCTCACCCAGCTTGAACGTCACACCCACATTCTGCTGCGGGCCTGCCCATGCTCTCAGCACACGGATGGCCTCCGCCCTGCCCATCTGGGCACTGCATCCTCTAGCGACCATGGTGTTCTGCCCAGGCACGAGAGGGCAGGCAGGGGCTAGTGACCGTCTAGGTCTGAATTTGAGTTCAAGCAGAGTTTGCTAGAAGGGACACAGGTCCTGCCCCCAAATGCACGCAGGCACACACAGCACACACAGCCCGGCCCAGGCCCTCTGTGGATGTGAGGTCCAGAGAGCCATCGGACAGGGAAGTGGCAGACAGCCGCGATGGCATCTCCACTGCCTCTCTCCGCCATTCCACGGCCTTGGCTGGAGCCTGGAACAACCGGCTTACAGCCTGCCCAGTTCACGGAGTCCCAGTGCCTCCATTTTCAGACAGGGAAACAGAGCCCCAGAAAGGGAAGTTCTTGCTTGAGATTCTCCTGAGCCGTAAAGGCAGACCTGGGGTCAGAACCAGTTTCCTGGCTTTCATCCCAGGATACGTTCCCACCGCCATATGCTGCCATTTGCAGAAATGCCAGCTGCAGGACTCTCGACATGTGGTAGCTTTCTCCTTAAGTCTCCTCAGAGTGGGGGGCTCAAGTCTCCTGCCAAGGCTGAAGTCATTCCCACCTACCTCCTGGCCACAAGCACAGCCCTGTGGCCTTTGGGCTGCACTGAGATTGCTCTGGGTCCTGGGGTGCCTGGGGTGCATGGGGAGAGATAGAGGGAGCTTACCTGCCAAAAGCCAGCCGTGGTCTCATGGTTGAGATGCGTCAGAGATTTCTAAGAGCTTGGAGGACTGTGTTGGAGGGAGGCCTGTGGGAAGTAGAGAAAGTGAGAATATTATTCCACCGCCATCTGTCAGCTTACGCTTGAGTTGGAAAAATGCACCCAAAAATGGCGAGCACAGCTGAGAATGGCCTCACAGCCAAGCTCCATTCACCCCCACTCCTCCAACATGGTCATCACCGGGTCAAGATCAGACTCCCCCAGGGAGGCAACCCCAGCCTCACAACCGCACTTGCAGAGCCACAAGTCTAGCCGCCAGCCCTGCATTCGGTTTCTGCTCTCAGGCTGAGAAACTCTCACTTTCCAGCGATCCTTGGGGAAAACAGCCCCTCATGGGCTCCCTGAGCACCGTTCGTCATCACTCACTCATTCTTGCTTTCATTATTCATTCACTCATGTGAGCATTTGATAGCCATTTGGGAAAGCCATTAGATGCTGGTGTCAGCTCTTACAGAGAGAGAGCCGCTGAGAGTGACAGCTCAGGTCTTACACATGTAAGATGAACGCCACAGGCTCCCAAAGCCCATCCCGGCGGGTTTCCTCCCTCCTCTGAGCGACCTCTGCGCCGGACGCCAGGCAAAGCATTTCGCATGTGCCATGCAGGATGGCATGATGCTTCCCACCCTTTTCAGCACCAGGACTCCTTTTTCTGTGAAAACATTTCTCAAGACTCATCGTAACTATGCATTTAGCATCTTTTCACTGGGAAAATAAAGAATAACATAACAGCCACAATGAACGTAATGCTTTACAATTAACTTGTATTTTAGTAATCACAGCACTACCATGTATATTTAAATAATGGTTACACGTACTCATTCGAAACATGTTATTTATGCCTTCTGGGCTCAAGGTGTTGATCCCTTAGGAAACCATTCAGTCAATATTCGTTCAATAGATATTTATGGAGCATCTCTGAGATGGCTGGCCCATGGCCCACAGGTTACAGACCCTGGTACATGGGGGAGAGTGGTGGCTCTGCAGCGAGGCATGCTCAAACCCAAGTCCAGTTCAGACTGGACGTCTGCCCGTGGGCAGCCCACTCAGACTTTCTCCAGCTCACAGTCCTCAGGAGTAAAAGCAGAGATGATGATCCTGACATTCACTGGACAGGTGCTATGAGGATGAAATGAAATAGTAGAAAACAACCAGGTCAAGGCCTGGCGTAAAGCAGAAGCTCAACAACTGGGCACCGGAGGATTATCATCATTGCTACCATCATCCTCATCCTCATAATTCCCATCACCATCACTACAACCATCATCATAAATATCATCATAACCAACAACAGCATCACCATCACCATCACCACCATCATAAATATCATCATCATTACCATCAACAGCATCATCATCACCATCACCACCATCATAAATATCATCATTACCATCAACAGCATCATCATCATCACCACCATCATAAACATCATCATTACCAACAACAGCATCATCATCACCATCACCACCATCATAAATATCATCATTACCAACAACAGCATCACCATCACCATCACCACCACCACCATCATAAATATCATCATTACCAACAACAGCATCACCATCACCACCATCATAAATATCATCATCATTACCATCAACAGCATCACCATCACCACCACCATCATAAACATCATCATTACCAACAACAGCATCACCATCACCATCACCACCACCACCATCATAAACATCATCATTACCAACAACAGCATCACCATCACCATCACCACCACCACCATCATAAATATCATCATTACCAACAACAGCATCACCATCACCATCACCACCACCATCATAAATATCATCATTACCAACAACAGCATCACCATCACCATCACCACTACCACCATCATAAATATCATCATTACCAACAACAGCATCACCACCAACCACCACCACCATCATCCTTCTTCCTTCTCTTTTCTGAGCCTAAGTCGCTTGTCCTTGCCCCTTTAACAGGATACACAGTAGTTTCTATCTTATAATAGAATTACTTGTATTCACATCTTTCTCAGGTTCATGTCCAGCTCTACAACTTCAGAGTTGTGTGAACTTGGGTAAGTTACTGTCTGACTCGGTTTCCTTATCTGTAAAATGGGACAGTAGTTTAAGTAAATTCATGGAACTATTGTAATGATTAAATGAGATAATGTATATAAAAAGGCAACACAATATCTAGTGTGTGGTAAATGCTCGATAATTGCTGGTCATGGTTGTTTGTGGCAGTATTATTTGTAGTAGTTAATCGCATTATCATTTGTCTTCCTAGCCTGTGAGTGCCTGAGGGCAGAGACCATTCCAGATTCATCTTGGCCTCTCCATAGAGTCTAGCACAGGGCCTGCCTCCCAGTGGATATTAATAAATGTTTGCTAAAATTGTCTTGGAGGCTCACAAAAAAATCAGATACAAAAGAACTCAAGGGAGAGGAGCCTGGGACATGGCCAAGGACAGAGGCCTGATGGGATCCTGAAAAACTTCAACAAATCTCCTGAAGAGAGCCATTTGTTACCCAAGCCAATCTGTAGGCCTGCTAGGAAAATTCATTCACTCATTCATTCAATCATTCATTCATCAAACTGACCAAATTTTCACTCTGGTCCAATAACAAATCCTTGCCCAGTGCTTTTCTTTCTTTCTTTCTTTCTTTTTTCTGTCGTGAAATCTTGTTTCCATCTGCCATGTCATCCGGTCTCCACAGAAGTGCTTGGAAGCAGGTAGAATAGGTACTGACAGTAAAGAAATGGAAGCTCAGAGAGGTGACAAGAGTTGCCAAAGGGCACACAGCATTCCAGGCCATGGTGGGGAGTGGGACAGGGTCCCTTTCATGACCTTGGCTCCTCCCCAGTGGCCCTGGGATGTCAAGTACTTTACAAATCCCGGGTCATTTTTTCTCACTGCCCAGTTCACTTCTCAACAAACAAAACTGAATTAAGTTATTTTGGTGCTACTTTAACACGTCTGTTAGGAAAGAATGCCTCTAAGTTCTATGAGAGCCACACAGTCTACATTTTGATGCTGACCCCAGACTGCCTGGGTTCAAATCTTGGCTCTGACTCATTAGCTGTGGGATCTTGGACAAATTAACCTCTCTGTGCTTCAATTTCTTCATTTATCAAGAAAGGACAAGATCTGTCTATGGGGTTGTGGTGAGCATTAGACGAGCTAATCCAGGTACAGTGTCTAGAGTAGCACCTGTACAGAGTAAGGGTTAGTTATTATTATTCATGATGCATCCCTGCACCTACAGCAAGGCCTGGCACATGGAAAATCCCCCGTAACCATTTGTTGGGTCTTTGAACGGATGAAACATTCCCTGGAAAGAGGTCAAGTGTGGATGAGCAAGTCAAAAGAGTAGCTGGAGCTCTGGCCCCCAGGAAGCTAGGGTCTCCCAGTTCCCGGGTCACAGCCAAATCTAGGAGGAAGGAGATTGGCTATTCTAGGAGTCAAAGGCCCTTCTACTTCTCCAAGAGATTTTATGCCCAATGAAGGGAAGTAAATACGAATGGTGATTAAGAACATGGGCTCTCGAGTCACATAATTAAATTCAAGTCCTTGCTCGTCACTCTGTCACTCACTAGTTACGTGCTTACCTCCCTGTATCTGCCTCAGTTTCCTTATCTGTAAAATGGGGATACTCACACCTATCCTGGAGGGATGTTGGGTGGATGAAATGTCATCTGGAGGAGGTAGAGCCTTCCGTACCTGGCCCCCGTCCACCGTGACAGTGATTGTGAGCCTGACAAGGTCGACAGCGGCTGAGTGTGATGGAGCTCATCCCCTGGACCATCCTGTGCCAGGTGCTGCTTCCAGCACACTCTCCCGCACGTAGGCTTTGGATGCCTCTGCCAGGGATAGGGCTCGTCGGAGCCGCCTGGGCTCCACTCTCGAGGCCAAAAAGCTGCTGTGAAAAGGCACGTTCTCTAGTTGGCCCCAGCGCCAACGGCCCGTTGGAGGCGAGACAGCTGCTCAAGGAGCGGCCCCCTGAGGAGGGTGGTCTCCAGAGAACCCCCCCTTGGAGAGTCCCTCCTAAGTGCCAGCGCCAGCAACTCGCAGCCGGCGCACAGCTGCTTCTAAGGTAGTCACCGTTCCCACGGGGGCCGCACACCCCTGTGCTCGGGTTCCCCGGCCAAGACCCGAGGCTGGCAGCGCTTCCTGCTAGTGGAAAGGAACGAACACCTACTGAGTCAGAAACTTTCCATTCCTGGTCTCGTTCACCCTCACAGCAGCCTGTGGGTGGGCACCCTGGTCTCTCCACGCGGCCGCTGTGCGACCCTGAATAAACCAGCCACCCCACGGCTCAGCTTCCTCATCAGTGCACACCACGTAAATATCCTCATTTATTAAACCCATCCTGCAGCGAAGGAAGCAGAGGCGCAGAGAGGGGGTGCAGTGTCCGGGATCGTGCAACGGACAAGTGACAAAGCTGGAGGGAGCTGTTTGGCTTCAAAGTTGATTCATTCATTCATTCATCCATCAATTCCATTTCAAAGGCCCACCATGTATGTGGTCGGCGCTGGAGGCACACTCTGTCTCTTTTAAAATACCTTCATATGATCTATTGCCCATCACTCCGAAGACCCTAACATTGACGTCAATTCCACATGACCGAGACACATGCCATCCTTCCCCCGTGCCAGGCACTGTGCGAGGTTCTGCTATTAGGGATCATGTGGAATTCGCATGACAATCCTGTGCAGTTGACTGTTTTATCCCCTTTACAGGTGACAACACGAGCCGCTCAGAGAGGCACGGAACCCGCCCACACTCACAAACATGGAGCCTGATGGGAGCCCGAATCAGCCCACCCTCAAAGCCACTCTCTTCCCTTCCCGCCATGTTGCTCCTTTCTCGCCTGACTCCCACCTGGCCCCCAGGCTCTGGAAGTCCCTCACCTGGCAGAGAAGGGCAGCTGCCAGCGCTAGTGGCCGATGCCCCCCACCCTGGACCTTCAGGACTCTGTGCCTCCCTGGTGCCCCCTGGTTGCTTATATCTTGCCCACTTCCAAAAACAGAGCATGAGGAAGATTAAAGGATAAAAGCATCGACTAAGGCTCGAACATCAGACGAAAGCAGAGTTTACACGTGAAGGGACAGGGCAGGGTGGAAGGAAGCGTCTGGAAGGACAGGGCTTAGGGACATGGGTGCTTTCACATCGCTGCTGGTAGTGGAAGTCGGCAGAGTGTTTTGGAAAGCAATTTCACAGCTTTCACCAAGAGCTCTGCCTCACAGACATCCATACTTTGGGGCAGAGTCATCCCAGTTTCCAGGAATATAGTCTAAGGAAAAAAATTCTATGCAAATCCCATGCAGCCTCATTTATGATACTGGAAGCAAATGTAAGTGCGAACACGTGAAAATGGCTAACAGGTCTATGAAAACAAGAGTACATCCCTGTCACGGGGGTTGCACGCTACAGCCGGCAGGCCAAATCCCACCGGCAGCCTGGTTTGTAAATAAAGTTTTATTGGAACACGACCACACCCACTCACGTGCATGATGTCTATGGCTGCCTTTGTGCTATAGTGGCAGAATGGAATAATGGGGACAAAAATATGGCTCGAAACCCTAAAATATTTACTCTCTGGCCCTTTACGGACAAGCTTGCTGACCTCTGATCTCCTTGGTGGAATACTATGCATCCTTTAAGAATATGATGCGCGGTGGAGAGAAGAAAGCCACAAAGTCTCATAGACTGGATGATTTCACTGACGTAAAAAGAAAAAAGCCCCTGCAAACAAAATCACATGAAACTGTATATAAACATACAGAACAGAAAGCATCAAAAAATAGAAAGAAATAGATGAAAATATTAAGTTTTTTTTTTAGTAGCAACACAAGGAGTAAATTTTTTTCTTTGCTTTCTTGTACTTGTTTTTATTTTCTAATTCTTAAGAAATATGAAAGTATTATATAATGGAAAAACACACACGTTTTTAAAGAAGACCTGCCTGGTTGAGTATCTTAGTTCTGGGCATCCTGGTAGCCAAGCAAAGAGTAAAATAAGAGGGGTTCTATTGTCTGGTAGTAGAAAGGTGCCAGGGAACAAGGAAGATCAAACTCTCCTGGCCTGGATTTCTGAGAGGGCTTGGTGACCAGGGTCTTTGATTTCAAGAGAATTGAGCAAAACAGTGGACAACGTTCTCTATTTTTTACCAATGTGCTTAACTATCTCCTGCATCCATGGCCGTTCCTGGTTATTGGTCCTCAAGTGATACCCAAGAGAGAGCTTGAAACTCTGGTTCTATAAAGGAAACTGTCCCAAGGGCCACGGTGATAGGAGTTTTCTTTCCAGGAAAACCTTGTGGAAACTTGTGGAAGAAAAGCATCCACATCTCCATGGACCCATGAATTCTTGACAGAGTCTTAGAGAACACAGCTTATGTTGAAGACCCGGGTGAGAAACAGAGAAAGGTGGGGTGCTCTGGGAGAAGCTGAGTGGTGCTGCCCCTGAAGGGGTTCTGCGGAGCCTCTGGGCCTTCTTGGAGCCCAGCTGGCAAACTGCTCCATCGGACCCATCCCCCTCGGGACCCATAGAGTCCCGGGTCTTTTTCCAGATGGAAGGCACTGACCAGAGCAGCGGAAAGGAAGCTCTGCACCCCCAGAAGGCAGGGCCAAGTCCTCTAGAGATGACAGGAGGGCAAAGACAAGGTTTCATTGTGAAGATTAAAAAGCGGGACTCATGATTGCGCTTCCATGGCCTTCCATGGCCCTGGGTGAGGGAAGGAAGGGTTTGACCTCTCCAACGGCAGTTCTAGTGCAGTCCGAAGGCTCTGACAGGGGGTAGGCTGAAGCCCAAGGGGAAGAGGGTCTCTCGCGGGGATAAATGTGTGAACTAAGGTCCCATCCCATTCCTAGTCCAAGCAGGAAGAAAAGAGGCCCACTATCCGTGGAGTGTGGAACAGTGTAGGGAAGTGACTGGAACAGGGGCTCTGGATCAGATTTGAATCCTGCTATATTACTGATTGACCCATGCCCAAAGTCATGGATTCTTTCCAAGCCTCAGTTTCCTCCATATGCAGGTTAAATGAGATAGTGCATGCCAAGTGCTTAGTGTCCGATCTATCCCACAGCACGTGCCCAGTCGCAGTCCGCTATTTGCCACGACAGACCTGGCCAAGCCTGAAACCCGCCATGCCAAGGGGATGGTAAGCCTAGGGCTTGATCTTCTATTCACACAGTCTTAAAGGCTCAGGAACGTTCTGGGGCTGTCACCAGTTTCTTGTAATTGGTGAACAGAAGACACACTGATAGAATTTTTAGAACAGCTGGGAGAAGCCGGGAGGGGCCATTGTCCAGGTGAGTGGCTCAGAAGCCTCTAGAAGGAGTTGACGAAATCATCTGCCTGTCAGGGTGATATCAGGGGGACAGCACCTGACAGAGTGCTCACGTGCCTCCTCCTCCAAGCAGCTGTCCCCATGCGGTTGAGATCGCGCCTCTTTTGCCCCGACGTGAGGGACACGTATCACATCATCTCTGTCGTGCCTTTGGGCCAGGCATCGTGCGCTACTGTGGTGGGCATTTGCTGGGTATCAGCCCCTCCGTGTCCCTTCTCGCTGCTTCTGTAATAGCACCCTGATTTCATCTGGGGGTCCTGGTCTTGGGAGACAGTAAACCAAAGCTCCCCTGCAGCCCAAGGGAGGGCACGAGGCTGAGCTCTATGTGCGGATGCTCTCTTCCAGGTCCTGGAATCTTCCATTCTCTGTGGCCATGGCAAGATTGCCACCAATTAATTTCTGGTTTTTTGCTCCCCTGAGGAGCCCTGGATCCTTTCTGAGTCTGGTTCTCCAGCTTTCCCACCAATTCTTGGAGTTTCCCATCCTTCCAACTTAAATTCTTTTGCTTATGTTGTCTACAGTAGCTCGTGTTGTTTGCACCAAAGAGCCCTAACAGGTACAAAGAGGAAGAAGTCAAAATGGCACCAAATGCAAACAGGAAAAATTCAAGTTAAATACTGGGAGCTACCCAATAGCTATTCCCCCTGTTTCTTCACTGTTGCTGGAGACCTGCCTTTATGGGGGCCAGCTGTTCCCCAGGCCCAGGGGGTAAACCATGATTAGTGCAATGCAGTAAAGGTGGCTGGATTCCACTTTCAAGTGACGGGTTCGGGCACGGACACGTGATTGAATTCTTGCCAATGGGACCCATGACTCCCATTTTACAGCTAAGGCAAGACTTTCTCAGCATTTCTGGGAGAGGGGTTCCTTGCAGAGACACAAAGAGAGAGATTTGGGGGGAGATGTTCCTCTTCTGCACCATCCACCACCATGTCTGCAAATGGCCCCTGGAACTGTCGTACGACCTCGGGTGAGATGGTGCAGATTCAGTGGTGAGTCTGGCAGAGGGGGAGAAGTTGGAAAGTACGGATACCCTTGACCTTGTTGGACTGCTGGGTTATTCAGCTCGGAACTGCCTCTATCTCCAAGCTTCTGGAGTTAATAAATCCTTATTGTTTAGACCACTTGTGATTTTTCTGTTACCTGCCCAAAGCCTCCTAATACCCAGCCAGAGCTTCAGACCTGGGACTGTGCGCCCTAATAGCACGCTGGGACAGCAGCATCAAGGGCCAGTGGCAGGAAGAAGCCCAGGGATGGGAGCATCCAGAGAGTGGGGCAAGCTTGTGGTGGGGCCAAGCAGGGCCCTTCAAGGGGGGACACAGGCAGCTTCTAGTGGCGGCGATCTCTAAAGCTCAAAGAATGGCAGAGGCATTTGTTTAAGGCAAGAACCCAGCCAGCAGCCTGAGGGTTCTGGGACACAGAATCTAGCCCAAAGTGGGGTCTGGGTGGAACGGTAATAGCCAGTCAGGGTCTCGGGGTCTGGAGTTCACGCGCAGCTGCGACCCTTGTAGAGAATTGGAGTCTAAGGCAGGGAAACAGGCAGAAAGAAGCGAACCCAGTTATGCAGAGTCGCCAACACGGCTGCAGCTCAGCAGCAGCCCCCCACCGACCGTCACCAGCCACAGGGATGCCAGATGCACAGTTCAAGGCCACCAGGCCAATCCCAGCCCCTGCCATCCCTGGGCATGGATGAGCTTCTGACCACTGTGGCTCAGGTGTTGGGCAGGTGCACGGGAGGGACAGTGCCCGGAGCAGAGTGGGGCAGTCAGGGGCTAGCAGGCTTAGGTCAGGAAGCAATCTCCGTCAGGAGTTGGGAGAGCCCTGGCAAGATTTCCAGCTCATGCCAGTTTGAATCCTATGGTGTGCAAGTGACCCTAAAGCTTCAGAGAGACAGCCCTGCTTGAGAGTAAAGGGATAGCAGCTGGACCAATGCTCCTCCCTCCATCCCATTCTTTGTGCATCAGCCCGGGGGCTCAGGCTCCTCCTGCTACATTCACACCTACAAATTGCCTGTTCAGCGTGCCCATGTCCCCTTTCCGGACACCGGACAAGCCCCAGAAATAATCCCTAGGGGTCACTTTTGGGGCTGGAAAGATTCTAAAAGGTCATCTAAGGTACCACTGTCATGTGATCAAAAGGGAAACAGAGGCACGGAGATGAGCAGGAGCAGGCTGTTACCCTGCTGCGACCTTGAGCAGTCAGCACCAGCTCTCAGATCCCGCCAGCTCTGACATTCCCTGGTTCTGCTCCAACAGGATGAACACGCAGAATTGTAAATGAGTGTTTCTGAGTCACGTGGGATGGTGCTGATCTTAAGCCCCCAGTGAGGGTCTGGCTCTTCCCTCCCTTGTGTCTCCTCTTCCAACAGCTGGGTTCCCTGGAAGCTCAGTCTTACCACGTGTTCTAAACCAACTCTTCTTCCCTTATAATCATCATAATCATCTACAGAACCCCTGGCTCAGACCCGCCTGCTCTAATATTGTGCCTGTTTCTGGAAACTGTGTCACTATCCCGTTCCCAAGGCCCAGCACCCGCCTTTGTGCTCAGTCCTGGTCCCGCGCCCAGCTGTAACCACACACCCCACGCCCCAGCCCGCAGTACTGCGACTGCGCAGCACGGTGGGGATATGATGGTGGCCAACGAAGCAAGTGCTTCCTGCTGGGTGAGAATTTTGCGTGAATTCCTTGATCAAATCCCCAAAGAGGCCTGTCAGGTGGTGACCATCGCTACTCCCATTTTACAGATAAGGGAGCTCAAGGCCAGCTTGCCAAAGTCACCAGGCTAATAAGTGGCAGTGCCAGGATATGTCCCCCTGACAGTCCTATGTCAGCTGGTTGTCTGGACTCTGTTTCCCTGGATTTTGCTGCAGGCCTGGACTGGATTCCTCTTGCTGCCACCCTCTCAGCTGGCCTTGAGTGCCCACTCTGCCCTGGGGGCAAAGTCGGTTCAACTCCCCACCTCTCTTACTCTGGAGCTCTCCAGGCTTCTGCTTCGTCCTTCAAGGAGGATGTGAGATTTAACAGCCCCAGAAGAACAGGTGGGGGGCAGGGGGGATAAGAAGAAGCCAGAAATCAAGCCTGGTTATTTGCAAATGTATACCGTGTAACAGCACCCATGAGGCCCGTTCCCTCTCTCACTCGTTCACTGGGAGTCACTGGGCTACATACAGCTTCAGGGGCTGACGGCAGCCGACCATCACACCCACCATCCAGGGGAAGCTGAGAATGTGTGACAGTCCTGTGTTCAGACCCCAGCTCTGTTCCGTATAAATTCTACAAACTTGAGGCAATTCCAGGTGCAAGGTGGCCTCTTTCAGCCTCCAACCCCCGGGCTGTGACATGGGGCTAATCAGACCACTCTGTGTGGCCTTCGCGAGGACGACACCCATGTCCTGTGCCTGGGCCTCAGTGAAGACTGGTTCCCCTGCACGCCTTTCCCTCACTGGCTCCCGCTCCCATTGCTGCTGGCCGCCTCCTGCATCATGGCCAGAGAGAGGCCTCTTGGGGCTGAGAAGCCGGAGCCTTCCCAGCGATGCGCACCGCGTGGCTGGCAGGGACTCAAGCGCACTCAGCATGCTGGAGATAAACACAGGGTCCGGGCACCTGATTCTCAACAACGGACTATTCTGAGGGTTTAATTGCTCATCAAGGGGAAGGCAGGCTCTGGGCAGTGACCAAGCCCAGAGAGTCAGGCCAAGCCCCGGGGCAGCAAACCCAGCAAGGTGCAGGTGCAGAAATGCCAGCCAACAGGTGACAGATCCCAGAAGGTCACACCGGGAGGGGGCTTAAAAAGCTTCTAGGGTGACCACACGCATAGCGTACAAGGGGGGAAGCGGAGGCTCAGGGGGGCGAGCGCTTTGATTCGTGGCGTTGACAAACGCTCATCAAGCTCCTCTCCAGGCCTGGCTCCGTGCTCAGCCTCAGGGGTCTCGCGGTGTGTGGGGACACAGATGGCATACATGCAATTGCGGTGCTGGCGACAACTGCCAGAAGGAGGCAGGGCCGGGGCTGCGGGAGCATGAAGGCACGCCACACTCGTCACAAGGGTCCCGAGTCCATTCATTCAGTCACCCGTGCGCTCTGTGCTTCCACGTGCCAGGTGCCGTAGACGCAGCCCTCAATCAATTCCAGTTCCAGCCTTCGCGGGCTTTCCGGGCTCGCGGCAGAGAGAGGTGGTCACAGAAATGAAGAGATAGAGGACAGAACGGTAGGGCATGTAACGCTGTAAGGGAAGATACAGCAGCAGGAGGGAGCGCAGGCACCCGCCGCTGATCGATGCTTTAGGTAGATGGTCAGGTCGATGCTAACGATGGCAAGTTAGCGTTAGCACGTGAGGTCGGCAGGGCAACGAACGTCCTCGCCTTGAGTAAAGAGGGGAACCAAGGCCCCAAAGATGACCTGCCCTGGGGGTCACAGAGCACCAACAACAGTTAGGAACGCCCCAGGTCTCTTGTCTTGCAGGCTGGAGCTGATGCCCTGCACAACATGACAGCCCCTCGGCCCCCTGGCCACCATCTTCCCGCCTCTTCCCCAGGGGGAAAGCACCAGGCCGCTCTGCTGGGTGGGGGCCAAAGCCAGGCCCTGCAACTCACCAGTCGTCCACACTGGCCTCAGGCACTGGAGACCGACAGCCGGAGCCCTGGCCGTGCAGGCACAGCAGGCGGGTGCGTCCCCTCTGCCACCTCCCACGGATGCCAGTGGTGCCCTCCCGTCAGACACACGTGGTCCCTCCACTTCTGAGCTACATGACCTCGACAGGTTCTGCTGTCGCTGGGTGTGGTTCTGCTCTCACAGCCGTGAGGGGATTAAACGAAGTAAGAGGTGGGATGGCCACAAGTGTCTGTGGCCCACAGTGGGCACCTGCCCTCCTCACAGCCTCCTCCCACCGTGCCTGCTCGCAGCCCAGAGCATCGCTCCCTCCTCAGGGCTCCCCCGGCTCTGAGGGCACTCGTGTCCCCTTGTGGTGTCTGCCCCTAGGCCCCCCACAACACTGCCCACTCCGAGAGCCGCCTGGGCGCCTGTGGATCTCCGGGCAGCCAGCCTGGCTCAGCGGACGGCCCCCCAGCCGCCGCTCCAGAAACGTCCCCCTGCTGCGTCCAGCCGCGAAAGCTCCGCCTGAAGGATAAGGGGCAGGCAGAACGGATTCCGAGTCAGCCTCTTTAACAGCCTCATGACCCAGGACAAGTTAACTTTTTTTTTTTTTAAATAAATGAGGATAATAATCAGTACCTGAGGTTCGGCAAAATTATATGGTGATTTTAATATTATTGTTTCCATGAAAGAATCATAGGTTGAGGCCAGAGTATTCAATTTGTAACCTGGTTCTACAATCTTTCCCACAATGTCCTGCCCCACGGTGTTCTCCTCTCACTGAACTCGCCAATGACAGGGAGCTCACTACCTGCTGAGAAGCCATGCCATGTTTTGACTGCTTCTGAGCAGTGAGAGACTTTCTGTTGCTTGAAGACCTGCCATGCTGAGCTCTGGAAAGCAGAGAGTGGGTGGTGAGCCAGCCGGGGGGGGGTCTGGGGAGAGGTGCAGGAGGGCGGAAGGAGGGAGCGGGAGCTAAGAGGAGCGCCAGGGAGCACTCCCAATGGAGCCCCTCGCAGGCTCTCAGCACCCCTGCCCAGATAAGCTCCCACTCAAGGTGTCTGCTCTGCTCTAGCCCAGCCCTTCCAGAAGACATCCTGCCTGGGCTGCCTCCTGCCTGGGGCTGCTCAACGGTGGGACCACAGGGGCCTGGGTTCTCAAGCCCTGATGTATGATTAATGACTCTGATGAGCTCACCAGCCCATGGAGGGAGGGCAATCCGAGGGGAGGCCAGAGGAAGGCTGGTTATGGATTTTAACCCTCTGATGTTACTGGCTGGGAATTTAACATCAATAATTCAAGGCAGTGGGGAGGAGGGGTTGAGAAAAATGCAAAAGAGAAAGAGAGGGAGGTAAGGAAGAAGGGAGAGAGGTCGGGAAGGAGGGGGGAGGGGCAGAGGCACAAATGCATTTGTGGAGTGTTCCCCATGTGCCCCTTCCCCCTCCTTCGGTTCCTTCAAGCCCCACTGCTGTCTCTGAAGCATCACCCCTCCCCCGAACTGCCACCCCGTTACCGGTTCAGAAACGGAGTCTCAGAGAGGAAAAGTGAGGGTTTCAGTGGTAGGGGGTGGGGGAATAGACCCAGGTCCGCAGATTCCAGAACCCAGGTTCTTTCTACTACACCTTGACTCTGGGGGGTAGCCAGGTCAGGGAACACAGAGGGTCCCTGCCAATGTCAGGACGCCCAGCCCAGCTCCCACGCTGGGGCTGACATGTGGCCAGGGGAGTTTGCAGGGCTTTCCCCCTGGGAGAGAAACCAGCCATTGGCCTTCTGGACAGCACCAGAACTTTGTTGCTGGAGCTGAAAAAATTAACTGCTATATTTAAAAGCATTGTTCCGTTGCTAAGGCAACAGAGGGGCTAAGAATAATATAAAAAGAAGATGATATGCCAGGTTGTCACTGGCAACCCAATTTTAAGGGTGTGTGTATGTGTTTTAAAAGAAGTGTGGGGGGGTGAGGTTCAGACTGTCTTCCCCACTCCCTCTGGCACCATCTGCCCCAGGGACATATCCAAGATGTAGCCAGGCCTGGGATCTCACCGGTCTGCCCAAGTTGGGGGAGGGCTGGCATGTCCTGGCCCCGAGCCTAAAGATAAAGGTGGCTCCCTTTCCCTAACTGCTGTCCCCTCTGGGCAGCCCCCCACTGCCTGGGCCGCCTCCCCCCACAGTGGAACCCCAGCCAGAGGCTTCTCTCAAACAGATGGCCCCAAAATAACTTCTTCTCCCCGACCTGGAGCTCGCAGCCAGGCTGGCAGACTCCCCGGGGACCACCAAGGAACACAGATGGTCGGAGAGAACAGCAGGCAGATTTATCGATCTGCAGCCTGGATGTCAGGGCTGAGAGGTGGCTTGGGGCAGACACAGGCACAGGGTGGCCCCAGCTCTCCGAGGAGCCCTAGAGAGAAGCACTAGGTCTGACCTCGGTCTAGAGCCTGGGTCCCAGAGAGCAGGCCTGGTGAGGGACCCTGAGAAGGTGGATGGGGACAGAGGCCCCTTGCACACCGGCTTGTCGGGGCTGGGACGGAAGCGCTCGTGGGAGACACACAACTGGACAGCAAAACAAACAAACAAAACCCCCAGGGCAGTTCATCAACAGTCGCGTTTCGGGAAGAGATTTGTTATTTTTGCCTTTGTCACAGTCCAGCCGCGTGGAGGAAAGCTGCAAAATCAGCCCAACCAGGGACCCCAGGCCAGTCTGCCACCTACTGCCCTGTGAGCTCGGGCAAAGCCCCGAGCATCTCTGGCCCTTGGTCTGATCATAAGCAGAAAAGACTATGACTTTTTTTAAGGAGTGTGGCTTGGCTTTGATAAACCAACACGGATAGAGAGCCAGGCTGGGCTCACAGAATTCCCTCCACAGACAGCACCATCCACCAGGAGAAACCTTCACCTGAGCATTTCTCTGTGTTGGGCCAATCCTGAAGGCCACAGAGGTGCCTGGGGAACTTGAGGGAAGGAGGGAAAGTGACCAAGGAGGTGTCTGGGTGGCGGTAGTCTGGGAAGGCTTCTTTAAGGAGGTGGAATTCTAAGAGGATGACATTTCTGTGCAAATAAGTGAGGAGTGACACACAGCTGGGGACCCAGAGTGGCCTAATGTTCCTGGAGGGGTTGGGAATTCCAAAGAAAGAAGCAGGTCTAGTAGAATGAGGAAGGGAGGGAGAGACATTCCAGGCAGAAGGAATGATTGAAGCAAAGGCAGGGAGGAGGCAGAGCACAAGGAGGGTCTGAGGGCAGGGGGAAGGCTCGCTGGGCCAGAACGTCCACGGAGGGCTTGCTGGAGAAGGGAAATGGCCGGGTCTGTGTTTCAGAAAGACCTCTGTGTGGAAGCTAGCTGGGTGGAGTGAACTGGAGGCAGGGGGGCCCATGGGGATGCTGGTACAGGAGTCCAGGCCAGAGAAAGGAAGCCGGGCTAAGGCAGAATGAGGTTTCACAGAGCATAAGGTGCATCCCTGTCTAACACCTCCCCGGATCAAGCCAGGATGGACAGACGGTACTGCCCGACCCCAGCGCTCTCCCGTTCTTGCTCAGGGCCTCCCACAGGCAGGAGGTGCCTACCAGGTATAGAGTTGTGACCTATCGATTTCCCATCCTCTAGAAGTGGGCAAATCCAGGAGAGCTGGAGGGGCCCAGTGACGGAGAGGTCTCATGGGTGGGTGTGGTCAGGGAGGGCTTCCTGGAAGAGAGGCAGGCCTGGGTCATGGAGAGCCGTGAGCTCCAGGCTGAGGGGCTGCAACTCCTGTGGTCACTGAAGACCTGTGGGAAGCCAGGAGGGGTCAAGAGAGGGGGAGAGGTGAGCAAAGCTGTTTTAGGAAGCCAAGCTGGGTAAAAATCCAGCACCTTACTCCTCTCCCTGCCTCTCAGACACAGGACCCTCCTTTTCCAGCTGTCTGAGTGCTGGCAACAGACACCAGACCTTCAGTGTACGTCACGGAGAATGGGTATGTTGACTCAACAACTACTCTTATCTCAACAGAAGACAGCAGCCCCCCACCGAGCCTCAGCCTTCCTGTCTCCCCTTGCAAGGGCAGGACGCACTTCTGGGCTTCCTTTCCCATGAGGGAGGTACCCCGAGTGCGTCTGGGACAGTGTCTGGGCCTCATGGAGTTCAGGCTGGGTCAGCACATGGGCAGAGAGCAGTCCCAAGTGGCTCAGCCTCTGGGGGACCAGAACCTGGCTAGAGGTTTCTGGGCCAGGGCAGCCCCAGGAAGTCTGGCCCTTGCCCTTTCTCTGCCTTCAACAAACATTTATTGAGCACCTATTATGTGTCAGGCACCATTCTAGGCACTGAATCAAACAAAATCCCTGCCTTCTTGGAGCTTAAATTCTACTGGGGAAACAGTCAATAGTCAACAAATAAATATCGTCAGGTAGTAATGTGTACTACGAAAGAAATCAACAACTCAGGGGAGGAAAAGGGACCAGAGGAGGTGTTTGAGTGAAGGTGGTCAGGGAAGGCTTCCCGAAGGAGGTGAGATGCTAAGAGGGTGACATTTCAGCAGAGGCCTGAATGAAGCGAGGGGGCAGTGGAAAGAGTATTTTGGGGGAAGAGTATTTCAGGCAGAAGGAATGGTACCTGCAAAGGGCTTGAGGCAGGAATGAGTTTGGTGTGTTTCTCTGACTCCTCGTCTAGTGCTCTTGGGAAAAAAGAGGTGCAGAGAAGTCAGCTGTCTTGCCCAGAGTCATACTGTTGATTAGCGGCCCAGCAGGGTGAGAGGGCAAGGTTGCTGCCTGTCAGTCCAGGGCTCGTCCACCACTGAACGGGCGACTGGCCACATTTCAGGGCATGGGCTCCAGTGGGAGTGTGGGTGCCGGCTGCTGCCTGTGGGGGAGGGGGCTCTGGGGGTAAGACAGTCATTCAGTCAACATGTATTGAGTACCTACCACATGCCGAGTGCTGGCTGTGCGGGGCCCTGACATTGAGCAGAGCACACGGGCACAGAAGCACTTGCCATCAGGGAGCCCACGTTCCAACGAAGGCTGCAGAATCCCCCAGAATCTGGGAATCCCAGAAGGAACATGACAGCATCCTAGCCTCAGAGAATGCAGAATGACTCAAGCACAGGCTCTCGGCAGAGGACAGCTGACAGGGCCCTTCAGCAGCACTCGGTCCATTTTAAAGAGGGAGGGACTAGGGCTGGGGCACGGCATGTCCCACACATGGCAGCCAGAGGCACTGCCAGCACCTGACGCCCCTGAGTCCAGGTTCCTGGCCCAGTGGGCTGTGTGTGGGCGACGGAGATGAGCATGGGCTTGGTAGCCAGACAGACTGGCTGTGTGTCTGTCCCTCACGCTGGCTAGGGCGTGCAGTCCTTGTGAACCTCAGCTTCCTCATCCGAAAAATGGGACTAATAGGGCATCTATCTCAAATAGTTCCTGTGAAAATTATGGTAACGTATGTAAAGGGCTTAGCATGGTAAATGCGCCAAATGCTTGCCGTTGTAATTATTCGTGAAACTTCGAGGACACTAGTATCTCTTCTTGAAGGTGACAGAGATTGGACTCTGCTGTGATCTGAACAGCTGACCTGCCCCAGCTACAGGCTTAGTATCCCGCAGAGGGTCTGCCCCAGCGTGTTAGCTGATGGAGAGTAAGGGTTGTTTCACTCCCACCTCGGAACAATAACATCGTGTGTGCGGCCTGGCCTGAGTCCTCTCCCTTCGTCTCTCCCCTTCTTTCCATTCCCTCCTGTGTCTCTGTTTCTGTCTCTATCTCACACACACACACAGAGACACAGTCAGAAAGACAGACAGACAGACAGACACTCACACACAGAAGCACATGCTGCAATTAAGGCCGTAAGACTTTAACACCCCCCCCCCCCAGGCAGTGGGAGCCAAAGGGAAGTAGAGAAGTTTCCAGAAGATTCTAGCTCGGAGTGTAGGTACATGTTTTAATCCTCCTCCTTGGCTAGGCTGAAACTAACCTTGATAGGCGTAGGGCCTGTCCAGAGGTCAGGAGGGCAAAAGCACATGGCCAGGCGGGGTTGATAAGAAAGACAACATTGATATAAGAGACCAGGGCCCAACGGCCAGAGCGGAGGACTCAGAGTGCACGGCAGCAGCCATGGATGGTAGCTGTGCAAAAGGCACCTCAGAGGGACTTCCTGGAAGAGGAGGGGTGAGGGAGGAGGGGTTCATTTGAGCTTTGAAGGATGGGAGGATTTGGCCAAACAGACGTCATTGCTCAGTATGAGCCCAGCATTACAGGCAGAAAACTAAACAAAGTACAGAAGCACAGAGGTTGGAACTTGGAGGACACAGAACAACAGCAGCTTCCAGCGATGACTGGGGCTTTCTCTAAGGTGGAAGAAGTGAACAAACAATAATTCTTTCATTCACGTGAATAACTCCCCCATCTAGAAAGAGGCGAGGCAGACTGGACCTTCCTGCACCTGAATTATTCCGTCTCCCAAATGTGTGTGTCCCTGACGTGGGAGGGAGATGGCCCCAGAATAGATATTCTTGACCAACACGTGGTTGTTGCCTCCTCCCCGCCCCCCACTGCTCAAGGCACCTGGGGCCAATTTCCTTGTGCCCATCAAGAAGTCCTAGGCTCATCTGAAAGCCTCGGGTTTCCTGGGACGGCCAGAGCACTTCCTCAGCCTCCCCTCAACCACATGGCACCCCAGGTGGGATGATGGTCCGTGCCCACCCCACACCGGGAACCTGACCCTCGAAGGGGCGTGGCATCTGGCCGACATCCTCCACCTGGTTAAGGAGCAGAGCCACGGTCTGCAACCAGAAGAGTGGAACTCCCAGCCCCCAAGTCCCATCCACCAGGGTAGGCTGTCTCTTGCCCTTAAGCTGCCCAGGCCAAGAACGGAAGCCAAGATGGGGAGCAATTTGGTCCCACAAGGCCTCAGACTGGAGGGTCACGGGTGCCCTGCCACACCTGCCACTCCAGAGGCCCATGCTCTCTGAGACAGCAGACTCTGACTTTGGTTTCAGCCAAGTGCCCCTTCCAAGCCACCTTGGCCCTTCCTACACCTCCCCTGCCCACCCTCCAATATCTGCCCAGGCCTCCTTCTGGGTCCCAGATATTGAAACCTCTTCAGGACAGCCAGGGAATCCCATGATCAGTACACTGAAGCAGACATGTGCACAACACCACCTCTGAGCAGGCCCCCGGGGCTGCAACTCTTGAAGAGACTGAGGGAGAAAAATGCTGGCACCTCCCCCGCAAATGGAACAAACGGTTCATTCATGGGTTGATTCCATTGGACACACTTAGAATCGCTTTGGATCCATCCACAGAAACGTGCTCATCGGGTCCCGGCTCCCCCACCTCTTCAAAGCCTAGTGAGTGTCATTCCCACGCAAGGGGTTGAGGGAGCTACGGGTCGAACAGGTAGAACCAGAGCCAGGCTCTGATTATCAAGAAGCTCACAAGTGGAACAGCCAAGGAAACAGTCAAAAAAACTAAGAGGCAGCCCACGGAATGGGAGAAGATATTTGCAAAGGACACTACAGATAAAAGACTGGTATCCAGGATCTACAAAGAACTTCTCAAACTCAATACACGAGAAACAAATAAACAAATCAAAAAATGGACTGAAGATATGAACAGACACTTTTCCAATGAAGACATACAATGGCTAACAGACACATGAAAAAATGTTCAAAATCATTAGCCATCAGGGAAATTCAAATCAAAACCACACTGAGATACCACCTTACGCCAGTTAGAATGGCAAAAATAGACAAGGCCAGAAACACAATTGCTGGAGAGGATGTGGAGAAAGGGGATCCCTCCTACATTGTTGGTGGGAATGCAAGTTGGTACAGCCACTTTGGAAAACAGTGTGGAGGTCCCTTAAAAAGTTAAAAATTGAGCTCCCCTATGACCCAGCCATTGCACTACTGGGTATTTACCCCAAAGACACAGACGTAGTGAAGAGAAGGGCCACATGCACCCCAATGTTCATAGCAGCATTGTCCACAATAGCTAAATCGTGGAAGGAACTGAGATGCCCTTCAACAGATGACTGGATTAAGAAGTTGTGGTCCATATATACAATGGAATATTACTCAGCTATCAGAAAGAACGAGTTCTCAACATTTGCTGCAACATGGACGGCACTGGAGGAGATAATGCTAAGTGAAATAAGTCAAGCAGAGAAAGACAATTATCATATGATTTCTCTCATCTATGGAACATAAGAACTAGGATGATCAGTAGGGGAAGAAAGGGATAAAGAAAGGGGGGTAATCAGAAGGGGGAATGAAACATGAGAGACTATGGACTATGAGAAACAAACTGAGGGCTTCAGAGGGGAGGGGGGTGGGGGAATGGGATAGACTGGTGATGGGTAGTAAGGAGGGCACGTATTGCATGGTGCACTGGGTGTTATACACAACTAATGAATCATCGAGCCTTACATCGGAAACCGGGGATGTATTGTATGGTGACTAACATAATATGATAAAAAAGAAGAGGAAGAAGAAGAAGCTCGCAAGTGGAGAACCTGGAATCTTCGAGCACTGTTGGTGGGAATGGAGAATAGCACAGCCACTGTGGAAAACAGTATGGCAGCTCATCGAAAAATTAAAAATACAATTACGATATGATCCAACAATTTCATTTCTGGGTATTTACCCAAAAAAAAAATTGACATTAGAATCCTGAAGAGCTATCTGCACTCCCATACTCCTGCAGCATTATTTCCAATCGCCTAGATGTCCATGTGACCTCAGTGTTCACTGACGGACGTGTGGAGAGAGAAAATGGGCCATAGACGTACAACGGGGTAGCACTCGGCCTTGAAAAGGAAAAAGTCTGCAATACGGAACCACACGGATGAACCTGGAAGACAAGATGCCAAGCGAAAGACGCCAGTCACGGAGGGCAAATCGTGTTTGATTCCACGTATATAAGGTACGAAAAGAGTCGAGTTCACAGAAACAGAGAGTAGAATATGGTCGCCAGGGGCTGGGGGAAGAGAGAATTGGGGAGGTGCTGTTCAACGGGTATAAAGTTTCAGTTATGTGAGATGAAAAAGTTCGAGAGCTCCATCGCACATCACACCTGCACTTAACAGACACTATATCGTCTGTTTGCAATTTTGTTAAAAGTAGATCTCAGGGCACCTGGGTGGCTCAGCTGGTTAAGCATGTCTGCCTTCGCCCCAGGTCGTGATCTCAGGGTCCTGGGATCGAGCCCTGCGTTGGGCTCCCTGCTCAGTGGGGCGCCTGCTTCTCCCTCTCCCTCTGCCCCTCCCCAGCTCGTGTGTTGGCTCACACTCTCTCTCTTTCTCTCTCTCTTTCTCTTTTTAAAAAAAAGAGTAGATTTTCTGCTAAATGTTATCATAACAATAAAAGCTCGTAAGCTAGACGAAGAAATGTAGACGGGTGCACAGGGTAATTCATAGCAATTCTTTCTCTAGCCCTACCCTGTGCTAGACACAGGCCTGAGGTTTCACTCTATCAATTCATTTAACCGGTGACAATACTATGAAGGATGTATCTCAATGATCTCCACTATACAGAAGAGTAAACTGAGGCACAGAGAGGTTGAGTAACTTGCCCACGATAGCAATCACGCTGCTCCCAGGCACAGAGCGGGGCCTGGAACCCAGGCAGTGGCTGCAAGTCTGTGATCCAGCCCTCCATTCTGCTGTGTCATGGTGCATACAAGTATATTCCCTAACAGGCAACACACTGGGCAGTATGGTGGGGGGGTGTGATTGACTCTACCAGGAGGAGGGGGCATGGACGTTTTCTGAAGGGAGAGACACCTGAACTGGACCCTCAACGATGAAGAAACCATCACCCCTGAAGTTAGCAGTGAACACACCCCCAGCAACCCCTACCTTCCCCCTCAACCCATGCAGTTGGGTCTCGTCCTCCCGGCTGCAACCTCCCAGGGCTCTCTGTGTGCGTCTCCTTTGTCGTGTGGACACGGGGTCTGCTTTGCCCCAGCTCCAGACTTGTCTCACCTCCCTCCAGAGCAGAGCCCTCGTCCCACCTGCTTCTCACTGGCCTGGGAGGTAGCTGGCGCTTCTGAAATATTTGTGGGATTGACATGAATTCCCCTTAGATGCTGAGGCTGGCCCCCGTGGAACCATGAGATTGGTAAAATAAATGTGGCCACTCTTTTTCCCTCCCTCCCTCTTTCTCTCCCTTCCTCCTTTCCTTACTCCCCTCCTCCCTCCCTTCCTCCCTCCCTCCCTTCTCTCCTTCTCTCCTTCCTCTCACTTTCAACAGCTATTTATTGAGAATGCATTGTATGTAGAGCTGGGATACAACAGGAGAGCCTCTATTCTGCAGGGACACACGGTCCAGTAGGGGAGACAAACTACAGAAAGACAATGGCAGAGTGACAAGTCCCGGTGTGAGTGAGTCCACAGGCACAGAAGCACATTGGACAGACGGCCTTAGGTGTGGAGGGGGCAGTCAAGGAAGGCTTCCCCGAAGTGGCATCTAAACTGCAACCTGTGCATTGAGTAGGAATTAGTCTCAGTGTGTGTGTGTGTGTGTGTGTGTGTGTGTGTGTGTGTACATGCATACAGATGCCTGCCAGTTATGGGGAGGGAGGTTCAGCCCAGAGCTTTCTAGGAAGAGGGAAGCACTTCTGCAAAGGCCCGGAGGCACAGAACCGCACCACATTCCAGGAGGTTCTAACACAGAAGTGCAAAGGGAGGAGAAAGAGCCGGGTGAGATCCCGAGGACCCTTGCGTGCAAGTGACTCTAGAGGAATTTGGCATTTAACATTGGAGGCCACAGGGAGCTATTAAAGGATTTTATGCAAAGGATGATGTTACCTGATTTGTGTTTTTAAAAGATCCCCCTGGCGCGCTGTGGGGAGGAGACTGGAGTGCTGGTGACAGTTAGAAGCAGCTACAGAATCCAGGTAAGACAGAGCGGTTAGCAGTGGGGGAGGAGGAAGGGGAACACCTGACAGATCTTGAGTCAACAGGACTCGACTGCCTTGGGTGGGGTGGGGGACCTGCTCGGGAGGAAGCCTGAGTCTGGGGCATGCCAGCCCTTCCCGGGCCCCTCTAGCACCACCTCTGTCCTCATCCCACTGCCACAACTGGAAGCCAGGGAACGTGGGGGAGGGGGGCTCCATGAACTACTGTACTTGTGGCCCCATCCCATGAACCGGGAGCCATCTTACTAGCGAAAAGCGTATCCACACCATAAACATCATAACCCACACACATGGCCATCCACCACCACAAAAGACGCCGTGAGGCTCCCGCAGAATTGCCTGATTCTGATCATTCCCGTTAATATTGGTTTGCTCCTCGTACGTCTCACTCTGTTGCCCGCGAGCACTCAGCAGCGCTCACGTAGTACCAGGGCCGGGAGCCGAAGAAAAGACAATGGGAGAAAAACGTAAAACTGAGATAATTCCTAAGTAATCATTTTGTTCTTTACTGCAAATTGGGGAGCGCGAGGTATCGATTTAGTTCAGCCGTGGAACTGAAAACAGCACAACTTTCAGACACGGGGTGAAGCGTTGCTCAAGGTTTCTCCTGGTCAAGGTTGGAGAGCAATCTGATCTCGTAGCTCGCGCTCAAGAGTGAACGACAACAGAGGACCCCCGAGCCCTCCTGGAGCTATCAGCAGCTCAGCTCTGGAAACGCAGGGCAAGGAGCTTTCCCCGCGGCCTTCGAATGTCATCATCTGCCTGCACACCCAGAGAACGCAGCCTTTAGTGTCTCCGGGGATCACAACAGCCAGGGGCTGCCTAAACGTGGGTCACCTTCTGCTAGTTTGCAGGGGAAGCAGCCAGTGGTGTCTCGGGACGAGCTCTCACATTCCCTTCTGCCACCATTCATGTCACCTTCCAAAGGAGCAAACCGTCCAGACTGCTCTAACAGAAATCCATAGACAAGGTGGCTTATAAACCACAGAAAGTTATTTCTCACAGTTGTGGAGTCTGGGAAGCCCAAGATCAAGGCATCCACGGGTTCAGTGTCTGGTGAGGACCTGCTTCCTCGTTCGTAGATGGCCATCTCCTTGCTGTGTCCTCACATGGTGGGAGGGACGAGGGAACCCTCTGGATCTTTTCCAGGGGTGCTGATCCCACCCTGAGGGCTCCACCCTCACCACCTCATCGTCTCCCACCGGCCCCACCTCCCAATACCATCACATTTGTTAGGTTCCAACATCTGCATCTGGGGGAGACACAGAGTCAGTCTCTAGCCCAAGCAGAAAACTTAGGTAAAAAGTGTGCTCGGCAAAGGCAACTCTAAGATAAGTCTCCTGTATGCTCACTCCCGGCACACAGTGCTACCCATGAACCTCCTCCGGGAGCAGCTGGCGGGGCGGGGCACCCCGCAGAGAAGAGACCGCCTTCCCGGGTAACGCCCGGTACTGAACCAATGTAGGATGAACTTCTCTTCACCAGGCACTATTGCTGCCAGAGAAAGTGAATAAAAATGCTTATAAAAGAACACCATTCTGCAGTTGGGAAAACTGAGGACCGGCGAGCAGACTGGCTCAGATCACACGCTCAGGAGGTTCCGGGACATCTGGCCACACCTACCCTCCCTGGTCTTTGAGACAGACGATGGAGACCAGGGGCATCCAGCTCTGAGCTGATGTCACAGTCTGGGAGCACGTAATTGGCAGGGGGCGGAGCCTAGGCAGGGAGATGTGCAGCTAAGGTGCGTCTGGTGCCCTGTTAAGAATTGGAGGTCCCAACCCCAGCCCCACCAGCTGGCACACACACCCTGCACAAACCCGGGTAAGTCACTCAACATCTCTGGTTTCGGTCGGCAAATCTACACTGATGACAAAGGCTGGGTGACATGGGATCACTTCAAAGTCCTTCCCTGATTTAACAAATCCCCGTGTTTGATTACAGCTATGTCCAGTGGGTGACGCGAGGGGAAAGAAGAAATGACTATCTTTATCAGATCTGCGAGATATATTTTTTATCCCGGTGATTATTTGATTTTGTTTTATTCTACTTTTAAAGACACAGCTGCTGCAAGGACAAGGGGGGTGGTGTTGGATTGGCGAGTCATTGGTCTGCATTGAGGTCACTGTGAGTCTTGTCTGAGGGCAGGGGCTCCATCTCAGGCAGGACAGTGTGGCTTCCAGGCCTGGACGGGGCTGGGGCAGGACTCAGGCTGGAGACAGCAGAAGCCAGTGAAGGACTCCAGGAGGGCCCTCCCACCCAGACAAAGAAGAGGATGGGCTTCTCCCCCCTGCAGCTTCAAAATGACAGTCTTCAAGCCTTTCCCACCAACAATCCCACATCAACCCTGGGAAAGGGGTGGGCCGGCTGTTTGTTGCCCCAATTCACAGAGGAGGAAACTGAGGTTCAGAGCAATCAAGTGACTTGTCCAAAGTCCCACAGCAAGTGGGTGAGAAAGGCAGAACCAAAACCCAGGACTCAATGTTTCCTACCCTCTTTGTAGGAAACAGGCGACCCTAGGCAGGATGGGCCCATATAAAGGCCCCTCCACACTATGAATGGCATCCCTGGACTAAGAATGTTTCAAGAGGGCCATAAATGCAGCTGGGCCTCGAAACTGGCCCCACCTATCCAGTTGGCATCTTCCCATCTCTGCCACAAGCCTCTCCCAGTTACAGAACAAGGAATGATGGTTCCTTACGAGGAAAAGCTGTCGAGATGAAAGAGAGCAGAGCCATCTCTTCCTGATGAATTCTACAGCTACAGCTGGGGAGGGACATCTTGTGGGGAGGGCTGTTGTGGGACTGCCTGACACAACAGCAAAGGGGTAACAGAGAATATTCCAGAAGCACCCAGAGACCAAACTATTATCTGTTGCTGATGGTACTGCTTCCTTCCAAACAGGATGGGTAGTGGCCTGGACCAAAGATCCATAGGACCCACGAATAAAGCTAATAAGCCAGTGTCTGTATGCAAACTGCATAAGAAACCAGGGTCACCGGTCCTCTGTCTCTTCTCCCAACGGTCCTCAAAAGACACTACCAGAGATCAGCCTAGGCTCAACAACCCCGGAAGCAGGAGTATTGCCCCCATGTCACCGGTGAGGGGGGAGTGACTCAGAGACTAAACAAACCCGTCCCAGGGCCATTCTAAGACGCAGGTGCTGTTACTTTTGGAGGCCTCTCCCATATTATACAAAACACATCTCCTGAATGTTCTCTTTGGCTGGAAAAAAACTCTGAATTTTTAAAATAATTTTGCTTTTGAAATTATTTGCAGTGAGTAACTAATAAGATTAACGATCGGCTCTGCCTTCTCAGCAATCATCGTCTATCATCAGAAACCTTGGCAAGGCGCAGCACCGCAGCCCTCAAAAGAGAGGGCCGTTTTTATAAATACGAAAGCAAACAATTAATCATGTTTGAATATATTAACTAAACATTCATTTTGATCAGCCGTTGTATTTTGGAACCCAAACTTTTTTTTTTTTTTTTCATGTCTCCAACATTGTTGTAGGCCCTTCAGGAGCACACGGACCGCGATGTGGCTTGGGTACGTCAGGCCCCAGGAGAGGGGGGAGGTGGGGAGCTGGGATGGGAGCACAGGAGTCATTCCAAAACCAGGCTCTTTCCTGACCAGGGGCTCCCCCAGGGGTCAAGCCTCCTCCTCTAAGAGGGACATTGCCAAGTGGAGGTTTGGAAGGGGGCTGGGAATGATGTCCTTTGAGTGGCTGCTAAGAATGCGGAGGGGTGGGCAGAGGGCAGAATGGGTGAAAGAAGTCAAAAGGTACAAACTTGAGTTAAAAAACAAAGAAGCCCTGAAATTAACAAACAAATAAATAAATAAGTCCCTCCTGGGGTGTAAGTGTACAGCCTGGTGACTACAGTTAATAACACTGTATTGTATATTTGAAAGCCAGTGAGAGATGAGACCTTGAAAGTTCTCATCACACACACAAAAATTTTTCTGAACTACGTGCAGTGACAGATGTTAACTAGACTTACTGCCGTGATCATTTCACTATGTATATAAATGCTGAATCATGATGTTGTACGCCCGAAATTAATATGCTGTATGTCGATTATAAAAAATGTTTACATTTTAATTTATTTTTAAGTAAAATTTTGAATTCATAAGAACGATTTATTTTAATCAATATTTATTTTATTTAGACCTAATTTTTTTTTTTAAGATTTTGTTTATTTATTTGACAGAGAGAGACAGCCAGAGAGAGAGGGAACACAAGCAGGGGGAGCGGGAGAGGAAGAAGCAGGCTCCCAGCAGAGAAGCCTGATGTGGGGCTCGATCCCAGAACGCCGGGATCACGCCCTGAGCCGAAGGCAGACGCTTAACGACTGAGCCCCCCAGGCGCGCCTAGACCTACAATTTTTAATTAAAAAGAATCGTGGCTGTTTGGTCTTGAACAGGAACAGTGGAGGGAGGTACGTTCATTGCCGGCACATGACACACCTGCCGTGCCAGTCCCACAGTTCTTACCTTCTTCGGGGCACAGAGGGCACACCGTGACATTGGGTAGCAAGAGGCAGCGCCAGGAGGTGTAGTGGGGGAGTTGGGCTCTAGCGCTCGAGGTCTGAACCGCTGTGGTTATACTGCGTCTCAGACCGGGCACAGGAATGCGGGCCAGTCTTCCTGGCCTGGGGGCAGTATGGCAACATCTGGAAAAACGGGGGAGAGGAGAGCGGTCTCTGCCGATGGCCAAAGGCAGACGGTGGAAGCGAAGGCGGGCAGGTCTCAGCTGACCAGAAGGAAGAGGCTGCCAGCAAGCAGAGCTGTCGGACAGCGGAGGGGCTGCCCTGGGAAGTCCCGAGCTCCTCGCTGCTGGCCGTCTGCAGGGCGGGAGGGCGGGAGGCCGGGGTGCCGGGCACGGCGGCGGCGGGGATTCCCGCTCGGACTGGAGAGCCGTACCAGCTTAGAGGGTGCGAGCGGTCACGCTCTCTTCCTCTCTCAGTCCTCTCCCGCGCAGGCCTCCGTGCCTCCGGCCAGACGTGGGTCCCAGCGAAGATGGGCAGGAGGGGGGAGACGACCACAGATGTAGGAGACTGGACTCAGAGGCATTTCCTGGCGACACAGAACTGGTATTTATTGAGTTTTTCTAAATACTAGTTATTTGAGCTTTACATGTGTCATCTCATTGTCTGCTCACATCCTCTGAGGTCGGCGTTCTTACTCTCATTTCACAGATGAGGAGCCTGGGGCCCAGAGAAGCTAAGTTGAGAGCCTAGGTTCCGGTAGCCTCGGCCTGGCCTCTCTGGGCGATGGAGAGCCACCTCCCCTCTCCTGCTGTGGGGGAAGGCACAGGGGGACGGCCTCTCCCCATCTCCGCCCCCCGCCCCAGCTTGGGGGCGGGGCAAGGCCTAGGTAGGCCAGGCCGCTGGGGAGCCTGAGGCAGTAGGAGCGAAATGGGGGCACAGAAACCATGGGTGGGGGTGGGGTGGGGGAGACACTGAGAGACGGAAATGAAAGTGACCTTGAAAAAAAGGAACGAGGGAAGAAAAGCAGAAACTACAGCAAGTGACAAAGAAAACGAGAGTGTCCAGAGGAAGTGACCCGGGGTGCGGCGCCGCCAGAGGAATCCCCCACAGCCTGGCATTTCCTCTCTTCTCAGAGACTGGCCCCTCGTCCTCATTCGTCACCACGGGCCAGCAGCAGCCCGGTGGCTTTGGTAAGGAAGGCTTCCTCCTGCCAGCCCAGGGAAGGAGCAGGACTCAGAGCTCAGAGCCTGGGCTGCAAGCTGGCTCCACAGCGACATGGATGGGAACTCCCTGGGCCTCAGTTTCCAGTTTCCTCTCTATGAGATGGCTATAACCATCCTGCGCCCATCGTACTGCCGGGAAGCCCATCTGGGAAGCCTCGCCTGTGCCCGCGGGAGCCCACAGGAAGGGAAGGAGGGTAGTGCCCAGAGCGGCAGGACGCACGCCGGACACTCCTAGGGGCGCACACCCGGGGAGAGCATCCAGTCTCATTATCTGAACATTAACCTGACACTTACTGGTCCTTAATCACTCTGCATCCTGTTGGCCCTGGGAATAAAAGACTAAAGAAGGATCAGTCTTATTTTTAATTATAGGCTTTGCAAACAAATTCCCAGCTCCTTATCCACCTCTCCCACTTGGTTGGCTGTGTTACCTTGAGTAAGTGACTTGACCTCTCTGAGCACCCTTCTTCATCTGTAAAGCAAGAATGAGAAGCATGCCTGCCCTCTGGGTTGTGAGGCTTCGGTGAGACTGTGCATAAAGCACTCAATCCAGGGTCAGGCACACATCCACCAGCCTCAGCCCAGCCGTACCAGCCCGGTCTGCCGGGGTCTAGCAGCACTTACTGGCAGGTAGCACCAGGAGCCAGGGCACTCGGTGCCGGGCAGGGGTGTGGGACTGGCTCTGCCAAGGCGTCACAACAGGTGGAGAGGACCAGGAGTGAAGGATAAGCCAAAGGGAACAGCAGGAGCAAAGGCACAGAGGTGAGACAGAGGGAGAAGTGTTCAGGCACTGGGGACGGAGAAGGCCAGACTTGTCCTTACAGGTTGAGGAACTCTCTGATCCAACGTGCCACTGACAGTGGTCAGACTGGCCCTGGAAGTGACACAGGCATGCCCCCGGGATGCTTCTGTCAGCCTTTGACTGCGGCGCTGGCGCCTTCAGCAGACCTTTGCTTGGGCGGTGACTGCCTCCAGATGGCCTCGGGGAAACTCCGCAGGGGGTGGGCACAGCGCTCATGAACTGGTCTAGCCTGGGAACCACAGCCGGAGTGAGGGCAGCTGCAGCGGTGAAGGTGTCACAAAGCAGAGGCTGGGGGCACACGGAGGGGAAGGAGGGGGTTTCTCCACCATGTGTTTGCTGGGAGCTGACCTCGTTTGCATAGACGGCAGCTACCGCTCCTGCACATCCCCTGACTCGGCGTGGCTGCAGACCCAGTCCATCACAGCCCCCCACGCTGACTGGGGGTTACCCAGGTGGCCGCAGCCACGTGGCCCCACTCGGCCGTCCGCGAGCAAGCAGAAATCAGGCCACTGGCTCCTCGCCCTTGGGGGTCCTGCTCACTTGCACAAACATCAGTGTTTCCATCTGTAAAATGGGGACACTAACCACACCCACTTCCAGGAAGTTGCAGGAATGAAATGAGATCCTGGAGGGGATGCACTTGGCAGAAAACCCACAGAGGTGATCGATCCTTGGTAGCCCCTTTCCTTTCCTTGCTACTTCCTCCATTACAGGGGACTGGGCAGACCTGGGCCCATTTTATCCCTCTCTCTGGCTCTGTGACTTGAGACAACTCACTCTATTCCCTATAGATCAGCTTACTCATCTGCAAAATGGGAAGAAACCGAGTGAGTGCTGGCCCTTTGGGGAAAAAAGGCAGTTGGCAAAACTCACCCTCACTACCATCATCTACCCCCTTCTGTCTCCAAGTATCATGTGCTTCCCTGGACTCTGAACCCCCTTCTCAAACTTGCTGGTAGGAAAGGACCTGAAATTAGTCATTTACCTTTTAGTCTGAATGAGCCCCCAATGACTTTGGAGCTGGTATACTCTCCAAGGAGTTCTAATCTCTTCCCTCCCAACTCCCTACCCATATCACAGAAGGAGAAAATGAGAAGAAGAAGGGGAGAAGAAGGGTCCTGACCGAGACCATTAGCTTATAAGGAGCAGAGCTGGGCTTGACACCAGGGTCTCCTGAATGTCAGGGATTGGGGCCTCACAGCTACTGTCCCATTCCTCTTATGATTTCAATTTACCTTGACGTCAACCAGCCCAATATTTGATTCTGCAATGAAAGGTGCAAAGTTCTAGAAACCAGGAAAGAGAAGATGTGTCTGGTATTTCGAATGTAATCTTATGTTCCATAAGCTTCGGTCTCCCTCCACCACCTCTCTTGAGCCTCACTAGCCCAAGGAGGGAGGCAGGAGGCAGACAGGCAGACATTACTGTGCTTGTTTTCCAGATGAGGACACTAAGGCCAAGAGAGAAAAAGTGATTGGGCCAAGGTCCTACACCCGATCAGAGCTGAGCATTTTTAACCTTAGGCAATGCAACTGCAGGGTAGGGGGCTTTCCTCTTACTTTCTCACAGGCTCCTCAGGATACTAGGAAGGCCCTCTTCTGCCCAGAATTCCCCTCTGTCCACTTGGGGAGGCCTAAGACTCAGTTCAGGGGAGACTCGGGGGACAGGCAGCAAGAGGGGTAGTACAGGGGCCCAGGCCTGTGCCCCACCTCGCTGTGACCTTACACAGGCTGCTTCCCTCCTCGAGTCTTGGCCCCTTTCTCAGCACAGGGGACGCGTAGAGGAGCTGACCCTTCAAGCCGCTCCCCTCCCCAGCCTGAAAGTGCCAGGCCTGCCCAGCCCAGTGTCCCTGGTGTCGATGCTGCCAGCTGCCCTCCGCAGCGGGTGCTGGCCCCCGCCCCCGTCAGCACTGACTCCCAGGGCAGATCCGGGAGGGGGCATCGCTGAGTCACCAGAGGGATACTCCAAACACGGCAAAAGAATGCACAGGGGACGCCAGCGTGGACGACACCCAGCGCTTCTCGCCTGCTCTCTCTGTGTTAATGATGCATGTGCAGCCGGCGCAGGGCCCATCACAGGCCTGAGGTCAGGTGGCATTAGGAGGCCTCTAATGGTCCTGATGGTCGGGGGAAGGCTCCCAAGTGGGATGTGGGCAGCTTGGGCGGGAAGCCAGGATTCAGGGCACTTAGACCCTACAGGTGGGAGGTTGTGGGGGGCGGGGAGGGGGGCCAGAGGACAGCTTCCATAGACCAGAGCCCCATTCAGGGGATCCTAGGGGCTCAGCTGAGGCCTCCTGCAGGGGGCTGGTCCCTTGCCCACCTGCAGACAGGTCACAGAGAAAGTGGGGAGTCTTAGAAACTCAGGGCTGGGGGAGGCCTATCAGAATCTCACCTCCGAGGCAGTCCCGCTCACTGGCTGTGCAGCCCATGCCCGCACACATCGAGAGCCAGGACACTCACTACCTCTTGGAGTGACCACAGTGAGCCTCTAACCAGGTGTGACTGGGGAAAACAGATGCAGCTGTGTGAAGCAGCCCAGAGAGGAAGCACCACTGAGTGTTGGGTGAGGAAGCTGGAGAAAGAGCTGATGTGGGAGACAAGCGGCCTGAGTCCCCACACCGAGGGTCCTCTCTGTCCTTGAGCAGCTCCAGGCCAGCCACCTGGCCAGCCTTCCAATCTACCATAGGGGCAAAACCCCTGCCGGAAGCTCTGAGCCCCCGGGGCCCCAGGAGCCCCTGGGAACCCTTGAGCTCTGCAGTTCTACGCTCAGCAATCAGGCCAAGCCGTACAAACAAATCAGCCCACTGCGGGGTCCACACGCTTCTCTGGGGTCCTCGTCTGCAGGTGTCCACACCCCGGCTGGTTCTCCTGCACCGGATGCAGCGGAGTGTGTACCTACCCGATCCGATGTCATGGGATGGGGGGTGCGTTCCGAGGCTCAGTCAAAGGAAGATATGGGTTTCCCCCTTGCTCTCTCTTGGACCCCTCTCTCCCCAGGGAACCAGCTGCCACACCACAGGGACACTCGGGCAGCCTGTGCAGAAGCCCACGTCAGGAAGAACTGAGGTCCCAGCCAACAGCCACATTGGCATGCCAGGCATGGGAGGAGCAGAAGTGGGGCCTGGGCCTGGGGGCACAGAAAAGCAGGGCAAAGCAGCCTTGGGTGGGGTGGGTAAGGAAAGGCCACATCAGGAACTGAGGACTGCATGGCATTGTCCCCAAGCACACCCTCACCCCCTGCCTGGGCACTACCTCTCCACAAGATGCTTGCCGTTTGCTCCTACTGAGTTCCTCGTCTGGCTGAACGAATCCCTCTAGCAGCTCTGCGCACCCACCACCGCTCAGCACCTGCAGCAGGAAGTACCGTCCTACCCTCTCCTCAGGCCTGGCTGCCCCTGCACAGAACTGCCGAGCCCAGCAAGTTACACTGTCCTGGGACCTCTCTTCTCCGGAGAGCCCCTGCTGGAATGAGACGGGGCTGGCAAGCAGGAGGGCACAGGACATCCCGGGTTCCAGCCTCCACGGAAGGCAAGAGCGCCCCTGGCCGGCCCCGCCCCCAGGCCACCACGACGCAGGCCTGGGCCTGGTGCAGAGCAGGTGTCCGATACACGGTCACAGAATCCACGCACTGGCAGAAGCGGAGCTCCATCCTGCACACACGAATTGGTTCGGATCATTCTGGGAAATCACACAGCGGAAATGTGGCAATGAATTTTCATGCTGGTCCTGGATAATCCCAGTCTTTTCTGTCATCGCCCCCAGGGACTACTAGTATCTTCCTGGCTGCACTGGGCAATGGGCCACACAGAGCTGTGCTGAGACGAAGTGACGGGGTGGGGGCTGAGGATGAGAACACAAGCCGAGGGAGAGCCAAGGGCTGGGATGTCCTTGTATTCTGAAACCCCAGTGTTGACAACGGCCCGACGCCCAAGTACTAAGTGGTAATTACTATAAAAAGCAAAGAGCTTGACAGTGCAGAGTGGAGATTCTGCCCCGGGCCTTCTTCTGTGTCTCCCTCCGTCGCAGTCACATCACAGGCTTTGGTGTTTGTGGGCAGGGCCCCTCAGTGGCCATCTGGCCCCCTCCGTACCCAAGAGGAAACTGAGGCCCAGCGGGGGCAGAGGCTCCCAGACATCACCAGTGCAGTGAGCACTGGAAGCCGGAGCTCCCCTCTGCTCTTCATCTCTTGGCAAACATGGATCATGTCAGGACCTGGGGACCTGGGACGACTTAGCCTCAGCCCCTGCACTGGGGACAGGCCGGTGCCCAGACAGTCTGGGTGCCCTGGGACAGTGACTCGGGGGGGGGGGGGGCTCGCTGCGCCTGAGGAGACAGGCCAGGAAAGCTGCAAGAGGGGCGAGCCTGCACTGTCCATGCAAGGAGCAGCGGAGTGGCGCCAGCGGAAGGGCAGCAGAGGGGGGCTCGGGGACGACAGGGGTGGCAAAGGGTGGAGGCAGGCCTCCCTGGCTCCTCACTTTGTCCTTCTAATGTCCTCTCAACATCCTACACCCGCCACAAGGGTAGTGCCCCTTGTAGGCCACTCCCCAGTTCCCCGGGCTCACCCTGCCCCTGACCTCCTCCCGTTGCCCCCCTGCATCTTGACCCTGGCCCCTCTCCCTCACCTTAGTCTGGTGCATGGCTCTCCGTGGCTGCCGGACTCACCCCACTCCACCCCCAGCTCACACTCTGCCCCTGGCCCGCGTGCCTCCCTGCCTCGCAGCTGGTTGAGATAGGGTTTTGCTCCTGCCCCCTGCTCCGAGGTCTCATCTTTGTGTCCCAGCCCTGCCACAGCTCCCACACCACCCCCTCATTCCCTTTACAGCCAGGGAGTAAGGCTGCGCCCGCCAGGCCCACTGGGACTTTCTGTGGCTCCCATGTGCTGCCTGCAGGGGAGAGTGCATAGTGCCTTTGGCCACAGAGACCGTGCCATCAGAATGGAGGCTCCAACCCGTGTGCCAGCTGTGTGGCCTTGGCCAGCCAGCGAGCCTCTCTGGGTTTTAGTTTCTCGTTGCAAAACAGAGCAATGACACCTCCCTTGCAGGTGGGACTAATGAGCTGGCTAGCGTGTGCAAGGCACCGCATTTGGCCCAGAGAAGGCGAAGGATAAACATTTGTTAGGCAAATGTACAAGGAGCGGGGTTCTTGGCACATGTTGCCGCCATCCCCTCCTGCACTCGGGGCCCAGGCTGGTGTGGGACCCAGCCGATGGCCCCTGAACACTTTGATGACTGACCACCTTTTGCTCTGAAGGGTGCTCAGGAGGGGAGTTATGGGCCACGTCTGGGACTCAGAAAGCTTCCTTGGGCTAGTGGGGGGAGAGCAGCCTGGGAAGGAGGAGGCAGAAACCATGGGACCAGGAGGAGGTAGCTGCAAAACGCTTCACAGAGAAGAGAGGGGGCTGGGTGGGTGATGGACAGGGGATAGGGTGTGCAGCAGGGAGCCTAACAAGAGACACTTAGGAGCAGAAGCAATGGCATCTGGTCCCCCTTGACTGGGAGGGGGATGGAGAGTGGGGAGAAGAATAGAGGATAATATCCACTGACGAGGTCCCTGCTGATACCACTGGCTGAGACGTAGAGGAAAAGCCACTCGAGGGCTGTGGACAGTAACGATGATGAAATGATGTGACTGGTTTTGAGAGTGTTAAGAGGGTGTTTATGGGGCATTCAAGTCATTGTGGGTACAATATTTGTGACACCAAATGCATCCCTTTCCATCCTTCCCCAGGACACTGCCCACCACCCTGCTCCAGCCGCACTCGGAAATCGTCGGCTACTGCCAGGACCTCTTCCGAGCATCCTAGGTGCCGCAACGCACAGAAACCTCCAAGAGCCCTTTGCAAATGCAACCGTTATCTCCACGTTACAGACAGGAGACCCGAGGCCCAGAGGGCGACGCCATCTTGACCAAGAAGTTATTGACAAAGCGGAAACTAGAGTTAGCTGCAAATCATTTCTATCGAACTGCACGGGAGCCGCTCTCCCACTTACAGGCACTTAGAGTCGGCCCCAGTGCGTGATGTGTACGTGCGTGCTACGACGGCGACCAGGGTGCCGCTGCTGCTGAATGGTGATGGTGAGGAAGAAGACAGGGCCGGTGGGGATGGGGCTGAGGATTCGGTTCTCTCATTTGTTTAATCCCTCTGGCCACGTGGGGCGGAGGGGGTGGGCGTCCCTTCACTGTGAGGAGGCTGAGCGGCAGTGGTGAGGGAGCCGGTGGTCACGAGATGCTGAGCCCAGGTCCCATGGGCCAGCCTCATCTGGCTCACGGGCTCCTCTAGCCCTACTCACACCCCTGCCCCCAACAAGCACCTTGCTACCACTCTGTCCCTCCCCTACCAGGGGCTGGCAGGCTGGGGCTCTCTTTCCAACCCCGTAATTTGCCAGAGGACTGAACCCATCTCTCCTCCTCCGACACTAGGCGAGCTCCCTGACAGGCGGATGGAGGAAGTCTGTGCTCCCCGCCACCCACCTGCTATCCAAATTCACCGCCAGACAAAGCCTTCTCTTTGTCTGGGCGCCTCCCTCCCTCCCTGCCATTCAAGCGCTAAGAGATTTCATTTCCAGTAAGTGGAGGCTAGAGAGAGAAGCAAGCAAGCAGGAGAGGGGGAGAAAAACACAGGGGGGGAGGTGGGTAGAAGGCAACAGCACTGAATCAGGGCCAAGACTTAGCCCCATTGTCCAAGTGACAACTCATTAAAACAATGACTTGTCGGCTGTGCGGGGGAGACAGCTGCCTCCGGAGAGAGCCACCTTTCCTGTTCAGTGAGGCGGCATCCGCAGCCAGTGCCCGCCTAGGGTGTCTGGGAGGCCCTGGTTTCCACGACAGCCCTGAGGCTCCCACTTAGGGGGCAATCTGGGCGTTCCAAAGCTCTGAGGCCCTCACCCTTAGAAGCAAGCAGTGCCCAAGCTTAACGCTCCGCAGCAGCTGTTTCATGGGAACAGACAAGAATCTGCTCTCCGTCCCCAGCTGGTCCCCCCCCCCCCACTGCGGTGTCCCCAGAGCCTCTCCCTCCTGCACAACCTCAGACGGTGCGTCTCCTGCAGATGAGATGATAGGCCAAGTTCTTTTGGCAAACAGCAAAGGCTCGGAACCCCCTGGAAGGGGTGGATGGGCCAAGCAAGGGTGGGGTCCTGGGGATGGCAAGGCTCCCTGGCTTCAGGAGCGGGGAGGTGGGCCCACTGCTCACGCAACTCCTTCTCTGCCGGAGAAACAGGGCTATCCGGGGGACACTGTGTCATCTAAAGAGGGGCCTTGAGAAAATCCGTTTCCCCGGACCCTGGCTTTCTCAGCTACGAAGGAAGTGGGTTGACCCGCATGCCGCCCTTCCGTGCCCCAGACAGGCTATGGGCAGACGCGGTACTCGGAACTGGGGCACGTGCTTTTGGCTTCCTCCCAGCAAACATTCATTGACTCTGAGCCTCTGTGCTGGGTGCCCAGAGGGTAAGACGCAGGATTAGGGTGTCGTATGGGCCTGTCAGAAAGGCGAGGGCTTGAAGGAAGCACTGAAGGACCAGACGAATTCCGGCTCTTCTAGCAGTACGCTCTACAGAGAGGCTGGTGCGGTGGCCGAGGCCCTCTGTTCCCAGGGCTGACTCCCCCAGCCTCCAGCCACAAAGCGAGGCCTTCTCTACCCTTTCCTTCATCCACTGGGAAACGTGGCCTCTGGTTCCTACTCCCCAGTGGGGGGAGGGAGGGGCGTCACTTAGGAGCACAGACTCTGGGTCTGACTGGCCTGGGTCTGAACCGCAGCTGAGCCACTTACAAGCCAGGTGGCCTCACGCAAGCTGCTTGCCGTGTTTAGCCCGCTTTCCTCATCTGCAAAGTGGGGCAAGCAGCAGGTACTGTCTGTGTGCAGCATGGGGGGCCTAGTACGGGGCCTTGGCCTGCCCTCCTGCCGTTTCCACTGCCTGTGGAATGGGGGCACCCCGCAGCCCCATTTTTCTTGGGTGATCTTAGTATCTTTCATACCTCGGGTGAGACCCCAATCTCTGCCACGAAGGGTCCCCGACTCTCCAAGCATGGCACCTCTGTGTCCCCGGATGGCCTGTGACATAGCCCATGTGGGACTTCGTGTCCCAGGCTACAACAGGCCCACTGAGTCATCTGTTGTCTCGCTCGCCTCTGAGCACCTTAAAAATATCTTGTTTGCAGCAACTCACTTCCTTTGGCATCTCTGGTTTACAGATGAAGAGACAGAGGCTCAGAGGAGATAAATGACTTGCCAAGGTCACACGGCCAATTAAGCAGAAGGTGGGGTGTGGAACTCAGCCCAGCGTTTCTGTATAACAACTGCATTTTAGTCAACGGCTGTCCATGCCTTAACCCAAAGCCTCAGTGACCAGGAGGACCTCAGGCTGGAAACCATACTGAGGAGGGAGATATTTTTGGAAAAGGAGCTTCATATGGGAAAATGGCTTACAGAGTTTTGAAGCTCTGTGGTCCTAAAATACAGCAGGGATCTCTCACCTGTCCTGGCTCTTCCCTCACGCCGGGCCCCGTGCCGGGATCTCTTCTACCCCTGCTCTCTTCCCTGTCACTGGAATCCTGTGACACAGGACCCAGGTCTGTGCCCATGTCTATAAAGGACCAGAAAGCCCAGGCGTGTGACTTGCCCAAGGCCACAGCTGGTAACACAGAGACTCAAACTGAGCGTGGCCAGCTCTTGGGAGAGCAGGGCCCCCTTCCACCCTGCTCTGGTCCTGGCCTGAGTCGTCTGCTGCCAAGGGAGGGATGACCAATTTGGAGCAGGCCTGCCCCAGGCCTTTGTCCCGGGAAGGAGGGACCAGGAAGGGTATGCACTGCAGGCAGGTGTGGGGCAGGAGAAGGGACTTCCAACGCTGTTACGGTGTCCCCGGAGACCCACAAATGCGCGGCACAGCCTCGCAGACCTTGGCCAAGCATCAGGTACCCAGAAATCACAGCCCTTGGGAATGACTCATGCCCCAGGCTCTCAGCCCAGGTGGGGACTTGGCATTGTACCAGGGGTACATGGCTCATCTCAGAGCATCAAGTCTACTGGGAGACTTAGGGGAGAAAAATTAACACAATTTTAAAACACACACCGATAAAATCATGGAGAAGAATATAAAACGTCATGAGAATGTTTAAGGAGAAACACAAAACTCCCCCAAGAAATTCATGTAACCCTCTCTGTGGAAAGGCTTGAGAAATACTGAGCTAGTCTAATTTTCTCACAAAACAGAGAGAGAAACTGAGCCTGAGACATCAGGCGACTGGCTCAAGGTCACACAGCCGGGCAGCTCCCGGCACTTGGGTCAGGACCTAGAAGAGAAGCATCAAAAAGCCCAGGCCGAGGCCAGCGGCTTTGTGGTCAGAGGATCCTGGGTTCCAGTGACGGTCTGCTGCCCACGCACTGCCCTGTCTGGGTTGGTCGACTCGCTTCCTGTGCCTCAGTTTCCTTACCAATAGAATGGGGCGACCATCCTGGCAGAACGTGAGCTAACACCGTAAGCGCTCATAGGCACGTCACCCTGCCCCCTCTGTCCCTGGGCACCGTGTCAAGAGACCTGTGAGCAGGAAACTCCTACATCAGCACTCACACTCCCAAGAGGGTGGATTCCAACATCATTTCTCCGTTTGCAGCGGACCACAGTGCCATGAAACCACAGCAGTTCACACGGTTCCCCAAACACACTGTCCATATGATGATAGTGTGCTTGGAATGATCCCCTAGCCACCGGAAGCCCAAATTCCCTCGGCTGCCCACTGCTCCTTATAGAGGAAATGGGGATGTCTGCAAACAGAACCCAAATCGCTGCCCCGTGGGCCAACACCCAAGGAGCCCTCCCTGCCCCTGCCCCTGCCTGGCCGCAGCCAGCCGGGGCTTTCCGGGCAGCCTGGAGAAGGATTTCGACATCTGGAGCTGGAGATCACGTGCCCCGAGCAGCCGGCGGCAACCAGGGACTCCAGGAAGCCAGGCAGTTTCAGAGAAGCACTTGGAGCCAGGGGAGCACTTTGGCAGGAGCCAAGTGAGGTCAGACAGGCGCTGTTGTCCCAGCGGGGTGGTGGCCCAGAGAGGGAGGCCAGGTTCCCGCAGGCCATTCGGAAGCAAGCATGTGACAGTGCCATCCTAGTGACTGCCTACGGAGCGCTGGGCACAGGAACTCTTAGATGAGAACACCAAGGCCCAGGAGGGTGAGTAACATGCCCTCAGTCGTCACCCAGCTCACAAGAGAGTTGGGGTTCCCCCCACCCCCATCTGCCTCTCTTGGAAGGAAGTCTGGGCTTCTTTATACCTTCCCCCACCCTACCCAATTACACCCAAATCTGTCCCATATTTACAAAGCACTTCTCAACCACAGACTCCCAATATTACCTCACGTGCTCACAGATGACCCTGGAGAGGCAGACACGCCAATCATTCCCACTCTACAGATGAGAAAAACTGAGGAGTTTCCCAGAGACTATGAGACTTGCTTAAGGCCAAGGTCAAGTCCAGGCTCTCTAGTCCACCTCCCCAGGCTGCTTCAGAAGAGGGAGCGCTGGCAATGACAGTGGCAGCAGCAAAGCATTCCCACATGACCGCAGCTCAAATGCTTCCAGAGTGTTCTCACAGCCACCCAGGCTCCAGTCATCGACAGCCCTTCCCCACCCAAACCACGGTGTAAGCCCATCCTCATTCTAGAGATGACAAAAGGGGAGCAGGGTGTTAACATAACTTGCCTAAGGTCATACGTACTTGCCTAAGGACCTGCTAAGAAGTGGCAGGTCCATGAGTCAAACTTAGGTCCTCCCCTTCCCCCGGGCTCTGTCCATTGAATCACACAGCCAGCTAGCAGATGGGGTGAAGATGGGGCCCTGGGAGGTGCAGCCCCATGGCCCTGAGCCTCTGCCTCCAAGGCCATCCAGAAAAAGTGATTACAGGAGCTATGGGGGTGGGTGGCCGGGGACCTGAGGGGTGCACTCAGTGGGGCACTCTCTCCAGTCCCGGCAGGGTGAGCCCATGACAGCACGTTTGGGTGCAAACTGTGGTGGAGAAGAGGGGAAAAATCAACAGGTACAGAGAGCCTGGCTCTGAGGGAGCTGCTCTTTTTATTCATTTGTTGGCTCTACAAAGATTAATAAACACCCCTCATCGCACAGGCCTGGGCCAGGAACACTCACATTTCCTCCTTCATTGATTCCTACACCCAACACTTGGGAAGCCCACCCTCTGTGCCCAATGCCACACAGACTCTGAGGAGGCACACGGGCAGGAGGGACCAGGACCCGAGCACCGCATGAGGAGTCCACAGTCCTCGGCATCAGCCCCCGCTAGACCATTTGTTCCCAGTTGTGTGACCAGGTAAACTTTGTGGCCTCACAGGGCCCTGGTCTCTGCATCTTTGAGGCTTCTGGTGGGCCCATATTCAGAGGCCGCTTGTCACAACTGTGGTGTGACTTGAAGCAGCACCCTTGCTGAGCCAGCGAGGTCCGTGGGAAAGCGGAAGGGAGTGGGGGCAGCTGACGAAGGCTCCATCCCTCTGCACCTGCCTGGCCAGAGGCTGGCTCTTTGCTCTGCTCTCATCACACTCCACCCGGGAGGGGAAGGGAGGGAAGAGAGCAGCCAATTCCTGGGCACCTACCCCATGCCAGCCCTGGCCAAGCATTGTCACATACGGTTTCTTGCCTAATTTCTAAGATAACCCCGTGAGACAAAAACAGAGGCTTGGAGAAGGAAACCGACCCACCCCAGATGACACAGCTAGGACAGGGAGGAGCTGCAGTAGGGACGAAGCTCTGCTTGCCTGTAACAAAAGCCAGGGAGCCATCTCTCCTCTTTCCCTCTTCCTTGTTCCCCTGTGCACACCCCCTCCCCCGCTAAAACGTGGTAGACAGAAGTGGAGGACCATGGAAAAACCAGAGGCAGGAGAAGGGGAACCCACCCATTTCCCCACCCCTGCATTCTCCAGAAGATTCTGGGTCCCGAGCTATCTTTCCGCGGTGGGGGTTTGCTCTCTCCGCACCCTCCTAGCCACCCTCGCCTCAGTGACTAACAAGCCCCGCTGCTGACCCAGCCACCCTCCCTGGGCTCCCCAGGGGAAACAAACCCAGGCTCCTTCCTCTTTAATCCTCGCTCCTGTCTCCTTGACCTGGGGTCTCTTGCCAAGCCCTCCGTCACACCTCAAGAGAACCCACAACATAGGAGAGTCACACTGAGGCCACAGCCGCTCACAACTACTTTGCTGTGTGTGCTGGGGAGGAGACAAGGCTGTAGAAATGACAGCCTGGTTTCGATTTCCAGCTCAACCACCGACTGCATTGCTCTGTCTTCCCGACTTGCCAAGTGAAAGCTAAAAGCCATAATGTCTGTTGAATGCCAGACACACGAGGTGCTCAACTAGCTAAGACGTACTATGAGGACTGAGGATTGGGGCATTTGTTTGCGGTAGTGTATCAGGAGAAACGACAGAAAATCTTGTCCTTATTCTTGACTTGATTTGAGTAAAGATAAACAAATGCTTCCTAGAACTGATCTTGACTGGTAATTTAGCTCTTAATTCTATACCATCTTAATCTGGTCCCTGAATATATCTGGCCTCTGCACCCAGAAGTTCCATGTGGGGCACCGGAACTTATCTGTCCAGTCAGCCGGCCCTCCCTCCCTCCCTCCATCCCTCCCTCCCTCCGTCCCTCCATCCCTCCCTCCCTCCATCCCTCCATCCCTCCATCCCTCCATCCCTCCATCCCTCCATCCAATGTTTGAATACCTACTATAGGCCAAACAAGGGGGGGCTCTAAACGTCAATGTCAAAGCTCCACATACCCCACTGCTGTCAGCTCAGACTCACACCACAGGAAACCAACAGTTACTTTTCCACTGGTTGAACATGGAGAGAGAAAGAGGGCTGCCTTCTGCGAAAGAGTGGTTTTCACGACATCACGGCAGAGGGCTTCACTAAAGGCCATATCACTTACGTGCGCATACACATACTGCCCTCCCTGTTTTAATGGTGTGTCCCGACGGCTTGTGTGCAAAGCACTGGGGGTGGGGTGGGGGCCCTGCCGTTGATTCTTGTTACGCTCTCTCTTCTCCCTGCTGGGTCAGTAGGATGGTTTCCACAGAGGAAACACTTCCTCCCTCTATCACAACATCTTGATTTATTTTCAGCACAGCATCTCTCACAGACTAGAGTTTCCAGTTACTGTGCTTTCTTGAGAGGCTACAGGGTAGAGGAGTGAAGAGCCAGGCTCGGCGCAGTCCCTGAAGCCAGGCTCCTGGGGTTCGAATCCATCACTCCAGCTGTGTGGCCTGGAAGAAGTTGCCAAACATCTCTGTGGCTCAACTTCACTATCTGTAAAATGAGGATTCGTAGCAGAACCAATTTCGTGAGTTGTTGTGAGGATTAAATGACATCATGGCATCTTTCTAATGGGGAGCCTGGTACCACATCCTGATGGGGCATTATCACTGTGAGTGGGTATTTGGGGTGTGCCAGTGACTGGGAAAGGCCATGGAGATGGGTCCCACTGATAGCAGGGTGCAGGAACCAGAGATACGAAATCTTTGCAACATGCCATACATCCTGCCCAACAAAGAACTGCCCCTCAGAATGCACCCCTACACAGGACCTCTGCGTGAAAAGCGCCTCATCAGGACCTGGCACAGGGAAGATGTCCACCATATGGGAGCTGTGACTTGCTTACTGTCCCTGGCCACGTAAGCTCTGTAAGAGCAGGGAAGGACCTTGACAAATCTCCAGCACCTAGGACAGGGCCCAACATATGGCAGGCACTGGATGAATGGACCAATGAATGAATCAATGGTATGTGTTGAGTCCATGATTGATGAGTAGGCGTTTGGTGAAACACATCAATTTCAACTACAACCAGTGTTTTCTGAGCAGCTCCACACCACAGGATAAGGAGAGGGGCTACAGGAACAGCTGCCCCTCTCTGCATGTGCAGTTCCATCCTTCCTGAGCCTGCTGGACATGACCTCTGGGGACTCGTAGCTGTCCTCAACTGGTGAATACTATCTACTCATAAAGGTTTTTCTCTTCTCCCCTACCAGAATGTGGGGAGGGTCCTCCTCACACCTCTCTGTTCCTGGAAAAGGGGGACTCTGGCCCTCAGCAGGGCTTGGCAGACACCTGAGTGCAACCCTACCCTACTTTTCATCTATGCAATCAGGCATCTTCATGTGAATGGGGACACACCTGATCAAGCTGAGTGTTTGGGAAATGGGAGGGGAAAGAGGTGAAGGGAGGGACTTCCTTAATGTTGAGTCCATGAGAATGGGTTAACCAGAAAACTCTAGTCCAACTCTTGTCGAACATTTTCCTATCCTTGGTCTCCTCTCCTCCTTGGTAACACATAGAATACTTCTGGCTCAGAGGCCAGCCAGACTTTTAAAATTATGCCACAGAACTTTGCTAAGTGCCTACTGCATGCAGGGGAAGAATGAATCAAAACAGGTCCCTGATACTGGAGGCTCCAGTCTTTGGGGAGATATCCATGTACCAAATAAGACCATGATCTGGGGGTGCTGGCCAGAAGGGCAGGATGCAGAAACTTTAGAAGGTTATATCAAATGTAGCTGAGTCCCTGACACTCTTCAGAAGCTATGTTTTGAGGGTTAAATATCCAGTAGGAGCTTATGTTCTTGAATTCAGCTGGGTTTTCCTGTTTGTTTGATTTTTTGTTTGTTTTCCTGCAAATTCTGTTCACTAGATGGTATTGGTCAGTGAGTTTCTGGCTAAGCATGGTTTCGTAGGGTGTGTTCCTTCCAGAAGTGAAGAGAAGTGGAGTTTACATTCTAACACATACCTATCTAACCTGCCAGGTGCTGCCAAGTGCTGTTTAGCAAGCCGAGCTTTGTTTGAGGATGATGGGGTAAAAGGCAAGGTGCAGGGGGCATCTCTCTGATCAGGTGCCATACTAGCAGAGGACCGAAGGAAGCGAAGGAGCCAGCAGTGTGGCTCTCAGAAGAGCTTCACCATCAGCCAGAGTCTCGTGAATCATGGCTCTGGAAGGTGCTGAGCTCTGGATAAAAGCTGGGGCCCCGGCACCACCAAAGGAGGAAGACACTTCCTTTTCCATAGTTTCTCCTGTCCATGGACTTCCAGCCCACATGACCCAGAGACACTGATTTCCTCTGATCCTCTCATAGCCTCATGGGTTAAAAAAACTCCTCCATAAGTCTGACTTAAGTCGGGCATGAGACACTTCAGCCTGTCTCCATATTCCCCCCAGCTGAGGAGGTGAAGCCCAGGGGGATGCCGTCCTCTGGATATCACCGTGGTGAAGTTCTCAAACTTTTCCATGAAAGCAACCCCGGGGGGAGGGGAGGGAGGACACTGACAGGTTTCCCTCAGGGAGGTCTGGGGACACCACCCAAAGCAGTCCCCACAAGCCCACATGCCTTAGTCTCTTGTTTTTTTTTTTTTTTAAAGATTTTATTTATTTATTCGACAGAGAGAGAGACAGCCAGCGAGAGAGGGAACACAGCAGGGGGAGTGGGAGAGGAAGAAGCAGGCTCATAGAGGAAGAGCCTGACGTGGGGCTCGATCCCAGAACTCCGGGACCACGCCCTGAGCCGAAGGCAGACGCTTAACCGCTGTGCCACCCAGGCGCCCCTAGTCTCTTGTTTTATCTTTAAAATCCACGCCAGTGTAAAATTCTACTCTGTGATCTATGATGAATCTATCCACGGGATAAAAGAGACACATTTTTATTTCTTCAGCTGGAAGACGAGTCAAACCTAGGCTGTGGCACCCAAGGCCTCTGGCCCTCTACACGGACATGGGCACTACATTCAAGAAGCAGAGAGCAGAAGAAACCCCTGCCCTGGGGTTCCAATCACCCCTAGCTGTGGACACGCCACGTGTCTTTCCTCAAACACAGGGAGGGGCCACTGTGGCTCTCGGTCCCACCGGTCCCACCGTGCCGGGCAGCTCAGGTTTCGGAAGACCCCAGTGAAGGGCAGGACGGTGCGGGTAACTAAAAGCCTGAACTGGGCTGGGTGTGCAGGTGTGGGGATATGGGAAGAATGTTCCGGCCAGAGGCTCTCCTCTCTTTCCTGGAAAGACTACAGCAAACTCCCCAAGAAGGAGGATGTGGCCACCATGTCACAGGCCTCCCAGCCAGGGCTTTAACAAGTGCCAGCAGCAAGTGAAATAAGTCAAGCAGAGAAAGACAACTATCATATGATTTCTCTCATCTATGGAACATAAGAACTAGGAAGATCGGTAGGGGAAGAAAGGGATAAAGAAAGGGGGGTAATCAGAAGGGGGAATGAAACATGAGAGACTATGGACTCTGAGAAACAAACTGAGGGCCTCAGAGGGGAGGGGGGTGGGGGAATGGGATAGACCGGTGATGGGCAGTAAGGAGGGCACGTATTGCATGGTGCACTGGGTGTTATACGCAACTAATGAATCATCGAGCCTTACATCAGAAACCGGGGATGTACCGTATGGTTACTAACATAATATAATAAAAAATCATTTTAAAAAAAAAGAAAACTTAAAAAAAAAAACAGAAACAAGTGCCAGCAGCTTCTGGGGTCTCGGGTGCCTAGCAAGGTGCACGGCACCTAATAATCCTCAGTCGGTATTTGTTGGATGCATAGAAGAATGAATGGTGAATAAATGGGTGGAGAAGTCGCCAAGAACGAGTGAATGCCCCCCGCCTAGATGATTCTACGGCCCTTTCTGGCCCTAAATAGCATATCTGAGGTGGCTACACCACCCATTCTGTTCCCATTCTAAATAAATAACTTGATGTACTGCCTGTTGGCTCCACGGTTTCTCTCTGTGGCGAATGCAGTAAAAAGAGCCATAGATTATAAACCACTAATTGTATTTAGACAAAAATTATCTCCCATAAAAACAACAGTAATAATGAGTACCAAATGCCTGGGCCTCTACTAATCACCTCACATCCATTATCCATTTACTTCTCACGCCAACTTTCCATCAAGTCTGTATTCAGATTAGAAAGCAGGGACTTCGCACGGTGACATATTTGCTGAGGAAATGGCCCCAGGACGATGGCTCTGAAGTCCTCACTCTATTCTCTGCTTGGCTGTGGGAGGCAAGGGCAATGGGACTCGCTCCCCTTCCCATCCCGACCTCCCTGTCACACTCCTCCCAATAAAAAGAGCCGGAGGGGCTTATGTTATTTATGCCTGTGTCCACGGTGGTAGGTCCCAATTGGTTTGCGGTGGCTGCTGACTCAGGACATCTGTCCCTAGGTTGCTGTGACTCACGAATGGTCTGTTGTGGGGAGCCACATCCCTGGGGGGTGATGGCACTTAGCTAAGCCAACTCAGCCCGATCGGCAGCAGACACTGTCTGTGCCCTGCCCACCCGCCCATCCCCTTGTCACAGCACGCCAGCCTGACCTCCAGGCCAGCACTGCATCTCAGCGCCTGGCAAGCACGGTCTGAGCACAGGGAGGGCTGGATGGGTCCCCATCCAGGGGCCAGTCTCAACAATCAGCTAATGGAGGCAGGGCATTTATCCACAGACACAGACCAGGGAGTGAGAAAGTCAGGCAGGGCCAACATGCACAGGTCAAGGGGGCCATGGGCCAAGGAGCACGTGAAACACTAAATTATGCCTCACCTCTACAAAATGGGCGCTATGACTCCCATTTTACAGATGAGGAAACTGAGGACTGCAGTCTGTCAGAGGCAGCTACAGGACGTGAGCTCAGGTCTGTCTGAGTTAAAGGCCCAACTCTTGCCGTGGAAGAAGAGAAGGGAAGGGAGTAAGAGAAGTAGCTAGTCTGTGATGGGCAGACCGCAGGGTCTCCTGCTCCTGAGCTGCCAGCCCTGCTCATGAGAACCAGCCAAAGAAGGGGTGGGGGCCCTGGGCCAGCAAGACTTCCGATACTGAGCACATGCTGGGCCCATCAGAGCCGAGAGGCACGGCAGCAGGGCACCTCCACCCCCGACCTGGGCCCAGCAGCCTGCACTGTGTGCTAGGTTGCACGAGGTGCCCAGGACCTGGTCTGGCAGCTGCCCACCTCCAAGGTTACTGGCAACTCCCACCTATATTTCTGGCGGGAGGATGAGGAAGGCATTCATGTTTTTTCTGATTATGAAGATAGTTATCTATTGCTAATATTTCAGAAAGGATAAAAAGAAAGCAAATTTCCATTGCTCACATGTGTTGTCCTTCCTGGTAGACCCTTTTCTACGCACAGATGCAACTTGGTTTTATATTATAGGTCTATCAGATGTGCAGCATTTTTCATTTATCCATATTTTTTTAAATATTTTATTTATTTATTCGACAGAGATAGAGACAGCCAGCGAGAGAGGGAACACAAGCAGGGGGAGTGGGAGAGGAAGAAGCAGGCTCATAGCGGAGGAGCCTGATGTGGGGCTCGATCCCATAACGCCGGGATCACGCCCTGAGCGGATGGCAGACGCCCAACCGCTGTGCCACCCAGGCGCCCCTCATTTATCCATATATTATCAGTGCCTTTTCGAGCAGTCGAATGTCCGCACACGTCACCACCTTTAATAGCCACATGGTACTGCGTGGTGCAGGCTGATCACATTTTATATAAACCAACCCTTACTGATAGACCGGTTAGGTACACAGTAAACAACGCTGGAGTGAACATCTCTAAGATAGCATCTTTCTTTTTTAAGATTTATTTATTTTAGAGATAGAGAGTGTGAGTCGGTACGGGGCAGAGGGAGAGAGAATCCTCAAGGAGATTCCCCCACTGAATGTGGAGCCCGACGTGGGGCTCGATCCCAGAACCCTGAGATCATGACCTGAGCTGAAATCAAAAGCCAACCATTTAACCAACTGAGCCACCCAGGTGCCCCTAAGATGCTATCTTTCTAAGGGCTAACTAAGAACATGGACCAAAAGTCTTAACAAGGCACCATTTCCCCTGTTCCAATGATCCCACCCAGAAGCAGTTGCTCATCTTAAGGAAGTAATCAGACGAAAGAAGACCACTGGTGAGGAGGACACACAGACCCAGAGCACCGAGCGTGTTATCAATACAGAGATTAGGGCCACAATGGAAGGACGTTCCATTGTTGAGGTTGGGGCCAGGGCAGGAGCATGGCTTCTATGCATATGTTATGTATCTTTTTGTCCCGAGTGCCTGGCATGGAGTTGGCACTTAACAATGTAGAATGAAGGGTGAGATTGGCCTCAACTGCAAGGTGGGAATCTAGTTCGAAGTCAGAATCTTTGGGAAAGCTGGCTGGATGCTAAGACCCCAGCATACTGGCCTTACATTCCTCTGCGGAGGCCAAGGGGCCCTCTGTGTCAGGGAGAGCAAATGAAGGCACCAGGAGCCCGGCGGGGGACCAGAAGCACTAGCTTTATGGAAAAACAACACACCAAAGCTGAACGTATCTCTGCTTTGTCCCTGATCGTGACCATTCCCCCTCTCTCTGCCTCACTTCCTTCAGCTGTTGAATAGGAAACCATCCCCCTGCAAAAAAACTATCAGGAAGGTAATGTTTCAAGATAGACTTTAACACCAGCAGGAGCAGCTGCACCACAGCGACTGTGATAAAGATAGTTGGCATTTACCGAGCGCTTGTTACCTGCCAGGTGCTATCCTAAGTGCTTCAGTTATATGAATCTTCATACTAGCTCTGTGGCATTGATGCTGTCACAGTCAACACCATAGGACAGAGATGCAAGCTGAGAGGTCATGCAGCTGGTCCCACAGCTGGCCTCTGACATGGTTGGGGTCCAGTAGACTCCTACTGAGCCAAGGTTCCTAATCTAAATGCCACATGGCCTCCACCCTTACCTGCTGGGTCCTTTGAGCTGGGCTTAGCCTCTCTAAGACTTGCATTTCCTTCTCTGTAAAATGGGGTACTGCCTGCCAAGGAATCTCTGTAGCCTGATGCACACAGGGGCATCAGAGAAGGTGCTGCCCAGCCCCCAACCCAGCTCAGAGCACGGCAGTTCTTCTCTTGGCAGAGACCCAAGACAGGAGCAATCCACGAGGCCTGATGTTGACTGCAAGGTGATGCGCCCCCAGCCAACATACGCGTGCCCTTCTCTTCCCTGTTCAGGCTACAGACAGAATGAGGAGTCTCTCTTTTCAGCCACAACACGGACTCCTTCTTATCTTCCATCAAGTTCTAGACAGTGAATGTCACCCACTGGAAGGTGTGGGTGTAAAAAGATGTTGAAATATGTGACTTCCCATTTGGCCTTCCCAGTTGTGGTGGGTCACCTCCATCATCCATGGATGGCCATTTACCCAACCCTTATCTGAGCCCCTCCCTCTTCCACCTGGCATGTTTTAGCAAAGGTGAAAACCCAGAGAAGGATTCCTGACCTGAGCGTTTCAAGTTTCTACTGGACTCTGGTGGCTTTCTGAACTCTATTAAACCTTGTGACACAGCGTGTGCCTCTGTGTGTGTGTGAGAGAGAGAGAGAGACAGAGACAGAGACAGACAGAGAGAGAGAGACAAATGAGAATAATTTTGGAGAGAGCGCCTGTAGCTGTCAATGCAATGCTATGATGCAGTGACTTCCCCATGGAATGTCATTACAGAAGTCAGTCGGAGAGCACCTGGGTGGCTCAGTCCGTTGAGCATCTGCCTTTGGCTCCGGTCATGATGCCAAGGTCCTGGGATCGAGCCCCATATCAGGCTCCCTGCTCAGTGGGGAGTCTGCTTCTCCCTCTATCCCTCCCCGCTGTTCGTGATCTCTCTTTCAGATAAATAAATTTTTAAAAATCTTAAAAAAAAAAAAAAAGAATTGATAGATAGAAGTCCGTCTTGTGCTCTCAGGGATGCAACGGCCCCTCAGTGACACATAGCTCCACTCTGGCCCACACAGCCCTAACCCACTCTGTCCTTACGTGACCTTGGACAGGGCATCTCATCTCTCTGGCTCCTGTCCCCCATCTACAAAATGAAGCACTAGCAAGTGACTTTCAGCCTGTGCCCGGGGAGCTCTGGAGGGCACAGGGAAGCATGGTGGCTGGGGACAGGGCGAGGGTGACACGTCCGTCCAACCAGAGCAGCTCTAGCTCTCGTAGATCCTGGGGAGTCAATGTCTCTGTGGCTTCACGTCAAAATTAGACCAAAAACCAGGGTTCGCTCAAGGGCTTTCTAGCTTAGAGCCTGGACTCTGGCCTACACCGAGGGGCTCTTCCTTGCCTCTAATCCTTGGGGGTGGCTGAGCCTCCCGGTGAAGAGCCAGGTGTCCGGGCGGACACAGGCTCTGCCACTTACTAAGCATCATGACCTTGAGTATGTTGTCTAAAGCCTCCTGCTCCCCCACCTATAAACTACACACACCTACCTCATAGGATCATCGCAATCATTAGACAAACTAATACAAGAAACAACAAGCGCTGGTGAGGAGGTGGAAGAAAGGGAACACTTGTGGATCCTTGGAGGGAATGTAAGGTGCTGCAGCCACTCTGGGAAACAGTATGGACGTCCCTCAAAAAATTAAAATTAGAACTACCCTATGATCCAGCAATTCTACTCTTGGGTTATTTAACTGCAGAAAATGAAAATACTAACTCAGATCTATGCCCCCTGATGCTTGGTGCAGCGTTATTTACAATAACCAAGACATGGAACAACCTAAGTGTCCGTCCGTGGACGAATAAAGACGTGGGTATGTTTATATGGTGAGGTATTACTTAGCCATTTGAAGAGAAGGGGATGTTGCTATTTCAATGATATAGACGGACCTTGAGGATTGTGGGAAGTGAAGTAAGTCAGACAGAGAAAGACAAGTACCATACGATCTCACTTATATGTGGAGTCCAAACAAAACAAAACACAAAAACCGAACATAGATCCAGAGAACAGACTGGCGGTCACCAGAGGCAGGGGATGGACAAACTGGGCGAAAGTGGTCAAAAGATGCAAACTTCTAGTTATAAAATAAGTAAGTCCTAGGGCTGTAATGTACAGCACAGTGACTACAGTTAATAATACCATGTTGCGTATTTGAAAGTTCCTAAGAAGATAGATCTTAAGAGCTCATAGATCTCAACAGATCTCATCACAAGAAAAAAAACTGTAGCCATATGCGGTGAGGAATGCTAACTAGACTACTGTGGGGATCATTTCACAATACACACGAGTATTGAATCATTATGTTGCACACCTGAAACTAATGTAATGCTATAGGTTAATGATATCTCAATGGGATAGGCCGGTGATGGGTAGCAAGGAGGACACGTATTGCATGGTGCACTGGGTGTTATACGCAAGTAATGAATCATCGAGCTTTACATCAGAAACCAGGGATGTACTGTATGGTGACTAACATAACATAATACAAAAATATTATTAAAAAAATTAAGAGTAGTGAAACCGAAAAAAAAAAAAAAACAATAAATCTAAGCCATCTTGCCAGACACAGAGCAACGGCTTATAAGTGTGAGAGCTATTTTCTGCCTCAGATTCAAGCACGAGACCTCAAGTGTGAAAGTCAGTCAGTAAACGAGGGAGTAGAAGAGCCGATTCCTGGAGTCCAAGATCCCATGAACTGACTCTAACTGAGCACCACTCGCCGTATTAGTCCAGTGCTTTGCAAGGTTGAATTTGCACACCAGTCACCTGGGAACCTTATTATAATATGGAATCTGATTCAGCGGGTCTCAGATGGCCCTGGGTCTCTCCATTCCTAGGCTCCCAGATGAGGCCAGTGCTACGAGGCTGCGGCCACACTTTGAGTGGCAAGCCTTGGGTTCCTCGTGGGTCATGGCCTTTAGGGTGTAGGCTTTCTATCTGCAGTTAACGATCCGCTCAGTACCCTGGGGAGACTGGGGCTATTTATTGGCTGTGGGGCTACCAAGCCCAGAGCACTGTTGTGCTGGGTTCTCAGGAACTGATACGGGAGTCAGCGTGAAACCCTGAGCCTATGTCTGGACTCTGCCCCGAGATGATGTTGGGCAAGTCCCTCAGCCTCTCGGGGCTCAGTGTCTTCACTTGTAAAGTGAGTTCAGCAACAACCTCCATGCTAGCTCTCAGAACAGCTGCAGGGTAAAAAGTGACAGCCGATGGGACCTTCCGGGGGTGAGGGCTGTGATTAACTGGGGGGCTTCATGTCCAAGTTCTCCTCTTCCCCCCCCCTTGAAGGCTTCCTCAGAGGGAAACTGACAAGCACTGTTGTTTGCATAATGGCACCTAAGGGGCCAGGAGAGGAAGTAAGGTCGCTAAATTTAGCAGGTGCTTACGCCCCCTCACCCAAGGCTCGGCCCACGCATTTCACCATGAGTAGGTGCCTTTCTATATTTAACTCTAGCCTGCACCTTCCATTGAGCTCTGACATTAAAAACCCCAGGAGGATGTGGTGAGGAGGGAAGGGAAGTTCACAAAATGTGATCAGGGGCTGACATCACATGAGGCACCATCTGGGCCTTCAGGTGTGTGCTCTTCCTGGAAGAACCAGAAAGGTTCCTCGGCTTCTCCCCGTTTCTCCCTCTGGGAGCGTAAGACTCCTCTGGCCGAAGTGTGGCCGGAGACCACGCTGCCCTTTGGAACAACAGCACCGAGTAGGGGGTCAGGGGACCACTCGGAAGTCCAGCAGGGTCATAAAAGGCAGGGAATGTCAGATGCCCTTCAAGCGCCAGGCACAGTGCCAGGTCCGCGCACACGGGCGACCCAACTCAACGCACACAACAGCACTGCCCCACGACTTCATACTCAGGCTACAGGCAAGGGAGGTACTGGGAGCCTGAGAGAGCGGAGAACCCGGGCCGCTTCCAGATCCCTGCCCTGGGTCCGCAGTACACCCATCTTGTCTCTCTATCTCCCTACAGGAGGCTGCCAGGTGACCAGGGGTGCAAGTCTCACCAGCACCATCAGTCAGGGGAGTGATCCCGAGTTAGTCGCTCCTCTGCCTGGGGGTCTCAATTCCTCGCCTGTAACCCTACTGGCCTGGCTCTGTCTCATTCCTGAATGTCTCCTTGATGACATCACAATCTGATGGTCAGAGGAAGTGACAGTAAATCCCGAGATAAGCCTCCAACTTTCAAGCCATGGGGTGACCTCTACCCTTTGCTCATGTGTTAGTCAGCACACATGAGTCGAATGCAGGGCCGGGGGAGGCCACTCACCACTCCTCACTTTTCCAGGGAACTTTCACGGAAGGCCTCTATGCTGAGCAGTTCAACACACCCTAACGGGACTGAGATAAAATGCTGTCCCCATGTCAGAGTTCACCTCCAAATAGGGGTGAAAGTCACAGGAAAAGATTGCATAGTTTCACGATGTGGTCCAGTGGAGTCGGGTCACAGAGGCTGGGGTCTAACCCAGCCTAAAGGGGCTGAAGAAAAGAAGCAGTGGGAAGAAGACAGAATAAACACCCATCGTCTAGGCCAGCAGTTCTCAAAGTGTGGTTCCTGCATCAGCATCATCGGGGAACTTGTTAAAAATGCACTTCTGGGGACCCCACCACCCCAGACCTACTGAATCGGCAGTGTGTATTTTAACAAGCTCTGCAGGTGATCGGGAGACTCCCTGAGTTTGAGAGCCATCGTTTTGGGTGGGGGGCAGGGGCTTTGGAAGACAGCAAAACCATGCACTGTTGGCTGTCTAGGTCCTATTCAGAGCTTGGCTGGGAAAAGTAACAATTCAGGAAAATGGTCTAAAAAATACATTCTCCGTTCTCTCCACTAGACAACCTAAACGCCCCCCGTTACAGGGGGCTGTGTTAGACTTCTGGAAAGCTCTGTGTCTGGATGTCTCGCCACATCACTGGTGGTTACGTAGCGGGGCCCTGCCCTGGGCTGTGATCGAGGGTGGTGACAAGAAACGTGCACAGGAAGGCCGTGTCCGGACTGCTGTAGAACGGTTGGTTTTGATCCAGTTACATCCTTCTATAAAACTCACATTAAGAAGACAGTGGCAAGTGACATCTTGGCAAAGACTTTCTAAAAATGACAACACCCAGTGTTGGCGCGTGTGTGGGGAAAAGACACACTCACACGTTTCTGGTAAGCGTGGAAATTGATACTGGCTTTCTAGAGAAATAGCTGCTAAGAGCTGTGAAAAACGTACATCCCCCTGACCCAGCAACCCAATTTTAGAGATTAATCCTAAGGAAACAATCGTAACAGTGCTTGAGCATTTCACTTCAAGGGTATTCACATTAGTGCTATTTGTTATAAAAATTGGAAACAACCTTAATGTTTAAAACAAGGAGTTGATTGCGAGGAGGCCATTCATGCTTTCATTCACTCCTCAGACATTTACTGAGTACTCACTATACGCCAGGCAGTGTGTTCACCCTGGTGGTACAGCAGGAGGTAAATAAAGGAACAAAATCTTTGTCCTTCCAGGAGGGAAGACAACCAATTAGCAAAAAAGGAAGTACCACACACCCAGCGTGTCAGGGGCTGACGGGTATCATGAGGAAACAGCAGTGAAGGCAATGCTGGGGTGGGGGTTCCAACTTGGAACAGGAGGAGGTGAGGGAGCCAGCTGTGTGGATGTCTGGGGACCCACTGCAGCAGAGAGAACTGTCTTTCAGACAGATGGAAACAGCAAAGGAGACCAGGGTCGTGGCACTTTCTGGGTGTGGTCTGAGGAAGCGCAGGGATGCCACGGGGCTAAGGCAGTGACTGAGCAGAGACCGTGGGGACGTGGGCACAAGGACCGTGCAGGCCACTCAGGAACTCTGGCTTTGACTCTGGGTGAGAAGAGACGATTTGGAGCATAGAAGAGCCTCTGCCTTGTGCACCAGACAACCCTCTGGCTTCGGGCTTGAGAACAGACCCCAGGGGCCCGGCAGAGAAGCCGAGACGCGGTTAGAAGTCTATCTCGAGGGGCGCCTGGGTGGCACAGCGGTTAAGCGTCTGCCTTCGGCTCAGGGCGTGATCCCGGCATTACGGGATCGAGCCCCACATCAGGCTCCTCCGCTATGAGCCTGCTTCTTCCTCTCCCACTCCCCCTGCTTGTGTTCCCTCTCTCGCTGGCTGTCTCTCTCTGTCGAATAAATAAATAAAATCTTTAAAAAAAAAAAAAAAGAAGTCTATCTCGATAATCCATGCGAGAGGTGGCAGCACGTGAACCAGCGTGAGTGGCAATGGAGGTGACACGTGGTCCACTTCTGAATGTGTTTTGAAGGTACAGCTAGGCTCTTCTGTGGAGCTATGTCTGTCTGCCTGGACATGAACATGTGTGGCTGGCTGAACAGATGACTTCATCTCTAGGAGCAGAGCACAAGAACAGGAAAGGAAGAGGGGGCGCAGTGTCGTCAGCGGAGGAATAGGAGTCATCACTGGATGCCACACAAGGCTGTCTGCCGTCTCGGCTGGGCATTCCTGAAACCTGAGATGTGAAGCTTCATGTCACGAGGCTACCAAACTTTTGTACCTGACATCTGAGAGCCCTGGCTGCCTGCCTAGATTTAAAGGCAACCAAAGAAATGCAATTTACAATCAGGATGTGATATAATTTTTCAGTTATCAGATAGGCAAAGATTTAACCAGACTGATAAGAGCCGGTGCTGGTGTGGGTGTGTGGAAACAGCGCTCCCCTACTCTGCTGGCGGAAGCTTACATTAGTGCCCCCTTCGGGGGGCGGTTGGGTAATTTAGCATCAAAGGCCTCTCAAAAGTTCTTGTCAAAGGAACTAGAACAGCTAAGATGATTTTGAAAAAGGAAAATAAAGTGAGAGGAGTCACGCTACCTGATTCTGAGGCTGATTATATCATTGGAATCATCAAGACTCGGAGTATTGGCAGAGGGTATGGGCATGCTTACGCTGGAACAGCAAACCCAGAAGTGACTCTGCACAGGAACAGATTTGACAAAGGAGCAAAACCCAGTTCCACGCAGTAAAGATAGTCTTTTCAACAAGTGGTGCTGGAACAACTGATCAGCCACAGGCCAAACAGTGGGGCTCAAACCCAAACCATATACAGTCCTTCACGCCGGATTTAACTCAAAATGGGTCAGAGATTTAAACACAAAATGTAAACCTACAAACTTGTAGAAATAACATAGGAGAGAATATTCCAGACCCAGAGCTCAGGGAAAGGTTCCCAGCCATGACATCAAAAGCATCATCCAGAAAAGAAAAGATCAATAAATTGGACCTCATCACAATGAAAATCTTTTGTTCTGTGAAAGACCCTAGGAAGGGGATGAAAAGACTAGTGACAGCCTGAGAGGAAGTATTTGCAAACTACCTTATCTGACAAACAACTAGTATAAAGAACATATAAAGAACTCTCAAAACCCAATGCTGAAAATAATAATCCAATAGAAAATGGGCAAAAGACATGAACAAACCCTTCCCCAAAGAGCATATGCAGAAGGCAAATAAGCACATGAACAAATATTCAATATCAGCCATTAGCCAAATGCAAAGTAAAACCACACACAAAAATCACAACACAGGCTTTAAAACGGCTAAAGTTAAAAGTAGTGACAGGGGCGCCTGGGTGGCGCAGTCGTTAAGCGTCTGCCTTCGGCTCAGGGTGTGATCCCAGCGTTCTGGGATCGAGCCCCACATCAGGCTCCTCCACCAGGAGCCTGCTTCTTCCTCTCCCACTCCCCCTGCCTGTGTTCCCTCTCTTGCTAGCTGTCTCTATGTCAAATAAATAAATAAAATCTTTAAAAAAAAAAAGTAGTGACAATACCAAATGCGGGCAAGGACGTAGAGAAACTGCTGTTTCATACATTGCTGGTGGGAATGTAGAACGGTACACCCACTTTGAAAGACAGTTTGGCATTCTCTTAAAAAAATGAATGTACACTTAGCATATGACCCAACACCAGATGCAAACCCTTACCCACATAACCTGTACGCAAGCATTCACAGCAGCCTAACTGGTAAAAAAGCCAACCCTGCCCTTCAAAAGGTGAATAAACTGTGGTTACATAAAATACTACTCAGCAATTAAAAAAAAAAGGAGTAGACTATTGATGCACACAACCGCCAGGATGGATCTCAAGGACAGTACGCTGAGTGAGAAACACACACACACACACACAGCACACTCATAAAAGGTCATATAATGTATGGTTCAGTTTACATAACATTCTCAAAATGACTGAACTGTAGAGATGGAGAACAGATTAGTGGCTGCCAGCAGTTGGAAATGGGTGGAGGGAGAGGGGTGGCTGTGACTAGGAAGAGTTAGCGTGAGGGAGATCTTTGGGGCGATGGAACAGCTCTGTATCTTGATTTGGGTGGTGGTTCCATGAGCCTACATGTGTGATACAATGATACAGAACCATAGACACGCATTGTAATAATGTCAATTCCTGGTTTCCCCATTTTACTATAGTTATGTCAGATCCAACCATGGGGAGAACTGGGCGCAAGGTATGTGGGACCTCTAGGTACCATCTTTGCAGCTTCCTGTGAATCTGTATTTACATTTCAAAATAAAAAGTGTTCTTGAAAAAAGAAATAGGAACTATCCCAAAAACAGAAAAGGAAAATGTGCCCTTTGACCTCAAAATTCCACTTTTATGGATTTATCCTAAGGTCATATCAAAAAGGCATCAAAGACCACTGGGTAAAGAGGATCTTCTCAACCTTGTTTACAACAGTGAGTAATTAGGCCGAATCACTTTATGCCAGAGTTTGGTTAAACAAATTGTTATAAACATACGCAATGGAATAGGACACAACTTTTAAAATGATGGTGCAGACCTACATTCATTGATATAGAGAGACATTCACAATATACTATTCGGGGAAAGAGCCTGCTTAAAAGAAGTACACAGTTTTTGAGGGTTAAATTTATGCAAATATATCGGCTGCAGTCTCCAGACGAGCAGGGATTTTTGTCTGCATCATTAACTCCAGGATTCCTAGCTCCCAGGAAAGTGTGTGACGCAGAGTAAGCACTCAATAAATATTTGTTGAATAAACACATGAGACACACGTATTTGCACAGGAAAAAGTCTAGAAAGTTCTACAACATGATATTAGTGATGCTTATCTCAGAGTAGAGGGGTTCGGGTTAATTAGTTACGTTCCCTTCAGCTGATTTGTATTTTCTCCTCTTTAGTGATGATAATTATGTATTATTCATAGAATATATTTTTTAAAAGTCAACAATCACAAAGTGTAGAATGTTCTGTGGCACCCTCCAGTCTGCACTGGACAAATCTGGGGTTGATATGGTTGGGCCACACTCAGCCAAGGCTGCCTACCCCAGAACGGACAGGTTTTGTGAGGACCCCCCCTCCCCGGCCATCCCCAAGGACTCGGTTTCCAGGACTTTAGTCTGAAGGACACCATGTTGAAAGTGAGAAGTCTCGTAAGAGATCTGGACAACAGCGAGGACCCCAAAGAGCCAGAGAGTTGACAGGCTGACATTCAGAGCAGGAGCAGAGCTGGATGTGGGGTCCACGGGGAATGGGTGGGCAAATCTGTTCTAGACACAAGCTGAGGGCAGGTGCAGGATGGAAGTCTGCAAATGCAGCTATCACCCGAGTCTCACGCATGGCCTCCAACACCGCAGTGGGCCAGGGCCGAACCGGGGTTCCCAAAGACTCGTCCGAAGAGAGGCCACGTCATCATTGTGAAATATAGGGTTCCTGACCCCACCCCACTGAGCCTCAATCTCGGGATGAGGCCCAGGAATGGGTCATTTTACAAAACTTCCTGAGTGACTGTGATGTACGGAAGAGCTGGGAGAAGCCAGGCTAGAGGCAGAAATCCAAAACAGTATCGTGCTGCACAGACAACCTAGTGGCTGCTTTGCCGTTTGTGCCGAAGGGACATGAGACCTGATGATAATTGCTTTGTAAGAAGCCTTTTCTCCAAAGAGTTCAGGGAATTCTAAGGACATTCCTGGAATCTTGACACCTTCCCTTTAAGAGAACCAGGGGTACAGTCCCTCAATGCTTCCCAGTAGAGTACTGTGACCCTGTTTTATCTAAAAGAAGTCACGTTCTCAAGGACCCCCTCACTCCCTCCGGACCTGTTGTGGTACAATACACATGACATGAAAGTTTTAACCGTGTTTAGTGGACAATTCAGTGCCATGAAGCACATTCACAGTGTCATGCAACCATCACCATGCCATAGTTCTAGAACTTCTTCATCACCCCAAATGGAAATGTGTAATCGTTAACAGGAACACCCTATCTTCCCTTTTCCCCCAGCCCCTGGCAGCCACCAGTCTGCCTTCTGTCTCCAGGGATTTACCTGTCCTGGGTATTCTGTGTAACTGGAATCGTACAGTATGGGGTCTCGTGTCTGGCTTCTTCCACTTAGCGTGTCTTCAAAGTTCATCCGTGTTGTAGCTTGAGAAGAATTTCACCCCTTTTATGGTTGAATACTATTCCATTGGATGAACAGACCACATTTTGTTATCTGTACATCCGCTGATAGATATTTGGGGTGTTTCCACCTTCTGGCCACCGTAAATAGTGCTGCTATGAACATCGAGGCACAAGTTTTGGCTTGAACACCTGTTTTCCAGTCTTTGGGGTATATACCCAGGAAGGAAGTTGCTAGGTCATGCGTTAACTGTAGGTTTAACTTATTCAGGGGCCTCCAAATTGTTTTCCACCCTCACTCACTCTTACGAGGCACCCGGCATCCCAGCCTGTGCCCTGGCATCTTGGGAGATGATGCCAGCTTTAAAAGATCCAGGGTTCAGGAGACTTGGTTACAGGTGTGATTGTGGCCCTACAAGCTGTGAAGCCAGGTACTGGTCATTCATGGCTTTGTGCCTTGGTTTCCCTGTAAGGATCTCACAAGGTGTCCTGAATCTTGAGCCAGATGTTAACCCAGATTAAGGATGAGAGCAGTAGAGCAGTGGGGGCAAGGGCTCTGCCTGGCCCCATCACTCAGTGATCACAATCCCTGGGCAGTTATACAGCCTCTTGGAGCCTCAGTCTCATCATCTATGCAATGGGGTGAATAAGAGGACCTCCCACATGGGACCACTGGATTACATTAGTCAGTTCTTGTAAAACAGCAGCTGCAAAGCCATCCCTACTTAGCTACTGCTCTGAAATCTCGCCACCTCCAGCAGCAACGGGCACATGCTTGCTTTCTCAGCTTACACCCGATTCGTGCCACCCCTCCTCACTTTCTCTGCCTCTCTCTCTAGGCTTCTCCGATGGGGCCCTTCTCTCGCACATGGACAGCTCGATGCATGACTGACCTCTGGATTAATCCTTCCTCTGTGCTCCACGCCCCGCTTGCAAACTTTATTACCTTCAACTGGAGTGTAGACTCCAGCTTGTTCTTTTTGTGCATCTTCTTTAGGGCCTATTATATAGTAGGTACTCAATAAATGCTTGTTGACTGAATAAAGAAAAGCATGAATTTCTTTTCCACTGGGGCATTGGCCCTGGAGCTGGTCATGGCATAGGGACCTGGGCCTTTGGGATCCTCTCCCATCACTGGGGCAAGAATGTGCCAGAATCCTCCCACCATGCCTCTCCCCAGCCCCGCCATCTGGCAGGCAGTACAGTCAGAGGTCATGTCAGGATCCAGGAGTGAGCAGAGCAGTGACAAGGCCCAGCCCCTGGTCCCTCCAACCTTCCTCAGCAGTCTTGTGTTTCAGAAGGTGGTGAGGAGCAGACACGGGTCCTCCTGCCCTGGCCTCCAACCCTGCCCCATCTGTCCCCACTCGACCTCCCCTCTCAAGTGTAGGCCATGCTTTTTGTTGAAAATCAAAGATGCTCCGGGAGGAAGCGCACACGGCCCGACACGGAGGCCCTGAGGTGGTTTCTGGACGGGCAGGCGACGGGGCAGTGGGAAAAACATCGCTGGTGAAGGGATCCTAACAGAGAGAAGCCCTGCCTGGTGTGTGCGTGCACACGTGTATGTGTGTGAGCGTGTGTGTGTGTGTGTGTGGTGGAAGCCGCCTCTCCTTCCCAGAGCCCTGGCAGCTCAGTCTTGCAGAAGCAGCTAGTCTGGGCAGTGGGGATGGCACGCGGATGATGGGGACAGGGTGCCTGAGAACGTGAACACTAACACGCTAACTGGAGGCCAAGTCTGAGGAGAGTTCACGCATCAGCAGTGCCAAGGTCACCTTGGGCACCTTCCCTCGGGCTTCAGTTTCCTGTCCATCAGATCCCCTGGGAGTCAGGGGCCTTCTCTTTCACACTGCTTTCTCATCTCTGCTCTGAGCTGCCACTGTCAGCTGAGATGCACGCTGAGGGGACACACTGCTGACAGCCTGACCCACCCTGAGGCCTCTGCTCCCCAGCACATGGCCTGGAACCCTGGGGCAGCCATCCCACCCAGCTGCAGCTCCCCTCCTGCTTGGGGTCCCGGAAACCTTTCCCCTAGGCACCACACTTGTTCTGGCTTCCTGTGCCCCTCCCAGGGAGCGCTCCTCCTTTCCCACACCTGCTTGACCCCGCCACCTGCTTCCGTTTCCAGCTGGATGTCGCACCCCATGAGCAGCCCCAGCTCTGTGCCCCCTACAGTCTGAGCACCCTTCACTCATTAGACCCGTGGTCTCCAAATGTGGCACACGTGACCATTCTTACAGGCGCGGGAGCAAACTGCCAGGGCTGCCGTTCCCATTGTTTTCATCACATCCTTCTGTAATTCCTAGTTTTTACATGTTTTAGTATTAGCGCAGTAGTTCGATTTATAAGTAAATAAAAAATGTAAATGCTGGCGTGTGTTCTCAAAAACACTTTTCTAGAGGAGTATGAGATCAATAAAGTTTGGAGACCATTCTAGGGGAAGTAAGACACATATAGTGATAACTATAATTCTGTGTTTGGTGACAAGCGGCAGGACAAGGGTGAAGGTTCAATGCAGTGCAAGTTCAGAAAGCATGTGATTGTCACCAACAGAAGATGGGAGGAGGGGGCGCCTGGGTGGCACAGCGGTTAAGCGTCTGCCTTCGGCTCAGGGCGTGATCTCGGTGTTACGGGATCGAGCCCCACATCAGGCTCCTCTGATGTGAGCCTGCTTCTTCCTCTCCCACTCCCCCTGCTTGTGTTCCCTCTCTCGCTGTCTGTCTCTATCTCATAAATAAATTTAAAAAAAAAATCTTAAAAAAAAAAAAAAGAAGATGGGAGGAGAATCAGAGACATCATCCTAGAAGGGGTGGCTTTGGGGCTGAGTGTTGAAGGACAGGATGTGGCCTGTGGCCATGGGAGGGAAGGGCTTGCCCCTGGCGGAAGACACTGCAGGAGCCAAGGCGCCTGGGCTGGGAATGGGAAGCACACAGCGGGCACCGGTCCTGGGGTCCTCGGTGTCAGGCTTTCGTGCAGGCGGGAAAAGCAGGAAGGGATGGGATGGGATGGGAAGGGCGAGTTGGGAGCTGGTGAATATGCAGACTATCCGAAGGAGCTCTGAATATGCAAGGGGTGTTCAGGGAATGTGCCAGAGAAAGGGACAACAAGGGCAAGCCAGCTCCGAGGAGGGAAGAGATGCTGCCCAACTGTGTTCAGGAGTCTGAACGCGGGAGGGGACTATGAGACTGGGTGGGGGGACTGGATGGCCAGTTGGCAGATGGAAGGTGATTGTCACACCCAGCACAGAGACCCTGAACTTCAAACAGAAGAAAGGAGAAAAGGAAAGGAGGAGGCGGGTGTGGGGAACACCAGAGAAGTCGCGTCAACGGAACACTGCTGGAAAGGCAAGGGGTAAGCTGAGGACAGGGGAGGCAAGGGAGGCTCACCCTTCAACGCCCAGCAACCTGAGGGATGGCAGCAGGTGGGCCTGGGAAAGGGAATCCTGTTGTCTAGAACAGCGATCTGAAGGCTAGAGGGTCTGGGTTGCTGGGTTGGTGGCTGGATAAAAAAGGTGAATTCTCCAAGGGCTAAAGCTTTTGGTCGGAATCTTTTTGATGGAAATAGGTCTCCATCTTCATTCTACAAATATGTTTGCATCCCTTCTATGGGAAAACATCATGCCAGACACTGGAGACCTAGGGAGGGAGCAGAAATTCTGTCCCTCTCCTCAGGGGTCTCTGGTCCAACAGGGAGACAGCACCCTGGAGAAGCTTTTGACAATGTGTCAGCTGAGAGCTCCAACAGGACCCCAGAAGAGGCTTCACAGAGGTGACACTTTACACTTACCCCTGGCTCAGTAGACAGAGCTGTGTCCTGAGAGCAAAACCAACCTTTCTTCATGACTCAAGGTCATGGTAATAATCAGCTTTCAGGCCATCATCAAGGCGTGGGTGGCATGGAACAGTGACTGAATTGGCATGGGTGCTGGGTGCCATGACCTCGCATTTTCAGAGAAACCAGGGCACCAGCTGTGTCCCCCTCTGCCAAGCAAGCCAACCTCAGAGTGTGCAGTGTGTGGCTTTTGGATTTTGCAACCCCTCCCACTCTTGTCTCTCAGGCTTGTTGCATGTCCTTTCATGTATTGCTGGATTTCGGGAGCTCCCAAAAATTTGTGGGGAGAAGGATTCCAGCCTTCTGAGTGCTGGAAAAGCCTAACTGAGCAGTCTAATTTTAATTAGTTTTTTTCCCTCCCTGGTCCCATCAGCCTTGTTCCTTTTTCTGTCTTCCTCATCCCCCTCAACTATTTATAAACCCTTCTTCTCTCATTCTACAGCCCTGTTCCTTTCTCACTCTTCGAGTTCTTCTTTGTAAGGTCTCCCCAGGGAGGGAGGTCCCCACCATCCAGACCCAGACTCATCTCCTGTTGCTTAACTATGACATGTCCTGAAACAGCCCAGTGGAAATGGCACGCGCTTTCCAGTCAGCCAGCTGTCAGTCAGCACTTGGCTCCTACACCTACTAGATGAGTATCTTTGGGAAGATCTCTGAGCCTTGCATCCTTAAGAGCAATAGGGTTCACCACCATAGTCTTCGTTTACAAGTTAACCTTTAGTGTTGATTCATTGTATCATCTGCGTCACAAATAACGTGTTGGTACAATTGAAGCAAGAAGCAAATTGAAATTTTAGCTCTAGATCTAAGCAAGGCTCTTGCTGGATACCCTGTGTACAATCACGACCCCACACCTTCCCAGTCCCCTTTTCCACCCTCCCCATGGCACTTACCATGTATGACAAACTATACATCCATCTCATTGTCTTCTGTGTACTGTCAGTCTATCCCCCTAGAACGTAAGCTCCACGAGGGCAGGGATTTTGTCTGTTTTGTTCCCTGCTATAACCTCAGAACCCCGGACAGTTCTTTATGCATCATAGACATTCAGAGAGCATTTACTGATAACTGACTAAATAAACAACCCTCATGGGGCTGTTTGGAAAGCCAATATGATAATGGTTGTAAAGTGCCTGGTACAAAGCCTGGCATCCAGTGGGCGCTCAGTAATGCCAATCCCCCTCCACCTGCCCATTCATTTGCTTTTCTCCACCTGTTTGGCAGTAAGGACTTCATGCACTGGCATCTCCTTTGGCGGAGTGCCCTTGCCTAGACAATGCCTGCTCCTTCTTTCTTCCCAAGTGTCCCTCTGAGCCTGCCCAGATCCACACTGGCTGAGATACACCTCCTGGACTGGTGATAGTTTGTTCCTGCCCTCACCTCTCGCTGGGGTTGGTTCGGTGTGTGTTAGGAGCCCAAGAATAACCAGGAACACGGATTCTCTGAGCTTGCAGCACTTTTTTGGTCATCTGGCCTCAACTTTTCCATCCTTGGTGGCATCTCCTTCCATTAGATTACGTTTGTCAGGAAATGAACAGGAAGCTTCAGGCTGAGTTTGCTCAGGATTCATTATTACCTTTTTCTTCTTAGCTCTGCTTATCCTTTCATCTCATGAAGGTATTTGGAGTAGAAAATAGCAAATATCATTCACTCTCACTTTACAGATGGAGAAACTGAGGTCAAAAGACTAAAAAACTTGCCTCCCAGGCCTGGCTCTGAGCCATGCTGTTCTCCGTTCCCTCAGGCTAACTTGTAAACTATCATGAAAACTTCCCATGGACACCAGTCGGGTACTTCTACCGATTTGCAAATTTGCAGAATTATAAAACATTGGTGCTGGAATCGATCTTAACAGGCAAAGCATCCAGCTCCTGGGATGTACAGACCTTTGCTAACCTTGTTAACCATCTTCCCTTCTTGCAAAGCAGAAGCTGCCTTCTTGGGGCTGAGAGGAACTCCTTTTGTGGGCCAGGAGGAAACCCACCAGTCCAGAAGAAGGAACTGCCTTTGTCTCATCTACGCTGAGAGCTGCTGCTTCTGGGAGTTGGCAGAGAGGAAGCTGCAGGGTTTTGACCTAGGCTATTCCAAATGTAATTTCAATAGTTCACTAGAAGCCTGAAACCTGCCCTGTTGGCTTTTCTGAGCCCAACTAGAAAGGTTCCAGTGAAATCTGATCTCTGAGCTCAGGGCTTTTCCTCAGGGCCTTGGGCCAGCAGCATGCTCAGGCATCCAGCTGGTCTCCCCACAGACTCGTCGTTGCAGCCGTTACAGGAAAGAACAGCCTTGTGATGTTAGGAAGTCCCACTGACCTCACGTCCATTCTGCTGCGGAAGCACTTGGCCAAGGTGTTGCAATGCAAGTCCTTTCTGACCAGTCTCTCTCACCATCATGGCCCCAGGAGGCTGAAAATCACACACTAAATGGTTCTTTTTTGCAGCAAGAATCATTTCTTCCACTCCTTAATTTTCAGGGACCTCAAGCTCTGAAACAACAGAGTATCCAAAGCTGGCCACAGAGATCAGCCTTTGCATGTGGAAAGCCTGTCCACTTTCCAAAGCATTTCATGTGCCTCAGCTCATCTGGTCGACCCTATGAGGGGGCAGGGACTCGGGGCTACCATCAAACTGATCAAGGGGCTACAAAGAAGACAATCAAAAAGCAACTTCATTTTTGTCTGCCCCTGGCCCGTTAAGTCTGTGCTGAAGAGCTGGTTCTCCTCTGCCCTTTGGAAGAAATCCAGTGCACGTCCCATGACTTTCCTGGTCACTCTCCGGTAATTAAAAGTTTCTAAGCACCTTGGAGAAATGGCTGATTCTAGCACTGGGGCACTGAAAATTACAAGTTCAGCCTGGAGCATCTTGTAGTGCCAGAAAGTAAGAAAGTGTTTAAAAAAGGAAGGAGGAAGGAAGGAAGGAAGGAAGGAAGGAAGGAAGGAAGGAAGGAAGGGGATGGAGGCATATCAGAAGAACACAGGAGGCAACCAGAAAAGATGCCAATGACCAAAAGTGGAAAAATTTGAGGAACAAAACAAACAAAAGTAGTATTGTATTATAGTGCAAAGAATAAAATAAATATCCAGAAGTCCATAAGAATATAAATAATTTACTGAATAAAGAAATAAATGGAGAGAAGGGATAACTCTTTCTTACAGAAGAATTCCAAATTGTACATAGGTAGTGAGGAAAATACAAAATCACTATTAGACCCCACAGTAACAATCGCTGTAAGCAATATCCACTGATGCGTGCTGAAACTGGGGGTAAAACTTAAAGGAGAAACAGGATATTTGCATAGCCTCAAAGTATCTCTCTCCAAATTCTTTGTAATTACTGTGGTGATTTTTTTTAAGATTTTATTTATTACTTATTTGAGAGAGAGAGTGAGCAAAAGAGAAAGAGAGAGAGCACAGGAGCAGGGACAGAGGGAGAGGGAGAAGCAGGCTCCCCACTGAGCAGGGAGCCCGATGAGGGACTCGATCCCAGGACCCTGGGATCATGACCTGAGCTGAAGGCAGACGCTCAACTGACTAAGCCACCCAGGCGCCCCTACTGTGGTGATTTTAACAGGGGTCCACAAATTCCTTGATATTTGTCCCTCCTGGAGGTGGGGTTTAGTGTCCCCGACCTCGCACGTGGGCCGGATGTGACTGGCTTCTAACTCACAGAGTAGGGAAAGGGGAAGACAGTAACCGCACCGTGGGGACAGCTGGCAGACACCACCTGACCAAGTGATCAGAGTAATAAGTTATGTCGAGGAGGTGCGCCCCTGAGATGATGCAATGAGAAGGGGACAGCACCTCTGTGGTGTTTTCTGCTAAAATTCAAAGTCACGAGAAGTCTTCGGACAAACCCAAAATGAGAAACATTCTACCACAGACCAGACCGTCAGGCTTCAAAAGCGTCAGAGACACAAAGGACAAGAAAAGCTTGAGAAACTGTCACAGAATGAAGGCACCTAAGAAGGCATGACAAGTAAATGCAATGGGGGACCCTGGACGGGACAATGGCACAGGAGAAGGAAAATCCGTGGGAAAACCAGAGACATCAGAACATACGGTGTATAGTTCAATTCATGGTATTTTGCCAATGTTCATTTCTTCGGTTTGACAAACACGCCACAGTTCCAGAAGATGCTAACGTCAGGGGAGGCTGGGCGCAAGGTGTACCGGAACTCTCTAGAGCACGCGCTGCCGACGAGGCGTTACCCCCAAGGGGCGAAAGTTCGTGGTTGGGTGGAAAAAGAATCTTAGTTACGACAATGGTTCGTGGCCACGGGACATAAATACATATAGAGCATATCTGTGGTATTAAAATTTCACGGGGGATCAATTATAGAAATGAACATCTAAAAAGGCTCCTGAGGTGGGGGTGGGGCAATAATGAAAAAAGAGGTTGAGACATGGGCTCTAGAAGGACAGCAGCCCTGTGCAGCTCTTCTGTGAAGGGAAGAGCCTGCAAATAAATAAATACCATGCTCTGGGCACTTGTCTGCATAAAATAGGTCCACTTAGGTCATTAATAAGACCAACCTGGAAGAATAAGAATAGAAAAAAAAGTGAGCTTTAACCAAATTAGAGCTTCTCCCGTATGCAACTCAGGCTGGCACAGGCCCTGGGAAAGCAGTGTAGCTGTCATCTTGTCTCCCCGCTGGCCGTGTGTCCACCTGTCCCTGCTGGGCTGCCTCTGGCTCCTTCATGGTTCAGGTGGGGGCGACTGGATGAGGTAAGGGGCAGGAAAGGTGGTGTCTGCCCGATGCTCTCGGGAGCGGACGGTGTTTCTCTCTGGGCTCGGCAGCTACTCAAGCCGACTCTTCCTGTCTTGGGCCAGTTTGGGTTCTTCAGAGACTCCCGCCGGTTCCTAGGGCACTCTTCCTGATGCCCCCTGCATGGGTGATGCCGTCTCAGGCAGGCCACGTGTGACCTCACGGGTCTCAGTGCCCACGCCTCCAGACTGCGCTCTTGGGGAAGCTATTAAAAATGACTGGGACATGTGCGTTCTCTCTCTGCCAGTATCCATCCACACCTGGGCATGAACAAGAAACCATTTAGCCCCAGTGGCTAAACGGCATCCTCTCGCTTCTAATTACAAGGGCAATCCTGCCAACAGGAGGGGAGGGGGGGACAGAACAGCTCCCCTGCCTCCTTCTGTGGGGCGGTCCTTGTGTCTGGGCCAGTGGCTAAGCCAGCTCAACGGGGGTTTTCTGTTACTTGCAGCCAAATGCATCGTAAGCTCTCAAAGCCAATTCCTGGATGTGCAGGAGAGGTTGAAAGGAAGGAAACAAATGAAGAACAATGGAAAATGAAGGAAACAAAGAAGAGCCAAGAAGATGACAGCCATCGGAAGTGCCAGAGGAGGGTAGAAGCAACAATGGATGGTCTCAGCAGACCAGTACAGGGTCAGTGATGACAGAGAATCCAGAGAAGATTCCACTGTGTCCTTACAACATACCAGCACCACTCTGAGCACCTTACATGCATCACTTACTTGTCCCTGAGAGCAACCCACCTTACGAAGTTTCTAGGAAACATATTCACAGCATTAGAGTGTGAGAGAACTGGGACCCAAATCCAGGCCAAGATACGATCAGGTTCAGATGCAGATTCAGGAAAGAGCTATTGGTGAGCCAGACGCCGTGCAGAGGGCCTTCCTCCCATCACCCCCTTTTCTCCCGATGCCAGCTCTGTAAGGTAGAGGCTGTTTCCTGCATCCCACAGATAGACAAACGGGGCACAGAAGGGTGAAGTGACTGGCCAAATGACCAGTAGCACTAAGCCTAGAACTCATGTCTTGGGATTTCTAGTTGAATACTCTTTCTGCTTGGCAGCTCTGCCTTTTTTCATCTGCAGGAATAAAACAAAACAAAAAACAAAAAAACCAACATCACACAGGGTTGATATGTCACTGCGATACACTGAAATGACTGCACTGGTCACTAAGCTGCTGACTTCCCTCTGTACCAGTCGGTACCCAGCCGCAGCTCAGAGCATCCTCAAATGCCTGCCTGCCTCCTCCTGTCCAGAGGTCCGCAGCAAGCCAGCATCTAAAGAGGGAACCGGGGCCTCCGGGATGCGACTTTGGTGACACGGCTTGCAAGTGGCCTTGGCCACTTGTTTATCGCTTGCAATGCAATCTCTAATGAACATATATTTCTTTGGTGCCTCCTCTTCCCTAAATACTTGTGTGGCCATTCTGTCCGATGCACACAGAGGAGAGAGCTGAGGCCCTGAGAAGGCTGCATGGCTAGTTACGGTCTGAGCCAGGCTGGAGCCTAAGTCCTCAGACTTTCAGTCATGTTCTTTCCATCTCATACGGCCTTTAATCACTCAAGTAGAAATTTTACACCATGTAGAGGGAAGAGCTTTAGAACAGATCGAACTAGAGAATACTACAGAGCAGGGATGAGTCTTTGTGAAAGAGGCCTGCTAGTTAAAAGCAAAAACAAATTCAATGCTATTCACAAGGATTCAGTAGGCCTGAGATTTGACTGAAAGACCAAGAATGTATTAAATGTGTAGTGGACTGAATTACTATCCCTCACTATTTACTCCCTTCTTGCAGTTGGGCTCGACATCCCTACTCCCTGCCCTGTCACCTGCCTGAGTGTCCCAGGATCATATGCTTCTGCCCCGTTGGCTTTAGGCTTGGTCCTGTGACATGCTTTCTCAATGAGATGCTTGGGGATGACGTTTGCCAGGTCTGAGCAGAAGCTCTTTAGTTGATTGTCAAGTTCACCTTGGCCTCTCTTGAGCCTACCACCTGCAGCAAGAAAACAGCGTGTCTCAGGCAGTACTGCTCCTTCAGCTCGGGTCGCAGGACAGGAAGACACATGGAAGCCTTCTGGGACCAGAGAGGCCACCATCCTCGTGTAAAGTGAGCACGAAATAAATGTTAATTCTCATAAGGCATTAATACGTTGGGTTGTTTGTCCCAGCAACATAAGTGGACTGATACACTGGGAGCAAAGGATGCTTTGAAAATTTTAACAATAAAAATGAACTGAGTGTTAGATTTTAAAGGTCTGCTCCTTCTAAGTAAATAACTTTTTTGAGACAGAACCCAGGTACCTAATGAGCATGTACTTAGTAGATATTTGGATTTTCCAGAAATACTTTTTTCAAAAGGGCTTATAATCAATAAACCATGGACTGCATGTATTATGGAACTCCTGGGGTTTCTAGATAGAGTACTCAGAAACAGAAAAAAATCACATCTTGCCCAATATAAGGAACTGATTCAACTGGGTGGCTCAGTCGGTTGAGTGTTTGCCTTTGGCTCAGGTCATGATTCCAGGGTCCTGGGATCAAGTCCCACATCGGGCTCCTCGCTCAGTGGGGAGCCTGCTTCTCCCTCTGCCTGCCACTCTCCCTGCTTGTGCTTTCTCTCTCTCTGTGACAAAAAAATAAATAAAATCTAAAAAAAAAAGGAACTGATTCAGAAAATGATTAAATAATACATTCAGAGTAAGGAGTCTTCGGAGCATTGCATTTAACTCAGACCATGTGTGGATTTACACTTAAAATTTCACAACAACTATTTTTTTGGTAATAGAATATCTAAGTCAAAATCTGTCTTGGGGGTTGAAGCACAAAAACTGAAACAAACTCACTCATTCCATTTTTCTCTTTCTATCCATCCACCTATACACCCATTCATCCACTCATCTATGCATCCACCCATCCAGCCATCTACCCATCCACACATCCATCCATCTATCCACACATCCATCCATCCACCCATTCACCCATCCATCCATACAACCACTCATCCATCCATCCATCCATCCACCCATCCACACGTCCATCCATCCATCCATCCATCCATCCATCCATCCATCCATCCATCCATCCACTCATTCATCCATCCACCCATCCATACATACAACCACTCATCCATCCATCCATCCATCCATCCATCCATCCATCCATCCACCCATCCACACCTCCATCCATCTATCTATCCATCCATCCATCCATCCATCCATCCATCCATCCATCCACTCATTCATCCATCCACCCATCCATACATACAACCACCCATCCATCCACTCATTCATCCATCCACCCATCCATACATACAACCACTCATCCATCCATCCACACATCCATCCATCTATCCATCCATACATACATACATACAACCACTCATCCATCCATCCATCCATCCATCCATCCATCCATCCATCCATCCACCCATCCACACATCCATCCATCTATCCATCCATCCATCCATCCATACATACATACATACAACCACTCATCCATCCATCCATCCATCCATCCATACAACCACTCATCCATCCATCCATCCATCCATCCATCCATCCATCCACCCATCCACACATCCATCCATCTATCCATCCATCCATCCATCCATCCATCCATCCATCCATCCATACAACCACTCATCCATCCATCCATCCATCCATCCATCCATCCATCCATCCATCCACCCATCCACACATCCATCCATCTATCCACACATCCATCCATCCACCCATTCACCCATCCATACATACAACCACTCATCTATCCATCCATCCATCCATTCACTCATTCATCCATCCATCCATCCACTCATTCATCCATCCATTCATCCATCCATCCACCCATCCACTCGTCCATCCATCTATCCACACATCCATCCATCCATCCATCCATCCATCCATACAACCACTCATCCATCCATCCATCCACTCATTCATCCATCCATTTATCCATCCACACGTCCATCCATCCTTCATGTTCTTGGTACAAGACAAACATCAAAAGCCTCCCTTTTAGTAGTCATTATGGGAGAAGAAATTTCTGTGGAGCATATAAACTTGAATCAAAACAGATTCCCTTAAGGAAAGCTTCAGACATTACACTGTTCTCTCTGGTAGTTGTTGGCTTCAGAATCTAAAATGAAAGCCTCAAGTTACCCAAACAAGTCTGGTATTCTTTCAGATCACCTCAAGGCTCTAAGAGGATGGTAGGAGTGGTTCAATATTTGAGCTTCCAACATGGAGATTCCATGATCTTTATGGATTCACTGTGTGGCAAAATAAGCCACATTGTTCCTGACATCAAACCACCAGAAGGCTCAGCAGGTTACTCTGCAGATAACGCGATGCCCCAGGGTTCTGCTTGCTCGGCCATGGAGAGTTCTTGGAACTCTCAGAAGTTAAATGTGGACAGTCCTATGCCCCTGCACCCAATCTCTATGTGTTCACTGTCAATGATTAATAGATCACAGAAGATCTAGCGCAAGGGGAAATCTACAAATGTTTGGGCTTCCTGACATTGAAATAACAATAATGATAAAAGAATGAGCTCCTTGGCATTTAAACAAAGCCCTCAGTCAGAATGTGGACAAAAGGAAAGAGGCTGCCTGATCAGGCCCTGTGCATGTAGTCCACAAAAGAAAATCTAATGGACTCCAGAGTTTTACAAAGGCAAGAAACCGGGTCTTGTAATTGAGGCCGGGGGCCCAGAACTTAAACACCTGGCACATATCCATGGAGAAAAATGAGAGAGCCTTTTCTTGAAAGAGGTGGTGAGCTCCGCAGCACAGACATCTCCTGAGCTCCCTTTGTACCAGGCACCACTGGGCCACATCCACCCTTGAGCCGGTGTTTAGGTCACTGGCGTGCCGGTGTGAGTGTGTGAGTGTGTGAGTGAGTGAGTGAGTGAGTGAGTGAGTGTGCTCCGGGGCACAGGGTCAGGCGGACCTGGCACCTGAGGGAGCCTCCTTCCACTGCTGGCCCTGGGGAACCTGGGTCTGTCTGAGGCTCAGTCTGTCTGTTGATGAAGGGTGGCCCCGTCCTTAAGCCGGTGAGGGTGAGCTTTCAGATGAGCCTGTGATGCTCCCTGGGGGGTGATGGCTCTTAAAAGTATGCCCTTCGCATTACCCACATCTCACTGGTTCCTGATAGTCTTCGGGGTTGGGGCATGAGGTTGTGGCTACAGTCTGCTTCCAGTAACGAAGCTGTGCCCCTCCCCATTTGTGACTCTTGTTCATTGAGAGGGCTTCGGAGAAGGGAGTTCTGGGAACATGCACTCACTCTGCCATCTTTCTGGAAATCCCTTCGGCTGCTTTAAAGACTTAGGGAATACCTGCTCTTCCTCCCTCTCTCCTTTCTGGCACCCATCTTTACTGTGTTCGGCACATACACTAGGTGGCAGACAGAGAACTAAGTTCTTCCTCTGAGCTCCATGGCAGTTTCGTGAGAAACAGAGAGGGCAGGAGGAAGGTGACCCGCCCATGGCCACACGGACATTGAGCAGCAGCACGGGGTCCAGCCGGGGACTCGGGCTCCCGGTTCGGGTTTGGTTTCCCCAGGCCGCTCCTGGAGTGGGCAGGAGGGCTGTGGGAGGGGAGAGGCCCCGGCTCGGGCTGGCAGCCCCGGATGCTGGTGGCCTGCCAGCGTCAGCGCTGGGGCCCATCCAGGGCTCTCCCAGCGGCTCTCCTTGGCCAGCAAGCAGGAAGCTCTGAATCCTGGGCTGCGGCCCAGAGGGAAAGGAAAGGGGCTTCTCTGTGTTTCTGACTGACCCCATGACCATCCAGGAACAAAGCAGGGCCTCATGCTACCTCCTGCCACCAGCCTCCACCCAGCTGTTCTGACCGCGCGGCCCCATCTCCCTGGCCTGTCTGTGGGAACACTGGGCGTCTGTCAGCTTTCAGAATCGCGGCTGTGTGCCCAGGGCTCCAGGCCCAGCGGGGAGGGCCCACAGAGCCACGGGCCCTCCTGCAAATCTCCAAACCCATTAGCCAGGGAAGCCAAATCCACGGTCCATGATATTTAACCATGCTGTGGCCTAACACCCCACTGGGGAGGGTTGCTCCCTTCCTCAAGCTGATCAAATGAGTTCAAATGACAGATTACAGCTCAAATGTGTGCGCTTGCTGGGAGTGCAGAGGAAACAGCTCCAGGCTAGAGGTCAAGGTAGGTCATTTGCTAGACCTCGCCATGGCTCGGTGTCGTCACGTGCCAACGAGAAACAGGAGAGTCACCGGAAGAGCTAATGTCCGCTGGGGGCTTCTCTGGGTCAGGCACTCATGGCTGGTGTCAACCTCACAACAGACCCCGCGGGCCGGCCCCGCCCTCCGTGAGGACACCAGGAGACAATGGGCGTGGGATCGCCAAGAAGGGCATAACATGGCCCACAACAGCGGTGGGCACAGCCATGCACAAACCCGTCATCCAACGGGCTGCTGTGGAGCAGCCACGTGGCCGGTCACTGTGCACGGCTGACAAAATCCCTGTCCGCCCAGGGCTTACATTCTAGTACATTCAGCAAAGGTGCAAAGATAGCAGATGATGCTGTTAGTCCTGCACTGACATCAAAGTTGACTTCTCCCCACCGTCAGTAACAAGGGCAGGTGGAGGAGACAAGCCAAGGGAGGTGCTTGTCATTCCCTGGGGCTGGAGTGGCCTGGGCCTACTCTATCCTGCCCCCCCGCCCCAGGCCCCTGGAGCAGCCCTTCTCAGCCCTGCAGGGGAGGGGGACTTTCTTCTCTGTCCCTGTGGTCCAGGTACCAGTGTGGGGCAGGGGACCTGCAGGCCTCAGACACAGAGTCCCAGACCCACCACCCGACCCAATCAGCCCACCCTGAGCTGGCACACCACGGTCCTCTGGCTACAGGGGGTCCCTGATGAGGGTACCTGAAATGACAAGGAATCTCCAAAAATGTGGTGGGGACCCCGTGGTCTCCAGCTATAGGCTTAGCCTTGCCCCAGGCTGGCATGCCATCACATTGGCAGGGGGTGTGGGGGGGTGGGCAGGGCAGTGTGACGGCTGGTCCTGCTCTGATACCGGATCTTTGTTCTAGGGACTGGGCTCTTGACTCTTCATTCATTCATTCACTTGTACAAACAACGCTGATTGAGCAGGACCAGGGCTATGAGGCAGGCATATATACCTAGGGCTAGGTATACCCCAGAGAGTAAAACAGGCCAAGTCCCTGCTCTTACAGAGTTTATATTCTAGTTTATATCACTACATAGGTCAACTGGTGGTAAGCGGTAAGAAGAAAAGTAAAATAGGGCAAGGGGATGGGACATGACAAATAGGGTGGTAAGGAAGAGCTCTTGGAGAAGGAGACCCCTGCGCAGATGTGGGAAGGGTGAGAGAGAGCAAGCCAGGTGCACATCTGGGGGAAGGGCATCACAGGCAAAGGGAACAGCACAGGCTTACGGCCGTGCGGCAGGGCTATGCTGGACGGTGTACGAGGGATGGTGAGGAGGACATCCCTGTCGGACATCTCTCTTGCCTGGGCCTCTGCCCCCTGCTCTGGATGCTCCAGCCCCAGATGATGGCCACCTGCCTGAAGGGCTCTGGTTGCAGCCCAGCCCACGTCCTAACTTGCCCTCCTCCCACTGCCACCTGCTGGGGTCTTCCTGAAGGGCTCAGGCCGCCCAAGGGCATCTGCCTGTCGTGCACGTCCCCGCGCTCTCCTAGCGCCAACGCAAGGTGGCTGCTGCATGGCGGAGTCCGACGGCCTGGATTTCAACCTCAGCCTGCCATTCTCTACTTGGGGACGCCTGGGCAGATTGCCCTTTGTGACTCAGTTTCTTCAACTGGAAAATGGAAGTCCAGGGGCTGTAGTGAGAGCAAACACATGACGCATGCAAAGTGCCTTGGGAACATGCTTAGCAAATATCAGTAGGAAAATATGAAGGCAACAGAAGTCCTTCCTCCTACCCTTCTCGCCAGGTAAAGGTGGCCAGTGAGGGGTGCATGCCGCACGGGGAGAATGTAAAGGGGCACAGGTTTTGGGATCAGACAGATGTGGATTGGAGCCCCAGCTGGGTGCTCTCGCACAAAGGACTTAATCTTTCTCAACCTCATCTTCCCCACTGTAATATGGAGATGGCGTCCGTCTCTCACAGGGTGTGGGAAAGAGTCCATGAAATGACATAAGGGGACCCGGAACTGGAGCAGGATCAGCAGTTTCCCCGATGGGGGGACCAGCCCTTCCCTGGAGCTAGTGGGGGGGTTTGAGATGAAGGATCAGGACTGCAGGAAGCACGCTGGAGAGACAAAGAGACCCAGAGGCAGAGGCCCGGAGTCTTGGAGGAGGGGCCCGTGGGGGTGGCAAGCAGCCGGCCCTGCGCAGAGAGGCCCACCACACCACAGAGAGCGAGCTGGGGCCGTCCCAGGACTGGGAGCAGCGCTGGGGTAGACGGGGCCCGGCCACGTCGCCGTCTGCCAAGTGGGGGGCATGTGCCAAAGAGGATACCAGGTGCCGGCGCCAAGAGGGAAGTGCCGGCCATTGAAAACACCAGGAAGGAGAGTCAGGGCTCCCACGGCCGAATCCTGACAGGCTGGACCTCAGTCAGGGGAAGGCTGAGCAGGTGAGGGGCGGGAGGCAGGGACAGTTCTGAGACTGGCTCCGGGCTGCTCCACACCCGTCTTAAAGCAGCGGTGGTCAGGGGCCACCTTCTAGTCCTCCCGGACAGAGCAGGTCCCTTTGACACCGCTGCAGGAAGCTCCAGGGGAAGAATGGGGGAGCCCTTCCTCCCACATAGAGCTCGAACTAGAGCAGACAGTCCAAGCAGACACAGAAAGGGACTGGAGGTTCCGCCTGACCCCAGGGAGCTTGACCTGCTTGTGTCTGGGGCTCAGGAGTCCGAGCAGCCCGCATCAGCAAGGGGGTCAGTTCCACAAACATGCACGGAGGGGTCTCTGCGGTGAGCCAGGCAAGGAAGGCAGCCTGGGGCTGATTCATGAGGCAGGAGCAGCAGCGCTCTCCCCAGAGACGCCCAAGCCAGGCGTCTGAGAAAGAAAAGTACGCCGGCTGGCTTAGCTCCACCAGCATCTGAATGGAGAGCAAGAAGAACAAAACTGAGAATTTTAATTACAAGTTCTTGCTTCCCCATTGTTCGTAATTTTGTTAACGTCTCTGCATCTCCCAGTGGTGACGGAGAAGAAAAAATCTCCTCAAACGCGGGGTTATGTAGTGGGTAGAGAAATTTCCTTTGGCTTTCCAGGGAACCTGAGGGAGGGGGGGAGCCGGCTGTGTGCATCTGGGTAGATCAGGCACTTCTCTGAGCTTCTCTTCCCTTTTCTGTTAAAATCCGAGCTTTGGAGCAGACCATCTAAGGGGCCTGATATCTGGTGAGTCTATGCCACCGGGGAGGGAATGTTATTGTCAGGAAAGTGACTGTGTGATGCTGTCCAAGTTAGAAACCTCAGGGTCACTTCTAATTTCTCACTAAACCATAAGTGCCTTTTTTTTAAAAGACTTATTTATTTATTTGAGAGACAGAGTGTGCACACGTGTGAACAGGGGGGAGGGGCAGACAAGCAGACACCTTGCTGAGCACAGAGCCCAACTCGGGGCTCGATCCCAGGACCCCGAATCACAACCTGAGCTGAAATCAAGAGTGAAATCAAGAGTCGGCCATTTAACTGACTGAGACCCCACCCAGGCACCCCTCCTTTTCTTTCCTTTTTTTTTTTAAATAAATGCCATTTCCTCATGATCTCCTTACCCAGCTCCATAAATGGTCATTGACATGAAATAAACCTGCCAAACCCAAATGGGTCCTCACTCTGTCTACTCTACCCTCCCAGAGAGCTCTGGAAGCTGCTGCCTCTTTCCCACGGAAGTGCCTCTGTTCAACCCTGTGTCCCACTAGGACCACGGTGACAACTTCCTCTCCGGCCTCTGCTTTCTTGCCTCCAGCTTGCTAGTGTCCTTCTCACCCTGAGACCATCCCCCACACAGCCCCGGGGTGCGCTCTTCCACCTTGCTCTGTAAAAGGCTCTTTAAAACCCTTCTGTGGTTTCTCAGGGTCAGTGGGATAGAGACAGGTATGCTGGTCCTAATGACAGGCCCCTGCTTCCACCCCCTCCCCATCTCCACTGTCCCCCAACACGCCTCCTCGCCTGAAGCCAGGCCCCACCACTGGCAGGTTTGGAGGGAATCCAGGCTTCTTGCCTCTGAGCATCGCACATGCTGTTCCTTTTGCTGCAACATCTTTCCGTCACTTGTCATCCCTCACGTCTCAGTTTGTTGTCACTTCCTGCTATTTCCGGCCCTCCTGCTCTGGCCTCTCAGGGTAGAGCAGACCACCTCCCCTGGTCCGTGGGGGCCCGTATTGTGAACCATTCCTGTGCTGTAGTTTTTAAACCTAGACCTTCCACCCCAAACTGAACCCTCAGGGGGCCTGCCATGATTTCCTGGGAACCAGGAATAGAGTCAGCCCCTGGACAGAATCACGGGGGTAAAAGTGAAGCCCTCTGGCCGAGGAGGCTGCTGTGGGCTGGGCTTCCGTCAGGCGTGGGTGTCGGGGTCAGACCGAGTGATGAGCAGCTGGGGGGCAGGGGGCGGGGGACAGGGGGACAGAGGAACAGGCTGGCAGAAAGGGCTCACATTCCACGCTCATTCCCCGAGTGAGCCACACTTTGGAAGTATCGCATTAAGGACGTGAATCACACCCTGACTCAAAGAGGGGAGGTTGCAGGGTGGCAAATCATTGGAATGGCTTTTATTTGTCAGAATGCTACAATAAATAATATTTCCATGCACCACTTAACAAAAGGAGAGTGGGGAGGAGGGAAGCTGGGTGACACAGGCCGGAGGGGCTCAAAGAGCCGTTTGTGAGGGGGGCAGTGGGCAGGGTGCCTTCAGGACACTCTCCCGTCACTGGGTACTCTCTTCCACATGCAAAAAAAAAACAAACAAAAAAAACATCATCTCCCCCCCCGCCCCCACTTTCTGAAAGCGCTGAGTCATGAGAACAACGGGCGTGAGGACAGTGAGAGACGAAGAGCTCCAAGGTCATCTACCTCACCCCCCTCGTTGATAAGAGATGCAGGCTGCCTTGCTGGAGAGGACATTTGTGCATGTTTTTCAGAATGAAGGGGCCAGAAAACCACCCACAGCCCACAGAGGGCAGAGTCTCTCAGAAAGGGAAAAGATAAGGCCAGCCCAGAACTGATGAAAGTCACTGTCCTTGCAACAGTAAGTCCGGGCAAGTAACCATGGCCAGAATCATGGAAGGAAGCTCTTCCCGAAAGAGGTGCGGGGCTGGGCAAGTCACCCATTATCTGGAGGAGGATACAGAATCTGATCCTTTGGGCTACCAAGGCTTCCAAGTAAAGCTGCCTGACCCTGCATGCAGAAGGAGAAGGGGGGGAGTCTGGGTCTGCGGAGGGGCAGGGAGACACGTGATCAAATCAGGCTGAGTTAGTCCAGGCAACCTGCTGCCCCCAGAGGCCTCTGTGCTTGCGGAGAGCATCCTTCCCTGGGGAAGCCCAGGCCCCGCCTCCCCGGCCCCCCACCCCTGGGGCTGCTACTGGGGAAGGGGGGGCTCCAGGCTGAAGATGGAAGGCACCAGCCACCTGAGGCATTGAGATGTGGCTAGCCCACCTTGAGACGTGCCGTAAGGGTAAAATACACACCGGATTTTGAAGACATAATATGAAAAAAAATTGTTGCATCTGCTATTAACTTTTTTATATTGGTTACATGTTGAAAATACAGCATTTTGGATATGTTGTGTTAAAGAAGACGTATCGTTACTATTCATTTCAACTGTCTCTACTTACCCTTTTTTAATGTGACTACCGGAAAATTTAGAAGACCCATGTGACTCACGTTTGTGGTTCGTGTCGTGTTGCTATCGGCGGGCACCGCTTGGGAGGAGCCCCTGGACTCGGAACAGGGAAAGCCTTTGCTCCTGACTTAGGTGTCCTTACGTCTACGGGGGGTGGGGGGAGGCCTCCACTTATGGAAGATGGATGTTATCCAAGATGTTCTGAGATACGGTAGCAACACCCCAAACTGAGAGGGGACGGGGCGGGCCAGCTGGTTGCATAAGTAATGGGACGGGGACCCGAGTGTTTCCATGACTTGCTCAAGCAAATGAATAAGATCGTGGCTTAGGATCAAGCCTCATAAATTCTAGACTAATCTTCCTAGCATCACATCCCAGTTTACAGAGAAAACACTCTTTTGAAACTATTAGTCATTTTAGTGAGGAAGCCACAAAACAGCGTCCTGGTTAGAGTGTAACTTTTTATAATTTCTTTTCTAGAAGGTAATTTAATAATCTCTATCAAAACCCCGTAGCCCAAACAAAACTGGACTTCAATGCCTGTCCCGGCGTGGTGATACACCCAAAAGAAGCACAAGTTGAGTTTCGCCTGAGTTCTGAAAACCACTATGAATTATTGGCTGAGATCTCCCAAGAAGGTAGCAGAGGGATTTACCTGGCACACGTCAGGTAAGCTTCCTTAGTATCCTTGGCCATGATTCTCTCTCCTACAAGTGTCACTCCAGGCCAGCTGTTCTGATCCCCTCCTTTCCCCTTGCTCAAACCTGCCGGGCCACCCTTCTCCAGACCCCTCCCCACCCTGGCCACGCTCTCCTCGGCCCATCTCCCTCTGGCAGCTTTCCCTGCTTGCCAGCCCTCCAGAACCTTCTGATAAGATTGGTTCAGCTTCTCTCTCTGCCTTCAGTTCTCCTCTCTGCCTGCCCATCTGATCAACTCAAGAGGCCCTAAAACGGACGGAGTGGGCAAGGAATGGGGGGATGGAGGGTCCACACCCAGAATTTCACACTGCCAGGTCCACTGCTAGGAATCTCGACTAGATCAGTAGAGTAACAGATCAAAGATTTACCTGCAAAGATGTTTATCAGAGCACTGTTCACCACAGCAAAAAATGGGACACAACCTAAACATCCCCCAAGGATTAGTGGTGAAATAATCATGATTCTAAAAAATGGAATACTGGGAGGAAACTAAAACTTCTGTTTCTGAAAATACTTATTAATGTGGGAAATTGCCCATGGTAACAGCAAGTGAAACGACAATGAGAACTGAATACAAAGCTGTCTACAAACTATGGTACCAGTTTTGCTTCAATTTATATATGCAATAGAAGAATGCTTCTCTGATGTCCCCTACTCCAGGCTTTTTCCAGCCTCCTGAGATCAGTAGGAACCCAGGACAAGGCACCCAAAAAGCACGAAGTCAAGGGACTTTTTCAACGTGCCACCTCCTTTCCTTTGGCCTGTGACGAGGAGAGGACACAACATGGAATTCATGAGCCCAGCCCAGCTCAGTCCCCAACTCCCCGGGGACTCCCGGCCACCACCGGCGTCCAGGAGCAGGGGGAGCACCTGGCCCCATGCCAAAAGACATCCCCTCCGTCACATGTGCTAGGGACTCAACGCCCAGAACAGGGAGGCCATCAAGACCCCCATTCGCAAACAAGAGCATCCCTTGCTCGAAGGAGACACACAGCAGAAAGAGAACGTGCCTGGGAGGCAGGTGACCCAGGCTGAAGGGCAAGCTCGGGTGGAGAATGCGAGCTCTGGAGAACTCTTGTCCCTGCTAAGCCCCAGATGTCCCTCTGTGAAATTAGGTTACTAACACCTACCTCATTCGAGCTGGGGAGAGGCCGCGAGAGAAGCAGGCGGCAGGGAGAAGCAGCGGAGCGTGCAGGCTCTGGGGCAGGCTGCCTGGGTGTGAGTCCTAGCTCTTCATCTAGAAACCAGGGTTAATAATGGCACTTGTCTCTACTCTACAAGCTGTTGAGAGGATTCAAGGAGTCGGTACAAGTAAATACGTGAAAAATGCCTGGCACACAAGAGGCGTTCAGGAAATGTGACTTTCCTCTCCCAGCTACCTTTCTGGAGAACCATTCTCCCTCCCGCATCTGCTCGGGACCTGCCCTAGCCTCGGGGCTGCTCCTTTCACCCTCCTCTGTTCTGTGTTACACTTCCTGTTGTCTGCTGCCCCTCGAGACCAGGACACCTGAGAGCTCACAGGTCAAATCGCATCTGCCACCTGCCTTTGTAAATAAAGTTTTATTGGAACACAGATCCTTCTGCACCATTCGTGGCTGCTTCAGCACTTCAGGGCTGAGGAGCTGTGACGGAGACCGTCTGATCCACACAGCCTAAGACATCTACCATCTGGCCTCTCACAGGAAAAGCTCTCTGACTTCTGCTCTAGACCAACACTGTCCCATGAAGCAGAAGATGAGTGATATCTGTAATTTTCTAGTAGCGCCGTTAAAAAAAAGGAAAAAGAAAAACACAGTGAACTAAATTTTCGTAGAGTGTCTCATTTAACTAATATATCCAAAATACCACCATTTCACTGAGTAACAAATATTAGAAACCGTTCAGTGAGGTCCTGGAAGCAGTGCTGGTGACTGTCACACGCACAGTGATGCTACACTGGTCTCTTCTGGGCGCAGAGGTGAAAGTGCACGCTCGTATTTCCTGAACAATACAGTGCGTTTAATGGGAAAACTTTCTACAGGGCTTTAGCTTTTAAATTCACATTTAAGCGAAAATTACAAATCCAGTTTCTCAGCTGCACCAGTTACATTTCAAGCGACTGCCGTGTTGGACCGTGCAGACCTGGGCCATCACCCCCTCCTTGCGTGTACTATGCCCTTTCCACACGCACACAGCACACCGCCCTGGACGCGGCTTCTTTCACGTGCAAGGTGATTTTCAAGCTGGGAGAGAAGAATTTTTGGTGAGGACTGGGGCAGAGGTAGTGAGAGAAACCAGTAAAGGGAGGGGTGGGTATCCTTAGGAACGCGATGACTGGTTGTGAGCCCCTGCGGAGAGAGATCAGAGACAGAAGCTGAGGGAATGATTCAAGAAGGGCTTCCTGTGACATGGGCCCAAGCAAAGCTGATCTGGGGCTCAGGCGACCAAGTGCCACCCATCTCTGTTCAGAGTCCAGACTGCCCTGTGTGTGAGTCCTGGAGGCCTGGGGACCATCCAGATGGAGTCCCCTGGCCAGGTGTGGCCACCACCTGAGAGAGGAAGGCAGGGACAAAGCTCCAAGCAGCTTCCAGGACAGCAGATGCGCGTAAGCAGGAGCCAGAGCGGGAAGGGAGGCAGGTGACCACGGCTGGTGCGTGGGGCTGTGGGTCTACGGTGACCCTTGGAGGGCTCCTCAAAAGCTCGAGGAGACAGGTTGGGCTGCATCCAGATGAGCACAGACCCAGACAGGGACCCAGACAGGCGAAGTGGCCCCAACCCAAGGCGGCCCAGCCAGGAACCCCTAACAGAAGAACCCCTATGGGGGGGAGCCCTGAGTGGGAAGAAGCGACAGAGCGGCTCCCCTTCCCAGGCGGGAACAAAGCCCAGTGGCTCCCGCTGTCCTGATGTGCTCCGGGCCCTGCCAAGTCCATTTGTTACAGGGAAGCACAGGTGAGTCAGCAGGCATCCTGCTAGCAGCGGCGGCCTGGGACGCGGTCCAGGTAATTAGTGCCCCGGGCACAAGCGTTTCTCGATATCGGATCCCATCCACAGGAGTGAAATTTGCAGAAAGCCAGGAATGGTGTGAACCCTCCTGCTAGAAACGAATGCCTAACGGAATAAGGAAAACTCCAACCAAGTGTCTATAAACTTGCCCTCAGGAAGGAGGGCACGCCAGCCAGCCACTCCTGTCTCCATCTCCACTTGCGAGGCCGCTGAGCCCAGCCTTCTTCCCACGAAGCAGAACCCCACAGCCCTCCCTACCCCCACGTGCTTGCTCCCCGGAGGTACCCAGTGAGTCAGCACCAGCCTCACACTCCTCGCCTGCTCCTGGTGGCCCCAGCAGGCGCCCTCCCCGGGGACCCACCGCTTTCCCTGGTCAAGGCGGTGGCCGGCCAACCCACTTCACAGCCCACGCGTCACACCTGCGGCCGTGAAACCAGTCATGGAACTGGGGTGCCTCACACCGAGCGGGGACTTGCCCCGGCGGATTATAAGATTGCTTCAGGAGGGTCTAGCTGTGCGATCTGGGGCCTGTTACCGACCCACTCTGTGCTGCGGGTTCCTCAGCTGCAAAATGGGGACAATAACGTAGCTACCTCGTAGGGCTGCTGGGAAGGTGAAATGAGCACCTGCGTGTACAATGCTTAGGAAGGTCTGAGTTCAACACCCGCTGTCGTCGTCACGAAGACCAACTTGAGCGTTTTACTTAGAGTGATCAGGTATTTTAATGGGAGTTAGAGGAAGTTGGATCAAATCAAACCCATGACTCAGACCTTATTGTTTTTGTCGAAGCTGTTTAAAAAAAAAAAAAAATCCATGTGAATACATTTAAAGAAGAATGTAAATAAATAATCATACAAGGGGCAGGCTCGTGTGGTAGGCATTGTGAAGATGAAGCCCACGGACTATTTGGAAACGCTGCTCCAGTCTGAACCCTCCGGCTCATTGAGGAGGAAACTCTAAACAGGCAGCCAAGGGCGGGGACCTGGGCCACCAGTGTAGTTACCAGCTGGGCTGGGACCAGACGCCCAGCTGCTCCCCCAGCCTCTGGCCCACATTTAAAAGATCTTAGGAATACTTGGCTTGTCACCGGACAGTTTGACACACAACACCTGGGTCAAATCCCATGTAATATAAAACACGATAATCCCCCGGAATAAAAACAAGAAGTCTATGAAACAGGGTCGGGTTTTGTTTTCAGAGTCCCAGTGTCAGAGGTACTGGTGGAACTGGCTTCTCTGGTTCTGCCACTTCCTAGCTGTGTGACTGTGGACATGTTGCTTAGGCTCTCTGGGCTTCTGCTCTCAGATCTGCCCAATGAGATAAGAGGCGCTAAACCTGGTATGTGGAAGTCCTCGGTAAAGTGAGTTTCCATTTCTTCCTCCTCCGAAAAACAAGACCACGTACCCCTGCCAAAGACAGGCACCTGCTGGCCGTGGAGGAATCCATACTTAGAAACCCTACTCCAAAATCTTGGTGACGCCCTGTTTCTTAACACAGCAAGCCTCCAGGCCCCAACCTGGCCCTTTCCCACCAAGCCAGCTTCATTTCCCTGATCCCTACACCCATCCTGGAGGGTCTGGTGCCCCACACTGCCCCTTGAACAAGATGCGCCCATTCTGACACCAGCGCTCCCATCCCAATTCTCTCTCCGACATCAGCATTCAGACTCAGCGTCCAAAAACCCATATCTGATTAACGTACTCTCTGAAAGTCTGCATGACGCACTCCTGCCTGCAGAGTCAAGTCCAAACTCCTTGCATTCACAGCCCCTTGGAGTCTAGACCCATCCTCCCTCTCAGGACTCATCCTAACCCATTCCCCATTATGCAGACATATATATGTGCATACACTTGCACACACAAGCATAAACACACACATACACACACACACACACACACACACACACACACACGCAGCGTACACTTGAGCCAGTCAGATCCACTCACTATTCCTCCAGTAGCCTGCGGTCCTTCATACCTGCTCACCTTTGCACCTGCTGCTTTTCCCTGAAACACCCTATTCCCTTTCTGTGATAGGAAAATTCCTCCTGATCTTTTAACAACCGGGTGAAATGAAGCATTTTGTGTTGCAAACTCCCACCTCCTCTCATTTCTTGCAGCTAGCTGACTATGCCTTGGCCAAAAACATGTAGGTGCAAATCCCTGGGTGGAACTACCAAGAAGACTCCTTGAAAGGAGAACAGGTGGTTGCATGCCCTCTGCCTTTCTCTTGTTCCTTTATGTAAAATGGATGTGATGGCTGGCACCCTAGTAGCCACCTTGGAACATGAGGTAACCTCGAGGATGGAAGCCATGCTCTGTGGATGGAGGGACTGAAGGAGAGAAGGAGCTTGGGATATTGTTTATATGGTGGGAATCGCCATATACCAAGTCCAGGCTGGCTACCTTTGGTTCTTTATGAGGAAAGAAAATAAATCCTTATGTGTCTAAGCCACTGTTATTTTATTTTATTTTATTTTATTTTATTTTATTTTATTTTATTTTATTTTATTATTTTATTTATTTTTAAGCCACTGTTATTTTAGTTTGCTGTTATATGCAGAAAATCTAACCCTGTCCAATACAGCAGACATACAAGACATTTCCTGATTTGCCTCCTGTTCTCTCCACACACACATTTCCCTTCCCTACTCCCAAACCCTACTTCCAAACTTACTTATTTATTTTTAATTTCTTCAAGCATCATGCTTTTCTCAGGCATCACACCTTCTACCCTCTCCTCAGTGCCCCTCCTCAGACTGCCCGGGAATACCTCTCAGCTTTCCAGACCCTGCTCGAAGGACACCTCCTCCATGAAGCCCTTCCAGACACCCTCTCCACACGCTCACCAGGAAGCAGTGACCACTCTTCTGTCCTGTGTGCTCCCAGCTACCTACCACGGCACTTCTATGACGTCATCATGTACCTGTCTGCCGTACCTCCCCGGTCCTGGCTTGCTTGAGGCAGGAGCCACGTCATTCGCCTCTGTGTCCGGCATCTGGGCATAAAAGAAGTTGTTCAGGGAACCTCCTCTGAGACAACTTCCTCGCCCGTGTCCCTGGGAGAGGACGGGGGCTCCTGCAAAGCAACGGGGCCTGCTCTTGGGCACACGGTCCCCTAGCAGATCCCAGGAAATGTGTGCTGAGTGCATGAATGAATGTGCAATTCAACCTCCCCTCCAGCTTCGCTAGTGTTCACGGGAACTGTCTCTAGGGCTTTGACTTCCACCCGCCATGGCCCTGCCTGTGGCCACCTGCCCTTCCCTAGCCCCCTTCCCTTCCCACGAGGAGGTGCTCCTGCCCCAAGGCAGGAGGCTCATGAAGTGAGGGGAACATACGCAGCCGCTGAGGACCTGAAACCTGTCCTCCTGATGGCCACCAGGGGCCGAGAGCATGGAAACAGCTGTCTCCGGTAGACCAGGGAGCAAGGGGAGGTGGGCAGCCTTGCAGAAACCGTCCTGGCTGAGTCTTCCCTTCTACCATAACTCTCATGCAGAGGAAGGACAACTGCCATGCGATTCAAAACTACACGACGGCAGTTCAACCCGAGCTCAGGGCATGTGCTGAAGACAGCTGGATGGAAAACAGGGAAGAGCGGCAGAACCGGCAGAACCGCAGCAGGAAATGCAAAGCTGCTGAGAGCAGCTGTGTTTGAATGCATGCACTGCCACCCCCAGCACTGCAGGGACAGAAGTGTGTCCTGGAAGGACAGGGAGCTGAACAAGGAGGAGAGGAGAAGGTGCAGGGAATCTGCCTTCTGTTCTTCCAGATGTGGATGGCCACCAGAGACGGCAGGATGGCTGGACAAGCTCCCTAGAAGGCTGACGATCAATGGGGATTAGAGGGAGGAGAGCTTTAGTTCCATTTAAGGAAGAACGTCCCAAGCATCAGTACTGGCCCGCACGGGAGTGGGCTGCCCTGGAGGCTCCTGCCCTGTGTGCCATGAAGCCAGTGGGCATGCCCAGAATCACATGCTACCCCAGAGAGCCCGGGTTCTGGGAACCTGGGGCCTGTTACCCTCTGGGCCATCCTAAGACATCCATGCAGTCTATTCCCAAGAATGCTAATCCCTCCTGACACCTCGCCCTGTTTTCTAGATTCCTCTGCCTTATCTGAGAGGATCCCTATTTGCAGAGTAAGCCCACTAATGGCGTGAGCCTGGTGCTCTGACTGTTCTGAAGGTTCTTTTCTTGATCTGGCCACTCCTCTGGTCCTTCACTTCTCTGCCCACTGCTTGGTTTCGGTGTCCCACGGCTGGTTTCTGTGGGTCATGCACAGAGAGGCTGAGAAGCTGCTCCCTGCAGAGGCCACTAGTAACAGGTGGGAGGGACACTGAGCTGGGGAGGGGGGACCGGGGCTCTGCATCTCACATCCACGATAAGCACGTATTCACTCATTCATTCACAAAATACGTAATGAACACCAACCACGTGCGAGGCGCAGTTCTGGGATTAAAGACATGAGAAAAATTAACGTGATCAATTAATCCAGGGAAGACTGAATTGACTGAAGGAGAGAGGTTTCTGTCCCGCAGGACTCAGAACCTTCCCTATGTTAAGAGGCACTGTGACTCCCCCCAGAGGGGGCTCGGCATATAGGCCCCTTGAGCAAGAAACAACAGTGCAGAAAACTTTGAAAGTATGGAAAACCACGAAGAAGAAAATAGAAACCACTGGTAACCCCACCACTCAGAAATTCGTATTTGTCCTTTAAATATTTGTATATACATGTAATACACTTTTCCCCTAAATTTCTACCATTCTGTGTATGCTGTCTTTTCTCACTTATGATACCATAGCTATCTTTCTGTTTGCTAAACAGTATTCTATGATACCATTTTACTGGCTATGTTGGCAGGTCTGTGTGTCTGCACCAGAACTCAGAGGACCAAACCCCACATCGTTGTACGTTCGGATTGTTCCACTATTGCAAACAACGGTGTGAAGGCATCTTTCTAGGCAATCCTATCCATATCGGTGATTATTTTATTAATATACATTCTTGAGAGGGGAACCTAAGAGGTCAAAATGCACAACTATTACCTACAAGCCGCCTCACTGCCTCCAGGATATTCGCAGCAATTTTTACTTTTACAAGTGGTTGTTTAGAGTGTTGGGGTCCTACACCCTACGCAACACTATGAGTATTAAGATTTATAACCCAAACACTTGCCAAGTTGTTTCGTAAAAATGGTATCTCATTATTGTAATTGCATTTTTTTTTATTATTAGGCAAGCTGAACTTTTTCCATATTCATTGGGATTTGGTATTTCTTTGGTGCATTGCCTATTTACAAAATCTTACTTGGGAATAATTTTATATTCACAGGAAAATTGCAAGCTAGTGCAGAGAGTGCCCCTAGACCCTTCGCCTAGCTCCCATTCAGGTTAACATCTCCCCCGAGCATGGTGTGTTTGCCAACCCTAAAGCAGTGAGCACTGATACAATACCATTCACTCACCTCTAGGCTTCGTTCAGATTTCACTGGTTTTTCCGCTCATGTCCTTTTTCTGTTCCAGGATCTTATCCAGCATCCCACACTGCACTGAGTTGTCATGTCTCCTTCCTAACGTCTCAACTGGGACAGTTTTCAGTCGTCCCTTGTTCCTCGTGCCCATGATCTTTTTGGAGAGTACGGGTCCCGTGTATTGTAGGCTGCCTCTCCCTCTGGGTTTGTCACATGTTTTCTCATGGTTAGTCTTGGGTGATAGGTTTTTGGCAAGAAGACCACAGAGGTGAAGTGCTCCTCTCCTTGCACGACTTCTGGGGTCACCTGAGAGCAACCGGAGTCAGCACTGGTGGTGCAGACCTGGAGCACTTCGTTAAGATGATTTCTGCCAGGTTTATCAGCCATGAAGTTTCTCTTCTTCCCGCCGTCCTCTCTTCTCTTGAAATGAGTCACCGAGTCCAGCCCACCCTCAAGGGAAGGGGGATGAAGCTCCACGTGCTGGGAGGAGCATGTGTGAGACGGAACTCCGCAGAGGAGCTGAGGGCCTTCCTCCACATTTATTCATCCAGGCAATTATTTATTCGTGATAAATGGACTCACGGATTCTCTGGATCACAATTCAAAGCAATCATCCAAGCTTCGGCCAGTGAGTTGGCTCTCGTGTTCTTGTGCCCTTAGCAAACCCTCATCTTTTGTTTTGTTTGTCTCTGGTCTTAAGCACGCCTTACTTTCGGGAACTACAAGGTGCGTCAGGCTCGTTTTGTATAGTCCCTGCCCAGCCCCAGAATCAGCCATTTCTCCAAGGAGTTCGAGTTCCTTTCACTGGAAAATGGAGTTTGGAAACGAAGATGTGGCCCTGGGAGTGCTCGTTTCCACGGAGCGTCGTTGCAGCTGGACACAGCTAGGAAATGCTTGTGTGCCTCCTAAGCCACGTGTGAACACCGTCCGTAAGCGCTTCTGCACCCGTCTGCACGCACGGTGGGAAACAGCCCAGCCCTGCCACTAACCTGCCTCCTGACAGATCCTCTTCCCGGAAGATGAGATCAGCTGAGGAAGTCTACGGGAGTCTGCAGGAAGGCCTCCATCAGCGCTGGCCGAGGGAATGAGCGCTGGCTGAGATGGGGGTCCAGCCCGTGCCGGGGCCCCCCTCCAGCTCAGATAGACACACCGCAACCTACCAGCTTGGGCCCTTACCGGGTCTCAGTGTTTTTCAAATCTCCTTAGTACTTTTCTATGTATTCTAAATTTTCTAAAATCAACATGTTATTTTATAATTAATACAATAAAACAATGGGTTTTTAAAGCAACAACAGTACATACTATATACGCTCTTCCCTAAAATTAGTCAGTACTTCATAGGCTTGCACTGAGGCCCAACGTGCATCAAAACACACGCAAGCTGCAAGTTTCTGACATGAAGTTGGTACTTCGTAGGTGTTGGCTTCCCTCCTTCTACTCGTCTCCCTCCGATCCTTCCAGAAGCTATGTTATGGAACTGATGGGAAAAAAAAGGAGTCTTCTCCCTCCCCGCCGCCCCTGCCCTGCCATGTGAACCAGGATGGCCACGGCAAAAAAGTCATCATCAAATGAGCCCTTTCTTTGTCACCCAGTGTCCTCCCTTCCTGGATTCTGCCTGTGGTGGAGATGTCTTTGCCGGAACATTCTTGAGGATCACGGAGCGCCAACTACAAAAGCCCGCACCTGGGGAAGGGTTTCCCCACCGGCGGGAGGTCCCAGCTGAGGCTCCAGATTCCTCTGTTCATTTCTAATCAGGGCCTGGCTGCAGCCACTCCCCAGAACTTTCGTGACTGGCCCTGAAAGCCCACAGGTGGTGGGCTTTGCAGCTTCACGGCCACCAAAGCCAAGCACCCACTCTCCAGGCTGCAAGTCTCCATCTCAGCGGTCCCAGCTTAAATTCTGTGTGTCTACCTAAGATGATTTCTTCTGGGAGGCAGAAAGAAAGAGAAGTTTGTATTTATTTATTTTTTTTTTAAAGATTTTATTTATTTATTTGACAGAGATAGAGACAGCCAGCGAGAGAGGGAACACAAGCAGGGGGAGTGGGAGAGGAAGAAGCAGGCTCATAGAGGAGGAGCCTGATGTGGGGCTCGATCCCATAACGCCGGGATCACGCCCTGAGCCGAAGGCAGACGCTTAACCGCTGTACCACCCAGGCGCCCCGAGAAGTTTGTATTTAAATACCTCATTTCATTTAAAAGAATTAAAGAGAGCCAGTAAGGAAGAAGGGAAATATTTTGCACTTCCAGAACCAAGAATGCAGAATGTTCAACCATGGCAGGGAAAACTGATTGTTTTCAGCAAAAGCCAGAGGGAACTAAGGGCTCTAGAAATACTGGGTGTATTTTTTAAAAATTAGCATTTTGTCAGAGAGCCTACTTTCTACATAAGCCTCATTCCTTTCTAGTGGGTTTACAACCAAGCCCCCTCTTCTGAGTATGCCCTTTTCAAAAGTATTCAAGTGCTTTATTCATGTAATATCCTGTAGAGCTGGCTGGGTTAGGTCTGCTCAGGGGTTGGTATGGAGAAAGTCCTCCCTTTCTAGCCCATGGACAGAGAGCACTGGGCATCTCTCACCTGGGGCATCACTTCAACTTCCCAACTGGTCTACTCCCTTGTTTTCTTTACTGCAGGACTTTTCAGAGCCTTCAATATCCTGATGATCTTCCAAGAGAGAAATATGTAATAATTAAATATATATGTATATATTTTATACATATAAAAATATATATATTAATAATGTCATGTGTTTATATACATTATATATTATGGGAAATACATATATATTTCCCAACCTTACGGGTCATGGAATCCTTTAGTCAAGAGACATCTACTAACATCTCCCAGGCCACTGTAGCTATCATCTACAGCCCCGACTCCTCAGATGCACTCAAAGCCTTCCATGGTCTGGTATATGGCTCCCTTTCCAGGCTCGCTTTCTGCTTCCTTCCTTTCTTCTCCTGCCACTCACATTTGAACTTCCTGCAGGCCCCTAAACAAAACTGTCTTATTTCCCCTTTAATGCATTTCTTCTTTCTTAAAAAGTTAGAAGGATTAGTTTCTATTGTTTATGATTTTAAAAAATCCTAATTTCCACACCCATGAAGAGGAGTTTTAAAATAATTTTTAGTTCAAGAAACACAGGCTGAAAATGAAAAAGAATTTCCGATCTGTTTTCATAGGGGGATTAATGCTCAGAAAATTCCAGGAAAAACATTCGGCAAGATCCGAGTGGTGTCTGGGCACTGCACACACATCATGACTTGGAAGCTAAGAAAGACCGTCGTGAACTTCAGGGACCATGTGCCCGTAAGACGGTGTTCATGCGAATCACGAGGGTGGGTGTCCGCATGCCTTAGAAGCAGCCGCCGCCAGCCCCGCTCTGCACACAGCCTCTTCCAGAGCTTTGCATCTGGCAGGGACCAGAGCTTCGATTCCTAAACTCCTCGACCACGCCACGTTCAGAATGCTTCCTTAGAAGCCATCTCACCAAGGTCTCCAAAACGAGTGCTTTACCTTTCAGAGCAAATAAGGAGGGTGTAGTGGGTCATTTCTAAATAGCCCTAAACCCTTTGCGTATGACTTTGTCATTCCTTTCAACAAGAGGGGGGTTGATCTCCCCTCCCCTTGAACCTGGCCGGCTCTGATTTGTGCTTTTAGCCCAAAGAATGTGGCAAACGTGAGGCTGTGCTGGTTCTGGCCCAGGCTTTAAGAGACCTGGCAGCTTCACTTTCACACTCTTAGAACCCAGAGAACACTGTGCTGTGAAGAAGCTGGGTCCCGCCCTACGGGAGGATGGAGAGGCTGCGTGGAGGAGAACCACCAGCACCAAGACCTGAGGCCCTGAGGCTCTATTGGACCCCCTGGCTCAGCCCAGGCGGAGCCAAAAGCAGCTATGGGAGTGGGCCCAGCCATACCCAGCAGAGAAACCGCCCAGACAGAATCGTGAGAACTAGGGGCGCCTGGGTGGCTCAGTCAGTTAAAGCATCTGCCTTCAGCTCAGGTCATGATCCCAGGGTCCTGGAATCGAGCCCCGCATTGGGCTCTCTGCCCAGCGGAGAGCCTGTTTTTCCCTATGCCCCTCCCCCACCCCACTCGTGCTCTCCCTCTCAAATAAATAAAATCTTATTAAATATTTTTTAAAAATCATTTGTTTAAGCTACTAAGTATCGGGGTAGCTAATTATGCAGCAATAAGCAGCATTAACAGGAAGGAGCTCAAGTGTGGCCAGTGATGGGGGAAAGATGCAAAAGCGAGGCAGGAGCCCCCCTCGTAAAATCTGCAAAGTGTCGAGGGATCAGGACCCCGAGTGACAAGAAGCTGACAGAGAGCTGACAGGCCCAGGGGTGAGAGTGGGTGGGCTGGACTGGGTCCGTGCCTTCCCTGTCCATCCTGCTGTGTTCCAGCCAGGACCCATCCGGAGACAAAGGAAGGAATGGGCCACCTACCCAACCTCCCTCCACCCTTCTTCTACCTCGCCAGGCCCTGGACCATGACATGGGGGGAGCAGACTAGAAGGACTGCCATCTTCAAACGCGAGGAGTCACAAGGGCCGGGGTGAGTTAACTAAAGTCGCGAGGGGTAAGAGGAAGGCAGGTCAGAAGAGAAGCAGTGTAAGGGAAGACTTAGGGGGGCTGGAGGGTGGGGGAAGATCTTGGCAGAGGGCCATCTGATCTAGGAGGGAGGCCTCAGCAGGAAAAGGTGGGGAGAGGAAATGGGAAGGAGGTAGCAGAGGTCGGACACTCAGAGAGCAAAGCCTGCCCCCCCTCCCTCTTGCCCAAGTAATTCTTCCCCTCAGGCCGGCCTCCCTTGCTCCCCTCAAGGTCTCTCGAGGCATGCCATCTAGGCTCATGGGTTTTCTTATCCCTCTCCCTATGCTGTGCCCAGCCCTGGGTTGGGTTAATCTGGAAAATTAATCATTTGAGAAGGCCTGCTAAGACCCGAGGGTGCCCCCAGGTCGTGGTTCTGGCCTTGGGAATTTACAGACTCCTCAAGAAATTAGTAACGCCTTTTAGTATCTGTTCATTGAGAAAATACACCCGCGAAAATAGATTTCCATCCTCCTCACAATGACGCCCCCCAGGGGTCCAGGAGCAGGTTGGAAGGGAGTAACTGGCCAAATCAGATGCACCTTTAGAGGGGCCTTCATTGTCTTAACTCCAAAAGACTTCGGCGGTGGCTGGGGGAGGGGAGGCGGGGAGTTACAAGATCTAGAATGGTGTGGGAAGGGGTCAGGACTAGGGAGAGGCAGAATGCTGTGAGCCCGAGGTCCTCACCACGTGGTTGTCTGAGAGAGGCCGTGTTTGCGAGTGTAGACCCTCAGGGCAGGCTGGGCTGGGTTTGCCCGGCCAGGGGTTCCAACAACGACCCTCACGGGCAGTCAGTTCCCTGCCACTTTAGACAGCACCCAAGGCAGTCTGGAAAACCAGGAGACTAGAAACCACACATAACCCAACTTTCTGGTTCTGCGACTAACTAGCTGTGTGAGTCTCTGCGAGCTGTTTGGCCTCTGGAAGCTTCAACAAAGGGCCAGTGGCGGGGGCCAGAGGGGAGGGGAGAGCAATGGCGAGCTCGCTCTCTTGCTCTGGGAGGCGTCATCCAAGCGCGGAGGTCCTGGGTCAGTGACTCCATGGGCGGGACGTTTCTGCGCCTCAGGCTGCTCCTCCGAGAAATGGGAACACTACTAGGTAGCAAATGAGGTGAGAGTTGTGAAAATGGCAGCCGTGCAGAGTACCAACTACCCTGAGCTCTCCTCTCTTCTCGCCCTTGCAAGGACAGGTGGCTCTTTCTTCCAAGCCCCGCCTTCTTCGCCGAGCCTCTAATCTGACCCTGGGGTGTGACGTGTCCCCTCTCTGTGACACGGAGCTGGTCTTCCCGCAGCGGCAGAATCAAGTGTGGCAACTCGCATGCGCGGGGCAGCCTGGGAGGCGGCTGGCGGGGTGCCCCCTGCTCCCTGCCCGGCGCGGCTGGGCTCCTCTTCGGCCTCTGTACACCAGAGAGCTGGCCCGAGGCAGAGCGACAGGCCTCCGCTGGGGAGGCCGCCTCCCTTCAGGCCAGGCACAGACAGCGACAACCACCCATTTTGCAACAAACAGGAAACCAGTTTACCAGCCTCAAAAATAGAACAGACAAAAACCCCAAAATATGAGGCTCCGACAGTGGGGCAGCTCAGGTTTCTTCACACGGCTTCCTGATGGCCTGCAGGGCATGGGGGGGGGGGGTGTTTGTTTTTTCTAAATTTCATCCGAGAAAACGTCTTGCAATGTGTTTACATAGGTGCTCAGCCCCTGGGGCCCAGGGCCGGGAGGCAGTGTGGCCAGCGAAGCTTCGGGCGCTCCCGAGGCCCCGCCTTCTCAGTCTCCAACCTAGCTGCAAATGGTCCAACCACAAGGGCCACGGAAGCCTTGACCTCTGTCTCGCCTCAACTCTAAACAGGTCCCCCACACCCCAGTGTTGCCCTTCCTGTGGGTCTCCACCTCAAGCAGCGTCCTTCACCCCGACTGCTTCCTCAGCTACCCAGAACCCCCCCGCTCCAGGGTCATCCTCATCCAAGAACCACGCTGCAGACATTTCCTGCACCGACCCCCTGATAAAGACCAGGAGCTGGGCTCATGCTGTTCCCTCTGCCGAGAACACTGTTCCCTGCCTGGCACACTCCCTCTCAGAAGCATTCACACTGGAATGACATGGTTATTTCGGTGAGGTCGCTTGGGACTATGCACACAGAGTCCCCTTGCTGAGGGGTCACGGAGAGAATGTGTCTCAGTTCTCGGCACCGGGGAAAGTTGCACCGTACTATCTTGGGGACCTGGTTTGTTTTTATCCTCTGGGCACGATGAGTAAGAACTGCCGACCCGATCACGTTTTCCCTTTCTGTCTTCATTGCTAAGAAGCTTCGTGGCCAACACATTCATCACCTCCATCAGTTTTATGCCCTAACCTGTCCTGTGACTTTATTTCCGTTTCTTCCCCTTATTTCTTTGTTTACTTTATTTTACCTGTAGAACCCGTAAACCATTTCAAAGCTTGATCTGGAATAAAGTAGGGTGTGTGCGAATAACCGAGCAAGCAACTCTCACTTACTCTGTGAAACCCACTTTGAACGTCCCACTTCTCATCTCTCCCTAAGCCTCTGCGAAGGTGGGCTTTCCCTCCCTGGTGGTGCCACAGCCACGGTGCTAATCCCCTCCTGGATTAGCACTTACCCATAGTTCTGTACTGCACGTGTGTTCATGGTTCTCTCCGCCATCAGACTGGACGGCTCTCAGGCAAAACCGAAGAGCCCGCCCTCTGCCAAGATTTGTACCCAGTGCTCCACACACATCAGCTTGTTTAACCCCCAAGACAGAGAAACCTGACAGATAAGGATGACTCTGCCCATTTTACAGCTGAAGAAACTAAGGGTCAGCAACAGTAGATGGTCACGGACCATGAAGTAGCTGAACTGACACCAAACCCTGGGATCCTACCCTCGTCTCCGGCTCATTTCCCTTTGATGACCCAACAGATGAAAAAGAGCTTTTATGTGAAAGAGACAGACAGAGGAAAAAGGAGAAAGAGGAAAGAAAATTAGATTTCCTTAGATTATTAAACAATTTACTATAGACGTCAAACTCATCCACGCCACTTGAAGCATTTAAAATACGGCCTGATTTATAAAAATCCATTCTCTACAAGAGTCTAAAAAAGTTTACATGCATTTAACCGTGGTTCTCTCGTGCTTGCCCTCGCGCTTGCCCTCCCCGTAGAGAATTTAACTGATCGCTTGACTGTTTCAGAGCATTCCCATTCTTAACTCCCCCCCTCACACACACACACGTTTTTAAATCTCGGGAAGTGGTTACAGCATAAAATGTGACCGAAGATGAGAGCTAATTCTGCAAGAAGTTTCTAGAACAAAGTAAGCCCAATTTTCCAATTTCCTGGTGAGCAAATGCACATGAACCATGAGGCCGTTCGTCCCTGAGCCCTATGGTGTCCAGACAATTAAACTACATGAAAGGATTTTAAATATGTAATGTTCCAGTTGGGAACCTAATTGGTCTGATGCCTTTAAATTAAAATGCCCTCTGGACGCACACCAATGCGCTTCCATTCAGCAAGGGAGGCAGAAGGACAGAGGGCTGCCTGGGCCCAAGTGATCGTGGGCAAGTCTGGGGCCCTCTCTCTAAGCCTCAGTTTCCCCCTTGTGTAACTGGGGGATGACTGTAGGATTGGAGTGAAGATAGTGTGGTCCAGGGGGAATGTTCATTAAATCCCTGCATTCTAAGCAAGGGGTGTGCAAGCAAGAGCCAGGGTCCCCTTTCCAGACCTTGTGTTCCCTCACTTTAAAATGAGAGCAAGAGTTGGGGAGATAAGGGAACAGGGCATAAGACGTAAGTTGAAGGGAAGGAAAAGCGTTTCTGAGCCGTCTTTTCTACTGAGCATCCCCTGTGTTTCAACAGAAATCATCTTGTCAGAGGGTCTGGTTTGTTCCCCCCTGGCTGTGGTGTGTGTGTGTGTGTGTGTGTGTGTGTGTGTGTGTGTTCCTCCTCTGTAGCACTGAGTTCCCTGCACCCAGCTGCTCTGCCTAATTCACCCCAGTTCTCCCAGGGTCTGGTATGCATGGTGGAGATTAGTGTTTGCTGAGTGAATCACTGAGAGCAGAGGCAGCAGCTATCTCAGAGCTGGTGAAAACGACGAGCCTGTGGGAGTCCAAAGACTGGCCCCTCACGGCCGTGGGGAGACCCATGGTGGAATTTCAGCTCAGCCAGCCACCAGCCACGTGGCCCGGGTATCTTGATTTTTATGGTCTCTGAGCTCCCATTTTCCCGTCTTAAGTGGGAGCCTGAGACATGGGCCTGGAAGGCACGGCACCCAGCCGAGCGGCTGGCGCAAAGCAGTCACTTGCCAAGTTTGGTCTCGCCTGTGTCTCACCGACCTCTCCTCCGTCTACAGGACCCAGGCCCTGTGGCTTCACCTTTCCTCTGGTCACCACCCAGGGAGGGAGAATCCGGGGCAGCTGGGGCCACCTGCTGTGTTCTGATTCCCAGATTAGATGTGGCAGCTGGGCTCAGGTCCAACAGTTCACAGGACTCTCCGTCATTCACCCTCCTGACACAATCTCCCAGCCTCCCTATCGCCCCCCCCCCCTCCCTACCTTGTCCATCCTCCATGCTGGCTGCTGGAGTCACTTCTCTGAATACCCCCGGCTTCCCCTCCCAGTGCTCCAGGAGCCTCTGGACGAACCCCATAGGGCTTCTCACCGGGACCCTGCCTTCCCCTCCAGCTGCTCCTTCTGGAGGCCCGGCCCATCCGCCCTCCACCTCCCTGCTTTTGCCTGTGGGGCTGACTCCGCTCCCTGGCACGCTTCTCCACACTGCCTCCCTCGGGATGCCTGGTGCACAACTGCTCACCTCTCAAGATTCAGCTCAAATGGGCACCGTTCTCTTAACCATCCCCGCGTCCTCCTGACTCCATAGCCACCAGAGCATCTCACGCACGTCTACCTCCAGGAGCAAGACTGCATTATACAGCCAATGCGGATCTGTTCACCTTCCTCCCTGCCCCCTGGCACTGGGCTTCCTCCAGGCAGAAATTCAGACTTATTCTCATCTGGGTCCCCCAATTCCTAGCTTGGCACACGGTAGGTATTCCTAAGATGCCAGTCCTCTCTGTCCTCCCTGCCTGATAAGACCTCTGGAGCCTGCCCTCTGCCTCCATTCCTGAAGGTTCTAAGTCCTCTGTTCTCTGGGCCAACACCTTTACTGTCCCACCAGGGATCCTCTCAGCCTAGACCGGCTGCCATCCCCCAGAGCGGCCCCCCTCATCTCTCCCCTCTCTTTGTTGACAGCGTTGGGTGCCATAACCTCAGGAAACCCAGCCAGGGTGACCAAGCTGACCATGCAGGGGGGACAGATGATCCAAAGATCCTGGCATTGTCTTTTGCTCTGCTCCCCACATCCCCTGTCACTCCCCGAGAGAATGTCACGGTGACTGACTGCTTTAGAGGCCCACAGACCTGGGAGTAAGTTCCCGCTATGTCACTCACATTCTTTCAGACCTTGGGCAAATAACCCCACCTCCGTGAACCACTTTCCTTCTATGTGAAATGGGGTAAGAGCAGTGCGCGCCCGTGAAGGTCGTGGTGAGAAGGTGAAGTGTCTATCCCGCACCTGCACAGAGCCAGGGGCCAGCGAGGGCGGCTTCTGCCACAGCAGTGTTCTGACTAAATGCTGAGCCAGAAGGGCCACCTTGGTGCTCTCCTTCTGGCGCACTGCAGTGCGGGTGGTAGCTGGGTAGGGGAAGAGACTCACTTAGAGCCCCCCCCCCCAGGGGGGAAGGGCATCTCGGGAGGACTTTAGTGGGCTGGGGGACTCCCAGCTCAATGCCTTCCCGCTTTTCCAAAGAAAGGTCAACCCAATAGGACCCAGATGTGACATGCGCACCACCCCCATTCTCACCCCCACCCACCCACACACACCCTACAGCCCTCGGGAGGGTGGAGTGACTCATCCCCAGGTCATTCAGTCACTGAGCCAGCAGCTGGGACTGCCGGGGGCCTAATTTCCTCTCTTCCTCTAGACTTATCCCACCCCCAGGTCTCCTCCCACTCTCGACCCCTGCCCCTTTCCTGTGCTCTGATGTGGGAGGGAGAGTGCCATTGATATGTTTCCAAATTAAAAGTAGAGCACATTTGGTTTCTCCTGTGGTAGAACGAGGCTGAGCCAAGCAGCAGGCCCTGGGCCCAGCCCCAGAACCTTCTCCCATGCGGCTTCAAGCCCAGTTCACTCCCACTCCTCACCCTTATACTGAGGGCCCCTCCCCACTACTAGACAGCCCTGTGCTGGAGCACAGAGATCGGAAACGAGGGGGGGAGATGGGAGGAAGGGAGATGCAAACAGAGGTTGATTCCCATCATGCATCAGGCCTTGTACAACCCAAAGGACAGGAGAGGAAGGGCACTCAGAACCTAGCATGTGTGACCTCTGTGAGTGCCAGACCCCACGCCAGGGCAGGGAGATGGAGAGAGAAGAGAGGGAGGAAGGGAACAGGGCAACCTGCATCGGGGCCCAATGATGAGCCAGATACACAATCTCCACAAGACCCTGCCAGACGGTTGTGCCCATCTGTGAGACCGAGAAGTAAGGGGAGGTGATCTCCCCAGTGTTTCACCTCTAGAGAGTTGGGAGTCAGAATGTACCCAGATCCAGCTGTCTCCATCGTGGCAGATGACGGACACACACGAGAAACCAAATCACTGGGGCACAGTGTGAAAAGGGGCAATACTGCCAGGCAAAAGATGCTCTGAGAGGTCAAGAGACAGGCTGACCTAGGGGTGCTGAGGACCAGGAAGGATTTCATGACGGTCATGATGTTTGCCCTGTATCTCAAATGGCGGGTGTGTGGGAATAGGTCAGGAGGTCAACAGGGCAAAGAGCAGGAGGAAAGGCACAGAGGTGTCCAGCAGTGGGGGGGGGGGGGGGGCACAGAGGACATGAGTCAGGAGTCTCCAGCCAAGGGTGGAATTGTGGGGGAGGCACTCAATGGTCCCTGCTGTCTTTCCTGATAACTTCGACCTCAGAAGTCGTTCTGTTTCCAGAAAACGAGAGTCATAACCCCCAAAATAACATCAAACACCTAGAGCCGTCCTAAGCTCTCAATAACATTAACCTGTTTAATCCTCACACAACCCTAGGACGTAAGTACTATGATTATCCCCATTTTATACATAAGGAAACTGGCCTGAAGAGGTCGGGTAACTTGTCCAAGGCGGACGGCAACATAAGTGGTGGGGCTGGAGCCAACCTAGGAGGCCGGCTCCGCAGGCATGCTCCACTCACCACTCTGCTCTGCCGTCTCTGTAGACCTGCCTTCCTCCCCCTAAATGGTCCATCTCTGCTGCTCTCACCCACCAGACTGCAGGCACCTCCAAGCAGATGAGCAGACGCTGTGCCTTGTCCTCCCCCTGGGTGTCCCCCTGCCACACCTCACCAAGGAAAAGAATCTGACTGGTACATGAAGACCTGAAGGGAAAAGTCCCAGTCGCTATCCAGTTTGTGCTAGGAACGAACAATTTGTTGACTTAATCAGGCCAATGCAGAAAGGTGTTGTCATGGTGGTGAGGTTTCTATTCCAGGCGGCCAGGCTGTAATTAAATGTCCTGACCTGCACACCTCCAATTACTGCACAAGAGCTGGTTTCCCAGGCCTGTTAACCAGCAATTACAGAACCTTCCACTGAAATTCCACATCACTTAGTAAAGGTCACTTCCTTTATTTATTTTTTGGATTTGGGGGTAGAAGTGGGATGGAATATTGCTCAAAGTACAAGTGACATCCACTATTTAAAATAGGTTTATTCAAATAACCAATCTGAAGCAAGCAACACCACCCTCCGTCCTTAGAAGATGTTATAAGGGCTCCCATTTATGGAAGAGCTGCCTATGTGCCAGGCACCAGTGTACGTGCTTTAAACGTGTTATATGATTTGATCCTTATAATAATAAGCCTGAGAAGTAAATATTATTGGTCCCATTTTATAAAGGAATAAGCTGAGAACCAGAGTAGTTAAGTAATCTTCCCAGGGTCACACAGTATACTTAGAACATTCAGGATTTATAGCCAGGTCCGTCTGCCTCTGAACCCTGGGTTCTTCCTGTCAAACTAGGCAGTCTCAAGAAACCTAGTTTGAGATTTAGAACAGGGCTTGCTATGTACTGTGCAAGGAGTGCTGAAAAGTCCCAAATATTCCTTTCTCCTGGCCTATCCCTGAAGGAACAGTAGAGGAATGGGTCTCTTCCAGTCCTGGGATGGAATCCTGGGATGATCACCGCGTTAGATTAATAATCCTTCACCATTAATGACTGAAGCAGCTTTTTATGTTGACAAGAGAGATGTGGAAGAGCTTGAGGACATTAGGACCTTGAAACAGAAATGGCTGGTGCCAAAGGCAGTCAACACATCACCACTGGCCATACGATGCTCATGGCAGGCATCACTAATCAGTCAGGACCCTCCTTCCCCGGGGCCCCAGCACAGCCTCAGGCTCCTTCTCAACACAGCTGATTCCTCCAGCGGATTGAACTGTCCCAGAGATGGAAATTATTTCCTCTCTCAGTCTTTGACATACGGTGACTCTATTCCCTACATGCAAATCAAATCACACCAGAGTCCACACCTGGCTGGGGACTTTCCTAAACCTATCAATTGTTTTTTTCTTTAATGCCTTGTTCCAGAAGAGAAATAGCCAAACCATACGCCCATGTGATGGGAAAGAGCAGCCAGATGCATGTGGGTGTATCTCCCCAAACTGCAGTCGGTCAGGTTTTATACCAAACTTAATCAGGCTCTGCTGTTCAGGGCCAAAAGGCAACCACAACCATTTCAAAGCCTGGTCTCGCCCTGTGTCTCCTAGACAGTCCCCTGGCAACCCACGAGCACCGGATGGATTGGTAACCAGAGAAATCCACACATCCACGAGGCCCAAACAGCACACCTACCGCCGAGCTTGTCCCAGTTCTTAGGTTCTGCCTCCGGGCGGCAACAACCCTTTCGATTTCTCATCTCAAATAACGAAGTCGCCCCCGCCATGAGGAAATGCTACCAACCACCTTTAAGACAGCAAAACTCCACAAACTCCCTAGTCGCGGGGCCTTGCTGACCCAGGACCAGTGCAATGATCTTTCCTGGGTGCCCGGAAGACTGCGTCCAGGCAGAGGGCAGGTCCCCCATCTCCATCCTGGGCTCTGGCTTGCCATCTGCCACCATCCCCTCTCTGGGGCCTCCAGCTCGAAGACACACAAGCCCTCCCAAGGAGGCCCACGCAGAGGGGGGCTGGCCCCGCAGCAGGCTTCTGCCTCACCCTGAGCTAAGACGCCTGCCTCCGCTATTTGGAGCCCCCTCGGAGCTCTCCAAGGTACTGACCCTCATTCCTGCCTGGGCCCCTAAAAACAGTGTGGTGGTGAACAGTGGTTATTCAAAGTTTATACATACGATCACGTTCCTTAAAAAAAGTAATCCAGTCAGAATAAATTTAGCTTTATTGTTGTACTATTTGTGTCTCATAGAAATACATCTGTATCTATATTCTTATCACTTAGAGAAGTAGCTTTCTAAATTTTTACCTCCCCCCCCCCCCCCCATTTATAATGTGGATGCTCTTGAGAAGCCAGGAGACCTAGGTGGCGCCCGGGCCATGGGTTTGCCTACAATGGCCCTGAACCTTTGATTTCACCAGGTTCTCACTTGCTCAGATCTCGCCTGTGCTATATCTTGACCTCGGGTACTTCCCAACCCCTCTCCAGAAGCTCCAGACTCCTGGGATGCTCCCTTTCAGTCCTCACAGGGCTCTATGACTCTGTTTTTGACCTGTCTATCCTCCCACTTAGCTGCATCTTCCAGCGACTGGATCCTTTTTATACTTGCTGTCTCATGTGGCCCTCGGTGTTTATCGCCCTCTGGATTCATAATGAATAACCTCCTGGATGTAACCCCGTCTCTTAAACCCTTGGCCTGACCTGCTCTCTGTGGCCCCTTCTGCTGGCCAACAAGCTGGGGTCTCCTCCTGATGGGGGTGGGGAGCAGGGGCCAGTGGCCTATGCTGTTCTCAGAACAGACATCACTGGAAACGTCAGGACCCATGTCTCCTGTTTGTTTGCTCACTTGTTTGCTGTATTTCCTAGAGGAAATGAGTCTGGTGGCGACTCTGGGTTGCATTTGCCACCTCACCCCAGCAAAACACAACAGTGACAATGAAAGTTTCTTTTGGACACCATTTCGCACTATTCTAAGCACTTCACATGCATTTGTCTATAACGCAGGTGCTGGCATTATCTCTTTTTTACAGATGACAGAGAAGACACAGAGCAGTTATATGACTCACCCAAGGTCACCCATCTGGTCCATAATAACCCCAGACCACACACCCAGGCTGGGCCCCTCCAGAGACCCTGCCCTTAATTGTTGTATGCCACTGCCTCCCACTGAACTCAGGGTGTCTTCAGGGGGTGAGAAACAGCAGAACACCAGGAGAAGGTGAGAAACAGCAAGGTGAGGCATAAAACTAGGGAAAGGGTGAGTTCTTTTATTTAGGGTCACAGTAGAGTCCACAAAGAGGGGCAACACTCACAAAAAATAGCAGCTATCCCTATTGTCATTGTAAAGACAGGTCCTTCCTCCCAAAGAGTCATATAATTTAGAGCTAGAAAAATTGTCTTATTTTAAAGGATGAGCAAGCAGAGGCCCAGAGAAGCCCCCAAGTGCCCAAGTTATAAAGAAGAGTGCCCAAAGGCACCTGCTTAAAAAGATAGATCGATACTCAGTCAATTCTTTTTTACAAGGGTATAAAGAACCCCCAAGATGATATTTTAATAAACAAAACAACCCTGGTCCTTAAACTATCCGCTGCCTTGAGACAGACGCAGTGGCACACAGCCACCCGGGGAACGCCAGGCGGGCTGATCACAGTGTGCTGTCCTCAAGGGGGAGCCAGAGTCAGTCCTTGTGTTTCTTCACACAAACACACACAAGAAACACGCGTGCTTACAACTCCATCTCGGCTTGAAATGCACAGATGTCTAACAGGATGCCATGGATTTGGAATAAATAGAGGATAAGGCCAACTGGGGAAATGTCTGAATTCTAGACACTGCTCAGCAGCATTCGAGCATCCGCTCTGCAATGCTGGGTCACATCTGTATTGTGCTCCCCAACGCACACACCGTTTGACAAGGGACAGCAACATGTTTGTTCGGGGAAGGGACACTAGCAAATACCAAGACTGCCGGGAGGACCTGAGGCTCCTGCACCCAGAGAAGGCAGACCGCTGGGCTGAGAAGCCCACTACTCAGTTACTCCATCCGTACAATGAGAAGCGGCCCCTCTGTGAGACAGATGAGACAGAGCGGTGAAGGTTCTCTGTTCTACAGATGCCGCTTGTTAGGATGGGCCAGGGGTCCACTCCACCTTGCTCAGACCACAGCAGTTTTCCGGACCTGACTAAACCCTGCCATGCCCCCATGAGCCTGTGTTCACTGAGCCTGAGAAGATCTTAGAGCAAGCAGGAGTCTGTCTCCAGGTCCTGGTGCAATGCCTTTGTTATAGACTTGAGAACTTTATGGTCCCAGATCCCGCGGCCATAATAGAAGGGGGACTCCCTGGGCATCCAGATGCCTATCTAGTCCTCTTGCCATTTGTCCTCCAACTTTGGCCAGCAGACGGCGCCACTGCTGTCAAACACATTATGTCTTTGTGGTGACCCAGAGGCAGCATTGGCAGGACAGTCCCCACACAGGGACACACACATCTGCCAAGCAATTATCACCAGCTGTTCTTCCTCCCAAACACACTGGGTAAGACCCAGCGACAAAGGGAGCCTGAGACACCATGACACACATGCTGTCTTCTAGTTGTCTCTTCCTAGCTATTTCTCTCCCCGGGACCACAGTGAGTAGAAACTGCTGTGGAAATCTCTCTGCCACTGGCCATACAGAATATATCTTTTAGCCTAAAACTAGAAGCCTTAGAGTCACAGAGCCATCACATCAGAAGGGCTACCAGAGGTCATTAAGTGCCCTCTGACCCGTGTATGATGCTCTATTGTTCAGTAAGTAATTCTAAACACAGAGATTGTTAAAATAGGAGAGCGGAGGAACCCCACGCCAGGCTGCATAACACCCTTCCTTTAATTCCAGGTCAGAGCAGAGGGGCCTGAATGCTGGGCCCTTCCTAGCCAGTCCTTCCCCAAAAAGGCACATACAGAAAGGCCCATGACAGTCGGTGTCTCACAGACTCAGCACACCTCATAACGAAGACAGTAGGTTCTTCCCCAACCATTCACATGGTGGCCTGGGCCTCCCCACTTAAGGTATGCTTTCCTGCAGCTACCCACAGCAGCCCCTGGCTGACCCCTGCACAGCCCATCCTCGAAGAAAAAAGCTCAATATTCTTGACCTTGGGCGCTGTTAGTTCTGCTGTCTGAAGGAAATCACCAGAAGACACTGAATAGTCAGAGCCAAGGAGACAAGGACTTTTTTTGGCGATGGATGAAATTCAAGCCCCAGTACGTCATGTCTGTGAGGCTTGTGGAAAGCTGGCTTCTGACCACAGAGGTTGGAGAAGAGTGTGTGTCCCTCAGCCAGCACTCAGCAGACATTTATCTGGCATGACCTCTGAGCTCGCCCTGCCAGGGCTGGAGCTCCCTGGAGAGCAGCAGGGTCACGGGATGGCCATCCCCACTCCCTCCCCATCCTGGTCAAGCCAATGTTTGCTTCATGTGTACCACAGCCAACATCTCAGTCAGTCCTCATAGCTGTTAGGGCAGATGGTATTCTTCCATTCCACAGATGAGGAAACATAGGCCCAAAAAAGTCACGGGAGATGCCCAAAGTCATACAGCCGAGAGGATGCAGAACCAGAACTTGAACACAGGCCTTGCTTCTCCAAGGCCAGTGCCTCCCCCCACCCAACCCTGCATTAAAGCCATGGAGCTTATATAACCTGGGTGGAAACTTTTCCAAACTCTATTTCAGAAGCAAGAGTTGGCCTAAAATACACTAGGCTCAATCCCCGGTGCCTCCCACAGCATGCTAATCTTGTAATTATTAGTCACTTGTGATCACTCTCCATGGCGCTCCCAACCGAAAGCTTTATTATGCATTAATATGTTTTAGTCCCACAAATATTTATGTTTCAATTCCACAGGGATTTATAGGAACCAAAGAAGTTAGTTTCCCTCCTTTAAATGGACAAATGCTTCTTCTTTTGGTAAATCCATTTGTTCAATTGCCCACTGCCTAACACATTTATTGAGTGTATATTTTATACTCGGCACTGTTGTGGGGTCTGGAGATACAGCAGTGATCATGACAGATCAGGCCCTTGCTAAGACAGAGCTTACATTTTAGCAGAGGAGACAGACAGTGAACAAGTAAACAAATAAATAAGATAATTTCAGGTAATAAGTGTTATAAAGAAAGTAGAACAGAAGCAACAAGAGACAACCTGATGAGTGAGAAGAAGCCAGCCATGTGAAAGTCAGGCAGAAAAAACAGCAGATGCAAAGGTCCTGAGGTGGCAATGATCTTGGCCAGTGTTGATGGGACTTCGAGAGCTCCGTGAAAGCAGCAGAAGATAAGATAGGCTGATTCACATCGAGCCTTACATCGGAAACCGGGGATGTACTGTATGGTGACTAACATAATATAATAAAAAATCATTAAAAAAAAAAAAAGATAGGCTGATTCATACAAGACTTCCCAGGCCAAGAAGAGAGGTTTGGATTTTATTTGAGTTACATGGAGAACGTCCTCCCAGAACTTAGGACTCAAATTGCCTGCAGAATTAAACCACTAAAACCCACACACTGTTGTAACTAGGCACCCGTCGATTCCTGGAGTGGAGTACCCAAGAGCCATGAAGCATTCCAGACTAACCAAGGTGGTCTCAGAGGCAGGGCCAGAATTGGTGTGTAGAAAGTGGCAGACCCAGCGTTTGAACCAAGGTCAGCCTGATTCCACAATCCTGAGTCTTTCCCCACTCCAGCCTCTCAGGAGCTCCCATGTAAAGCTCAGATAAAGATAACAAGGAGGAAAGATGAATCCCAACATTAAACAGAAAGCATAGCCTTATGCAGTGCTTTCCTCATGCACAACGGGGGTGGGTACATGGAACACAGTCCCAGGAGTAGATCACTCAAACCTAACGAGACAGGAAGCCCGGCATTTCTCTTATTTCAGAACAAATCCAGAAGGCAACTTTTAATCCACTACTAGCACCCACCTTTACAGCACCTGTTGGCGATTCACAATGTGTTTTCACATGGGGTTCTCATAGCCCACGAGAAAAATGGGATGGAAAGCTGAAATCCTTTTTTTAAGATTTTATTTATTAATTCGAGAGAGAGAGCACAAACAGAGGGGAGGGGCAGAAAGAGATGGAGAAGCAGGCTCCCTGCTGAGCAATGAGTCCGATGCAGGACTCGGTCCCAGGACCCTGGGATCATGACCTGAGCCGAAGGCAGACGCTTAACCGACTGAGCCACCCAGGCGCCTGAAAGCTGAATTCCAAACAATGCCAACTTGCTTCATCTTGAGGTGCTGTTGCCCTCTGCCAGCACTGCCCACCTGGAAAGTTCTCCCCCAACCTTTGGCTCGAGTGCCACAGCCTCTAACACGTCTGCTCTGATCATCTCCGTCTCCTTTCAGGCCAGATTAGTCCTCACACTCACCATGCTGTATGTATCCGATAGCTTCTACGTCAGCCCGCTCCAAACTGTGAGCAAATTGAGGCCAAGGATCACGTCATGTGCTGTCAGACTGCTGGAGCCCATCACAGCACTCAACACAGAGCAGACATTTGTAGAATGCTTGTTGATGAATCCGCTGCTGGCCGGGAAAAGATTTCTCGCCAGTGCTGACGAATGGCAAAGCTGAGACCCACGCCCAGGTCACAGGCCACATGTGAGCCGTGAGGAATACCCATATACCAGAAGGTCAGGACAGAGGCGATGGAGACATGAAAGGGACCGTGGAGGAAGTGATGCTGGAGAGAGGAGGCTGGACCAGAGGAACAGTAAAGAAGCTCAGCAGAGTGGGGAGGCAAGGATGGGCAGGGAGGGGGCAGGATTTGGAGAAAGTGAGTCAGAGGAAGGGTCCACATGTGGGACACTGGGGAAAGGAAGACACGGCCTGCTGGGATGTGAGGCTGAGCAGGGGACACGGGGAGTCTGTGTGCGTATTCAGCTTGGCTTGTCAGTGTGATCCTAGATCACCGAGAGGACCTGTGGCTCGACGCTACATTTGGTCATACGCTTAGTACTTGATAATTACAACCAGGAAGGTGCTGGTTATGATACGGTAGGCAAAGAAAACGAAGAGCTCCCAGCAGCTGCAGAAGGGCCTCTTTAAAACCATACAACCTCGTCTTTCAAACATCAACAGGGTTTCTGCGGCATTCATGGCATTCTGGGAGGCACTACCGCCTTCCTTTGTAAACCAAACGCTGCTCTGGTGGCCAAGCGTAGAACTGCCCTCTTTGGAAAGAGCAGTGTGGGGGAGAGGGCTCTGGGAAGCATGGACTCTGGAGGGAGACTGACCTGGGTTCCAAACCTGACTCTGCCCTCCGAAGCTGAGAGACTGTAGGCCAGCTCTACCATCCGAGGGAGGGTACCACGGCAAAGTTAGACACATGGAGAGCAGGAGAAGATATCTGTGAGGCCTAAATTCTACAGAAGGTAAATTCCTAGAATCTACAGGAACTCCTGTAGAACCAATTAGAAAAAGGACAAGAAATTCAATAGAAAAATGGCAAAGCATATGAGACCCAAGGGGAAATTCACAGAAAGGGAAATCCGAATGGATAACCGTGTTTTAAGAGACCTCCAAGCTTATTAATAAGAAAAATGTCAAAATAAACGCAATAAGATACTATTAAACTCTTATGTTGTAAATATTGATAATAGCTGCGTTGGTAAGTATATAGGGAAATGGGAATCTTCATGCCCTGTTGGAAGGAGTGCAAACAGGTGCAGACATTCTGGAAAACAATCTGGCAGGACTTAAACAAATGTTTATCTTCTTTGTGACCCAGAAAGTTTATTCCCAGCTATAAATCCCAGAGACATGTTCACAGGGTTCTTTAAGGCATCTTTATGAATAAATTCTTAAGTATCATTTCTTGTGACCAGAGATGGAAGGCAATGTTAGTGCCCAAGACTAGGGGAAAGGCTGAGGGGAAGTTACGGCCAGATTTGGTGCACCACTGAATACCAAGCACTCATTAGAAGCCATCAACAAGATGTACCACAGCATGGAGATATCCTGACAGGTAACACTGAATGAAAACAGTGGTAGATAACATGCTCATTACCTTTCATAGGAGGAAAGAGGTGTTCACACCTTGTGCACCAGCTGACGCACTATGGGGAGCTAATAAATATTGGTTCTTTTCCTTGTACATTTCCAGCCCCACCCCTTCTTCTATACCTTTCTCTGACCATCCCATGGTGGCGTTTAGGGCACCCAATGAGTTTCTCAAAGTCTCCAGGGCACTTTAAATATTCCTGTCTAAATGATTCTGTGGCAAGGTTAAGTCCGGAGAAAGAGTTTTAAATATCAGTGTCAATGAAACCTTGGCCTGAAATCCCCGTGTCCGGTGAGGGAGTGAGCGTGGAGCCAACGAGCCGGATGTTATTATTATTTCCATTTTACCGACAGGGACCAGAAGCACAGAGAGAATCTAAGTAACTTGCCCCGAGGCACCTACTAATAAATTATAAAACTGGTCTTAAAGCTCAGGCAGTTTGAATCCAGAGCCCACACTCTTTTTTGTTTGTTTGCACACTTCACTGCATGTGCGTGTGTATGTGTGTGAGGCGATCTTTCAAACATACAGGAATGTACACAGACTAATAAAAAGAATACATTGTGCCCATCACCCGGCTCTATCCAGCCCTTTGCCGTTTAACCACAAAGCCGTTTCATTGTCAATAATGTTTATTTGTTCCTTTTGTCTTCTTTTCCGCCCTTGGTCTGTCCTGCCAAATGATTCTCTGTATCTTCTGTTTTCCGGATTAGGCGGTCTTTTCTATTGGTTGTTTATTTCCTATTTCATTAATTCAGTCTTTAGCATTTCCTTTCTTCTACTTTCTTTGGGTTTACTCTTTCGTTCTTTTTCTTACTTCCGACTTGGATTCTTCTTTTCCAGTATCAGTATTTGCAGCTCTATCTACATTTTCCTCTCAAAGTTGTTCTAGCCATTAAGATTTCTTCTTTGAGTCACTAAGATTTTTTTCCTAATATCTGTCTTATGGGTGGATTGGTTGGTTATCTTTCAATTACTGATTTCTGACTTAATTGCTTTGTGGTCAGAAGTATATAGGATATTGTTTTTCTTTCTGTGGTTAGAGATAGATAGGATATTAGTTACTTTTATTACTTGAGATTTGCTACATTATCAGTTTTTACAAATGTCCATGTGATTGTTAGAGGCAGGGCTTTGCATCAACACTTTAGATCAGCGGTCAACAAACGATCTATAAAGGCCAGATGGTAAGCTTTGCAACTTCACAGACACAGTCTGTCACAGCTATTCAATGCTGCCTTTGTAGCCCAAAAGCAGCCATAGACTATACTAAATAAATTAATACGTCTGTGTTCCAATAAAACTTTATTTACAGGAAGAGGCTGTGGGCTAGAAATAGCTCACGGCTCATAATTTGCTGATTTATGCTTTAGATTGAGCTTGTTAATTGTGCCGTTAAAATATTCTGTATCCTTAATAAATTTTTTTTGTTTATCAGTTGTAGAGAGAGTTATGTTTCTCCTTTTATAATAGACCTGTCCATTTCTCCTTGTCATTTTGCCAATTTTTGCTCTATGTATTTTGGAGTTACGTTATTAGGTAAAAACTAGTTCCAAAGTGTAGCAGCTTCACGAACCCTTTTTAAAAATCCTTAATATTCTTTGTTAACGGGCTGTTCTCTGATGATAATATAGTTATATCAGCTTTGTTAGTATTTGCCTGGCAAATAGCCATCTTTTAAAATTCAAATGTTTTAAGTATTTATTTTATGTTTGCTTATCCCCTCAATTTTCTACTCTTTTTTGGGTAAAAGACAGTCCTGTGGTCACTTAAGACACAACATAAAATATTAATTTAAAAACGTCTAGTTCTAGAAATTAATCCATTCCGATGTTAGTTCCACGAAGGAAGACATTCTCATGTATTTTGTTCACTGCTAAATCCCCAGTGTGGGGCAATGCCTGCCACAAAACATGCACTCAATACATCTTTATTACACGAATGAACACTTGACTCTTTGTTTCAAGGTAAGACAGCTTCTGTCCCTAAACAGGCAGGCAGCAGGTGGTGTCTCCCCTCCCTAGCTAGGGCCTGTGGCAGGTGGGACTTGGGGTGAGGGAAGGGAGGTATGGTGAGCTTCTTTTTCCTTTTCATCCTTTTGTCTCTAGTTTATTGAGCAGGGCTTCAGGCTCTTCTGAGGGGTTGCAGTACTGAGGGGAGGAGAAGCAAGGGCAGGAAAGTTCTTACTGGGCTACTGGCTAACCCTACAGCTTTGAGTTCTCTGGGCCAAGCAGACGTTACAGCTGATTCTAGCCTCAGAGAGTTCCCCAGGGGACTCCTCTGGCTGCAAGTCCGCTAAGGTAGAGAGAGCATCCTATCCCTCTAGCTGCCCCACTCTGTAGCCCGAGTCCTCCAGAGGTCCATGCCACAGAGAATCGCCCTGTCCTCCCAGGCAGGCCTAAAATATTAAGGCTCCCATGTGGCTCTGTCTGCATGATCCACACCCTGTGCACAGAAACCAGTCATGTATTCTTTGCCTTGCTGCAGGGGGAACGCGGGCACTTCCCAAATACAATCCTGTACTCTCTCTTCCCTGCCGAAGGCCACTTTAGCATCTCAGTCTTATGCCAAACATGAGAGCAGAAGCTGGACACAAAATCAGGCTCTCTGAGCAGGCCAGCTGAAGAGTTTCCCTGGCCCGCCCCAGAACCGTTTGTGCTGCGGGTGAACTGAGAGGGGAGGCACCCTCACATCTCCATCCTGACAAAGGTCCTCTCCCAAAGTCCTCCCCACAAAATCCTTTCTTCAAAATCCTCACCCGGATCCCTTTTAACATACTGGATGTTGCTGATGGGTCTCAGAGTCACGGAAGAAAACACAGTCATGGTCAAATATTTCCTTTGGAAACTCTGCGTTTGGATGTAGCGCTTCGTTTTGAAAGTAGCATCTAATGACTTCTCGGGGCCTCTGTCAAAACTTCCATTTAACATCCTGTTTTAGCTGTACATCCTAATGCCTCCCTTTGTGGCTGACACTTAAAATGTGTAAATGCACACGAAGTCTGAAGTTAGCTCTATGCTTCTGCTGAATCTCACAGAACTTTAGAGTGTTTCAATGTCCCCGAAAAGCTCTTCACCTTAAAATTATTATTGTTCAATATTTTAGTTCTAGCTGGCTTTTATACCCTCAAATTTGTGGTTATTGTTGTTTTAAAAAGTGAATGCTTATTTCTACGTATTCCCATGTTTACCAGTCTCTGTGCCCAACGTTTTTCTCTCTTCCACCCACCTGGGTTCAACTTCTATCTTCCCAAAGTTTATTCTGTAGTATGTCTTATTTTATCCTATTCTTGAATGATAGGTTAGCAAGGTATAATATTCTACACTGTTCTTTTCTCTCGGAAATTGAAGTATAATTCCATGGGAGTGGTGGGGTGGGGCTTCCATTGTTGTTATGGTATCTAAATAAAAAAAAATTTTTTTTTTTTGTAGATGCTGTGTTCTTTCTCCGGTTATTTTTCAATCTCTCTTTGTCATTGGTGTTCCACAGCCCGCTACAATATGCATAGGACGGAGTTAGTTTCATTTGCCCTGCTTGGAGATTACTGTGATTCCTTTAGCTACAGATTTACGTCTTCAACTACTGAAAGTTCTCGCCATTATTCATTTGTTTATCGTTTCTTCTCCATTCTTGATGATCTCTCCTTTAGGAATTCTTCTTAGACATACTTCAAACTTTCTTCTCTCTTTCATATTTTTTAACTTTCATCTCTCCGTGCTACATTTTGGTAACGTGGTCATTTCCTGGGTTCCACCTTCTAGTTTGCTGATACATTTTTCTTCTGTGTCCTATCAGATGCTTAATCCATGTACTGATTTTTAAAATCAGTAACTATACCCAAATGTAAAAGCACTAACTGAGCTTCTGGTATAGCTGAGTAAGTCCCTAAGGTACTGACCCTCTTCCAGATAACAATTATATATTCAAAACAACAACAAGCAATGACCCAAAGGCACTGGAGAGTGAAAACTCAAAATAGACAGAGTCTGGAGGGGAGTCGACACTGGCGTGGGCTAACTTTCACACATTTGCAGCTCTTAGACTAATGGCAGGCCACATCACCTTGGGGGTGGCTAAAACTCCTATACTGGCAATAACAGGAAGTGATTGGGGAATCCCAGGAAAGAGAGATCCAGGAACGTAGTCCCAAATTAAAATTTCCACCCAAATCTCTGGATCCATTAACCAAGCATATGCAGATTAGACCCTGAGAAGCCTTAGAAAGGACAAAGAAACAGACTGACTTTTAAATTGCTACCCAAGAGACTGAGTTTTCAGCTTGGATCCAAAGTTACTTGCCTGCTAAAATAAGTGAGCAGACAAACAAACAAAATCAACAGGCTCTTTGGAAGAATATATAAGAATCCAGAATCTCTACCACAAAACATTAGCAATATCCAGGATTCTTCACATAGTCGTCCAAATTTCTTGATATATGAAGAAAGGAAAACATGATCTAGTTTCAAGAAAAAAAGACAATCAACAGAGATCAACACCAGGATAATGCAGATATTAAATTTAGCAGACAAGACTTTTAAAGCAGCCGTCATAACTACACTTAATGATGTAGAAGAGAATATACTTACAATGAATGCAAAGATAGGAAACATCACCAGAGGATCATAGATTATAAAAGAAAAACCAAAAGGAAATTCTTAAATTATAAAATACAATATTGGTAAGAAAAATGGACAAGTTTGAAAGCAAAATGGAGATGACAGATGAAAGAGACAATGAACTCAAAGACAGATCAACAGAAATTATCCAATCTCAAGAACAGAGAGACAAACAAAGGGGGAGAGAGAGAGAGAGAGAGAATCTCAAGCAGACTCCCCGCTGAGCATGGAGCCCAATGAGGGGCTCGATCCCAGGACCCTGAGATCATGACCTGAGCTGAAACACTCAACTGAAAAGAGTTGGACGCTCAACCGACTGAGCCATCCAGGTGCCCTGAGGAAAAAAGATTTTTAAGAATGAACAGAGACTCAGGAATAGAAGGACAATACAAAAAGATTTGGCATACATAGTTGGAGTCCAGGAAGGATAGGAGAGAGAAAATGGGGGTAGGAAAAATATTCGAAGAAATCTTGGCTGAAATTTTCCCAAATTTTGTAAAAGACATAAATTATAGATTCAGAAATCTCAGTGAACTTCAAACAGATAAGATATGTGGAAAACTACGCCTAGATACCTCACAGAACAACTGCTGGAAATCAAAGACAGAAAATCTTGAAAATAGCCAAAGAACAATGACACGTCACATACAGAGCATCAAATTTCAAGTAACTGCTCATTAGAAAAAAATGTAACGGCAGCCAGCGGACAGTGGAACAAATACTAACCCCAGAACTCTATATTCGTGAAAATATTCTTCAAGAATGAAGATGACCCAAAAACATTATGCTAAGTAAAAGAATTCAGACATGAGCCCACATATTGCATGGACCCATTTAAATAAAACGTCCAGAAAAGGTAAATTTATAGAGGCAGAAAGTAGATTAGTGGTTGCCTGGGGCTGGGGACAAGAACAGAGATTAACTGCAAATGGACAAGAGGGATGAAATGTTCCCTGACGTGGAGGCATGGCTCGTGGCCCCCAAGTCCCCCCCCCCACCATGGGTTCCCAGAGCATACTTTCCATTTCCCATGATAACACTCAATGCTTATTGTAATTAGGTGCTTAATATCAGTCTTCTCCAGTGATTGTGAACCTCATGAGGACAGACTCTATTTCCAATTTGTCTTTCTTGGTATCCCTAGCCCCTAACACAGTGCCTGAAAATGAAATCAGGGCTCAGTAAAAGTCTGTTGAATGGAATTGAACTTCTCATTCCCTGTTGGTGAGCCCTTTCTGCAAACTGACGATTCTTTCATTTCAGATACATTTTCCTATAACATGTTTTAGTAATTTTTCTCTTTCATTTGTTCCATTGTCTACATGAAAATCACGAACTATAGTACTTTGTATTTTGTCTCTTCTCTAGGACTATTAATTTTGTTCGCACATTTTGCCCTTTGCCCTTTCCTTCTGTATTTTATGTAATTTTGCCGTGCCACGTCACTAATCTTCTGCGGTGATGGCTCTAGTCCTCGCTATCTCCAAAGCACTCCCGGTCCTGCGATGGTTCATTATCATCAATTTCCTGTCTTAATTGTGCCAGTTCCTTGTTCATCTCACTGTTTACTGTCTCTTATTTTTCCTCTTGTTTCATAAGGTCCATTTTCTCATGATTTCCTTCATACTACAAAGGCAATTGGCTAAGACTATCATTTTCTGTATATTGGAGTAAATGTTCTTCCAAAATGAGCTCTTCCTTCATCTTTTTTTTTTTTTTTTTCTGCCACATTCCATTTCTTCTTTTTGGAGAAGGCAAAGAAGAGGAAGCAGAATTTTTGCCTAGGTCTCATTTTCTCCCCTGGTTCCTTATCTTTGGTTCATGGCAGTTCTATCTGGGCCTGTTATTCCCTAAATGATATGGGTAGATTCTCCTTAGGTTCCACTTCCCTCTTTCCTGGACACTGTTTGATTACTCTCCTTAGAACAGGAACTAGAGAGAGGAGGGTCCATGATTTGCTCAGTCCTTTGGCCGCCTGAGCAAGATGGAGAGGAGGGTGGGGCTGGACCTTGGACAGTCTCAGTCTACACCATTGTCTCTGGGCATTCACTCACTCTAACTCTGTTCCTAGTTCCAGCCCAGGGCATTTCCTTGGGTCAGGTGTACGTCCAGCCTCTCTGAAGAGCCGGCTTCAAGTACACATGCCGTTTTGATGGGAAAGTCCTCCTTCATCTACCTATTGTTGCCTAAGTGATTGTTACCTACTGTTGCCTAAGTGATTCCCAAGTGGAGTGCCTTCCAATAACCACCATCTTACTGCTCCCAGTTCTGTGGGCCAGGGATCTGTGAAGGGCTCAGTGACTGGGCAGCTTGACTAGGGATGAAGGGCCCAAGATGGCCTCACTCAGTCTGTTGGCTGGGCCCCTAGGTTCTCCTCCATGTGGCCTCTCTCTCTCTCTTCGTGTGGTCTTTTGTCCTCCATGGCTTCTTTCTCCAGCAAGATGACCTGGATGTCTTCACATTGCAGTTGGGTTCTGAGGGAACAGAAGCGAAAGCTGCCAGGTCTCCAAAGGTCTAGGGCTGGAGCTGACCGGTGTCACTGTCACCACGTCGTATTGAGCAAAGCAAGTCACAAGTCATAAGACCAGTCAGATTCAAGGGACCCGCTCCTGGGTGGGTGGAGCAGTGGGTCTATAGAGGGACGGGAGGAACTGCTGACAGCCATCTAGAAGAACTACCACCATCCTTCTTTGTTCTGCTCATATTCCATGTTAATTCCGGAGAGACTGTGCCCCATCCTTTCCGTGGGGACAAAGAGCGAACAGCTGAGTAGTTAGTGGTTCATCTGGCCTCCATCTTTGGATGCTAGTACTTACCAGGAGAGGGAGGGGAGGGGCTCCAAGACGGCTGTTCTGCATTTTCCCCAGTCCAACCATACCCCTGAAGTCTCCAGACTGGGGGGGGTATCTGTGGTTTCTCGAAATTTCCTTCACTCTTTTTTCCTCACATGATGCAACTTTATCCAGAAAAAGGAGCTCTCCATTCACCCCAAACATCATCCTGCCATTTGGTCTATGCCACTCTGAATCTGGAAAAAACCTATTAACATTTGTAGGATGTGGTGGAGATCTGTCCCTAGTTTAAGCATTCATGTCCTAGTCTTTGCTATTTTTACTTCCTTTTAATGATTTTGGACAGTTCCACTCTCCCCAGTCCTAAGGACTGAACTGTGTCTCCCAAAATTCATATGTTGATACCCTAACCGGTCTTGGTTAGAGTAACTCGACCAAGGTCACACAGTGAGTGACAGATTGGAACTCAGTCAGCCTGGCTACCAGGCCCACGCTCCTCGTTTCACGCTGGGAGGTCTCTGGTACCTTTCCTTCTGACGTGCAGTTCCAGAGAGGAGGCGGCCTCCTGGACTTCCTCCCAGCTGGTGGCTGGTTGCTCCCGGCTCTGCCCTCTGCCTCATTCTACACTCTCCTTAAGCACCAACCACCCGAGTGGTGACCTCGGGGGGACGGACAGAAGAGGAATTCTGCCTCAACTGCACATTCCTTCCCAGCCTTTGGGGAGGGCAACAAAGACACCCAATTAACACCCAGTGTGTAGGTGGGTGGGGAGACAGCGGCTTTTGTCTGTCCTTCTGGTGTCCCTGGGAGTACACACAGCTCCGTTTCTAGGCCCTGGTCATTCCACAAGGGCACTGGGACACCAGCAAACTCCTGCCAGCAGCTCAAAAGCACTGAGACAAAATATTTTAAAAATCCATGTATTTCTCTCTTGGCACATAAAAGGCGGGTTACTTGCTATTTCAAAGGAGGCAAGAGAAGCAAAGAGGCTGGTTTGTGGACTCAAGTAACAGATTTAATCTGCACAGGACTTTTCAGTGTTCAGAGCACGTTTCTACCAATCTAGCTTTACCTTCACGTCAGGCCTAAGCAACTAGAAAGATATTTTTGGTGTCTGGTCTATGTTGTTTGTGACAAGCTAGTCCTTCCCACGAACACGAGGAACATTAACTCACGTGAATGAGAATCAGAGTTAACATTTATCAGTGATCACCAATTCTAAGCCCTGCTCTAAATGTTCCTTGCATGCAATAACTCACTAACTCCTCACTACTTTTGACCTTGACCTCCAGAGACCCTTGGTTCCATAAGCGGTTCTACCTTCCTGCAGCCCTGAGTGATGAGCCGCCCTCTGAACGATGCACCCAAAACTGTGCAGTGCGTGACCTGTACAATCAGACATGGCTGCCCTGCTGGGCTACGCCACCATTATCCCTTGTGCCGGTGTGGGACCTACTTGAGGTCTCCCCTCTCACAAGTGGGGCTTCCCCTTTCTTTTGCAGAATCTGTGAGCTTTCTGCATATTTTATCACTCATTAATCAACACTCTGTAAAAGGTTTATTTCTCCTTCCCACAGTTGCCTCCCCAGGTCCCTGTCACAGAGGCGAGGAGCTAGAACTGTCCTGCTGCTGGGAGAGGCTGTATGAAGGATGGAGGCACTCTAAGAGCTGGAAGATTCTAAACAGGGTGCGTGGGCTGGAACTGGTAGAGGCAGTAATTCAGGGTTTTAAGTATGTGTGCATGGGTGTGAGGTGCCCAAGGCAATGACGATGTGGTTCATTTCATAAAACAATTAGGCTGAACAACAGACAAGATAAAGGAAGAAGGGCACCGGACACTAGGTCAGGGGCTTCACTCTTCTTCTACACAACCCCAGTCAGCCCTAAGAAGACTGTCAAGTTCAAACTACTATCTACGTTTTACAGGAGAGGAAATGTAACCTCAGACATCATCACCCTTCTTCAAAACCCAGCTCAGGGATGTAATAATAAATTTCAGGAGCCTTATATTCCCTTGGACCCGGTAACACATTCCCAGGAATTCACCCTATGAAATAAGCAGAGATGGGCCCAAAGAACATGTGGAGGGATGTCCACTGCAACACTGCTAATCGATATTATTCACCATAATTAAGACTAGCAAAAACTAGGAACATCTTAAATGATCGCTGGGGAAACGAACACTTGAGTTATGGTGGACCCCAATGAGGGAATATCACGCAGCCGCTAACAATCGGGGTTTTAAATAATTGTCAACTATTAAATAGGAAAATTGTTCGTGAGAGGCTAAGAGAAAAATAAAAGAATACAACATTACATATATGGTAAAAATCCTTTCTAAGAATGTGTGTATATACATACAGAAAAAAGACGAAGGAAATACATCAAAACGTTAACAGGATATGAATTTAATGTATGTTACACTCGATACATGAAAGCACTGGAGTCGCCAGTTGGTGGGATAGCGGGTGATTTCCTTCTCCTCTATATACTTACGTTTCTTTTGCAAATACTCGAAAGTGAAACCTATTGCTTTAATGGGGAGAAGTGGCGGTGACTCTGAAATCTGCCCAGGGGTCGTCTTGACTACCGGTGACCGCGGGTCCCCGCGCCCTTGGTACCAGCAGGCCGCATCACCCCGTTCCTTCTGCGGTGGAGAACCCGGGACCTCTGTACCACAGATGGAGAAAGTGAAGCTCGGAGAGGAGTGCTTTCTTCCCCAGGTCACACGGAACCCACATCTGTCTGCCTCCGAGGTCCCAGCTCTTTCCTCTTCCTGAAGCGGTTCCCTGCTGCCTCCACTGCACCTGGCCCGGAGGAACAGCTGCCCCAGAGCTCCGCGCACCACTGACGCAAGACTGGGGAATTCTTCCCGAAACAGTCACGGGACCCGAGCCTGGACGGAGGGAGAGGTGCCTGCTGGTCATGCCACAAACCCAGATGACGTTTGCTTCTTCCATTGGTCACCGGGAGTGTGCTGCTCAGTGTCTCCACTGGCAACCCCTAAAACCTGAAGACACCCCATTTGTGTTCCTGCATCGGTTTCCGCCCCTCACCCTATCGTCTGACTTTGTGACCCCTCCCCCCCCCCCCCCCCGCTGCTAACCGCCAGCTCTGCCAAGTCACCGTCCCCCGCGATCTACTGCTCCTCTTATGCCTCCTTCTAGGCGAGATGACTTTTACATCATTTCGGGGTACCACACAGGTTCCAGGGAAGACACCCGAGGCGCTGCTGGTGACGGCGGGCCGGGGAGAGCGAGCCATGGGCCAGCCAGGCCTGCTCCCCTCCGCCCTCCACCAATTCCAACCAAAGCAGCTCTTCCCATCTTTGGGTTAATACCGGGCTCTGTGTGACTGGAGGCCACAGATCCAGATCATTAACAAATACACGAAACACTCCAATAGTTACATTATCGCCGGAGAACCGTGTCACAGTGCGGAACACGGGAATGTCTCTTTCCAAGGCTACACTTATGCCGTATTGATTGTAATTCACTGGGCCATTTCAGCAGGGCCTTTTCTAAAGGCTTATTGGGAGAGAGTGGAGGGGGACCGCTAGAGAGACAGAGGTGATGGAGGGGGAAGGACAGGAGGGAAAGAAGAGAGGAAAAGAGGGAGAAGGCGGGCAGGGGAGGCACAGGCCCAGGACCCCTAGGACAGCTCTTTGGCTTCTTCTAACACCAGCATCAAAGAACACCTCTGAGAAGCACCTGTGATTTTACTTCTAGTTTCCCAACAAGCCATGACTCTGGTCTCCCTGCCTTCGCAAGGGCTACTGCCTCGGCCTTAAAAGCTCTTCCTGTACTTGCTTAACCAGCAAACTCCCCCAGTGTCACCTGGGATCCCCCAAGCCTCTCTGGGAGCCACAGGCGGTACAGGGGCTCCTGGGAGGATGCCCAGCTCCCTGTGCAAACCTTGGAGGGGTGGTCGCAGTCGTGAGTTAGCTGGATGCCCCTCTGCTTGTCCTTTCCCATGCCAGGCTGAACGCTACCTGAGGACATGAGCCCACCCTTGTCACCTCTACACTCCAGTCCCAACCCTGGGCCTGACCTCCTGGCCGCAGGTCCTTCACACGGAGTCAGGCAGCCCTGAGTTGGAGCTTGGGCTCTACCACTCAAGAGCTGCAGGAGCGTGGCATGTTGCTTAACCCCCCCGAGCCTCAGTTCCATCACATAGAATGGGTATGACACCACCTCTCCAAGGGTGGTGGGGAAACCGACTGTCCTCCCTCCTTACCTTTGTCTCCACAGGACTCATGACCATCCGAAAAATTATACATTAACTTGTTTCTTTATTGTCTGTCTTCCCTCACAAGAATGTAAGCTCCCCGAACGCAAGAGGTCATGGGACAAGGACAGGCGCCTGGTTCTCTCTCCATAAATATGGTGGCATGAGTGAAGTGACTGAAGAGACACACATGGACAGCCCCTCAAGCAGTGCCTGACCCAATGGCTGCATTCACGAAGGACAGAGATTCTAGCCAGTGGCCCTGCGTCTGCCCCACAGAGACTGTCATCAGAAGACTGAGGAGGAAATCAGCAGAACACGAAATTGGAACCCTTGTACACTCTAGATAGGGTTGTAAATTGGTGCAGCCACCATGCATGCCAGTCCCTCCAAAAATTAAAAATACAACTACCACATGATCCAGTAATTCCACTTCTGGGTATTTACCCAAAAGAACTGAAAAGAGGACCTTGAAGAGACATTAACACTCTGCACTCACTACAGTATTATTCCTAATAGACAAGATGTGGAAACAACTCAAGTGTCCATCAATAGATGAACGGATAAAGAAAATCTGGTATATACATACAATGGACTATTATTCGACTGTAAAAAAGGGAAATCTTGCCAAATGCAACAACATGGATAAACCTTGAGAATATTCTGCTAAGGGAAATAAACAGTCACGGAAGGGCAATTACTGCATGATTCCACTAGGAGGTCAATTCATAGTAAAATTCATAGAGTCAGAGAGATTTACCATCAAAGAATGGTGGTTTCCAGAGGCTGAGTGGGAGGAGGGGAAATGGGGAGCTGCTGTTGAACGGGCATAAATCTTCAGTTAAGGAAGATGAATGAGCCCAGAGATCTACTATACATCCTGCCTATAGTTAACGATGCATACCATGCACCAAAAATTTTGTTAAAAGGATAGATCTTGGGGTTGGATGGTTGAGCATCTAACTCTTGGTTGCAGAGCTCAGGTTGTGATCTCAGGGTTGTGAGATCGAACCCCGTATAGGGCTCCACGCTCAGTCAGAGTCTGCTTGAGATTCACTCCCTCTGCCTCTCCTGCTCTCTCTCTCTCTCAAATAAATAAAAGTTTTTTAAAAAGGGTAGATCTCATGTCATGTTCTTACTAATATAAAACAAAATAAAATAAGAAATGACCCTCACGAGTAGCCTTTTCCAGACTCACAATTTCCTCAACCAACATCACCTGGCCAATCCCTGCGTCTTAGAAGCACTAGTGGGCTATCTGTGCCCTCGTGGCAGTTGTGCTCATGGGAGGAACAGGGGGAGGATGGGCAGCTCTTACCAACAGGTGGATCTGGCACATCCCAACCACCTGGCAAAACTGCTCAGGCCTGGAGAGATAAGGCCCAGGGCTATACGGCTGGTGAAAAATAACAGGAAGGGGGTAGGTGAATGCACAAGGCGTAATCTCTACCAAAACTCATGCTGTCTACACAATGCACTCCTTGAGATCACAGATTTCCTTTTCAAAAAGTTCTTTCCATATCATGAAATCGTCTACATCCAGACCTCACACCCAGCTGTGCATTATAGGAAATAATCATTTTAATTCTTTCAAGGACACTCGGGACTCTGTAAAGGCAGCTGGCATGTTTTGGAGCTCAGAGGGTCCTCTGGAGGTCATGACACTGGGTGGTCATCAGCAGCATGTCGGCTGGACTTCAGACTCCCCGGTGCCCCTGACAACTGCACCATCACACATGCTCACCAAGTCTTTGGAAGGAGTTGCCTTTGCCAAAGCCAATTCCTAACCACACCATGGGTTTAATCTCCTTATTTCAAAGAGAACCTAACTCACTTTTTGAAACAATCCAAATGGCATTGCTGATTTGATTTGATGGACTTCTGCTTTCCAACTATTTCCAAGGTGTGACCACTCCTTAAATGATGAATAATGACCTTCGCTGGGGGGCTCTAGGAATGGACCACATGTTTCCCTGCAGACATTTCTGAGGGTCACATTAAGGCAATGGCTCCCCACCTTGGCCGGCATTAGATCCAACCGGGAGACTGGAAACAACACACAGGCTCAGATCTCACTCTCAGAGACTCTGGTGTCACAAGTATGAGATGCAGCTTGGTGGGGATATTTTTTGCTTCCCAGGGGATTCTTAAATGTGCCACCAAAGTGGAGAACCCCTGCTAAACATTGGGGGAATCAGCGGGACCATAAACACATGGAGTGCGACCCCAACCCCGGTAGTGGTAGGTGCCTACAGGAACATTGTGAATTTTGTAAATTTGCAAAAGCCTCATTGTATAGTTGAAGAATTGAAGCTGATCACGAGCACATTGGCTGGGCGCCTGGGTGGCTCAATCAGTTAAACGTCTGCCTTCAGCTCAGGTCATGATCCCAGGGTCCAGGGATTAAATCCTGCACCGGGCTCCCTGCTCAGCAGGGAGCCTGCTTCTCTCTCTGCCTGCCACTCTCCCTGTTTCTGCTCTCTCTGACAAATAAATAAATAAAATCTTAAAAAAAAAAAAAAAAACACATGGCTTACCCAAGATCTTGGAGCTCAAAGTACCAACTCAGGCTCCTTCAATAAGATCTGTCAAGTACCCTGTGGCCTGGTCAGCCTCCTAATTACCCACCCAGCATCTCTCCCACTGGGCCAGATCTTGCATGTAGTGCAGCCCTTCAATCTAGTCTGTGGATATGTTTTCTCTGGCACACACAGTCTTTTGTAAAATTCTCCATTAGTTGGCTAAGAATCAGAAGAGCTTACATTACAGATGTGTATTTCTGGCTAACAATGCAACACTCCCATGGGCAGGGCTCACCTGGAGCTGGCTTGGCCCATGCCCTCTGTTGGACCCCCAGGCTCTCTAGGGGCCACCCCTTCCCAATCCTGCACGGGCTGTTCGTTTGACCTGTCTGACCATGTCACATCCATTTTTGTGACCCCCACATTACCCCACGAACAGAGGTGAAGCCTTATTAAATGGGAACACCATCCACTCAAACAGACCGTGCTTCCTGGAAATACCAGTCTTGGCTTTTATCTAAAGAAACTAGAGTCAGACCTGATACACAATTACAGAAGTCCAAACGATAATGACAGAGCAAACACATCACACTGACCCGGTGTCTTATCATTCTCAAACGCTTTCATGGACTTGCATCCAAAGGCTTTCCTCCTCTGCTTCTACTCGAACCCTGCTGCTGGTCCCAGGTCCTGAAAATGGCCTGCAGAGAAGTCCAGAGCAGTGGCCTCAGGCCAATCCAAACAGAAACCTCTGAGCACAGGAAGCCATTTTTCCTATTGCTTTCCAAAACGATCCTCATAGATGCAGCATTAGGGGCAAAACATGTGATCCCAACACGTCATAAAACTACAAAGGGACAATGCAATCTAGCACATTTGGATTGATAGAAACTATGAAATCTATTCATATACATTCAACAAAGGTCAGAAGGAAATTTGAGGGGTCCACATAATTTTAGATTTATTAATTAGCTTCTTTTTTTTAATGTTGTCTTTATATTCCTACTTCTTAAAAAATGACTCAAGAATTCTTAAATTTCTTGCAATGTCCTCATCTGTAAAATGAAATGACAATAATATGTGTCTTACAGAGAAGTTGGGAGGACCGAGAGAGCCAATTTATTACGTAGGGCTCGGAGCAGCACCTGGCACAGTGTAAGGAACTCAGCAAATATTTGCTATATTTATTATTATTCACTTGTACAGGGCAATTTATCTCTCCCCTCCCTCCTTCCTTTTCCCACAAGAAGCTAACCAAATGGGTTTATGAGATCCCCATGACCTCTGTCCATTAAATAAGGATGAACTTATTCAGATGTGACAGTCTCATTGACGTAAAACTCTCATTGATGGATTTGAATGTTTAAGTGACCGCAGTGTCTATTACAGAAGTATGTTTGTACAATTCACTGATGGGAAGAGCTACATGGAGATATTTAACTATCTCCCTGTCCACTTTTCTCTCTCAACCCAAAGGCCTGTAGAGTCCAGGATGGGAACTGTACCCAACTCATTACTGCGCCTTCGGCCCATGAGTTGGAAGGCAGTAAACATCAACAATGAATGTGATACATTAATGAATATTCAGACAATGCAAAAATAAATCAAGATAAAGATGCCCTATTTCCTTCAATGGTACAGTCCTACCAGCAAAAATTCTTTGGTGTCCTAGTGACAGGCTGTGGTCGATGCCCAGAACGAAGACCTGATTGTCCCAGCTGCTGGGAACGCTGCTGGCTCACAGTCAAATCCCTCCCTAGCACGGCTTTCCACAAAGGGCGCTGCATCACCAAAAGGAGCCACACATGCTCCCTAAAAGCAGCCTGTATCAATGATTGATCAGTTGCATGGGACAAAGGCCTGGCCCCTTTGGCTCCATGTAGGACAACTCTGAAGAGCCATCTCAGCTCCAAAGCCCTATAGAACGGAGCCCTGTTGCAAATGCACCACAGTTCAACTTCCCCTCTGCCCAACCCACTCCCCTCGCTCCCCAGTGAGTGCCCTGCACACAGGTCTCCACTCCAGGCGACACCTGGAGGAAGCTGACCTATGACAGTTCGTACCAGGATTAAGAACCACCAGGTGGGAACAGGTTGTCTCTTCCCGGAAGTTTCTTATTGCTATACATGCACGACTCACTCCTTGCTTTATTCATAGCTCAAATGCATCTCAGAGAGGACTTCTCTGACAGTCCGAACATCTCCCTGTCCAAATCAATTGCTAGCATGTTACCCCATTGGACATCCTTCCTGCAGCCATCAACATCTGAAACTGTCTTGTTCTTTGCTTTCTTACTTGGTCTTTCCCCCCTCTCCCACCAGGATATAAGCTCCAGGGAACAGATACCTGCTAGGCTGCTCACCACCTATATGCCCAGCTTCTAAGCATCACCCTGCATGATGAAAGCCCTTAAGAAATATTCTTAAGGGAAAAGCACTGGGCTGAGGGTGGGGAGCCCTCATCTTGCTCTGTTTCTGCTATTAACCACCCATGTGACCTTTCTGAGCTTCACTTTTCTCATCTGCAGAATGAGGTGGCTGGGTGTGGTGATCAACAGGAGTCCTGACATCTCTAGCATGCTATCATTTTACATGGCTAGCTCAGAATCTACCACATGGGTATCATAGAATTTTTGAGCTAGAAAGGAGTTTCTCAGAGCATTTTGCAAAATCTGATGAGTCTGAGCATTCAGAGGCCAACTTCAGGATTACATGAGTGCTAGAAAAACTTTGTATCTAGGGATATGTTTAACGTGGGGGGGTCATCAAAGTCTTAGGGCACTATGAAATAACCATTCTTCTCTTTCCATAAATACTGTGAAATGTGTTAAGTGTCTTTCTCCAGTCCTATGAGGTCATGATAAAAGCAAACACTGGTCGAGGCTGCCCAAGTGGCCAGTGGGACTCCACTCCTACGAAGCACCGACAGCAGTGCCCGACCCGAGCAAGCCCTCAGGGCACGTTGCCTCTTACCAGCTACCACTTTGAACGCAAACAAAAGTCATCTTGAGGGAGGTACACTTATGATGCACCCTGGGGTTGTAGAGACTGAAGCTTGGAGAGATCACACAAGGCACTGTGGAGTCAATGACCTGAGAAGTGCTAGAGCCGGTGTTTGAAGGTCCAAGTCCAAAGCTTTGTCACATAGCTACCACACTATCCTGCCCCCCCCCCCCGAAAGCGTCATAGTCTCTTGTTTAAAGACAGGAATCCTGGCTTGCAGACAAGTCATCGTTTGACTCTCAACTAGAAGTGATATGCCTGATTGACAACTACGTTCCTCAAACTTGACTGTGGGCGCACCTGAGCGATCTTCTTAAAACGCAGGTTCTGATTCGGAAGATCCAGGGTCAGGCCCGAGATCTGCATTTCTAATGTGTGCACATGCTGCTGATGCTGCTGGTCCGTGGGTCAGGCTTGGAGAGGCAAAGGTACCAAGGAAGGACCTCCTGCTAAAAGTCAGAGACTGGCCTCTGGTCCAGCCCTGGCAAACCCTAGCGACAAAACCACAGCCAAGTTCCTTCTCACCTCCCCAGGACTCGGTGTCTTTGTCCATAATATGGAGATGACCCCACATTTATACCTACCGCCTAGGATGGTCATGGTGATGACCTCACAGGGTGTGTGTGAAAGCACCTTGTAAACCAGAAAACGCATAGGGAGGGGGCAGGAATTTGCTTGTCCACTAGTCTGTGGCCTTCCAGGATAGGGGTCAGGGTTTTCAAGGGGCCCCCAGTGCACTGCTGAGCACATAGCAGGGAATTAGTTAAATGTTCAATCCAAGTGTCAAGCACTTCTAATATTATTTACTTTCATCTTCAAAACAATCTCTGCTTCCCATTTTGCAGGTAAGGAAATTGAGACATTACCTAGCACACCCCAAACTACCCAAGCAAGAAATGCTGGGGCCTGGGTTCAAACCAAGATCTGTCTGGTTTATACCCTCTATTATTCCTCCAGCTGAGAGGCCTGGACCCAGATTTTGCTTCTGTGCCTGTCATATGGACACTGGGAGTCTAACCCCTTGTTTGAATAAATGGGAGCCCTGAACTGTGGGCTCTGGTCTGGGGACGGATCCTAAATGCAAGTTGAAGCTTGTCATTTCAGGGGCAGCAGAAAGTGCAAACACAATAATCCAGCTCAAATAAACTCTCCCAGTGTTCTGCAATGAGAACCAAAGTCAAGGGCATCCTACTTCCAGGGCCCCCAAACCCGTGTCTAGACTGTGTCAAAAGGAGCAAATGCTTAGAACACCTGAAACTAATAGAACACTATATGTTAACTACACTGGAATTTAAATTAAAAATTTAATACATAAAAAATAAAGTTAGTTGATTTTCTCCAAAAAGAAGGGAAAAAAAAGAAACTAAAAAAGAAGGACGGTTCTCAAGGTGGGGTCCATCGGGGTCCCCAGAGGGCCGTGCAGACCACACTGCTTTGTTCTTGACGCTGCCCTACAGCTCCAGCCACCAGCTTCCCGCACGATGCCGTGCCACACGGGGAGGCTGGCGTGTGAGGCCTTCGTCCACCGACCTACTCTGTTTGAGGCCCAGAGGCTTTGAGAAAGGAAGACGAAGGGCAGAAACTGAAGGGGGAGCGCGGTATTGTCGCCAGCTTAGATGCCGGGAGACAAGGCACGAATGGCAGAGGTGAGGCCGGCACTCAGGGCCACCTCACTCCAAAGTCTGCGTCCCTCCCTCCGCCTCCCGTGCTCGTAACCACCATGAGCGGCCAGAGCGACAGGACCCTGCGGCCCAGGGAAGCGCCGAGCGGCGCCCCAGAGCCTCGCCTGAGCATCAGGCAGACACAGCGCCTCACCAGCGGCCACAGTGGAAGGGGGCTTCTCCTTCACGAGTCCTTCTGCTGGTGGCGTCCGGCTCATCCAGACAATGACTGGACACAAGCCAGCCACGGAGGGAAATCCAAGACTCGAAGAACTCTCAGAGGAAGCCGTCTCAGAGGGGGTGCTGCCCGGCCCACCCAGCATGGCAGCCTCCAGCTTGCAGACCCACCGGGCCCCAGGCCCCCGATGCGGAAGCCACAGCAGGAGAGGGGAGCGGTGCTGTGACCCCCTAGAGAGGACCCTTAGCCAGGGTCAGAGCTTAGCCAGGAAGCCCCGGCACCGTCACAGCAGGAGAACGGCCAAGGAGCTGGAAGAGCCTCCCGAGACCAGCCGGCCCTGCTCCCTCTGGGCCTGTGGCTGCACCGTGCACCACACGCCCTCGTTTAACCCCCCTCACAGATGGACTGGAGAAGCTTGAAGCCACTGAGAACAGGCTGGGTGGTGGCTGTGGAGGCAGTCCCACAGATTTTTAGAACCTCTCATTCCACCCAGAGCCAATTTCTCCCTGCTCTGTTCTCTGCAGAGACAGGGACCCCTTCGCTGAGACCCCCACTGCCCTGCTCCGAGGAGACAGCTTCCTGTCCATCTGACACTTGTCTTTCTAGAGGACATGACTTTTAAGTGCAGGACAGTCCCTGAACCAGGGAGTCCATGAACCCTGGTACCTGCCGTGTCCACGGGGGCCACAGCCAGCCCCTATGCCTGAGTTTCCACAATCTTCTAGCCCTGACAAGGTCAAGAATACGTGCACAAGCCAAAGACAATGACCTTCAGGACAGACGTCAAGGGCTCCAGCTGCCTGAGCCTGGGCCTAGCCCGAGCCCTCTGCCCGTCAAGGGCTCCAGCTGCCTGAGCCTGGGCCTAGCCCGAGCCCTCTGCCCCACAGACATGCCCTGTGGAGAACCAGCCAATCTGAGCCCAGTCTCCTTGCTGGGAGCTGGGGGTGTGAGATCCACAGAGTGGAGCACAAGGCCAGCGTAGCTTCGGGAGAACAAAGAGAGCTGGGTCAGGCCCACCAACAAGTCACCCGTGTCCAGAGATGCCCCGGCCTTGAGGGCTGCTTATGGCCCCAGATGGTGAGGAATACACTGCAGTTCTCCTTGGGGCACAAGGGACCGCTGACAGGATTTTCTGGAACTTCCTCACCATCCTGATATGCTGATATCAGCAAGATAATCTGAGCACGTTCTCTGGTTTCCCGAAGCCAGAATGAGCCTAAGAACACAGGTCAGTGAAACTGGCAGCAGAGACGCCCACCCCACCAAGTTACTGGGTCCCAGCCCATCCGCGTGTATTCCTAGTGTTGGCCCCTGGAGGAAATTCACAAGGGCCCGAAACAGTATGACCAGCCCCTTGGACTTAGCTGTGGTGAGATGTGACTGACACACATCAGGGTTATTGGCTTTTTCTCTTTCCACCAACCTATGTTCTAACTACCACTGGCTCTACTTCCAGAGTCTCCCAAGCACAACAGCCTTTCCATTTCCACTGCCAAAGCCCTGGCCATGCCACCATCATCTGGCCTGGACTATTGCAATTGCACAGCGTGCCCTCGACTTCTCCACCCTTGCCCCTCTAAAAGCCATCCCCCACACAGATTACGTCCCTCCCCTACTTAGAACCTTCCAGGAGCTTCTCAGTACCAACTCCTTAGCAAAGCCTCCAAGAGCCTATAGGATCTGGCCTTTGTCTGTCTTTCCCGCCTCCCCTCCTCCCCTCCACCCCACCCCTACTCCACTCCTCACACACAATGGCTTCCCGGTTGCCTCACACACAAGCAGCTTACTCTGTCTCGGAGACTTTGTACCTGCTCTGGCACAGCTGTCACCTTCTCATCATTCAGGGCTTCCTCCAATGTCACCTCCTCAGAGAAGCCTTCCCTGACCACTCCAGCAACAGCAGCCCCCCTCAGTCCCTCTGTCACGCTTTGTGTTTCTGTCTTCTCCATAGCGCCTAGCAGCACCTGTCATGCCCTCTTCACTTTCTCGTTCCATGTTTATTGTTTGGCTTGCATTCCACGACACAAGAATTATAGACAGGCACCCTGGTTTCCTGACCCCTATCCCCAGCCCTGGGAGGATGCCTGGTACCCAGCCGGCATTCAGAGAGTGTTTGTGGCCTGCTGGACCAGCCTCTGTCCCACATCCCACTCCCTCTGGGGATTCTGACTGCCCTCTCTCTCTCTTACGGCTTTCCACCATAGTGGCTCCCAGGCAGGGGTAGCCTTGTGGCCTCTGCCTAAATGCCCCTGGAGCAGACATGTGGTAAACCTGGGCTGCAGAAGAATGTTCGAGCACTGCTTTCAGGGCGTGAAAGGAATCAAACTCTGCCCCTTTGACTCAAATGACCCCAAACTCCTCCTTTCTCCCCCCGCCCCGCCCTGGGGGTGTATATATATATATATTTTTTTTAATTAAATGTGTTGAGACCACTGTAGATTGACATGGAGTTGTAAGAAATAATATAGAGAAATCCCATGTGCTTTCACTCGGTTTCCCCCCAGTGATAACATCCCATGAAACTCTATCATAATGTCACAGTATCAAACCCACTGGCATGGATACAAGAAGGATACAGAGCCCGCCCATCAGCACGAGGATCCCTCACATTGCTCTGATTGGCCACCCCCGCCCTCCCTAACACTGACCACCACAAGCTCTTCTCCCTGTCGACAATGCTGTCAGCTTGCTCCATGCTCTCTTTCCACACGTTCAGAACCCACAGCATGGCTGTTGAGTGCTTGGTTCCCTCCCACCTGCTTGTGCTCAGCCTCAGTTCTGGCCTCCCCTTCCCTGCGGAGTCGCATTATCTGATCTTTGCCTGAAAGTGACACTCTGATGATTTTAGGACCTTCTAATTCATGCAGGGTACTTACATGTATCCCTCTCTTCCTAAGGGGGTGGCATCTCTCCCTATGCAAAGAGCATGGGCTTGGAATCCTGTCTCTACCTTCTCTGAGCCTCAGTTTTCTCCTCTATACAATGGGTCAGTAATATCCAGCCAAGCTGAGGAGATTGACACAGTGAGGTGACTTTGCCTGGTACCTGGCACGCAGTGGGGATATAATGCATAACTTAGGACCACCTACAAATCTCAGCCAGTCTGCAAAATAAAAATAGCAATGAAATGAAACACCATTTCCTAATGGGACTAAAGTCAGAAAGGGCATCTGATCCTAGAACAGAAATCCCACAGTTTGCTCATAACAGCTGATAACTGAACTAAGTTATCCTCTGTCAAAAAAGGTGTCAAGGATTTTGGGAGGGCTCAGGAATAGACCAACAGAAATCTGCCAATCAACAACATTCATCACACAACTTGCTGTGTGCCCTTGTCAAATTTCTCTACTTCTCTGGACTTCTACTTCTTGGTCTGTCAGAGGGGAGCCGGCCTTGACCTGTGCTGTCCTCACTCTGGGCTTCAGGGTGCTGAGGGAAGACCAGGGAGAGCCCTACGAGGCCTCCGGCCTTCTCCCCTCCCCCGCCAATCCCAAGCATCCCCCTGTTAGAGTCCAGATGGTTTTTCCTTTGCTGAGGCTCTGGAGGTTTAAGAACTTTTGAGACCACTGTCCTGATAACTGCTCAGATTCCTCTGGCCCTACAGGCCTGAGATCCCGAGTGCAAGCACTGCTCACTCACGGGGCTCTCTGCAGCAGAAACAGGTCTCAGTTTAATCAATGCCTCCTCCAGGAAGCCTTCCCGCCCTTGGAGAGGAAGGTAGGGCCACCTGTGGGCACCTGCCTGGCACCGCCTTCCCAACGTGCCCATAGCAGCATTCTAGGGGACGGCACTAAAGAATCACAGGGCCCAGAGCCTAAGCACCAGCACCCCCGCCATGGGCAGTGGGAAGGCTCTGTTTGTGCGGATACCCGTGAGTGAGGGTGCTGGCTCGGTCCTAACTAATGGGCACCACCTGGGGGCGCGAGGACCCCAAATGAGTTGCAGCTCGGCTTACTCGGACACACAGTGACACCAGAGGGTTTCATGTGACATCCTTCTCCTGGTCAAGGAGGGAAATGGACCAATCTTTGACCTTGCTCAGCTTTGTAAACACCCGGTAACCACCCTGGATGCAAATGACGGGCCCAAACTTTGAAAACATTCATACTCCCTTCTCTTAATTCAGTCTCCGGAGGGGCTCGAGCTCTATTGGCCAATATGGTAGCCACTTGTCACATGGGACTATTTAAATTAATTTAAATGAAATCCAGTTTAACACCTAGTTCCACAGTTGCACCAGCCACAATTCAAGCGGCTACCGTAGCCACATTTAAAGCGGCATAGCTATAGGCCGTTTCCAGCATCACAGAAAGTTCAAGCGGGCTGTGCCGCCCACGGCTGTCTGGGACACCTGAGCCCAGCCCTCTCCACACCTCCTTCTGAGAATCAGTTCACCATGCTGCCCGTATCTTCTTCACTTGTTCCTAAAGGGCCCAGACTGGGGTGAATTGTGACCCCTGCCAAGTTCGTGTCCATCCAGACCTCAGACGATGATCTTATTTGGAAATAGGGTCGTTGCACATGTAATTAGTTAAGATGAGGTTATCCTGGATTAGGGTGGGCCCCAATCCAACATGACTGGTGTCCTTACAAGACAAGAAGACACAAAGACTCACACAAGGAGAATGCCATGTAATGACAGAGGCAGAGACGGGAGTGACACATCTACGTGCCAAGGAACACTAGGCATTGCCAGCAACCACCAGAAGCCAGGAAGAGGCAAGGACGGGTTCTTCCCTAGTGCCTTTAGTGGGAGCATGGCCCGACTGACAACTTGACCTCGGGCTTTTGGCCTTCAGACCCAGGGCAGAATAAAGTTGTCATTTTAAGCCACCCAGTTTGTGACAATTTGTTACAGCAGTCCTAGGAGACAAATATAGGGCCCCACCTGGAGACTCCCACATTCTCATACAACTCCTTCCCTCCCTCCCTCCAAAGCATCTCAGATAGTAACCTCTAGGCATGACACCCAAGAGCCAATCAGATCCCCGGCCGTGCCAGCCAGCCAGTCACCGGACGAGGTAACGGTGAGGAGGCCTGGCACGGGAGGGGTGCTTGCACGCTGGGCTGGAGGGGCTTCCCAGGAAGGAGTCGGAAGCCTGAAGAGAGCCTGAAAATCACACTTTCTCTCTTTTCAATTCTAAAACAATATCAGAAGCTTCCCAGAAAGCAATAAGCCCCAGGCGAACCAGTCAGTAGTTAAACAGTGGAGCCTGATAGCTTACTTTATTAGCTAGCTAAATCAAAGGGCTGTTATAGTCTCCATCCGGTAATAAAATGCAGGAAGGAGCTGAATCACCCACCTATTAGCGTGGTGCTGGTGCAGTGAATGGTTGTGACCTGGCTAGGACCAGGCTGGACCACAACAAAGCCGGCCGGCATCTCCACCTACAAACCCTACCGCCACTGCGCCCACCCCGCTCCACACAGTGCACCTGCCTACAGCACCTGCCTGGGGTTGAGGGCTGCACCAGAATCTGTGTGGCTTGCTTTGTAAATACACCCAGAATGATCCCTCTCAAATACATTCCCACTCAACTTGAGGATCCCGCCACGACCTCAAACAAAAACAGAGAAACCAAACCAGTCAGAAATCCAAGGTTTATTACATCAATTCTTTCAGGAAGCAGCCAGCACCGAGTTTTTACAGTGTAGCCTCAACAGGTGCCACACCCCCAGAGCCAAATGCCGCACAGCACTGCTAACCTGGTCCAGAGCCGGCATCATCCTCTGACCACAGCCAGGAAACACCCTAGTCTTTTGACAATGACCCCACTTTCTCCGGGCTGTTCCTTGGGGTACTGTTTCTCCTGCTGCTTTACAATGGGAAAGAAGAACACTGCTGTAGAAAGACAGACCGAACACTGCTGCCTTCCCTCATGCAGCTTCCCAGCAGGGCCACTTAGAACAGCTCCGCTAATGCTCTGAGCCTCAGTTTCTTCCCATGTAAATGATGACTCTGGTGGGAGCTTTCTCCTCTGTGAGGTGAGTCTCTAAAGTGCTTGAGAGTTCGGTGCGTCATAAACTCCCCATTAATGTTCCTTGTTAATGTAACTTGCTGATGAATTAGGCACCTAGCATATAGTAAGTACTCAATAAATAATAATTACTGCTATCTTTCTAGAGGGACATGTAGCAAACCAGGCTCCAAAGGCAATAAAAACCCTTTATAAAAAGCTCATTAAAACAGATTCAACTCTGCAGCTGCCCAAAGTACCTCCTCCCTCCGAACGCTCCAAGGATACGCAGAAAAAAACTGAGCCCGAATCCCGCACCAACTTTAAACCTCATTGGCTACGATACTGCCACTGCGCAAAGCTACCCCCACCAACTTTAAAAACAGGACCCACAGAGTCCACAAAGTCGCGTGGAGCCAGGGTTGGCCGGTCCGTCCCTGCTGAGCCATTGCCAGCCCTTCCTACGGGCCGCGTGATTTATTCCTGCACCAGAACTGAGCTGTTGGACCAGGAGCTCTGCTCCATCCCTGCTCCTTTCCTCTGGCCTCATTGGCTGGCAGCCTCTAGGGCTCCGCCCACTTCCCTCCGGAAGCCCCCACGGAAGAGTTCCATGTGCCCCCGTGATGATGTCATCCCACAATCCCCAGACTCAGACCCACTGAGCGTCCCGAAGAGGGAATTCAGCACGAGTTCATCCTCCTTCCCAGGAGAAAAGAGAGCGGGAAGAAAGAAACGGGCAGGGCATTCTTTCTTGTCCCCTCAGAGACACTGAAGGTCCTTCGCATAGGCTTCTCAGGCCCACCGGTCCCACGGCAACTCGAGCCCCACCCTTCTCGCCAGCAGCGGGAAGGCGCTAAGGCCAGCAGCCTCTTCTTTGCCTGTGATTAGATCTCTGTCTGGAACCTGTCCACCTGGCACAGGCCGGGGTGACCTCAGATCCCATCTCCGTAGCTTTCCAGAACGGGGCTTCGCTGTGCGGACCGGTTTTGTTTCACATGAAGGGTTTTTCTTACACTCAAAAGCGACTGAGCCTGGAAACTGTTGCTACGAGGATAGGACTGGAGGATAGGACTGGAGGGCGCGTGTGCTCGGTCCCCCCTTCTCCCTTACAAAGCACCTCTACTTCCTCCCGGAGCAAAGATCTGGTGAGACACTAAGAGTGGGCACACACAGTACACAGCAAATCCCAAATTTCATGGCATATGTGCCTTTCCAGATGACTGCATGGATACACTCCATAACACATTGTTAAAGTGATAATTAGCGATAGACTTGTTATGAATATTCCAAATAAAATTTCTCTCCACAACAGTTGATGGAGACAAAGGGCATCACATGAAATGTGAAAAGTAACAGAGGGATTTTTGTATACCGTACGTAGTTTAAAAGGGACTGGGAAAATCACGTAACTCAGAAGTTGATTTCAGCAAATTAAGCCTCTCAGAATCCATTTTCAGCTGCAGGTGTGTGAGTCTGGATATTTCTCCCACCGTGCTGAGGGAACACAATGCCCCCATCAGAAAAACAAAACAACAGAACTCCAGTAAGGGAAGAAGCAGCTCTTCTGTTGCCCTGTTGAACGGCAGCTAAGGACACTAAGACGGGCAGTTGGAGAAAACCCAGGGGCAACAGAGAAATGGGCAAGCGAGCAGCTACACCCAAGGTGACTCACACTTTAAGAGTGAAAGAAAAAAGCCTTTTATTGTGTTTAGCATTTTCCTCCTACACGAACTTGCTAAAGGCTCCAGCTCTGCCCCCACAACCTCTTACGCGCATTCCGATTTTTAAATTCACAGTGATTTTGCTCCACATGGAGCAACGGTGATGCCAATGGCACACTCCCTCTCCTCCCCACTGCCTAACTCACCAGGGCAGATGAAAGACTCCAGGCACACAATCTGATGATAGCACAGAGGGGAGGGAAAGCTCTGAAGCCAAAAGAGAACAAAAGAAGGAGCCCCAGATCCCACCACGCCCTGTCCACATAGGCTGAGAACAGTGCGCCTCCGGGGCATGGAGGAAACCAACCCTTCCAGGGCTGAAAGGGAACTGGGAGAAGAATGCAATTAGCAATGTGGCCGTGTCTCCTCTGCTATCATCAGGGATTGGGGACTTACTCAGATGGAATATTCAATTTCAAGGGCGAAGCAGAGCTCGTCTAGTCCAAGAGAGAAAATCAGGTGGCGGCATGTATTAGCACGCGCACGGCGTCCTCTGCGGGCACAATCTGCCCTGCCTCCCTTGCAGTATTACTAGACCTCACCCAACACGACTTCTTATGTGAGCTGCTGACACGGTTGGAGAACAACCCTAAAGCCATCTATGTGCGCCCCCTTCAACTTCTAAATGAGGAAACCGAGGACCAGAGAGGATGAATAATGTGCCCAATACAAAAGGCTAGAAAACAAGGGGCAGGATTGGTTTCGGGTGGAGGACCCCAGAGCGCCTCAATCTTGCTTTTCCTATTACAACAATACTACTTCTCCCCACCCCCAACTTTTCCTTAGTTGGAATAAATTAACATCCAAACCACAGAATTATCCTTGGAAGAAGTAAAATAAAACATTAGGATCAAAATTCGGAGAAAGGAACAACTAGTTCAGTGTAGAATAACTTCAGCTCCGTCGACAGAGCACGGCAGCCTGACCCTGGATCCTTCAGGACCCGAGGAGCCAGCCTTGAATAGACTCGGCAGGGGTGAGGGGCAGGGGGAGCTGCCTCCAGCCTCACACTTCTGCCACAGGGCCTTTGCACTGCCTTCTCCCTCTGTGGATGCTCCTTCCCCAAATATTTCACTCTATTACCTCCTTCGAGTCTTCACTCCTATGCCCCTTCTCAATGAAGCCTACCCTGACCACTCACTCCTGAAACTCCCTATCTCCTACATCCTACTTATTTTTTTCCATAGTAATTACTGCATTCAAACAGAGTATAATTTACTTAGTTATTATGTTTATGGTCTAATACCTTCCATTTTTAAACAATATCCATGGGGACAAGGAATTTTAACTTGGTTCACTCCTGATTTTCCAGGGTCTAGATAGTATCCTGGCATGTAACAGCTGCTCAATAAATCTTGGTTGGATAAATGAATGAATGGACAGTTGCTCTTTTCCTTTGTTTCTCCTTCTCCCTGCACTATCTCCTCTAGCAACAACCACCTACTCACCTTTACGCATGAGGACGTGCATACACGTGTGCACACACACACACACCCTTCTGCCTTTCTCTCTCTTCTTCTCCACCTGTACCCCAGACCTGCCACTAACATCAAGGATAGTTTAAGCTAAACCTAGAACATTCAGTAATAATATTGCCAAGCCCTCCATTAAAAACTCATATTTTATATACATACGTTGTTTTGTATGCATGAAAAACTCTAGAAGGATTCACAAGACACTGATGCCACTGGGTATCTGCAGGGAACTAGATGGCTGAGCCATATAGACTTTCAGTCTCTATGCTTTTCTACTATTTAAATTTTGAACAAAGTGAATATAATCAACCATTAAACATGTTTAATTAAAAATAAAAATTGGAAAAAATAACTCACAAAACTCCCATATGCTTCTGCTCTTGTCCTCAACAAACACCATCTTAATAACAAATTTTTCTGGGTGAAAGTCTAAAATGCCACCAGCCCTGGAGTAGGATGCTGAAATAGGAGGACAGTTCTCCTTTTCTCTAGTTCCCATATTTTCTTAAATGATCGTTACTTTCGTAATGAAATATTTGAAAACGTTTCCATCGAGCAGAAGGACATGAATTAATGCAAGTTTCCCTACATACATAAAACATTGAGACTTTGTTTCAGTCATGGTCCCTTCACCTTTCATTTTGTTGCCTCCCATTCGGATTTCAGACTGAACAGATTTCCGAATACGTTGGATAAGCTGGTGCCAGTCTCCGGAGGCACACAGACAACGCCTTGGTGGGGTGCTACCCAGTGAGGATGACCACAAGCACATGTCACTGCCTAAAGGACACACTCAAAAATGACAGCCGTCATGCATGGGCCAGTGGATTACGTGTGGTTTCATGCTTTTCCTTTGAGACTTTGGGATTGTTCCAAATTTTCTGCCCTGAGGTGTGCAAGCAGACTTCCATTTTTCCTCTTGCTATGCTATGGCCTAAGTGTGTGTTGTTGGTCGTTGGCCTTCTCTGTGGATCTCTGCGGATCTTCCCGAGGATGGAGCCCCCGTTTAATTCACCCTTGCCTTCTCAGCCTCCAGCTTGGCTCCTTGCAACAGTGCCTGCTCCATAAATGAGGAATGAATGAATGACTATTCTGCAGCACCCAATGAAGAACCACGAGACATACCCCAATACCAAACCCAGAGAGACACCACTCCCTCCTTCGCCACCTGCTTAATTTAGCGGTCATTCATGGGTATGCTCTGTTCTGGGCAAGGGAAAGGAGGCCAGAGCTACCCAAATGTGGGTGTATAAAGTCATCAAGGAAAGGGCACATGCAGCCTTCCCCGTGGCCCGGGCTCTGATGCACTTGGGTGCCAAGCAATTAATGCAGGCTCCATACTCCAAGGTCTTTGCAACCTTCACTAATTCTCCTTTGATCTCCTTCTGGGGATTTACCTTAAGGAAATAATTGTATGAAGATTAACTAGAACCGCGTTCATTATTATTAATGCTGCCTAAAACAGAGAAAAATCAGAAACAACCTAAAACATCAAGCCGCATGAAATTAGGTAAAGAAATGATGGTCTATCTCCGTGACTGAGTACTCTGACATTACAATTGCTATGGACTCATGCAACTCATGGCAAAAAACACAGAAACAAAAAACATGGGGATGCGTATTCTTTGAGTTGTATCCACTTGGCTTTGTTCCATTATACTAAATGACTCAGCGCCCTCATTTTTTGAAAATTGCTTTATATTTCTGGTCATGGTTGTCTCTTCTGTCATTGAAGGCATTACTTAATCATTAAAAAAAATCTTGTTGATATAGAAAGCTAATGCTCATGATAAGGCGTTAAATGACAATGTGTGTTATCAAGGAATATATGTGGCACTGTGACACGGCCATGACATTTATAACTATACATACGTGTGTGGACGTATTGCTCTGTGTGTGTGTGCAGGTGGGTATGGATAGCATCATATATATGAAAGGCTCTTCAGCAGAATCTCAATGGTTGTCTTTGGGTTAAGTAGGATTTAGGGCTGGTTTTTTCCTTTCTTACTTTTTTTTCTATATAGCTGAAGTTTTTATAATAAGGATGTGCTGCTTTTCAATAATGCAAAAAACAACCAACATTACTTTTAACTGAATAAAGAAAAGAACACTATCCTGGAGTAGGTGAGAGGAAGGGTGTGACGGTGGAACCAGGGGGAACGTCTGAGGTGAGGGTGGGTCTCCCCGAAAGCTACCAAGAAAGAAGCCATGTTCCTATCACCCCCAAACTTACAACGACATTGGTTCCACCAGACCAGACTTTCTCTCACACATCTAGCCGCAATGTCTCCACCACAGACACGGTCCTCACCAGGAGAGACAAGGTCCCCCACTGGGTGAGTCTCACCTGGGGCGGGGCGTTGGGAGAGGGCCGGGAAGAAAAGCACCAAGGAGCCTGCCAGGAGACATACTGACCAGGCCAGGCAGCATCTGTCAGAAGTGGACCCCTGTTCACAAAGGAAACAAGTGTGCCATGAACTGGGCAACTTCAAAGAAACAGCAATGTTTCGAGGTGCTGCGAGCCTAAAATGACCTAGTTTCAGGTAAGACAGTTCAATCCAGGACTCAGGGAGAAAACAAGTTAACATTTTCTCATCGAGAAGGTGAACTAGAGCTACCAGAGCTGAAACGGGAACAGCCTGCTTAGAAAGGCAGAGGTGAGGTCTTCAAAGTCCATGAGGAATGGCATCCAGGTATGCTGGGAGCCAGCGGGGGCCTCTTCTCACAACATCTGTTGGCGAAACGGGTTGTAATTCAGTAGACGGTTTTCTCGGGGTTATTCTGAAAGCTTCCGAACCCCTGCTGCTTCTTCAGCCTCTGCGGCCTTTGTTTCAGCTTTTGCAGTCGTACAGTGAGAGAGATCCGTGGTGTGTCCTCCATTCGGTGGTCCGGGGCAGACTGCTCGGGAACAGCTGTGGGTGGCTCGTGGTCACTGCTGCCATCTGTGAACAGGGAGAGCACTTATCACGATTGGACTCTATCATTCTCCCGTCATCATCATGTCAACAATGGACAGAAACGAGGCAAGCGGGATGGAGCGGACAGTGGGGAGGACACTGCAGGAGCTTGGAGAAGGACGCAGCGCAAGGGGGTCACAGGGAGGCGGGGCCGAGAGAATGACAGGAAGGACCGGGGAGGCAGAGAGATGAAAGAATTCGGAAAGGGGGCAGAAGGCGTGAGCAGAGAGGCCAGGCCAGCTTGGGCTGAAGCACTCATGTTTCTCGCCGTGCCCTTGTCACCTCCTGCATGGCCCACCTGCCTCCCAGCCTTTGCCTTCTGGCCCAGGTGGGGCTATCCCAGCCCCACCTCCCGACCCCTACCTAGTACTAACCCTCCTCTAAGCCCTACCAGAGAAATGGACTTACTTCTCCCCTTCTTGGGCCTGCACGCCTCCAGCGCCAGCTGTCCTCGGGGCTCCTGTGGGTGTGGAAGCACTCCCTTCAGGCATCCACTTCCTCAGCCTCTGGCATGGCGGTTCAGTCTGTGCTTCCAGAATCTCCTTTCTTCCCATTCTTCAGGAAGGTGCCAGGACGTTTTTGTTCCTCGACTGGACAAGATCCAGCAGGAGTGGGCAACGCAGGGCCAAATCCGAGACACCAGACTGAGAGGGACAGGAAGGGGAAACACGGGACAGTCCTGGGTGATTTGGACCATCTGGTCACCTCATTCTAGATTTATAAGTGGACATTTAGGCAAGAGACCAAACTGGATCAGAAGTCTAAATTCACTGTACAGCACGGTCACCAGATTACTTTTTATTTGGGACCCAGGACTTTTGACACCATTGATCTTCACAACACAGGTGCGGGCGGACCTGCCAACTACGTGTAAGGTCAGGACAGTTCCTTACTTTTAAAAAAAATGTGAACACTAACCATAATCAACAACCTGCTCTACTCAAACCAGCCTCGGCCGAAGCACATCCAGGGGTGGCCTCCCTCGAGGCTTCCTCTCAGATGAGTGCGCCCCCTTGCTAATGCTCTCCTCCAAGCTGCTCCCCTGGGGTAGTGGACGGGGACATGATGAGCTGGGGCCCGATCCCAGCATGGGCCAGGAGTTTTCCTTCTGCTCTGCAGCCACGGGACTGCTCACCGAGCCACGCTGGCTACACATTTTACAAATATAACCATTTCTTGTGACCACAAGAATGACTGAAATACAAGAAGCCATCACTGGTAGTCCCCAAATCTTAAAGCACACTCTACACCAGTGGTTCTCAAACTTCAGTGTGCAAAGTCACCTGGAGGCCTTGTTGTAACGTGGATTTTTCGGTGACATCCCCAACGTTTCTGGGGGAGAGGCTGAGAATTGGCACTTCTAACAAGTTGCCAGGTGCTGCTACTGGTGCCGGCCTGGAGACCGTACTTCGGGAACAACTGGTCTACGCCAAGAGGGGTTCTCAGCAGCACCTCTCACGTGAAGGAGCCACTACTGTTCCGAATGACTCACTTCCACTTAGCACTCATACCTCACCCAACGCAGAGGCACAGAAAAGGCTGCAACACAAAGACAACCCGCTGTTGATGAACGCAAGCGCTTGAAGGCATTCACAGAGAGAGAACAAGACGCTCCCTAGAACCCAGCTGCTCTCACTCACTCACTTAACGCAACAGCACCAAGTCTAGGGAGGTTAGGTGACTTCCAAAAAACGATGAAGAAAAGATAATCAATAGCAGAATGCAGACTAGAAACCCCAACAGCACTATTTAAAATCATAACTATGGAACCTTAGAAAACCTCCTGACTTTTGCCATCATGAGAGTCACAAGGCTGAAGAGTTTCTGCCATCGGCGAATGTAGGCATTTTCTTCCTGTCCGTCCTTCGTGCCAAACCACTCGTTCTATGCCATGGTCAGTTCTCAGTAAGCCTGTGATGGAAGTGGTTCCTGATTCTCCAAGTTCAACTGTGAATCCACTGCCTAGAACTCAGATCTGGTTTTCTTGCAGAAATCCCATTACACGTGTGTAGGTTCCCAGGATAAGTCCTCCCACCAGACACGGTGTTGCCGAACCGCAGTGAGGACATTCCACGTCATCGAACGCCATCGTGAATATTATTTCCTTAAAATCTCCTTCTGAGTTTCCACTTGGACCTTTGCCCTCCTGGTCCCTCTTCCTGGAAAACTGTTGCCCCTGGTTTTCTCACGTCAGGCTCCTTCTGTCACCCACACCTTAGGTTGTGTGCTTCCTCGTCAAGAGTCTCTTATGAGCACGGACCCAAGCGGATCTCACTCCCTGCGTCCGCCAGGTACTTTCTGCCCCATCACCCTTCCGCATTTTCTGTATAGCGCCACCTGAAACACTCTGCTCGTCATTTACGTGTTCATAACCACCCAGCTTCAGGACGTGAGCTCCAAGAGGACAGGACTTGGCCTGTCTTGTTCACCACCGTAACTCCAGCATCTAGAACAGTACCTGGCATGTAGCAGGCTCTCTACACACACCTGGTGGATGAATAAATGGACGTACCAAAGACTGAAACAGAGCATCTTCTTCCAACATGGTTCCCAAAGTAGGAATTCAAGACTTTCCTACCCATTTCTCACCCTTTCAATGGTAGGAGTTGGACTCCATATGCTTTAACGCAATGTGGAAAGAAAAAATGAACCCTTAGGCTGGCATTCTCATTGACAGGAGAGAGTAGACAGGAAGTTTCAGGGATTGAGGATGGTGCCGAATCTCTCCCCAGCTCTGTGCCCTTTCACACAGAGAAGGTGTTGGTCAGTCAGGTCTACCTGGTTATAGGATGCAAGGGGCAAATTCTACAGTGTAATGATGTGATGTTTAGAGTCAAGAGATTTGGTTTCAAACCCTAGACAAGTCATTTAAATCTCTCTGAGCCTCAGCTTCCTCATCTGTAAAATGGGGATGGTGAAATACTCTAGGCATAGGGTACCTGTGTGCATCAAGGAAGTTAGCACTATGGAAACTCTCTAAACAGTAAAAGACTATAACTTGCTATTGAATTATTAATAATAAGACCATGTCATCTCTGGGGGGGGGGGGATCCAGATCTGTGACGTTTCTCAGGATGTGTGTCTCCACCCAGTCCGCTCTGCTGCCTCTCTTAATTCTACCCACTCCGCCCAGCTCCCAGGCTGCTGAGTGGAAGGCCCCAGGCCGGTAGCAGCAGCCCTGGGGCACTGACACTGGCCACTCAGAGCCGCCCGCAGTGTCACGGCCAGCGCGACAGCCACAGATGGCGCAGGCAGAAGGAAGCCCAGGAGAAGACCACTGTGGGAAGCCACAGAAGACCATGGGGAAAACCACCCGTGGAACCGAACCAGGGCAAGTGGTAGAAAACTGGCCGAAATCCCTCAACTGCAGGCCAAAATTCTCTGGACAACCCAGAGTCCCAGAGATGGGGACTTCAGAGAAGCCAAGGTTCCGTCTTATCACCAGGCTCCGGCTTCCTGAGGTCCCAACAGGGGGTTGGGGGTGGGGCTACACTCCTCGCTTTCCCCCACAGGCCTCCGGACCAACCCTGCATTACCCAGTTTCCCATTCACCCAATTTTAATGCTCCAGGCAAAGAGGCTCTTGGCCAAAGGCTGCCTTGATGGTACAGACGTCCCCTCCCCTGACCCAGTCACTCGGGGCTACACTGGACACTGACTCCACTCTTCGTGAAGTGATAACCTTAACGACAGGTCTGCACGCGAAGAGTCACTTCTCATCCCTTCTACCAAGAGTTCAATTCCGTCGGGTAAGGCTACTAGCGACACACAACCGGGCACCGTCTTCACGCAGCGGCGCACCACCTTTGGGGAAAGTCCAAGCACAGCAGCCAGTCCCTGCTCTGAGCGGCATCCGCTCTGTCTGGGGACACAGAATTCATCACAACCACCGTGAACGGCTCTGTTCGCTGCCAGAAAAGAGACACACAGGCTGGGGCACGTGGGGACCAAGGTGAGGCGCTGTACTAGGTCATCTTCAGGAGCTGAGTTCTCTCCTGGCTCCTAAATGCTGTACTGATCAGGGCGTCTGGATCCCAGGCCAGTTCTTTCATTTCCGGCAATGGTAGGAGGTGATCGGTGCTGGTAGTCGCTTGAATCTGGAAAGCTTCCGGGGGACATCACCGTGTTTCAAAGGGCTTAATGAACGGAAGGATTACAATGTGGAGAGAGGGCAGGAAAGGGAGTTCCAGGTATGAAAGGGATGGAAGCTGGGAGCGTTTGAGGTACTTATGAACGCTCCAAGGTGAATCGTCCAGAAGCTACAAGATCCCCCCTCCCCCCCCACCTCCCCTCAGTTCTGGGTTGGCTGACGATGCCAGTTGGGGAGATACCAGCCTATAAATGATAATGAAAATGTGAGCGTGCCAGGGAGAGGACCGGGGGAATTCATGTGTTGAGGATTGCTGGCTTTCAAGGGAGGCAGAGAGAAAGATGCTAGAGAGGGAGGGGGACCACAGAGACTTATTCAGCCTGTCCCCTCACTGGGCTGGTGCTCAGGGCCACCTGTTGCCTTCTGAGGGTGGAGACAGATCTGTTTTATCCTCTCCTTCTCCTTCTGCCCTCCTACTCACCTGGGGTTCTGGGATAGGGTGGGGAGGGACAGCAGGACTCTGCTATTCAAGGTACATCTTGGCAGACAGGTCTGGGACTTGTTCACAGGACCACCCTGCTCTCTGGGGCAGACACTGGAGGATCCGCTAGCTGGAAGTGGGTGTGAAGGGCCCCCTGGTCTCTGGCTTGGGGTGGGGCAGAGCTGGCTACGTGGCATCCCACTGAAGAGAGAACAGCCTCACCCCCAACTCTGCTCAGGTTCCTCACCCTGTCGCACTGGACTTCCCTGCTTGTTCCCCACTCTGAGCTTCTATACAGACTAAGCTCTTCGTCCATGGTGCCCTTCACAGCTTCATCGTGGCATGTTCTCACTGCCTTTTAAACACCTGGTTCCAAACTCACCTTCTCCATGAAGACCTGACTTTTCGTCAATATCAATCTCTTCCTCCCCATGCTCCCCAAGTACATTGCTCTCATGGTGCTCTTCTGGGACTTAAATCCCCTGTCCGTCTCTTCTACGGACCATAAAGTCCCTCAGATTAGGGTCTGCACCAGGGGTCACAGATTCAAATGCATAAGGGGCCACGCAGGTCACATAAATGGGTGAAACAGCTCGTGTATGGGACCTCGATGGTGGTTGTCTTGGTGGCAACCAGACAACTGGAAGTCTCAGTACTGAATCACAGGGGCCAGCCCCACCTAAAGGAGGTAGCTGCCCGTATGGAAAATACTAGCACATGGAAATGTGAGCTGATATTGCCAGAACTTTAGATTCTGGGGGAGAAGCCTGGTATCAGCGTTCTCATGTGAAATCACCCCATCTTTCTGTGTCAGCAGCAAATTCAAATTTAAGACACCACGCCGTGAGCCAAATACAATGCATCTGCAGGCCAGACTGGCTCGAGTGCCTCCAGTGTGTAATCTCCAGGTTTATTTCTGCCTCGTCGATACTCAGTAAACGCTTGCTGGTTGAAAAGCAACCGAACGAACGAATGAATGATGAGAAAAGAAGGAACAGATGGGTGGGAGAGGGGAACCAGGACGGATGCCCATGCGTCAAGATGCCAAGCGGCAGGTCGGGCAGCTCACAGTGACCCCACTGCCAAGCTGTCAGTGTGAACAGCACGGTGGTCTTGCTTGCCGGCTGAGGGGGGATGAAACACCGGGGGCCTTGTGAACCCAGAGTCGGCAACCGGCTTCTCGGAAGGCGCTATGCTAAGAAGCTCCCGCTGCAGCCAAAGCACAGCCGCCGAAAACAAGCCGATGCGCGCACACTCATGTGAACACGGCGTGCGAAAGCGGAGGCTCGGCGCGCCTCGGAGTCCACATTCCCAGCAAGGCCCACCTTCTGCTGCATGTCACAGCCGTGCTGAGGGAGGAGAGAAGGGATGGCTTTGCCATGAGGGGTACAGGGGAGAAGGAAAGGAGTCATCTGGCCAGAATTCTTTGTTTCTAGCCAGAAACTCTCTGTCTCTCTGCCTGCTGCCTTGTGGGGTGCTCAGAAGCTTCGGGGAGGGCACAAACAAGCCTGGCATGGACCCTCGGCCTCCAGGAACACTATGAGGAGGGAGTGGTGTGCGAGCAGCCTGTGTGGAATGCCTGGGGTTGCAAAAGAAAAGTTATTTCAGGTTCAACTGAGTTATAATTTATTTTTCCTAACTGATCATTACTGCTGCCGGCTCTATAAATAACCACCTAGGGAGTCTGCTTTTCTGCTCCCAAACCCTCAAAAAGCATTGCCAGGTTCTCTGTGGTTTCTGGCCTGCCAAGCACACAGCACATTTCTTCTCTGTGCAGCCCTTCAGGGAATCCTTCTGCAGTGCACGCCAAGGAGTCTGCTGCGCTCCGCCTTCCCCGTCCAATTCCTCCTCCCAGACAGGCCACCCGCCCCTCCTCCCCAGCTCCACGAGAGGCCTCACTCCTGGGACGTGGGAGGTTCCCAGGCCAAGGTCCCGGCTTCTCTGTTTACTCTGCTACAACCCAAATGCAACCCTCGGTGCTCCCAAGAAAAGAGTTATTCGGAGTACAGACATCCAGCTGCAGCGTCGTTCGCTCCTGAGCCCAGGAAGGAAAGGAGGGTTACAGCCTGAGAGTATCACCGGCAAAATGTCAAGGGTCAACACCACCTCAGGAAGGATGGCTGTGGTCTACAGGAAATCAATGTAAAGGACTTAAAGAAGGATCTGTTCGAGCATGACTCCGTTTAATCAAGTACAAAGAAGAAAAAGCACGTTCTCGATGGTATTCTGAAGGATGTCTGCTTACGCGCTTTCCAACCACATGGGGTTTTCTCTCTAAACAGAGGACCTCGGGAGGGACTGACGTTCAACAAGACCCACCAGGCCCCGAGAGCTGGGCCTTTCATGTTCCTTGTTCTGTTTCATCTTTCCAACATGCTGGCCCCGAGGCAGGTATTCGTTTGCCCATTTCATAGATGAGGGATCCAAAGGGGCTTGCTCCAAGTCAGGCAGCAAGAAAGAGGCAAGAGTGAGACTCAAGCCCAAGTTCACCAGACTCCAGAGCCCAGGTTCCTCCACCTCTGTGCCCCATGGCTTCTCTAGCTAGAAGACCAATGTTAAAGACATGCTTATTTTTCTATTTCTCAGATTAATTTTGCAGCTCAGAAAGCAAGGACAAGTCGGATATTTAACCACAGGTCATTAACAGCTGTATCTGAACTCTTCAGAAATTAACCTCTCTAACTAGTCAACTGTGAAATTTGAAGTGCTCTCTCTTTCACCATTTATTAGGAAAATTACCATAAGGGCTATGGTCACTTACGTTGCTCTAATGGTCTAAAAATAAAAGCTTGTGTATTTTTGGATGGTTCTAAAAACAATAATTACTAATACTAACAAAACAATAAGAAACAAATGTTAAGTTTTCATCATTATCCAACCCCCATAGCAGGTTAGATGACCTTCTATATGCTTTGATGGCATTCTGTGCTCACTCTGTTGAGAGCATTGATGACACCACATTGGAATGGCCTGTTTCCTCATATGTCTCTCCCTCTAGGCCAATGACCCCAAAGTTTTTTGGTAATGTGCCCTAGCAGCAAACATTTGAGTATACCTGCATATGAGTATATTTATCTGTAAATATTCACACTCTGTTATTCATAAAAATAGAAAGGATGACATAGGCATGTGTGCCCACCTGTGTATCTATGTGTCCATCTGTCCGTCTTATTTTCTTCCAGCCCCCCAGTGGATCATCTCACCTTCCACGGCCTCCCACATGGGTGTCTCACTTTGCAGTGAGACGTCTCGGCGATGTGCTCATCACACCTGCATTGATTCATTTCCCCCTATCTGCAGTAGCACCCATTACGTGCTGGGGACTGTTAGGTACCAGGGACAGTGGAGTGAACCAAAGGATAAGGGCTATGTTTTCCACAGAGCTTACAACCCAGCAGGTGAAACAATGTCAGATAATGTTAGATAGTGATAATGGCCACAAAGAAAATAAAACAAGGTGATATGACAGAAGTGATCAAGAATGACCATGGAGGTGATGGGACAGGCAACCCTAGACTGGGAGCTCGGCGAAGGCCTCTCTGAGCTGCACGATGAGAGGCCACCATGCCAAGATCTAAGGGGAGAGTGAGTGTTCTGGGCAGAAAGGATGTCAAATGCAAAGGTCCTAAGGCAAGAAAGGCCTATGTGTCTGGACTACAAAGAGCAGGAGAAGCTGGAGAAGTAAGAAGCTTAGGCTAGGCAGCCCCTGCCAGAGATGAATCCTAGCCCCACTGCCTTCTGACTGGGCGACCTTGAGGATTAATCCCACATGCACACAGTTGGCATCAATAAATGGCAGCCCTTGACGTCTGTTAACTTATTTCTCACAGGTCTCCCCCCTGGCACAGAAGTTCTATACCAACTAGGCCTGGCCACTTTTTGACCCTGCGGATCTAGAAGAGCTATCACCATGCCTGGCTTGTTGGAAGAGCTCAAGGAAAATTTGGTAAATGAATGAGTTTTAAAATGGGTAAATGTACAGAAAATCAGAGTTTGGCTAAATACAAAAAAAAGAAAAAATGATTTTCCATCACGGAAATCCAAATCAAAACCACATTGAGATACCACCTTACACCAGTTAGAATGGCAAAAATTTAAAAGGCAAGAAACAACAAATGTTGGAAAGGATGTGGAGTAAGGGGAACCCTCTTAAACTGCTGGTGGGAATGCAAGCTGGTATAGCCACTCTGGAAAACCGTGTGGAGGTCCCTTAAAAAGTTAAAAATTGAGCTACCCTATGATCCAGCCATTGCACTACTGGGTATTTACCCCAAACATATAGACGTAGTGAAGAGAAGGGCCATATGCACCCCAATGTTCATTGCAGCATTGTCCACAATAGCTAAATTGTGGAAGGAGCCGAGATGCCCTTCAACAGATGACTGGATTAAGAAGTTGTGGTCCATATATACTATGGAATATTAATCAGCCATCAGAAAGAACGATTACCCAACATTTGCAGCAACATGGACGGGACTGGAGGAGATAATGCTAAGTGAAATAAGTCAAGCAGAGAAAGACAATTATCATATGGTTTCACTCATTTATGGAACATAAGGAATAGCAGGGAGATCGGTAGGAGAAGAAAGGGAAGAATGAAGGGGGGTAAACAGAAGGGGGACTGAACCACAAGAGACTACGGACTCTGGGAAACAAACTGAGGGTTTCAGAGGGGAGAGGGGTGGGGGATTGGGACAGGCCGCCGGTGATGGGTAGTAAGGAGGGCACATATTGCACGGAGCACTTGGGTGTTATATGCAAACAATGAATCACGGAACACTACATCAAAAACTAATGATGTACTGTATGGTGACTAACATAACATAATACAAAATTTTTAAAAAATTTCAATTGTAAAAGTCATGTCACATATATTCAGGAAGGCTTTGGTATTTTAAGCAGAAATGGGGTAGAGTTCCACGTTCCACTAAACACGTATTTGCTACTTCACATGTCTGCTCCGGAGGCAGTGGAGCATACGGGTTAAGAACGTGTGGGCTCCGGAGAGATCGACCACCCAGGTGGACATCCTGCCTCCACTATTAGCCATCTAGATCGTCTTACTGAAGTTACCTGACTTCGTCATGGCTCATCTGATCTGTAAAATTGCCAAACTAACAGCCTACTTCGTAGTAGTATTGTGAGGGTTCAAGTGAGCTCATGAATACACAATGTCTAAGAAATGCTTAGGGTGTCGCACTACTGACTTCACCAAGCCCCAGTCGTTAGAGACTCGGCTACTCCTCAGGCTTCACTAGAAGCATCACCACTAGGAGTATCCTTACAGCTAAAGGCCCACCACACAAACAGGATCATTTCTTAAGAGAAAGCACTAGAAACAGCATTGCCAAATCGAAGGATATATGGATTTAAAGGCTTTTAACACATAACAAGTGTTGGCCCATTTCCTCAAATCTTCGTCTCCACTGAGTACGAACCTTTGAGAAAATCTTTGCCAATCTGTTAGGGGAAGAACATCTCATTGTTTTAATTTGCCTTGCTTTAATTACCAGGGATATTGAACCGGTTTTCATTTGTATTGCCTCTCTTGTGAGCTGCCTGTTCATGTTTAAAAAGGAAGTCCGTCTTAGTAATTAGAGGCAGCCGAATAGACAGCTCGAAGTGAAACCCCCACTGCTGAGAGGGGTCAAACAGGGCTAGATAATCACCCATTACGGAACCGGGCATTCCTTTACCTTGTGGAAAGTTGGAACTCCGGAGCTCTGAGGTCCTTTCTAACACTGGGATTACTTAGGGACGCCTGGATGGCTCAGTTGGTTAAGCATCTGCCTTCAGCTCAGGTCATGATCCCAGGGTCCGGGGATCCAGTCCTGTATCAGGCTCCCTGCTCAGTGGGGAGCTTGCTTTTCCCTCTGCCTGCCGCTCCCCCTACTTGTGCGCTCTCTCTCTCTCTCTCTGATATATAAATAAATCTTTTTTAAAAAGAAGAAGAAAAGAAAAGAAGGCCTACAAATCAACAGCTGGACTCTGGGGACCCACCAATATCAGTGGCCTCCATGTTTTCCCAAGATAAAATTGATATCTCAACATCCCTCATGAACCTCTGCATGAAGATGCCTGAGTTAAATCAGAAAGAAAAGTCAAAATGACATGCCTATGCCTCTAGTAGATAATTCTGGTAGATGACAGAAGAGAATTCTGTTAAGTCTCCCCCTCGACAAGATGAAAAAACTTTGCCGGGGGGGGGGGGGTTGGAGTGGGGAGGGTACAGAGCAAATCCTGTTACAACAAACACCTTCACTTTCAAGGTCAATGTAGCACAAAGGCTTCCAAGGTGTGGCCAGCAATCTGTTGACTTCAGCCATATTTGTAGAACTTTCTTCCTTGCTTTGCATTCAGCTTTGGTACAATCACTGGTCATAGAACGCCCTCCTTATTCCACTCCCCCACATGTGTTTACACTGCAGTTTTCTCCTGAGCTGGCCGAAAGCCTGTGAGGACTTGGAGAATGCCACTGTGTTCGTAGTAAGCAGGCACCGGGTTCAGATTTGCTAGCTATCCACTCTTACAGAGTGCTCTTGGAGTAGAAGTGGGTCTGAACGTATCTGAATCCTTTGGCCAGAATTTTACAGTGTTTTCAGAGGACCTTCTACGTTTTTACCAAGGGGATTTTTTTCTGCCCCCCAATCTCCCCCATTTTGGCTGTCACGGTTGAAGTTTCTTGCTGGGTTTGGCCCCACAGGCATGAGGGCAGTTGGAAACCGAGCGCTCCCATCTCTTCAATTACTACTCTGAGGCAGAAGTCCCAGGTGGGGGAGGACCTGGCAGATGTCCCCGTGGGCGCCCTTCCGCGCACAGACCTGAAGCGGCAGGCCAGTCAAATCGGCAGCCAGGATCAAGCACAAAGAAGAGCCTCGTCCAGGAGGGAGCTGGAATCAGATGGAGGCAAAGCCAGGACTCTGGTTCTTGGCAACGGGAGTGAAACTCCGAACTAAGAAGGAAGGGCATCCTTCCTGCCAGCCCCTCAGCACGCCCCTCCGATGGGGGAGTGGGTGCGGGGAGAGCCCCTTGCTGCACGGAGCCTGGAGCTCTGCACGCCGCCCTGGTCAGAGGCTGGTTGGCTAATGACCCCAAACAAAACGCTTGCTCCATCCTCAGTCTGGGGTCACTTACAGCTGAGCCTCACTCGAGCAGTACACCGCGATCCCTCAGAAAGGACTTGTGCAGGCCCGTGAGCGTGCTGCGCCGGGCCAGGGGCTGGGCGGGAAACGCCACACCTCGGGGCTCCACGCTGGGGGCTTGTGATGCAGCCGAGGAGCTGAGTCCCAGTAGCAGCTGGAAGCAGGGTACGCGGGGAGTCAAGCAGAGTCCCTGCGGGGAGTGCCACCAGAGGCCCCAGAGGGCAGCCGGCACAGTCAGGGGACCGCCAGCCGGCCTTATGGGAAAGGGGTTGTGTTCAACTCTGGAGGGTGGGGGGAGTTTGGGCAGGTGGATAAGAAGGGAGCTGGCGGGGCGCCTGGGTGGCACAGCGGTTAAGCGTCTGCCTTCGGCTCAGGGCGTGATCCCGGCGTTGTGGGATCGAGCCCCGCATCAGGCTCCTCCTCTATGAGCCTGCTTCTTCCTCTCCCACTCCCCCTGCTTGTGTTCCCTCTCTCGCTGGCTGTCTCTATCTCTGTCGAATAAATAAATAAAATCTTTAAAAAAAAAAAAAAAAGAAGGGAGCTGGCCTCTGGGGGAGAGGGGAGACCGTGACAGCAGCCTGGGGGGCTCTGAGGGCAGCCCACGCTGCCTGCGCTCTTGGCCCCAGAGTGGGGTTTGTGTAAGAGAGGCAGAGACGAAGAGAATGTGATAGGGAGGAAGGAGGCCAGATTTCGGAGAAGTCTGAATCCCACACAGAGAAGTCTGGGCTTTATCCAATAAGCGGCAGGGAGCAGTTGGAGACGTGTGAACAGCAGATTAGCATAATTAAAGGAGAATCTTAAAGACTTGAGCTTTCTGTGGGGACACTGCGCGTGCGCACGTAGGCTAGCGGTGACAAGAACATTAGGCAGCTTTTACAATGGCCCAGGCTGCCAATGGCCAGAGCGGGGCCACGGTGTTGGCCATGGGAGGGAAAGAAAGAAAGAAAGATGCTGTGAAGCAAACATCTAAGGGGTCTGGGGAAGGATTCGGTAAGAGGACTTAAGGATGAATCCGGCAACCTGCAGCTTGGAGGCCGTGAGGTGGTGGGGGCCTTGTCAATGGTAAAGAAACAGGCTGGAGCTGAGGAGGGAAGAAGGGACGCATCCAGACTGGGACAGTAAAGGCAGCTCTGCAAGAACCTGAAAAGGCCCAAAGATCCAAAAGGCAGGTATCCCCTGAAAACAGGAGGCCGCAGACGATGCTCTGCAATTGCTCTAAAGGGAATGACAGACGCAGCTGAAGTGCTAGCGGAGACATCGAAACGGCTGTCTGTCCAAACAGCCAGTTAGTAGGGGTTCTGCACACCCCTACCTCCTCTTCTGCTCTTGATTCTCCCCTACCAGTTGATCAGACCCCAGGTTGAGATCAGTCACAAAGAACAGGAAGGGGGACACTGAGAAGCCCGGATCGCGAATGCTCGCTTCTGCAAGCTCGGTAGGACTTAGCGATTCGCACCGAAGCACATGCTCACGGCCCAGCACAGAAGTACTGAGTCATTTCTCTCCTCTTCCCCTCCCTCAGCCCTTGTCCCCTCCCATCAGCTCCTCCTCCTCCACCCCCAGGCCCAGCCCTGCCAACAGCCTGGCGTGCATTTTCTCCATCACATTACTGCGCGACTCTGTTCCCTCCGAGCCTGCCTCCTACCTCTTTAGAAACGCTGGGAGTCCGGGAGCTGACCCACAGAGGCACCGGGACCGAGGAGCACAGATTTCAACAAAGACGGGCAGCTAGTTGTGAAAGGAGCACTGAAGGCAAGTCAGGAGTCTTGGATTTTCAGAGTCAGGCAAGGCAATCAGATAGAGATCCTAAGAGACAAGGGGTCTCATGATTCCCCAGCTTTGCTGACGTAGACACAAGTGCTCTCACTCCACAGATACAGATGGCAGATAAGCAGTCCCTTCAGAGAGGTAACCCCAAGTGCCTGCTTGCAGCTGCACTTACTCTGAATGACAGTGGGAGGGAAGGAAACAATGAGCGTAAAAAAAAAAAAAAAAAAGGCAAATGCTTAAGGTGGAATGGACGTGAGCGTGTGAAATGCACACCTCCTCCAGTTCCTGGAAGACAAAGATGAGTCAAACAGAAGCTTCTCAGAGGCGTTTCTCCTCCGCTTGTCACACACATTCCCAAACACAGACTCCTCCGTCCCCGTGTCACCCAGCATCTGCAGCTACCAGCCACCGCCTCCTGGTAAGTTAAGCCGGAGGGTCAGATCTGCTTCAGCTGGGGACCTGAAAGCAAACTGGGCCCTGTAGGGATGCTTCCAGTGACCTGAGGGCAAGAGAGTGGGGGGAAAGCAGAGAAGGTCAGTAGTATGCGGCTCTAAAGAAGTGGCTGAAGATCACCCAATCTGCACAGCCTGGAATCTGCAGTTATTTCTGGTTTCCTAGATAACCCCGTCTACACCAGGTAGAAATCTGAAGTCCATCTCAAAGAAAGACACAGGCCCTGGGAATGGGACAAGAGAGGAAAGGCAAGGGACCAATGTCGTATGCCAGTTCAGGGAATGGGGACAGCAGGGAATGTGAAGGTCTTCTTCATGGGAGCTGAAATCCCATCAGGTTCTGTGCTTTCCATAATCTCACATTTGTGGCCAAGAGAGTGACTTGAATTCTGGTTCACTGGATGGGGGGTGTGGGCTCACCAGGTGCATGAATTTATCAAAACTGATCTGTGCATTTCCCTGTATATAAATGAGACCCCAGTAATTCTGGCTCTCCCAACCCACTGATTGTGGGATCTTGGACACATCACTGGACATTTTATAGTCCAGGGTTCCCTGTCTGCCAAGCTGAAATTAAAATTTACAATTGTGAGAGCTGACTAGGGCTGGAAATGGGCAGTACATCCAGGTGAAGAAGGGCCATGATCGAAGCAAAGAAGAATTTCTGAATGGGATTAGCTGTCTGCAGAAAATTCCCCCCGAATAATCCATCTGGGGGAAAAAATTGGAGAGAGAAGTGAAGATGCCATCCTCTACATCAAAGTGGCTAACAACTGTTCAATTTGTATACTGCCTGCCCTTCAGGTCCTCCAAGCTCTTCTGCTTGACAACCCCCAGCGGCCTCAAGATCGGGGCGTGCAGTTTTCTTCCCTTCCTTCCAAACTCCCTGTGCATCTTTGGCGCCCGGGTTGGGTAGGAGGAGCAGGACCGTTCCCGGGGGGAAGGTGCAGGGAGACGCGGTGCACACAGAGGGTGCGCCATGTGCAGAGAGAGCTGGAAAGACCCAGAGGCTCTGAGAGCCAGAGTCATCACCCCCAGTCCATTTACTATGGATGAGAAAATGAAGTCCAGAAAAGTGATGGAACTTGTCGCCATTTCTAAAGCTCCCCCCCAAAAAAAGAACAATGGAGTGGCCCATGGCTATCTTTAGGCTGGTCCTCTCACATGGAAGCGTGCCTGCTTGTTCCCCAAACAGGTCTCCGATGGGTGACTTCTGGGCATGGGGAGGACCTCGGACCTCAGGATGTACAGACTGGAGCGACTGCAGCTACCAGGATGGAAAGGAATTCCCAGAAGATGTCTTGATGGCCGCTCCCCAGTGACACAGCTGAGGGGTGGCTGGCCCAGGGAAAAACTCTGGGTAAGGAAGACTATCAAAGGAACATCCCATCCAGATTGCAAATTGCTTTAGCAGCTAAAACAGGCAGAACGATTGAGCGACTCGCTCTAATCCAAGGGCTTTATGCTTCAGCACTGGCTGCCTCTGACTCTCACCCTTGACCCAGCCTATTCATCAGTATTTTGATAAGCAGATTCCCCTCACAGAGCTACTTAATCTGGGTTTCCAGAGAAGTCTTGCAGCAGTTAATGAGAGCACTGTGTTTCCTGCCAGTTTCGGAGGCTGGGGCAGCTCAGTTGCAAAAGTGGAGGGACTTGTCATAAGGTGTACAAACCTTCCCATCATCAGACTTGACCCCCTAGGGGTTAACTTGGGCCTCTTTTCAATTTTGATATTTGGATCTATTTTTTTAAATCCACTTTCTCCTTGGTATGCAGGAAATTTAAAGCCCTTGCTTATATCCTCCTCGATGCCAGCTTTTAGTCAAAGCCCGGACAGCATCTGGAGCTGAACACAGATTGGGGGGGGGGGGGTAGGAGTGACAGGCACAGGCAGGAGACCTGCCCCTTGCCAAGGGCACCACCAGCGAGCCGGACGTGTGTGCGCCCTCCTGCTACACGCCCTCTGCCTGGAAGCCCTTAGGCAGTGGTGGGAGGGGGAGCTAGGGCTGGGACCCCAAATTCCGAGGCTCACAGAGGCACCACCAGCACCCGCCGTCCGGCCCCTGCCCTGGGGGATGCTGCAGAGTTGTCACGTCCCTGACCACAGGGACGACCTCAGGTCTCAGCCTTGTCATCTCTTCGAATTGTCATTAAAGGAGGGCAGCTCTGCGTACTGGCTGCCCTGTTAAAAATGACCTGGGGAAACTGTCTGCATTATACTCTGCGGAGGTGGGAATTACTTTAAAGCAAAGTGAGATGTGACCAGGGAACTTCAGATTTGAATTCAGTTTATAAATTATTAGTCAGGAATAAAATCGGGTTTGATTCGTTTGTAGGACCCTTACATCGGCTGTAAGAGGAACTCGTAAAAATTAAAATTTACAGCTATGGGAGGCGGAAGGACTAGCAGCGGCAGCAGTTCCGACTACGGCTAGCACCCCGGGTAACACCGTTTGTCTCTTGCAGGTAGTTCAGGATCGGGGAAAACAAAACGAAAAACAAACTAAAAATGGAAAAACATAACACGGAGCTTTGAGTTCACAAACAGGCGCAAAGGAGTTGACAAATCAACTAACCAGGCTTTCACGATGGAAAAGAATGTCAGAATCTGAGCCGGTCCGTGCCTTCCCTCCCCTACTGTGACCACAGCTGGAGTCCCACCCCGCTGCCGGGGAACAGACGGAGATGGGTAACTACGCAGCCGAGCTGAAGTTCGCCACTGGAGGCAGATTCAGGCCGACATTCTAGGAACCCTCATTCCCTTGATGCAGGCAGTTCTCAAAGTCTGGGGTGCAGATGCCCTCCGTCTGTTGCCTGAGAGGGTGGGGATGGACATGTCTGTGGGGGGGGGGGTGGCGGGCCCCAAACCCTCTGCCCAGGCCCCAGGGATGGAGACATGGTGGAAAGCACTGGTGCCACCACACTGGCAAAAGTAGGCGTCGAGGCCCTCTCTCCTTCAGCCAGAGCTGGAAGCCAGAGAGGTTGGGCTGACCTGCCGCTTGGAGGCGACCCCAGACTGGCCACTGCCCGGCCTGCCTGCTGGCCTCTGTATGTAGCGTGGCCTGTCCTCTGTGGCAGGCTACTTGCCAAGGACCCACAGTGAACTTGGCCACTCCGTGGGATTTACTGGGTCTGGACCCAGAACCAGCCTGGCTCGCCCGGCGCAGAAGGTCAACTATGCTGACAAGGTGACCCTTACCCGCTACCTCTTCCTTTTTTCCTTCCTCCCTGGCTACCTTCCCTTCTCCAAATCAGTCTTGTCTTGGATCCGTTTCTCCCTGACCTTGGCTGATTTCTGGCATACTGGGTGTTTTTCCAAGGAGCACAGCTGGCCCATTAGGCATTCAAATGACATGAGGCTGGTCCCTTCCCCCAACACACCGTCTCGTATGGTCAGCGGTCTCAGAGCACAGTCCCTGATAGGCTAACGGCCATTCACAGGTCACCCGAAGAGCTGGATAAGACTCTAAATGTCCCAACTCACCATATACATCCTGCCTTAAACCCAGACTCTGTCTCAAGGGCGCTCGATGCCAGGGTACCCATAACAGAAAGGGCAACCTCAGAGTACGTCAGATACAACGGGCAAAACCGTCATCTTTGAAGTTCATAAAATCTATGACTCTGTCGTCCCACAGGACCCTCACCGCCACCGTGATGGGGGGCCAGGGCAGGCCTTTCCCATCATTCAGTCTTTAACGGGCTACAGAGGACCTTCCCTCCTAGAAAGGGGTGCTCAGCGGGGACCGCAGGGAGCGTGCTGTCCTGCGTTCCAGGACCAGGGGTCTACCCGAGCACCATCTTCCAGAGTGTGGCACAAAGTGGGGTGGACGGGGCGGCCTTGTCTTGGTCCCAGTCTCTCTAAGCCACCCTCTGTCTGCAGCAAGCTTTCTCTATAAAGGGCCAGATAGGAAATATTTTAGGCTTTGGAGGGTCGCATGTGTCTCTGTTGTATATTCTATTTTTCTTTGACTTTTTTTTTTTTGACAAACATATTTGGAAATGTAAGAGCCATTCTTAGCTTGAGGGGTTGGGCAAAAGCAGGCAGCAGGCAGATCTGACTCCCAGGCAAGCCACAGTTTCGGATCCCTGGCAAAAAGAAAGAAACTGCAACATTTTTTATTGGCCCCCACCAAGCAGCCCCTTGCCACCTTCCCTCCCACCCTGACCCTCCCACAGGCCAACAGACTGCCCCTGACATGCTCCAGCTGCACTTGGCCCCAAGGCAGGCCCCTGCTCAGGTCCCAGGATGACCCGTCTACACCATGCATTTCATTTCATTCAGCATGTTGTGCACATGGGGAGCCATTCTGTCTTCCTTGTGCTTAACCCGGGATGCCCAAGGTCCAGATGACCCTGCACCGTGAGGTCTCACCTGACCGTACTCGTGCAGCCAAACCCACCCATCTCCCTGCCATGGGAACACCGATTGACGAATGGCCTAACTTGGGTTCTTCCTACTCGGTCACCTGTGCAGTACAGGGCAGACATCAGTTCCATGTCAAAGTACAGCCAGGACCCAGGGACTTCCCACCCCTGCACTGCTGTCACCCAGGCCACACTTCTCTGTGGACAACTGTCACAGCCTCTCCTCAAGGCTTCCTGCTCCCATCTCTGCCCTTCTCCCTCTCCCTTGTTCAAAGGTCCCAGAGGCTTCCCAGCTCACGCCAAGTAAAAGTCAATGTCTCTAAACAGTAAAACAAATCCAACATCAAGATCCTTCCACTGGCCCACTAAAGCCCCCTGGGTCTACACTGGCCACCTGCTGGGCCTCACCTCCCACCTCTCTGTCCTGGCTGACCCTAATTCCTACCACACTGGCCTCCTTCCTTACCCAGGTCTCTTAGCCCCGATTACCAATAGTTTATATAAGTTTTCACGGGTTGTTGTTGGGGTTGGTTTTTTTTTGTTTGTTTGGGTTTTTTTGGCCTTGGTTTTTGTTTTTCTCACTAGAATATAAACTCCATCAGATAGAGGTTTGACTTCTTCACAGAGTAAGAGCCCAGCAAATGCACAAACATCTAGAATGCACAGGGACAGCGTCCCTGCTGACGGGTGAGAGATGGCAGCATAGCGGGGACGGGGTATCCATTTGCACTGGGATACCTTTATGCAAATAAACATCTTGCTCTTAAGCCCCCTCGGTGGCCAGATGGACTAACAAACAATGAAAACAGATATACCCCAGGAGCCAACAGTCCCAAATTGTTCATATTCAATCCTAAAGCAGCCTCAGATTTCAGCCAAACTAACCAATTATCTATGGGAAAAAACAACAAGCAATTGCTCTAAGGTTTGGAACATCCCTGCTCATGGCTCTTGGGTGCTTGCCACAACCACCCTGCAGGAACAGAGGGAGGAAAGGGAAAGCACGGTCCTTGCCGACAGGTCTGGGTTCAAATCCTAGCGCTGCCTTGACAAGGAGATGGATTCTGGCTGTGGTACCAGGTGCTCCATGCCTCAGCTTCCTTGTCTGTTAGATGGAGATACTAATACTTACCTTATAAGGTTGATGAAATGCTGATGTGAATAATTAAAAAAAAAAAACCAGACAGCTCTCAGCATAATGACTCAATAAACACCAACGTCTCCCCTTTTGTAAGCGAGGAAACTAAGATTCAGAACATCAGGTGACTTGCCTGAGGGTCAGAGGGACGCTGTGCGGCAAAGCTGGGGCTCAAGCCAACCGTGTACATTCTCCCCAGCATCCGGCCTCCCGTCTGTTTATGTTCCGCACGCTCCTCACTGCTCGGTCAGTAGGATACAAGCAAGTGTTGGCTCTCCATCAACCTGCTTGTTGAAGACTGTGGAACAGGGCCTTCTGGATTCACTACCTGACACCACATGGCGGGGTCACATCTCAACATGGAGAGATCCGATGGTCGCAAGTAAGGGATCAAAAAGCTAAAAGAATTCAGCTGCCCTGGTTGCTAATTGTCCTTGAGATATGCAAATGGAAGAGGACAGCTTCCCTGTCACCAGCAGATGGACAGAAAGCATGGTCAGTACGAGTAAGGTGCACCAGAGAGCCCCCACGCCAGCACCCCCAGGCAAACAGCAGAACCCGACGCAGCATCCCCTGAGATCCAACGCCAGAGCACAAAAGCCACATTCAACCCAAAAGCTTCCACAGAAGGGATCAGTCTTTCCATACGCAAGTTATTTTCTTTATGGAGCACATGTATTCAGTAATCCTCTCTATAAGGTAATTTTTTTTAAAGATTTTATTTATTTATTTGACAGAGAGACCGTGAAAGAGGGAACACAAGCAGGGGGAGTGGGAGAGGGAGAAGTAGGCTTCCCGCCGAGCAGGGAGCCCGATGCGGGGCTCGATCCCAAGACCCTGGGATCATGACCTGAGCCGAAGGCAGATGCTTAACGACTGAGCCACCCAGGCGCCCCTATAAGGTAAATTTTTGTACAAAGTGCTTTCTCCATTAGCTTTCATCATGAAGCTGAAAATGTGTTCCTCCTGGAAAAAAAAAGTAGACCTCAGACACTATAAAAATGTAAATTATTAAGGAACAAACCTTTTAGGCGACACATTTAGAGGACAAACAATGAGGAGACAGCCCAAATAATGTCTAAACAGATTTGAAAAGAAACAGAACACGAATGTGTGCGGCTGCAAGAGGAAAAACTTCTCTCAGGATGTGAGTCCTGAGTCAAGCACCTGAGGTCATTCACGGCCCAAACTCAGGGCCCCTGCTGCTTCTAGAAGGGGGTACTGCAGTCCTGCCGATCACTGGCCATCCCGTCACCCTCACCTGGCTGACCCTGCTCTCACCTCAGACCTCAGCCAAAATATCCCTTCTTCAAAGAATGACTGGGTGGGACTTCCTTCCTTCCTTCTTTGACTCATTCATTCAACCATGATTAGTTAGCTCCCACAATGGGTCAAAGTCTCCTTATTACTGTCTATTTTCACTTTTTAACTAAATATTTACATGTACAACACTCTGAGTTACTTTCCATCTCCCTTGTGAGTTCCATAAAGACAGAGATCATATCTGATTCTTTTGTTATTTCATCCCCGGCACCTGACGCAGTCCCTGGAACACAGTAGGTATTCTGTAAATATCTGCTGAACAAAGGTACAAATCATCAGTCAAAGCATTCAAAAGCTCCACTCATATTCCAAAATTCTAAAATGTAGCCTGCTGTCTACGTCACACAGCTATAATTGATGTCACAATCAACAGGACTTCTAAATTTAATAAAGGAGCCTTATTAATTCACTTATAAATTTATTAATAAAGGAAAACAATAAGATGTCGAGCAAAAGGCCAAAAGTTCCTTTCCCCAGGGGCGGCTCTATGGTATAGATTAGAGGACAGTCCTGTGGGTGTTACCGGGGGTCGGCCGAGGTGGCAGGGAGCACTGGTTCAGGGCAAGGTGGATGAAGACAGACCGCCTGGTTTAGGGTCTTGACCCCACCAAGAACCAGGACTAGCTGTGTGACTCTGGGCAAGCTACTTAACCTCTCTGTCCTCCAGTTTTCAGATCTGCAAACTGGGAATAATAAGGATATTAACTAGCAGAGATGGGGGGACGGGTGAGATAGGTGATGGGGATTAAGGAGGGCACTTGTGATGAGCTCTGGGTGATGTATGGAAGTCCTGAATCACTATAATGTACACCTGAAAGTAATATTACACTGTATGTCAACTAAGTGGAATTTAAATAAAAACTTTTTAAAAAAAAGAATATTAACTTCAGACGATCACATGAATAATTAAATGAGCTAGTACATATGAACTACTCAGAACAGTACCTTGCTCTTGCTAAGGACTCACCAAATATGATTATTTTTATTTTTCTGGAAGAATGAGAACAAAGATAGGCCAAAACCAAGGAGTTTGATACGCTTTCACTAAGTTCACAAACCACTCAGACCGACTCTCCAAGGTTTCCTACTACTCAAGGGCAGGGAGATGCTCCGTCCACGTCAACTTCGCAGCCTCGTTGCTGCACGAGCATGCCAGCACCGCCGTGACCCAATACCGCACACCGGGGGGCTTGAACAACACACGGTGATTTTCTCATGTTCCAGAGGCCGGCAGTCTGGAATCAAGGTGCAGGCAGGTGTGGCTTCTCCTGAGCCCTCTCTCCTTGGCTTGCAGAGGGCCACCTCTCATTGTGTCTGTCCTCACATGGCCTTTCCTTTGTGCATGCCTCCCTCTTGTTGCTTCCCTTTCTCACAAGGACACCATCCCTCTGGGATGAGGGCTCCACCTCTGTGACCTCATTTGATGTTAGTTACGTCTTTCAAGGCCCAATCTCTACGTACAGCCACACTGGAGGGCCGGGTACCAACATACGCCTTGGGGGTGGAGGAGGGACAGGGATGCTTTGCCCGTGAAGAAGGGACAGTGACCTTGCCCATTTGAAATGAGGAGCTGGACCAAATGACCCCTCGAGGCTTCCCCAGGCCTGGAGTCTAAGATCGGATTTCACACATCCCACAGTGACAAGCACGCATTGAAAGCTTAGAAAATGCTCACTGGACAACTGTATAACAAATACTATTTAAAGCTGAGCAAACTGCGTTTGTTCCAAAGTCCATACATCTTACTGTCCGGTCTATGTGCCAAGCCCCAGGAGACCAGATTGCAAAAGTGAGGACGAGCCGCTTGATGACACGGAAATTAACTGTAACAATTATCTCTGAGACCTTCTCACATTAAGTGGGCAATGAAAAAGTGGACACAGAATCCTCCCGATAATGAATCAGATGATGAAGTCGCTTCCACGGAGGCCAGGGTCGGGCTGATGTGCTGGAGCGACCAGAGAGCGGGGTGATTTCACTATCTCTGTGAAACACTGTTCCAGAATCTGTGCTGTATCTGACAACTAAATCAATAAAACCATGGTCTTATCAACAATTTCGCAGAAAGCCTTCAGTGAGTCGACAGGAAGAACTCTCGGGAACGGGCAAAGGGACGGCAAGAAGCTCAAAAGCCTCGACTGCTAACAAGGCAAAAGCTCCAGCAAATCGATGAATCGGACCGTCAACAAGCAGTTCCCTCAATACTAACTTTTAAAGGAAACTTTTATGTTACATTTATTAGGTCCTTTCATCAGAATCAGCTTTACTGAGCTGTCACTGCCATGTGTGAACACGCACACACTTCAAATGAACAGTTAGATGTTTTTGGCAAATGTATATACCCAGTAACCATCACCCCCCAAACAAGACACAGAAATTTCCATAATGCCAGAACGTTCCCTTATACCCCCTCCTGGTGAACCCCTGGCCCCACCTCCCCCGACCCCATCACAGGGCACCAGATTAGTTTGGACTCTTCGAGGATTTCGTAGACACGTACAACACACACTCTTTTAGGACTGGCTTCAGCATAACACTTGGAGAACTCACACCCACTGTTGCCTGTAGCAGCAGTGTTCCTTCTTATTACTGAGTTGCACCCCAGAATACAAGCGGACTGCAAGCTGTTGATCCATTCCCTCATCGACGGGTATTTGGGTTTGTGTTAATTCCAGCTTGGGACTATTATGAATAAAGCGGTTATGAATATCCATGTACCGGTCCTTTTGCCAGCATAAATGTTCATTTCTCTTGGTAAATATTTAGGAGTAAATTTGCTGGGTCATGCGTATATATGTGTAACTTTATAAGAAAATGCCCAACTTATCCTGAGTAATAGAAATCACCAATAGACTCAATCTTGAAGTGCTTAGTAGAGAGATTTTTTTTTTTAAAGATTTCATTTATTTATTTGACAGAGAGAGAGAGACAGTCAGCGAGAGAGGGAACACAAGCAGGGGGAGTGGGAGAGGAAGAAGCAGGCTCCCAGCGGAGGAGCCCGATGCTGGGCTTGATCCCAGAGCACAGGGATCACGCCCTGAACCAAAGGCAGACGCTTAAGGACTGAGCCACCCAGGTGCCTGAGGGCTTTGAAGTCTTAAGAGAAGTTCGGATGTCAGGCACGGAGCGATGAGAGATCAAACTGTGGGGTCCACGGACATGAGGAATTCTTGGAACACGGGGAAGCTTCCCAGAGCTTCTGGCCCCAAGCCTCTGACAGGCCTCACTCCGGCGTCAGGAACCTCCTTACTGCCCCCCACACCTGCCCCCGACTCTGCCCCAGACAACTGTCATGACATGACCCCAGCATCGCCAGCCTGAGCTCGTGATGCCTCAGGGTACGGCAGACTTTCCTTGGCTTCACTGAAACCATCCTTTCTTGCCTTAAAAAGCGATCAGGAATATAGTTAGTATGCCTTAAAGTTCCCGTATCACAGATTGGAGCAGATCACAGAAGCCTGTTTGCATTTTTTATTCTTACTCACTGGGTTTTTTTAAGGGGAGCCAAGAGAGGCAAGAGCGAACACATGTACTTGCTGGGATTTCGCTCGGGATGTTTGTCTGGACGGCAGAAGAAAGGCCTGAAAATCGCCCACTGATTCCCTTTCACTCAGAGGATTCTGCCGGTGTTGGGCTTGGCCCTCTAGAATGTCTGTCTGTAAAGAGAAGAGTGGTCCTCTCCCTCGCCGGGTGTATGTCAGCCGGGGCCTCTGACTCGAGATCTCCCTAGGCCACGCCCGCACGCACAGAAAGGCACACCTGAGACAGGGCGGCCGCCAAGTGCTCTCCTGCTCCTTCGGAGAGCCAGGCCGGACGCCCCCATCGCCGCCCACCGTGGCCTTTCTGTCTCTGTGCCCGGGCAGGATTCTAGAAGACTCAGACAGGGCCCTCCAGAGGGTCCTCTAGAAAACAGCTGCAGGAATTTCAGAGGCCGTTCAGTCTGACTGCTGATTTTACAGATGAAAACTCTGAGGCCCAAGGGATTCAGTCACTGGTTCCTAAATCAGGGTCCATGGGGACAGGAAACTCCTGACTCCCTTCCCCAGCCACCTTTTCCTCTCCCGACATTTCCACCTCCGCCCAGCTGCTCACACCCAGAGCTGGGGATCGTCTTGGTGCAGCCGATTGTGCCGTTTCCCTCCACATCTGCCTCCTGCCCTCTCTCTCTGCTCTGCTCTCTGCGCAGGGACTGACCTGGAAGGACCCCATCAGTGGGCACCCTGTGTGCTGGCTCCCAGCCAACAGGGCAGCAGGCCCGAGACCACAAGAGCGAGGAGGGAGGTGGAGAGGTCAGTGAATGCATGCCCCAGCCCCCTGCCCACAGGGGAGGAGAGAGCCAGGATACCAGCCTGGCGTGGCCCTCACTGAAGGCTCCTGCTCCCTTCCAGGGTTTCAGGAATGTCCCCTTCTCCTCAGCCCTTCAGGCCTCCAGCCACAGCTCCACTGCCACAAGCCCCAGGACCAGCCCTGCCTGTGTAAACGGTCCCTCCCGAATTGTCCTACTATGAGATTGCTGTTTCCTGTTCTGACCCTGACTGGGATAAGCACCAACTCCTGCTACCCCCACGCCTCCACGTCCCCGTCTCCCCCCATCCTGCCCTCAGCCTCTGTGGCTTGGACAGTGGCAAGAGGGTCCTGACCAGGTTCTGCCTTTCCTTCTGGCCCCTCTTCATTGGCTCTCCCTTGCAGTAGATGGAGTTTGGCCAAGAAACGTAAATCATGTCACACCCCTGCTAACCTTGCAATGGTTTCCATTGCACCCTCGGTAAAATCAAAGCTCCTTTTTCAGGAACCTCCCTTCTGTTCTCCAGAGTGGCTGCACCCCAGTTTGCATGCCCACCCACAGGGCACATCCACATCCCTCCCTCCGCATCCTCACCAGCACCTGCTGTTCCTCATGCTGCTGATTTTAGCCACTCTGACGCGTGCGAGGTGGTGTCTCATTGTGGTTTAGACTTGTGTTTCCCTGATGGTGAGTGATGTTGACCATCTCTTCAGGAGCCTGTTGGCCATCGGTATGTTCTCTTTGGAAAAATGTCTCTTCATGTCTTCTGCCCATTTTTTAATTGGATTATTCATTTTGGGAGTGTTGAGTTTTTAAGTTCTTTATATATTTTGGCTACTAACCCTTTTTCAGGTATGTCATTTGCAAATATCTTCTCCCATTCCGTAGGCTGCCTTTTAGTTTTGTTGTTTCCTTCCCCGTGCAGCAGCTTCTAATTCTGATGACGTCCCAGTCGTTTATTTTTGCTTTTGTTTCCCTTGCCTCAGGAGACAAATCTAGAAAGAAGTTGCTACCGCCAATGACAAAGAAGTTACTGCCTACGTTCTCTTCTAGGATTTTTAGGGTTTCAGGTCTCACATTTAGGTCTTTAATCCATTTTGAATTTATTTCTGTGTATGGTGTAAGAGAGCAGTCCAATTTCATTGTCTTGCACGTTGCTGTCCAGTTTTCCCAAGTATCGAATCACTACATTGCACACCTGAAACTAATATTGCACTGTATATAAACTAACTGGACTTAAAATAAAACTTAAAAAAAAAAATCAAAGCTCCTATCCTAGCTCTTGAGAGGGCACCAGACCCGGGCTCCTCTTTGTAGCCTCCTCTTGGGCCCGGAGCTAGCTCTGGCAGCCACACGGCCCCCTCTGCCTTCCTCCTGCGCCCGCCCCCCCGCCCTTTCTAGTCCTGTACTGACCTCACACGTACTGGTCCCTCTTGCATCCCCCCAAGCACACATGCTGTCTCCTCACCTCCTGGGAGAGGCCTTCCTTAGCAGTGCACCTGTTCCCTCCCATTTTAACTCTCTATCCCCGAGCTCTGCTCATATCCTTTGGAACACTTCTCAAATTTGTAATTATACAATTGTTTTGTTTACTTTTTTAAATTACCGTCTCCCCTGCTGGAATGCTGGTGCCACATAAATGGGAACTACGTCTATTTTGTAAACCCGTCCTGAACCACCGTAGGGACTCAAGGCACACCTGCCAAGTGAATGACTAGGTGTTTGTTCAGATAAAGTGGACAAATTTCCTTTCTTAGGAAGGACTGTTCTTCAATCTGAAATTGTGTCCTTCTTCCTTTGTTGGAGGGGGTGTTAATATTCTCCTTTATTTTATGAAATTATAGTAAGGGTAAATGGTAGTGGTCAAAATTTTTAAACGGCCACCTTTGGCAGCTCTCCAAAATATTGTTGAAATGCTGAGTTTATGATAGATACCCCTTGATGAAGCAATGTTGCAGGGGTCACAGTGTGGAGCCCAAAAGAGGGGAACTGAGTAACAGAGCAGAGGCGGGCTCTGGCCAGACTGAGTTCAAGTCCCAGCACCGCTGCTTGGTGGCTGTAAAACCCTGAGGAAGTGACTTAACTGCTGTGCCTCAGTTTCCTAGTCTATAAAATACAGATAATAACAGATTCGACTTCAGGGGATTTTTGTGAGAACGAATGAATCAACACTTGTAAAGTTCTTAGAACGGTGTCCGGCACGTATCTGAAGCTAAGCAAATGTCAGTGCTCTTACTACTGCTAGGACTACCAAACCCAGGTCTCCGAAAACCCCCCTCAGGACTATATTCTCTGTAAAATGTCATCTCTCAGCATCCTTCCCGTGTTACCCGGCCACCCCTGAATGTCAGGCTGAAATTTGGCCCTTGAAAACTACCCTCCTCCAGCCGGCTACATTGTCTCATAGCGAGGCACCAAGCCTGATAAAATGGATTCATTTTGGATAAAAATGTTTGGAAAGTATGTTCACCCCTACTTCTTACCCAACTCTGATGAGAGGAGTGTCATTATCAGATGGAGCTGTGGAGCTGGAAAATTCTGCAGGTCTAAGGTTCTGCCACACGGGGCTGGAGCCTCTGCTCTGTCCTCCTGAGGCACTAACCACCCTCACCCCACTTTGTTTTCCTTATCCGCGAAGTGGGAAGGTCGTCTACACAGGGAGGTTAATTTGATCCTAATGAGCAAGCACACACACAGCGTTAGCTCCTAAAGCTTTTTTTTTTTCTCTCTTTCTTTTTTTTTTTTTTTTTTTTGCTTAATAATATAGTTCACTGAGGAGTCTCCCCTAACTTAGGTTTCCAGGCAGAATTCCCCCTTCCCCAACCCTGCCGAACACCCAAGCCCCGCCCAGAAGACAGTGGGGTTAACCCCTCAGGGACTCTGTGGGAGGGAACTCCTTCTTGGGGGCAGCCACGTGACCCACAGGGCAGGTCACCCCTCAGGCTGCTCCTGAGGCAGGACAGGCTTTTGAAGTTCTGGAATTTCTGTTTGGCCTTGGACAAAGACACCATTCTTCCTCGCAGCCGTTCACACCCTGATTGAAGCAATTTAACTGAACCCTCTTTCCCCTCAACAGAAGGCTGTCTGAAGATGCACAAGTTGTGTTTGTGAACGAATTCTAGCATTTTATTCGCAAAGCCAATTCCACCGAATTCTGCGCTCTATCCCACACGAGCAGTATTATTCACCCACATCCCCAAAACACCCAAGGATGGGGTCGTACACACACGGTTCATGTGAAAGGGGAGTCATATTAAATAATAGCATTAAGTAGATGTTAACAAGGCTAAGAGTGAAGGACGGTGGCGTGTTCGAAGGAATTCCTTTTAGCTGTCTGCTGCTTGTTATCTAGAGCCTAGAAACCAAATCAGTGCATTTTCTGACTACACAGTGAAATTATCTGATTCCTAAACTAGTCCCGGAGTTTATTCACAAATATATAGCCCCTGCTACAGAGAAAGGACGAGAGCATCCATTAAAGACAGTAACAAAATTGGATTCAGAAATACTCTTGCATTTGAGATTTAAAGAAATATACATACCTATATAATTTTACAATTCCCACAAAACCTGATTTCGTTTCTAAAATGCACCAGGGAATCCCAGCAAGTTTCTGGAGAACCATCCAGCTAAGAGCGTTTTTAGTTGATTGCACATCTGACTATCCACAGGTATGAATTAAGCACACGAGTTAGCTGGCGCTGTGAAGGGTTTGGGTCTCCGCGCCCAGAGCAGGCAATTTGTAAGACTTTCTCTAAGACACGTGAAGAGCATGACCCTACATCCCGATTTTAAGGACATTCTATTCTGTAGGGGTTCATCTTCATTCTCTCCAAAAGTATGTCAGGGTCCCGCTGTGTTTCAACGAACCAAACCCCTAAGGCTCAGAAAGAAATAATTTCACTGGAAAAAAGGGGTGAGATTATCTCGGAACAATCACTTCATTAGCATAAATCTGGATGTGGGATATTTGGTCATCTTGTTTTAGTTTACAACCACTTTTGCAAGTGATAAAATTTAACTTGATGTTGGAGAGAGGTAGGAAAGGAAAACACCACACGCACACACACGCACACACATCACAGGATCCAAATTCACCAAACAGAGGTAAAAACAGAACTGGTCTAAGGTGAATACAAAAAACAGATTTCCTCCTTCCCTTCCTCCCTCCCTTCCTTCTTCCTTCTTTCCTTCCCTCCTTCCTCCTTGCCCTACCTTTCCTATTCCATCACCAAAGCCAAGTGCCAGCAGGAACACCTCACACTCACCCTGCCCCAAAGAACAAGGGGCAGTTGTGAGAGAAAGTGAGGACGTGACCCTCCCAAGCTTGGGAATTTCTCTATCTGCCCAATTTTATAATTTTACTTCCTAGGTTACCCCAGATCTGCAATCCGTGCATAATACAGGCACCTAAGCATTACTCGAGCCTTTCCTGGAAATGCAGAGATGCAAGAGGCCCGGCCTCTGTCTGCCCTCAAGTCCTCGAGGAAACGGCAGCCCAGTGGGAGAGAAGGTGCTCCTGGACTAACGTGGGAGCACAGCTGGTCCTCAAGACCTGTGCCATGGGTCTGGAGATGTCTGGAGCACAGTTACCTCTATGTGAAGGGCTGCCTCTCCTAAAAGGACAGGATGTGCGACTGGCCACAGGAATCCTAGGCATCCCTTCCCATCACTGGGAAAGATCTCAAGGAAGACACTCAAGTCCTGCAAGACTTGGTTTCCCCTCCATGCATCTCGCACACAGATGCCAGCTTCCCACCGCGTGCCTTACCTTGGGCTGTTTGTTTCACACTACCTTCTCCTCCCCATTCCTGAAAATGCCATGAGCTTCTTCACTGAAGCAAAATAAAACCAAGTCTGCTTTGCTGTGTCCTGGAGCTCTCCAGAGCACGTCCGAGTCTCAGGATCACAGCATCTCAGGCAAGCCTCCCCTCGTTCCCGGGACTCTGGCACACAGCCCCCTTCTTGGTCTCCCCAGCCCGCCTCTACCTGTCCCAGTTCTGGTCTCCTCCACCTGGAAAAGTACAGCAGACAAACTTTACATACTTCGGACTGGGGGTACTGCACTACGAAACCTCTGCTTCTATTTCTTTTTCTACAGCCTGTATTTGAAGAACATCTGAAATCTTATTCATTTTCCAGAAAAAGTAGTTACTCGGTCAAGGTAAAAGCAAAGCGAACTCCAGTGGTAAACCGTCACGTAGCCCTGATTATGAGCCAGGTACGGTTTCAAATGCTTTACACCAAACCCCACCACAGCTCTACGATATAGGCATTATTATTACTCCCATTTTACAGGTAATAATAGTGAGGCCCAGAGAGCCTACTTAAACTTGCCCAGGGTCATTACATGAATAAGTGGTAGGGCTGGGGTTGGATCTCAGTCCTCGGACTCAGTGGAGCTGCTCCCCAGGAAGGGGATGCTCTCCCCATGACAACAGAGGTCCTTCCGTGCCCCCTTCAATGCAGCACTCACTCTGTGGACCCCCAGCAAGCCCTGCAGATATCCCACACTTGTATACACCCACTGAGCCCACATTTACCTGTCACCTTCAGGAAGAGCAAGGCTTGCCGGGACGAGAAGGAGGGAGAGAGGAGACTTCTGCCCTTGAGAGATTCTATTTTAATTTCTTTAAAAAAAAAAAAACACGGAAGAGACCAAGCCCTGGATTTCAAGATCAGTTTTCAAGGTCTTCAGACATGAGGAAGTCATCTGAACGGGGAGGCATGACAGGAGTCTGACCTCTGAGCGGCCTCCTCGCTCTCGCGGTGCTGCTGCTTTCGGGCTTGATAGCGAACAGGAAAGTGGTGCCCTAAGAGCCCAAATCCCCCTCATCTTGGATCAGGAAGCAGCACCAACAGGCGCTAGAGGGTTGTGAGAGCAGATGTCACATTCTCTGGTGCTAACGCAGTGGCGCTAATCCCAGTTTATCGATAACCCAACGAAAGCATAAAGGCTCATCATTTCCAGAAGTTCTAATATAAACTCAAGAACTCACTCTGTTATCCTGGCCTAACTTCCTGGAAACACCAAATCACCACACCCCACGATTTCAGTTCCTCAAACTCAAGGCCCTTTGCAGCAAGGAGCCGGCTGACCGGGAGAGGCTGGTCCCTACGGTGGTGACGGTGATGATGGAGAGGGCAATGGCAGCTGGAGCAACCTCGACTACGGGTCAGGGCCCAGGCCGAGTGCTCTGCACGCTCCGTCTTATCTAATCGCCACAACCGCTGTGAGAGGTGGGGGCCGTCTCAACACCCACTTTAATGAAGAGGAATCAGAGAGGCCAAGTAACCGGGTCAAGACATCCCGGCTGGGATCACGATATGAACCCGGCCAATCCGATTCCACAATTTCACATTCTTACCCAGTGCTTGACGGTCTCTCTTACAGAAAGTTCTGGAAACGGGGTGTGCTGATTACTCAGAATTTCCAGTAAATACATATGCAGTCATTTCCAAATCCTCATCTGAAAACTTTCCAAAATGTACACAGTCCTCTTTCCTGTCTTAGTAAGTATAGTAAACTAAATCTAAATCAAATTCAGCTTTTTTAATAGACACGTTCAGAACTATCTCCTAGCTATCTGCCATGACCATGAGGTCTGACTGTACAGTATGTCAGATATAGGTACAGGAATTGAGGGTGACCGGATTAATATACAAGCCCACTGTGTCTCTGTATACATATCCTATGTAAGATACATGTAACATATTACATATAACAAGATACATATGTCTTTTTATCATTGATATTACTATTTACATCTTTTAGATATTTTTATAATTTAGAATTTATAGTATAAATATTTTTATTTGTTATAACTTATATTACATCTTACTTTTTGTAATTTATATCTTATATTTTAATACCCCACTTTCAGAACATGCCCTGGCTAGGGGTATTTAAAAACAGGAGCTAAGAAATTTTACTATCTGTCTTTTTCTCGTAGAGCTTCAGTTAAGTAGACATTTTACTGTAGGGAACTATACCAGTGACGGCCCGCCCACGACGTATTTAGAGAGATGTATAAGAGATGTGCTAAGAAACAGGAAGAGGAGCAAATGAAAACTTAAAAGCAATAAAATGGAGCACAGACACTAAAATGACTAGCCCCCTAACCCTAAGGAAAGTCCAGGTTCCCATAAGGGGCAGTCAATATATTTTTACCCTGTGGCTCAATGTTTTTGCAGACACATTAAATCATAAAAATCCAAGAAACCGTATCTCACCCCCAAACCGCACAATATATTTTAAGGAATATGTCCCTTTTCTAAGAAACCGCTTGACTTGCAGGAAGTGGCAAAGTGGCAGGTGTGTTCCCATGATCAGCCAAAGAAACCAAATAAACGTCCCACTGGGCAAACCTGTTTCTCTCAGATAAACAGCTGCCCTGCTGCATTAAGGAGGAAAAAGGAACCAAAGGACTGTCCCTATGCTTGGCTGGCACTTCTGTTTTTCTGTTTAATTTGCAAAGGAAGATGGCAGCCCACACCTACACAGACACCACTCTGCAGCCCCGCCAACCCCAGGCCCTACGTGGGCTGGAGGTTTCTAAGCCCGGCTCTGGACAGAGGCCTCGGCAAGTCCTCTGTCTTCTAGGTAGGCACGGAAAAGGGTGGCTGCACTGAGAGCTGCAGGAGAAGCAGATTTCACATGAAAAAGAGATCATTATGCAATTGGCTGTATTATGCAATAGCTAGGCTCCGAGTGGGGGGTGGGGTGTCCATCTTTACTTGCTCCCAAGGCAGCCCATACCTTCCCTCTCACATCACTCCTCACACTGTAAATAACTGCTTGCCTGCCTGTCTGTATCCCCAGGAGACTGGGAGCCCCTGAAGTCAGGGACTAGCCAGGCTGGACACAGAATGAGCACCCAACACAGGAGAATTGTTATTGCTACAGTGCGTGCTCAAGAAACACCTGCTGAATGCATGGGATAGTGGAAGGAATGAAAGAATGTGACTTTCACTTAGAAAGTCTCTTGCTAAATGCTTGGCATTAGAGTTCAGTGGCTGGGATAGGATCCACTCACTATATTACAGCTTCGGTTTGTCATGTTGTAAGCAGGGTTAAAAAGGCAAATTTGTTCAAAATATCAGAAAGGAGCAAGATGGATTGCCTACTGGACATTCCAGATTAAAATGAGGGACCATCTAGGAGAAGAGAGCCAGCTGGCTGCTTAGGGAGCATGAAGGTTAAAGCAAAGTCCTAATGGACAGAGTCTGAGGGATACCATCCAAGGGGTCACTGGAGTTCTGAGGACTCACAGACACAGACTGGCTACAATGGGGCTGGACAGAAGTGGTGGGTCAGGCTAGGCCAGCTCTCTGGAGGTCCCGGCAGTAAATATCCTCCAGGAAAACTGTGTCTTGCAGGGAAGGAACTGTTGTGGAAATGACCAAGGCAGCACTCAGACCATAGCACTGTGAGCCGGGCTGTCCTTCCCCCCGGCTAACGGGTCTCTCATGCCTCCTTTCTCCCAAGTGGCCGAGGAGTGAGCAGGAGAGGGCAACGACTGTTCGTGACCTCCTGCTACGGACCACTTCATTCTGCCACGAAATGTGTATAAGGTTGGTGACATCACCTACATGACACAGAGCTGCAGCTGAGAGCTGGAACTCACCTACAATCACACAACTGGGAGGAAGGAGAACCAGAACTTGTGTTTGGGGCTGGCTGTTGCGGGGCCAGGAGACCCAGAACTCTGGCCCCGCAGGACCCAGCCTGCCCTCCTGTGCCTGTCTGAGGCAGCCTGGTGTGGCAGAGAATCTGACAGCAAGTTGCTGTTGGCACAGCTCGATCTTCTGAGAGCTTTGCGGGTTATTTCCCACAGCTTACCGCCTGCTGGCTTCACCCCGCCTGTCCCTGACCTCTGTCCCAGAGCCACCTCCATCTGGAAGCATCTTGTCAGACCCTCGCCTTGCCCTGCTGGATGTTCATCTCACCTGCCCGCTTCAAGCCAGATCTCTGCTGACGCTTCTGTTAGCCAAGCTTCAAACAAAGAGTCCCCAGGCCGGCTCCCCACAAGGGGGTCCCTGAGATGTCTGTGCCACCAGCAGATTCCGGGCCCCACCCCAGCTCCGCGGGGTCAGAATCTCTGCAGTAGGGCCCAGGAGACTGTGGTTTAAACAAGTTCCCTCCATAACCATTATGCCGGCTAGTGTGGGATCGCCCAGGGAGCCAGGGGCTCCCACACCCCTCCCCCCATGAACACCTGCCATCCCTTGTCCAGCTCTAAAACTGCAACAGTCCATACTCAAGATAGAAAACTGTGGAGAGGTCCTTTGAAGAATTAAGAAAAAAATTAAGTGACCTATGCTTTTACCAAGTAGAGAGAAACACTGTTCACATTTTGGATTCATTCCTTCCAGTATTTTTCTACGAACGTAGACATAGACATGGTTTTTCTGTTATAAAAAACGGCATTATAGCAGACCGTTTAGAGGCCTGCTTCTCTCGCTCAGCTGAGCACGAACACACGCTACCCTGCCATCTGGAGGGACGCACGGGCATGCCTGCAGCGCCATCGACCGCCAGATCTCCGGGGCCACACTGACCGCCTCACGACTGCAGGCAAGGGGCAAGTGCTGATGCAGGAAGGCGGGGAACTGAAATCAGGACAGCAAGGGTTGGAAAACTTGTGTCTCTGCTGACACTACCCATCTCCCCACCCTCAGAGGGTTACTCCCTAGGAGCGGTCAATTCCAACCTGGTCAGATTTTTAAAATCCTAAATGGTTAGTAATGGAAGAAATTGTAAAAGCAATCAGGACCAGTGTCCTTGTGTGTAAATGAGGAAACCAGAGTGGAGACAGATTTAGCCTCTGCTGGAGTCTTGTGGCGTTTCCACGCCAGGCCCAGACCCCTCCAGGTTTGCGGTCTGTGCCTAGACTCTGCTCACCAGCCGGTCCCCAAGTGACCCGCCATGTTCGACAGAAGGCAGCAGCCACGTAGGGCAGGCCCAGGAGGGGCCCAGGGGCTCAGGACACAAGCTCCAAATTCCGGGGAACTCTCGCTATCACACCACCACAGCTCCTGGCCCAACAACCAAGTTTCAGATCCAGGGCATCTCAGTCTGGCTGTGGGATTTTGTAGGGGAGTGTCCTGGTCCCGGCTGTCCGATTCCAAAGGCATCACTCCCCTACACTCACCACAGAGCAGTCTGTTTTATGGGGGAGTCTTTGAAGCAGCTGAGAGCCGTGTTCCAGCCTCATACCACTCAAGAATCCACTCTGGCCTTAACGTCATTCGGGCACAGTCCCCCTGAATCATAGCACAGGGGAAAGTCATGAGCAGCAAGACTTAGCTGAAGAAAACTTACAAATTCTGCCCACTTAAAAATTCCCTGGACCCACTCCTGTGAGCTGGGTTTCAGTTCCTGACTCTCGGCTCCCCTTCTGGCCTGGGGAGGGGGCGTCCCCTGGGGCTCCTCAGCAACCGGGGACACACTGCAAGTTCAGAGCGGGCCTCCGGACTTCAACAGCTGCCTCACAAACACGAATTCCGTCCCTGATTTGTTCACTCACTTGTCCATTCCTTAAAAAAGAAAAAAAAAAGATTTACTTATTTTAGAGAGAGAGCGAAAGAGCAGGGGGAGGGGCAGAGGGAGAGGGAGAGAGAATCTCCAGCAGACTCTGTGCTGAGCGTGGACCCCGACATGGGGCTCCATCCCAGGACCCTGAGATTGACCTGAGCCAAAACCAAGAGCCGGACACTCAACCGACTGAGCCACCCAGGCGGCCCTTCTTCTTCCCATTTTAAAGATGAAGATCCTCAGGGCACCTGGGTGGTGCAGTCGTTGGGCATCTGCCTTCGGCTCAGGGTGTGATCCCAGAGTCCTGGGATCGAGCCCCACATCAGGCTCCTTGCTCCGCTGGGAGCCTGCTTCTTCCTCTCCCACTCCCCCTGCTTGTGTTCCCTCTCTCGCTGGCTGTCTCTCTCTGTCAAATAAATAAATAAAATCTTTAAAAAGAAAGAAAGAAAGAAAGAAAGATGAAGATTCTGAGGTTCAGAGTGATGAACAGATGTAGACTGACCATGAAACTAATGAAGAAAGTTTCAAGGCTAGCTGCATGTGTCCCTTTAGAAGCCCTAGCAACATACTTACAGACTCTATAATGTTTTTTTTGAAATGTACAAAATCAAGCTATTTTAGTCACAATTGGTTAGGAACACTGCCTCCTTCCACTCTGACGTCTCCTCTAGTTGCACCTCCCTTCATGTCGCATGGACTCACAGTGGCTACAGGCATTTCGGGAGCCAGCTAAGAGGAAGCTGACTTGCAGATAAATTTAGTTTCGGTGTAGTGGGATCTCTGCGTGTGGCTCACAGTCACTTCCCTGCAGACGATGGTTATTGCTAGCTGCCCCCCCCCAGCTATCCCCATGGCTTCCAGGAACATGCCCACTGCCCACTGGGCCAACTCACCGCCAGAGACTCAAAGGTGCAACATCTGACACCTCAGATACGTGTGCAGGAGAGCAGACACAAAGACTGAAATACCCACAGCCATGCGGCGCCTGGGGGCTCAGTTGCTTAAACATCTGCCTTCGGCTCAGGGCGTGATCCCAGGCTCCTGGGATGGAGCCCCACATCGGGTTCCCTGCTCAGCGGGGAGTCCACTTCTCCGTCTCCCTCTGACCCTCCCCCCGGGAGTGTGCATGCTCTCTCTTGCTCTCTCTCTTAAAAAAGAAAAGAAAGAAAAGAAAAGAGAAAAGAAAAAGAGAAAGAAGCACCCAGAGCCAGAAGCTAGTCTGTGAACATTTCTTCCAGTCATGAGACATGTGGACTTGTAGGAGGGACATTAAGCTCACAGTGATACCTACTCAAAAAGGGAAGTTTTCTCCTGTCAGAAATACATTTGATGAAACACTGAACATAGTCACACAAACACTTTTTCCCCTTTTGATGGGAATTATGCAAAATATATTTTACCAAAATTCCTGCAGAGCAGGACCCAAACCAGTAGCCATACAGCAAAAAGTGGATGTCTGTTTCTGACATCATGTCTTATGCACTGTGACTGTCAATAAGAAGCAGCAAACTTCGTCAGCCACGCTGGGAGAAGAACTAAACGGTCTTTTCAGTCTCCCTTTACAAAAATTACAAAGTCATTATCATATGAAGAGGTGATCAAAGAGTATTCAACCGAAAGATGTTAAGGGAAAGAAGTATAGATGTTTGGCAGGCAAATCATTCATAAAAACATTTGGTTGTTTTTCTGGATTGTGTAAAGTTTGGGATCCATGTCAGGCTTTTAAAACTTACGTTGGATGTGATTTCTTTTCTCATTCTACGTAAATTTTCACAATTGTAGCTCATTTTGTATTTGTGATTTCATATACTTCTTTCTCTTAAAGAGGTGCCCAAAATTTGCATAAGCTTCGGGCCCTACTAAACTCTCAATCCATCCCTGAAGGTGAAATAATTGTCCAGTAGCAGACCCCAGACTAGAGGACGTGGTACACTGAGTTTGGGGTTCCCTGCAACTCACCCCATTGTGCACCCAGTCATTGGGCACTCTGGGCAGGAGTAGAGAAGGGTGAAGGCTGACAGATGGGCCATAGGCTCTAAAATCACAGCCAGTGCGTTCGGCTTCTACCTCACGTGGGTAGGCAGGCAAGAGGCATTTTGAGGACCTGACACTGACAAAACTTGACTCTATGACAACCAAGTGCCCAGATTAAGGACAGATAAGCCCACAGTCCCACACAACATAATGGAACCTGATTTTATTGTTCCGGGAGCCATATTCCCTAAACTCGCACTGTCTACAATGGCAGGCACTTGCCCTGTGTGGCTATTTATATTTAATTTAAATGAAACAGAATTAAAAATGCACGTCTTTATTCGCACTAGCGGCATTTCAAGTATGCAACAGCTTCATGTAGCTGGTGGTTACTGCATTGGACAGTGCAAACATAGAACGTTTCCATCATCCCCAGAAGTTCCATTGTTCAGCTCAACTGGTTTAAATATTCACTATTAAGACACAGCTAGGCTCTTCTTCTCAAGCAGAGGGCATTTCCAGGTGACTATGGCAGACATGTGAGGAGAGGAGAAGAAGTTGCAGAAAGAAAGGCCTGTCCAGAAAGAAAAGCAAAGTGGAGCATCTTGGTTACAGAGAAGGGCCAAGGGAATGCCAGAGAGGAAGGAGAACCCAGGCTGGCTGGCGTGGGGAGCCTTACAGAGAGGAAGGGCATTGTTAGACACATGAGCCAAAGAAATGATTCAAATCACACCCGCATGGGACACCTGGGTAGGTCAGGCGGTTAGGTGTCCAACTCTCGATTTCAGCTCGGGTCATGATCTCAGGGTCCTAAGATTGAGCCCCACATCCAGCTCTGCACTCAGCATGGAGTCTGCTTGAAGATTCTCTCCCTCCCTCTGCACCCCCCTCAAATAAATAAGTAAATCTTTTTTTTTTTTTTTAAATCACACCCGAGAAAGAGTAAGGAGTAGAAATATTAGCTCCGGAATCACGATTATTTGTCTCTACACACACACACACACACACACACACACACACACACTCTCTCTCTCTCTCTCTAAAGTTCACTTTGCTGGGGAGCCTCAGTCTCAGCTGCACCCAGCAGGAATGTCTTCAGACACCAAGTGCAGAGTCCCTGGCTGTCTCCTGCCTCTCCCTCCACTGCCACCCCACTTCCCAAACTGCCACTGCCAAGTTCAGACCCTGCAGATATGCCAATGGCAACACCCCCTTTCTCCTGGGCCTGGAGGGACACCTTGCTTCACTGCTCCCGCTGGGCCTGACTTCGGGAATAAATCACGCACCCAGCCTCCCGTGTTCCGAGATTACAAGGCAGAGTGGGCGCCTCTAGCTCCTTTCAGGGGCCGCCAAGGGCACCCATTCAGTGCGTTCTAGAGCAAGAAGGCCTGGCACAGTGAGGGACCCACATCTCTCCTACATCCTGGTGCCTGGGAGTGGGAAGGGGGGAAGCCCTAGAGAAAGGAGGACAATGAAGTATGCAGCCTACGGCAACTCTAGCAGGAGCTCCCAGGAGGAAGAAAGGACTCGTGACTCTGGGGACCCTGCTGACACAGCAGCTCCCGCCACACTCATCACTTCCATGTCACCCTCGTAAGAACCCTGACCTGCACTCACTAACAAAGTAACAGCCTAGAAGAGAAAAGGTGACTTGCCCAGAGTTAACTGCCAATAATAACATTGCCCCATCCGTTCACCACCCCTCGAACAACTCCCAGGAGACAGCCTGCAAGGCGGGTGAGAGCCCGGGATCTGGAGCAGCCTCCCTGGGTCTGAATCCCAGCTCTGTCCATTACTAGCTGTGTGCCTGGGGCATGTTAGTCATGCCCTCCATGCTTCAGTTTCCTTGTCTGTAAAATAGGGATGATACTAGTCCACCTACCCATGGGTCCCTGTGTGCATTAAATAAATTTATACACGTGAAGTACTCAGAACGGAGCCTGGAGTGTGGCTGCCTTGTTCCAGGCACCAGGTCCATAAAGAAAACTAAACACAGCCCCTGCCCTCAAGAACCTTACAGCTAATGGGAGAACGGACAAGTGAACAAGTTGTAGGGTACAGAGGGTACTTGGGGTGCACAGGAGGGACCCTGAAGTCAGAAAGGGCCTTCATTCCTGGGCAAAGTGACAACTTGCTTAAGTTTTGAAGAACAGGCACTGTTCTGGGCCTCTTTTTTTTAAATATTAATTTTTTAAAATATTAATTTATTTTTAGAGGGGAGAAAGAGAGAGCGAGTGGGGGGAGGGGCCGAGGGATAGAATCTCCAGCAGATTCCCTGCTGAGAGCAGACCCAACCCTGACATCACGACCTGAGTCAAAATCAAGAGTCAAACATTTAACTGACTGAGCCACCCAGGCGCCCCATTATGGGCCTTTTACTAGAGTTTCTCATTTAATCCTTGACCATTTCACAAATGGGGAGCGTGAGGCTCAGAGAATTGAAGGAACCCCCCCCCCCCATGCCCATCACCTAACTGATAAGTGACGGAGCCAGGATTCAAGCCCTCATGTGCCTGATTCCAGAATCCTGATTCCAAGTGTGGGCAAGGTGTGGGTTGGCCAGGCAACTGCCCTGGGAACAATCCTCTAAGAGGCTCTAGAGCAGCTCGGGGGCATGAGAAACATGGGGCAGTTCACTCTGGTCTCCATAACCTGTAAAACATCCATGGGTCCTAGCTGGACCCAAGAAGATAGTGCCCTCACCTGGAAATAAATACTTGGCCCAGGCACCACTCGTGTTCCTCACCATATAATTATCAGATAATCTATAAAGAAGAGGTCTGAATCATCAGTCTGCCTGGGAGGCCTACTGTTTCCCTATAGCCCCACTCTCCCCGCAGGGGAGCCCTGAAATGAGCAGGCCAGCTGGAGACGTGGGCTGACCTGTATCCTTGCTTGACCCGGGGGCTCCAGGGTCCCCAGACCACCACTGCCATCTGATTGCACAAAAGCACTCAGCTACCTCGGCTTCAGACACAACCTGGTCCTTTGCCAGGGAACTTGTCTGCTGTCTGATTTATGTGTCCAAATTCTCTGGTCTTCTCCTTCAGCCCTGGGCTGATAGGGACAAGCAACCAGTCAAGGTGCAGGATCAGAGAGAAAACCAAGGAAACAGCAGGCAGACCACAGACTAAAAGCCCCAAACATATCTCCCAACCTTGGGTTTCACATTTATTTTTACTCACAGAAGACAGTTTGTATCCAAATGGAGGGATTCAGAGATTTAATTTAATTTCACCAAAACACACACATTTCCCCTCACGGGGCTTCCCAACCATAAAGCGGGGGCATCAGGGGTTTCGGAAGAGATGATGGCGTGTGTTACCGCACTGGGGAGCAAGCTCACAGAGGGGCTGCCCTCTCCTGCTCTGGGTATCAATTCTCCTTGGGTCCCCTGGACCAGGAGCTCCTGCAGGCTACCATCGCTGTGTCCCCAGCACCGTGCCTGGCTAGGATCCACAAATATTAGCTGAACAAATGAGGCTCCCTCCAGGGAGGGGCGGGGGGGGGGGGGGACTCCCGCTCACTGCACTCTCCAGAAGTCCTCGGCAATCCCCTTCCTCTCTCTGTTCTGAGCATCCATTTGGGCTGCTTTACAGCACAAGCTCGCCTAGGAGGCAGGCCTCCGGAGAAGATCGGGGTTAACTGTTTACTGAGGAGCTGTCTTCCACAGCACACCCCACCTGACACCCGCGTCCTGATTTTATAGCTTTTAGAAAAAGCCATGGCCTTCCAGCGGAAAGGGGGAGAGTCGAACTCACCAAAGAGAAGTGACTGTGAGGGACTATAACGTGAATGGCACCTCCAGACCTGTCAGCGCTGGAGAATTGCCTGTTTTCAGGCCTCGACTCGACACAAGGGCAAATACCAACTTTCCGCTGGACAGGAATAGCGCATGCTGGGAAAAGAGCTTGCGCCGAAACAAAGGAAGAGCAAGATCTGCACCAGAACCAGATATTTGGGACACCCAAGCTGCGAGTACTGATTTCAAACCATTAACCTACAAAAACGATCATCTGAACAGGACTCAGTGTAGCTCTCTTTACGTTGGCCCAAACACTACAGCTCTACCGTAAAAAAAAAAACAAAAAAAACTATCCCCTGCCCCCCATCCCCCCAACTCCCCAAGCCCCCCCCCCAGAACAACAGGTACTGCTCCCTCAGTTTTCTGACAACCTGGTCAGACACCGAGTGGCCGCCCGCACATTTCTTGCAAAGGGAGCCGAGCTCAGCTCCTCTGGGCGCTCTGCTCGCATCCCACTTCTGCCCTGACACGGAACCACAGCCCGTCACCGCCGCGAGCTAGACTCTGTGCAACTGAAAGCACGGAAAAGGCCACAAAGTGAACACGAGACTGCGAACAGGCCCGTGACAGCAGGTACTCAGTGCGGCGGCATCGTGACCCAGCGGCCATGGGTATCAGGGCTCATACCTGCTGACCCTTCTGCCCCGGGACCCTTCACATTCCACCTCCGGTGAAACCCCCAGCCGTGCTTCCAAGGGACACAGACAGACACCAGCGCCGCCTGTCTCGGACAGAAACTCAAACCAGCCCCAAGCTCGGCCTCCCTTCCGGGCTCCTTTATGGTGAAATCCGGCCTAGCCACAGGAAGAAAACACCTCACAAACATGGCTGAGAAGCCACTGGCCTGGGCCCAGATGTAGAGGCTTCTCGGCTGCTGTGCGTGTGGACACCGGCCACGGGGGGCCCAGCCTTCTCTGACCGCTGGTCTGTAAAGGAAAAACGGTGGTACCTGGCAATCAGGCTTTTCACCTTAGAACTGAGAAATGAGGCTGTTGTTACCCCCTCCAAGCGGTAGCCCCTGCAGCCCAGTGGTTCTCGACCAGGAACTGTTTTGCCCCCAGGGGACACGTGGTACTATCTGGAGACATGTGAGTTGTCACCACCGGGGCTGGGCTGCTGCTGCTGGCACCAAGTGGGCACAGGCCTGAGTCGCTGCCACATCCCCTACGAAGCACAGGACGGCCCCCACAACAAAGAATTACCTGACCCAGAATGTCAAGAGTGCCGAGGCTGAGACACCTTGCTCCAGGGAGCACTGGGTTCAAATCCCAACCCACTACGTCCTAGCTCAGGGGCCTCGTACAAGTGACTTTGCTTCTCACAGCCACACGTGTGTTGTGTTTATGTAACAAGCTTCTAAGTGCCAGGCACTATTCAGGGCACTGTCCACACATGAACGCACTTATCTTCTAAGCACGCTCTGGCCTCGTACTCTCCTCAGCCCCGCTTCACAGATGAGAAGACTGCGGTGCAGAAAAGTTGAGTTGCCCAAGACCAGCCAGCTAGTAAGCAGAGGAAGCAGGGTTCACACCCAGTGACCTGGGCGTGCCCACAGCCTGCACTCCGACATCACCTCATTCTCAGGTTGCCTTCTAGGTTAAAATGGACGTCTGTTAAACACCTTAGTCCCTGACATAAAGGTGCGCAGCCAGTGTGGCTTCTCATCCCTTTGGCGTTAACCCTATGTTGTTGGTATCAACCCTGAACACTTCCTTTTTCTCTTTCCCTTCCGACACCCAGAAAATGGCAAACATTCAAATGCTTCCATTCTCAAAACACGCGACAATACCAAAATGTTTGTTCAGAAATTTAAAATCAGCCCTCGCGAGGCTGGCATTAATCCACGCCAACACAATGTTCCTCGATGTCATGGCTCAGCGAGGATGGCCACCACAGGGTCACTGAGAGTGACCTCCTAGACCTGACATTGGTCTTTGTTGCAGCCCCACTCCAAACCGCCCCCGGCCCTCCCCTGGTCCTCTGCATGTTGGCTTTGGAAGGTCCGAAGTACGTCTGTTTGGAAATAAATGGTAAATGTTGCCTCTATTTAACAGATAAGTAGACCTTCCCGAGCCATCTGAAAAGCGCTCTCAGAAGCACACTCTAAGAGCACCCCGGCTGGGCATTTTGCAGAAGCAGAAACTAACACCGCGCCAGCAACTCAGCACAGAAAGGAAAACCCACAACAGGCTTTCGTGTGGTCGAGTCTGGAAGCACAGCGAGTAATTACCAAGCCAAACTTTGGAAAAATGGAAAACTCGATACCTTTACTCAGGAAGACCACGCACGAGGTACAGGGACCACAGCAGGTCTGCAGCAGGGGAGAGAGACTGGGCTCAACTCTGAAGACAAGAAGGGAGAGGGGGCTTATTGGCCTAGGAGCGGGGCGGGGGGTGGTGTCAGTGGATGGGAAATTACTGAGAGGAAACCTCGGGCGAGGGGGGAGTCTACACAGAGCTAGCAGGCCTCCTGCTGAAGGCAGGCCCAGGTGAGCAGCCCTCACCTGGCGAAGGTGGAGGATGGGGAACCAACCAGGTGTTGAGGGTTACAGAGATACAGAGGATAGGGGATTCTGGCTAAACCGACTCAGCAGGGTTCTTGCCCAAACCAGACAAAGCAGAAAAGAACACAGAGGCTTCAAAGTTGAGGCCTAGGAGAAAAAGAGCCCGGAAGAGCCTCACTAGAGTTTGATCTTGGAGAGAGTCTTTATCGGGCCCAGCCTCCGGGACGGCACATCTGTGGGGGAGGCCCAAGCTCTTCAGGGGAGGCGATTCCTTGAATGATCTACTTCTTCCGTGCTGGGGGGAGGACGTGGGGACTCCAATGGGGCAGAGAGAGACAGGGAGGGAGGTGCAGGGAGAAGGACAGAAGCCCAAGTGCTTACCATCACCAATGACATCTTTGCCCCAGGCCCTCCATGTAATAAAGCGGCCGTGTAGTCATTCCTTGGGGGCAGGAAACATTGGTTTCATCTGTTTTGTTTATTTGTTTCTCAACAGAGGGGCACAAAACTTGGAATCAAAGTTCTCACCGTATCAGTACAAAACTAAGTCAGGCTCTTTCTATCCACCGAAGAAAGAAAAACTTTGCTTCCAGTAAACAACTGTTGATGGGCACAAAGCTGCCAGGACTGAAGGAAAGGCCTCTCCTTCCCAGACATTCTTTCTCTGAGGTGGCATGGGGTGAGGGAGAGGAAGGAAGTCATCTGGAGTCCAAGCCCAGAAGAAGCGCCCGCACCCCACGGTGAAAAGCACCGTGCTATAGCAGTCTCCACTTGGCGCTTTCGTACAGCCCTGGGGGAAAGGCCCAGAACTCCTGTCTGCAGGGTTTCCGCCGTTCTCCCCTACATCCCTGTCCTGGCTCAGTGGGGGGACCCTCAGGACCTCAGGACCGAGCTGTGTCTTCAGGTCAGCCTGCCCGCAGGTGATAAGACCACACACGCACCAGCACGCTGGAGAGACACAGGAGACGGAAAGGTTTCCTCTCTAAGAATTCATGAAGGCAGGGGCGCCCAGAGCCACAGGCAGGTGGCACTTCCTGAAAGCGACGATGTCTTTACAGGTACGAAGAGAGACAAGAGACAAACCAGGAAGCTTCAAAGCTTCGTTCCAGCTGAAGCAAACAGAGGCTTTATTTTCTCACTGGAGTGTTGTAAGAATTGATTGTTTGGGGGAAATAACATAAAATCTAAGAGCTCTGGTTCCCAGGCCAGAAGACAGAGTAGATCCATTCATCCCGCAAGCATTAAAAACCCACTGCTTAATTAATACACCAACCACTCCACCGGCTCTCTGCGAGGAGCAAGCGCAGTCACGCACTCCCACGGGCTGGCATCCTTGCCACGGCGGCACGGGCCAGACGCCAAAGGCCACACGCGCCTACCGCCACAGCGAAGGTCCCTGTGGCTTCAGTGAGGCAATGCAAAGAACATGTTAAAACTCAAACATCTGCTGTGATGTCTCGAATTATAGCAATATGTTCCTTTGTTAACAAGGTATTATGTCCAGGGAAAATATCCATTTCCTGATGGTTCTGAAAAACAGAAAACAAAACAAACAAACAAAAAAAGGCCCTCCCCGTCAGGAAACTACTTCAACCAGAAAGCTGGTTTCCCATTTGATGTGGTTTCCATGTTGGTCAGGAGTATCCGGCACCCTCTTGTCTGTTTCATGGACCCCACTGAAGAGTGGGGTGTCCCCCTAAAAATACCGATGTTCACACTGCTCGAGGACCTCATGTGGAAGGAACCATTTGTCACATGCCTATCACACATCATTTCCTCTGCCACGAGCTCGACATACACTGGAGAGTCTGAAACTCAATGCGAATGAGCACGGTGATGACGGCATCGCAGCCCTCGAATCATTGAGCCCTCCCAAAGGCTCTCTCCGGTCCGTTTCTACTATCAGCCCATTCTCACAATGAGGAGATGGAGGCTTTGACAATAAGCTTCCCAAGGTCACATAAGTGGTGGGTCTAGGATTCAAATCCAGCCTGACTTCTCTCCAAATCTATGTCCTTGTCCCTGCGCCGAATGCTTGCGGGCCCCAGTCTTCTCCCCTGTCAGCAGGGCGTTGGCATTCTGGTGAGACCAGACCTTGCCAGGAACGTTCGGGGGTTAGGTCTGAATTCCAAAGCCCTTTCCTAAAGCAAACATTTGGAAGCATAGGCCTCGTGAGGGCCATGAGGAAAAACAGAACCAGATCAGGAAGTCGGCTTTGCACCAGGCCAAACACAGCCACTTGCTTTGGGACCAACCGCCCACGTGCAAGGCTTTCCCACCAGCAGTTCAAGATGTGCCTGGGCCGACTTGCCTTCTTTGGTCTCCTTTAAGTTTCTAACCTTTGAAATGGGTACAATAATGCCTGTCCTTTAGGGCTGCTATAGAGTTCATGTGACAAGCCTCCGAACGAATCCAACAAGCGCCGGCACGTGGTGGTCAATAAGCCATGGTTCCTGCTACTGTCTCTTGGTGACTCCAGGAGTTACTCCTAGACCCAGGGAAGAGGAGAACAGTCCTCCCTCGTGGGAAAAAGTATCTCATCATCAACATTTTTAAAAATTTCTCATAGATGGTGGCTGTGAAAAGCAGACAGACTTTTCACTGGTTTTATTATTGCTTTTAAATTCTCTACAGACAATGGACCCCCTTCTTGCCTACATCTGTGTTAGACATCACCCACTCCCTCCTCCCCACTTGGTGCCCCTTCCCCACCCCCTGCATGCCACAGCCTAGATCTCCTCCAAATTTCCCAACAGAGAGGGAATAGAGAGACAGCAGTGGTCTCTCCCGCCCCTCCTACCCCCGCCACCTCTACCCCCACGGCAATCACAACGAACACTTCAGGGAAAAAGCAAGCAGCTCCTTCACAAACAAGGTGGGCCTGGCCACAAAGGGCCTCACTGAAACGCTTTCCAGGGAAAAGGAGATGCACGTGTGGAGCTCCTAACTGGGAAAGAACACGCTGCTCAGGAAGGCTGGGGGGGGGGGGGGGCGGGCGAGTGACAGAGAAGAGGGTGGGGAGGTGAACAGGCTGCATTAAGAAGTTTCAGTTCTTTCATTCAGCAAGAAGCTTCTGACATGATCAGGGCCAGTGCAAAGAATAGCCTGGAAGGGTCAAGGCAGGTGTAGGGGAGCAGCACCTGGACAAGAGGGGTGGAAGTCAGAATGGACAAGTGGGTGCGCTCAAAGCCATGTCCTTAGGAAGAGGAACCGATGGCCCCTGGTAACAGATAGCTTAGGTGTGACGGGTGGTGGGAAGGAGAGAGGGTAAAGTCCATTTTCCGGCTTAAGCACCTGGGGGACAGGGGTGCCCCTTACTGAGACAGGGGATGTCTGAAGAGGAGAGACTCAAAGGTAAAGGCCAGGGGCTGGGGGGGGGGGGGTGGTGGCAGGTGGGCAGCTACTGAGCCAAGCTGAACACGTGCTGAGTCATCCCAGTGGAGATGTTGAGATGCTTGCATGGAAAGTCAGGTGTTCCAAAGAGTGGTCCAGACGGGATGCGTGGAAACAGGAACCGGGCAGGTGAAGGGTTCCCCGGGGGAGAGACCCCACAGGAAGAAGAGAGCTCTGGGGCACTCCCACTCTTAACGGCCAAGCAGGGGGGTGGAGGAAGTGGCAAAGGGCCAGGAGGAGCAGCTAGAAACGGAGGAAGAACATCAGCTGAGGGTGGTGCCTCTGAAGCCGAGGGAGGGAAAGAAGATGCAGAGTTTTAATTACACTTAATAAAACGCTGCTCGAAGGGCGAGAGAAACGCAGTCTGAACCATGTCCTCGACACTGACAGATACGCGGGTCACAGGTGTTCTTGCTGGGAGCAGGGGCGGTTGGGGACCAGCATGCAAGGCCTGAAGAGCGAGCAGGAGGTAAGACATGCTCACGGGGAGCTCACTGGCCGCCCCGAGCCTGTCCCCTGTGTCATCACCTAGCACATCTCCTGCACAGCCTGCGCCTCAGGCAGGATCACCCTGCTTACTCATTTGTTTACTTATTTTCTGTCTTCTTCCCTCCCTGGAAAGGTAGGGCCTGCCGGGGCAAGCACACCGTACCGCCCACACTCAGCACAACGCTTGGCACAGAGACTCAAGAAAGACATGTTGAATACCGAACAAATGAAACAGAATCAGAGAGGAGACTTGCGTTTGGTTAAGAAGCAGGGAGAGAGGGAGCTGGAAAGCGGGTGGGCTGCCCGCAGTGGCCGTTGATGGGGATGTTAAGAACAGAGGTGGGTGGGGCCCCGAGAAGGCAGAGAGTTAGGGCAGGTGCGGGACACTGACACAAAAGCTTAAGAGAGAGACTGGGGGGTATTTTCTGGTTTAAATGACATCCAACCCACCTATACAGGACTTAGGTGTGCGCCCCCACAGCAAGCCCTGAGACGGGGCTCCCCGGGCAGGGGATTCATCAAAGAAATGTCCCCAGGAAGTGGGTAAGGGTGTGGGGAGAGCCCACAGAGAAGGGGAGGAGCCAGGCTGGGGTCTGACCTCAGGGGAAGTCCCAGCCTCAGCCGATCCCAGGAGACATCTGGAGTCTAAACCGTGCCTCCTCCAGAGTTGGGCATCTCCGCCCCAGGGCAAAGCAGCTGAGCTTTTAACTGCCCGCCCCCGTTAGTTAATATAGGCCACCAGTTTTCCGGCTCGCTTGGCAAGAGGACCATACTCTGAAGAAGGTGGCAGGGGCAGAAGCCACCGGAGCTGCGGGGGATGAAGAGATGCACAGAACCTGTCGGCGTGATCCGGGTGTGTCCGTGCAGAGCGCCAACAATGTCTGCCGCTAAATCGGGACAGAGGTTTGTGTGGACTGCCCCAGAAGAGCTGCCCATATAGACAACTCCGTTCCTGGGGCCTGGCTGGTGCAAGGACAGTTACCAGTTAGAATCATTTTTGTTCCGGAAAAGAACCCTTCCAAGGCAGACTGCTCCCAAAGTGCACAGAAGGAGTGCTCCTCCTGGAAAACTCTGAGGGGTGAACTCAGTGCCGCTGCCAGTACCGAATGGGGTGTGCGGCGCTGCAAAGGGACTTGGAGCATTCAGAAACACTCACAAGTCAAGAAGTAGAGAATGGAGTAGCCCGTATTACGTTCCTGGAACATGCCTATGACGATCACGGCCTTGCGATAGCGCAGACTCCTCAGAAATAAAATCAGCTGAAATAAAATAGAACCCATCAACCAGCTAATACAGCTGCTATGAAGCCAGCTCCGTGCCAGAAAGGGTGAGATGGAGAGATGCCTCCTTCGCTCAAAGTTCATCTCTCACCAGATGACCGTCCTGAAACAATTAAAACGCGAGGCAAAGCGGGATCCCCGGGAGGCAGGTTAGTTCGATGGGTTAAGAGAGAGCCCCAGACTCCCCCTCCCTGGGCTCGTGCCCGTTTCTGCCACAGGACGCTCTGGGCTTCACTTTCCCTGTCTGAAAAATGCAGTAATCATAGCACTTACTGCACAGGATTCCTGTGAGGATAAAAGGAGATCATTTGTGTCAGGCCCTTAGAGCAGGGCCTGGTGCATACAGTAAGCGCTCAGTTCCTGGGGGTCCCGTTCTGCAGTTATTATTAGGGTGAGGAATATGAGGCCTCCAATAGGAGGCAAGAGATGGAAAAGATCACTACTTTTTTGACTTGTCTCCCATCCTGTTCTGCTCAGGAAGGACTAAGACCCCATGCCTGGCTATGGGATCACACTAGAAAAGAAAATCAAGAAAACCCACCCTTGTTTTCTCGGACCCAGATGTGACCGACCTAGGCACGGACCAGGAGTTGCAGGTGGATGGCGCGCTCCTCTCCTGAGGGGGCCAGGAGCCAAGGCCAGCGACTTTCTGTCCTGGAAGCCTTTAGGACTCAGAGCACACGTGTGCTCAGACTCTAAAGAGTGTTGGGTCAGCACAGAAACACTGGGCAAGCCGTCAGCATCTCTGTGTCCTTATTGACCACTTCCTGCCCGGCACTAGGAGCAGGTGCTGACACCTCTCTGATCAGCACATGGAATGGGGCGCCCAGTCCAAGCAATGCAGTCACACAGGCCTGCACTCCGCTCACAGATGTATGACCTTGAGCTGGTGACTTTGACCTCTGAAGGCTCAATGCCCTTGTCTCTAAAACATTTCCTGGCCTTAGCCGTACATTAAAATCACTGGGGGAGTGTTTAAAGTCCAGTTGCCCAGGACTCAGCCTAGACCAATAGAATCAGAACACTCCAAGGTGGGAATCACTGCTGTCAGGGCAGAAGGCCGTCATCTTCTAACTCACCAGCATGCACCAACTGAGATTAACACCGTGCTTCACCCACAGTGTCCCGTAAAAGGTGCTTACCACATTGTACCACTCAGAGCTCCCAGACTCCAGAAACACTCCCCACAGACCCACAGAAGACTCTGCTTTGGAAGCATTATTCTCACTTTGGCAAATATCAAAAATCAATCCCACATTCTGGCTTCTCTAGTTCTTTTCATCACCAGACTCATCTTATTCTTGGAGAGGAAAAGGGCAGACCCACACAGTGTCCTGGAATATAGGGCTGTTAGATAGGTCTTCGTTTCCCATTATGGCTCAGTGGGCCTCATATCCCTCACCCTAATAAGAGAGTCACCACTCAAAGAGAGCTTCAGTTCCGGCTGGCAGGGTCAGGGGTGGGCATCCACAACCCTGGCTACCATCAAGGTCCTGACAGTTACATCCTTGATAAGACTATAGGAAAATATACCTGGGCCTTTTCCCCCGTTGCCATATCTCTAATCAAAATAGGGCTTCAAGCCTGTGATACATGCGGATTCACGCAAACCAGGGTATGAGGCTGTCAGAGTGCGGGAGGGGTCTTTCCAGGCCTTGCTTCCTACGTGGTTCATGTGCACGGACCCAGAACTGAGGGAGGAACTGGAACAAAGCAAACAAGTGGGATTCCCTTGCAACTTGTAGTTATGTTTTTCAAAGCATAATAAACACTCAAGAGAACCAAAACAGAACTTTAATTCAAGAATTAAAAGGAAGCAGCTAGAGCCCCAGCTAGAAGAAGAGCTGAAAGATGACAAGGGGAAAAAAGCGCTGTCACCGGTGTGAAGGCCCCGCTTGTAATCCGATGGGAGCTCGGGTGCTGGGGTGCCAGGCAATAGAGCGCTTGATGGGAACTGCTCCGGTCCCATCATGAGCTGCTAAGAAGAGATCTCACCATGTGTGTTCCAGACCCTGATATTATATTCCTATTTGTCAGGTTATTCAACAGCATAGTATTTATTATGGGTCAAGAATATCTATCTATCTATCTATCAATATTTCACAACCCCATTCAGTAGGTACTCTTATTATACCCATTTTGCAGATAAAGAAACTGAGTTAAGGAGCTTGTCCATAGTCCCACAGTTAGAATGTGACAGAGTTGGAATGTGAACTCTGGCAGTCCGGCTCCAATGTCTGTGCTCTCAATCCCTGTGCCATATTGTTTCTAGTCTAGTGCAGGTATCAAACAGGTAGACTATTAGAACACAGTGTCTGGGGATTCAGGAGGGGTTGGCACAGGGGGTGGTGTCCAAATCTCTTTATTATTTCCTGCTCGTTCATAAGAAGGGAAATAGAAGGGGTCACCTGGTGACAGGCTGATCGGCGCACGGACAGATAAAATGGGCACTCCAATTGCTGGAGAGACAAATAAGAAACTTGAGTAAGTATTTACGCAAGAGAAATGAGAAGACACATACACAAAAAGCCTGTCTGTGAATGTGCGTCGAGCTTTTTTTTTCAGTAGCCCCAAAACAGAAAACAACCCAAATGTCTATCAGCAGGTGAGTGGACAAAGGAGTGGCGGCACCCCCACGTGCGGGAGTATCACAGGGCCCTGCAAGAGCAGGCTGCTGAGGGACACGACTGCAGCGAGTCTCAGAAGCACTCTCCTGAGTGACAGTCAGGAGCCACAAAGCACCTGTTGCAAGATTCCGTCTCTACGGAGTTCTAGAAATGGCAGAACTCTAATTTCAAAACCCTGCACGGTGGCGGCCAAGGGCAGGGGGTGGGAGGAAGGAATGGACAGCAAACAGGCACAAGGGAGCTTCCAGGGAGTGACGGGGCTGTTCTGTATCTTGACTGTGCTGTGGCTACATGGCTGGAGATGTCTGTCAAAACTCACTGAAATGTAACATAAAAGGGTGGATTTTATTATATGTACATTATGCTCATTTTCAAAAGGAGACTTGACATCATCCAGTCCTGCCTGAGATGTTCTGGGTTCGGGAGTGAGAAAGTTATATATGTTCTGCTTCATTTGCGTATTTCTTTTTTTTTTCCTTTTCTTTCTCTCCCTCTTTCCTTCTTTCTTTCTTCCCTGCTCTCCTTCCCTCCTTCCTTGCTTCTCTTCTCCCTCCCTCCCTCACTCGCTCCCTTCCCTCCCTCCTTCCCTCCTTTCCTTTCTCTCCTGAAAGCCTACGCTCTCCCTGTCCGTGCCAAGCTGGTGGCAGGCCCCTGAGCCCCAAGCATTTCCAGCACTGCCATTACAAATTAGTGGAAATGATCAGACATCCAGGGAGACTGATTCCCAGCCTACTTCAGGGGGGCAGCTGTTCAGCAAAACTGGCCAGTGACCCACAGAGAAGGCTGGCAAGGCCACAAGGCTCTCTCATTGGGCTCCTCTGTGGCTTCTGCCTCCCAGATAGAAAGTATGCATATATTAGATGAAAAAGAGGAAACACCTTTCCAAGAATTGCTTGGCCTTGGGAGGAAGGGGTGGTCATTTGTCTCTGTCCAAGAAAAATATCATTCGCCCTTGAATTCTTCTGTTCAAAACCTCTGGCAGCGGGGTTAGGGGTGAGGGGCTGCAGCAGGGGAGAAAAGAAGGTAGAGGGAACAGGGAAAGCAGATGCTACACTGCCCTGGGGTAGCAGCAAGAGGAGCCCCTACCATCTTAAACCCTTGAAAGGATGGAGGGAGAGAAGAAAGCCTTCGCCCAGTCAGTTTCTGCCAGGCTCCCTAACACCACGGGCAGCCCTGCCCTCGCCGAATGAGAGGTGAACAGAGAAGTTAACAGGGCAGGCAGGCAGCAGGAATGGGAACAGGAGAAGAGACTGGCACGGTTCCCTCCGGTGGGCCTGCAGGGGGCCTGTGGCAGCCGGAACGTCCATCTGCTATGCCCCACCATTAGTAGGCTCACAGGAAGGGAAGGGGACAATGACAATCCAAAAGCCCCTCGCTCAGAAATACACCAGGAAGTGAGCAGCAGGGCCCACCTGCCCAGGAGTAAACCACATGAGAGTAACCAGTCAAGGCTCTCTTGGACAAAGCCCTCCTAGCAACAGAGAGTTATGAAGTCCCTCAGCCAAAAAGAATGCAAGTTGAGTTCAGCCAAGCGCAACCCAGCCACATGGGCAGTGGGAGGGTCTGGGGATGCCAGCTGTCTCCAAGTCCTGCTTGCTGGAAGATGAGAGAGCCAGTCTTAGAGAACTGGATGCTTGCACTTCTTTTTTTTTTTTTCTTTCCCAAAAGACAGTTGGTACCCAGGTGGGAAGGCCTATCATTCAATAACAATCTAAGAATGAAGAGATAAGATTGCATGAAGGTGGGACTTAGGCCCACCACGGGAAAAACAAACAAAAAAACCCAGCTATCCAGAAGAGAAAAGGTAGCAATTCTGAGCATTTAGCCCTTAGTGAGTGGAAAAGCAAAGAGACCATCTCTAATCCTAATTAACTCTCATTCCAGATTTGGAAAAAAGCTGCATCCAGAAGAAATGCCCTGTCAGAATAGGACAGTCAATGTGTGGAACTGAAAATCGGCTAAAAATCCATCAGTTCTCCCAAGTTACCAAGAAAGAAGAACTAATCCTCTAGCAGCCAATGACCTTCTCCATTTAAAGGCTAAAGTGTTAACCACTCGATGTCACTCATTTTTATTCTGGTAAGACTCTTACTGACAGGTTTAAAACATCCATACTCCATCCACTAGCACCGGTTAGTCTTCTATCTTAGCCTGGAAGGTGCCTGTGCAAGGTTATATTACTAAGAACAAGCCATCATATCTACTGAATGAATCATGGAATAGACTGACTATTGAAATAAATGTGTATAAATACATATATCCTGTCGATAGACTCAGCCTAGTCTTTCACGTTTAGCAAGTGCTAAGGTTTATTATGATATTAAAGAAAACTCTGTAGACTTTTACTTATAAACCCTGTGGACTAGATAATATTAGCCATTCTACTGAACAACAAAGAAAACTGGATACTATAGAAAAATATCTTTTTGAATGACTAATGAGCCGGGAAGTTTTAAGATATATTCAGGAAGTGAAAAGTAAGTAAAAGCTGGAACTCAGAATGGAAGCCAAGCCCTGAAGCCAATTTGAGGATCTCTGCCAAATAAAGTGACCTTGAGGTTCATTTTTTGTGGCCTGAGGAGACAGGCAGAGAATTTCCCATGACTGATAAATGATACTCTCACATGGATCCTGCAAGTCTAATGGGCACCAAGTTCAAGAAATTAAAAGAAATATGCACGCAGGTGCATCTTTGTGAAAATGTCCAACACCAAAGACAAAAAAAAAAAAACATTCAAAAGTAGTGACAGAAAAAAAGAAAGATTATCAAAGGAAACACAAGACTGACAGATTTCAAAGATGATGGTGGAAAACAGAAGTCTGAATAATGATTTCATTGTATTGGAGAGAAAATAACTGTCAACCTAGAATTCTACCCCAAAAAGATAGCTCTCAAAACCAAGGGAAAAGTTACTGTATTTTCAAGCAAAGAAAAACAGAGAACTTATCACCAGCAGACCCTCAAATAAGAAAATTCTTAAGAATGTACTTCAGACTCCCTCAGATAATCTTAAACAAAGCAAAACTGGCAGAGCTCTATTAATATCAGTCAGATTAGACTTTAAATTCTTAAAGACTTAAAGAATCACTAGAGAAACAAACGCCACTCCATTATTAAAGATCCAATTCACCAGAAAGATAAAAACAATTCTAAACTTGTAGGTACATATTAATAAAGGCCCAAAATACATAAAACAAAAAACTGGCAGAACCATAAGGAGAAAGAAAAATCCACAATCATAGTGGGAGATTGTAATACACTTCTCTGAATGACTAATTGATCAGGCAGACAAAAATCAGTGATGACAGAAAAGATTTGAACAACAGAGTTAAGAAGTTTTACCCAGTAGAGTTACACAGAGCACTGTATCTAACAATGACAGAATCCATGCAACATTGTGGAAACTGACCACATACTAAGCCTCACACAATAAAACTCAACAAATATAAATACAGAAGGTTGAATAAAATTTACAAACAACATTTACCAACCATGATACAATTAAGTCAGAAATCAGTATCAAAAAGGTAACACAGGGTGCCTGGGTGGCTCAGTCAGTTATGCGTTTGCCTTTGGCTCAGGTCATGATCCTGAGGTCCTGGGATCAAGTCCTGCATCAGGCTCCCCACTGGACAGGACTCACTCTGCCCCTCACCTGCTCTCATGTTCTCTCTCACTCTCTCTCTCACATAAATAAATAAAATCTCAAAAAAAAAAAAAAAAGTAACAACAAAGGAAAAAAAGAGAGGTCAGGACATGAAGAAACACAGGTACACATAACTTCTAAGGCAAAGAATAAATAACAGAGGAAATCAGAAAATACTTAGAACCAAATGACACAAACATATTACATATCAAAAAATGTGTCATGAAGTTTGAATGGAAATACATAACCTATAATGTTCATAACAGAAAAAAAGTCAAAGATTCAACTTAAGAAGTTCAGAAAGAACAACAGACCAAACCTAAATAAATTAGAATGGATAAAATAATAAAAATTAGTATAGAAATTAATGAACTAGAAAACAAAATAAATGATCACAAAGTCAACAACTGATTCTTTAAAAGACTAATCAGAAAGACAGAATTCTGAAAAGGGTATTCAACAAAAGATTAGAGAAGCCACAACAGTATAAATGAAAAGAGGATATATCACCATAAATGCTACAGAGCTTAAAAGGGTAAAAAAGTATATTATAAATAAGTTTATGGTAAAAATTTTGAAAATTCAGACAAATGGATAAATTCCTTAAAAAAAATCTAACTTACAAAATCAATTCCAGAAAAAAATATTAAAACCTTGAAGTAGACCAATAACTATTGAATCAGAGGTTAAAAATCTCCAGGAAAGAAAGAACCCCAGCCCCCATAACTTTTTTTGAGAAGAGATAAAGAGAAAACATTGTATAGCTCACTTCACAGGTCTAGCAGAACTTGATACAAAAGCCTGACAAGAATAATATGAGAAATGAAAATCACAGTCCAATACACTCATGAATGAACACAGATGCACAACTTCTAAACACAGTTACAGTAAAACAAATCTAGCAATGTAACAAAATGAATCCACCATGACCGAGTCAGGTTTACTCTAGGAAAACAAGATTAATTTTACGCTGAAAAATAGTTGACCAGACATTAACAAATTAAAGGGAAAAATTACATAAATTCTGTCCAAAAATGCAGGAAAAGTATTTTAAAAAGATCCACTCGTGATTTTAAAAAAAACAAACAATTTGCAAACTACTGCAGAATGGTAGTTCCTCGTCCTGATAAACAATATCAAATCCACAGAGAACATCATTCTCAAGGGAAAATGCTAACCATGAAAGGCAAAACTAAAACTTTTAAAAGGCAATACAAGAGACTATTTTATGACTTTGCCATAGGGAAAGACATCATTGAAAAGACACAAAAAGTTCACTGATAAAAGAAAGATTGATAAAATTTTATTACATTAAAATTCAGAATTTCTGCCACTCTAAAAATACTAAAAAGGATCCAGAACTATTCCACAAATTAGGAGAAGTTATTTTCAACACTAAGAAATAGTTTCCAGCATACATAAATAACTTCTACAAATAAATAAGAAAAAGACAAACTACTTAATTTTTTTTTTAAAGATTGTATTTATTTATTTGACAGAGACAGCCAGCGAGAGAGGGAACACAAGCAGGGGGAGTGGGAGAGGAAGAAACAGGCTCCCAGCAGAGGAGCCTGATGTGGGGCTCGATCCCACAACGCTGGGATCACGCCCTGAGCCGAAGGCAGACGCTCAACGACTGCACTACCCAGGCGCCCCCAAACTACCTAATTTTTAAATAAATGGACAAGAGACTTGAAAAGGCACTTCACACACACACACGCGCACACACACCCAAAACGGTCCACAAGCCTAGGAAGAGATGCTGAACTCTTGAGTAATCAAAAGTACACAAATTAAAAGCAGATATGATACTATTACACACCCACAAGACTGGCAAAAATTTCTGACAATACCCAACAAGACATAAAGTGCTAGCAAGGATATAGAGCAAAAGGAACAATTGTACACTGCAGTTGGGTATAGAAACCGGTCAAACACAATAGAAATTAGTTTTTTTGCTGGGGTGAAATTCACACAACATAATGGAAATTAATTTTGAACTAGTCTAGTAGCACTAAAGAGGCCCACGGTCTAAGACCAGTAATTCTACTCCTCTGTATATTCCCTCAGCAAACTCACATACATGTTCACGGGGGTGGGGGGGGGGGGCTTGAACAAGAATACTCACAGCAGCATAATTTAAAATAGCAAAAAAAAAAGTGGAAGTAACTTCAGTGTCTGTTAATCATAGGATATGTAAACCACCATATATTCATTCAGTGGAATATCACAGTTCAGCAAAGCGAAAAAAATTTCAGTTACACTCAACGACAGGAACAAATCCAGGAATGAAATATTGAACGCGGGTCGCCACAGTCAGAGGGGATCCCAAACACAATGTGGGAGCTGGGTCCCAAGATCCCGGGCTGGGCAAGGTGTGATTCCCTTCAGGAAGGTGAAGGGACTTGAAGAGGTCTCATGAGGGCACTGGGGGGGGAGGGGCGGACGGGGGGTCAGGTAATCAGCAATTTACCACCAACAGATACGGAATTATTTCCCTTGTGTGCCAACCAGTGTAGCCGGGGGGGCCTGCGTGGGCTAACTATGAACACAGGAATACCAACGGTCTAATTCCACTTATATAAAGTTCACAGACATACGCAACCAGAGAGACTGTGTAGAAATACAAAACATAAGAGGGTAAGACAATAAAGAAAAGCATGGGGGAAAGAAACAGAAATATCCAGAAAATGATTATCCCAAAAGGAAAGAGACGGGACAGGCTAGATCAGGGAATCACTGTTCAAAGGTAAGAGGTAACGTTTCTTGTAAGTCGACTGGTAAGCACCTTTACACCTTTATCTACACTTTGTAAGTGTTCTTTTGAATCTAGTGGCTATTTTATCAACGCTACTTAAAAAGAGGTTCATAGTGAAAAATTTAGGAAGACACTCCTATAACAGATTGCTGTGGTTCCTGCCCCATCTCTTCTAGTTGCTGGGCAAAGAGGATCTCCGCAGTTGTAACTGGTGGAGCTCTTAAACGCACTTAAAATTCTAAGAGCTTCCACCCAAACCACTCCAGTAGCATCCTTGCCAGAATCTCTCCAGCAAGGTGCAGCAAGCCCCAGCCTCCAGAGTACATCTGCTCCGACTCTTTTATTTAATGTCATCATAATCACAATGCTGGTTGGTTTTGTTTTGTTTTGTTTTGTTTTTAATCTCCTGGAATCTTCTCAAATTCTGAAATCTTTAAAATGAGGGCATGGAGCAAATGACTCCGTCCTGTCTCTCTTGCTAGATTGCAGTGGTGATGCTCTCATTTTAAGTCCTTTACCATATGCCTCAGCTGTGTGATGCCCCAATTCTCTTCTTTGAGATTTGCTGACAGTCAGGGGAAGTTTCTGAGAGTACATTAAGTATATATCGAGGGCCAGGGAGTGCAGGGAGTTCGGGAGGCTGCATGCATGTGTTTTTTCCCGCAACTCCAGCCATGCCTGCCGTTTGTAGCTTCAACATTCACTTTTTCAGCTATTTGCGAACAACCCCTCCTGACAATCTTCCTTCTCCTGAAACACAAGTGTTAATGCTGCATCACAAAGCTACAGGGCCAGAGCAGGTCTCTCCGCTACAGAGGGAGCCTTGTCGAAGCTCCCCGCCAGGAAAACAGAAACTCTCTGGAAGTAAGCAAAACTTTATTTCCTTGAGTGCACCTTGAAAAGGCAAGTAATCAGTGGCCCGTGAATATTCCTGGGAATCTCTCCTCTCTGGCCAGAAACCAGATTCAGAAGGAAGTCAAGGACCTATACAAATATTTCTGCATTTGCAAGTTTGGGGCTCTGCTCAATGGTTGATCTAGCCATAGAAAACGTCAAGGGTCTGCTGTAATGACTCTTGATTGAGGAGGACGTCAGAATTCTTCTCCTATTAAAATTCAATCAGTTCCTCTTTATCAGGGTGCCTCTGATCTTAAGATAGCTTCAGCCTCTCCCACCAGGCCTGGGAGTCCCATGAATGGCTGAATAGACTCACCTTTGTGACAGACGCTCAGCAGAGCGTATCCTGTACTTAAAACACTACTTTTACTTTCCTTCATCGCTACTGTTTGCTTATCAGTCAAGCACACGTTACTCGTTTTTTTAAAAGTTGGCCCCGAACCCCAATTCGAGGACCCATGTGCGTTCAGAGAGTTTCCAGGATTCCTGAGACCAACTTCCCTGTGCTTCTCTCTGGCTTCACTGCCCGGATCTGAGGGTCTTTCTCAGTGCATTTCCGCTGCACAGGTGTGTAGATGTGAAGCCCCACTCTTGACCTTCTTCTCACAAGAACGCCAGCCACAGCCGGTATTTCGTAGCACTTAGTAATGAGGGAAGAATGACATCACTGGGCAGCCAGGGCTTTTACCAGCGAGCCTGATCTATGGCTCAAACACATAGTCCCACGCGGGACCCTCCCCACTCTGGGGGGTGCGGTTCGGTCACCTCCCACCAGTACTTCCTCTGCCTTCCAAGCCCCTGATTGTGGAGAATACCCTTTCTCTACCGTAGTACATCAGTAACCCTTTGCTTATATATATGGAACTTCTGGACCGTTCTCAGCATTTCTGATCATATTCAATGGCCTGTTGTCAACAGGTTTTGCGGGGTTTTTTTTTAGTGAGTTCAAAAATGTCTTCAAAAGATTTACCAAAATGATGAATTTATGTACACCTAGAAACTGAACAGATACTCTTCTGATACTTTAAATTAGTGCCTTCACATTTTTGACATATGTATGAGATTCAAAAATACGCTTTAAAAAGTGTCAGCCTTCAATTCACTGTGCTCTGCTTTTGTCTTTCCTATTGCGTTTGTTTTTGGAGTAAACTGTTAACTTAGGAAATAGGCATTGGGTCAGGCAAAGTTTAGCGCTGCTGGTGTAACTCAGATACCCTTCCAGTTTTGAGCGCAGTGTCTGAATTGCTTAAAGACCACAGTGTAGCGTCAGAGTGTTGCCATGACATCTTGAACTCATTTTTCTGACTAGTTTTTCAACAGCACACTGGTAGTGGGGAGTCCACAGTGCCTACCCTGACGTAAGAGATGCATGCCACTAGGGGTAGCCTCTCCTGCTCCATCTTTTCTATCATCGGGTCTCTTCCAATCAATTCCAGCTCTCAAGTCACCAAGTGGGAAGACTCTAAGCGTGTCTTCGGTCACAAGAAGACAGGTTTCCCTCTCAGTATTTTCTATAGATCAAATGTTAGAACATAAGCGCTGCTAATACCAGCATAATGGTTCCCTGCTAAATTTCAGCAAAAGGTCATAAAGTTCTCAATTAATTTCAACAGGAGTGCTTTATAGTTATAATTTTGATCAGAAAGCCTGTGGCTGTCCAGAAACCTCAAAGGTTCTGTTGTCCATCATAAATGCACTTTTTCCTTTAAGCATCATGCAAACAAAAAACAAAAAACACTTGGTTATACTGCAAAATCTCATGCCTTCTAAAACTGGACACACAGAATGTCATTCAAACTGTTCTTGATGCATAAAGGTCATCGTAAGCATCAGTGACTGGGCTACAAAACAGAGTTCGGAAGACCTATCAAAATACATAAAATTTCATCGCATTGCTTACATTAAATACTTGTATTAGATAGCCGTAAAATGCTATGTTTTTAATTCCTGTGCCTTTGAAATTGTATTTCTTTTTTTTATTTTTTTCTGTTTCTTACATTACCAGTACTTCTTACTGGCACTTATCAAAATAACTTTAATAACCCCTGCACTGTACTCTGTCAATCTCTTCCAATTTGTTAGGGGTACTTGGCAAATTAAAACAAAGCCCCTTAGAACTTTACATAAATGAAAACTCCTGAAAGAAAATACGAAATGTCTGCAGTGGTCAAAATCTACGGACTGTAGCTCATGGACCTTATGGCCTCTCTCTCTGGTTCACCACTAAGGTCCCAACCGGGTGAGTGAAACTGTGCAAATGTGAGTGCCACATTGCTCTGCTGTGGCCCTGCTCCCAGCTAGCGCAGAGCACATGTGACTTTTCAACCCGTATCATTTTCTGCTCAAGATATTTCGGTGGGCTTGGGAAGGCTATGACGATGATACCCACTTCACAGATGAAACACGACATTGGTCAACACGTGGCCGAGCCTGGCCAGAAACACCAGCGCCGCCTGCTGGTGCAGCCAGTGACCCCGCCCTACCTTCCCTGTGCTTCTGTGGACTTGCAAACATGCTCTGATCCCCCCAGGAACAGAACGAAGGACAGCATGTCAGGGCCTCCCTGGTGGACAGTGAGGAGACAGGAAAGAACCCAAAAGGCATCAGGAACTGACAGAGCATAAGTGGGAGACAAGTTCAAAGCCATCCAGCTGTCACACAGCTTTCTCTACATTATCTCCCATCCAGTTGGGGCCTGGAATCTGCCAGGACTTCAGACTAAATGCATCTTCTTCTTGCCGGGAACTTTCACACACTCAATGCCTCAAAAGCCCACTTGGCCAGGACCCCGAAGGCAGCACCCCCTTCTCCACTCCAAGGAGGGTGGCCGTCTCTGCAACACAATGGACAGAGACAAGCCAAGCCCAGTAGCAGCGGAGCACAGCCTGTTCTGCTGCCGTGTGTACACGTTCGTACCAGGCCCCTACGGCAGACCCACCAGGGTGCTGGGGGCAGGGGGGACAACGTGAGCCTGAAGAGGCCAGACTTTCCCGTCAAATGAACAAGTCTACCCAGCAGCCCTAGGCTGAAGTGCTAAGGGGTATGATAAAGGAGCCCCATGTGACTATTCTGGGTCTTCTGTGTGCCTTCACTAAACAGAATGGGAAGGAACAACAGAGAGTAAAGTGTCATACACACCTCCCCTCCTCCTGTGGATATCCATATCTCCGTGGGACAGCTATTCTCCTATCTCCCCCAAAAAAACCCACAACATTTTAATGCAAGAATGCAAAGGGTCTCCGGCCTCTGCCAAAGTCATCACAGTTTTAAAGAGCAAAGGCCAAGCAGCTCAGCCAGCCTCTGAGGTTTTCTCAAGCCCCACAGGGTGGCCCAACCCCAGAGCAAAACTGAAACCCCAGCAGGGCAGAAACTCCTTCCTTCTGGGAAGCATGAAGAACAGCCGGGACCTAAAGCAAGTGAGCCTGGATTCAGGCTCCTGTTCTCCGCTCAGTGAGGAACCTAGGGGCCCTACAGGGGTGATTCCAACCTTCTACAGGGTTCAAGAGGGGTGGAATGACCAAAGGAAAATTCAGACAAGCAATGACCAGCTGAAAGGGATGTGGGAGGGTCTTCAGATCAACAGCAACCCCAAGCCAAAGCCACCCTGTCCCCCATAAACACGTGGTCTTTGCTTCCGGGTGTTTCCCAGAAGTTGCTCAAATTGTTCCACCTCCCCCGGCACTCTCCCTGCCCCCAGCATACACACAGTTACATAAAAACATCTAAAGTGTGGGACCCAACTCCTTCAGTCCGGGGGAGGACCGGGAAATGATGGGGAGCTGCTCGGTGGGGCGCACTGTCTGATCATTAGTTGAGGTTACATAATCATACAGACAGGGCTGGAGAAGGCTCCCTGGAGATCAGTTCAGCGCACACACCATTCTCCGCCACCACCACCCCCAAGCCCAAAAAGCTAGCCAGTTTTAACACAACCCACAACCGAAGCACACGATGTGGCTTGGGTGGGGGCAGGGGGGCACCTGGCTGCTGCTGTGACAATGCCAAGGGCTGCCAGAGCAGACCCTCCTGCCTGCAGCCGCTGCCTCCAAAGTTCAAGGGAGGGCCGAGCCACAGAAGTTGTCCTGACCTGCAACGTTCAACGAAACCAGCGCCCGGCCTCCCAGCCCCTCTACACCGCTTAGGTCCGAGGCTATGCGGGTTCAGGCTGTCCGCCACGCTCAGCAGTCCCCAGCAGCCCGTGCAGTCTCAGCCGGGGCCATTCAGCACCACCAGTGTTTCTAATTTTAAAAGATGGTCAAATGTGGGGCACAGCTTGGAGAGGGGGGCACCCGCGTTGCTGGCGGTAAGGCAAGAATCCCCAACAGAGCAGGAGTTTGGTTTCTGTTTGGTTTTGTTTGCAGGGGAGACAGCCTGCGATTCTGCTTTAGGAACATGGGGGGGGGGGTCGGTGAAGGGGAGAAGGGAAAGCTCTCCCTCTGCCTTGGCACCCATCATCCCCCCCGCCCCCCAATCTCCTCTTCGGCAGCAGAGACCGCTCGGGTCGCCCTGAACCATCCCGGGGCGACAGCCAGGGCAGCAGCAGGAAGCGCAGGTGCCGGCGGCGAGGCGATCGCCGGGCCGCGGACGCTCCGGAGCGAGCCGGCGGCCGGGGCGCGGGTGCGGGGCGGCGGCGGGCGAGCGGGGAGCGCGCGGCGCGCACAGGGTTACAGCCGCGGCAGCCGGATTGACGCGCGGGGGTCACTTGAGGCTCGCGCCGCTCCCCCGGCACCAGGCCGAGCAGCCGCTCAGCCCACCGAGGGCACCGCACGCCGCGCGGCCGCCCACCCGGACACCTTGCCCAAGAAAGGCAACGACAAGATGGAATCGCAGCCCGCTATTCCACTTCCCCGTGGCGGCCGGAGGCAAAAGCACAGTAAATAAAACCAAGCGCAAGGAATCCATCCGCCGAATAAAAATCCAGAGTCCCCTACCTTCGGCCTTGGGATGGCAAACTGGTCCTGTGTTCTCTGACCCACGGATCCAGCCCCTTCTTCATGAATTATTCCGGCCAGTCGGGATTTTGTGCATTTTTTTCATGAACACCTGTTTCAAGTAAGGGGTAAAGACCTTATTGAAAGACTTGTCCTTAAAAAATAACGTGTGCATACATATGTCCATGCAGGCATGCATGCGTGTTTGTAGACACACATATGCACACGGAATGTACATGTACTCTGAAGCACCAAACTAGGCAGCTGGATAATGGGAGAGTCGGCTGGTTGTGAGCATGCTCGCGCCGGGACCAGATCCACCCTCTGTTATTCCTCTGAATAAATATAAATCACGATCAGAAACCCAAACAGTAGCATCCCTCTTGAATTCCTGCTGCTGAAAAACACGGAATAAATTCAGCCCGCAGACACAGAATCTAATCAGCAGCTGTTTGCTGAATCCAGAGCCAACCCATGCCTCGCTTGTCTTTTCCACTATGAGTCCAGACCCTTTTTTGAAAGGGGTTTTAACCTTTTAAAGATACAGTACACCAATTATCACTTCTGAATAGCTATTCCTCCAAGCGCGGGAGGCTAGTCCCCTGCCTAAAGCCACAGGGCAGGCTTGCACAAAGTGATTATGATTTCATTTATCTGCAGCTTTTTAACAAAATACAGCGAAAGAGAGAGAGAGAGAATGCAAATGCAAGGTATAATACTGGAGATACATATTTATGCAGTGATGGGCTTCTCAGTGACTAATCAGCATGTTATGTAAACACTATGATCCTTCCCTTCTGAACACACATATTCACAGGGTCAGACAATGCAGGGGACGCCTGTCACCCCTTGCAAGCCCCTCACTGCTGTTGGAGGACCAGGAAGCTTGCCAAAGGGGCTGAAGGAAGCGGAGACTTGTGCCACCTCAAGAGTTAACCACAGGGTACTCTTGCCCTATCTTGCCCACAGCCTCAGGTGCCATGTCCTCAAACTAAAGGATCATTCCGGCACTATTTCTAAAATATAATGTGATCTAGGGCCAGATCTTATTCCAAGACATTTTTTTTCTCCAGCCACAATCTGGAATCAAAACTACCATCTGAACCTTTAGAGTTTCTAAGATTCAGACTTAGGTCTTTCTTCAAGATTTTGTTAACAACAATTTTTTTTCAGGGCTAGATTGAGCATAGAGGTAGAAAAATGCCGTGGGGGAGGGGGAGGTAATCCCAGCCCCAATTTTTTTTTTAATTATTCATTAAGTATTTCAGCCACCCAGATGGTACTTGCTCCAGTTTTGTTTTGGCTTTTAAAGAGGTAGCACTGAGAAGGAACCAACACTCCTAACCTCACTTATGTTTGGATAGAAGGAAAATGCCCTTTACAGTTTCTTTTTCACCCCAGCTCCAGAATGGCACTGGCTGCTTCTCCTCTGGTCCCCACCCAGCAGCAGCAGCAGCAGCAGCTTACCTGAAGAGCAACCCTGGGGTTCCTACAGGCACTCCCTGGACCATGTCCCTCTAGCCCTAGCATCAGGGCCCATTCTTTCCCTTGGCAAACCACTAAAACCAATGCGCTGTCCCCCTCCCAACTCATGGCAGGCGCTGCCTATGCTGAGCCCTCCCAGCCACACACACGCTCCCTTCTCTCCTCTCTTCCAGGGCTCTTTAAAGCAGAAAATTATCATATTTCATGTGTCATCGCCCTAGCTAGCTGGGCCCGTCCCTGATTGGCTGGGCCCTGGCAGCCGGAAATGTCACCAGCCACACAGGTTGGAACTGGCTCTCCCGAGGCCACCAGCGACCTGAGCCCAGGAGGCAATGTGACAAGGCTCAGACCTACCACAGGGAGCCCGGCACTCCTTTCCCGAGTCTGGCCCCGTGCCCTCTCCCAGCTTCTCTCTGTACCCAGCCCTGGGGGAGGGGACTGCCAGGGGATGTGGACAGAGTCTCCAGCCACGCTGGGAGCCAGAGCTGCCTCCAGCTGCAGGGAAAGAGGGAGCTGCTGAAATTCCTGTTCTTCCCAGCATGTTGGGGAAGAAACTAAAGATGTCTCCATTCAGTTTTAAAGATTTGGAGAAAGTGTTCCTGACAAAAACAGTCTCTCACATTAAAAAAATAATAATAATCAGTAAGGCTGGGTGAAGACAAGATTTTTTCACCCTTGGGAGTTTATCTGCTGCCATTCTTTATTCCCCATCCAACATCACCTGCACTGAGGTGTCATAATCATCATATCCCAAGGCTGTCAGGGAACCCAGAAGGCAGCTCAGTTCACCCTCTTCCCTTAAGCAGAACAGTTCTGACCCTCCAGAAAACTACCAGAGAAGGAAGGAAGCTTCTTCACTTGGCTTTGCAATGCCTTATGATATCACACAGCTTTTTAAGAGTCAAATGGTCTTCGCAGTGACCAACCCGAGTCACCGTGGCTGTAATTTAAGCTTGGTCCCTCTTGCCCTATCTTCAGCACGTTTAATGTGACTCACCATTTGTCTCACCTCATTCTGTTCTCCTGATCAAATTAAACCCTATCTCTCGGAACATTTTTGTGAAAGATGATTCTCAAACCTTTAATTATGCTGTTTTATTCTTTAGACTTTAGAGAAAAACCTCCAAGAGCTAGATGAGGCTGAAAGGTCATTTGGTCCAGAATCCATATGATGCTTCATTCCCCTCTATTTCCACTCTGGAGCTTTGGGTCTCTGGGATGGTAAATTGGACACATACATTTCCTGCCACTCCCCCCCCCAAAATTTATATAACCAAAATATGAGTGGCAATGCTGGAAACCACAGAAAGATGCCATCAATAAAGGTGACATTTTGGAAAATATGAGGGTGATGTAATGTAGATGGGATGTGGGTAAGGAAAAGCTGATTAGTGCTGACAAAGTCATGGTTCTGCACAGACCTCCTAAGAAGAAAGTGCACAGGTTTCCAGAAAAGGGTCCTAGAAACTCCCAAGCTCAGAGGATCAGACAGTGAACAAAGGTCATGGGCATCAGTTCAGAAGCAAATGAAAGGACATCAGGAACTAAGCTGGTTCTCTCCACATGGAATGGCAGTCATTCCACAGCATCTTTGGAAAGTGGAAAATTTATTCTTAATATGGGTAGAAGTCAAAGGCTGAACTGGGGCAAGACCCCAGGTCATTTGAGAATGAGGAGAAGAAGGAAAAGGAGGTGGACAAAAAGAAGGTTAGTTAAGCAATCAGCTTGGATACAAGATATAACAGAGAGCCCCAGAATACCCAAAATTAATCTGACAGGCGTTCCAGAAAGAGACAGCAGTGTTTATGAATGCAATAATCACGGAAGAAAGAGAAGATGGTTTCCTTGAGTTGAAGAAAGACCTCAGGCCTTATATCACATAAGTCTAAGTGCTGGACAGCAGTGTGACTGAAAGAACACACAAGTCTAGACGTAGGCTGATACCCCAAGAACAAGGAGAAACAACTACAACCTTCCTGATAGGGGAGAGAAATCAGGCTGCTTAAAAGAAAAGAAAATCACACTGATATCATACGTCTCATCTTCAATGCTCTGAGAAAAGACAGTGGCGCAATTTTTACAGAATTCTAAGAGAGTATTATTGTAACTCAAGAATTCTACCAACTGCCAAACTATAATTTATCTCATATGTGATGAAAAAGAAAGGCATGTTCAAAGACACAGAAATTATATCACCGCAAAACCCTTTATTGAATTTTTTTTTTTAAGATTTTATTTATTTATTCAACAGAGATAGAGACAGCCAGTGAGAGAGGGAACACAAGCAGGGGGAGTGGGAGAGGAAGAAGCAGGCTCATAGCGGAAGAGCCTGACGTGGGGCTCAATCCCGGATCGCCGGGATCACGCCCTGAGCCGAAGGCAGACGCCCAACCGCTGTGCCACCCAGGCGCCCCCCTTTATTGAATTTTTTAAAAATTACTTAAAGATTTATTCTGGCCAAGAAAAAAAAAAAGCCAGAAAAATGAACTCAAGAAGAGAGAAGATATGTAAGAAAATGTAATGAGGAATAAAGCCAATAAAATGTATGGTTAAGTATAAAAATAATTGATAATGTGGTTCTAAAGTTTAATTGTGAGAAGTTTTGAAATATTAGATGTCTGGAATTAAACTTTCATATGATTTCAACAACAGAAAAAGGACAATCTCAATAAAAATGAGTACGTAAAATCACTAGAATAAAAAATAGGATGAGAGGATCATTACGGAAGGCAGACAATTAGAATTCCATCTATCTCCTCTCTTCCCAGGACCACATTAAAATGATAATAAGAAAGTTTTTTAAGTTGAAATACAGAATGACAAAGAAAACAGCAGAAGACCATTAGCCAAGAAAACTGAAAAAAGAATTGGGGGGGGGTACTGAATTTATCAACTATAAATATATACTCTAATACTACAGTAAATAAAACAGTATATAGCACAGATGTAGAAATCTACAAAATAGATTAACGGAAATGAATAAAGTCAAGTAACAGATTCAAGGGTAGCATTTGCTGAAAAGTGAATTTTAAATCAATGGGGCAAAGAATGTATTATTCAATAAATAATGTCAGACTGTAGCTATTTTAAAAAATATTACTTCTAAATCCTACCTTATACGAAATATATTCTATCTTCACAAAAAAACACAAGAAGAAGTGGATGTTATGACTGATCAATAAATCATAGAATGTTATAAAGTTGGGGGTTTTTTCATTATAGTGTTAAGAAAATAATGTGGTTATCCACCCTCTGCTTAAACAGCATTGTGGTAGGACCCCAAAGATATCCACTTCCTAACCTCTGGAAACTCTGACTATTAACTTATGTGGCAGAAAATGTGGGGGCGCCTGGGTAACACAGTCGTTAAGCATCTGCCTTCGGCTCAGGGCGTGATCCCGGCATTCTGGGATCGAGCCCCACATCAGGCTCCTCCGCTGGGAGCCTGCTTCTTCCTCTCCCACTCCCCCTGCTGTGTTCCCTCTCTCACTGGCTGTCTCTATCTCTGTCAAATAAATAAATAAAATCTTTTTTAAAAAAAAGTGTGATTAATTTAAGGATCTTGAGATGGGGAGATTATCCTGAATTATCTGGGAGGTCTCTAAATGTAATCAAAGGATCCTTATAAGAGGGAGGTGGAGGGCAGAGAGGAGGAGGCAATGTGACCACAGAGGCTGAGACTGGAGTGATATGGCCACAAACTGGGAAGCTACCATAAGCTTGGAAGAGGCAAGACACCGAGTCTTCCCCCAGAGGCTCTGGAAGGAGAACAGTCCTGATGACCCCTTGATTTCAGCCCAGTGAAACTGATTTCAGATTTCTGGCTTCCAGAACTCTAAGCAAATTAATACCTTGTTTTAAGCTACCAGGTCTGTGGTCATCTGCTACAGTAGCCATAGGAAACCAATATAGACACCACGATGAGAGAAAGAGTACTTCCTAGGGGATATAATAATGATTATCGCCTGCAACAACACTTACCCTGCGCCTGGTGCTGCTAAACTCTATACCTACTTAATTTCATTTAATTTGCATGGGAGTAAGCAGCAGAGAGTTGTAGTTGCTACGACCCTAGCACTTAGTAGCATGCATGCCTCGGCATGTTATATAACCTTCTAATGCTGCTTTATCTCACCCAGAAGGTAGAGGTAAGAATGGCACCTACCTGATGGGATTGTTGAGAACAAAGTGAGCCCATCTATGTCAAGTGCTTAGAACAGTGCCTGGTGGTAAAGGCTCCATGAATGAGAAAGTCCTTCCTTATGCTGGGCTGCAGTCTGTCACTAGTAGTCCTCTCACTGACTCTAGCTCTTCCCTTTGGATACGCACTAACTACTTAAGGATCATTCAAATCTCTGAAGACAAGGCCATCAAGAATCTTAGCTTCTCCAAACTAAAACTAAACAATGCCTTTGATAATTGTACTTGCAAATTCATCCAGAGTGCTTTCCCATCATGATTACCAACGCTGAACACATTCTTAATACATCTTAGGGTTTAGTCCCAGAGTCATCGCCATCATTGTTCTGGAATAGGAGTAAAAAACAAAAGCAGAGCACTTGGGTGGCTCAGTTGGTTAAGCATCTGCCCTCAGCTCAGGTCATGATCCTGGGATCCTGGGATCACTGGGCGATGGGCTCCCTGCTCAGTGGGGAGCCTGCTTCTCCTTCTGCCTCTGTCCTCCTCTCCCCACTCCCCCATTCTTGCGTACTCTCTCTCAAATAAATAAATAAATAAATAAATAAATAAAATAAAATCTTCTTTTAAAAAAGCAGAAAACAATCTGTTACCATACATGGCCTGCAAATTCTAAACCATTTACTGTTTGGCTCTTTTTAGAAAAAGTTTGCTAACCCCAGTTTTAGAAGATATTATACTTTTATCAACACAAAGTAATATTGCCCAAGACTTTTGTTTTGCAAACAAATTGCTCTATTATATCATACTGACTTAATTGCAAGACTCTTAATTGTTCAATCAGTATCCATTCTTCTCTCCTTACCTGGCAGTAATTTTTTTAGCTAGGAGCAAAACTACTAGTTAAAGACTACATTTCCCAGCCTGCCTTGTTGGAAGGTGTGGCCAGGAGGCTAGGTTCTAGCCAATGGGATTTAAGCAGATGTGAATTGCAGAATATCCTACTCCTGCTCTTAAAGGGAAGAATAACGCCCTCCCTTCCCTCTCCCCTTTCCCAGTGACTGGAAATGTGAACCTGATGGCCTTGTGTATGAAGGCTGGCAGAGCAATAAGATAGAAGGATCCTGGGTTTCTGGTGCTGTCGTTTCACCCTGTACTGCTTATTCTCAGTTTGTGAGAGAATTTATTTTCGCCATTGTTTTTGTTTTTGTTTTTTTTTCATTTTCATCTATATATGCCATTGTTATTTTAGGTCTATGACAGCAACTGAATCTATGCCCTAACCAATATAACTATTGATTTCATCTCCCAATTATTTTTCATATTTGTGGCTGCTAAGCCACACGTCTCCCCCATTCTGCACTCGTGCAGTTAATTTTCTGGGCCCCATCACAAGACCTTCCATTTAGCTCCATTATATTTCACAGTGTGAGAATCAGTCCGTCATTTCACCTTGACATCTGGGACCCAATTCTGTCATCCCAAGTAGCTTCCATCCTTCCTCATCTCACAGCACTCTTCGAAAGGCACTTTAGTTGTAGCACCCTAAAAATCAGTGTTCATCAACACCTGATTGAGATAAAGAATAATGTAATGGAAAGGACAGTGACCTGAGTTTATGGGGAAGGAAATAAGAGATTAAGCTAAATTCAAATAAAGGAGGAGGAGGAGAGGATGGAGATGAGTAGTTATGAAGAGCTCACTATGTTCTAGTTACCCTGTTGGGAATTTCCCCATTGTTATGTCATTTAGTAAATATTTCATGCATTCATTCGTTCATTCATTTGTTCGTTTGTTTTTAAAGTAGTAATTTTAACTTTTTGAAGCAATAACTGCAAACACCTCCTGCTGAGGCAGAAAACCATAGCCCACCCAAATCCCTCTTTGCGTAAGTCCATGTGAACACCCACCCCTTTTTGGCCACCTGAAGAGTGCGCTGCCAGCATTCCTTGCCAGGCTCACGGTCAAAGATGAAAATACTCCAAGCACCTAACTCAAGAATTGTCCGATGTAGGACACTAGATAGTATTTTCGTAAACCTCTACACTGGGTCATCTTGAGACAGACAAGAAGTAGGTTCATGTTGGCCCTCTGTAGAGCTGCATGGCAAAAGGACTGAGCAGGTAGGTTCTGAGTGGTGTCAGACCATTTGGGTTCAAACTCTGTGGACCTTGAGTTAATTGCTTAAACCTTTCTTGCCTTGATATCTTTATTTGTAAACTAGGGATATATTATCCTTACCACAACCACCTAAGCCAGATTTCGCCCCTAGCTTGCAGAGAATGAATGTGAGGCTTCTGTTCTTTGTCTGAGGGCAAATGCAATAATCATCAGATGAGGATTAAACCCTAGGTTCATTTGATTCCCACCTCATGCTTTTTCCTCTTCCAAAGATAAAGAAGGAAGATATCATGATAAAAGCAGAAAATAAGTTACCAAATCATGCCTAAAAGGGTGACATGCCCACCAGAGGTAAGGTCAGATGACCCTTTGTGTGATGCCTAAGATGACAGTGTAATGAAGCTAATGGTGGTTTTCTTCCAAATTCCTTAGAGAAGATGTCACTGGTTAGAGTGCAACAACACCCTAGGATGGCTCAAGGCCTTCTTCTTTTTACATCATTCAGCTTGTCTGGGGGCCTTCATGGGATGGTTTCCAATGCAGAAAAAACCCAGATAAGGCCAAGGGGTGTCCCCCTTCTTGCTTCTGCTTACCTAAAAGTAAATCATTTGGGATCTAAAGTCACACATCCACACACATATACACATGTACACACAAGCATGTGCACACATACACACACTCACTCACAACAAAACCTTGGAGCACTTAAACCTTAAGATGTGAGGCAGCGCATCAGAGACCTCAGGGATCCATAGCAGATGCTGACTGTCACCAGGAAGTACACAGACTCTTCAGTAGGGGTGTTTTTACAACTGGAAAAAATCTGACCTTGTTTAGAATCAATACCCTAAATGGAATAGTCATCAATTGATGAACAACAACAACAACAAGGTATATTAAGATAAACTAAGAAAATATGTGAGTTAAAGTCCCTGGCAGCCTGAGGATCCTGCTTGAGATCGCATATCAAAATTCCTACCGAGTTTTGGAAAAATATAAGTACTCCCAAGTTTCTACAGGAAGGCCTTGGTATATGTACATCTTTGAAGTTCCATAGGTAATTCTGACAATCCTAGTGAAGAATTACTGCTGGCTTCAGCTGCAGAAAGCTGTGGTCTCATCAAATTTTGCCAGGTCCAGATACCAACAGGACAAATGTTATATAGAGACATTCTAACAGATGAAGGAGTCTAAAAATCACATCCATAGATTCAGTCTATTAACAGTACATCATAAATACCATCGGCTAAAGTCAGAACAAGAAATGGAGTTGGAAGATACAGGGACAAGGGCTTTCTAATATGCCAGAAAGTTGGAGGCAGAGACTGCTCAGCTAACCAACTCCTGGAGTCTGACTCTAGTTTTTCTCCCAGACGATGATATGGCCTTGCCAGACTGAGTTTGAGTTCAAGAACCAGGAGAACCCAATGTTGGTAAGAATTCTCTTCTAAGGAAGCATTAAGCCAAGTGATTGGAGGAGTCCTTTCTGTGTTGGAAGCTTCTAGCGCAAAAGGAATGTGATATAGCACTAAACAAGCTTCTCAGACCTCATAAAATTCTACATTGGACAACCAGTGACATGGCAGTCATGTGCCCCAAATGGGTACTCCAAGTGCCTACCAGTCCTGCACTGAGACAAGCCACCTGACTCCCACTCCATGTGACCACCTGGCTTCGGGGCAGTTTGTATATCCTGGCTAAATAAACTCTATGTGTGTATGAGGTGCAGGAAGGGGGAAGTTTCTTTTCTGGCAACCCACAACCCACCCAAAAGTGCTGCAAGGACAAACATGGGGAAGTCGTAAAAAGCAGCTATGAGGCCACAACTCCAAAGAGGAATCTAAACAATCCATAGGAGCAGGATTAAAAATTTCAGACTGGAAAAGAGCTCTGAGTAGCAAAGATCATGAACAAACACCACAAATTACATGCAATTTATTACATTCACCTGGGGTCAAAAATTCACATGCCTTCGGGGGCCATACAAATAACGTAAGAGTATGAAACAGCATAGTGTAAGCAAAAGAGAGCTATAGTGATCGTGCTTCCCTGCAGATCTAATAAACAAACAAACAAACAAAAGCTGTGTTGGCCAGAAACAGTTTGAATCAAAGATGAACTACCTATTTGTACCCCCTGGCCCCAAGGATCACAGTCAGTAAAAGAAGAGAAGAGGAAAAAACTTCATCCTTTCTTAGAAAGATAATGATAATTGGCTTTAAAAAAAAAAAAAAGGATTTTAAAGTCATCATCACTTCCGAGACCTAGTTGAGACAGGATAAAAAGTCAAAGTCTAGAAAGAGTTAAAGAAAGCCTCTAAAAAACAGGATGTCTTCAAATAGGTTGGTCAGATGGTCCCATCGGTAATTCTCAGGCTGGAGTCCCAAGAGCGCAGTGAATCACAGGGGCCGAACTAGCAAGATGTTCTCCTAAACAAGTCTCATTCACAGGCTAAGGTGTCCATACTGCTCCCTGACAGCACAAAAGGGCCTTTCTTCCTCTCCTTGGAGCTATTTCATCAAAAGCTCTACCAATTTTTTGTTTCTTTTTATTTTGAAATACTTTCAGACTTACAGAAGAGTAGTAAAGATTATACAAAGAACTCCCACATACCCTTCACCCAGCTTTCCCTAATGTTAATTAACATCACGCATAACCACAGTACAATGGTCAAAACCAGGAAATGGATATTGATACCCTGCTATTAACTACAAATTTTCCTCTAATTTTGTCAGTTTTTCCACTAATGTTCTTTTTCTGTTCCAGGTTTCAATCCAGGATTACATGTTGCATTTAGTTGTTTCTCCTGGGTCTCCACTGATCTGTGGCTGTTCCTCAGGCTTTTCTTGACTTTCATGCCCTTGACACTTTTACAGAGCATTGGTCAGGTATTTTGTAGACTGTCCCTCAGTTTGGATTTGTCGGATGTTTTCTCATGATTAGACTGGAGTTACAGTTTTTGGCAAGAATACCACAGAAGTGATGTGTCTTCTCAGTACGTCAAATCAGGAGAGGGGTCATAATGTCAGTATGTCTGGTGTCTGGTGATGTTAACCCTGATCCCTTGGTTAAGGGAGTTCCGTCCAGGTTTCTCCACTATAAAGTCACTATTTTTCCGTTTGTAGCTGACAAGTAGTGGGGGACGGTACTTTGAACCCAAGCAAATATCTGTTTCTCTTTAGACTTTCACTCACTAATTTTAGGATTCATCGTGTGAACTGTCAGCAATTATGGTCGTGGTGTTCCAATGGTGATTTTCTATCTCCCTCAATTCCTCTATATTTATTAATTGGAATTTTCTATAAGGAGAGTTGTCCTTTCTCCCCATTAAATAACCAGATTATTCTACTTTTACTTTTATCAATATGAACTCATGGATATTTATTTTATTTTTTTGAGTTATAACCTAATATATCCTTTTTTTTTTTTTTTGGCTTAAATTGCTCCATATTGGACCATTGAGACCTCTGTAATGATAGCTCCTGTATTTCACATAATCCTGTTGTTTTGTTGTTGTTGCTGATTAGCACTTCCTTACTTCGTGGTACCACAGATGCTCCAGGATCATCTTGTATTTTCCCTCCTCAGTCTCAAAGTCTACTTTTCCAAGGAGTCCCCATAACTGGTATTTAGAAACTGAGATCTGGGAACTGAGTGTGCTCATTACTACTGGGATGCAGTTTCTAGGCCATCTCAGTGGTTGGCCAGTCTGGCTGGAGGTTTTTTAATTTCAGTGATCTTTTCAAAGAACTGGCTTTTAGTTTGATTGATACTTCCGAATTGCTTTTCTATTTCCAATTTGTTGACTTTTGCTCTTATCTTTATTATTTCCTTTCTTCTGTTTGCTTTAGTTTTAACTTGCTCTTCTTTCTCTATTTTTAAGGTGGATGCTTCTATTAGTGGCTAGAGACCTTTCTTCTTTTCTAATATAAATCATTCAAACTATAATTCCCTCCCCCAAGCACTGCTTTGGTTGCATCTCACAAATTTGATATGTTGTGTTTCCTTTTCATTCAGTTAAAAATATTTTCAAATTCTTCCTCTTTGATATATAGGTAATTTAAATGTATGTGGTATATTTTCCATATATTTTGGAGTTTTCTGGGTATATTTCTGTTACTGATTTCTGGTTTAATTCCATTATGGTTCATAAACATACTTTGTATAATTTTTTATTCTTTTAAAGTTGTTAAGGTTTGTTTTATGGCCCAAAATACAGTATCTTGTGGTGAATGTTCCACATGTACTACAGAAGGATGTGTTGTGAGTATTCTATAAATATCAGCTAGGTCAAGTTGGTTGATAAAATTGTTCAGGTCATTATATTCTTAACATTCTTCCTACTTCTTCTATCAGTTATAGAGAAAAGAACATTGATGTTTTCAACTCTAATTATGAAGTTCTCTATTTCATTTTTCAATTCTATCAGCTTTTCCATTTGTATTTCAGAACTTTGTTGTTAAGTACACACCTACTTAGGATTGTTACTTCTTGGAGAACTGAGTCTTTTATAATTATTTAATCACTCTTTATCCCTTAGAACAGTCTTTGCTCTAAAATAGATTTTGTCTGGTATTAATATAAAGACTCTAGCTTTATTTTGTTTAGTGTTTGCATGGCATATCTTTTTCTATACTCTTATTTTTAACCCATCTGTCTTTATATTTGAGGTGGGTTTTGTATAGTTTGGTCTTGTTTTTTAATCCAGTTGGACAATCTCTACCTTTTAACTGGTGTGTTTGGACCATTCACAGTTAATGTGATTATTGAGATGACTGAATTAAAATCTACTATCTTGCTACCCGCTTTTTTATTTGTTCCATCTTTTCTTTCTTTTTTAATTTTATTTTTCTATCTTTTTGTTGTTGTTGTTGTTGTTGTTGTTGTTGTTAACTTGGTTTGGGAATGGAGAGAAGAAGGAAGTGTTCTCTGTTGTTCTGATTAAGCCTCAGTCTTAGACAAGCACTGCATCACTGAGTCTTGGAGGTGTAGCCTTCTCAGTGATCTTTCCCCTCTTCTGGGTTACTTCTGAATCTACTATATGTACATTCATTTTCCCCCAGGAGTTAAGAGTTTTTTCTTGTCCCCCTTCTCCAGATACAGTAGGATTTCACCAGTACCCTAAGGATGATAGTGCTCATCCTTACACACATACCACACAAATTAAGGCTTTTATTCATAGAAAAAAAGAATCCTGGTGGAGTTTCTTATCCCTCCCACAGCAACTTCTGTTCGTCTTCTCCAGCAATGTACCACAAGGGAGGCTTTCTGCAGTCTCTCCCAACCATTTCTGTGACCTCATGGTGGGTTCATGCAGAAATGCCTGCCAGAGGGGCGCCTGGGTAGCGCAGTCGTTAAGCGTCTGCCTTCGGCTCATGGTGTGATCCTGGCGTGCCGGGATCAAGTCCCACATCAGGCTCCTCCGCTGGGAGCCTGCTTCTTCCTCTCCCACTCCCCTGCTGTGTTTCCTCTCTCACTGGCTATCTCTCTGTCAAATAAATAAATAAAATCTTAAAAAAAAAAAAAAAAGAAATGCCTGCCAGAGGGCATGGATCTCCTTTATTTGTGGCCCCTAGCTTCAACCTCTTTTGCTAGTGTGCACTCAGCCAGACTCCACCTATTCATCAGTCACACTGGATGAATTCTTACAAGTGTCTGGCTGCCTTCTACCCAGGTAATTAAGTGCTTATGTCTCATTTCTCCCTGCAGTTTCTGTCTCTTCCTAAATTCTGACACTGCTGGTTTCCCAGGAACCTCAGTACTCCAGTGGGCTCAAGAAAAGCTGTGAATTTATTATATGTCAAGACTTTTTTCACTGTAAGTTTGGGAGTAATTCTCTTTCGAGCTCTCTACATCTGTGAGAAGAAGCCAGAACCCTACTTCTTTTAATGTAGTACTTACGTATCTTTTGCAATAACAATCAGGAGAAGGTATGGCAGGTGGTCAGAATAATCACTGCCTTCTTGGAAACCTCCCTAAGGGGACTTAGCAATGACAGATGTCCCAGAAACACCTCTATCTGCCGTTTTTTTTTTTTTTTTTTTTTGAGAAATATAAGATATGGGGGAAAGTCCCATAGGAGTTTAAGTAAAATATACATGATGTACACCAATTTTCATTAAGTGGAAGGTGGTACCTATAGAAATTGGGTATCAGTCAGCTGTAATCCAGGACACTTGTCTGGCTGAAAGCACCTACCAGTCTGCGATTGCCTGGCAAAGAATATGATGCTACATAGAAAACATTATGGTTAGCTAAGAATAAATTAACTCTAGAGAATTTCTAGCCCATTTAAGTCAATTTCAGAATTTTCATACCTGTCACTATTTAGTGAGAAATATGACAGGTGACTGATTACTGAAAATTAGGCCAATGACAAAAATATCATACTTATGTTTTATTATTTATGATATTTTCCCCAAATGTAAGTCTTGCTATTAACCATTAACTACTCCATATACTACTACTACTACTACTACTACTGCTACTACTATTATTCATTATCATTATCAATAATGACAATGCAACAATACCATTTAATGATCACTTACTACAAGCCAGAGACAATACAAATATCTTATCATTTCATCACATAAAAACTCAGTGAGAAAACGGGAACTCAGAGGGATTATGAAACTTGTCCAATACACAGAGCTAGTCTGTGCTAGAATCAGAATTCAATCCCAGGTTAGACTCCAAAGATCTTGCTTTTAACTTCTGACCTAGACTGCCCCAGAATAATGTTAAGTAAGATTTTGTGTGGCCCATTGAGTATTTCCCTCTGTCATTTACAATGCTGGAAGAGGTCCACCCTTGCATAAGAACACAAAAGCATCAGAAATGCCTTATTGGCTAACACCAGTTGTCTGACCAGAAGGACATTTGGTTTCAGAATGGTAACAAGAGACCATTTGTTGAGAGAGCATGACAACTGACCTTTATGAGGTTGGTTTGAAAAAAAGGCTATAACTGTCCTCCATATTTTCTGAATTTCTCCCTCTCTCTCTCTGTATACATAAGTGTGAATATACCAAATATTCTTTTCTTCCTTATAACACTGCATTATGATGCTGTCATCCTTGCATACTACAACATGCAGTAATTTATTTGTAGTCCCTTGAAATTATATATATGGTATAATATATATAATGTGTACATAGACCACAACTAACTCTTAAGAATAAGGAGCTCAAATTCGAATACAAATAATAAAAGATATAATTTTTTTCAAATTAAAATTGATTAAAATTTAAAAATAAAGAATAAAGAGCTCTATAACATATCTACTATCTCTAATGAAGAGACATAACATGACATTCTAAGCTTCTCTTAAATATATGGTGTATAGACACTACTAAATCTACGGTGGGAGAGACAAGCTACACTCAAGCATAGTTCACCTTACCTAATCAAGCTGTGTAAAATTAGATAGCAAAGACAAAAAGAAGCAATGGCAATTGCCAGCAAGTGAAGACGAAGAGTGCCACAAAGAGCAAAGGGCATTAGTCGTCTGGAGAGATTTGGTTGAAGGGTAAATGTAAAGCACCCTCTATCACCCCAAGAGGGAAGACCACCCAAGGTGGCCCTGCCAGAATCTCTGAATTTTAACACAAAGCTATAACTAGTGCTTCCCTACCTTTTTCAAGTCAAGATGCACACAGAAAATGAATCCATTCAGATGACACACTGGGGAATATAGCCAGAGGCAACTGACCCAGGGGCGTCTATCACCCCAAGCCCCACCTGGCTTCCATAAGAGGTGGATCGTATTTCCACACCACCTGAAATCCATTCACAACACACCACTGAGTGCCTGCCCACCAGGTGGAAAACTCCAATAACTTGTGTCAGAAAGTAGTTCAATTATGTTTGATTTACTCTACTTAAGAAGTTGGGAAAATAGGTAATGCATCAGAGCAATATTTTCATCAGAAGTGGTTAATGTTAAAACATTTTGATGCTTAAAGGGCAAGCTTCAGTTATTAGGAAAATTAACTCTTGGAATGCCTTGCTTCCTGAGGATACAGAAATACAAAATGTAAATGCTCTGCAATGTATTAGGCTTCAAGGTGTTTCCATCAAATTGTCCTACTAATCTCAAGATATTGTTTAAATTCTTAATACCCATAATGCTTTAAATCCAGGACTATCCTAGTCAAACCAAAACATTTGATCACCCTAGTATTATACTATTCCCCCATTTGGTCTTAACCATTCTTTTAAGATTTTATTTATTCATTTATTTATTTGAGAGAGAAAGAGCACAAGGTGGGGGGGGGGAGGGAAAGGTGGAGGAAGACAGAGAGGAAGACTTCCTGCTGATCAGGGAGCCGGACGCAGGGCTTGATCTCAGGACCCCAAGATCGCGACCTGAGCCAAAGGCCGATACTTAACTGACTGCGTCACCCAGGCACCCCTGGTCCTAACCATTTTAGAACAAGGAAACCTTGTTTACCTATCCTTTTCTTTAAAAACAAAAATAAAAATAAAACAGTACATGTTAATATCAAGAAACTAAAACCTGAAATATATAAAACAGAAAAAAAAAGTGGTACCCTTTACAACCCCAGGAATCTCACTTCCCAGAGATAATTTCCATTAACAGTCTGCTTCCCAGTCCTCCACACGGGAAGGACAGAATTCCAAAACACTACTACCCGAAGCCAGATAATTGAATACCAAGTGGCCAAAATAACAAATGCCTATCCCGTACACAGAGACCAGTTGGAGGCTACCCCTTTCCTGCACTCCTGAGGTAGAGCATGTGATCTGGGCCAAAATCATGGGGTAAATCACTTTCTTCCTGGTCACAATGTTAGTTCAACATGGTCACATGACTTTTTTTAGCAATAATGAGATGCAAAGAAGCTTCTGTTCAGCCTTTCAAAAGACAATCTAGTTCATTCTCACATGTATTGAAATTGAGAGGGTCTAAGGCCTTGACCTGCATTGTCCAAGATGGTAGCCACTAACCACATATAGCTGTTGAGTATTTGAAATGTGACTACTACAAATTGAGACATAATGTAAAAGTAAAAGATACACTGGATTCCAAAACTTAGTTAAAAAAAAGGAATGTAAAATATCTCACTCATAATTTTTGTATTGATTTCATGTTGGAGTGATGATGCATGTTGACTCATATCTTATCTCTATTGGACAGCACTGGTCTAGAACATTTGAACCCTTGATAAAGCCAGACCTGATGGTAGCCCTACCCATGGACTTTTCAGATACGTGAACTAATAAATACCTGTTTTGCTAAAGCAGTTTCTGACTGGGCTTTCTAGGACTCACACCCGAAAGTCCTAATTGATATAGGTATAGTCAAATATAGAATGAAACTACACATTCAAGATACTACTCTTTTCATTGAACAACAGATCATGGGTGTTTGTCCACACCAGTAACCTTCACAGTAGTGTGGCCACATGTGCACAAAGAATTCCATATGCGGACAAATCACCTACTTCTTTTCTGTTTATACTATGGTGTCCACTATATAGCACCAGCTTTCTTTCAGGTCCTCCAGTGTCAACACTCTTTTTTATCTCAGGCCTTTGTACACACTTACCTTCTGCTGGAATTTTGTCCTCTCTTTGCACTTGTCTGCTCCCTCAGGTCACAACTTAAATGCCACACCCTCAAAGCTGAGTTCCCTTACTATTCAATTTAGAGTAGGTCTTCCTGTTATTCCCTCCCATAGCACCTCATCTTCTCTATATGTGTGAACCAAAACATATCATTGATCCTCAAACAACATGAGGCTTTGGGCACCAACCCTCCAAGCAGTTGAAAATCCATGTATAACTTTTGACTCCCCAGAAACACAACTACTAATAGGCCACCATCGACTGGAAGCCTTACCAATAACATAAGTAGTTGATTCACACATATTTCATATGTTATATGTATTATACTGTATTCTTGTAATAAAGTAAACTAGAGAAAACAAAATCATAATAAACAGAAAATAAATTTACAGTACTATACTGTATTTATAAAAAAAAATCCACATGTAAGTGGACCCACATAGTTCAAACCCATGTTTTTCAAGGGTCAACTGTATATCAATTTCTTTAGATATCTGTTTAATGTCTTACTCCTCCCCACTATACTATAAACAGCATTAGTATAGATCATGGGTATGTGGTTCAGCCTTTCATCCCCAGCACCTGGCATAGTACCCAACACATAGTAAGTGCTCAATAAACATCTGCTGAATGCCAGGAGTGAATGTTAAAGGGACAGGAAAAAGAGGAAGACCAAGAGAAGGTGAAAAAATGTGGCAAGGGAACCCAGATAATCCAATGTAACCAAGCCACAGAAAAGGGTTGGTTAATGCTGTTTATCAGAACCATTAGGAAAGTAAGGGTGAGAACTGACAAATAAACAGGAAGTCTGAAAGGATTTGAATGTCAGTGGCTCCCTGGATTTTCCCCCAGGTATAAAAATAAATGATCAGAGACACAAATGGTGAAGTCTGCAGTTCAAGCATTCCTGAACTTCTCACAATAAAAATTCTGCCTGAGGTTTTGTTTTCTGTTAGTGACAACATGGTTCTTAAACTCATTCTTATAACCTTAATACAAAAATATGGGAGGATCTGGGCTCTCCTCCAAGTTCTTACCTGACTCTGATCTAAGACAAGATCACACTCAAGACCTCTGCTTTGTGGAACTTCTCATGAACCTGGCTGGAACGCTGCCCTTGGTCATATCCCAGCCAGCCTTTCTGGACTCCTCAAAAGTGAAGAATATCTGCTATTTTCTTGTTCACATTCTTGTTCTCACACGGGGTATACCTTGCTGGCTTTACTCATCTTACATTATACCTTGAGAAAGAAGGGAATTTTATGACTGAAACTCTTTAGGATTGATATATAATAGTCTCTTAATTATTCTTCTGGACGTGAAGTCTCCCTTTAAATGAGAATGTCTCTTTGTTTTGTTTAAATGTGATACGTATGAGGTGCCTGGATGGCTCAGTTGGTTAAGTGTCTGACTTTGGCTCAGGTCATGATCATGAAGTCCTGGGATGGAGCCCCACGTCAGGCTCCCTGCTCAGCAGAGGAGTCTGCTTGTCCCTCTCCCTCTGCCGTCCCCCCGCTCATGCTCTCTCTCTCGCTCACTCTTTCTCAAATAAATAAATTTTTTTAAAAAAAATAAATGTGGGACATATTTTTAACTCATTAATTTTATCATGGGAAAGTTGATAGATATAAAAGAATTCATGTTATTTTTGCTATGATATAAAGAACAAAATGAAAATGGCATCTTTGAACTAAGCGCTCAATTTAAGATCTACAACATTATCCTTGAAGCCCTTTGTGTGGCCCTCTCTGGTTTCATGGTTTGTTTGTTTTTTAGAGAATGCAAACCACTTGATTAGTGAACTCCAGCAACCTGGGTTTAGAGAAAACATGGTGCTGTCCACTGGGCAGGTGCTGACGAGCCTCGAGAAAGGTGAGAGAGCCACCCTCTGTCTCAAAGTGCTTGGCTCTTTCTCATTTTTCTCTTTGAAAAAAAAATATACCACACTTCCTCTCTTTCTCTTAGAAGGACTGGAGAAGACTGCCTGTAGAGGAAGCAGATACAGAGCCCTGCAATTCTGTCTCCTTCCTTTCCCAACAGATGGTTTCCATTATGGCTTACCAGGTATTTTTCCTTAACAGAATTGGGCATGCACTGGAAAAGCAAACATTGGAATCATAGAACTGGCAATCACCGATGTATTACAGAAATACAGAAATTTGATAGCTGGAAAATACCTCAGAGATAGTTAAATCCAATCTTCTTGTTTCAGAGCTGAGAAAAACCAAGGCACAGGACTTACCCAAGGTCATTCAGCTAAATACATGTCTTCAGTCTCCAAATCATTTTTGTTTCCTATTATTCAATTCTTATTGGTAGATTTCATTATTGATAATTAAATCACATTAGTGATCATATTTGACTTTAGTCTGAGGCACCTGGCCTGACTTAGAGCATTAATTAGTATTTTCATTTAGCAATACTAACAAAATTGATTTTTGAGCCACACATAAAAAGAGAATATATATTCATCTCAATGCCGAACACTATTTTATTCATAACAGCATTTCTGCTTTCAATCAAGTCATTAAATAGTCTATCACACTTTTCTGATAGCCTGACATTCTTTGCCTCTTATTTCTACTTCTAATAAAATATATAATTGAGCTCAATCTTTAAAAATATAAATACCTGTGCATACTTTTATTTATTTTTTTGAGATTTTCTTTATTTGTTTGACAGAGAGAGAGAGGGAGAGTACAAGTAGGGAGAGCAGCAGGCGAGGGAGAGGGAGAAACAGGCTCTCTGCTGAGCAGGGAGCCCCAATATGGGGCTCAATCCTAGGACCCTGGGATCATGACCTAAGCCAAAGGCAGACGCTTCACAGACTGAGCCACCCAGGCGCCCCTTCAACATACTTCTATTTTTTTTAGAAGATTTTATTTATTTATTTGACAGAGAGAGAGAGACATTCAGTGAGAGAGGGAACACAAGCAGGGGGAGTGGGAGAGGAAGAAGCAGGCTCCCAAAGGAGGAGCCTGATGCAGGGCTCGATCCCAGAACTCTGGGATCACGCCCTGAGCCAAAGGCAGACGCATAACGACTGCGCCACCCAGGCGCCCCTCAACATACTTTTAAATGGTGGAAATGATAATCATTTAGTTCTCTGTCATATCAGGAACCTATAGGTTGCTACTATGCAGTTGGTTAACCAAAAACCCTGAATGCCTATCAGGTGACCAATACTGCTCCAGAAATGTGTCTTATTCAAGATAAAAAAAGGTTTTCAATTTTAGATTTTCAAGAATACTTGTATTTGTTTATTCGTTTGTTCGCTTGTTTATTTTATTCAATTGATTATATTTCTACTATTCTCAAGGCACTTCGCTAGTCGTTGTTGGGAATAAAGCAGATGCAGAACCAAGTCTTAGAGAATACACAAGGAAGAAATAGAGGAAAACGTTTGTAGAAACAACTACAATATAAGACCTAAGAGAGTGATCACAAACTCAAATGCCCACAGAGTCCAGGCAGATGATATCATGCATGAAACAAGGTGAGTGCAAGGCGACAGGGAATGTGGAGCTATAAAACAAATGGTCCCTCTAAAAGAATTTTATTCTTTGTTTTAAGGGAAAGAATGGAGAAAGAGAAGTTAGAGGATGTGAGAAGAGGGGGAAGAAAAAAATGAGAAAGAGAGAACACAAGGGAGGAGAGCATGATGAGAGAGGAGAGAGGAGGATAAAGATACAGTAGAGAGAAAGAGAATAAGAGGGGATGGTGAAAAGAGAGGAGGGAGGGGAAGGAGAAATGAAGCTAAAAGAGAAGGCTGGAGAGAGAGAAGGAGAAAGAGGGAGAAAGGTCGGGGAGAGGGAGGAAGATGAGGAAGGGGAGGGTACAGAGGGAGGGAAGAAGAGGAGGGTAGGAGAGAGAAGGGGAACGTAGCAGGAGGACCTCCAGAACTTCCAGAGAGGTCAGGTAGAGGATGTAGATAGACAGAGACCAGGGTGATAAGGGAAAACCCAGGAGAGCACATGTCCCAAAACCCACAAGGAGTAAATGTTTCAAGACAGAGAAGATGGTCAATGGTGGCAAATTGTGCTGAAACTACCTATTGAATCTGACAAAACTGAGGTCACTGATACCCTTGACAAGAGCAGTTTCAGCAGTGTGCTGGAGCTGGAGGCCAGGCTGAAGTATATCGAAAAGTGGATGGAAGGCAGAGAAAGGGACATTGCATGAAGACAACTCTTTCAGTAAGTTTTACTCTGAAGGAAACAAAGAAATTGGGCAGCAGAGTGGGACAAGCACTCATGGAAGAGGTAGTTTTTTAAAAGGCAGTTGATATCAACAAATGCCAATAAGCACATAAAAAGATGCTTCACGTCACTAATCATGAGGGAAATTCAAATCAAAACTACACTGAGATACCACATTTAGGACAGATACCATTAAAAAAACCAGAAAGTAAATTTTGGCAAATATGTGGAGAAACTGAAACTCTTGTGCACTGTTAGTGGGAATATAAAATGGTGTAGCTGCTGTGGAAAACGGTATGGTGGTTGCTCAAAAAATTAAAAATACAATTATCATCTGATTGAGCAATTACACTTCTGGGGATATACCCAAAAGAATTGAAAGCAGGGTCTCAAAGAGCTATCTGTACACTCACATTCATCATAACATCATTCACAATAGCTAAAACATGGAAGCAACCCAAGTGCCCACTGATGAATGAGTAAGCGAAATGTGGTATATACATACAATAAAATACCATTCATCCTGGGGCGCCTGGCTGGCTCAGTCGTTAAGCGTCTGCCTTCGGCTCAGGACGTGATCCCGGCGTTGTGGGATCGAGCCCCACATCAGGCTCCACCGCTGGAAGCCTGCTTCTTCCTCTCCCACTCCCCCTGCTTGTGTTCCCTCTCTCGCTGGCTGTCTCTCTCTCTCTGTCAAATGAATATATAAAATCTTTTTTAAAAAAATACCATTCATCCTTAGAAAGGAAGGAAAGACGCTGACATATGCCACAACATGGATGAACCTTGAGCACTTTATGATAAGTGAAATAAGCCAGTGACAAAATACAAATACTATATGATTTCATTCGTATGAGATACTTAAAGTAGTCAACACATAGAGACATAAAATAGAATGGTGGTTGCCAGGGACTGGAGGGAGGGGGGATGGTGAGTTATTGTTTAATGGGTATGGAGTTTCGGTTTTACCAAATGAAAAGATTTATGGAGATGGACGGTGGTGATGGTTGCACAACATTATAAATGTATTCAATACCATTGAGCTGTATACTTAAAAGTAGTTACGATGACAAATTTCATGTTATGTATATTTTATCACAATTTAAAAATTGGAAAAAACTACCATTGATATCAGATCAGGTTTGTCTACTAAATGGAATGATCCAGGAAAGACAGAGCCATTAATGATGTTAAAGGAAGACAGCCAAAGGAGCCAAATATTAGAGAAGGGGAATGGAATCCAGGCACACACAGGAAGAGTAGTCTCTGAACTAAGGAGGGACACTTCGTCTATCACACTATAGAGAAGAAGGAAAAGGGTGTAGATGCCAGCATGGTGATAAATTTGGTGGTGAAAGTATGAGGGAATTCTCAGCTGGCTTCAGTGTTCTACATATAGTATAGGGGAGGACATCATCTGAGAATTATCAGGGAGGGTGAGAGATTTGCAGAGAAGGGAGAAGGTATGAAATAAACCCTTTGGGAGTATGAAAGCAACCCTACCAGAGAAACATTGTAAGAAGTGTAGAGCACCTTATTATAATTTGGGATCATAAACTTAAAGCATAACCAGTCAACTCTGTTTTTATTATTTTCTCTAGCAAAGTCAGCAGCTCAAGGGGGCATGGAGAAACCATGAATCACCTGTGCATCTTGAGATTCAGGGTCAAAGATCTGGGGTGGGGGTGCCTCTGTGGCTCAGTCAATTGAGCGTCTGCCTTCGGCTTAGGTCATGATCCCAGGGTCCTGGGATCGAGCCCTATATTGGGCTCCCTGCTCAGTGGGGAGTCTGCTTCTCCTTCTCTCTCTCCCTCTGTGTGTGCTCTTGCTCTCTCTCTCTCTCTCCCTCCCTCTCTCTTTCAAATAAATAAAAAAGATCTAGGGTGGAGACTTAGCTTCTGTGTTTCTAACCAGCTCACAGGTGATGCCCATGCTATGGGATTGCTGGGCCACACTTTGAGTGACAAAGGGCTAGAGCCCTTTTCCTATACATTCTCTTTTCAAGTCCTTCAGTAGGAGAGACAGCAGTTCTATCATCTCTAAGTCTGAAAATAGTAATAATATTAGTAATAAAAAGTGGGGGAGCATGGAGAAGGCAGGTGATGTGGTTTATCCAATTGTGGCTGTATTGGAAATACATAATTTCCCCTCTTCTCATCTACATTTCTGGCCTTGGCAGCCTCATACAATCTCAGAGCTTCAATCACAATCTTTATGTAGATATCATGACCCCTATCTTGGTTCTGACGGCCTGATGGACACAGGCATTCAGGTGTCCCACATGACACCCATGATGAACAACTCAAACAATAAATTACCATCTACATTTGCTTCTCCTCAGTCTTCAATCCTTTGACTTTTTCTACTTTCTGATTGATCTCCACATTTGATAAGCCATTAAGGCCAACTGATTTATCCCTAAAATATTAGTAACTTCCATGAATGCAAATTAGAACTACACCAAGATACCAGACAGCAAAGTAGGCAAGAATCCAAAAGTCTGACAACATACTCTGTTGGCATGACTGTAAAGAAACAGAGACTCACAAGCATTGCTAGTGAAAATGCAAGATGATATAGCCCCTGTGGAGTATTGTTGGTTTTGTTTTGTTTTATTTTGTTTTGTTTTTTGCAATATACAGCAAATTACCCATGCCTTGACCTTTTGACCTAAGAATCTATCCCAAAGACACACTGGCAACATAAAAAATGGAAAAAAAACATATAAAATGGTACGTGTACATGCCTATTCACTGACGCACAATTTATAAGAGCAAGTGACTGACAACAGCCACCAAATATCCATCAACAGAAGACTGGTTGAATAAACTATGATACATTCAAAAAATGGAATATTATGCAGACATAGAAGGGACTGATGAAAATCTCTCTATACTGACATGAAGGAATTTAAGTGAAAATGCCAGATGCAGAAGAGTGTACACAGTATTCTACTTTTTTAATAAAAAAGGAAAAAGATTGATACATATACATATTTGCTTATGTTTTCAAAAAGAAGAAATGGAAAAACAAATCAAAACCTAACAAAAATCAGTTACCTGTAAGAGAAAGGAAAGAACAGTGGGGATGGGATGGGAATGGGAGCCAGACCTCTCTGAATGTACCATCCTTTACGGTTTTAACTTTAACAGCATATAAATGTTGTAAATAATTAAAAAATAAAACTAGATAGAAAGGACACGAAGTAATTTATAAGTATCGAAAACGATCTCAAATCTTCAGTGGCTTTCCACTGCTACCCACTGAGTCCAAACTCCTCAGCCTGGCATCAATGCTTGTTTAAGCCTGCCCTAGCTAGACACTCCCATCTTACTCTCCAATGCCCTCCCCCCATCACCTACTGTATTCACATGCAAACTATTAACACTTTTTGAGTACCCAGTTAATTTTACCAGCTAGACCACACACCTCTTGAAAATGAAATCCACCTCAGATCCATTTTGGAAACCTACAATGCTCAATCTCTAGTTACCATGACATATATTGGTAACAGTTCTGACACCTGAAAGCTTTTGGCTGGAAATTTTACATTTATGCTGAAGAATTCCAAGACTGAGCTCTTGATCATATATAAAATACCTGGGTAAAGAGTAACATTCTAGCTACAAAACAAAGACAATAAAGGAAGAAACCTAAGTGTCCGTCTACGGAAACACGGGTAAACAACGTGGCACACACATAGAGTGGAGTATTACTCAACCCTAAAAAGGAAGGAAGTTCTGACACATGCTACGACATAGATGAAACCTGAAGACATTAAGTGAAATATGTCAGTCTAAAAAAGGACAAATACTGTATGATTCCACTTAAATGAGGTTCTTAAAATAATCAAATTCATAGAGACAGAAAGCAAAATGGTAGTTGCCAGGGGCCAAGGGTAGGGAGGAGTAGGGAGTCACTGTTTGATGGGTACAGAGTTACAGTTTTCCAAGATGAAAAAAGTCCAGGAGATGGATGGTAGTGATGATTGTGTAACAATGTGAATGTGCTTAATGCCCCTGAACAGTAGTTTTAAAAAATGGTTAAAGTGGGGACACCTGGGTGGCTCAGTCAGTTAAGCATCCAACTCTTGGTTTCAGCTTAGGTCATGATCTCATGAGTCATGGGATCGATCCCTGCATTGGGTTCTGCACCCAGCAGGGAGTCTGCTAGAAGACTCTCTCCCTCTGCCCCTCCCCCAACTCCTTCTCTCTCTTTCTCTAAAATACATAAATCTTTTAAAAATGGTTAAAACGGTAAATTTTATATTATGTATATTTTACTACAATTTTTTTTAATTTAAAGCAAAAAAAAAAATCAGCCATGGGAATACCTTTTAATGCTGGACCTTTTAATATCTTTTATTAATACGAACACAGTTTTAACCAAGGCTATCCTCTCCAGGGCCATCAGGGATCACTCAGGAAAGAGAGATTTGACTTTTTGCTTAACATATCATACACACTCTCCCCCAAAGAGTATCCAACAGAAGCAGTCTACCCCGGATCTACTTTGTCCCCTGGAGTTTGTATAACCAGGAGTTACATATAGCAGATTAATTTAAAAGATTTTTCTAAGATTCTGGTGGTTGTTCCTAATCAGAGCTTTGTATTGGCATTGATCCAAAATAGCTGCTTCTATGCCTCCAACCAAAATGCTCCTGAGTGGGAAGCTCTACCCTTGTCCTCCACTCCCACAGGACAGACTGCTGCGCTGTGAGCCACACTGAGGCTGAGGAACCACCTGGGAAGAACTTACCTTCAAGGTAAAACGCGGCATCCTGTACATTAATACAAGATGTCCATAATAGGGGAAACTGTGCAGGAAGGAGAGGAGTGGGAGTATATAGGAACTCTCTGTACTCCCAATTGACTTGTTGTAAGCCTTAAACTGCTAAAAATAAATAGTCAATTAATTTAAAAAATTAAAACTCTACAGCTTAAATTCTTTGAGTTGTTGGTAGAGCAATCAGTCTTATTGGTCCATTTGCGTTGATTTACTTATTTATTATAAGTATAAATGATGTTTTCTTAATAAAGACACAGAGTCTCATTTAAACATGCAATAAATCTGGCCAGAAATTGAAGGATATTTCGCTAGCCAGTTACCATTCCAACTATACTTGAACATTGGGGGAGGTAAAAAAGAAACATCATTAGATGCAATCCACAAGTTATAATCCCCTAGTTTCTGCTCCTGACTGCACTGGAAACCCCACATTTCTAACACATGGTTTTGCTTCTCTTGTACCACTTAGAGAATACAGATAGACACACGAAGGCCTTTGGCCATAAAGGCAATTAAATATTGGAAAAAGAAGATTTGTTGAAAGGCCCTTATGAAGATTATTTAAAATGGAAATAACAAGCTTATACTTCCAGCTATGATGAAGTAGCTGATATCAGATTTATTCTCCTGCTAAAAACATCTATAAAAGCTGGTCAAAATAACACACACACACACACACACACACACACACACACGCTGCTTGAAGACATTGAAAAACCAAAACAGCCATCTCTTGAGGAACTAAGATCCCAAAGAGCATGAGTGTTTCCTGAAGGGAGCCCTCTGGCAGGACCACATTTTTACCTGGGGACATTTATTAATATATAATGCAGGGCCAAAGAGTAATCAATTAGCAGTCTCAATGGGTTGGAGATACTAAAACTGAGTTTCATGGACTGAGAAGGAGGGGCTCATTAAACACCAGACTTTCAACTGAGACTCTGGGAGTGCCATGACCTGTGATTAAGAACAAACTAGAAATAGGGGCACCTGGGTAGCACAGTTGGTTAAGTGTCTGACTTTTGTTTTCAGTTCAGATCATGATCTCATGGTAATGGGATCAGGACCCATGTCAGGCTCTGCACTCAGCAGGGAGTCTGCTTGGGATTCTCTCTCTCCCTCTTCCCCTCCCCCCTTCTCAAATAAATACATAAACCTTCTAAAAATTTTTTTAAAAAGAACAAACTAGAACTAGATCAGCCTAAACTGGATCAAAGAGACCTCCCCTTGCTCTATCTGGGAAAATTAAATCCTCTCTGAAGGGAGATATCATCCAGAGGCTCTACAGATTTTCACACACAATTTTCAGCATTCGATGAAAAATATCAAACATTCCAGAAAACAGAACCAAATGACAGAAAACCAAGAGAAAAACAGACACTAGAAAAAGATCCACAAGTGATCTGGAGTTAACAGACATGGACTTTCAACTTAACAGCTGACAAAATACGTAAACCAACACTTCACAAAAAAAGAATAATAACTAAGTGGCCAATAAGTATATTAAAAAAAAAAATCCATCATTAATCATCAGGAATGCAAATTAAAGCCACAATGAGATAACACTACAAATCTTTCAGAATGGTTTAAAAAAATAAAAATATTACATGTTGGTGAAGACATGAAACAATTTGTACTGTATGAATTGCTGCTATAAATGTAAATGGATGCAAACACTTTGGAAAATTGTTTTGCATAAATTACAAAAACTAAACACACGTATACCTTATGACTCCACAGTTCCACTCGAGGGCATATACATAACAAAAATGAGCATTTGTGTCAGCCAAAATATAATAGCCAAGAATATTCAGGAAAGTCTTATTTATTATAGCCCAAATTACAAGTAGCCGAAATGTCCATCAACAATGGTATATTCCAAGGTAACATATTCATCCAATAATATGAGACAAGGAACAAGAACAAACTTCATCCATGCGACCTATGATGATAAAGCTCATAAACATAACATTGAAAGAAAAAAGGGAACATGCTATGTTTTATGTAAAGATTAAAACCAAGTAAAACTAGCCTATGGTGATGTAAGCCGGAATAGAGTTATATCGATGGGAGCAGATAATGACTGAGAGAGGCTCAAGTCAGACTTGAGGTGTGCTGGTAATGTTCTATTCTAGTTCTGAGTGAAGATTAGAAAAGTGCGTTCATTCTGTGAAAATTCTACAAAGTACATATAGAGATTTGTGCACTTTGGTGTGTATGTGATATACTCAAATAAAAAGTAACCAAAACATGTAATTAGAAATAAATTATTAGGGCAACTAAACATTCCCTAACAATGGAGGCAGAGAGAACGTAAACTGGAAGGTTCTGAAGACAGTTTTCACCTGCGACCCACTGGCCCTAGCATAGAGCAGCAGCTCTTCTTCAAGGCTGTCTTCCCACTCTCTCTCTCTAGCCCATCTATCTGCCATACCCAATTTGGATTTTATAGCAACTGCCCAGAGACGGTTAAATTTGTTTTACCTAACGTCCTGCTGCTTGAGGTAGAGACCTCACCCCCACGTCACCACTGTGTAATTAATTCCTGGAGGTTCCCTCTCAGAACTCTTCCTCAAGTCCATGCCCTCTTCTCCAGCCATGTTGCTTTCATTTTCCCTCTTTTATTTATTGATTCATTCTTTCTTGCATTGACCTAATGTATATTTGTACAGTGTGTAGTGCCTGCTGGGTGCTGTGAGAGGGGCTGAGGGTTGTGGAGGCAAGTCAGAGATGGCCTCTGACAACCAAAGCCTTTGACTTTCACCTCCAGGTGCTTCCTACACAGATGAGACTTCCTACAGTCTCACCCCCAAGTTTCCCTCCCCACTTTGCTCCCCACTCTGCCAGGCCACCAACTCACAACTCTCTTCTCCAACACATATGCCCTTTACATATTATTTAAGTAAAGCTTATTAAAGGAAATTTTGGAAAATATATAAAACAATAAAAAGGAAAAAGACCCTATCATTCATCTTCTTAACACTCAAAGATTTTTAATAACATGACTATTTTATCATTTTTAAATGATGGCTGTCTTTTTAGTATGCAAGTCTGATCTCTACCCTCTCTTCCCAGAAGGTATCGAATGAGTCCACTGCCTGTGGGACAGTGGTCACGGGCTGTGGACACAAGGTATTCTGCACCACCCTGTCTCTACTCACACCATGCCCCATGCCTCCAGTGCTCTTCCCTCACCTCTCCAGCCTGAAAAACTCCCATTCACCTGCCGTGGCCAGGTGCAAACTTCGCTTCTGCAAGACCCTACTGTGACACCTGTCACAAGATGCTATGATTGTAGGGAAGACAGCAGAGCTGTCAATAATGCTGACCCTGGAATCAAATTGCCTGGGTTCAAGTCAGAGCTGTGACTTCCTGGCTGTGTGACTTGGGCCACTTATTTAAACTGTCTTTGCCTCAGTCTCATGTATAAAGAAAAAAAATGCTAGAATTCCCCATGTAGTTTTTCTGTGAGGATTAAGTAAGATGATCCTGTCAAAGGATAACTCAGCACAACGCCGGGGACGTAGTAAGTTCTGGGAACATGTTGCTTATTATACTTGTCAGACATCTGTCTCCTTCCCCTGGACTTTGCACATCCCCCAGGACAGATTTCTTCTTTATCTCTATACCCCCTGCCCCATGCTCAAAGTGTTTTATAAATGTTTGAGGGATGAATAAATGATCTGCCATGTCCTGACATGTTCTCTTGCTATACATACCTTCATAGTGAGAAATCAAAAAAGGAGGAAGAAGATGGGAGGAAAGAGAGGAAGAACAAAGGAGATACAAGAGAAGGAGGAGGAAGGAAGAGGAAGCCGAAGAGGAGGAAGAAGAGAATAGTAATGAATTGCCATTATTAATAATGGTATTTGACACTTGTGTGCCCAGAAAACAGGCATCAATCACAGTACCCCAGTCCGCCGTGGCCTCTCCTGCTGCTACCTCTTTGGAGTCCAGGAAAATGTTGGTCCTTACACTTGATGCAAAGCTTAACATTCCATTCTGGCCCCTGGGATAGCTGGGTTGTGTAACAGGGTCACTGCCCAGAGACAGTCCCTGAGAAAGGACCCTCAGAGAGACCCCCTAGGAGAGAAGGACTGCACAGGGCCTACCCAGGACATTCCAGAGCTAGAAGAATGTATGCTGATCATCATCTCATCTTCAAATTCTCCAGAACAGATGTAGCACTGGATGTGTGGAATATTTAAAGGCTCCCTTATAGCCCAAGCGTCTTGGCAAAACCTGTTTTTACTGACTGCAGATATACCAGCTTCTATTTCGATTCTAGAGTCCGTGATAAATCCCCAAGAACTCATTAGCGGTTCCTAGCACACATAAAAGTACAGAAAGCCTTTGTTTTGCTGATTAGGGAAGCTACATAAATTTTTAACTGATTATTAAGAAATAAATGCCAACCTTTGCAGAAAAACACATTTTTCTCTGTCTCTGAATACCAAGGAGGCCTTTGGGGCCTTCACCTCGGGATAGGCCTGGTGGTTTCACCCCAGCCGTGGGGGCCGGCTCCACCCCCACAGCTGTTTCCAAGGGCAGTTCACTCATCAGCAGAGGCCCCAAGTCTCTGAGCGGGGGGTCATGGCCCTCCTGAGTCAAATCCCACACAGAGAACACACGCCTTCCTAGTGGCTGGCAGCACCACTGGCTTGCAGATTTTTGCAAAGCGATTCAACTGTGAACTTGGAAATGAGGCTTGAGTTTGAATTCCAGCTCCAGCACCTACTAGCTATGCGGCTTAGGGCAAGGGGCTCATCCCTCTAAACCTGACTTTCCTCATGGATGAAATGGGGATAGGAATAGCATCTACCCCTCAGGGCTGTGGTGAGGATTAAATACACAAAAGGGGAAAAAAGGAAAATGTGCAGATAATGCCCAAAAAGGAATCAGGATCGTACTTGGTACACAAGTCATGCTCAGTACAAGAGAGCTATTATTACTGTTATTTAGGGATCACTTTCTCAGCTTCCAGATTCTGTTCTGTAGCATTTCCATGGAGAGAGAAAGTCAAAGCTGAGGCTGAGGATGCCGAGCTGAAAATCGTAATGACAGCTAACCTTTAGGAGCGTTCACAATGTTCCAGGCACTGTATAGGTGCTGTTGACGTACTTTATTCAGTTAATCCTCACAACACATAGGCCGCGTACTAGCATGAACCTCATTTTAGAGAGAGGTGTACAAGGCCCAAAGGAGTAAAATAACTTACCTTGGGCCGGGGGTGAGGAAGGAAAAGAATAGCTTGGTGGGCTGGGAAGCGGAGGACTGGGGGAGGGGAGCACGGGGCTGGGGGCAGGGAGGAGGTGGTTTTGGAAAAATTGAGGAAGAAAGTAAAGGAAATAGTAGGTATCTCTGTGGGTTATGAATTGGTTCCCTTTAATGTTCTTTCAGAGACAAAAGTTACGGTTGGAATTCCTTTTTAATTAGCAGCTCCATTGTTGTTATGAGACCACCGAAGTTCACAAGGCACATTTAAGTAGGAGGCAAGCGTTTTCACCAGAACTGTAAGCTGGTCTCCTCCAAGAGCAGAAACTCCTATTAAACCCCTCCACGGCGAATGACCTCACGGCAGTCAGTACGGCGGCCTGCCCCGCAGGGCTCATCCCTAGTCAGGGAGAAGAGCTCACTGAGGCCTCCAGAGATCCCACTTAACCACAGTGATCCACCCCCAGGTTCCTCCCGGGGCACAGCTCCTTTTTGGTTTTTTCCCTTTTTTCCTTCTCTTTAATAATGAACGTGTGACTCAGAGGTTTAATGAGTTACCAGGAGAAGTTAACCAGAAGGGAAGCCCATTGAGTAAGCGCATAATTAAAACTGTGAATGGACAGTGGGATACAATTATTGCGGGAAATGGGAGCACAGGGGAATGACTCAGGGGTTAGGGTGCTTAGAAAAGGGCCTCTGGGACTTCAATTATTTCTGGAGATGATCTGGAAATTGAAGGAAAATTCTGGAACCCTTCCGCAGTCAGAAGCGATAGGCTGGTTGGACCTCTCCTCTCCCTCCTTGACTGATCTAGACTGGTAGCCAGGACTCACTCCCAGCAGAAACTGAACAAGAGCTAAGGCTGAAGTCATCAAGGGACTCATTACCCTTTTGGTGCTAACACCACCAGGCTTTAAGGTCAATTACTTCCCTGATGCAGGTAAGTTTCCTGCAAGAAATTGTAACAGGAGAAGGTGAAAAGCAAAGGCAGCATCACATTGGATTTTCACTCTTTAGCCCAAACCCAGAACTATTTTGCTTGGCTGGCGAGAGACTGTGAGGAATACAAGCATGCAGTCCCTTCAGGGGAGGAAGGCTGGGCTGTTACGGTTCGTAGACGTCCACACACCAACCTGCAGCTGATTACCCGTTTGTGTATGGTCAGAACTAGAAAGGAAACAGTGCAGGGGGCTTGAGTTCTTAGAAGAAATGCAGGCTGATCCTAATCAAGAAATCCAACACTCCCTGAGTCAGGATCTCTGTAAAACAACAGCAAGAGAAAGGACACTCTGCCAGTGAGTCCATTCTGGGAGTTTCCATAACTACAGCCACTCCAGGTCAGCCATGCTAATGGACCAGCAGTACAAATTTATGCCAAATATCAACTGTCTTGTTTCCATACAAGTGTGCTTCCTGCTTAAAGAGGGCCAAGGCTATCTTATCTCTCCCCCTAGAATACAGAAGCAATTGCTCTGGCAATGTGGAGGGACATGAGCAACTCCAGAGTATTTCCGCTGATGGGAACAGAGAGAGGTCTGGGCCCAAATGTTATGGATGGAGTTTGAAATTCCTTTTTCATTTTTGTTGAATATAAGCACATGCAGGTTTTGAACAGCACTGGAAACCAATTGTGGAAACGACACTATGAACCATGAAGGAGAGGAAACTGGAAGGTGCTTCTGCTTTTGGGTCTTATTCATATACATAAATTCTCCAAACTCCTTTCTCTATGCTCCAGGCTGATGAGGAGTGAATCACCTGGGTGGTCTGAAAAGCCTTACAAGTGGTGGGGAAGGGCCCTAAAATTTTTAGTCAAAACTGTATGTTTATTTTATAACAGAAATTCACATGCATGCAATTTAAAAAGAAAATTAATATATGAAATTAATTATATTAGCATAAAAGGATTCAGTGATTTATTTTTCAACTTCACTCAATAAAATAAGGAGAATTATTTATGTTTTTACCATACTTTCTGAAAATCTACTTCCCATTAATCTGTAAGCCTCCATAAACAAAAGGTAACTGCCCTGTGTCCTAAGAAAACTTAAACTTTTGCCAGAATAATTTTTATGCAAATAAGTAGAAGCGCATTTTGTCAAATAAAGTGGAATCAATCCAAAATTGTTATTATATTAATCCTGCTCCAATCCCCAAACAGTTTTTGAGTCCCTAAGACACTGTTAAACACGTAGTTATGAGTTTCTCAACAATAGTTGTCAATAAATATAAACAATATCAGCCCAGCCTTAGTCTGACACAGTCGAACAGAGTGTGGGCTCTGGAGCCGAGCCAGTTAGGGTCAGGTCTTGGCTCCCACACATATAGCTTGGCAAGTGAATTAACTTCTCTGAGCTAGTGACGTCCTTAATGTTCCACTCAATGCAAAGGCACCTGGGAGAGCTCCATCATCCAAGGACAAACTGGGCAGAAGACAGAAAAAGTTCAAAATGCAATGACCCCTATTGTCCAGATTGGACACAGAAAGAAAACCCAGAACTCCAGTGCGGGAGGAGGACTTCAGAAGGGTTTGTTCGTGGTCCAGACCTATTCTTAGCTAAGAAATAAGATGAATACCTAAAAGGTTATAATGCAAAAGCCTCCCAGATTTTTGCCAGCTCATTGTGAATCACTCCCTGAGTCAGGACAGGACAAGGCACCAGCAACTGCCCTTGAACAGTACGGTTACCAGAGTCAGAGCCTATTTTGAAAAGCTAAAACTGATCTACATCTGGCATTTCAAGGGCAAGCCAATTCACCCACATGCAATTGACCACAGGTGAGTTCTTCTTCTATTCATAGATATCCTAGAAATAGGTCTGAAAACACAGAAGAGGCACCGAGTTGCCGCAGGAATGGCACGTAGAAACTCCAAACCACCACATACTAGCTCCGAGCCCTTGAAAAAAAAATGTTAAACCCTCTGAACTTCCCATTTCTCATCTGTAGAATGGGTGGCATAGAAGAATGCCGGTTTTGGGGGGCCCAGAACGACAATGGACTGCAGCTGGTTCATAAATGGAGCATCCAAAAGAGCAGACCAGGGGCTACACGGGCCCAGCAGCACAGGCTCTCACGCTTCACGGCTACGTTAGCTTGTGCAGCTGCTGGGCATTCCAGCTGCCAGCCGCGAAGGCCTGTACTGAGCCCCCGGTACGGGACATTCGTGGAGGAGACCAGCGGGCTAGCTGGCGATGGGCTGACCCCCTCCCACCCTATAAAGAGCAGCGTTTCACCCTGATTAGGAGTGACAAATACTTGGGGTGTGGGTCTACCTTTCTTGCCCGTGGCCTCAGCCACTGGGACTCACACAGTCTGCGCTTGACTGTTTCTGCTGAAATTCTAATCCTGCACAAATGCACTTCGGACAAAGAAATCCACTTTGCAGCAAAGAAGGTGCCCATGGGCACAGAACCATGCAAGCCACCCGTCCTACGACTTAGCACACCACTCAGACGCCGCTGGTTTGACAGAACGTTGAAGGACCTTCTGAAAGCAGGCTAAGTGTGAACGTAGACAGAACACCCTGCACAGGGAAAATACTGTCCCCTGGGAAGTGGCACATACTCCTGATGTAAAATCAAGAGCCTTTATCTGAGGCTCACTCCCAGTAAACAGAATACATAGGTCTGGGAACGAAGTGGGCTGGGGGCCTGGGAGTGGCCTCACTCACTATCACTCCCTGTGTCACTGGAGAAATTTGTGTTTCCTATACTTGATACTTCAGGCTCTGTGGGACTGGAGATGCTTCCATCATAGGACACGGCTTCTGCTAAAATTAAAGCTATAGCTGCTGCCTGCCTAGTTACTATAAGCTCCATCTCCCCATAGCCGGCAAAGAGGTAGAGCTGTATTACTGGCAGTGGGTTGACCATGGTCACCATGAGGAAGTAGGGGTACCTACTATAATGGGGCAGGGGGGACTACGGATGGCATGTGATAGATACGACAGCTGGCCCTCTGGGGTGTGGCTCGGTATTCCAATGCCCAGTTTTAACTGTAAATGGGCAAATGCAACAACCACAGCCTGATAAAGACATGGTAACCAGGGGACTCAGACCCCTCAGGAATGCAAGTCTGGCTCAATCCAACAGACCATCCACCTTCATTAGGAGAAGTGCGAGCCAAGGAAGGAGATTCTAGAAAGAGTGGCCGACAAGGGAGAGGATGAGTATCAGTTATGGCCTCAGGACCAGCTGCAACAGTGGGACTGCAGTTTGTCCCACTAACCCCCAAATTGTGACCAAGAAGAATCCTCGAGAAGTTGTGGGAGGATGAAGTAAGTTTCGAGTGAGAAATAAGTGGATCTGAGTCGTACAGGGGGTGGACTGTAGCAGATGCTATTCGCATCTCACTCAGATCCCCATTTACCAGGCAGGTGTCCCCATCCTCCTCCTGCTGCTGCGGGTGTTGGCTGCTATGCGTCACACCTGCACTCCTCTCTAGAGGCTTCCTCTTGGTTCGCGGGAGCTGCCTTACCTAGAGATATCTCTCGCACCTCCCCCCAGGGATCCCTGTAACCCGCTGATGCAGGGGCATAAAAGCTCAACCCCGTCGCCTCAAGGCAGGAAAACCTTTGTGGTACAATTCACACTCTTGAGTTCCATATGGGATTAAGTGGTCTTCATCTGCTCGGGCTGCTATAACAACACCCTATAGACTGGGTAGCCTATAAACAACAGAAGTGTATTCCTCCCGGTTCTGGAAGTCTGAGATCAGGATACCTGCACACTTGAGCTCTGAGGAGAGCTCTCTTCTGAGTCACAGACAGCTGCTGTCTTCTTGGGTCCTTGCACGGTGAGAAGGAGGACCGATCTCTCTGGGGCCTCTTTTATAAGAGCATTCTCATTCATGAGGACTCCACCCTGATGATTTAATTACCTCCCAAAGGCCCCACCTCCTAACAGAATCACATGAAGCATTAGAATTTCAACACATGAATTTTGATGGGGACACAAACATTCAGTGCGTGACACTGGCTGAAGACAGACTTCTAAGACCACACCTTTACCTAGTTTCTCCCTGGCTTGTACTGTTTCTCTTACTCCCTTAGGGGTTTTCCATAAGAGCAATACCATAGTTGATAAATATTTTGCACATACTCCCATCTGAGCCATGTTTCTAAGTACCCAACTTAAAATCCAGGAGACATTTTTTGCCTCCACCGTGTTTGCAACCCCTTATAACATGATCACAGTATCACAGCTTGAGTTTTTGTTTAGTAAATATCCACTCTCCTCCTCTTCCACTGTGGGCAGAAAATCCTCCCATGCCCCACTGCCACAGACTGTATTTTTCAAAAATGGCTGCCACCCTATCTCCCATCCCCCATGCACTTCTCACAATGTGACCTGAACATCCCTCTCATAGAGTATTGAGATCTGCATCTCCTCCCCTTGAAAGTGGCTTTTGCAACTGTTTCAATCAAAAGAGTGGCAGAAGTGACGCTATGTAATTTCCAAAGCTGGTCCTAAAAGGCAATGTAGCTTCCACTTGGTTCTCTGAAACGACTATGCTAGAGTGCTAAACCACCTTGTATGCAGTCTGACAACCCTACAGCCACCATGCTGAGTGAAAGCCCAACCTAGCCCACACAGAGCGACCGCTGGAGAAGTGAGAGAAGAGAGGAGAAGCCTAGAAACACAGGTCAGCCTTCTGCTCTGCCAGCCAGCTCCAGTCATCACCTGGCTGCAACTTCACAAGAGACCCTGAGGCAGGCCTGCCCATCTGAGCCCTTCCTGAATACCCGACCCAGAGACACCAAGAGAGACCATAAAATAACTGTCAGTGTTTTAAGTCACTACGTTTCAGGGAAGCTTTTTCCATACCGATAGTAACCAGGACATCTCCTGTGATGTTGAGCTTTGCCAATGGAATTTGTATCTTGTACTCTTGCCATCACCATGAGAAGAGCATGTCTTAGGTATAAGCATGCCACTCATATAGGAAAAGTGAAAGATGTGTGTAGTAAGAAAACCTACAAACAGCCCAGATCAGCAAACCTTCACCACCTGACTTGCAAGATGCATGAATGAGAAATAAACGCTTATAGCTGCATGCCACTGAGATTTTGTGGGATTTTTGTTGTCGTTGTTACATAGCATTATGGCAATAACTGACCCAAGAGGAAAGATGAAAGCATTCCCTGTTCCCAACGATAGAATACTTCATAATTTGTAATTAAGGAGGCTTTATGATTATTATCAATAAAAATAATGAAAACAGCAGCATTATCCAATAACATCTTTATCCTGAAATTTCAATATTCTTCTCCCTTCTTTCTTAAGCCCAATTAGTGATACTGTTCCTTTTTCTGAGGCCCTAAAGACATATGACAAATGACCTCATGGGCTTTAATTAATCAGCCTCTACAGAGCGAAATGTTGTCACGTGCTTTGCATGACTCGGAAAGAAGACAATGAATAGACAGAAAATCTTCCCAGCAACCATCAGCTAGAGAGAGAAGCGCGAGAAGCCAAGAATTAGTTTACAAGTCCCTTGAGATAAGAGATCAAGAGTTCTATCAAAAAGGGAATGGGTAGTAATCCCTCCAAGCAGTACATTAGGGTTACAAGTAAAAAGGCATCAAGAGATTCATTTGAGCCAGGAATACAGAACATAAACCTCAATCCAAAAGCCTAAAGACAATAGATATTTACCCAGACACTCAGGACCACAGGGAGAAGCCATGAAAAAGACAGAAAGAGCCAAGGCCCAGTTCTCCGGATCCAACCAAACCTCCAGTCCAGGCGTCCTTCAGGGTTGGTCTTGGCCAAAAGGGCTGGGTTTCCCGGGGTCCAGTGATCCAAATGACTGTTTGGAAATCATCGATAGCACACGAGGAGTAATTATTACCTAGTGCCTTTTTAAATTGATTGGGAAAGGAAATTTCATACCAAATTACTCAATAAATCATGTTTTGATTTTAATGTTAATCTCACAAAACACTTGTCATTTGTGAAAACTGTATTTACTAAGTACCCCTGGGGCTTCACTAGATACTGACTATATGAAAGTTACACATCTTTCTCTGGGCCAGAAGTAGGACCAGATGGGATATCGGAATTCTTACTCAACCTCGAATGGCATTAGGGAGACTGATGAGTCTATATTCAACCTTATTTCATCACACTAACCAGAGTGGCAAAGGTATTAAGAATAGCAAAGCCTCTTAGAAAGACAACCTTGAAAATCTTCTAAGGGAAAGATGAACTCGAGTCTGGCCTGACTCAAACCAAGCATTTTGTTACTACCGCCCTAGACATGGAAGCACACAAAACCTCCTGCTGTGGGATTTCTCGACAACACAGCCGGCATGTTGAGCCAGACGACGCTTCATCGTGGGGACCTGTCCTGAGTACTGCAAGACGTTCAGTTAGCAGTGTCCTGGCAGGTACCATCGAGATGCCAGGAGCACCCTGACACCACCTCCTACATTGTCACAACTAAAAACATACCCAAAAACACCACCAAATGTTCCCTGGATGGCAAAATCACTCTCAGTTGATAACCAATGCATTGCTGTGGTCTAGGCTTAAAGGGCCAGCTCCTGAAGGATGAAAGAGAAACAAACGAAACAAACGAAACAAACTCTTGGAGAAACAAAAGCCAATGTGACAAGGTTATATTACATCAGTGGTTCTCAGACTGTTTTTTCTACCAGATAGATTCACGTGCATAAGCACAGCACCGCCACGAACATACCGGATTCCGACATAATAGGACTATAGGTTAAATGCAAAACGCCACTGGTTTATTCTGACCCAAGAAAGAATATTACAGTGCACATGAGTGAAAATGATGGATTAGTGTTATGGACTGAATGATGGTCCTCTCTCCCAACAAAAGAAAGATATGGTGAAGTCCTAACCTCTGGTACCTCGTAATATGAACTTATTTGGAAATAAATTCTTTGGGAATATAGTCAAGTTAAGGTCATCAGGGTAGAGCTTGATCCACTATGGCTGACATCTTCATAAAAAGGAGACATTTGGGGGCACCTGGGTAGCTCAGTCGGTTAAGTGTCTGACTCTTGATTTTGGCTCAGGTCATGATCTCAGTGTCCTGAGACAGAGCCCTATGTCAGGCTCCACACGGAGCCTGCTTAAGATTCTCTCTCTCAACAAGGGCCATATGCACCCCAATGTTCATAGCAGCAATGTCCACAATAGCTAAATCGTGGAAGGAGCCGAGATGCCCTTCAACAGATGACTGGATTAAGAAGTTGTGGTCCATATATACAATGGAATATTACTCAGCTGTCAGAAAGAACGAGTTCTCAACATTTGCTGCAACATGGACGGCACTGGAGGAGATAAAGCTAAGTGAAATAAGTCAAGCAGAGAAAGACAACTATCATATGATTTCTCTCATCTGTGGAACATAAGAACTAGGATGATTGGTAGGGGAAGAAAGGGATAAAGAAAGGGGGGTTATCAGAGGGGGGAATGAAGCATGAGAGACTATGGACTATGAGAAACAAACTGAGGGCCTCAGAGTGGAGGGGGGTGGGGGAATGGGATAGACCGGTGATGGGTAGTAAGGAGGGCACGTATTGCATGGTGCACTGGGTATTATACGCAACTAATGAATCATCGAACTTTACATCGGAGACCAGGGATGTACTGTATGGTGACTAACATAATATAATAAAAAATCATTAAAAAAAAAAAATAAAAGATTCTCTCTCTCTCTTCCTGTACTCCCCTCCCCTGCCCCTCCACCCCCGGCTCACATGGGCTCTCACTCACTCTCTCTTAGAAAAAAAAAAAGTGGGGGGGAGACATCTGGACATAGACACAGACATGCACAGAGGGAGGACTGTGTGGAGAGTGCAGCAATGCTGTCACAAGCCACATGACATCTGGAGCTACCAGAAGCTGGAAAAGGCAAGGAAGTGTCCTCTTCTATAGACGTGAGAGGGAGCATGGCCCTCTGGACACTTTGATTTGGGGCTGTTAGCCTCCAGAACTATGAGACAATAAATTTCCATTCTAGGCCACCCAATTTGTGGTACTTTACTACAGAAGCCCTAGGAAACTAATACAGATTTGATCTAGGAAAAATTATTAAGTTTATTTTATTTTTAACAACTAGTGAGTTCCGGGGTGCCTGGGTGGCTCAGTCAGTTAAGCGTCTGACTCTTGGTTTTGGCTCAGGTCATGATCTCAGGGTCGTGAGTTTGAGCCCTGCATAGGGCTCTGTGCTGGGCATGGAGCCTACTTAAGATTCTCCCTCTCCCCTCCCTCTGCCTCTCCCCTACTTCCCCCCTCACACTCTTTCTCTCTCTCAAAAAGAACACCAAACTAGTAAGTCCCATACCAAAACCTGCATAGAGATGTTTACAGCAGCTTTATTCATAACTGCAGCTTTATTCATAACTGCCAAGACCTAAGAGTACCCGAAATGTCCTCCAGTAAGTAAATGGATAAACTGTGGGACATCCAGACAACAGAATGCTACACAATAATAAAAAGAAATGAAATAAAAAGAAATGTTACAAAAAGACATGGACGAACATTCAATGCATATTACTAAGCAAAAGAAGCTGATCTATAATGGCTGTATACTGTATGATTCTAACATTCTGTAAAAGGCAAAACTCTGGAGCCAGGAAGAAGATCAGTGGTCACATGGAGTGGAGGGAGGGGGGATGAACAGGCAGACCACACAGGGATTTCAGGGCAGTGAATATACTCTCTGATAGTATACTGATGGATACGTGTCATTGCACTCATCCAAACCCACAGAATGTGCAACCGCAAGAGCGAACCCTAAGGTGAATTACCGTGGTTCGGGTGAACCCCAAGGTGAATTACCGTGGTTCGGGTGAACCCCAAGGTGAATTACCGTGGTTCTGGTGAACCCCAAGGTGAATTACCGTGGTTCGGGTGAACCCCAAGGTGAATTACCGTGGTTCGGGTGAACCCCAAGGTGAATTACCGTGGTTCGGGTGAACCCCAAGGTGAATTACCGTGGTTCAGGTGAACCCCAAAGTGAATTACCGTGGTTCGGGTGAACCCTAAGGTGAATTACCATGGTTCAGGTGAACCCCAAAGTGAATTACCATGGTTCGGGTGAACCCTAGGTGAATTACCGTGGTTCGGGTGATTATAATGTGTCAGTGTAGGTTCATCCTTGGTAACAAACACACCACTCTGCTGAGAGATACTGATCGCGGGGACAGGCATATATGGCCTGTATATCTGTACCTTCCTCTCAATTTTGTTGTAAACCTAAAACTGCTGTTTAAAAAAACAACAACAACAAAAACCCAGTCTTTAAAAAAATTACTAATCTGAAAACATCCATGTGTTACTAACTGCAGTAACTTACTTACAATGTAAGGACAACGGAGCCAAGGCAGCAATGTGTCACAACGCAACAGTGAAACCTACCACAACACAGGATGCTCGGCATTGCGCCTCTGAAAAACTGGAGGTAGAACTTATGAAAGTTATTCATTTGGACCACATTAATTTGGGATCAATAAAAACGTACACAAGGTGGTCCAACTACAAATGGCTCATCCCTTCCTACAGGGAAAAATCCAAACTTCTTAAGCAGAGCATGGAAGCCCTTTACAACCTGGTCACAGCCCTTCTCCCAGACTCATCTTTGCCAAATCCTATCACACCTGTCCTGTTCCACATGGAGCTGATCTAATGCTTCCCAGACTTCTTCTTGTCAAGGCTTACACAGAAAATGATCAGTGTGAGGGTACACCAGGGTAAAGAGACAAAGATCAACAACTTGGCAAACCTGCACCTATTCAAGGCACCCCAGGGTACCACAGCACCCCACGCCCTTGGGAAGTTCTGCTCTACTTCACCATGATCTTGCATGCCTTTGGTTTCACACGAGAAAGCCCTACCTCGCACGTTCACCACTCCTCCACCTCCCAAGTTGCTATTTATCCCTCAAAACCCAGCTCACTTACCATGTCGTCTGTGATGTCGTTCCCACCTCTCCTCTGCTATACTCAAGTTGCACCCAGTACCGAGACCCTTGCCGTCATGCTGGATTGCCATTGCAGCAGCCCCACCTAGAATGGGATCTTTCTCAGGGTCCGGGGACCACTAGGGACAAAAGAAGTCGACACTGATTCAACAGATATTTATTGACCTCCTATTAGAGACAAAGTGTTGGACCAGTTGTAAGGATTCAAGGGTGACCAAGGACCGGGAGGGTCTCTGGCTTCCTGGAGCTCACAGGCTAGTGGGATTAATGGACATTAAACCACCACTCACACAATTCATTATTTAATTTCAATGGTGGGGAATGTCTCAAAAGAAAGGTACAGGCATCAGCGAATGCATATAACAAGTGGACTTGATCTATTTTGGGAGTCAGGGAAAGCTGCCTTCAAGGGATGACACATAACAGATAAGCTCTGAAAGATAAATAGGAATCAACTAGGTGAAGGGCTGAACGTGTGTGAAAGGAGCATTCAGAGTTCAAAACCAAGCATTCTGGTTTGACATCACATCCATAGGATCTGACCCAGGCAGATCCTAAGTAAATATTTATTGTATGAAATTTTTTTTTAATTTTTGAGTACCTTAACCACCTTGTCCCTAAATGAGTTCCTCCAATTGGTTATTATTATTTTAGAAATTCTTTTCAATAATTCAAAGGTACAAATATTTATTGAAACATCATTATATGCAATTGTCTAAGCACTCAAGGCAAAAAGACAAGACTTTTCCAGGTGCAGGAGATGGAAGAAAGTGTTTTAAGCAAAGTAGAGACCACGGGAAAATCATGGAGGCAAGAGAGCACACAGTGTGGTCTGGAAAGAGTGTGGAATTTGGTTCAAAAGAAGTATGAGGCCTTAGTGAGGGATAAAGAAATTGGGGTATTAGCTATTGCTGAATAAGAAATTATCCCCAAAGCTGAGAGGTTACGACAACACACGTATATTATGTCACAGTTTCCGTGGGTCAGGAAACTAGGCAAGGCTTAGCTGAGTCTTCTTTACTAGCTTCAGGGTCTCTCACAGACTGCAGTCAAGATATCTGCTGGGGCCACAGTCCTCTCAAGGCTCGACTGAAGCGGGACCTGCTTCCAAGATCATCCGTTGGTTGTAGGCACTCACAGGATTCAGTTCCTTGTGGGCTCTTGGACTGAAAGACTCAGTTCCCTGCTGGCTGTTGGCCAGAGGCCACACTCAGTTCTTTGCCATGTGGGCCTCTGTAGCATGGCAGCTGGCTTCATCAAAGGCCACACGAGAGAGAGAGTTTGCTGGCAAAACAGAAGCTATAGTCATTTGTAACCTAATAATGGAAAGAATATCCCATCACTTTTGCCCTATTCTATTCATTGGAAGCAAGTCACTAGGTCCAACCCACACATAAGGAATAAGAGGAAGTGAAGGTCACTGGGGGTCATCTTATAAGTAAGTCTAACACAGCACCATATCACGTAGAGTCTTGAATGCCAGTGAAGGGAATTTGTGTTTTACTAGGTAGTAGGATGCCAGTGAAAGTTTGGGGACACAGAAGGGACATGATCAGAGACTCTCCACGGGAAGATCATTCCCACAGATTACACCATGTTGTGTAGGATGGACTGGAAGCAGAGAATGTGACTGGAGCTGGGGAAATCAATTAGGAGGCCAATGCTCTAGACGGTTAAGGCATAAAGCACCACCTACTTTAAGCGTACATCATATATTATAAACACAAGAACCTCATGAGATAATCAGGTCAACTATTGTCCCCATTTCATAGGGAAGGAAATTAAGGGTTAGAAGTTAAACAACTTGTCAACCAATGTTGAAAAGAAGGCCAGAATGCAAAGGAAGAGTCTGATATACTTGGAAACTGTCAAGCAGGCTTGGGGGTGCAGAGGGAGAAGAAAAAAAAGGATTTGTCAAAGCTTCAAAGTTTTCCAACAAGGATGAATACGAAGAGTGTGGTTCACAAAAATCAAGAGGCAGGAAGAAGCACTGGTATGGAAGTAGGATGAAGGATAATGGAACTTGGAATCTGTGGCACTGAGGAAACAACCAGGTAGGCAAATAAGCCTCCCTTGGAAATGCCAATTTGGTGTTAGGCTGGGGGGAACGTCCACATGGGAATGTCAGTTGAAGCCATGGGAGTGCACAGAATTTCTAGAAAAGAGAGAAGGAAGAGAGGGCAAGGCTCAAAATCACAGGACCTGCCACTTCTAGAGAAGTCAGAGTAGGAAGGACAGGAGGCAAAAGTGAGGAAATTAAGAAGAGAATCAAGAGGGCCCAGTTTCAGGAAACCCTGAAAAAGAACACTCCAAGAGAAAAGGGGAACACCAGAACCAAATGCTGTAGGGAGCCTAGAAGACAACGACAGAGAAGGTCATTGAAAAAGGTCTTCCATGCCACTTGAAGGAATTTCCATCGAAGGCGGTGGAAACTAGATTAAGGCACAGGAATGAAGGCATGTGAGGTGTGGGGACAGACCAAAAATTAGTATCTTCAAGGAAACGGACGGCAAAGGCAAGAGTGGCCTGGAGTAGCAGCTTGAGAAGGGGACAGAGGACTGCCCTAGACAAGAAGAGAACTGAACACGGCTACAGCAGGGGATGGGGATGGGGGACTGCAAGAGAGTCCGAGTGCAAGAGAAAAGAAAGATGGTGCCTGTTTGTTGCGTGAGATTCCCACAGGCTCAGGCAAACATAAATGGAATGACAGGATTTCGAACTAGGAGTAGAAGCCATCGGGATCTCCTCCTATTCCTGACTCCTCAATTACTGCCACCTGCTCTTATGTGCCCATCGCATGAGCACCGGCCTCCCTTCCCTTTCCTTTCCCTTCCCTTCCTAGTCTAAACTCCCTCTAGGCCATCTTGTCCACTTGATGGTTTCAGTGTGCTGTCACCCCTGGACCCAGCTCACCCTTCCAGCCATAACCTCACCCCACCCTGCCCCAACCCCACATATACAGTATCCTCTGGCCATTCTGAACCTTGTTCATTCTTCAAAGATATGATGCTCTCCTTTCTGTCTCTTGGGGTGTCCTGCATGTTGTGTTCTCTGCTTGGAATACTCTTCTCACATCCCTCTTAACATGACCAGCTCCCTGTTCTTCAGATTTCAGCTGAGATGTAATTTCCTCCAGGAAGCCTTCCTGGTGCCCACGTAATGCCAGAGGACAGTAAACTCTGTATTGTAATTATCTACTTACTCGTTGGCCTTCTACAGGACCAGAAGCTCTGTGAGAGGAGAGGCCATGCCTATGTTATTTACCACAGCCTCAGTACTAGATACGCAGTGTTACTATATTGAAGGGACAGTGGACACTCTAGGACATCGGTCATTATCTGCACCCAGCCTGCACTTCAGGACTGAGGCCCACATGGCCACCACTGCTGATGGCTCTCAGCTGACTCCATTTCTAGGCACTGCTCTGGACTGCAGGGGTTGCCTCCACTGCTTTGCTTGGGGTAGTCCTTGTGTCTACTGACTGCTGGACACAGGGCTATAAAGCCCAGTCCCCTTGTCTCTATCCTTAGAGGCCATCTCAGTTCCCGAGCCTCCTGTGGGATCTGCTGAAGCCTTCATTGTGACTACATCACAGCTCAGATTCCCCCTCGACCTGGTCCTGCCTCCCATATTCCCCCACTGCTGCTGATCCAGAGAACATTCCTAAATAAGCCTCCTGCCAGCAAATCTCCGAGACAAGTGGATAAACAGAAATGAATTTTGTCCAAATCACTCCCCAACACAAGGATGCTCACTACACTATTTCTAGGTCAGCCTCTAGAACGGTGGCACGTATGGGGCCACAGGGAGATACCGATTGAATGAATCAATGTGGTCGTTTGGTCCTTGAATTCTTCTGGTGACCCTCACCACACACTTGGTGAGTGATCGAAATATTATATTTCTTTGGAAGTAAGAAAAATCGATTTAAAGAATTTTCGAAGTTCCTTCAGCTGGTCTGTTATAGGGCACCCATCAGAGCACAGTGTAAGTGAATTCTGCCGCTAACTATTGCTAGAAAGGAAAGCAGATTGCCAGTGCTTGTTTTCACAGAATGTGTCTTTAGACCAAATGAGTCACAACTGGAGGCTGAGATCCTCCAAGCAGTGACTGTGCCGACTGGGAGCCTCGTGCCACGCGTCTCGCTGGAAAGCACATACAGAGACTCTGGGATGGCAAACGTCCAGCGAGAATCATGCTTCTGGAAGAGCTGAGCCGTTGGAAGAGGATGAACTCACAAGGCTGTGTTCAGAGGTTAAGGGCGCTATTAGGGGCTTACAAAGTGGCAAAGGGCGCAGAGGACAGTTCAGCCACCAAGGGACACCTGGCCAGGCCTCACGGGAGGGCGAACATTCCTCCTGCTGGAATGCGAACAGCAGGTACCACACTTGGAATTTTATGTCAAGATCAATGAATTCCACCACCTGGTTGACCTTCTCTCTGATCTGCCTTCTAGGTCAAGCACGTTCGCCTCTGGACCAGCAATGCTCTCACCTCTACCCCTATGATCGCAGCTATGACCCAGAGAGATAAATGGAAAAGGAAGAGGAAGATCATTTTGTGTGTCCAGACCAAGTGGTGATTGAAAGTGTACCTTTCATCTGAGGATCTTCTAAATATGTTTACGGCATGATTCACTCATTCCCACCACTCCTCTCTAAGGCACTATTGTTCACCCTCCTGAGATGCAGTGACCTAAGGCCCAGCGGAGGCAAGTTACTGGCTTCAGTGGAGCCACTGGATGCCAGAAACCCAACTTGGAAATCCCAACTCTTAGCCTGCCCAGCAGGGCTTGCTTATTCCAGAATGCTACCACCCAAACAGGCAACTAAAGGCCCACTTACCTCTGTTTCCAAGAAGTCACACCTGGGCATGTTACTGCCCCTTTCTTTGTTTCCTCATATAAATAAGATGTCATTTCTACCTCTTGCTCTCTTGAAAGTAAGCAAGTTATCAAAATGTATGGTACAGGATTTATTTACAAGATTTTCTTAGAAACCCCAATTCAGGCTATGTCTGAAGTCATTTCTCATAGTAACTCAAAACTACTGTCATGGACAGAGGGTTATTGAGGATGTAATTAGTTAAATTAAGATGAGATTATCCCAGAATCGAATGGGTCCATGATCCAATATGACTAGTCTCCTTCCTTACAAAAGGGGGAAATGTGAGCACAGACCTGCACACAGGGAGAACGCCATGTGAAGACACGGGCTTTGTTGCCACAAGCCAAGGAACTGCCAGAAGCAGGAGGGAAGCCTGGAACTATTCCTTCCCTGGTGCCTTTGGAGGGATCGTGACTCTACCAACACCTCGGTTTTGGACTTCCGACCTCCAGCACTGAGAGACAAGGAAGTCTTGTCATTCTAAGCTAAGTCACCCACTCTGTGGCCCTTTGTTACAGCAGCCCTAGCAAACTAATACAACCATAGCGCTCGGCATATCTCCAAGTCTATGCCTTCCAAACCCTTACAGTGCTCACAGCCGACCTGTTCACAACTATAGGGGAAAGGGAAGAGGTGAGCTGAGCGATGTGAAGGAGTTGGGCACATGGGGTGTGTTAAACTAGGCGGAGTGGGGAGAGAGAAGAGAGAGGAAGAGAACATGAAACTCAGGGAGCTCAGGACAGGACCTGGCAGGGACAGGATGAGAATGACTACCTTCCCCGGCCTGTACAACTCCGGAGTACAGAGGCTGCAGCTGTGGCTTCCTTTGTGCAAGCTGCCACCTGCTGTTACCACCAAGTGAGGGAACACAGCCACCCCAGGAGAGGGATGTGACCCCCACATTCCCCCATCACCCAGCTGCCTTCCTTCCTTCCTCTCTCAGCCTCAGGTGGTCCTGGCCCGCCAGCAGGGGGAGGAAGCAGGTGCAGGCAAGGAGGTGAGCACCTCCCTCCTGCAGCTCCCAGGCTGACTGATGCTCCAGCCTGAGCATGAACAGAGGAGGGAGATCAGGCAGTTCCAGAACCACGAGTGACATCCAACCCATTAATCATAACATCTGCAAATAAAATGCAGGTCTCTGGGGTCATGTATTTGTTGAGAACCTACAATGTGGAGAGACTGTGTCGTGGGGCAACCAGATGCTGTAAGACTCAACGCATAAGCGACAAATTCCATAAATCCTCCCACCGCCAAAGGCAAAATAGTGGACTCCCTGCTGCGTCTGTCCTATTGTCTGATTCCTCCAGCAATCCGGCTTTCCCTGACCCTGTTCGGGGCAGTACACCCCATGCGGATGCTTTGGCTCTAACGTCAAATTTTAGAAGCATGGGAAGATTCTGGGGTTATGAGCAACATGTAGCTGAAGAATAGTCGCACACAGTTTCATGCCATAGACTCGAGGGAAAAAACCTCATCACACCATCAATAGAAGTGGCTCTGGTATAAAGGAGATAAACAGCTCCTTCTCAAAACCATGTCTGTCCGTATTTTAATTCCCTTTTTGTTTTCCATTAAGACCCAAGTCTAGGTCTTAACTCAGCCTTTCAGTAAGGCACAAAGGAGTCTACGAGACCGGGGGTTCTCATCCTTTATGGAGCCCCAAGCTGAGACGTAGGACCCCCTCCCATCAGCAGCCAGGATTTTGCCCCAGTGGTGTTATGGACTCAACTGTATCACCCCAAAACTCATATGCTGATGTCCTAACCCCTAATGTGATTGTATTTGAAGATAGGGCCTTGAAAGAGATAACTAAGGTTAAATGAAGTCCTAGGGAATGGGGCCCTAATCCCATAGGAGCGGTGTCCTTAGAAGAAAAAAAGAACAGATACCAGGGAGACACGCGCGCGGAGGGAAGGCTGGGTGAGGACACAGCGAGAAGGGGGCTGCCCGCAAGCCGAGGAGAGAGGCCTCAGGAGAGACCAAACTTCCTAGCGCCTTGATCTTAGACCTCCAGCCGCAGAGCTGTAAGAAGATACATTTGTCATTCATGCACCCAGTCTGCGACCCTCTGCTCTGGCAACCCTGGATAACAAGTGTAAGGGGTAAGTCTTAGCTTTCAGTCAGTCAGTCAGCAAAAACTGATTGGGCACCTACTCTACGCACTCTTCTGGTTACCAGGACAGAGCAGTAGACAGAAGGCACAAAGCCACGGGGAGGGGGAGGCGGGAGCCCTCACAGGATTTGAGGAGCCTGGAACCCTGGCTTCTATGCCCTGGCTCCCCAGCACTTCCGCCCTCCCACCCATGGCTCTCCAAGTGGCACTGGGAACTTGTTAGACATGCACATTCGCAGGCCCCACCCCGACCTCCTGGATCATCAAATCGGGGAGTACAGACAGCTGGGCCTGCAGGTGCTTCTCGGGCAATGAAAGTGTGACAACCACTGGCCTACCGTCCGCAGTGTCCACCCTGACCCCGAACCAGCTTTCACGGCCTCCTCCCCGTCCTTCCCCATCACCCGCCCCTCACCCCGCTTCTGCGCGCCAGGCTCTGTGTGAGGCGGTCCGCACACTGGCTCCAGGCCTTTGGAACCCACCAGGTTGACACGGTTATCCCGAAGTTCCTGAGGAGGAAACTGAGATTCAAAGAAGTTTAACCCCTTCCCAAAGACACACGGCCAGACAGTCACGGGATCCAGATGCTGAGGGCCGAACAGCACGCTTCCTCCTCAAGCCCCTCACTATCTCGTTCTCTCTTCCAACTACCCTCACTCTATTTCTTTTTTCTTTTCTTTTTTTTTTTTTTTTTTTTTAGGCCCTTCCAAAGCACCACAGTCAGATCTCACCTCGCCTTTCCACGGCTTAGCAACGTCTGAGTTTGACCGCAACACCTACTGATTTCTAGAGGATGCATGTTCCCAGCTCAACACAATCACCTCCTCCCTAGGGCCCAGTGTACTACCAAATGTACTATATACATCGGGGTAGTGGGGAATTCTCCCCTTCTTTATAGGGAAAAACTACTAGAAAGAAAAAAAAAAACTTTAAAAAAATCCACTACTAGTTAGGGAAGCAGGAGTCTGAGTGTTGTCCAGTGATATTTTCTCAGCCATTTTAGACTCCTTAATAAACCACGCAGTTGTTTTCCCTGCTTTTATTCGTTTGTTTTCCTGGACACTCTCCCCACGTGGTTGCTCCGTGTGACGTTGCTGTCAGCGGTGTCTGAGGGTCCCTGTTTCTCCATGTCCTCACCAGTACGTCCCCTTGTTTGTTAACGGTGGGCTTGGAGTGGGCACTTTCCAAAAGTCCCACCCCTTTGCCTGCTTCTTTCCCGGACGTTGTGCCTTCGCTGGCCCAAAGCTCCATTTATTCAGGTGATTCTGCTCCCATTAAGGAGAGAAAAACAACCTTATCAGAGGACCCACAATTCCCCCTCCTAAGTATCTCCTCAAGAGAATTGAAAACACTTGTCCACATAAAGACTTGAACGTGGACGTCCACAGCAGCATTACTCATAAGAGCCCGAAGGTGGACGCGGCCTAAATGTCCATCCACCTGTGAATGGATAAGCACAACGTGGGCTGTCCACACCCTGGAACACTACTCAGCAGTAAATGGGAACCAACTCCTGACCACCTGCTATACCATACGGATGGATTTCAAAAACATTATGCGAGGCAAAAGAAGCCAGATGCAAAAGGTCCCATATTAGATGACTCCATTTACACAAATGCCAAGAACATACAGCTCTGTAGAGACAGAAAGTAGATTCGTGGTTGCCTGGGGCTGGGGGCACCAGAGATCTTTCTGGGGGACAGAAATATTCTACAGCTGGTTGCAGGGATAAGTGCACACCGCTGAAGTCCTCCTAGGGCACGTTTAAATTTGCTGACTTGTATGATATGCAAATCGCACTTCCACAAAGCTGTGCTCCAAAGTGCACTGCTGCGACTGAAAGCACTTGAGGTGCACAGGCCTGAGTTGCTTGATTCGGTGCAGCGAAGGCTCACTGACCCTAACACACAGGTGGGCCCCGGGGAGAAGAGCGAACACTCGCATTGTTTTCTTCCTGGGTAAACGCCTTGAAAGACAACCCCGGGGACAGTTCCACTAGAGCAGAAGTTCTGCGGCTGAGCAAATACTCCCCAAGGAACACAAGGCACACACAGACCCGCGGTGGCCCAGCCGGGGGCAGAGAACGTGAGATCGCACCAGGGCGAGGCGTGCCCACGGGCTCAGGGGGTATGGGCTTGTGTCTGAACGAGTCTGAGGGACACCCGGGGAAGAAACACACGCAGGAGTCACTGCCCCCCAAGAGAGAGGCCTGGGGGATTCACAAGGTGCAAGTGGGCTCTTATGAGGCTGCCCCAGAAGAACCCAGAAAGGGGTCTGCTGCCTAAAATATAAAAGGAGGGACCAGCAGGGATTTCTGACATGAGTCATTAAAAATAAAGAAATGCTTTCCTCTTAAAAATGAGGAGCTGAAGGCAGGAAAGGATGAGGGGATGGGGGTACGCTGACCCCACTTGTAAGCACCTCTGCACGTACATTGAAGGACATGCTACTTTCAAAGTGGATTTCTTTATGGTGGCATTTCATAGGCTTCCCTGGTTTGCTTGCTCTTCACTAACCACAAACACAATATTGAAACTGGTGCCGTACCTGTCATTCATGGCAAAGGGACTGGAAAGGTCAGGATCTACTTGAGTGACAACTACTTCTAAAGTTTCAGCAATGGAAATACAAAAAGGAACTTGAAGATAACAAGATTCTTCTTACACTTTGCTTTCCTCCTACGTTACACACAAAACAGCTAAAGGCATTGATGGGACGAAGTCCTTCGCCCACTGTAGCACTCAAAGTCTCCGGAAAGCATGAAAGCCAACCCTAGCTTATTTAATAAACAGCTACAGCCAGGCTAAAAATCAACATGGTTTTGAGAATAAATCCGATGATTCTCGTCCTTTAAGGAGAGGAATTTACTTAACACTGCAGGTTTTATCTCGCATGACCTGCCCATAATGAACCCAGGAAACTATCATTTATGTATCTAGTAAATGCAGAATTGATTAACGGGTCAGTGTAAATGTCAGTTTGGGGGTTCAATACATGTAGTTCTACAAGGGTTAGTTTTTGCCCAGTACTATTTAACATTTCCATTAATTACTTGCTGACAGAATAGGTGAGAGAATTAGAAGTGTATCATTAAAACTGCCAATTTAGAAAAAAAAATAGTTAAAATACAAACAAGTCTTGACAAGCTGGAAGACAGAAAAAAACCATTTGGTATCCTCAGGGCTCTGCTTGGTTCAGAACAGGTGCTCGATAAATGCTGGCTAAACCAAATAAATAGCAACAGAACAGAAGGCCAGCATACATGGCTGCCTGAAGAAGGAAAAGGCACCCATTCCCAAGTTTTCACTGATACCTACCATACATTTCAAACCCAAACTAACATTTCTTATAACCATGTAACTGCAACTCACCAAAAGCAAGACCAACATATCAATAATGCGCCTAAATCTAATTTAACCGACAAGAGCCGATATAATAGAGAACACGCCCAATAGTTCAAAGCATAGTGGACACTTTGTTATCCTTTCCCTTAAGTACACAGAGAGAGAGATTGTTGGTGGGTGTCTCCCCCCAGCCCCAGTAGTGAATGAGAAGGCAGGAAGAGTACAGAACGACCACCAAACAATAACAGGCTTAGCAGAAAACAGCAACTGCAAACAGAGGTGCAGCTGGGTAGAGAAAAAGACAGTCACACCTAAGTCGACCCCTAGAACCACAAGTTTTACACTCATAAGTGGCTGGCTCACCCCCAAGCAGGACGGGACAGGACACCAAAGCTGCAAGGACTCATTAGGACACCAGACCCCACTCCCTCTGAGCAGCTGAGTGGCTCCTGTAGGTTTTGTTTGGCTACATTTTTAATTAGAAAGAAAAAAAGAAACTTTTCTGCTGATGGCTATCCTACTGAAAGTCTCAGCCCATGGCCCACCTTCTAGAAGGACTTAACAGAAGTACAGACTCTCAAAAAAAAAAAAAAAAAAATTCCGACTCTCATGCCTAAAGAGGAGGATTCAAGGGTAGCCAGATAAAGCAGTAGAGGAATCAAGAAAACTTTTCTAATGCTCTTTTTACCAAATAACAGTCCTGGATTGGAACTGTCCTTGGTTTAAAAAAAAAAAAAAAGCAGGCAGACAACAAATAAGGACTCTTCAGCAACAAGAAGGAAAAAATGCAGGGAAGAATTCAAGCAGTTCTGTTCTCTTAAGGAAACCTAGAAAGAATATCACCTGTATGGAAAAGAAAAACAAAGAGATCAAAGCTGTGTGATCATAGTCGATATGTCAGAGCCAAGGGAGAAATAAGGAGAAAAGCAACACCGGCTCAGAACTCGAAACCGCCTGAGAAATTTCCAGAGGCAGAATTAACATTTCAGAAAACATAAGCTATGGTGAGGAGTCCTGGCTTAAGAGGAGGGGAAAAAATCACCTAGAAGGCAAAGGGGAAGGATTAAGAGAAGGATAAAGAGAAATCATGGAGGACAGAGGGCGGAGAAGCTTTGTTTACTGCAAACAAGTATGGGGGCGCCTGGGTGGCAAAGCGGTTAAGCGGCTGCCTTCGGCTCAGGGCGTGATCCCGGCGTTATGGGATTGAGCCCCACATCAGGCTCCTCCACTGGGAGCCTGCTTCTTCCTCTCCCACTCCCCCTGCCTGTGTTCCCTCTCTTGCTGGCTGTCTGTCAAATAAATAAATAAAATCTTTAAAAAAAAAAAAAAAAAACAAGTATGTTCACATCTAATAGAAAGACCCAGTTTTGCTAATGGGTACATATTAGGGGGAAGGTGCACCGCAAGCCACAGGACAGAGAGCTCAGGGTAACAGACCCTATGCACCTGGTGGAAGGAAAAGAAAAACCCTCTCTGGAGCAGAGCACGATCACCTTGGGCCTCAAAGAATTCCCACAAATTACAAGAAAAAATGCACATGCGCTCCAGGAAACATGAGCGGAGGCAGTTAAGACAAGATTCGCCACATTAAAATTATGATAGGAAATGCAAATTATAAAACAATCATGCTGACTTTGTTTCAAGAAATAAAGTAACAGCCTAACACTATTTGCCAGTAACAAGAATCTGAAAATGACATCAACAATTTGAAAAATAACCAAAGTAAACCTCCAGAATTTTTACAAAAGCACAAAAGATCAATGGCTAAGTTTAACAACAAATTAGACATTGTTGAAGAGAGAATCAGTGAAAAGGTCCAAAGACATTACCCAAAATATTGCAAAGACACAATACCAGAAAATATATACAAAAGAGAAATTAAGATACAGAGGGGATAACGTCCAACATACATTTTTTTCAGAGTCCTAGAACAAGAAGAGAGAGAATGGGACAGAAGTGATATTTTGTGTGTGTGTGTGTGTGTGATAATTTTTATTTTTTAAGTTTTTATTTTAATAAAATATTATTAAATTATATTAGTTGTGTTTTATATATATATTCAAAAAGCCCAATGAAACCCAATCACAAAAGAAAAGAAACCCCCCTCCAGACACATTGTGCAGTAAAACTTCATAAAATGTAGACAAAGAAAATATCTTAAAAGCAGCCTGGGGGTTGGGGGAGGAAAGGGGACAGATTACCTTCAAAGAGTGGCAGCTGTCTTCCCAATAGCAACAGTGGAGGCCAAAGACAATGGAATGATATCTTCACTGTATTAAGAGAAAACAATTGCCAATCTAGAATTATAGTCTCAGTGAAAACATCCTTTTTTAAATGGGAGGAAAATAAGATCATTTTCAAACAAAACAGAGAATTTGCTATCAGGAGATACTCATTAAAAGAAATTCTAAAGAATGTTCTTCAGGTGGAGAAAAGGGAATCCCAGATGAAAGATCTGAGATGCAAGAAGGAAAAAGAGCAGAGAAAGTAACCAAGAGGTGGAGAGAAGTAAATTAACACTCTTTGTATAAAACAGCAAAAACGGGGGCCCCTGGGTGGCGCAGTCGTTGGGCGTCTGCCTTCGGCTCAGGGCGTGATCCCGGCGTTCTGGGATCAAGCCCTGCATTGGGCTCCCTCCTCTGCTGGGAGCCTGCTTCTTCCTCTCCCACTCCCCCTGCCTGTGTTCCCTCTCTCGCTGGCTGTCTCTCTCTGTCAAATAAATAAATAAAATCTTTAAAAAAAAAAAAAAAACAGCAAAAATGCCTATGAGTTTTTTTTTTTTTAAGAAGCAATAAAATGCAGGACAGCAATAATTTATAATCAGGAGGGAGGTAAACAGAGTGAAAGTGTTCTGAGGTCACTGTGCCGTTCAGAAGGAGGGTAAAAATATTTATTAATTTTAGACTTTGATGAGTAAACTATGCATGTTGTAACTTCCAGAGTAACCACTAAAAGAATATAAATAGAGTGCATACATTCCAAACCAGGAAAGGGGAAATGGTGGAATGATGTGACTGAAAACAAGGCAAGAAAGGAAAGAAAATAAAACACAGACATAAGCAGAACAAATAGCAAGGCCTAATAGGAGATGTAAACCCAAATAGCTCAGGGGTTAACATTAACCATGAAGTAAATATTCCAGCTAAAAGCCTGACTGTCAGGCTGAATAGAAGACACAAGCTGTATGTATGCCACGTGCAAAAGACTCATGTAAAATATAAAGCTATAGAAAGCTGGAAAAGTACATAATGTAAATACCAAAAGAAAGTTGATACAGATATCAGATACATACACAAACATATAATACACATTATATATACATATATATATGATACAAAATATTTCCATTTTCATTAAGGCACCAAAGGTACCACCCTGAGCAAAAGGGTGGGCTTAAAGGACAAAGAGACTACAGTGGGAGGGAGTAGAGCATGTCTGCAGACTCAGAAGGATAATCCGGCAGAAGAGGCAAAACCGGGGGTGCAAGAGGGAAAGGACCCGATGTTCCTGAGCAGGCGAGCAGGGCTAGGACCTGTGCACGAGCAGAAGGGCTGGCCGTAGACAACATCATGGCCAGGAGCTGTCCGCAGTCGCGTAGGAAGGCATAGAGGGGTGCTATGGGTGCAGATGCTGTAAGATGTTGTGGGGAGGAGCTTCTCTTTTGCCTGCTTGCATGCTCTCCAAAAAATAGGACACAAGGTCATCATCGAGAAGGAGGGCAGAAGGGTTCTACTGGAAATGTCTGGAGAGAGAGGACGTGAGAATGAGCACCTGACATTGGAGCTCCGTCACCATTTGCCACGTGAATGAGTGATCGGCGAATAAATAGCGCAGATGGTCCACCTGAGCTTTGTGGTCATACATTTAAAGTGGCTGCACGTTTTTCTCCAACCTTGTCCTTTTGGGCTTATCGCCACACAGAGACAAGCCTGGGGACAAACCAACAGGCTGAGGAGGGCAGACTAGAAGAATCTTGTTAAGCCGCTAACCCCCGCCCCCCGCCTTGGCTTCCTCTCCCTCTTGGCTTCTTGTACGTGAACGGTAAACATCTCCATATTTTCATCCGCTGGTGTCCAGAGTGTTCGCTGCCTCCTGCGAGGCTCATCCTAACTGATGCGGTGTGACTGACTATCCCACCCCCGAAGGTCTCCACAAAAAGGCCTTGCATCAGTTTGGTGTCTCCAGGACACAGGTCCACACCAAACCACCTGAGGATTCAGACTCCTTGGATTCATAGCTTTTTCCTTCAGCCTCAGCACAGCATCAGTGCAAACCAGCACGTCACATTTACCTCTGAGCACAGGCCAACCCACACTGGCATCCGTGCAATAACGGAGATATTTTGCCTTGGTTCCCATGTCCAGACCTCCTCCTTCATCCCCAACAAATCACCCCAACCTTACTGGTATAAATGACAGCCGTTTTATTAAACTCGTGGATTCTGTGGCTCAGGAATTTGGGCAGAAGGCAACAGAGATAGCTTGTCTCTGTGCCACTATGTCTGCAGTCTTAGCCGGAAAGACTCAAACTGCTGGGGGAACCCCAATGGCTGGAGACGAGGACCACACAGAGATATCTTCACTTACAATCTGCCCCCCAAGTTGGGATGCCTCAAGGAGCGGCCCCTCGCAGCTGCTGACCAGAGCACCCACGCCCAGCTTCTCCGTGTGGCTCAGGTGGCTCAGACTGCCAGGTCCTAAGGGCAGAGGATGGTCCAGGAGAACCAGGCCTTCTTGGCCTTAGGTATTAGATTCCCCTTGCTGCTAGAACAAGTTACCACCAACTTCGTGCTTTCAAACAACACAAATTCATTATTTTACAGTTTGGAGGTCAGAAGCCCCAGATGGGTTTCCCTAGGTTAAAACTGAGGTGTTGGCAGGGTCCCATTTCTTCTGGAGACTTGAAGAGAGAATCTGTTCCTTTACCTTTTCCAACTTCTAGAGGCCACCCACCTTCCTTGGCCTGTGGCCCCTTCCTGAATCCTCAAAGCCAGGAGCACAGCATCTTCAAATCTCTCTTTGCCTCTAACACCCTTGCCTACCTCCTATGAGACCCTTGTGGTTACACTGGGCCCACTGGATAATCTTTCCATCTCGAGGTCCTTAACTTAATCACATCAGCAAAGTCCATTTTGCCGTGGAAGGTCACATATTCCCAAGTTCTGGAAATGAGGATGTGGACCTCCATGGAGGGGCGGGGGGGACGTTATTCCACCTGCTACACTGTGAAAGTCCTACAACATCACTTGCACTGCACACTATTGATCAAAACCACCACAGCCAGCCTGAGTCCAGAGGAAGGGGCACAGACCAGCCTCTCAATGGAAGAAGTGCCAATGAAACTGTGGACACGTTGTGAAAACCGTCGCACTGCCACTGCCTCTGTGGCTGTCCCAAGGCTACTCTTCAGGGAGAAGCTCTACTCCCACTCTTGACTCAGCAGCATGAACACAAAAGGGATAGACAGTCTAAAGATTCCACAGGCATGACTGAAGGCAAAAGATACACAGCACAGTCCCATTTCAGGCCAATTTTAAATAATGTCACATAGGGCGCCTGGGTGGCTCCTTCGGTTAAGCATTTGACTCTTGATTTCGGCTCAGGTCATGATCTCAGGGTCATGAGACAGAGCCCCGAGTCGGGCTCCATGCTCAGCATGGAGTCTGCTTAAGATTCTCTCCCTCTCAGCCAAGATGCCCTTCAACAGATGACTGGATTAAGAAGATGTGGTCCATATACACAACGGAATATTACTCAGCTATCAGAAAAAACGAATTCTCAACATTTGCTGCAACATGGACGGCTCTGGAGGAGATAATGCTAAGTGAAATAAGTCAAGCAGAGAAAGACAATTATCATATGATTTCTCTCATCTATGGAATATAAGAACTAGGATGATCGGTAGGGGAAGAAAGGGATAAAGAAAGGGGGGGTAATCAGAGGGGGGAATGAAGCATGAGAGACTATGGACTATGAGAAACAAACTGAGGGCCTCAGAGGGGAGGGGGGTGGGGGAATGGGATAGACCGGTGATGGGTAGTAAGGAGGGCACGTATTGCATGGTGCACTGGGTGTTATACGCAACTAATGAATCATCGAACTTTACATCGGAAACCGGGGATGTACTGTATGGTGACTAACATAATATAATAAAAAATCATTAAAAAAAAAATAAAAAATAAAAAATAAAATAAAAGATTCTGTCTCTCTCCCTCACCCCTCCCCTACTCTCTACAATAAATAAATAAAGTCGTATAAAACAATTAATACAGCCTCTCATTATGCACAGTTGAGTCAACCAAATCCTACCTCATATTTATTCCTTGGTGAAACTGAGACGTGAATTGTGTAAGTTTTGAATCACGTGAGTATTTGGGGAATGCACCCCTTGCATAAACTGCGACCACCCTGTCCTGGGTTGAATTCTATAAGGATCCAACATACAACACAACACGGAGAAAGAGAACAGGGGAGATGCGAAAATCACATCCAACCTTCAGCATAAGGATGAAAGAGTCACCAGATGATTAACTTCCCTCAAAATACGAGTTTCCCATGCTGTTAGCATTGAAGGAATGTTTCTTCTGTTGAAATCAAGCGTTATTAGTAAACAGCAGTTGTAAGAACTCGAAGTGGCTAAATTGTAGGCTTTGTTGGAAACAGGCCTGAATAGAACATATTAGCATAAATTGTATTTTTGATGGTTAAGCTTCAGTGTTAAATATCAAACTGTGCTGAACAATTGCTCTGCATACAGCGGCTAAACTGAACTACCTGTTATATCAGTTTGGGAAGTTGTCAAAACTGGAGAAGTCAGCAATTTCAGTGGATGTGTTTGTAAAATATCCCAGGGTCCTCTGGCTTCCCATCAATGAACAAAACAGCCCTGGAGCGTTAAAAGCCTGTCTGTTAAAAATAAGGATTAGCAACAGGGTAAATATAAGATTAATATCAAAAAGTAAAGCCAGTCTATTGTAAAAATTAACACAATACGCTCAGTTCATATTTCGTGTCCAAAAAAAGTTTGTATTCTGTCCTGATTTGCTGTGAATTAAGCTTTACGTCTAACAGTTTTTGTCTTCCTGTCGTACATTCAGGCACCTGGACACTGAATTTTGCCCAGTTGAACTTACTGTCTCTATTTATTTCCATCCACCTTTGATCCCGGATATCTGGGACATTTTATTAAGTGGGGAGGGGGAGTGGGGGGCTTAAGCCATTGTATTCCCTCACGATTTCATGATTTTTGCTCTGTTTTCTATATTCTTTGAGAGTACTGAGCACTTCAGACAGGCCTCTAGCTTCTATCTTAAATGGATGCTTGTACACCACCCAGCACATATTTAATATCCTGAGGGTAAATAATGTGGCTATGGCTTAGTCCTGTCACATGTAAAATTAAACGTGTATATTAGACAGTCAGTGCTGGATGCCCAAGCTATTGGAAATCTGATCATAAAACCTTAGTTGAGGTCTGATCACTCAAAACTTACCATTTGAAACCATGTGAAATGGTCAAGCATCAGTTACCAAATGGTTTGCTTGTGTCTTCAATAGTAAAAGATTGCTAGGAGATCAAACTAGCTGGCCTTAGCACTGCCCTCACGCTGTCCTACCACTCCTATTTTGAGCCCACCTGTATAACTGGGAATCGTTTTCTTGTTTTTGATATTTTCTTCTAATTACAAAAAGAACACATGCTCATTGTGGAAAAGTTACAAAATATAAACCAACTAAATTAAAAAGTTAAAATCCTCCATAATAATTTACTTTAAACCCCCTGAACTGGATCCCATTCTCCCTCCTTAAATCAAAAGAAATTTGAATTGGTGCAAAGAGGTAAATATACAAATTAACATATAAAAGTGTTAGAGGGAAATACAGGTGAATTTTTTATAAGCACCTCCCAACAGTCCCACCACCAAGATCTAATCAGGAGAAGGCTACGTTTGCACCTCACATCAGTGGACACTCAAGCCAGAACCATTAGAAATTCTAAACCAGGATGACCCCAAAAGACAGATGGGTCATGCAGACAATTAATTATAATGTAATGCAGGTTGAGATAAATAGAGAAAAAAATGAAATGCTGAGGGAATGCAAAGAAGGAAAAGACAGGCTCTGACCAGCAGGATCAGAGATGGCTTCAGAAGAGAAAAGTCTGAGTGGAACTTGGAATGATGAATAAGCTATCAAGAAGCTACCAAGTCAAGGGAACCACATTCCAAAGAGAAAGAACACAAAGGAAAGCAAAGAGTTAATTGTGAAGCCCAACAAGGATAATGATGAAGGAGTGTCTTGGTGACCCACTCTTAAATCAAGAGTCAAATTGATCCATTCTTCTTTTCAGCTTTTTCTTATGAGGACATATCAGGACATTCTAGAAAATTGAGTATCATAAAACATTTCCAGACTCTACCAGTCAGGACTGTTTTAACTGCAGTTGACAGAAACCCAACGCAAACTGGCGAAGCATGAGAAATCATTAACTCACATAACTAAGCAGCTTAGTGTGTACAGACCGATTCAGGTAAAGCTGGATCTAGGTGCCCAAATGATGTGCTTGTTTCTGTCTCTGTCTGCTTCTCTTTCTCTAGTCTGCTTGTATTTACTTCTCCTTGCAAGACAGCTTCATTCTTTCCTACTGCAGACAGATTCTTTCCACATCACAAGAAGACAGCTTCTGGCAGTCCCAGGTCAACACCCTTACAACTTGCCAATATAAATGAAGAACGCAGTCAGCCCCATAGATCTAGTAGAAACCCTCAGGAAGACATCTTTGTGATCTCGGTGGGGCAAACGCCCATCTGTAAACCAATCACTGTGACTGGAAGGGTGCAGTACTAGGGCTGACCGCACACTGGTCATATGCCCACAAGAGGGTACAAGGTGGCACAAGTCACCGTAACAGATAGCACCATCAGGACCACATGAGGTAGGAGAACAGCTTCCTGGAGGAAGAAGAGGAGGATGGGAGACTATGCTTTGCACACCACAGTTTTAACTATCACAGTTTATCTTTCAGATATTTGGGGGGATTTCTTCCATCCCAACAATGGGGATACATCATCACAGCCCTCCAGACAGTCACCTGGGAAGGACTGCAAGCCGATGACAATCCTCCTACAATACGTGCTCGTGAGAAGTATACTAAAGACACATTCAAGTCAGCACCTAAAAGACTCTCTTGGCAGTCAAAGATTTTCACCAAATTCTATTTTGAATTCCGAAACAGAGAACCAGGAAATCCGATCAGGCCCCTACCACACACACACACACACACACACACACAGTATAAGAGCCACCTCGTTCAGCTCTTGGATTTTCTGTTAGCATACTTGAAATCTTGTCGTTTAAGTCAAATCATATACAGAGCGAGCGTTCATACAGCACTGAGGATTTGCCAGGGACGGTTCTATAGTAATGCCTGCAACAACCCCGTGAGGCAGGACCTGTTATTACTTCTTTTATGGATGAGAAAGCCAAAGCGCAGGAGGTCACATCCCACACAGCTGGATCTGAACCCAGGTGCTCTAGCTCCGGAGGCATACTCCTAGCCCCAAAGTCAGACTCAGAGCCTTCACTCAAGATAGATCAGAGTAAAAATGGAGAACAAAGAAACAGAAAAAAAAAAAAAAAAAAGTAACCATGATGAACACCACACTGAAACAAAGTAATCGACAGCAGAACAACAAAAAAAGCTCGTGTAATACCATAATCTGGACACTGAACCATCAGCTCAAGAAGCATGCAACTGTCAGTGTGGCCCCAACACCAGCTGGGTCACCAGAACACACTGGCTAACGAGGCTGTGAGCGATCTGGTTTCACTAAGGCTGGTGAAGGGCTCCTCCCACACTAGTAATAGGGAGATCCTCTCTCCCTCCTGAAGATGCTGCGCCCACAAAGGCAGCCTGGTGTCTGGGGATAACCCTTCTACCCAGGACCCGACGCAGCATCGGCACATTACCCGGCTCCTAGGTGTTTCTTCAATTTTCAGGCAACTCTGACTCCCTGCTCTTAGGAGAGTCACGAGGGTTGAAAGACTAGGTTCATTGATCAAGTATTTATTGAGTACCTTCCATGTGCTTGGCCCCGAGGACTTGACCCCGAGGACATACACAGCAATGACCAGACAGACACAGCTACGCTCTCATGGTATTTTCCACCTAGCCCTGGCTTCTCCCATACTCTCGTTGACGCCAACCTGAATTGTTAGCAGCTTTTACCAGCAGGTCTGATATCTCGACCGTATGCACCCCTACAAGCATATTGGTTGGTAAAATATGTTTAGTAAACAGCCACTGCTTAGGTCTCTTGACTGACCCACCACAGCCAACCTTGCCCTGGCTCCTCTCCCAGGACCCCAGGAACGGCCCCAAGTCCATCAACTGGAGGGATAACCCAGGCCCAGTAGGGGTCTCCAGGACCCCACTCCCACACATGGCCTACATCTGTTCTGATCAGGGGGTGCCTGGGCCCCTGTTCATGTGCGCTAAAAGTAGCCAAATTGCAAAAAGTGTCTTCCCTCTGTAAACAAGCTTTAAACTCACACTTTTCTGGTTGATGGCCAGTTCTCTTTAGAAACAGTAGGTCTTTATTTTATAAAAAAGGAAAAGCATCAGACACACAATGTGACAATCAGCAACTGTCTGAGCACTAACCGTTGACGCAGAGGACATCTTGCCAAGATGGGACCAAATTACCTTCTCCTCCCCTGGCACCCCCTGCAGTGCCTATCAACAGACACCTTCAGAACAGAGGCCTCAGCGAGACAGCCCCAGATGGCCCAGCAGCCACGCACCAGAGGGACTCTTACAGGCCCGGACGCCTGCTGGCTGTGCCACTCAGGAAGGAGAGGCAAATAACACCCATCAGAGTTTCACCCAGCCACTCACAGGACAGCCTCACTCACTGGGGAATCCCTCTACCTGCCCAGGTGCCAGGAGAGATTGAAACTGGCTCAGACAGATGTGCAAAAGCAGGCTCAGGGGCGCCTGGGTAGCGCAGTCGTTAGAGCGTCTGCCTTCGGCTCAGGGCGTGATCCCGGCATGCCGGAATCGAGTCCCACATCGGGCTCCTCCGCTGTGAGCCTGCTTCTTCCTCTCCCACTCCCCCTGCTGTGTTCCCTCTCTTGCTGGCTGTCTCTCTGTCACATAAATAAATAAAATCTTAAAAAAAAAAAAAAAAAAAAGCAGGCTCAGAAGCTCCCGGGTTCCCTGTGAACACTGTGTTCTCAACCCCTTAGAATCATCCAGGGTTACTTTCAAATACAGATGCCAGGCCCTAGCCAGGCACCACCAGTGTTGACCGCTGATCCAGTGGGGCCCGCTATGGCGTAGGGGGTTCCAGATCTGTGAACTGCCTCCAGGGACCAACCAGACTGGAGGGTTCCACTTTCCTGTTTCCAGTCTGCAGCCCCGAAGGAGAATGTCTGGATGCCATTCTGGCTGCAGGCTCCCCCACCCACCCAGCCCTGTGCTTTTCCAGCAGACTGAGCCATGAGTGGTGCCCCGTGTCTGCTTGGGGCAAGGTCCAGAGGGTAAACTGTGCTAGCATTTTGCCCACACATGGTGGCTAGACAGTGAGAACAAGAAAGGTATTTATTCAAATCCTAATATGAGGTTACAAATTTTAATAGTATCATTCATTATTGCCTTCCAGGGATTTCTGGGATATTTTCTCACTGCTAACTAAATTTTTTTATTATTATTAGTGACCTGTCCAGAAATTAAAATTTCCAAGCTGGTTTTTCAAAGACATGATACAAAAGAAAAAAAACCATAATAAAAATGAATCCCTGTTGCCCTCTGAGCCCCTCTGCAAAGTACCCTGTCCTTAATTCAGCAAAGGGCTCCTTGTCCACACACTCTAATGTCAATGGGACCACAGGGAGGGCAGGGATGACCAAAGACAAATTGCTTTAGGAAGCAAGTCCTTCAGGCACTCCTTCCTGGCAACCGATCCTGAAATCCTGAGCCTCCCAGGGGGCTGCTCAGACTGGCAAGGAACCAAGCCTTCAAGCCCCAGCACCTCTAAAGGTCCCCTCTCTAAAGAAGGATCACATTTCCTGCTTTGCTGACAAGGAAACTAAGGTGCTGGGAGGTGAAGGGACCAATTCAACGGGCAAATGTCTTTTTAGGGCAAAAAAAAAAATGTCACTTTCATCATCTCAAGGGTAAAGAGAAAAACCTCAGACATGCCTTTGGAGAGACATAAACTTGAGATTTCAGTGAAATTAAGCTGCCTGCTGTTAAATGTGTGGTTTTCTTCATCTCACACATCTTGCCACCAAAAAGAGATTAGGTTGATACAATTAGGCTGGGTACTAACCCCCGGGGGAATGATGAGACATCTCATGTTGGAGGTCCCCTACACACTACTGAGGAAAGTGCTAGATACGGCTTTGTCGCCCCCACCCACTACCCCCTCCCCCCCAAGCGACCCTCACCCTCACAGAGAGAGAGGGCCGCCAGGTGAGGGGCAGGCCCTGGCATAATGCAGGAGGAAAAATGAGAGGAAGGAAAACCAAGGAAATGCATCAGAGCCCTGAGGAAGAAATCAGAAGGACACGAGTTCAACCCAGACAGAGCCCCACGTCACTCCAGCCTAAAGATATGGCAAAGATATAGTGAGGGCTCAGGAGTTCTGATTCTCTTTTAAAACCAAAATGCAAGTTGGTACAGCCACTTTGGAAAACAGTGTGGAGGTCCCTTAAAAAGTTAAAAATTGAGCTACCCTATGATCCAGCAATTACACCACTGGGTATTTACCCCAAAGATACAAACATAGTGAAGAGAAGAGCCATATGCACCCCAATGTTCATAGCAGCAATGTCCACAATAGCTAAATCGTGGAAGGAGCTGAGATGCCCTTCAACAGATGACTGGATTAAGAAGATGTGGTCCATATATACAATGGAATATTATTCAGCTATTAAAAAAAAACGATTTCTCAACATTTGCTGCAACATGGACGGGACTGGAGGACATTATGCTAAGTGAAATAAGTCAAGCAGAAAAAGACAATTATCATATGGTTTCACTCATTTATGGAACATAAGAAGTAGGAAGATCAGTAGGAGAAGAAAGGAAAGAAGAAAGGTGGGGGGAAACAGAAGGGGGAATGAACCATGAGAGACTGTGCACTCTGGGAAACAAACTGGAGGGCGTCAGAGGGGAGGGGGGTGAGGGAATGGGATAGGCTGGTGATGGGTATTAAGAAGGGCACGTATTGCATGGTGCACTGGGTGTTATATGCAAGTAATGAATCACGGAACTTTACATCGAAAACTAGGGATGTACTGTATGATGACTAACATAATAAAAAATATTATTAAAAAATAATAATAAAAATAAAACCAAAATGTAGGGGTGCCTGGGTGGCTCAGTCACTTAAGTGGCTGCCTTCAGCTCAGGTCATGATCCCGGGGTCCTGGGATCAAGCCCCCTATCATCTCCCTCTCCCTCTGCTGCTCCCCTGCTTGTGCTTGCTCTCTCAAATAAATAAATAAAATCTTAAAAAAAATAAAAAGTAACCCTCTCCAATTAAAAAGCAAAACTTAAGTAGGTTTGTGCATCTGGTGGCTTAGAAACAAGGAAGAGGGGGAAAGCTTTATTTTCATTACTTTTGCATACCAGCATCTTTTCAAAAACTTAAGTACGTGACTTGGGCAAGCCACAACCGCCTCGGATGTCCATTCCTCATTAGTAAAACTGGGGCTAAAATGGTAAAAATGATTGCCCAGAAGGCAAAGGGTTGGCCTGGATGGCCACTGGAGCCTCACAACATGTGACTACATAAACTCCCGGGAAAGAGAACTTATTTATGTAAAAGATATATTCCTAAACAAGTTGTCACTAAGTTATGCTTAAAATGTACCACTGACTTCCCATGAGAGAAATCCCATGGTCTACGGAGCAGCGGTTCTCCGATAAAGATAACCAAAGAAGCAGCAACAGCATCACCTGGGAACTTGTTAAAAAGGCAAAATTCTCGAGCCCCACCCCAGGTCTGGTGACTCAGAAACTCTGGGGGTGAGCACCAGCAATCTGGGGCTCCTGATGCACTGCTCTAGTGACTCATTTCATAAACAAAACAGATCCTAATGTATTTGTTCCAAATACTCTGCAAGCATGTCTGTCACATGGTTCTAGAGCTTCCTCTTCAAACCGTCGTATCCGTATCAGAGACGAAGGGAAAACTCCACACACACGGACAGGTCTCCTTGCTGTCCTGGACACTCCCACCTTCGGGCCTTTGCCCTGGCCATTCCCTCTGTCTGGAACACTGCCGTTTCCATTCCCATCCCATTTAGGACTTAGCTCCAACCTCACCTTCTGAATGAGGCCTACCCTTCACCCATGATTCCTCTTACCCTGCTCTATTATTGCCAAAGTTCTTACCTCCTTCTAAAGAGCATACAATTTCCTTATTAACATATAGGGTTTTCTGTGTGTCCCCTTCCGGTCGGAAGTAAGTTGCAGGACAGTAATCTGTTTTGTCTGCTCAGAAAGCCCCGAATAGTGCCCAGCACATAGTAGGCACTCATATATATTTGGTGAATGGATAAAGGAATCAGGCAAGCCCCAGCACAAATGTTTGGGAGTGAAGGGCACAGCCCTCCTTTATCTTATAAAGACTCCAGTGAGGGCCTACCTTTAATGAACTCAAGAAGCTTCCATCTCCCATGGAAGACTAGAGTACTATGGTTCTAGAACCGCACCTAAAGACCCAGCGTTGGTGCCCACAGCACATGCTTCTGAAGATACCCGAATGGCTGATGATCTTGTTTTGCAACCAACACTAAGGAAAGAGAAAGTTGCTAGAACCATGCTACGAACCAGTAGTAAAAGTGTTGGGTGTAGAAATCCTAGCCATCAGTCAAATGCACCACTCATCTGACAATGCTTTCCCTCAAATAAAGCCTTCTCCAGTGTGTAAAAGTTAAGACTAGTAATTAAATTGCACAACCATCAGAGTCAACTCAAATTCAAGACTTCTGCTTCTAGCTTAAAGTGGGAAATGTAAAATTGTGCCAAATGCTTATGATCTTCCCCTGGCTGGTTCAACAGGAGTGATTTGGAAGTAGGATGTCCAGTCTTTCATAACTAGTTTCATTTTATGATATTCCTGGGAATTTCCAGTTCTAAATGTTTTTTTTTTTCTATAAAATGGTTCTACACAGAGAGCTTTAAGGTCACCACAAGGTATGAGAAAGCTCATCCCTAGAAAAGATCGTGTGCACAGTAGTTTCTGCCTAATCTGAGTTTTTCTGAGTAACAGGCACAGTTATAAAATACAGTGGAGTTGAGTCAATCAAGTATCCAGCCTACCTGGACATAAGTTCAGGCACCCTGCCCCTCACCATCCCCGCCACAACACAGAGAGAAAACAGAGCTTTAGAGCCCGAGCCACTGCATGCTCCATTTCTTTCCAAAAGCACCTGCCCTCGAGGGATCATGAAGTAGGGATGTGAATCCCTGCTCCTTCTCCCAGCTCAGGTAGTGCAGTTCTAAGTATACGCACTTTGTCATAATGAGTGGGATTGTGGAGATTAAGATACTTTGGTTTGGTGTAGTGTGGTATGGCATGGTGTGCGGTGAGGTGTGGTGTGTGGTGTGGTGTTGTATGGTGTGTGGTGAAGGGTCATATGTGGAGAGGTGGTATGTGGTGTGGTGTGCAGTGTGGTGTGTGGTGCGATGCATGGTATGGCGTATAGTGTGGTATGGCGTGGTGTGTGGCATGGTGTAGGGTGTGGTGAGGGGAGGGGTGGGGTGTAGTGAGATGTGGTGTGTGGTGTGGTGTGGCACGGTGTGTGGTGAGGTATGGAATGTGGTGAGGTATGATGTGATGTGTGCTGTGGTGTGGTATCATGCATGGAGAGGTGATGTGTGGTGTGGTATGTGGCGTGGTATGTGGTTTGGTGTGTGGTGTGGCGTGGCATGGCATGCAGTGTGGTGTGCTATGGTATAGGTGTGGTGAGGTGTGATGTGATGTGTGGTATGGTGTGGTGTTGTGTCTTGAGAGGTGCGGTGTGGTGTAGTATGTGGTATGGTATGGTGTGATGTGTGTGTGGTGTGGTGTGTGGTGAGATGTGGTGTGGTGTACAGTGTGGCGTGTGGTGAGGTATGGTATGAGGTGCGGTGTGGTGTGGCATAGCATGTAATGTGGTGTGCTATGGGGTGTGGTGTAATGTGGTATGGTATAGAGTGTGGTCCGGTGTGGTGTGGTGTGGTGTGATGTGTGTACAGTGTGGTGTGTGGTGTGGTGTGATGTGTGGTGTGATTACGGTATGATGTGTGGTGAGGTATGGTATGAGGTGCGGTGTGGTGTGGCATAGCATGTAATGTGGTGTGCTATGGGGTGTGGTGTAATGTGGTATGGTATAGAGTGGGGTGTGGTGTGGTGTGGTGTGGTGTGGTGTGGTAGAGTGTGGCTTGTAAACACAATCCAAGAGTTTCACTGAGTGCCTAGTCAAAGAACAGCAACTGAGTGGAGAAAAATCAGCTTTATTGAGCTTACTGAGAGAAAGCACAGTGTCCAGCACTGCGGGTAAACAGAGTATTTGATGGGCAATTTGAGGACTTTCTAGGTAATACTGACCTTCTACCGTCTCTAAAACGTCACCCTCACATACTGGTAAGTCTCCTTACGGAGGAGCATCTGGCGTAGGAAGCAACATCATAGTGACCAGGACGCTTCCTATGAGAGCAGAGGCATGTGGCAGCCAGTGGGCCTTGCTCACCAGACACTACACAGCACTTCCACACATTTCAGCATTCTCAGTTTTTCTACTGCTGATGCCTACCAGAAAGCAGTCTACTCCATAATATACCAATATCTGTACGGAACTAAAATTTTTATTGTAAAAGTAATACATGAACTTTAAACAAAAGTAGCAAGTGAGAGTAGAAAATGCAAAGCAGGAAAGTATTTTTCCCATTCCAGCCTCCACTGCAGCCCAGAGTTTCTAAGAAGAAAGGGAAAGCCATATGCCAGCACGAGCCCTTAACAGCTCTTCACTATACAGCGTATGCAATGGAATCCACTTTCCTGTTGAAGACATTCTTGACTTCAATTATTACCAGTTACCAGTTGCTTTCTAGATCTGCTTCCAGCTGTTATACTAGAATTTATTTCTGTTGCTCTACCAAGTTATTACCATGGTTTCTGGGGTTCAATATTTTCATCATTTCTTGATCATTTAGTGGTTGGCTAGAAAATACACTCCAGTAATTATTCTCTTTTGGAAAGGCTATGCGGAAAGCAAATTTCCTGAGTCCCTACCTGTCTGAAAATGTTTCTTTTACTCTCGCATTGAATTATCCGTGTAGCTGGTAGAACAGACGCTGCTACGCGTCACAACATCCATCTACTCCCGCCCTTGTGCTTCTCATTATAGGACCTTCTTTGGTACAGGTATTCTCTCTCTTCATGCGTCCACTCAGGCTGATTCACGACCTGTCTAGGTCAATACGTCACCTATTATCTTTCCAATAACTGGCTGAGGAATAAGCATGTGATAAAACTTTAGTGAACAAAACATGAAGAAAAGTATGTCAGTGCTTCTGAGTAAGAGACATTCTTGTCTTCCTCTGGAGACTGTTGTTTCTGGGTGTGGTACCTGGAAATACTGTGGACATCTTGCCACTAGAGAAGAATCAGTCTGAGAAAAAATCCAAAAAAGTTGAAGATGACACAGCAGAATGGCAGAAGAATCAGGAAAGCTTTTGTCATTTATCATTATTAAGCTGATGAATTTACCAGCCCTTGTGATGCCCTACCTCTGAATTTCATATAATGCGAGATAATACATTTCCTCCTTATTTAAGCCATTTGAGGTTGGCTTTCCGTTTCTTACAGTCGAAAGCACCCTAATTAATACAACAGGGTAAGGAATTTTTGGTTTACTTTCCTTTAGAAATTTGAAAGCATTATTCCATTGTCTACTAGCATCTAATGTTGACTACTGAAGTAATATGTGAATCTATCCCCCCAATGCCCTGTGAATAATCTGATTTTTCCTCTTGCTGAGAGTTTTCATAGTATTTGTCTTCATTTCCAGAGTAGTGAAATTCCATCAGAGTGTGTCTTAGTTTGGGTCTTTTCTCATTTATTCTGCTTAGCACTCAGTAGGCTCCTTTTAATTCAAGAATTTGATTCTTTAGCTCAGAGAAAGTTTATTCTATTATTTCTTTGATTATTTCCTTTATATCTATTATACACATATTGGACCTTCTCAAATCATATTTATTGTCTTTTTACATACCTCTTGTACTTGCTATCTTTTTTTTTTTTTTAAGATTTTATTTATTTATTTGACAGAGACAGACAGCCAGTGAGAGAGAGAACACAAGCAGGGGGAGTGGGAGAGGAAGAAGCAGGCTCCCAGCGGAGAAGCCTGATGTGGGGCTCGATCCCGGAATGCCGGGATCACGCCCTGAGCCAAAGGCAGACGCTTAACGACTGCGCCACCCAGGCACCCCTATACTCGCTATCTTTTTGTACTAGGTTCAGAAAGATTTTTTTTCACCTTCATCTTCCCGTTTACTCATTTACTCATTTACTGAATTTTTAAATTTCAACAATCATATTTTTAATTTCTGAGAATTCTTTTCTTCTAATTACATCTTTTTCATAGCAATGTGTCATTATTTTATCTATGTGAAAATCTCTGAACTGCTTTTGCTATTTCCATAACCTCTCAGGTGATTTCTTGTTTGTTTACCTTGGTCTTTGTTCTTTATGGTATTGATTTCCCTCAGATGTCAGGTGGTCCTTAGTTGACCATTTATATTTATTGATGAAGGACTTTGTAGATAGGATAGGCAGCTCATTGTAAGTTTGCTTTATGGTTAAGAAGGTCTATTTGCTCTGAATATTAAGGCAGGCTGTAGCCTTTGTGTGGAGAGATCCTTCTCTTTGGAATACCTGGGTGGAGAGCAGGCAGCTGGATTTGGAACTTCCACCACTGTCAAGCAAAAACGGGCACTGAAAAGTATTTTCCTCCTAGCTGAGATGGCTTTCCTTTTTACACTCTGGCTCAACCCCCAGGATTTCCATTATATCCTCCTGGTCTGCTTCAAGTATTATTCTGCCTTGCTCCCTTGCTCCAACTTCACACCTTGAGCTTTCCTTTAGCAAACCTTTCAGAAGTTCATAAAAACAATTCTTAGAATTCAAACTGCTCTATACACATCTAAGAAAGGAAGGAGTTACTTAAGCCAAAATCTGAGGACATCTTGCTGCCTCAGAGCTCACTTTGATCCTCTATACGTACCAACCCCAAGCTTAGAGCCTCTCCGAAGAAAGTCTCCCTCCTTGGGTTCCCCCATCTGAGTTCTAGGCCATGGTGTCCTATTATATATTGAACCTTAGAAATAATAAAATGCAAGCCCATCTAATTTCCATCTTCCAGAAACTTGATAAAATCTCTTGTCTACCCATAGCACTCCTTCCTGTTTTCAGAGCTGTCATGGATTCATTTTTTTCTACATACCTTTAACTGTCATTTCATGGTTTCTAGAAAGGCAGGGGAAGCAAATGAATGTACCCAAGCCTGTTATCTTGAACCAGAATTCTTAATACATTTCTATGAACACAAATCAACTTTTTATTTCCATTTTTTGACAATGTGAGGGGTTTTGGAGTGTCTGGGAATTCCCTGAAATTGCATGCCAAATTTGATATGTATGTGCATACACATGCATATTTCTACAGAAACAGTCATAGTTCTCATCACATGCTCAAGTGGTCTGTAACCCAAAGCAGGTTAGGAAACTAAGGGGAAATGGATAAGACAAACAATTGAATGTTCTTGGTGCAAGTGAAATCCATATAACGTGGGGGGAAGGGTGTAGGCAATGGTTAGAAGTAAAAATTGGTGTACCGAGTAAAAAAAAAAATTGAATCTAAACAAGTGTATAAAATCAAATACATTTTTGTCCTGACCCCCCACCCATTCCCTCCAAAGTCAGAAATTCAATCTAGGTTATTTCCAGGTAAACCCAGTCACTTCTGGGTAAAAGCAATTATTTCAAACTAAAACTTGGTGAATTCAAAATATTATCCACTATCATCCTTCTTGCCAAGGTTCTATCAAACATGGCTCAGGCATTTGGGCACCTGGTGCCTGCCCTGGATTCTACTGCACTGCCTTCTCCCCACCCAAACTTTAGTCATTGGTCTCTATCCCCACCAAACCCTTCACTGAGGTCCTTGGTTCTTTTGGTTGGTCTTCAAGCATCAAATCTAGAAGGGTCATCTGCATCTTTTAAATCTCAACCACATGCTCCTTTGGATTCACTGACTTACTAGCTCTCAATGTCTTTTCCCACTTTTCTCTTTGTTACATCAACTATCTTGCAGACCAGGAGTTTTGGACACTATTCTGTGCTACTCTCTAATCTCAACGTTAGACATGTCACTCTGGCCTTTTGTACTTTTGTTGGTGCTGTACCATGATGACACAAAGAACTTCTCTACACGGCTTCACCCTGGGAAACAGCAGGAATGAGAGTGAGGTAATGATGTCCTTGCTCTTGGATTCACCTCACCCCACCTTCAAGAATCAGACCACGGCATAAAGACAGGACACTGATCTCTTTCCGTGAATCCATGCAATATAAGCTGTAAGCACACCTCATCTGGTTCTTCCCCATTCCTATTTTAGGCCATGTTTAGTTAGTTTAAAGAACAAGGTAGTTTTGTTCCTCGTCTACACTGCCATATTTATTGATTCTAAGATGTACATTTCTTTACACATAGACATCTCTTAAATTGGGGTATATCTTACAACTCATAACATCTTAGATTTAAGGAAACATGATATTTCCAATCTGTGGTTTATGGCATAACTTCATTCCTTATGTATTAGTTTGCTAGGGCTGCCGTAAACTGGGAGCTTTAAAAAACCAGAAATTTATCGTCGAACCCAGAAATTTATAGTTCCAGAGGCTGAAGTTTGAGATCAAGATATTGGCAAGATTAGTTCCTTCTGAGGGTTTAGCAAAGGGTCTGT